>NC_068576.1:16018098-17283455 GCF_025698545.1 Gossypium raimondii
TCTTCATATCTTTGTATGACTGAGGGATTTTTGCAAACGGAAACATTTCTCTCAAAAACTCTAACAACAATGTCAACGAGTTTCCGGTCCACCCTCCCAAACATTTTAACTGAAAAAGACGAACACAGAAGGACATTTTTAAAAATTTTGATCCCTCATACAGTTCTTCGTTCATGTCATTAAGTAGCGCGTAGAACTTCGCCGCTTCTCCATTAGGCTCTTCATGACGTACACTACTTCCCGGTTCAGTAAAAGCAGTTCCACCAATATTACAATCATCAGATGCCACAAAATCCGTTGGGAATGACTGCACACCATGATTGTGCATATTAAATGCATCCCACAACATACCTTTCATGTCATCCCCTCTATCAGACTAATGGTAAGCAGTACCAGGATAAGAGACATCCATCGTTGAAGAGGAAGTACTAGGCGGGCATTCTCCATGAAATAACCATTGTTTATAACCCCGAACAAACCCATCAACAATTAGATGCTCGTATACAACCTCACGATAATGTCAGTTTATGTTGACACACTTCTTACAGGGGCAAAGAATCATGTTCTCTTGGCTTGCATATTGAAATGCAAAATTTAGAAAAGTCTGTACTCCATTTCGATAACCGTTGCTAACCCTTGACAAATTCATCCAAGACCGATCCATTTCTTAATTCTTGAAGTCTGACGTTGACAATAATTTGCACGGGTAAGTTAAAACGCCAGATATAACTATAAATGAGTTATGTAAGTTATGATATGATATATTTTTATGTATTATGTAAGTTATGTACTAAGTTATGTATTATGTAAGTTATGTAAGTTGTGTATTATGTGAGTTATGTAGGTTGTGTATTATGTAAGTTATGTATTATGTATTATGTAAGTTATGTAAGTAATGTATTATGTAAGTTGTGTATAATGTAAGCTAAGAAGGTTATGTATTATGTAAGTTATTTAAGTTATGTAAGTTATGTAAGTTATTTAATTTATGTAAGTTATGTGTTATGTAAGTTATTTAATTTATGTAAGTTATGTAAGTTATGTAGGCTATGTATTATGTAAATAATGTAAGTTAGGAAGGTTATGTATTATGTAAGTTATTTAAGTTATGTAAGTTATGTAAGTTATCTAATTTATGTAAGTTATGTAAGTTATGTGTTATGTAAGTTATGTGTTATTTAATTTATGTAAGTTATGTACTAAGTTATGTATTATGTAAATAATGTAAGTTAGGAAGGTTATGTATTATGTAAGTTATTTAAGTTATGTAAGTTATATAAGTTATTTAATTTATTTAATTTATGTGTTATGTAAGTTATTTAATTTATATAAGTTATGTAAGTTATTTAATTTATGTAAGTTATGTAATTTATGTAAGTTATGTGTTATTTAATTTATATAAGTTATGTAAGTTATTTAATTTATGTAAGTTATGTGTTATGTAGGCTATGTATTATGTTATTATATAAGTTATGCAAGTTTATATATAAGTTTATATATTGTATATTATTTAAGTTATGTATTATGTAAGTTTATATATAAGTTATGATATGATTGATAAATTTGAGTTATGTAAGTTATGCTAGGATTGATAAATTTTGAAAAAATATAGATTTTAAAATATATATTAAAATGTATATAAATATTTATAAGTTATGTAAGTTATTTAATTTATGTAAGTTATGTAGGTAATGTATTATGTTAGTTATTATGTTATTATATAAGTTATGCAAGTTTCTATATATGTTTATATATTGTATGTTATTTTAGTTATGTACTATGTAAGTTTATATATAAGTTATGATATATATTATTGATAAATTTGAGTTATGTAACTTATGACATGATTGATAAATTTTGAAAAAATATAGATTTTAAAATATATATATTAAAAATGTAAATAAATATGTAAGTTATTATAAGTGAGTTATGAAAGTCATTTATAAGTTTATATATAAGTTTATGTTAAATTTTAAAATATATATAAATTAAATTTTAAAATATATATATTAAATTTTAAAGATATATATAATTTTAAAAATATATATTAATAAGTTATGTAACGTATGTATTATAAATGGATAATTCATTGACATTCAATCAATTAATCGTTGACTTTATTGTATTTAAAAGATAATTAAACACATACATTCAATTATGCAAGTCACATCTAACGTCGATAATTTATTAAATTAGAAGTAAAATTGATAATTCATTGGCATAAAATCATAAATCCATAAATAATTCACATTAAACCGAATAAACTAATCGATCAATTTGTGTAATTGCTTTTGCTTGGGTACATACATAATACGGGGAGAAAATAAAATTATGATTTAAAATTATTAAATTACGTAATAGGCTGCAAAATTACGCGCAAATTGAGATACAAATATATAACGCAAAAATTGGTCATGTAAAACCGATACCACATGTTTAAAACCAAAAATCTTAATCAAACCCCTTTGAAAACTCGAAAATAAAACATTTGGAGGTGTTTTTTTAATAAAACAATCTATGGAAATATATGAATAAATACCTCAAATTTCCCAAATTTCTGAGCAGACGGCTGCCAAACAAAAAACACAACTAAATTAGTACCCAAAAAACACCAAACCAAGAAATTAAGGCCACTGGATAAACAAATCGTAAGAATAATGTAAACAATACTAATATCTAAACCGTACTTTTTTTTATGAAAGTCTAAAGCATAATTCAGAAAAAAAACATTCAAAGAAAATTTATTTTCTTTTTGTACATTAATCTATCTTGCTCTTACTTACGAATTACTTATCATATAAATTTTTTATAAGTTTTACAAGTATAAACATGTCTCCGATAATAGATAAAATTCAAAATGGTGGGATTGAGACTCATACAAAGAAATTGTTAATAATAAAACTTGAATTATAATCTTTAAAGTTCAAGGTCTTTACTTGTAACAGAACATTGTTATGAATTAATAAATTATACCCTAAACTACACATCAAAATAAATTCACTAAAAACACAGTAGCAGGTGATTCCACCGACACCAGTGAAATCTTAACATTTAGTCCAAACCCTAAACACTTTACACTGATAAAGAAAGCAATGGAATGAAATGAAAGCATGAGTTGTGTACCTTCAGAACGATGCAGAAAACAGAAATGAAAGCAATGAAATGGAATGGAATAATACCCTGAACACAAACAAAATAACATCAGTTCCTAACCAATGAAACCATTCCCAAAATAAGTTCACATTCGAAGCATTACATTACCTTCAGGACGATGAACAAAAAATGAAGAGGAAGACCGAATACCCTATAAACAGAGAATACAATTTTTTTAATTTTAGGATTAACAAACAATAACAAACCAAAAATAAAATTAACAAATAGGGGAAAACCCAATGTATACGGAGGCAGAATGGGGAAAGCGAACCTTGAATACTTATTCCCCCGACCACAGATTTCGATGATGCTCCTCGACGTTCTCCGTCAACTGCTATGTTGACCGAATGTACGAACCGGATATTTTGTAATTTTGCAAGAAATGGAAACACGCAAACAATGAAATATGAAAGAGATGAAGAATTGATTTTTAGAAATGGCAGATAGGAAAAACACTGAAAGGAGTTAGGGATTTCACTTAGGATTTCGGATCGAAAAATGGAATTAATGGAGCGGGATATACCCCAAAAACTGGTCTGTCATTAAAACGACGCCGTTTCATTTAAATACATTTGTGGCGCTTACAACAAAATGCCACTAATCTTATATCTTTTTCCGGCGTTTTGAGAAAAAACGCCACTGACAATTAAATTGTCAACGAAACGACGCCGTTTTGTTTTATTTTTTATTGGATCTTTGCGGCGTTTTGCATAGAAACGCCACTAATAATTCAGTTGTTATAATATTTTATTTCTTTTTATTTATAATTTTATTTTTAATATATTTCGATTTAATACATTATTTTTAATTGATAAAATTTATTAATTTTTTTAATTTTATACCGTATGAATAATTTAAATATTATCAACATTAAAATTTATAAATTATTGAAATTATTAAAATAATGTATTCCAATTTTAATGACATATATATAATAAGAAGTAAAAAACATTTTTGCGGCGTTTCTATAAAAAACGCCACTAAAAATCAAATTCTTGTAGCCAAACGGCGCCTTTTTACATAATTTTAAACACATTTTTGCGGCGTTTCTGGCCCAAACGCCACTACTGTAAAAAATTTCCAAATATTTAATAATTTTAAAAATTAAAATATCATACAACAATATGACAATATTATTTTTAATTCTATTAAATGAGAAATTTGATTTTTAATGATGGTATTTTTATTAAAATTTAAGGTAGGAACTTAATCCGTATATAGTGTTTGTATTTTTCTAAAACTTCAATTTAAAAATTTAATTCGGTAAAGTCAAGTTGTATTTTTCAAAAATACTAAATAACCTAAACCCTAAACCACAACCCCTATCCTGAAAACATTCAACCGTAAACTCTATTCATTAGACCTTAAACCTTAAACCCTTAACCCTTAACCCTTAACCTTAAATTGACTTGGACCCTCTTATCCCTTCAAACCTAAATCTTAAACCTATAAATCATAAACCATGACCCTTAACCCCTAACACCTACACCCTAAGCCCTAACCTCAAATGATAAACCAAAAACCATAATACATAAACCCTTAACCATATCCCCTAAACCTTCAATCATAAAACATTAACTATAAACCCCTAAACCCCTAACCCTAACCCTAAACACTTAAACCTTAGACCCCAACTATTACACCATAATCCATAAACCCCTAACTCAGCCATATTCCTTAAACCATAAATCATAAAATATATATAAACCCTAAATCCTAAACCCTAAATCAATAACATACATAAACTATAAACCTTAAACCTCAACCCTTAAACAATAAACAATAAACCGTAAGGCCTAAATCCATAATCTCTAAACCGCCAATGCGTTGAAAGCTCAACAAAAAAAATATTGTTTTGCTTAATGATTTGCGGCGCTTTAAATATTGTTTTGCTTAACGATTTGCGGCGCTTTTAAAAAAGCGCCGCTAATTCTTGAATTTTGCGGCGTTTTTTTAAAAGCACCACTAATGTCTCTAAACATCTACAAGAAAACGACGCTGTTTGCTTAAATCTTTTTGCGGCGCTTAACATAAAGCGCCGCTAAGGCTTGACTTCTGCGGCATTTTTAAAGTTGCACCGCTAATGTACCTAAACCTTAACAACAAAACGTTGCCATTTGCTTAAAAATTTTTGCGGCGCTACCGTAAAAGCGCCACTAATTATTGAATTTTGTGGCATTTTTAGCTAAGCGCCACTAATATCTCTAAAATTTGAAAAAGAAAACGTTGTCATTTGCCTAAAACTATTACCGCTAATGCTTGACATTTGCGGCGTTTTTAGCAAAGCGCCACTAATGTCCCTAAGCACAACAGAAAACGACGACGTATGCTTAAAACTTTTCGCGGCGGCGATTTCTTTAAAGCGCCACTATTGTGTCTAAAACTCAACAAGAAAACGACGTCGTTTGGTAAAATATTTTGTGGCCCTTCAGGAAAGCGCCGCCACTATTGTCCCTAAAGACGGCGTATGCTTAAAACATTTTCCAGCACTCCCTCTGAAGCGCTGCTAATGATTGACTTCAGCGGCACTTTCTTTAAAGCGCCACTATTGTGTCTAAAACTCAACAAGAAAACGACGTCGTTCGGTAAAAAATTTTTGTGGCGCTTTGGGAAAGCGCCGCTAATACATGATCTTTTGCGGCGTTTTCTTATAAACGCCACTAATGTCATCAAACGTAAATCAAAACGGCGTCATCTGTTAATCAGTTTTGAGGCGCTTCTGTAAAAGGGTCGTTAATGCTTCACTTTTGCGGTGTTTTGTTTAAAGCGCCACTAATGTCTTTGAAGCTGACCAAGAAAACGATACCGTTTACCTAACTCTTTTGCGGCACTTTTGGGAAATCGCCGCTGTTGCTTATAATTTGCGGCATTTTTTAACACTCGCCACTATTGCTTGGCTTTTTGCGGCGTTTTGTGTTAAAACGTCGCTATAGACGCCGCTAAAGGCCTCTTTTGGTGTAGTGTTAGTGATTGTAGCTATAACCTCAACATTGTATCATGCTTCAAAATTGCTTTAAAGGTGATCGTTTTCGCATATTTTTTTCTCTTTAATGTATCATGCGTTCAAAGCTTGTTAATAATGATAAACATAATCACTTAACTAATGTGCTAGAACAAACAAAGTCTTTGAAAAAAATATTGTTCATATGTTCACATCATTGTGTTGTTGACATTTCGACAAAAAATATTGTTATCAAATATGCAAGTACCCACTTTTCATGAGAAGATATAAATCTTGCAACTAATTATTTCTATACAGCCATACTTATAAATAATATCCCATTCCATTTTAGTTCAAACTCGTCAATAGTAACTATATCATGAATATAATAGTGAAGTTTATCATGAAACAAAATATATTTATTGTTTATATGTTCCAAATGTTTTGAAAGTTTTTGTAAAATGTGTCATATGTAACACCCTATACCCAGCCTGGTCATCAAGCCTGAATATCAGGATGCCACACCACCATCTCACATCATAACCAACAAGTAAAAGCTCATTCCAACAAAACATCCATCCGTTTGCTATTCTCATCGGTCTTAAGTCGGTCATACTAGCTAGTTATCATTATCACGTGCTAAACTTACATTAGATAGTCTTATAAACATATTAAAACATGCATAAGATCCATTCAGCAAAATTCTCAAACTAGGTCCGTAGGTATCGGTACTGACACTAAGGTATCGATATTTTCTTTAAGTGGTATCGGTACCACCTGGAAAAATGATACTAAACTTGCATTTTGTTTCTCGATTAAAAATCTCAATCTCGAAAATTATCGGTACCAGTCGTGAAGTATCGATAAATTTACCTTAAGTATCGAAACTTGAGAAAATGTATCGATACCAAATCTCTATTCTGACTTCCTGCACGTTTCAAAACACAGAGGTATCGTCTTTAAAACACAAATATCGATACCTCTGCTCCAAACCCTAAAAATAAAACATTTTTAAGCATATAAATCATCTAACCCGTACCAATTCAACATGCTATGATAACATCATCATCATCAAATAAACACCGAAATGGCCATAATAATAGTTCCAAACATCAAAAGCAAATCTGAGAAATAGTTAACATATTACGAAACAAATCCCAAAATCCTAAGAGTAATTAAATCATAGAGACAACTCAAAATATCATATCCAATATTAGCACAAAGACTACTACATTGCCTTATTCCCAAAACATAACCAATAATAATAAACACCTATGAATAACGAAAATAGACTTGCTTGGATCACCCATCGGAGGGCCACACCACTCACACCAACACCCAACTAATCTAAAAATTTTAAGAAAGGAGTGAGTGAGCTTAACAAGCTCAATGAATGCTCAGAGTAACCACAATGTACACACAATATCAAAGGTCAATCAAGAGCATACTGCAACACATTCATGACCATATTCCATTCGAGTCAGAACTACATATTCATGCTTCATTAATTCATTTAACAATAATTCGTCAAGGCTAAAAAACCATATACATGCTTTAATAACTCACAAGTTTAACTTATTTATATTAACAGACATTTACAAGTTATATGAAAACAACCCAATCCACAATTACATACGCAATTTACTATGAGAACATACTAACGTTTTCATATAACTTAAATCAACTCATTTAACATATTATTCACAATTAAAAGCATCTATCTCTTATTGTATTATCATAACATATAAGATCATATTTAAACGATAAATTGGCATTTGAGGCTATGAAACATAAAGTGAGCTCTATCATCACTCATCGGATACACGGATCTCCAATAAACCAATTGACTCATAGAGTCGAACATATCCCAAAAGTGAAGTATAAAGCTAGCACTCTCAAACATAACAAACATGTCCCATTGAATGGAGCTCAGCTCACATTCCGTTATCTCTCCAACATGTCCTATGGCCTCAATGCTCAAATCACATAACACATATAGGTTAGTACTCATAATCTTATGGCATGCCAGCTATATCCAAAGGTCTCATAAGGTCACAAGGCCAAAATATCCATATCATAATTACACATTTTTAATTATTGATTTGATGCACATCATCTCTGTTCATATTCGCCAATTCGCATCACAAACTTGTACACAATGCATACTTATCAAATTCACATTTAATTGCACTTCAAGTGCCACAATAATGCTTATTAAGCCATCATATATCCGTCAACATATTAAAACCAGTTTATCAGATACAAAAACCTGTTACATTAGCATCATATTCCACAATGCAACACAAACATACTTACCAGCTTTTGCACACTTTCATTGCACATCTTTATATTGCTAACACAACATCATTATTGTCATTCGACATATTTAATATACCCACAATACGATACAATTCACAATATTGCATCATAATAATCAATTCATAATTATTCACATATTCGCATAATTTTCCAAAAATAAAACAAGGAAAATAAAAAACTTACACTCGGAACTTAGGATAGAGGTTTGGGCTAATCTTAAGCTTCCAATCAACACTAAGAATCATGTCTACAAGTAGTTAATCTAAACGCTCACCGATTACACTTTCACCGAAAAGCCGAAAGTTCAAACTAGCTTTTCCTTGCCTTTATCTCTACTCGTAAAAGGGTCTATCAAATTCAAAAATTTGACACAACAAATTCACATAACAATACATCTAAAAATTAGCCAAGGACTCATTACAAGCATACAAAATATAGGCCTAAACTAAGTTCTCATGTAACCGAAACTTATAACATAGCAAACTTTGAATTCAAATATCTCAATCTATACTTAATCTTTTCGCCTAAAATCAATTCCGTTCATCTTATAATTCACCTGCGACTAATTCTCAACCTTTAAACTATACAAAACTACACAATTCAATATATCGACTTTTTCGAAATGTTTTATGGCTTTTTTTTGAAAATTTATTAAAACTCTAGAAATCTTTAACGAAACTTCAAAGTAAGTTAAAAAACCTTCTAACCATGTTAAAACTAATTGAAAAATACTTTGAAACTACGTTTTTATCTAAAATCTAGAAATCCACCATTAACGACTAAATTTTTGACTTTTATTTAAAACATGTGTTTCAATGGCTACAAATTCAGTTGAAGGGACTAGATATCATTTAAAACTCATAGAAATTCGAATGGTTACCTTTGATGGAAGAAAAATGAGCTTTGATGCAAATCTAGAAAAACCCACGTTTGGAGAAGATGATGAAGTTTTTGAGTGATTTTCTTGGTCTTTTATAGATGTTTAAGGTTCAAGGGCGATAGAAATCAAAGAAGATTATGAATTAGAAGTAAAAATTGATTGGGAGAATAAAGGGTAAACAAAGGGACGACACCAATATGGGGGAGGAGAAGTTACCGTGAAATCTATTTGGAAAAGGGGGTCTTTAGGTTGATTTTGGACATTTGGTCAAATTGCTTCATAAAAACTCTTACTTTTGACTCTTTTACAAATCAAACCTATTTTCAAAATTAAAGCTATTTAAAACAAATTTTTAGAAATTGATTTAATTTTCTAAAAATCATAGTCAAAAACGCTATCGATATGTCATGTCACAAAATTCCAAACACTCTAAGGCTAAAATTCCTAAAATACCCTTAAAACTCTTAAGCTCTATTTTTGGGTGGACATCGTATGCATAATCTATGAGTAGAATTAGATAATACTTGTACAATTGCCTTAGCCATATCTTTGTCATCATTTTTTATAATAATAGTTCATGCATGCCTAAATATAACCTCAAGCTAAGTGATTAAATATAATATATAAGATCCTGTAGTTTCATGCACCAATAAAGCACATGCAAACATTATTGAGTAATAATGATGGTTGACACTGACGAATGGTACAAAAGGCATACCGTACTGATTTGTAGATATGTAGCATCAAAAGTAACATTCCAAAACACTAGTATGTCATTCTTGATATCCCATTAATGAGTCAACACCATATGATTATTTTGGGGTATATCTTACCTACATTTCTTAATTTCTTGAGTGCTTTTATATGTTTTAGATTTATTTTAGTTGATTTGACATTTTTATATTTGCATTGTAAATACTCTGTGTTTTTAGTGTTTTTCATGCATTTAGTTTCAATAAAAATATTTCATGTGGTATTTGCAGGTAAAAAATGTTTGGAAAGAATATGTTAATACATGGAATTATGAGATTAAATGCGCTAAGCCTAAATTTGATCTAAGATGATGAGTGATAGTCCAATGCTCAAAGATTTATAACTTTTAATTTGGACACATTTAGAAATTCTAGTCAGAACACTTATTAGTGTTTTGATCATTTTTCAAGCCCTAGGACTCCATTTCGGGTGTACTTTATATCGTTGGAAAGAGAATTTGAAGATATACTCAAATATTGGAACACTAATTCCAAAATGCATCAGGAAGATTCCAAAAATAAAGAGAAAGTTACAAGTTTCACATTGGTGGAAAATTTTGACGCATTTTCGTTTTTGGGTAATATCTTCACATACTTCAAGTTTGGAGCTGAAATTCTTATAATGAATGTACAAGATGTAGATATTCAATCAACTTTCATTGACTTTTCCCATTTAGAGTCATTAACTTGGACAAAATAAGTCATCAAATAACATGTGAAATATTATTCCAAAAGATGACAAAGAAGTGGACCTAGCAATTTTTTACTAAAAAGTCCTTTGTATTGTCATTTTCCTCTTCCTAAACCTCTATATATAGCCTTTAGTTTCAGAATATGAGGCATCTTGGAGTTGAGATCAAGATTTTTTTTCTTGTTAGTGTTTATTTGTTTATCTGTGTAAATCTCTAGTTTCTTATATCTAATATGTCTTTTTCATCTAAGTTTAAGTTGTTTAATTTTGTTATGTTAGTCTAAGTTTTCAATGCTGAGGTGAAAGGGTGAAACTCTTGGCAAATATTAAGGTAAATTTCATACTCGTCTTTTGAGCTAAAATTAATTATCAATCACTTGTCATAATCATACTTGTAAAGTATTTTTATTTGTTCTTGACAATAGATGACACAATGAATGCTTGGATAAATTAACCTTGATTTGTTGTAGACATAAAAAAATTTACATAATAAAGATTTGAAATTTTTTTGTAAGTTTTGAAGTTATCAAGTGATTGTAATACCATATGTTATATTTTTGGACTAAACTTAAACAGCTGAACTTTCATATTGCACCATCCTTTACTTATGGATTCATTTGCTAAACCCTTAGACTTATTGGACAATCATATTGGACACCCCTTTGATGGGCATACCTTTGCTTATGGATTCATTTGCTTAATTGTTGAATGTAAATTGTTGGATTATTCAATTGGAACATCCAGTTTGACACCTGATTAAAATATTTTCTAAATTGGATAAGCAATCATCAAATGAATCACCAAAAATAGAAAAATCATCCATGAATACTTTTAAAATGCGTTCAACCGTATCACTGAAAACACTAAGCATGCATCTATGAAATATGGCTAGTGCATTACATAATCTAAAAGGCACCATTCGATATGAAAAAGTGCCAAAAGGACATGTGAAAGTAGTTTTCTTTTGATCCTCAAATGCAATAGCAATTTAGTTATACCTAGAATATCCATCTAGAAAACAATAAAATTCATACCCTACAACTCTTTCTAAGATTTTATCCATGAAAGGTAAATGGAAATGATCTTTTCCAGTCATTGAATTAAGTTTCCTATAGTTAATGCACATGCGCCAACCAGTAACAGTCCTGGTTGGGATCAATTCATTGTTTTCATTTTTTAGTACAATAATTCCAGTTTTCTTGGGTACAGCTTGGGTAGGACTTATCCATTTGATGTCAAAAATAGGATAAATGATTCCATTATCCAAGACTTTAATGACTTTATCTTTCACTTCTTTCATATTAGGGTTAAGCCTTTGTTGCATTTGTCTAGAGGGTTTAGCATTTTTCTCTAAATAAATGTTATATACGCAAATCAATGGACTAATTCCTTTTATGTCAGCTATGGTCCATCTTAATGTATTTTTATGCATTTTCAAAATTTTCAATAGCTTGCCTTCTTGGGGTGCATCAAGTTTTGAGAAAATTATGTCTAGAAAGTTTCCTTCTCACCAAAAAATGAATATTTCATATCAAATGGTAGTTGTTTCAAATCAAGCTTGGGTGGTTGATCAATTGATGGTACTAAAATATCTGTAATCGTTGGAAGTTCCTCAAAATTTTGTCTCCAATAAAAGTTTTTATCTTGTCTCTAGAAAGAATTTAACATAGAATCAGTTTTCATCATCAATTTCAAATTTAGTTAAATAATTTTCCAAATGATTGAATAATTTGGAATTGGTGAACTACTCATGGGCAAGTTGTTCAATGAAGTCCACTTCATGTACATCAGAATCTTTAGCAAGTTGCTTGCAAACATTAAACACATGTAATTGTAATGTCATGTTTCTGAAAGATAATTTTAGAACACCATTCCTGCAATTAATTAAAGCACTAGAAGTTGCAAGAGATGGACAACCTAAAGTAACAAAGATTTGTACATTTGAATTTGAGACAAGATGTGTGTCTAAAATAATAAAATCAACTAGAAAGAAAAATTTGTCAACTTGAACCAACACATCTTCTTCTACCTCTTGAGGAATTTTGACAGACTAATTAACTAATTAAAGTGTGATAGATATCAGCTTAAATTCACCTAAACCTAACTATTGATAAACAGAGAAAGACAAAAGATTAACACTAGAACCAAGATCAAGCAAAGCATGCTCTATTATAGTGTTCCCAATGATGCATGGAATTATAAGGCAACCATGGTCTTTATATTTAGGTGTTCTGATATGCTAAATGATTGAACTCACATGTGCAGTTAAAAAAGCTTTCTTTTGCACATTATGTTTCCTTTTAATTGTACACATATCTTTCAAAAACTTAGCATGAAACGAAACTTGTTTAATTGTATCCCATAAAGGAATATTAATCTTGACTTGTTTGAAAATTTCTAAAATTTCATCATTTTGATTCAGATTCCTTATTGGTTGCAATATTTGAGGGAAAGGAGTTGAAATCACACATTGTTGTTTGTCTAGGTTGTCAGAACTTCTAGGCTTACCATCATCCCCACCACTAGATTGAGGAGAGAAAGAAGGCTCTTGGGCTTTGGAAGGAATGCTCTTGTCAATGGCCTTCCCACTTCGAAGTGTTGAGATGGAATTCACATCTTCTTTTTGAATTTTGATGGGACAAGGAACATGATATTGAGTAGAAGGATTAGGTTGAGATTGAGCAAAAAACTTACATTTTCTTGAATGCGCAATGAGGCTGTCAACATAGAAAGTGTGCTATTGATTTCATTGATATCTTATGAAGTCTGATTGTTGACATTTGTTTGTGTTTGCATGAATTCTTGCAATGTTTTCTCTAAACTTTTGACCTGCAGAGATGGATGGGTCAGAGTGTTGGGAGGTTTTTGAGGTCGGGGGAACCGAGCATGATTATTATCTTGCCAGTTGAAGTTAGAATAGTTTCTTCATTGAAGGTTGTAAGTGTTATAGTACGAAGAATGAATGGGTTTTTTGAATGTTTCCACAACATTCGCTTGATCATGCAACATTTGTTTGAAAAATGAAATGTTTGGACATTCAACAGTAGAATGTTCCATGATTTCACAAATACCACAAATTTATTCAGTTTTTACCGACTTAACTTCTTGTACTTTTTCTAAGCTCCATGGCTTTAACCTTTCTAGGTAAACTAACCATCCTAGCACCCATAAGCCCAAAAACATTTTCCTATGTGACCACTTTGATCAACTTAAAATACATAAATGAATCCAGGATTTTTTATTGCACGTTCTTTGAAGTAGTTGTATAACCTCTGTGCATCCCCTCCTTCAATAAGCTACTTTCTTTTATTTCTTAGATAATTTTAAATATCAACTTGTGTACAATTAATATTGTAATGACTAGTAGAATTTTTAGTTAAATATGATACTTATACTTAAAGTTCGTGACTGTATTTATTTTTAAACTATCTTATAATCTATTTTTCTTTTGACTTACTTCAAACCCATCATCGCTTTGCCCAATTTGCACATTTTGCATCATATTTTACCATCTTTTTTTTTTTACCAATAACCTTCACCAGAGCAAGTGATCTGCTCAAATTAAACATATTTATATAAAACTTTTGCTATTATTATAGAATTGGGAAAACATATGGATGCTGCCGTTTGAAATATATATTATTTCAAAATCTTTAAGCCAGATATTAAACATAAATCTCGTATTAAGTAAACCTACAAAAAAGACAGGAAAACACGAATTTTAAATTTTATTTAGTCCAACAGGTTGAAAAAGACCAACAATTTGACAGTAAGATTCTCTGCCCAAAAGATTCCTTCACTCTACCAAAATTAAAACAGCAGATTTGAACTCTGTGTATAGTAAAATAGAAAACATTTTGTTTAAATTGTCAAATAAAAATACGACAATGAGAGACTTAAAATTGCCTTTCAAACTCATTATTCCTCTCCAGCTGGGTTCTCATACCCACTTAATTATTGATTCATCCATGTCTTTCACAAAAATAGTTTTTATACAAAATTTAAACCTTTAGAAGGGTATTGCCCACTTCATATCTTTATGTAATAATTAAAAATATATGCTTGGATTTTTATTTTTATTTAGTTTAATAACGATCAATTTTCCTGTTTAATAGTTTTTTCAATTTTAGATGATAAGTTTAATTATGGTGGCCTTGGACTTATTGTTATTATTTCTACCAAACCTTTCTTCAAAATTGGCATGAAATCCCATCGTCAGCTTACGTAGATGAGTAGCCAATGATATTCTTTCTTTTATTATTACTGTATGTAAACTCTGGGACCAGGATGAGTCTGAAAATTACGGACTTTTCCTTATTTACTTGTTTACTTGTATCAGTGGTGCTTCATTGCTTTGCTTTGGTTTTTCATCGGTTATCTAAATTTGGGAGTTAAAATTTTCCTTCTTTTTTCATATTAATTTTATCCAGTATTGATTAGCTATACAAACTTGCACGTTATAGCCAAGTACTTTCATCAAATATTATGCTTAAAATGGCATGGCCTGCTTTTGGTGTCCCACCCTTTTAATATTTTTCTATTTTAACTTTAAAAAGCTAAAAATTAACAATATTAAATGTTTTGTTAAAATATATAAAAACTTGATATATTTATTTTCTATTTATCCTAACCAATATGTAATTTTTTTAGAAAAATATTAATTTAAATAGATGATATTAATATTTATTGAGGAGTTGAAAATGTTGTACCAACGGCTCTCTTTTGGATCGAGATGTACGTATTTCTTCATGTTAAAAAAGAAAGAAAAAGTATTAGGTTAAAAAAACTCATGACTTGGAGGTTTTACGGATTTTTCGATGTTCTCTATGTCTCTAGTTTTTATTTCAAAGTGTTGGATCTTGGAGCACGTTTCTATGAGATTCCAAGTTGGTAGTCGAAACCCAAGTTGTAGGGCAACGAGGAGAGCAGTTTGAGTTTGTGGAAGGAGATGAAGGCGGCCATTGACATTGACAAAGCCAAGGAGAAGCATTGATGTCTCTTTCAAGCTCCGTACTCTCTCCTTATCTATTATTTAAATCACTTATTATTGAGGCACTCTTTCTTTGCTGTTAAAAAAGATTCCTCATCTAACTTACTACTCTCACGGACCACTTCCAAGCTTCTTCCTATATATGCTTTTTTATATTTTCATTAATCAGCTTTCTTCTTTTTCTATATAGCTGCTTTTATACTCATTATTTCTCAGTTTCTTCTCAAATGGGTCACTTCGTTAACCTTTTAGTTTTCCTGTCATTTTCTCTAAGCTTCTGTTTGTTTCCTGGCACAGTATCAGCTCAACTAAGACAAAATTTCTATGCTAATTCTTGCTCAAATGTAGAAGCGATTGTTAGAGGTGAAGTGGCCAAGAAATTCAGCCAAACTTTCGTCACAGTTCCTGCCACTCTCCGTCTCTTCTTCCATGATTGCTTTGTCCAGGTTTTTTTCCAACACTTTTTTTTTTTCTGAAGATTACCCTTTTCTCCATTTCGCTTAAAATGTATCAACCTTTGATCGCAAGTGCATTTATTGTTTCTAACAGGGATGTGATGCTTCGGTTATGATTGCATCTACCGGTAGCAACAAAGCTGAAAAAGATCACCCTGATAACCTGTCGTTAGCCGGAGATGGATTTGACACCGTCATCAAAGCTAAAGCAGCGGTTGATGCGGTTCCAAGTTGCAGAAATAAGGTGTCTTGTGCTGATATCTTGGCTTTGGCTACCCGTGATGTTATTGCTATGGTATGGTTCGTTCCTATTTCTTTGATATTACCACAATGATTGTTTGACGTTGTTGCAGATATGTTAGTGAATGTGATCTGATTATAATTACAGTCTGGTGGACCTTCTTATGCTGTTGAATTGGGGAGATTGGATGGGTTAAGCTCGACAGCTGCTAGTGTCAATGGAAAGCTTCCTCACCCAACTTTCAACTTGAATCAGCTTAATTCGCTTTTTGCAGCAAATGGACTCAGCCAAACTGACATGATTGCTCTATCAGGTCTTATTATTACCACAACTTCAATGTCTGCATTTCCAACATAAGCTTCCCATGTTAAAAGGCTCTCATTGGTTTTATGTTTTTGCAGCGGCACACACTCTTGGATTCTCACATTGCGACAAGTTTTCCAACAGAATATACAATTTTAGCCGTCAAAATGCAGTGGACCCAACGCTCAATAAGGACTATGCTACTCAACTTCAACAAATGTGCCCCAGGAATGTGGACCCAAGGATAGCCATCAACATGGACCCAAACACACCCAGGACATTTGACAATGTCTACTTCCAGAACTTGCAGAAAGGGCAGGGCCTTTTCACCTCCGACCAGGTTTTATTCACGGACACAAGGTCTAGACCTACTGTAGACGCCTGGGCCTCCAACTCCCAGGCTTTTAACCAAGCCTTTATTACTGCTATGAGTAAGCTGGGTCGGCTAGGTGTCAAGACTGGGAGGAACGGCAACATTCGTAGAAACTGTGCTGCCTTTAACTGAGAAAAAAAGTTGGGTTCTTGAAGCTGAATTTTTGTTATACAAAGACGTGTGTTATTTAGTTTCTGGTAAGATTTCTTGGTATTGTAACGAGTTAGAGAAAGGGTTTGGAATGATTGAATCGTAAAAGTCAAATAAATAGATGATGTGACAGTGACAGCAAACGTTGTTTGAGCCTAATTGGATTGGATTGGATTGGATCGGGAAAATGAATGTTTAGTTATGATGTTATATACCAGTACATACCTAACATTACAAGGAAATAAGACTAGGCAAAAGCAACAAAAGTAAGCTCACCAAATCAATCATACAGCAATTGCAAATTATATGCTTTACAATTATGAAAATCAGTGTTCACTAAAACAATGGATAACAGGTGGAGATAGTTGCTAGCCTATATGGATCCTTATGAAGTGTCGATATAAATGGATTTCACCTAGCTGAGACATTGCACCTCCGGGATAAATCAGAACCGTCAAATATTTACAAAGTAATCAGCATCATCCAAAACTACTGTGTTTGTACTTATTTACTTCATCTATTCTATAAAAATGGTATGCTCGAGATCAATGTTAGAGTGGAATTCAAAACTGAAATAACTCAAAATTGCTATGGCTAGAATCTGGTTGAACGCAAATCATGAAGCCGATTATTTCCAGCTCACTCTTCTGAAGCAAGCAGGCACGCCTTCTCCAGTTGTGTTGGCCAGTCCACTCCTACAAGCAAGGGATTCAACTCCATCGCAACTCGAAAGTCTAAGATTGATGCAGAAATGGGTCCATTTTGTTTTGGTGCATATCTCATGGGCTGCATCCCATTCAAACAGGCCATGGACCAACTGTGGCCTTGGTCAATAAGTTTCTTTCCTGATCTCGAGCGAGCCAGTTCCAAACAGGGTTTGATCAATCTCTTCATGTAAACATCAAGGCTATTGTTCAAAAAATTGGCACAATCCATAGAGATATTTAGTCCCTCCATCTCCAACTTCTGTTCCAACCTCTTCCTCAAAGAACCGCTGTCAGGTAGTTCGCCCCGGCAATAACAAGTTTCGGAAGCAGATGCTGCTCGGTTCCATGGTAAATTTCGCATTCCTTTAGTGTTCAAAGTGATGCCAAGTGGAGCTCTAACAGGACTTCTACTGTAAGCGCCCGGACTTCCCGTAGCTTGATCAACCTCTTCTCCATCCTCGACAGAGCCAGGCGGTCTGCTACCCAAAGAAAGCAACTCAGTAGCACTCTGCTGTTCTTGAACTTTACGAATTGCATCCTCACAGGTAGTATTGTTATGGCTCTTCCCATCAGGCCCTGAAGGACTTGGGCGGTCCCTCAACTTACGATCACGAAGATTCGGAGTCCGACTCTTACGAGGGGATTGAGGAAAGTCTTTGCACAGTGACTGAAGATTGCTTCTTTGGTACCCATTTGACGCTTTAACACTTAAAGAAGCTTCAAACTTGTTCTCCACCGATGGAGGAGTCTTTGAAAGCGAAGCATTTCTAACAATTGATATCAGGAGATTATTATGAAGACGAACATTTTCTCTCCCTATTGTATCAATGCAGAGCTTATCAAACTCGGGTTTCCCAATCCTAAGACTCAAAAATCTAGTAAGCAGATTGAAGTACTCCTCCGTTTTTATACGCCCAATCTTCCTTACAATCTGAGATTTCAGCTCTAAAGTACCTATTCTGGGAAAATTCCGACCACCTGGCATTTCAGTTTCCAAGTTCCTCAGTATCATCCCAAATCTAAAAATTTCAGCCAAAACCCATATAAAGTTAAACTTATTTCTTAATCAAAATCACCAAAATTCCTAATGTCATTTCATCTATTAACATAGCAAGTCAAAGGGTGATCAAAGTCAAACGGTTTTCTAATAAATCAATAGAAACCAAAAATAAAACAAAAACTCCGACCACAAATCTACCCATCTCAAATCAGAACATTAAATAAAAGAAGGAAACACCTTAACATAAACCATGAACGAGTTCCAGACACCGAAGTTTCAGCTTTATCCATAACCCCCTCGGGGAGGAAAAAGAAGTGAAACGGTTAAGAAAAACAAACTAAAATAGAAATAGAGCAAAAACCCACCTGAAATAACGAACTATGAAACTGAATTCACAATTTTTTTGAACTGAATAAGAGAGTAGAGCAAAAAGAGATTAGGGCATGAAGCGAGCGAGCGAGCAAGCAAAAACTTCTGTTTTTTGGAACCTTCTTTTGGAGTCGTCGAGGTCAAAGGAACACGTGCGCCTTTTTTTTTTTTAAGAAAAAAAAGCAAGTGTAAGTATAAACTAGTGCTGGTTAGCTTTGAGCTTAGTTGTGCGTTGGATTTGTCCGACCATCTACGAGAGTGCATTGGTTTGGTCCAAAGTATCAAACATCAAAATTTCCTTTTGTCAAGAGGAAAGTTCCAGACAGTGAGTGACTACATCACAATGCAATACAATAAAATCATTGGGGTATTCCCTGTTTTTAGATTTTTTTTGCTATCTAGTCGTTACTCTTTTTTCTTTTTTCAGAATTCATGAAATTTGAATATGATGAGAGTAGAAGGTTACCAAAACTATCTTGAAGGTGTTGATGATCATGCTAAGATCATCAGATTTGTTGACGTAAAACTTCGAAGTGATTATTTAAGTGTCAACTGTAGTGATAGTTACACTTAAACACTACGGCTGATTATTACTTGTCATTTTGAAATTCACAATTTTTGAAATAAAATATTTAGGCTTTAAATGATATTGATATTGTGAAAGTATGAAACCTCATATACGAATATCAATCCATTTGAAGCAATTTATCTTAAAGGTTGGATTGGATCGAGATAGAATTGAAGACATATTTCCATAATTCACTTTACATTAATCTTTATTATTATATTGTATCTTGCTATTTTAACAACTATTTAATAGGAGACTGAATTGTAATTAATCTCTAGCATGTTAGCAATTCTCGAAATCTTATATATTTGAGACACTTGTATATGTTTTGTATTGGTATTGATAGTACTTATTTTTTTCATAGTGGAACATGTTTTTGAGAGTGCATGAGAGAGTAAACATGTTTAGTTTACTGTGGAGAACTTAGAGGTGAGTGATTTAGATCCTAAGATACAAAAGTGAGGTTTTTATGTTAAGGTGTGATAAAACTTGAATCATTTGTTGTACTGAGATTAAAGATAGTTGATTTACTCACTGAGCTAGGCTTTAAAGATATAGAGAAAGCGAACTGCGTAAACAATCCTGTGTGTTTTGTTCTTTCATTGTGTTCATCGTAGTGGCAATTGTAGTAGCCACGACAACCATCACTTCCATTAAAGCACTCTATTTTTCTTAGAAATTAGCAACTGTCCGTTTCAACATGTGGTATAAGAGCCTAACACTTAGCTAATGGTGTTTCCTGATGTTGTTAATTGTTAGATATGAAATGATCTTTAATTGCTCGATCCATTTATGTTGAAAGGTTCTAACTATGCTTATTAGATGGCAAGAATGAAAGCCTTCATTAAGTCCACTAATGAGAAAGCATGATGTTTTGTTCTCACAGGATGACAACCACCTATGATTGAGACAGAAGTAGGAAGAATTGAGTTAGCTTGGACCATTGATGAAGAAAGTCTTGCAAATATCATTTGAAAGCTCTTTATGTTATCTTTTGTGATGTCAATGAACAAGAATTTAAGAGGGTATCAAAGTGTACAATTACTAAATAGGCATGTAACATCCTTTAAACTGCCCATGAAAGAACCAATACATAAATCATTCTAAGATGCAGATGTTAACCACCAAGTTCAAGAACCTAAGACTGCAGAGTTTACAAACCATTAGTCAATTTTATGCAAAACTTTGTGATCTGTCTAATCAATCATTTGCCCTTGTAGAAGAATATTTCAATTCCAAATTGGTTAGGAAGGTGTTGAGATCATTACTTAAGAGATTTGATATCAAAGTCATTGCCATCAAGGAGGCAAAGTACCTAGATAGTTTATGGATTGATGAGCTAATTGGCTCGTTATAGACCTTTGAAATGAACTTGGATGAAGCCAAACGTAGCAAAACCAAAGGTGGAAGGAGTATTGTTTGGCAAGTGATAGACGCAGAGCCCATTATTGACTCCACTACAGTAGAAGACATTCAACAATAAATTTCTTTGCTTACTCAAAACTTCAAATTAAGCAAATGGAAGATGATACTTTTCTATCACAAAAGAAGTGAGGAACTTAGTGAATAAGTTTGGTTTGGAGTGTTCCAAGCCTTCAATAATTCCCATGTCAACAAGTGAAAAGATAGACGCAGATGTAGCGGGAGTGCCCACTTTGGATACCAGTTACAAAAGCATGATTGGAAGCCTATTATATCTTACTACAAGCTAAATGGATGTCTAATTTAGTGTTGGTGTTGTGCCAGAAACCAAGCAAATCCTAAAGAATCACATATCAAAGTAGTCAAAAGGACCATCAGATATGCGCGTAGAACAATTGATTTATGAATTTGGTTTTCTAAAGATAATGCAATGAATCTTGTTGGTTATAGTGATGCTAACTAGGCTGGAAACCATGGATTTAAATAGCGGTCCGTTACCGAAATAGCGGCCGTTATATAGTGGTAGCGGCACCATCCGAAACCGCTACTGCCGAAACCGCTATTATATTTTACAATAAGTTGTGTGAATTTTTTTTAAAATTCAAGACCGCAATACCCGCAATGACCGCAATAGCATCCGTTTTGTCTACAACCGCGATAAACACAATGTGACCGAAAACGCGGGCACGACCGCAATTTAAATCCCTGCTGGAAACATTGATGATCGAAAAAGCACATTAGGAAGATGTTTCTACCTCGGATCAAACCTTGTGTCCTAGTACAATAAGAAGGAAGCATCCATCTCACTTTCAACAATAGAGGCAAAGTACATAGCTACTGGGGAGTTACTGTGCTAAAATTTTTTTACATGAAGCAAATGATAGAGGATTTCAGAGTGGCATCGCTAGTGGCCACTTCCTACCATTACAAGAATGCTACCCACATTACCAGGAATTACTGATGCACTCGAGAACTAAACACATGAACATTAAGCATCATTTTATTTGAGAATTGGTTGAGAATGGTAGAGTTGAACTGAAGTTTGTGCCTAATAAAGTCAACTAGTTGACTTGTTTACTAATGCTTTTGACTTAACAATGTTCGAAAGCTTGAGGAATTCAATTTGAGTATGTCAAGCTTGAAGACTCAATAGCTGAATGAAGGCATCTAAACACCCACTTTTGATGACGATTTGATTATTTTGGTGAATGAAAATTTTTTTGGCACGAAAGCTTTTTTTAAAGGGTAAATTTTCAAGATTTTCTCGCTATATATCTTAGAAGGAATGTCATTAAATGAGGAGGTTACTTTTATTGGGTATAAGTACTCTGGTAAATCAAACTTTAAACTCATTTGATTCTTCAAATCCTTCTCAATAGCCCTAAAGCAAGAAACTTTACAAAAAATCTTCTTCTTGATTTTTTTTTCTCAAAACTTTCAACTTTTCAAGAATCTTTCTTCTAATTGCTCAATCGTGTCAAGATTACATCTGAAGAAAAATATGAGGGGGTTCAATGTGAAAAATAGGATGTTGAAGAAGGCTCATCAATTCAAGCCACAAATACTCAACCTTCATTAGCCACAATGACAACTGAAGTGCCCACTGTCGTTGGCACATTTATGAAGAAAGCTACTACTCCCCTTGTATCATACCCTTCTTCTAAAGACTCATCCATACTATAGGTCAATGAGATAAGGGGAAAAGTTACCTCAAAGGCTATGGACACCAGTGAAGTATAGTTGTCACGTACTGTTAAACAAATCGTGGCTAAGATCAAGGATTAGCTGGCAAATCCTCCCATGCCCGAATACCAGCCAATGCCTTATCAGACAATATATGTCCTATCCTATGTAATGCCCTTAAAACCACTATGATGTAAGTGGTACTATACCAAGAATATGCATAACAGATTTCTCAGGAAAATTAAGTGTAATATATCAATGATACAAACAAACTACCAACTACTAACGACCTAAAAACCTTCGCTAAAAAAACTATCAATATAGGTATGAATACCTTATACCGATGGTCCAAAAGGCTATTCTGACGAAATAAATAAATGTTGATAGATGTAATGCTGATATAGAATATTTTTGACGAAAAACATGATCATCGAAATAAGTCTAAAAGTCTATACCGGCAATCTAAGCATTGCTAAAGTAGAAGCTGTCAATAAAGTACCATCTACTATAGCTGATTTTCGAATACCTATATCGATGGTAAAAATCGTCAGTAAATATTCTTATAAATGAAATTCCTATTATACCATGAGTAATACAAATATACCGACAGTTAGTAAGACCATCAAAGTCCAGTTGTTGCTAATATTTTACTTTGTTTACAATATTAATTTATTTATGATTTTAATTCAATATACTTTATTCAAAGTAAAAATATATCTAAATAAAATCTAAATTAAATCAAACTAAGCAAATTATATAATACAAACATAATCCAAATATAAATCAAATACATAATCCAATTTCTTTAATAGGCTTTATTATGCTAGCAAATGAACTATGCACCCAACTTTCCATGCACAAGAAACTCGCATCATGTCACAAAGTCAGAAGTTGTCTGCTCGAAGCCTCATTTTCTTGAGCTGCTTCATCGTGATGCTCTACCCAAGTCCTCAACACTACCTTGATATAGATGTAAATAATCATAGTAAGCCAAAAAGAAAACGTGTTTGTCATAGAAAGCATCAAATATAGATGTAAATAATCATTGGATTTCAGAAAAGGTTTCTTTTAGATAAAATGTTTAATCATACATAAAAGCCTTTTACATATTCCTCGGCAGAAAAACCTTTTGTCAACTTAACTTGAGAAGGGCGTGCATCACATTCTTCATGGTTAGAACAAATGACAATGTTTTCCTAAACATGTTCAACTTCCTGTGACCTTGCATTGCCCAAACAAAAATTTGTTTTAAGAAAGATTTTAAATTTAATGCACTACTTTTATTAAATTCGATAAAATGTTTTAAGGGTGGAGCTTAGTTATGTTATCTTTTAATTAAATTGGCATTAGAAATCCAATTTCAAAGCTGGAACAAAAAGTAATGATCATTGGAACTCACCAAATAACAGGCAATTCAACAAAGATGCAAGTAGTGAGATTGAAGCTTGCAGACCTAAGAAACCTTGTAGATGAATCTATGAAGACCAACCTCTTTCATCCTTGGAGATTTTACAATTCCATGTTTGACTAAACGTTGCTACTTAATATAATTAATATAAGTTACAATTTCAAAACAGAATCAACAATGACAAAGCAATTGAGTGTAAATCGTATCCGCTGAGCATTATCTAAAGAAATGAGAGAAAACATAAAACTTGACCCTTACATTATCTTGTATTTCCTCTGATTTGAAGTATGTAGAGATACAAGGACCGAGCAAAACTTGTGAAAACCAATTGAGTACACCATATTAGTTTTAATAGATATTTCCTTAAAATTTTAAAATCTATAGAGTTGAATTATTACTTTTATGTTGCTTGTGGTTAGATAGGATTGCAACAAGTACTTCGAGCAGCCTTTTTTATCAAATGTAGTCACTTGTCAAGCAGGTAGAAACAATTACATTTGTAGTTTAAACATGATCAAAGCAAAAGCCCCTTACTTTACCACCCACTAAAGCTTAATTGAATCTTCAAGCTTTGTTTAATCGTATCCACCAAAGCCCCTTTGTTTTTTTTTAATCATTGATGCATTCCTAGTCTGATACATGGTGCCTAGCTCTCTACCACTTATTCCTAGTCTGATGCATCAATGAAGCTCTCTACCAAAGAAATTGCGCCCTTTATCATCGGCTACAATAATTCTTTAAGTCAACAACCATACGACCAGACTACTTAATTAGAGTTTTTAATTAATACAAGACTTTGGACTGTCCTAAGATGGTCTCTAATTGCAAACTATCAATGCCAGGTTCTCACGGTATTTAAAATAAGCACCCAGATTCGAAGCTAATTCTAAAATTAAAATGATATTTAATTGGCATATAGAGCTAATTCTGCTTATATGACAACGTTTTGATGACCAACTTATAATCCAACCATTAAAAAAGTGAGAATAATTATTGTACTCAGGATTTCGCTTGATTTCTTCCTCATTCATCCGCATTCCAACTATTCGTTCTTGTTTGTATCCTCACAGAAAATGACTGACCTAAACAGAAAAAGCGAGAACAGCATCATGAGAATGCAACAGAGGAAGTGACTGATCTCGACATTAAGAATGTCTTACCCAACTACTGCACTGCGAGGGAAAACCCCTAAATAGTACTTAGTAAGTGTGATACTGCTTGCATCATCTATATGTGTAACACAGCGTGGAGCTTCATAGAACGGTGAATCTGGAAATTTGAACGGTGAATTAAATCTATGAAAATCTGAAATTAAAAAATTTTAAAAATTAAGTTAACAAAATTATGCAAAAGGAAGTTGTTAAGGCCTTGTTTTTATTTCCACATAAACCAAACCATCTACCTGCCAATTCCAGTTTCTTTAACTCTTTTTCCACTTAATATTTCAAATATTACTAAATTGAGAAGAAATTAGAACTTGGAGAAGCGAGGGGCTGAGTATTTGAGACGCTTCGGACTCTTTTTACCCGCCATAGCTAAGACACAAAGCCAGCTGAGTTTAGCACAGTCGACGAGGATACGGCCTGGATGCGACACCACACGTCGCGGTGCAACTGTGAAAGAGTGGCGAAAGGAGAGTGAGAACAAGGACGCCACATGCCGATCTCTGTAGATGTATGGCAACGGCAGTGATATCGGTGATCACGATGGTTTCCCTCTTCATTGCTTGATGAAGACAACACCCTTGTGTTGTTCTTGTTAAACAACAAATGAAATCCACAAGCTTCATCGCTTGGTGAAGAGGGAGGAAACGGAGAAAGAAAAGAACGAAAATAAACAAGGAAAACTGAGTTTTAGGGTTAGTAAACTTTTTGAAGATAAAACGAAGTAGAGTTAAACGTTTTTTTATTAAGTGTAAAACTTTAAAACTATGTATTAACGGAATAAAAAAATTTATAGTTATAGAGTGTTTTATTATTTTAACTTAAAAATGAAATTATTGCCCATTAAAAATAAAATAGTATAACTAATTTTTCAGAATTCATCCTATACTGACGTTAACTATTGGTATATACAAAATTTATACTATGGATAAATTTGATTTGTCATTATAAATAGTTTTATATCGACGATAGCAAAATGTGTCAATCTAAGGTCGTTATATATTAACGAACAAGTAATTTATCTGTGTAGATGTATTGATATTGGCAAAACTTAATAGTAAGTAAAAGTAAATGTTGGTATATGGAAAATTATTTGTAGTGAGAAGTGTTAGGATCTAGTGTCTTTAGTGTAGTTATTTCATCATATATGCTTGTTATTTTTTGAACAAATTGCTTTAATAAAATTTCATCATTCTCATCATTATCTTTTGTATTTGTTCTTTAATAGTTTTGAATGCAAAACAAATTATATAAGCAAATATTGGCTCATTAATTACCTTACGTTTAACTAATATTAAGTTGCATCATATGGTCATGTCATGATGTGAGAAGACAACTTATATTAGTATGTAATCTAAATGGTCCATAGTCCAAAGAATCAAAATTGAGAATATTGATTCAAGGATTATTATGTCATCTATTAAGTACAATTAGGGAGATACCTTGTCTTAGGTATCGGAGCAAATGACTCTCATAAGATGGAGACATAGTTGTAATTGTCTAGACTAACAATACATCGAATAGGACCTAGGTTGAATTTATCCTTGATCCATTTATGAGTTTATTCACTTTTGACATTTAAAGTGTGGCTTACCTCAATCCTGAGTAAATGATGGACTATGCGAGCTTAACTTAAAAGGCCAAGTTCTATGGCGCCCCAAACCCGGTCGGGGCGGTCCGACCCAAACCCGGTCGTGGTAGTCCGACCGAAACCCGAAACGACATATTAGTCTCTGAAGTGACCCAGAACTGAACACATATAAAATTCAAGCATAGCTATTTTTTTCTTTACGTATAATCAACATTTAGCATACATCTTAATCATATTTGGTCATACAAATTCAAATAAAACATAATTGCATGCATTTCTAACATAAAAACATACAACATGTAATCAGGGGTAAAACAGTAATTTCACTCAAACATGTAATCATGCGTGTAATTGAACATATATGAAAATGTTTATATATATAAATATGTGTAATTGAATGCATATAGAGATAATTGATGATGTCATAAAAATGGATGAATGATTTAATGATGAAAATATATGTGAATTGAGATGTCGATTAATAATAAATTGAGTAATGTATACCTTATTAACTGTTTGGGTAAAGTCGGATATAATTGACATGCCATAGGATAGGAAGAGTTTAGGGTTACTTTGACTACAATTCAATGAGGCACTAGGTGCCAAATTACTTCGGTTATACTAATGAGACACTGGGTGTCAAACTATTTGATAAGCGTTGGGCGTAACTATTTGCTTCAGATTTCTCCGATAAGGCACTGGGTGTCAAACTGGTGTGTTGGTTAGATTTGTGTATTCGTCCGAGTCTGAGTCATGTTAATAGGGAGATAAAATAAAAAAAACTTCATAATTGAAATGATGATAATGAATGAACATTGAAATTCATGAAATTGGAAAATTGAATGTGAGATGTGGTATTTGATATTGTGATAGTAAATAGATAAGAAATGGAAGAAAAGTGTGAAATGAAATATCTATTTGTAAAATGAGTTGATATGATAATCGATGATATATATATTCATATTGATAATCGGTTATATAAGCCCGTAAAGCTAATATGATTGATGAATGTGATTCGAATTAGTACTGGAAAAAGTAGTGATTGATATTTAATTGACATTCAATATTTATTTGGTATAAAGATGAATTGTTATAATATGGGGATTGCAGTTCATATGGTTTAGGATGATTTGGACTGATAATTCATAGTATGAAATAAAAATTTATGTTTGGCATTAAATTGAAATAGGATGTATTGCATATAAATAGATTGTATGATAAGTTAAGATAGTGAATTGATTTATATGATTATTTGTTTTGTGAATGGTAATGAAATGTTGAATAAGTGAATTGAAATGTTATATGATTGAGTTATTATATGGTTGATAAATGTTGAACTCACCTTTTTTATATGTGATTTGTCATGATAGACAAACTTTACCAAACTAAGTAGCATATAGTGTATAATTATAACCTAAGGTAAGTTACTTGGATTTAATACCTGTGAACTTACTTAGCATTTGTAATGCTTACTCCCTTGTTTCCCTTTTCCTTGTAGATGGTCAACTTGCGGAACGTGTCAAGCGGATTGTCGAGAACTCATACTATCTCAGTATTGATTCAATAGTCTTTCTATCATTTAAATCTCGATTTTGTGGAATGTATATAGGCGATTCGTTTTTTGTCAATCTTAATTGTTGGTACTTTGGTTCTTAATTGTGGTTTGTGTTTTAAATGGTTATATGTTATATACATAGGCTATTTTAGGTTGATGGTTTAAAGTTATAATTTGAAGTTGTAATTTTGTTATAATGGTTGTCATGCATAATGTTGAATTTAGTGATTACTATGGTATGTATATAGGCTAAATGATGATAATATGTATAGTGATGGTATGCTTGATTTTGGATCATGAAATGGTTGGAAAATGGTAATCTTGGGTAAAATGTATGGTATATGTGTTAGTTGATAATTTTGGTATATGCATTCATTAAATTAAGTTGTTTCAATGATAAGCTAAGTTTTGATTATGTACAAGGTAAATCGTACTATGATGATACATGTTCGTATGCATAATTGAGTTTATGCTTTGAATTTGGTTGTGATGGTGTCAAATGGCATATTGGTTAGTATTAGGATAATGGTGCCTAATTGCATACTTAGTTGTTTATTATAATAGGTAAGATGGTTAATAGATCATGGTTGAATCATGGCATGTTTGTAATGAGTTGAGTGAGTCTTATACAGGTTATATGTGTACCTATTTGTATCTATGAATTAAGATATAGGTTTAGGCATGAAATGAACTTTCAAACTTGTGATTTTTGACCATCTGGATAAAAGTATCAATGCCAAGGACCAAGGTATCGATACTTGACCAAATGAACAATTTTCTAAATGGGTAGAATACCAATTTGGTATCGATACCTAATTATTAACATCAATATTTTTTCTCAGGGTATCGATAAAATGTTTTGAACTAAACTTTTTTAAAATTTTGACAGAATTCCAAAATGATATTGATACCATTCACTAGGTATCAATACAGATTCCAAGGTTTTGAAAATTTACAGTTTGGTCCTTTTTCATGCTCGAGTCTAATCTATTGTATTTTAAAGGTCGATTTAGTCCTATTTTCATTTGTAATAATTAATTGTGTGTGTTAATATGATCATTTAATGGTTTAAATTGCACGTGATTATTCCAAAGTTATTTGTAGCATTTCATAGCTCGGGTCCGACCATCGAACCAAGTTTGGGGTGTTATAATGCCTTGAAGAAAAGAGGAAGAAATTGAAGAGTTTTAAGAGGTTTTTCTTTGAAGTTGATGGAAGATTTGGTGTTTGGGAGGAAGGAATTTCAAATTTCTGGAGAGAATTTGAGAGAACTTGAAGGGATTTGAAAATTTCAAATGAGAATGAAGATGGGAGGGAGTGGCAATTGGTTTTTAAAATTGACAGGAAAGACAACCCAATATATTTTTTTAAGTTTGGGGCATTTGTAATTGGGCCACTCTGAAGTTTATCCCTTTTACAAATTTAATCCTTCCTCTTAATTTAAAACTCATTTCCTTTATTCTTTTAAATCTCAATTTAATTTTTAAAATTTGTTTCATTTTTTTTGAAAACCGTTTTAATTTTTTTCGAATATTATTTTAGTAAAATTAATTTTTTGGATACTTAATTCCGAGTTCCCTTTTCTAATTTTAATTCTCAAATTTTTTTAGACTAACCTTTAGTCTCTAAATCGAAGATCTAATCTACTAATCTCAAAACTATTAGACCTGATTTTAGGACGTGACAACTCTCCCCCACTAAAAAGAAAATTTGTCCTTAAAATTTACCTGAATCGAACAAATAGTGGTACTGATGTCTCATCGCGTTTTCAACTTCCCACGTACCCTCTTCAGTATTGTGGTTACGCCACAAGACCTTCACCAACCGAATCGTCTTATTATGCAAGAACTTAACCTTACGAGTTAAGATCTCAACTGGCCTCTCATCATATATGAGATCAGATCAAACATTGATCTCCTTAACCAACACAATATGGCATGAGTCCAATCTATACTTCCGCAACATCAACACATGGAAGACATCATGGATCCGCTCAAGTTCTACTGAACCTTGCGACGATAGGCTATCGGTCTAATCTTATCAATAACCTCATAAGGTCTAATAAACCTCGGACTCAATTTACCCTTCTGTTTGAATCTTAACACCTTCCTCCAAAGAGAAACATTTAAGAAAACTCTATCACCAATTTGAAACTCGATATCTTGACGTCTTAAATCCACATAAGACTTATGTTTATTTGATGTTGTTTTCAACCGCTTACATATCAATTTCACTTAATCCTCCGTCTCCCAAATAAAATCTGGACCAACAATCCATCTCTCACCCATCTCTAACCAACACAAATGAGTCATGTATCTCCTACCATATAACACAAATGAGTCATGCATCTCCTACCATATAACACCTACCATATAACACCTAACCAACACAAATGGTGCCATCTGAATACTTGTCTGATAACTGTTGTTGTAAGCGAACTTAGCTAACGGCAAATAACGCTCCCAATTGCCCCCAAACTCGATTACACAACTACGAGCATATCCTCTAGAACCTGAATCACCCTCTCCGACTGACCATCTATCTGAGGATGATAAGTTGTACTGAAGTGAAGTTTCAACCCCAAAGCTTCTTATAGACTCTTCCAAAATCTCGAGGTAAACTGCAGATTTCTATCGAAAATAAGAAAAATCAGTACACCATGAATACATACGATCTCTGTTATATACAATTCCGCTAGCTTTTACACGGAGTAGTTAGTACGCACAACTAGAAATGGTGCACTCTTCGAAAATCAGTCTACAATCACCCAAACTGAATCATTCTTTGTCGAGGTTAGAGGCAAACTCGAGACAAAGTCCATCATAATACTCTCCCATTTCCATTCCAAGATGCTAATCGGTTGAAGCAATCTTAAAGGATACTGATGCTCTGCCTTTACTCTCTGACAAACTAGACACCTTGATACAAAATCTACCACATCATATTTCAGTCTAGGCCACCGATACAACTCACGAAGATCTCGATACATCTTATTACTACTAGGGAGCATAACATAAAGACTACTATGCACCTTAGTAAAAAACACAAGCCTTAGGTCTACATCATCAGGCACACATAGTTTTCCTCGGAAACTCAAAATCCCTTCAGCATTTAGCTCGAAATCTTCATAACACTTTGCTCAACCGAACAAATCCTCCTAACCAAACTCTCATCATCCAACTGTTTCTTCTTAATTTATTGAGGTAAACTCGACTTTATCTGAAGTTCAGCTAACAACCCACCATCACTAGTCGCACCTAATTGCGCAAACCTAGCTTGCAGCTCAGTAATCGATTTTTGGTTCAACACATTAGCGACTATATTTGCCTTACCGAGATGATACTCAATCACACAGTCATAATCTTTCAACAGTTCAATCCAATGCCTTTGCCTTAAGTTCCACTCATTCTGGGCAATGAGGTACTTAAGGATCTTATTATCTATGTAAACAATACACTTCTCACCAAACAAGTAATGGTGCCAAATCTTGAGCGCTAACACCATGACAACTAATTCCAAATCACGAGTTGGGTAATTACGCTTATGTATTTTCAATTGTCTTGAGGCATATCAACACACAATCGAGCCTCGTATATGATGCATCACTATAAACCACATAATCTTTACCAAGCTTCGATTGAATCAACACAGGCGCCTTAGTCAAAATTGCCTTGAGCTTTTTAAAGCTCTTCTGTCTCTCATCGGTCCACTCAAACACCACATTATTTTATAGTAGCTTTGTTAAAGGTGGAGCTATAATAGAAAAGCCCTCAACAAACCTACGATAATAGCCAGCCAGTCCAAAGAAACTTTGACCTCAGTAACAGACTTTGGCGACTTCCACTCCACTATTGCCTCAACCTTTTTCTAAATCCACACGAATCTCATCTGCTAGAACAACATGGCCCAGAAAATCACTTAATTCAACCATAATTCACGCTTACTCAGCTTCGCAAACAGTTGTTTCTCCCACAAAATCTGCAAAATAATCCGCAGATGTGCTTCATGATCATCCTTGGTGCGTGAGTACACAAGGATATCATTTATAAAGATAACTATGAATTAATTCAAATACGAGTGAAAATTCAGTTCATCAAGTCCATGAATGCATTAGGAGCATTTGTCAAACCAAAAGGCATGACCAAGAACTCATAATGTCTATATCGGGTCTTGAATGCAGTTTTCAAAATATCTGACTCCTTCACCTTAAGCTGACAGTACCCTGATCTCATATCTATCTTCGAGAATATAGTCACACCTCTGAACTGATCAAACAGTTCATCAATCTAGGGCAATGGATACTTATTCTTGATGGTAAACTTATTCAACTGGTGATAGTCGATGCATAGCCTCAAAGTACCATCCTTCTTCTTTACGAACAAAACTGGCGCACTCTAATGGGACACTCGGTCGGATGAAACCCCGATCAAGCAACTATTGCAACTAGAGTTTCAACTTTGTTAGCTCATTTTGTGCCATGCGATAGGGCACAATAGACACGGTGTGGTACTACGGTATAACTCGATGCCAAACTCCACCTCACGATCTGGCGACAATCTCGACAACTCTTTCGGTAAAACAACAAAAAAGTCTCTTATAGTATGAATATATTGAACCCTCAGCTCCTTACACCCCGAATTCAACATATAAGCCAGATATGCCTCACAGCTTTTACTTTACATCATCTCGGCCTTGATCACTGAAATCACATTAGAAAGAAGTTCTGGTCTCTCCCCAATAACAAAGACCTCCACTCCATCACTATCACACAAAGTAATCCGTTTCAACTTAAAATCCACCTTTGCCTGATGCTTGGTCAGCCAACCCATACCGAGAATCACATTGAATCTATGGAAAGGTAATTCCATAAAATTAATAGGAAAAACATGACCTTGGATCATTAGGGGACACCTATGATACACCCGACCTACTACCACGGCGTCACCCAAAGGACTAGTAACAGTCATACCCAACCTATTGGTCTTTACCAAAATCCCCAACTCACTAGCCAGATCATATAATATGTACAAATGGGTCGAACCAGAGTCAATAAAAAAAATTAAAGGAATAGATTACAATGTGAAAGTACCTGCAATTACATCAGTCGCCTCCCAGACCTGTGACCCATGAAAAACATATACACGTACTAGTCCTCTAGTCTTAATTCGTGCAGTAATAGTGTGAGCTATGGTCCTCTATCCAACTAGTCTCTTATTACCACCTCTACTACTATCACGACCTCTAGAAGATGCAGATGTAGAACTTTGACTCTGAGAGACTTCAATCCTTCTCGGGCAATCTCTCAGCATATGCTCCTTAGAACCACATCGCAGGCAAGCTTCAATCACTCGCCAGTACTCTTCAGGGTGCCTATGATCGCAGTCCTCACAAAGCAAACAGGAGCTCTCGGTGCCTCATCAACACTAACCATAACACCTCTATATTGTTTGGGTTGACTCGATTGAGCACTTCTTTTTGACCCTATAAAATCTCAATCCCTCTTGGCCTGCCGACTAGACGCTCTAGAGGAATTAGAGGGTCTCTTACCAGATTCATTTGCCACAAATCGCGACGCTTCTACCTCAGTGCTATGGGCCACCAGTTAGACCTAAATGTCTTGATTCAACCCAAATCAGAACCTCTTGCAGAGATCCTTCTCAAAAGAATACCATCTCAAGCGCGTATTAATTGAGTCGCACAAACTCTGACTCATAGTCCGCTACTGACATATTCCCCTGAACCAAGTCAATGAACTCTCTCTTCCGGACCTCCATATATTGCTTGCCCAAAAATTATTATAAAATTATAAATATTATAAAAAATAAAACTCTAATAAATTCTAATTTTAAAAAAATAATAATACATATTTAAAAGAAATATGGCAAGGGTATCAATCTAGAGAAAGCCATTAGGTTGGCTGACCCAGGAACCAGACGATTGAATTGATTTTTTTAATAATTTTTATTTTTTAATGTTTTATTTAATTGAATTGGATGGATCAATCAAACTAATAAACTGGTGGCCTGATCAGTTCAGCCACTGGTCTGGTTCTAAAAACATTGATTAGAATATTTCATTATGACATATGCTAATAGTTGGATAATGAAAATTTGGTTTGATAGAAATATTAAAAAATAAAAAATTGATTTGACCACCCGATTCCTAGATCAATCAGTCTAATGGCTTTTCCCGGATCAATACCCTTGTTGATTTTAGGCTAACTAGTCTAGTTCAAGTTTTTATGATTTTTTTATAATTTTATAATTTTATATCAATTTTAATATTTTTAATACTTTTAAAGAATTCTAAAACGTTTTTAACTTTAAATATTTTCAATAAGTTTTATTAATTTTATAAAAAATTTATAATTTATTAGATTTCTATATTTTTATAATATTTATAAGTTTTATATTTTTATAATTTTAATAAGTTTATATCAATTTTAATATTTTAAATATTTTTTATAACTTTTCTATTTTTTGATTTTTAATAATTTTTATATTTTAGTTAACGTCAAGGATTTAATTGAGTGTGAATAATTGATTTTTTTTACTTTTTAAGGGTTTTTGACATATAAATAATTTTATTTTATATTTTTATATGGCGTTTAAATTGTTTTCGTATGTTGCATTTATAAAAAAATTTAAATTTTTATTTAATGTTCTTGGATTATATTTGTATAATTTGCTATAATGATTTAATTTATAAACATAAGGTTTTGTATTAATGATTTTAATACAAACTTTTACACATTAATAAATTTTATATAGATAATTTGGTTCACGTATTCATATAGTGTTGGTGTTACTTTTGTAGATGTAATATTTTTATGTGATTTAAAATAATTATTGAATAAATTTGGATTTAGATTTAAATTTATTCCAAATTAATTATTTGCTCACTGGATTACAAGTTAATTTCCATGATTAAAATGCCATAATATGTCAATAATATTTTAAAACTTCAAAAATAATTAAATAATTATTTATTAATTGAAAATAACATACATTATTTATAATCAAATAAATTATAAAAAATTGTAGATCCCCAGCAAAGCGGGGAGTTAAAACTAGTGATATTTAAAATAAATATTTAACAACCGAAACTTTGATAGGTTGGATTATAATCCCTATTTATTTTAATTTTATTTGATTTATAAAATAGTATTTTTTAAATTGATTCTAATATCAATTATTTTGCTTTTAAAATTAAACTTATTATATTTTAATTTTGTACTCATATTATTAATGCAACTTACAAAATTTAAAAATAATTAATGTAATTTAATTAATATATAATTAATTCGTGCATTGCATGAATAAATCAATTAATTTAGCATAAATTGAATGTTATGAAAGCAAATTGTGAGTTAAATATTTGTTTTAAACTTGTAAACTTTTTTCTTTTAAAAATATTTTATTAATATACTCCAATATTTACTAAATTAGATATATTATTACTCACAAATTAAAATTGAATTAATTTTTTTAATTTTACAAATCAAATCTTTATTATTGGAATTCAGATCCGACCTAGGCAGAATATATATATATATATATATATATATATATATATATAAAATTGAAAGTAAATCTAAAGCAAATCGGATATAAATAACAGGAAGCGGAAAACAAAAGAAGATAGCTAAATCTGTCTAAATATCCAAATATCTGTTAGTTTGGATATATATTCAATGAATAAATCTAATTAAAAATATTTATATTTTAAAAAATCTAATAATTAATAAATCGAGGATCATACCAATAACTTTTAAAATGAGAATATGATAATCCAAATGTTTTTAACCTTTAGATAAAATTTAATTCTATCAAGCTAGTCGATTGAGTCTTAATTTGGTTAGTATCGATATTGCTGCTAGTGCAAGAAAACATGGTTTGAGATCGTTGAAGTGCATTTATCTTTCTATTTATGAGATGAGAGATTATGAATAGTTCTAAGAATTATATATATATTCTTCCAAGCCGTGGAGCAATGTTGGGTGTTGTGGGTTTTATCTTAGCTAGATAGATTAAATCATAAATATACGATTTTATCACATAAATTTAGAAATAAACTAGAAGGTAAGGTATTATTGAAGTTAAAATATGTCATTAGTCTCTATACTCTTCGTAAATTTAAAATTTAATTTATATATATTTAGAAATTTAGTTCCTCTACTTTTAAGGGTGCATTTGATTGCCAAAAATGTTTTCCGTAAAATGATTTCGGAAAATGTTTTACTTTTTCGTAAAATGATTCTTGGAAAATATTTTCTAGTGTTTGATTGAATCTATGTAAAATATTTTCATTGTTTGATGATTTCTGAAAATATTTTCCGGAAAAGTTGTTTTACATATATTAATATATAAATAAATTTTATATTTTAAATTGTTTTTACATATATTGCAATGATTTATTTATAATAATACTCAATTATTAAGCTACAATATTAATCGTTATAAATTGAAAAAACTAATATCAAATAAATTATTTGTAATTGCGTTAAAAACAAGTATTGAATAATTATAAATTGCTTGAAACCACAATGAATACTAGAAATAATATTATCCAAATACATAATTAGTAGTTTACCACATAGTAACAACATTGTCCAAGTGCATAATATTACACCACATAAAAGTATCAATATCTTGATACGGTGTCTTGATTCTTTCTCTATTTATGAAGTTTATTTATGAAGTTTACTTGTACAAGAGATGTCTGAAAATGCGTAGAACTAGAAGAAAAAAACAAAAATCAGAAACAACGTTGTTACTTCCTGTCATAATGAATCTTTTATCAGTTGAACTAGTTCTTTGATGAAACCTTTTCCTTGGTTTTCTGAATCTTCAAAACCTTCTTCAAAACCTCCATAGGCACGGTTCACAGTCCTCCTATTCCTAGGTAACCTAGACCTCTTGTATTCCGCAGGTCTCAAGTGAGGAATTTGCACATTGAGCAATACCATATACATCAGGAAGATAGAATATTATGATCAAATGAGAAAATAAACATGCTAAATATCAGTTAGCAAAGTGAAACAAGATAGTAAGCAATGGAATTTAAGTTGATTTGTTTGACTTCTATGGCATAGTCCATGAACATCATAAGTAAGAATTGATGCTATGTCTGCATACGAAAGTTAAATTTTACATTTTATTCACTCATTCGCATTTGGAAATCATTCGCATACAAATTTGTTCTGTTTCAAGAAATATCCAGAGTTGCAATGTAAATCATCATGCAAGTCTAAGCATACTCAGCAACCAAAGACGACTGTGCTCAATCTGATATGTAAACATTAGTTGCTCAAACAATCTCATAACAAGGGTACTAAAAACCGAACATTCATACCTTCGGGGTGAGCCATTTTTCGCATAGCAATGAGCAATCATGATAGGCATTGAAATCTTGAATCCGGTGATGTTGATGGTCATGTCAATCTTGCTAACATCAATAAGAATGCGGGTTGAAACCTATCATAAAATAAATGAACCGAATAATTAAATGAAAAGATAAAACTAAAACTACTATATAACCCACAAAGAAAAAGATTGCCGAAAACTTGGAAGTATGGTCAAATATGAACAATAAACACCGAAATTAAGCAAAGGGTTAAAGCAATAAAACTCCATAAGTATCGTGATTTGGAAGGAGAAGAAGTAGGATTTATTGAAGTTGTGGAGAACCCCCAAGCCATTTCTTCATAAACAACAAAAACACAATAGATGATATGTACAAAGTAATGATTCAAAATCAAGAAAACAAGAGAAAAACCAAGTATGCAAATAATTTAAGGAAGACATACTTTCTTTCCATTCCCAAACTCGTTTTCAAATTCATCTCTCGCCCATTCTACCCTTTTTATTCCTTCGAAGCCAACATTCTTTCCACAACCAACTGGGAAAAGAAAAGTAAAATAGGTTCAATTATATATTCCCATTCAACAGATACAACATATATACTCATTCTCTACACGTAACATTATGTATAAAGAGGCGGTGATATAAATCAACAACAAAGATGAAAACATTATATTTACAAAAGATTACTAGAGATAATACAACCATAAAGATCAATCTTTTTTCCGTAAAACATTATATCGAACATTATATCGAACACACACGGCGTTACGAAATATTACTTTGATTACAAAGCCCATTAATCAAAGTTGAAAAATTACAACATCGCTTAACACCTAACTTCAAAGATTTTCCCCAAAACGAAAACCCAAAATCAATTCAACCTAATTGACAAAAGCAATTAATCGAGATGGTCACGAATAAACATCATGGGAAACGCCTAATAATTCCATCGGCTACACATAGAAACAACAATGGCATAATGTTTCATTCTAACAATGGTCGCAAATAATTTAGTGAATTCCACAATTGAAGGCTTTGGGTACTTTTCAATCATCTTATTGAACAAACTCAAAGCATGATCAACATTATCGAAGCGGTGGTCTGCTTTTTCCTTTCCTCTAACAGCATGGACATGGGTTTCTTACTTAGGCAATCGATGTGGGTAGCAATGGTGTTAGAAGAAGAAGAAAAGAGTGGAAATTAGAAAGATGGCTTCCAAGATTAACAACCGAACGAAGAATAAAAGAAGAAGGAAGCTTACCCATCATTTGAAAGCAAAATGGCGTGTAGTAGCGACCAAAAAGAAATGAAAAATAAACGAGCATAAAAGCCAAAAAGAAATGAAAATAAACGAAGTAATCAGTGAAAAATAGAATTGCAACGTATCAATGACGGTTTCCAATTCTGAACCAAAATGAAGCTTTCAAGAACGGAAATTTGAAGGAATGAAGGAAGGGAGAAGAATGGATGAAGGGAGAAGAATGCCTGAGAGCTTTAGGAAAATGTCTTACGGAGATTGAATCGGTAAGACAATTTCCCAAAAATTGTAAGGCATTTTTCCGTGTTTTGGAGTTGATTTTTCAAAAGGAAAATATTTTCCTCCAATCAAGCACTGAAAAATGGGGAAAACCAATTCCGGAAAATATTTTCCCCTATCAAACAGACCCTAAGATTTTAAAATTCATGTGCAACTGTTTATTAAAATTATTTTATTATATCCAGATTCAATACATCCTTTTTTTTAGTTATATGACTATTAAGTAAGTTTTTTTTTAATTTCAAAATATTACACTAATAGATTTAACAAAAGAATTTAAAATATTAATAATTGAACCTAAATTTTAAAATGGGACTAAATTATTAAAAATAAAAATATAAAGAATAAATTTTAAATTTACAAAAAATTATAAACTTATTACGTATTTTAACCCTTTCTTTGTGAATCTTGTGGATTTCAAAGGTTTCCCTACACCTCTTCCAAAAAGTATATTCTTACGCCTCTTTGAGCACTCCAAATGCCGCCTGCAGCAATCAGCCTTTGTCTGTCTAGCGCCGGAAAGGCCCCCAAACCCAACCGCCTCCCAAATTTCCCAGTCCCTTTTTTTAATATTATATTTGTATAATAATTGTGGATAACTATGACGAGAAATTTCGATGAATGACACCATCACCATGTTTATGATTGGAATTTGGACGATGGAGAATGAATGTGACGCGCTAGCTTCAGAAGGTGGGGGACACGATGCAATGACCATGGAAGAAAATTTGGTATTTGAGGGATAAATCATAAATGGACGACCCTTAAAGGTGAAACTTAGGTACGCCAGTCGCACTCTCCCTTCCTTTTGTTGCTTCTGCTCTAACAGTTTTTTCTCCAATTGAAAATGAAGGCATACACTCATCGCCACGTATTTGCCTTGCAAAAACTTTCCCATATCCTATTGGCATTTCAAAATTCAAGAGTTACAAGTTTTATTATTATTGAGATGTACTTATTTTATTTTCTTATATAAAGTTAATTTATTTAATTAAATGTTTGTAATAATTAATTTTGATTAGAATTATTTATATAAGTAATCATAATTTTAAAGCGATATTTTCTAAATTAAATTATTAAATTTTTAAAAAATAATTAAATAGTTAATTAAGTCTTTCGATAAATTTACTTTAAATTTATCTTAAACTCTTCATATGAATTTAATTTTGATTATATTTGTACGGAGATTTATTATGATTAGGTAGTTATAATGAAATTCAAAATTAAGTTATATCATATCTCTAAAAGAAAATTTTTTCCGCAATATTGATTTTTGGTCCACAATACTATTACCTAAAAGATATGGAGGTCATTATTACTTAAGAGTTTTATTACCATGATTGAGTTTTCATAAGAGCTAGTAAGTGTTAGGATAGACACAGTATACTTCCATACTTAATCCTTATATTAAACAATCAAAGCAGAAAAACAATACTCCAAATTACATATTCTCCTGGTTGGTTGAATACATGGGTCATGATTCTAGTTAGAAATACAGTAATATCATAGTTAGAATGTGGATTATGATGTTTTAAGAATTCTTGCATGCCATAAAAGCACCTAGCAACTTTTTCCAAACATTTAAATTCATAGTTGTTAGATGATTTATCTAAATTTCACTTTCGAAGCCAAACAAAACTAAATTCTAAAATGCATCACAGGATAATTTAAAAAAAAAACTGTACCCATCATCATGAATTGGGAAATGTTTCAATAATTTTGATTTATTCATTTCATACATTCAATACTAAACACAAAGAAGAAAGATACAAAGTAGTAAAAAAGAAGATGATTTTAAAGATTACCGACCAACTTTCATTTTTCTCCTCCTTTTAACAGTTTAAATACTGTAAAGCAAAACATAAGAGAGAGAATTCCAGTGCCGGTAATTTACAAAAACTCACCGGAAAATTATTTTCCGAGAAAACCCATCCTCAGAAGTACATCAGAAAACGTGGTAGTGAAGAAGAATATTACAGTCAGACTTTTTCTCTTTTTTAAAATAATTTTCTCTTCAAACAAACAAGTTTAATAACTTAATTCTATCTGTTTCTCCACCTTGTCGTTGTTGATCTGCAAACCCACTTTCAAAACACGTCGTCGTAACAGATTCCTCCGAGTTCAATGACGGAGTCCCCGGTCGTCTGTTATCCGGAAGCCGGTTGCCTGTGGAGCTTGGAGTCAAGCAAAGATCTAGATCGGACGGCTGAAATTTACTGAATTCTTCAACTTTTATGCGCTTAGGTGAAACCTTAGATCTTGAAGTGGAAAACCGACAGGTTGAATTAAATTTTGTTTCTGTTTCTTGCAACTTCAACATGCACGTAATCTTAGTAGCTTCCGATTTTTCACCGGATGCTGGTGTGGGAGCCATAAGTTCAGGCACCGCCAGTACAGTTCCTCCTCGTAAGACAGTTTCAACTGCCGCTTGGCAAACATGCCAGTTCCCTGTCCATAAAAGTCCGACAGCTCCGTTCACTGGATTCACTGTTCTACCACAAGCTTCGAACAACAGTGATTGGAACAAAACTGATCGAAAGTTTCATAAAAAAAAATCAAACCAAAACTCAGAAATATATGACAGAGAAAAGGAAAGTTGAGCGCGGATATATACCAGAACGTTGAGATTCTGGAACGGCAGAGATGAAGGACATGAGCCCCGCACGGCCAAAGAACTTGGCGACGAAAATAGTGGCATGGCCTTGCGCTTCAGGGCTGTCGATCCATTGCAGACAAGGTCGTAAAATACATGACTCGCTGCATCCTTTTCGTAAGACGCGGCACCCGTTGCAACTCATGACTCAACAACACCAACAATCACTGCTCTTCCCTCCCTTATGCCAAAAGTTTCCCAGGGTTGACCGTTGGTTTACAAGAAACAGAAAAGAAAATTATACATATAATATATATAAGGGAAATGAAACTGGCAGTGTAGGGGAAGAGAGGGAGAACTGAGAAGGGAAATTAAGGGTGGGAAGGGAAAGCCTTTGGAGGGTTTTAAAGGCAACAAAAAGGGTTGAAATCAAACTCAAGGGTAAGGAGGGTTGAGTTAACTTGGTTTAGGGATTACATCATATTTATAATTTTTTTAATATTTAAATCTGAATTCGCACACTAATTATTCACCTTAATTAATATCGCCAGAATAAATGATTATAAAAGTTTTACATTGGATATTCAAAGTCCATGGTTAAAGTCTTGACATATTCCTCGTTCAGTTTATGATACACCAATATATATAAATATATGAATATTATTAGAATTGAATTTATATATAAATAAAAAGAGAAGTTGGCTGCATACAAAAAGCTTAGTCCGCATTGCAAGCCTTAGGTGGGTTTATAGGGGAAAGTGCGGTGAAGTGTTTGTTGGGATGAGGGGAAATGCGGTGACGGAGGTTAGATTCCAAAGTCTTGGGCGGAAACGGCTCCTTGTTTCCGCGGATGGTCGCCTCTTTAACATTAAAACAATTATATATTCTTTTTCATTTTAATAAAAGGTTACCGTTCTTAGTTATTACGTCATTAAAAATAAATATACAAGGTCTGTTTTAATAGAAGAGTTATTTTTAAGGGTAAATTGCATCATTAGACACTAAATTCTAAGTAAATTTTCATTTTAGATTTTTAATTAAAAAAATTACATTTTGGTCATTGAACTATTCAAAGTTTTCATTTAAGTTATTGGGATGATAAAATTGATACTGTATGACTTTCTCTTTTTGCACTATATGGATAAATTGAAAGCTCTCTTTCCCCTTCTTTTATACAATTTAGTTTTTTTTTTGAAACAACTTTAAACGTAAAAAATCTACAAACCACGGTTCAAACAAGTTTTTTCTTCGATCTCATGTATTAACCGTCAGATTGACTTGGACCTAAGATATGCTCTTCTACTAATTGATTAGTATTGATCCACTGTACTGATTGTCGAGTTATCACTTGGAGCTCATTGGTCGAACCTTTTCTTTTTAAAAAGACTTAACAGACCAGTGACTTAAATAAAAACTTTTGAATAATTTAATAACTTAAATAAAAAACTTTCAAATAGTTTCGTGACCAAATTGTAACTTTTTTTAGTTAAGTAATCAAAACGAGAACTTACCCATAATTTAATGACTAATGGTGTAATTTACCTTTTTTTAAATATACTTAAATTTTTTAGTTACTACATGAAATAAAATATTCAATTTAGTATATTAATCGACCGAATACAATTATTGGTGATCTTTCGTTTTATTTATTTATTTAGTTTCCGTCTTCTTATGATTTTTTTATAATAAAAAAAGAAGTTGAAATAAAGTAGTCTTGCATCAAGGCAAGGGCATTTTAAATAATGGAAGTGGTTTGATTTTTATAGGGGGTGAATGGAGATTGATGATGGTATGGCAAGGCCATGGAATGCACATGTTCTTGGGGTCGATGGGAGGGGTTATATTGTAAGGCTAGTGGGATATAGTATTTTTATAGATTTAATCATTGATGGTTTTGAGTGACATTACGAAACACAACCATACCTAGAGATGTAGTTAATAAGTTTTTTTTAGAAGGAAGTTCACTAGAATCTATTATCAACACATCATATGTATAATTTAAAAAAAAAAGAATTATATATGTAGATTGAGATCTATTTTGATTGATTATTGTAATTTTTTAGATTGAATGAGTGAAATTCTGTTTAGATCAAATTATTTTAAATAAACAAAAAATACATTAATCATAATTTTATTCTAAAATCCAACTCAAACCATTCCTTTTATTATTATGAGTTACAATTTTATTAAAATAACTATAATAAGATGTTGTCTCCTACAATAAAGATAATTTTTTTAAATTTCATCCAAAAAGTGTCCCAAGTTTTTAACAAGAAGTAATCTATTATAGCCAACAAATGTTGGTGTTGCTTTGCATTGGTATGTATCCTAGTGGAGGGTGTGTGTAAGAAGCTCGAGATCGATATCAACTTTGATATTCAGAATTAAGTTTTACTTTTAAAGTTTAACTTCAATTTAAAATAAAAATTAAATTGGTCTTACTTGTTTTATAAAATTTATTTATTTGATGAATTGAGCTATGATTTTAGTTGGAATTAAAATTTTCCGATATTAATTAAACTCAAGAGTTATTTAAGTTAAACATTAAAATATTCCATAGTTTTAAACTATTAAAACAAAATTTATTTCGAAAATACAAAATTTAAATAGCTTATGAGCCAACATATTTCCTTTTTAACATATTTAGTTTAAACTCCTCACAACTAATTCATGTAATTAACTTGGAATTCCCTATAATATTTGTTATACCCTTAAATTTTGGATTTGCCTTGGTCTCTTTTTATGCATTTGTAGAGGCAGTGTTCCAGCCCCCTAAAAAGTTGCTATTTAGGTTATTTAATTTTTAAAAAATTTTAAATTAATAAAGATAAAACTGTACTTTGATCTCTTAAAATAATTCAATCCTTTAATAGTTATAAAGATATAAATTATTTAAAATTTAAAATTTTATTATGATTTCTAAAAAATTTCTGATACATGCCGCAAGTCATGATCGCAAGAAATGCCTGCATCCAAATAAAAGTATAATTTTCTGGATTTGAATTTAAGGTGAAAATAGTAAATACTAGTAATATATAAAAGACAATTCCTGATCCTACCCTTTTTATTATAAAAATAAAATTAAAAAGCATGATTACTATGTCCAAGTGATAATTAATAACCTTATCTTTCCATTATTGCTTTTAGTTTTGGGTCCGGCAAAATTATTTATTATTATATAATTATTAAATTTTAGTTTTTCCGAGGTATCCATTGAGTACACTGAATTATTATGAAATTAAGAGAATTCGTAATAAAAGTTAGAGAGAAGAGTAGACAAAATAAAAGGATAATTCAAATTATACATATAATCTATTTAACTTACAAATGCATAAATAAGAAAATTAAGACACACCATAAAATATTTTAAGGCTTACAAGAGAGTATAAATTCTTAGGAGTTTTAGAGAATTGTATGGAGGTCTATTTATCAATAATTTTACAATATTTTCCCATTTTTATATGTGACAATGTAGTCGATTGGGTAAACTCACTAGAGTCGGGTTCCATCACCACATGGAATGATCTAGCGAAAAAATTTCTTTAAATTTTTTTCCTAATAAGTAGAACCATTCAACTTCGGTGAGAAATCACCAATTTTAAACAATACGAAGATGAGTCCCTGTACGAGGCATGAGAACGTTTCAAGACTATGCTAAAGAAGTGCCCACACCATGGACTGCATGTGTAGCTTCAAATCCAAATATTCTATAACGGTGTTGATAGACACATTAAGTCTAGCTTAAATTGGAACACCCCAAACTCGACCCAGTCGTTATGGCCGAATTCAAAAAGCTACATTGCCACCGGAATGACCCAAAAAAAATTTCTTCATTTCAAATGTACTTATTTTATTGTATTTTAAACCATTTGCGCAGTTCGTTCAAAACTAGTAAAATCGAATGTTTAACTTTATTTTCAATCTCATTTCAAAACCATTTGTCCACAAAAAATGGCCGAAATAAACTTTAGGAATTTTGAAAAATAATGTTTTAAAACTATTGGCTTATTAATTTAAAACAAATGAAATAAAACGTTTATTTTAATTTCATAAAAATTATCTGATTTCAGAATCGAAATAAATAATATCTCGCTTGTAAAGATTAAATCATTTATTCAAAACTATTTCAATTTTCAATTATACTTCTAAATCATTTGTATTTTTATTCAAAATTGGAGAACTTGGTTATTCCTCATTATTTCGGAAATAATAAACATATTAACTTCATAAATCAAATGTATTTAGAAAACTCATTTGGAAACATTAACAGTATGTTTGGTTCGCTGTATTGGATTAGAGGTGTATTGGATTAGAGGTGTATTGGGATTAGAGGTGTATTGGATTAGAGGTGTAATAGCAAATCAACTGTTTGGTTGAATGTAATGGAATAGAGGCGTAATAGTAATCTTGTGTTTGGTTGAATGAAATAGAGGTGTAATAGCATAATGAAAAAAACTAAAATGACTAGAATACCCTTAGCATAAATTTGTTTTGGTAAATGGTTATTATTATTGTTATTTCAATTTTAATAAGATTATTATTATCAATAATAAATAATTTAATCATATTTAAACATAATTATTATTAAATATATTTTAATTAAAATATATAATTTAATAAAATTCTTAATAATTAGCGAAATTTGTTTTGGTAAATTATTATTGTTATTGTTATTTAAATTTTAATAAGATTATTAATATCAATAATAAATAATTTAATCATATTTAAACATAAATATTATTAAATATATTTAAATTAAAATATATAATTTAATAAAATTCTTAATAATTAATTTTATATGAATTTACTCAAATCATAATATATGATAGTGTAAAATATAAATTAACATAATTATTATTAAATATATTATAATTAAAATATATAATTTAATAAAATTCTTAATAATTAATATTCTTATGTGAATTTACTCAAATCATAATATATGATACTATAAAAGAAAATTTGAAATAATTAATATTAAATATATTTTAATTAAAATATATGATTTAATAAAATTTAAAATAATTATAACTAATAAATTATATTTTATGAATTTGTATAATTTAAAATAATAATTATTACATATAATTTAATAATAATATATAATTTCATAAAATTCTTGATAATAAATTTTCTTATATGAATTTATACAATTTAAAATAATTAATATTAAATATAATTTAATAGTGATATATAATTTCATAAAATTCTTAATAATAAAATGTTCTTATATGAATTTACTAAAATCAATATATAACTTGAGAATTATATACTGCAAAACATAATTAACTTATATTAAGAAAAGGTTAGATGAAAATGAAATTGTACATCATAATCCATATGTTATATAGTTTTACAACATCAAAAAGTTTGAACATTGATATTTAATGGTAAGAAAGAAATCTTCTGACCCATTCCAATCGGGCAACAAAAGGTAAACTAAAGAAAACGATCATTTGAGTTGGATGATCAGGAATTTTACTCAAAGCATCATATTGCTGATCGTCGGTTAAACCTTCAATTGACCATAAGGTGAATATAAATTTGAAGCTCTCTCTTCCATATTTTGATGTTCTTCGACTTCTCATTGAACTACCACCCTGGAGGCAATACTCCTCATCGATTTGATCGCCAACGGCTGGATTTTTTCCCCCAACAAAGTGGCAGCCTCATCAAATGAAGAAAACACATTATCACGAGCATCAGATTTCTTCTTTCTCTTGTTTGATATGTAGAAACATTGCTACTTGCTCATCAACAAGCATGTTTCTTAACGACTTCAATCCCCCTATCGATTCTAACATCTCACATAGTTTAAAAAAGGCAGTTCTATTCATCCTAACTTGTTCAATACAAGTCTCATCACTAGCATATACAAGCCTTTTCACATAATCCCGTTTTGCATAAAAATCTAAGGTATAAGACCTAATCCTTGGTCTATAAGTCTGTAGGCTAAGGTTGGCACCCATTCTAAATAAGAACCAAATCGCGATTCTACAGATTTCCAACCATAGTGTCACTGCAATACCAATTCTTTTACGCCTCTCACGTTGTGCAATTAAAGGCAGACGTGCCATTACTGCAACATATTAAAATTAGAAGACACAATCAATAAAACCTCGACACTTGAAAACAAACTGAACCATTATTAGCGCCACTGCTATCAAAGAAAGTATTTGAAATTTTATTGGATTAGAGGTGCTTTCGCTTAATAGTACTTTACGAAATTAGTTGATTGTATCAATCATACATATTTATTTATATTTTATATTTTTATTTAAAAATAATTTATTAGTTTATTTTGCAATTTCAATCTCATCCAAACCTTTAAAATATTACTTTATTTAATTTAGTTGATTGTATCAATCATACAATGTGGTCGATATTTTTCGTAAAGGAAAAAGAAATTTTCTTTCATAGTCATCTTATTTATAATGTGTGACTTGTCATATAAAATAATTGTAATTAATGTTATGCATTTTAATTGACATAAGGTGTCAACGTTTGTATTTTTTAGTTTTATCATTTTTAGTTAATCGACACATTTAATTTTATATAAATTTGGATAAAATAGACAAAGTTCGTGTAAACCGATTGAATCAACTTAATCGACACATTTAATTTTATCGATTTCAGTTAAATCAATTAAAATAAGTTAAATCGGTTTTACTCAATTAATGAAATTCATAATTGAACCAGCTGGTTAATTTATTTTAATAATTTATAATATGCAATAAAATATAAAAAAATATATATTAAACCTAACTCAATTACATCCTGTTGGGTAATCAATAAAATTTGAGGTGGACCAATTATTAAATTTTATTAATGAAATAATTTAATTACATTAATTTATTCTTATTAACTGCAACATATTTTATTTATTTTATGATAAAAGAAAAGAAAAGATTAGTCTCATAGAAATAATTAACATATGCTACAACAGAGACCAGAGATTTATCAGATTAGTCCACTATACAGTTGAGTTTTTGATCTTTTTGTTTTGTTTTTTGATACAGACACCAGAGATTTATCAACTGTAAACATGCAAGAAATTATATTTATTACAAGCACATATGCATAAACAATATGTTAGATTCGTAAGAAGCAAAACATAGTGAAACATAGCCTTATCTACTCCAGTAAGCACTCCAGAAGCAAGCGGACTCCAACCTCTTAGCTACTCCCCATGCTTCCGCAATCTGTTGTGCAGACCACTCCCTGCAATACCAAAAGAAAATGCATACCCTTATCAATCACATAATTCATTGCCCTCACAGTCTCCTCAATTGGAGTCTGTGTGTCTAGCCTTCCCCCAAATATAAAAGTGATGTATTCATGTCAAGTTTCCTGAAAAATAAAACTCCTAGAATTTAACAATGTAAGACTCCCAAAAATTGATCAGAGAAATTATCCAGACGAAAACAAGACTTCAATCCACAAAGAATCGTAAAAGAGCCTTACATTGTTACATATGATAGATTATACACTACTCCACATGTAAAACGCTGTCCTCTAAACCTATATCCAAAACCACACATTAGAATTCCTCGACAAACAAGCCATAATAAGACCCAGAAATACTGAAAATCGAACATCTTGAAGATTATAGATGCTACATTTTAAGTAACTTCAGATCAAAACTAAAATCCAAAAATCAAGTGACTTTAGATCAAAATTAAAATCCAAGAAAAGAAAAACAACATAAAACAAATATTCAAACAAAAGCAAGAAAAGTTGTATAAAATGAATTGATCTAATGAAACAGAAACTCCAAAAATGAGAATGCAATAGATCAGAGGCTTCAAAAGACAAATAATTCCTAAAGAAAACTCCATTGTCAATATTATTAATCAGCTGTTCATTTTTAATGAATGGATAGTATCCTCAGAAACCATTTCACAATTAAAACTCCTTGCTTGGGCAGGACAAAACAGAAAGTTCAGCCACAGAACTTCTTGCTTAGAAATTAAAATCCACCATGTAATTACGACATTATAAACTCAATCATACTTTATCATTATATAACGGCTTCACCACACATGATGGCGAAATAAATGAGGAAAAAAAGGGGTTTGCTCTCCAAAACACTCCACTTTTTTATCTGCTTTTTCACAGAAAACTTTCTTCCTTCTTTTATCAAACCTTTGGGACTTACTCTTCTAAGCCGTATCTTTACACCCAAATTTCTTCAACCAAATATAAGCAATAAGGTTAGATTGTGGAGTACTAGAAGTAGAAATAATATTTAAGTAGTAGCATAAGCTTGTAATGATTTAGGAATAGTGGATTTGGTGATTTATCATAGAAGCTGCCAAGTAACAGTACTGCATGACCAACACGTAGAAGCATTATTTGGCACACTCTTGTCTGGCATGTCCCTGGGGTCTAAAGCCACTTGGCCTGGCTGCGATGGTACGTGTCTGGAATTCAAGCCCATGCCCAGAAAACTCATTTCCATCAGCCACAAAATAATTGATTGCTTCATATATTTGTGGACTTGACCCATATATATACACACTACTTCTGTGGGTGGCTAATATGTAGTCGTCGTAGAAGAAGAACAAGAACAAGAGAAAGTAAAAGGTAAATAAATAATGTCAGGGGCACAAGGAGCATTGACCAAGGAGTCGAAGACGGCAACGATATATGAATCAATACAAGGAGGAGAGAATAAGAGCAAAACGGAGCTAAGGTCCAAGGAGGATGAGGGTGGCATTCAGGTTGATAGGCTGGAGGACAAGGTGAAAGATCCTACTGGCGAAGGTGGCCCTATCTTTGGCTCTCCCTCTCCCAACAACGATGACAACCAAGACTTGGGCGTTACTGGCACAGCCTAGGCCTACCTTGCTTCATTTAGCTACCCTTCCCTACCTACCAACCTACTGCTATCTCCTTTTACATGTCTTATATAGTAAGATGTAATATATATATACACACACGTATGCTCCTACATGTAATAACACAAAGATGCTGTTTTTCTTACTTTCTTTTTTAAATAAATGTAGCAGTGGTATGGTGTGTTTTGTTGATGTACCAATGATTCAAATTAATTAATCTGAGTTGAAAAGAATGATTTGGTGTTTATCATGGCGTGGGGGGGTTAACACTTTAGGATTACATAGTGTTGGTTAAAATATGTCTATAGTGATTGTATTTTTTGAAAATTTCAAAGTAGGAAATTTAATTTATAGTGGTTGTATTTTTCAAAAATTTTATAGTAGGAATTTAATTCTGTGAAGAATAAGTTTTATTATAAAAATCATGTTGTTTAATTTTTTATTTCAAAATCAAGTTTAAGAACTGGAGAAGTATAGGGACATTTTAACCCAAAGTGTTTTCAATTCAGTGGTTGCCATTCACTTCACAGAATTGGCAGACTCACATAAATGGTTATTGTTTCTTGTAATAAAATATAAACACAGCATTTCAAGAGAACTATTCTGGTTTTCTCTTCCACGTTTTAAATTACATGTACATGTAATTAGATGTAACTTAATCAGGCAGCAGACATGAAACACCAAACAGCAAATAGAAGCTAGTATGTAACTTAATCAGGCAACAGAATGTAACTTAATCAGGCAGCAGACATGAAACACCAAAGAGCAAAGAGCAAATAGAAGTTATTTCAACAGACAACTGTGAAGGATACAAGATAGAATCAAAATGCAGGAGAATTCAAAATTTATCCCAAAAAAACCCTAATTTCAACAGACAAAACCCACCATAGTTGAAGAACACAAATATGTTTTTTGTCGACAAAACAATCATGAGAAAGGAAATTAAAAATCCAAATTAAGTAAAAAAAGAGAAGAAACACTTGCCGCTTCTGTTGATGTTGGCGAAAGATGCCAAGATGCCAAGATGAAAGTCGGCGAAAGATCTGAGCGGGTGGAGGTTTGGTTCACTGGCAACTTCTGGCAACTTCTGTTGATGTTGGGAGGGAGAGGGAGAGAGTGGGGGTGGAGATCGATTTCGGCTGGGAAGGGTAAAACAGACACCGATTAGCTGATCCTTGCTTTTGGAAGGGATTGGGAATCGGTGTTAAAGCAGAGAAAATACGGATTACATTCGTAACGTAATAGGAGTGTATTAAGGCAATACACTGAACCAAACATGAGCTTATGTGGGGCCCACCGATTAGGGGTGTATTGGCATAGCCAATACATCCAACCAAACATGCTCTTATTGTCATGCAAGCAATTTATGCAAATTAGAATGAAAATTCCTCAAAATAAAGTTTCATGCCACAGTCCATACTCAAACTAATTACAAACCCAAAATATCAACATATCAAAATAAAATTTAATTACTTTAATTTAAAAAGACTTCTGAGAAACTCCTCCAAATGTCGTCATCGAATCCTAACCTCGGGGTTATATGTAAAATCAGAAAACTAAAGGGAGGTGAGTTATAAAACTCAGTGTGAGATTAACATAAACACAGTCACATACATATAAACATATACATTATATAATCATTATAATCATAATAATCATATCAATTTCATATAACTCAATATTTCACACTTATACTATGCATGATCATGTCAATGCACATTTCGTAAAATGATATATATTTTATGAAAACAATCCTACCCATCTCCGCTACACACCAAAATCGAGTTCCCTAGAACTCGTCCATTCATCACACCAAATTGTGAACAATGTCACCAAAATTGCAGATAAACTGCCAATAATCAATATCGTGGGCAAGCCACCAAAATCACAGATATACTGCCACATAATCAAAATCCTGAACAATGTCACATGCTTCCACCTTTCACATATCCCACCCCATGCATGTGATATGACCAAATTCATTTTTTCACTTAAAAATCATTTTTCATTTTGGCATGTGAGACATGCTCATTATATCACTTTTCACTTAAAATCACATAAACGCTTAATGTGCAAATCACATATGTACAAATGGTACCAAATTTCACATTTTACTAATCATGCGAAAATCAAACATGCCATAAGATCACATAACATGAGAATGAGATTTTCATAATTTTCATATCGTTAATAATCAATAAATCACGCATCATACATATCACCAAAAACAATGGTTTTGAATCACTTACTTGACATAGTCCATAACGATGGGTTTTATCTCTCTTAATGGACACATAAAGTATCCTCATCAAACATAATTTAAATAATTATTTTAAAAATATAAAACATAGGTTTATTTTGTTTAATGTTAAAACCCACACCTGATCTAAGCCACTCCAATGCGAAAAACTCCTTCTAACGCCTACTTCCAGATTTAGTTAGATCCATCTCGGATCTAAACACAAAACAAATAATCCATCATTAAATCGTCACTTAAATTATCCTTTTAAATAAAAATGGATTAATCTTGATTTCCAATACCACACTTACGCTAATACGTCTAGAATTAGAGATGTGATTCACTTCCCAAAAGTCAAAGGGGTTTCAAGTTGTTAGCAATCAACCTTTCACACAAGATCAATATACGAGATGTTAATATCGAAGAAAAATGATGTCTAACACTAATAATACATTCGGATATTAATTAAATATGAGGAAGAAGTGATGATTTAGTACCCAATATCATCCCATACTTACGTTATTCCTTAACCAAATCTTTGCTGAACCAACCGATCAAGAGGAGAGAAAGGATAAATCGAAGAAATAATTGATAACAAAGGATCTTTTTAGGATAAAAGCAATAAAATTCCAGCAAGAATTCATCAAAACTAAAAATATAGAGATTAAAGTGGAAGTGGCAAGTTTTGAGAAGAGAAAAGAAAAAGTAAAAAAATGGTGGTCATAGTGATGGTCCTACGGTGGTACGACGGTGGTCCTATGGTTGTTTGGCGGTGGTGAGGTAGTGGTGCGGAGGTGGTGTGATTAACTAATAGTAGTGGAAGGTGGAATAGAACTGGAGAAAAAGAGGTGCAATGGTGGCTTAAAGAAGAAGAAAATAGAAGAGAAAGTAGGAGCAATGGAGGAACCGGTCAAAAAAAAGACACCAAAATGAGAGAAAAAAGTGAATGGTGGCTAACTTAGGTGGATGGACGGTTCAAGCTTGGTAAGTGGGAGAAAATGGAAGCTCTGGGGGCAATGGCATGAAAAGTGGATCAAGAGGGAATTTGAGGAGTGAAAAGGGGGTTTGTGGGGGAAAGTTGACTAGTTAAAGGGGGAAATAATCTTTCTTTGCATGGTAACTAGGAGTGGACGGTTATGGAAGCTTTGACCAAAGTTTTATGAGCTAAAATTAAATAAAAACACGAGAATGTAGGGAATTGAACATAATACCTTTAGGAAATTAACTAGGCACTTAACCACTTGACTATTCACTAACTTGTTATAATTTCTACAACATTTATTTTAAAAACATGGTGCAACCTTTGCTAAGGTGTGAGGCAAAATTTCACCACATAGAAAATAATGTGAGGGAAGGGATTCGAACAAAGGTCATCAAGGAAAACTCCACCACTACTCAACCACTATCATTGATACTTATTTATTATCAAATGAGTAAAAGATCATCTAAAAAAATTTTGACGTGACCATTCTCGATTCACTAACTTGAATTTTGGGATGTGACATAGATGGAGCATTTGAAGGATCTCTCATGTTCCATACATAAAAATGAGCCTACAAAACCATTGAGGATATGGCCATGAATTTGTACATGTATCTTAATGAGAGATTCATGTACCAATCCAAGACACCAATAGTAAAATATGTGAAGAAAGAGAACAACGATGATCGATTCCAACGAATCCTTGAAAAGCTTAACCATTTATAGGTACTCGTAAAGCTAATGAGAGCGGAGCCACATTATGAGAACCAACTGGAGGAGGTGAGCTACGTAAATAATAGGGGTCGATATCACTATTCAAATACCTACAATCTTGGTTGGAGGGATCAATCGAACCTTAAGTAGGGAGGCAACTAAGGAGGTGAGAATAAATCACAAACCTAACAAAACCCTCAATTACAAATAACAAACTGTGGGTAACGACCATGTTGCATGTGGTCAACGATTCGATCGACTAGATGGGGAGATGCAAACAATGAATACGACCATTCGACAAGTCCAAGTTACGTGTGGATGAATCAAATCCTGAATGAACAGTCTTTGTGACCAAATGAGCCAATTAATGTTGATGTTTCAAAAACAAAATGGCCATAGTCTCCCTAGCAATACAGAGAATAATCCTCAGAGAGATGGAAAGGAGCACGTAAAGGTGATTGCATTGTTATCGGGTAAGGAATTGAAGTCACCAAGCAATCCCATCCATGAAGAGGAGAAAATTTTGGAAGATGTCGATGAACTCACGAAGGAGAAAGAAACCAAACACCATAAGTAGATCGAGGAGGTAGCCAATTCGGTACCTAATTCGGTAATTTCAACTCATAGCATAATGAAGATACCACCAAAAATAAATTATCCTGGAAGTTTTGTGATTTTATTAGGGGTAAGGGATTAATATTGTAGTAAAGCCTTTTGTGATTTAGGGGCTAGTATAAATTTAATGCCCTTATCAATTTATCAGAAACTCGAACTCGTCGAGTTAAAGAACACATTTATAATGCTACAATTAGCCGATGGATTTGTGGTGCACCTAAAAGGTGTACTCAAGGATACATTGGTCAAATTACGGATAAATAATTCCCATCGATTTTGTAGTGCTCGACTGAGAGGAAGATCGAGAAATATCTATTTTGGTGGGTAGGCCATTTCTGACCACTTCTAAATCAACAACCGATCTCGAACGAAACGAGCTAATCATAAAAATTGATGATGAAATAAAAATTTTCAAATGTGGCCACAATTCCCAAAGTGACGGATTACTTAGGGAATAATGTTATGTTTTATTTTATTTAATCTATAATGACGTTCATCGAAGGCATTTCTTGAATGATGCATGTGTAGGTACTTATAAGGCGAGAGAACGAGACAAATGGCAAGAATCCAATGGAAAAAGCAGTAAATGGAAGAGCCAAGATGGTATTGAATGAGGATTGGAGTAAATGGAAGAGCCAAGATGGTATTGAATGAGGATTGAAGTCAATGGTGAAGTTTAGAGAATTTTCGAACACATCCGGTAGCATGACAAAATTATTAACCATTGAACTTTCATTAATGTGTACATATTGTAAATTAGTTTCATTTTCTAGTTTTTAGTTAGATTTTGAGATAATTAGGATGTAATTACATGTTAGAATTAGGAGAATTCAAATTTTTGGATTTAACAAGACAATGAGAAGCTAAACGACGACAAAAATGAATGACCAGAGGACATCGACACATCCCGGAAGGCTAGGAGTAACATCGTGTAGCACCATGCATAGGTCATGACGCGACACAGGTACTTTGAAGCCACACCATCTAATGACGAGGGTCGTGTCACACCACGTACAAGCTATGGTGCGACATGAGTGCTTCGAAGCTAAGCTGGGAAATTTTAGTGCGTCGTGTCGTGTCATGCATAGGCTATGGCACGACACGACAGTGTTTTCAGCCAAAATAGAGTTGTTTCAGGCATAAATCCTGCCAAAGTTCTATTTATATACACTGGTTTTAGGCATAAAAACACACATGTAAAACAACCAAAAGAGAGAAAACACCCTCATTGAGCTGCCGCATGTCGTCCCTGCAACCTAGCTTCGATTTTTTTCATTCCCAACCTTCGATTCGCATAAGTAAGTTTTATTTTATTCTTTTCATTTCAATTTTCATCTTTTATTTTTTTACATTCCACATTGATTGAGAGCCAAAGTTGGTCGACAACTACTTGATGTTTCGTGCTCTAAACTCGACCTTTATCACTTTTATTATTTGGGTTTGTTGCTATTTTACTGTAATTTCAAAAATGGCACCACGAAAACAACAATGTGCCACTCAAGCACCGAGAAACCTCGATGCCAATCGCTTCCATAACACAAAAGTCGAATGGTTTTTCCTTCAGATGAGTGAATGTTCATTTATACAGGAGTGTGGGTTCTATCCTGCCATGTATGCTTGTGATGAGATACGGAATTTGGTACGATCCTATCGTTGGAACAATTTTTGTGTGACCTCGACCAAACTAGCGATTGACTCTATCATCTGAGTTTTATGCCTCCTTGAAATATAGGGAAAATCGTAAGCAAAGGGTGAGACAATCACTGGCGTCACTGTCTGGGGCTAAGAAGTGCTGATTAAACCTCGTGAGATTTGTCGATACTATGATGCACCGTATTATACCCATGATCACCTAGAGACTTTATACTTATTTACGTTTAAGGATTTTGATTTGGAGGGTATTATCAATTATTTGACAAAGGGGTGTGGCAAGTGGACTCGCCAAACCAATTTCGAGGTGCCATTAAAATTTAACATGGCCATCATGTCCCCGATGGCTAATATATGGATGAAATTTATTTGTAGCCGCTTGATGCCAACTCATAATGCTTCTAATGTCACCGCCTATCAAGCAATTATGCTTTATTCTTTCGTGGAATAGAATGGGTGGCCTACAACAACACCACTCCTGGATATGTTTAAGAGGTTCCCACTGCCAGGCAATAAAGGCGACAATGATGAGGACAATGATGACGATGATGATGAGGTGGAGATGCCAATCGTGCAATCAAACTATGAGCATGTATTTAGAACAGACTGCTCATCGATAAATGGCGTGATGATCTGTGACCTGACCCGAGCCAACACAGCACGAACCAGACTTCGGGAAGGCTAGATACGAAAGCATCGGCAGGGCTAGAGAGGGGCAAGGCCCAGATGGTGGAGGAGTCAGAGTCGAAGTCTGACTAATTCTCAACATTTTTATTTTTATATTTGGGATTTTGTACTCTATTTTTTTGGGATGATTTTTAATTTTTGCTTCAGTTTTAATTAAGGTTTGATTGATATCTGGTCGACAGAAAAAAAAAGAAATATTAAATATGTGTCATCCAATTGAGTGATTCCTTTTTTTCTTCTAACCTTGAAAGTATCGATAGATACTATCGAAGAGCAGATGCTATGAGTCAATTAATTGAAATTGAGTTCATTTTTCAAAAAAATCATCCCAAGTGTTATATTTGGTTATTTACTAAAATCGCCCTTTGGAGGCGAATGGTGGATTGTTAGTGTGGACGATTTGGAAGATATAATTGGAGGACATGTCTGGTTAGGTTCCATTTGTATATTTGGTGGAATCTGGCATATCTTAACCAAACCTTTTGCATGGGCTCGCCGTGCACTTGTATGGTCGGGAGAGGCTTACTTGTCTTATAGTTTAGGTGCTTTATCCGTTTTTGGTTTCATTGCTTGTTGCTTTGTCTGGTTCAATAATACCGCTTATCTTAGTGAGTTTTACGGGCCCACTGGACCAGAAGCTTCTCAAGCTCAAGCATTTACTTTTCTAGTTAGAGACCAACGTCTTGGGGCTAACGTGAGATTTTTGTTCATCCCTCGCTGAAATAATATCTCGGGGTTTGCAGCGATAACTTGGTATATCTACTGTACGCCCATTAACTAAAATATGTCTATGGTTAACTAATTGACGGGCTTGAGGAATAGTCGAAGCCATACCCAATCGAAAAAGGATGTTATCCAACAATGGGTAAATCGATCATTTGTCCTTGGGGATCCGACATTAATCCTCTCATACCTACTAATTGGTGCACTTGAGATGCATTTCCTCTAGCTCCTGAAAAAGGCATTATATGGATGGGTTAAACGGTCATCATCCTAAAATTAGGATTCATTTCTTGTCGCAAATATTCACTTGTAGCATACCATATCTCAATTGATTGGCGTAATTTTTCTACCGCGTGTACATTCCCAAAATGATGGTGTTTTTCCAAAATCAAACTTTGTTGTTCAGCATCTTGGACTAGCCATCCCTTAGAAGGTATCGTTAAAAGATCATCAATTCCTAATGAAATGGATGTAGCAGTGGCTTCTTCGGAAACCCGAGCTTTTACTTGATCCGGGATGTGTGATGTATATGCCATTCAAGTGATCTATTAATCTGCTAATAAGCCGCTTAATGGCGTTCCATCTATCACTTTATTGTGAAATACCGATTGGCCCGCTCGCCATAAATACCCCTTATTCCACCGAGTGGACTTCGCCAATGGGTTTGAGTCAATGATTGGAAAACTTCCTTTCTCGATCTTGATTTTGGTAGAAAGTCGAGTCGAACTGGGGTCCTAGTTGAACCGAGAGACCCAATTCATATTGGTGTCATAGAATTTTTAGCTTAGATACCATATGATTGGGTATCATATGAGTAGGCCAAAAAACCCTTGTATAGCTTCTTCGATTTCTCGGTAAAGAGAAATATGACCAACAGTGGTTCGAATGTATATACAAAGAATTTTTTTTTAAAACTTCTTACTATTAGATAATGTCCATAAATCTCATGATAGGTACCCAAAGATTCATAGTGAACTTCGATGGGAGCTTCTCTTGAAGCAATAACGCATTGCTCTAGTCGCCACCGGAGCCACAAAGGACTATCTAAATTGATTCTTTTCTGCCTATAAGCTCCAATCGCATCATAGGAATTACAAAAAAAGGCTCTATTGTAGACTTATAGTTATTATCGTCAATTCTTTCATTTTGATAGATTTTTTCCATGGATTATACCTATTCCATTGATAGCTTTTTTTATGTGTTATTGGGTCATTTCGATTCTTTAGGTTTTATTACTTCTTGTTCTTTCTTATTGGACCAAAACTAAGCCTCTCTAATGTTGGGTTGTGTTCAAATTTTTTGGGTTCTTTAACGATTGAATCTTTATTTTCCCTTTTATTAAGTCGTATTCATTCTTGAGATGAATTGCACATTGAACTTTTGAGTTTGTTTCCTTTTCAATTGAGTTTGGATCTTTTGAGTCTTAGGAGTTGTAAACTCTAAATTGTATAGGGTTTTTCTAGGCATTTTATCAATTTTTTACTTAAATATAACATTAATCCCGAGCAGTTGTTAATGAATTTAGTGAATTTTGCTTCAATCTCAATTATGGGCATGAATTTACGAAATATGAAAATTTGTGCTTTATTATATGAATTTTGTGCATAAATTAAATCATTTTCATGTTATTTATTACCGTGCTATGTTTTAATAATGCAGTGGGACAATGAGGTGATATAATATGGAGCTCAGTACAATTATTGTGTGGACATGAACAAATCCACCCTACTTGGACGGCAAAATCATAAAAAATTGGGTCATAAGAATGTTAATTTGACCCAGTTAAAGTGATGTTACATGGTGGACATGTCTGGTTATTTATTGGGTCATGAAACCATCCAACAAGAGGGAGTCAAGCCCAAATTCGGCACAAGCCTGTGGCTGCCCAAAAATTAGCTTTGGGAAAATTATTTTGAGGTCCCTACATTGTGAAAATCATTAAAAATCAACACATGAAGATTGCTCAAGAAATCATCCACCACATGGCTAAATTTAGTATGATTCCATGCTTAAATCAAGCAACCAACTCACCTTAATTTCCACTTGTTATGGCCAGCCATTAATGGGAGAGAACCAAGGGATCTTTGACCTTATCTTTAGTAAATTCAACCACCAACTTCAAGTATAAATACCACACTCCTCTCACCATTTAATTCATCCCTTAATCCCTAAAATCATCCATAATTCCTTTATTCATTACTCATCCATTCATTTTCCCGTTCTCTCTTTTTCTTACTTCTTTCCACGCCTAGCAGTTTAGTCAGCAAAACCATGATAAGGTTGTCTCTTAGCTGACCACCTGGAGGAGCCTTTAGCAAAGGAGCAACGCGAGGATCAGAGGAAAACATCTCGGAGTTCGTGAGACTACCGATTTGAACATAGTTTATTCTTCTTTTACTTTGTTATTTTGATTTAATCATGTTTGCAATGTGTTTTATGGTGTTGTCATCAACAATGGTTGCTTAAATTTGTTGAGCTAGGATGATTGAATTTATTTATTGAAGTTTGTTAAATCATGTTTATAGTGTTTTTGCCTCAATCGATCATGTTTTCAATTAAATTCAAGTATGTATTTCATTCATATTGATTGGATACACTTGAATTAGCTGAGCGATCTTGACCAAACGACGACTAATTGACACAATAATCGAAAAGTGCAAGATTAATTTAGATCCTGATCCGACTAAATTAAAGGTTCATAATAACTTTAACGAGCTCTATTATCTTGCATAGTTTTTAGATTTATGTGATTAAATTGTTTCAAACCTGATCCGTCCTTGTTAGTTCACATGAATTCTAAGAAACCCTTAGTTTAATATGGTCAGAAAAATGCATATTTCACTAAGTAAAAGATTCTAAAAGAACTTAATTTGGTTTCCAAACTCATGAAAGATTGAGTTGCCATAGAATGTTTTTCGAACACTAGTAAGCATGAAAAAATTAAACTAAGTTGAATAGTGTAATTATCCTAACATATTTATGTTATTAATTGTTTAATTTTGTCTTTTTTCTGCTAAACTCATCTTATAAATTTCATTTCATACTTTGAATTTAGATTAAATTGTATTAGGGATCATATTGCATTTAAATAATTTAAACATAATCACTCAAAATGTTGTGTTTTTATTACCAAATTGTTAACTGTAATTTTACAATTACTTGATTAACATACACAGTCCCTGTGGAGATGATAACTCTTTTACTTGATAACGACTATGCACACTTGCACAAACCTAAGCGTTACAAGTTTTTGTCGCCGTTGTCAGGGACTGTTGCCTTAATCATTTTTGTAAAATTATTCTTTACAGTTTGGTTTTTATTTTTATCTAACTCTTAAATTTACTAATTGATTCTTTATTTTTCATTTTTTGTGATTTATTTTTTAGGTATTTATGAGCATATATTGAATCATTGATTTATTACCCGTAGACCCTGAAATTGAGCGAGCATTTAGACAGAGAAGACGCGAAAGATAAGTTCAAAAACAAGTCAAGATGGACCTTGGAAATCAGAATGATGGACAAGGTAATTGATCCAATCATGTGCACAATCCAATCCTTATTATTGATGATAGGGATCGTGCCATAAGACAGTACACTGTGTCCCTTTTCAACGAGTTAAACCTGGGAATCAAGAGATTGGAAATTGATGCACCCCAATTTAAATTGAAACTAGTGATGTTTCAAATGCTCTAAACGGTGGTCCAGTTTAGTGGAATTCCCACATAAGATCCACACCTTCACTTTCGATTATTCATGGAGGTGAGCAATTCTTTTAAGATAGTTAGTGTGACTGAAGATGTATTGATGTTGAAGTTGTTTCCATATTCATTGCGAGATCGAGCATGGGCATGGCTTAGTTCGTTGCCCACAAGTTCAATATCTACAGGACAAGAATTAGCAGAAAGATTTTTGGTTAAGTATTTTCCACCAAGGCAAAATGCTAAGTCACGAAACGAGATAACCACTTTTTCACGATTGGATGATGAATCCTTGTACGAGGCATGAGAAAGATTCAAGGAATTACTTTGTAAGTGTCCTCATCATGGGATTCCACATTGCATCCAATTGGAGACGTTTTATAACGGTTTCAACGTACACACAAGATTGATGGAATATGCTTCTATAAATGGTGCAACTTTTACGATCTTTCATAGTGCAACCATCCAAACTTTTCTTGGAGCAACCAAGGAAATGGACTGAACAACACTTACTTGCAACATAAACCTAACCAATCCCAAGGGTTCAATCAATAAGCTCTAAAACCACTTTAAGTTGAGTCCTCTAACAGTTTGGAGAACTTGTTGAAGGTGTACATGGTGAAGAATGATGCCTTAATCCAAAGCCAAACAATAACATTGAAGAATTTGGTGAACCAAATGGGTCAATTAGATACAGAGTTTTGTAACTGACCATAAGGAACCTTACCAAGCGATATAGAAAATCTATGAAATTTGGGTAAGGAACATTGCAAGGTAGTAGCTTTACGAAGTGGTAAGACTTTGGAGCCCAAGACGATTGTGATTGAAGATGAACCCCTTGAGAAGGAGTAAAATCTACCAACAGTTGAAATTCCTAAACCAGCAGAGCCAAAACTTATAAAGTCCGATGAGGTGAAAATCTAACCCAGTAAATTCTGAAAAGCTAACATCTTCTTTGGATACAGATTTATCTCCTCTAAAAAGTTGTCTGATTCAACCCAAAGTCTCAACACCTTCGTATCCTTAAAAGTTCCAACCAAATAAGAAAAAATAGGATGTGCAATTAAAGAAATTTTTGGATGTTCTAAAGCAACTGCACATCAACATCCCGTTGGTAGAGGCTTTAGAGCAAATGCCCAATTGTGTGAAGTTCATGAAGGACATTCTGTCAAAGAAGAAAAGATTCAGTGAGTGTGAGACTGTCGCTTTAACGAAGGAGTGTAGTGCGTGCTTACAGAATAAGCTACTTTTAAAACTGATAGACCCTAGAAGTTTTACCATACCCAATAACATTGGAGAACTTTACTGTGGTAAAACTTTGTGCAACTTAGGAGCGAGCATCAACTTGATGCCCAAACCTATTTTCAAGCTGTTGGGAATAGGTGAAGTAAGACCCACTACTGTGACACTTTAGTTGGTGGATTGATCTTTGGCTTACCCTGAAAGAGAGATTGATGATGTTTTGGTAGGAGTATATAAGTTTATTTTTCCTGTTGATTTCATTGCTTTAGTTTTTGAAGTAGATAAGGAAGTGTCAATTATCTTGGGGAAACCTTTCCTAGCTACAGGAAGAAATTTGATAGACATACAGAAAAGTGAACTCACCATGAGAGTTCAAGACAATTAGGTAACATTTAATGTTCTTAAAATGATGAAATTTCCCGATTCGATGGAGGAATGTTCAATGATGGAAGAGCTAGAAAATTTAGTTTCTATGGAATGGGAGAACAATTTTGAAGACCCATTGGAGAACACCTTAGGGTTTGAACCATTGGATGATGAAGAAGGTAATGAAAATATGGCTTTAATAGAAGCCAATCTGATGAGCTATGTTGAACCAGCATGGTTTGAACCGCTAGAATTGGAAGCCCGAGAGTTTGTGCAACCAAAGTTGTTAGTCGAGGAACCACCCAAACTCGAACTTAAGGTACTTCCTTCCTAATTGAAATACATTTATTTGGGTAACTGTTCTAATTTGCCTATGATTGTTTCAGTGGAATTAATAGAACACCAAAAAGAGTAATTGATTGTTGTTTTAAAGAAATTCAAAAAGGCAATTGGCTGGACTATAACTCATTCGAGGTATAAGCCATCCCTTTTGTATGCACAAGATTATCCTAGAGGAGGGTGAAAGAGATAGAATCGATGGGCAAATGAGACTCAATCCAATCATGAAAGAGGTAGTTCGAAAGGAAGTGATTAAATGGTTAGATGCGAGAATTATCTACCCCATCTCAGATAGTTCACGGGTAAGTCCGGTACAGTGTGTACCGAAGAAAGACGCAATCACGATTGTTGAGAATGAACGGAATGAGTTAATTCTAACAAGAATTGTCACGGGTTGGAAAATCTGTATTTATTATAGAAAATTGAACAAAGCCACTCGGAAGGATCATTTCCCATTGGCTTTTATGGATCAGATGTTAGATTGACTGACAAGTAACAAATATTACTGTTTCTTAGATAAATATTCGAGATACAACCAAATAGTGGTATCCCCGGAAGACAAACACAGAACCACTTTTACTTGCTTGTGCGATACGTTTGCTTTTAGGCAAATGCCTTTCGATTTATGTAATGCACTTGCCATATTTTAGCAATGCATGATGGCAAAATTACTGATATGATTGAAAATTTTGTTTAGGTTTTCATGGATGATTTTTCTGTTTTTGGTAATACTTACAATGTTTATTTGAGTAATTTGGCTAAGGTGCTGAAAAGATACGAAGAGACAAATCTTGTCCTTAACTAACAGAAATGCCATTTTATGGTTGAGGGAATTGTTTTAGGATACAAAATTTCCAGAAACGAGATTGAAGTTGACAAAATGAAAGTGGATGTAATTGAGAAATTACCACCACCAGTTGTTATGAAAGTAGTTCAGATTTTCATAGGCCATGCCATCTTTTACCACACTATTTTTGATTTTAACAAAGCATGTTTAGAAACTTTTGAAGAGTTGAAAAATCAGTTAATCTCAGCCCTAATAATTGTTACACCTGATTGGAACTCACCTTTTGAGTTAATGTGTGACACAAATGATTTTGTTGTTAGAGTTGTGATGGGTCAAAGAAGGAACAGAGTATTTCACACTATCTACTATGTAAACAGAACTTTGACAAGAGCCTAGTTTAACTGCATAGTAACTAAAAAAGAACTCTGTGCTATCATTTTTGCTTTTGACAAGTTCCGTTCTTACCTCATAGGTACGAAAGCCACAGTATTTCCTGACCATGCGACCATTTAAAACTTACTCACAAAGAAATATGCTAAACTGAGGCTAATTCGATGGATATTCTTACTCCAATAATTTGATCTTGAGATCCAATGCAGAAAAGGTGTTGAAAATCAAGTAACCGACCATCTATTGAGGTTGGAACAAAACGAGGTAACTCATTCACTTGTTCCAATTAATGAGAATTTTCCAGATGAGCATACTTTCGAGGTAAGCCAAATTCATGATGTAACAACCCGATTTTAGTGATGTCAGAAATAGTGGTTTTGGGACAACAGTTTTGACGAGTAAATTATTATTTTATTATTTATTTAATATTTATGGGATTATATTAAGGTCGTATTAAAGTTTCGTTAAGAAATTTTGATGTTTAAATGGTTAATTAGGTAAAAAGGATTAAATCGTAAAAAGTGTAAAAGTTGAGTTCTATTTGCTAAAGGGGTTTGCTGACTATGAAATATTAAACTAAAGGACTTGAATGTTAAATATGCCATTTAATGAGATAGTGGATGTATATGGCATGGTTTTATTGAAATTTTGATAAATTTAAAAGTTAAAAGGGTAATTGAACAAATAAAACCTAAATTAATTAAAACAAAATTTGGTATCATCTTCTTCAATTGTTATTTCCACCGAAAATTGAAGGGAAAAACCTCCATTTTTGTGGTTGAAGGTTTGGCTAGTTCAAATTCTTGCATGATCAAGATAAACCATGTTCGGAATTAGGTCGAGGAAAAGCTAAAGCTTCAAATTAGTTCGATCTTACTTTTACGCCCTAGTTATTGAGGTAAGTTCGTATGAACTGTAATCATTTTAATGTTATCTAAATTGAATAGTTACTAAGTTGTTTTAGTATAAATTAATTAATATATGAATATATTTATGCTATGATGAATTGACGAATATTGAGTTCCAGTTGAACCTTAAGAATTCTTAAGATACGAATGACATGTCATTAGGGATTTCATGTTTCAGGTGCTGGTCTTAAATGTCCTACCGATGGCTGAGGTCCTGCATTTGTTGCGGATTCTCCACAGCTCGTGTGAGCAGCATCGTGTAGCTTACATTTTGACCCACAAATCATATGAGTAGGCCCATTTCATAGCTCGTGTGAGCATTGATGTAAAGGAAAGCTTATGGTTATATGTAAAGGCACACTTCGTGTGAGCTTTCCTGAGTATCCGATGTAATTCTAGATGGTTCAACGAGTAAGAAAAGGGAACGAAATGATAAGTATGCAAATGGATTAAATCATAACTTTATGAGAGGAATTATGAACTTAATGATGTTAGTACATATGGAAATTTACTTATATTATGGTTAATTTCATTTATATCATAAAATAGCATACTAACATATGAGTTGGTGATGTTGTTTAGGATTTTACTAAACTTATGGCATTGGTGATGAATTATGTTTAATCTCTAAATTGTATAAACGAAATGTTAAGTTATGTTTTAGTTTATACGGGCTTACTAAGCACTCGTTGCTTACGTACTTGTTTTTCCTTTGTTTTATAGATCATCGGAAGCTCATCGGAGATCTATCACACTATCTAGCCCTTTGTTTTATAGATCATCAGAAGCTCGACTTGCTTGGAAGCTTGTTAGAGATCTATCACACTATCCAGCAATCATTTTGTAGTTTTTGAACATTTTGGCCAAGGTTAATAATGACATGTATAGGTGATTTTGAATGGTATTTAGTGAATGTATAATTGATATTTTGTTATGTTTGTGCTTTGAAGTTATGTATGGTTAATGGGTTTGTAATGTTTGTTAAGTTATGTCATCTTGACCACTTTTAGGTAATTGAAAGGCATGGTGTATTGGTATGCTTGTGATGGCTTGAGAATGGTCAATTGTGATATGTGTTGGTAAGTATTTGAACTAGGTTCTTATGTTTGAAATAAGGTAATGTTGACTTATTTTGATATGTAATGCTTTGGTATATTTTAGGTGCCTTTGAATGACACATTGGTTAGGTGATTAAAGATGTTTAAATGGCATGTTTTATGTACGTTTGAATGGTACTTGAACTGTAACACCTTTAACTCGTATCCGTCGCTAGAAAACGATTATGGAGCAGTACCGGAGTTTTCAAATAGAAAAAAAAATTCCAAACATTTCAAACCGTATCAATATTCATATTAAAATCAATCTAATTCATACATATCATCCCTCATACGGGCCCCCGAGGCCTTAAATACACATTAGAAACATGTCAGGACTAAATTAGAAACTCAGAGAATTATACAGAAAATAGTGAAAATTTTCAACACTACAAGGGTGACACGACCGTGTGGCTCGTACGACCAAGAGACATGCCCGTGTCTTAGGACGTGTGGGCATTCGATGTAGGGACACACAACCGTGTCCAGCCCTATCTGTGCCCGCGTAACTCACTAACTTGGGTCACATGGCCAAGCCACACGCCCGTGTCCCAGGCTGTGTACCTTTCGGAATAACCTCACATGCCCGTGTGCTAGGCTGTGTAACTGCCTGACTTACAACCCTTTGAAAGCTACAGGGGACACACGGCTGAGACTCATGCTCATGTCTCTGCTCGTGTGGACGAAAATAGGCCATTTTACAAGCTATTTTTCTCACGCATCTAGGTATGTACATACAACAAAAAATGTACATATATACAAGCCATAACAAGGCACCAAAATCATGCATAATCAAGCTATACACATATGGTATAATTATATACAACCAATATGCCCAAAGGCACCTCAATTGATAACATTAAAACATGTAAATCCATGTACTCAATTTAGCCAAAATAATCAATTAACTTCCAACAATATTTGTATCAATAAATACCATAAAACTTACTTACCAAAGCACAAACCATTTGGTACCAAAATGCCATTCTATTACTTGTATCAAATAACCATATAAATCATACAAAATAAGTGACCAATTCACCACATTTCCAACAAGTTACAAGCCATATAATGTGCATATTCAAACCATAATTTCAGATTCCGTAATTCAAGCATATCAAGCCAAACATTATCCATATTAAGGCTAATATTTATATGTCAAAAACAATTCATTTGAACACCAAAATACCAAACTCAAGCTAAACAAAATGGTCATTCCAACAACCAAACGTATAGGCGAACATTAGCCAAAATACTTATACATGCCATTATAACCAAAATAAAAACAACCGAAAGTACAAAAAGAGCCGATGGATAGTGTGATATAGCTTCGACAAGCTTCCAACCCGAACGAGCTTCCGATACACTATAAAACACAAAAAATGACATAGAGTAAGCATTAAAGCTTAGTAAGTTCATATAACATAAAACATAACTTACCATTTCATTACATAAAAGGTAAGCTAACATAGCATATTTCAACCTGAATTTGGCCAATGCCTAAGCATGTACATCACGCAAGTTAGCCATGTAAACATATACATAAACCAAACAAATATGGATGAGAACAACATATAAAATATGCTTCATATACATGTATCATCCAAATAGTATTTTCCATATACCATGTAACAACATTTCCATGTAATTCATATATATATCCCTGTAATGGTCCGTACCAAACTCTTACCAATTCGTATCAGAATATTGCCCATTGAACCATTTAGAATACCGTTGGATACTTGGGATATCTCACACATAGTGTGCTAAATCATATAATTGTAATCCGTCAAATCTTGTACATGTATGCTCACACGAGCTATGAATTGGTGTGCTCAGACGAGCTGTAAACTGGTATGCTCACATGAGCTGTGAAAATGGGCCTGCTCACACGAGTTGTGGGTCAGAACGTAGCTACATGATACTACTCACACGAGCTGTGGAGTATCTGCAACACATGTCGGACCTCAGCCATCGGTAGGACGTTCAGGACCAGCACCTGAATAATGTAAACTCTAATGACATGTCGTTTGTATCCTACGAATTCCTAATGTTTAAACAAGACTCAGTAATCGTCATACATCATTGGATATGCAATCGGTATATATGTCTGACATTTCAAAACACATGTATAATTCAATTAAAACATGACTCGATTTAATTACACGAACTTACCTCGACAAGTAAATATAGATACGAAGGTGACTAATCTGAGACTTTATCTTTGCCCTGATCTAAAGTCGTACGAGGTTTGTCTTGATCTATACAGATAAATTAAACTCAACTCAATATATATTTTATTCAATTTAACCCAAAATCATATTTTTAAATTACTATTTTTCCCTTATACTTTTAATTTCTTTGCAATTTAGTCCCTAGCTCATAAAAATGAAAATTTATAAAATTTCACCACAACGCACTATGGCCGAATATCAAATAGGTCCCTAGCAAGCCCCATATTTCATTTATTCACAATTTTACCATGTAAAATTTTCTAATTTTCAATTTAATCCCTATTTGACAATTTCATCAAAATCTCTTAACAAAAGGTGTTTATCTAACAACAACTATCCATTTTCTTCCATAAAACATAAAAAAACCTATATTCATTCATGGTAAAACTCTAGTCCTGTAATAGTTTTACAAATTAGTCCCCAGTCTAGCTAGATTAAGCTACAATGATCCCGAAAACATAAAAATCATTAAAAATGAGACAAAAATCACTTACAATCAAGCAAGTAGAAGTTGCCAAAATTAAAAGCTCAAAAATGGCTTCCCAAACCCTAACATTTGGTTGAAGTTGAAGAATAAAAGATGATACTTGGTTTTGTTTTATTTTCTTTATCATTTAATTACTAATTACCAAATAACCTTTAAAACATTCAAAATTTGCACAAATTCCAAGCCATTACATTCCACTATCTTTATTAGTAGTCTGATTACCATATAAGGAGTCAGAATTTAAGGTTCTATAGCTATTTAATACCTTTAGCTACTAGAACTCAACTTTTGCACTTTACACGATTTAGTCTTTTTTATCAAATTGAGCATATAAATGATAAAATTTCTTAACGAAATTTTTATACAGTCCTTCTATCATGATGTAAGAAAGAAAATAATAATATAATAAATATTTTGACGTCAAATTTTTGTCTCAAAATCACTGTTCTGATTTCAATGAAAATGGGCTGTTACATGAACCCCTTTAATGTGTGCCCAATTGGTTTCAATGGTTTGGTACAGATTAGACTTGAAATTATTTGATTTTAGGTAAATTTTGGGTTCACATGGCCTGGGACATGGGTTGTTACACGGTCGTGTGTCATCTGAGAATTTCTTAGGATTCAAGTTAGTGAGTTACATGGCCTAGCACATGGCTTGGCATACGAGCGTGTGTGGCAACTCAGAGAGTTACACGACCTAGCACACGGCCTGGAACACGGGCGTGTGGGGCTACTCAGTGAGTTACATGAGTGAGGACACGGGCTTGGACACGACCGTGTGGCTCTTGTTCTAAAGTTACACGGCCTGGCCACACGGTTGTGTGACCCCTATTTTCCAATTTTTGCTATTTTTTCCTAAACTTTTCGTTTTGTTTCAAATTAGTCTCAAATTGCTTCTAAGCTATTTTTAGGGTATCGAGGGCTCGATTTAGGGATGAAATGTGTGTGATTGAATGGTTTATGATAAATTGTAATTATTGAATGTTATGATGTTTAAATATTTTCAATTGTATGGTTATGATCCGTAACCCTAATCTGGTGACGGAGACGGGTTAGGGGTGTTACACATGAAATACCTTGGTTTGCTAATGATGCAAATTATTTAGCATGTGGAATGATTCCTCGAGAAATGACATACCAGCAAAGTAAGAAATTCCTTGATGATAGTCAATATTATTCCTATAAGGATCCGTTTTTATTTAATTAATGTGTAAATAACATAATTAGGAAGTGTGTAGCTAGAAGTGAAATTAACGAGATCCTTTACCACTGCTATTCATCTCCGAATGGCGAACACTTTGGTGGTTCCTGTATTGTAGCAAAGATCTTACATGCAGGATTCTTTTGGCCTACAGTGTTCAAGGATGCGTATGCATATGTGAAAAATTGTGATAGATGCCAAAGGATCAGAAACATATAAAGGAGGAACGAGGTGCCCTTAACGAAAATTTTAGAGGTAGAGTTATTTGATGTGTGGGGAATTCATTTTCTTGGCCCATTCCCTTTTTTTTTATGGTAATAGGTATATCTTGGTAGCTATGGATTATGTATCCAAGTGGGTTGAAGCTGAGGCATACCAAATGAATGATGCTAAGGTAGTCATGTGATTCCTACATAAGCATGTGTTTACATGATTTAGGACTCCTAGAGCTATAATTAACGATGAATGATCTCACTTCATAAACAAATGGCTTAAGTGGTTGCTTGAAAAGTACAACATGAAACACAAGATTGCCACTGCATATCATCCATAATGATATGGGCAAGTTGAATGGGTGAACTATGAGATAAGAGGAATCCTTGAAAAGATAGTGCGACCTAATATAAAAGATTGGTCTCAAAGGCTCGATAATGCTCTATGGGCCTACCGAATTGCTTTTAAGACACCGTTAGGAATGTCTCCTTATTGGTTAATCTTTGGAAAGTCATGTCATTTGCCGCTTGAGTTGGAGAATAAAGCTCATTGGGCATTGAAGAAATTGAATTTGGATCTTAAGCAAGTCGATGAGGGAAGGATGTTACAGCTTGATGAGTTAGAAGAGTTAAGGTTATTTTCATATGAGAATGCCAAGATGTATAAAGAAAAGACTAATAGGTGGCATGAAAATCGTATACAACCTCGTGAATTCAGAGAAGGACAGAAATTATTGTTGTTCAAATTTATGCTAAGGTTATTTCCGGGAATGCTCAAATCCTGATGGAAAGGACCTTAGAAATCTATAAAGTTAACCTACATGGAGCCGTAGAATTGTTCAACAACAAGGGAGGTACGTTTAAAGTTAAAGGTCAACATCTCAAACACTATTGGGATGGTGAAGTTGAGCGAATTGAAACCTCGTTCAATTTAATAGACCCTTAATTTTTATATTTTTATTTTTAATAAATGGCATACTTAGAAATTACTTTCTTGGATTATTGGAGCTTAAGCGGGAGCATTTGTGACCCCTCCAAACTTTCTCGGGATATTAATTTAATGTAATCTTCCGAAAAAAATTTTCCCAGTAAGCCAAAAGAAATTTGTAATTATTTGTTTATGCTTAATAAGAGGGTCAATTTGGCCCAAATACTAATTAGTTTATTCTTCTAGTATAGTTTAATATTTTTTCAATTTAGCAAAATAATTGTAGTTTGGGCTTGAAGCCCAGAGTAGTGAAGAGGAGAAATTTACACACTAGGTCCTGTCCATACGGTCCTCAAAACACTAATTTTTCCATCACCTTTACCTTCCCTCCTTACCTTGTCACCCAAGTAATTGCTTGGAGCTAAATTCTTGCTACAAAATTTCACTAATCCATCACTATATAAACCCTTTCATACCTTCATAAAATTCACAACACCTAAACAATTAGCTTTCACCCTAATTTTCTTCTCTTAGTCATCGGCCTCAAGTTCGCAAAAGCCTCTCCCCAATTTTCTTTCTTTGCTGCAAGTCGCACTTATTGCCGTTGTAAAGCCTTCGATGGAGCAATGCTTTTGCCGCCGTAATCTCGATGCTCTTGCAACATTGTCGCTACCACAATTCGATCACCGTCGTAAACCTCCACCACACACATTGTCGATTTCTTTTCCTGTCTTTTTGCAAAAAAAATTCCTATTTTTCTAGAAAAATACCATGTCTCACAAAAGAACTAGATCTCTAAGACTTCTGCTAAAAATCCAATTGTGATTCAAACAAGGAAGCAAGGAAAAAATTTGATTCTATCTTCAATAATTAACGCATGATGCCTGAAAATGGTTTCAATTTGGAGAGCAGTGAAAAGATGGTTATGCCATTGTCAATTCAAAAGACAATTAATGCTTTAAATTGGGAGCAATTCTGTGATGAATGTTCAATGCATAATGAAGATTTAGTGCGAGAGTTCTATGCCAACTTGACCACGCCAGATGCTAATGAAGTTCTTGTTTGTAAGAAGAAGGTATCCCTTACTTCTATATCCATTAATGATTTGTTTAACTTACCCGATGTTGAAGAAGATGAGTACTTTGCCATGATAACAAATATCAATTGAGATTTTCTTCAACATGTTCTTAATGTGGTTACAAATATGGGATCCCAATAGATTATAAAAATGTATAGTAGTCATTCTTGTCGAAGAGAATATTTAAATCCATTTGCTAAGGTATGGTTCTATTTTATTCGATATAGCTTGATGCCTATCTCACATAGTTTCACCATCTCGATGGAACGGATGCTTTTGTTATATGCCATTATGACAGAAATGTCTATCAATGTTGGGAGAATTATTCTCAAAGAGATCCAGGATTGTGCTTGTAAAAAGGCAGAAAGTGCCTACTTTCTATCATTGATTACTTCACTTTGCTTGAGGGACCAAGTAAGATCGAAGGCAAACTTAAAGGACCGTTAAGTTCAAGGTTGCATAACAAAGCATGACCTTGAGAGGTTAGTGGAGAATGTTGAACTGTTGAAGAAACTTAAACCAAATGAGCCAAATGAACCAAAATCAGAAGGGTCATCAACCAAATCTGAACCAAAAGCTGACTCAGTTGATGAGACAGAAGAAGCAAAAACTAAAGAGGAACCAAATAGTCTTGAACTGAAGGTGGAACCAAATGTTGCTAAACCAGTGGAGCTGAATTTTAATCCTGAGATGACTATTCCTACTTCCTCAAATACTATGAAGAATTCTGAATTTTCAACTATGATGGATATGTGGAAATTCATGCATAACCAACAATAAGCTTACTAGAGATATGCAAAAGTTAGAGATGATTCCATATGAAATACTCTTAAAAATATCTCTAACACTTTTGTTCTTGAGTTCCACATCATATCTTCGAGACATGGCAAGAGGAGATTGTGGGATCGAGTGTGAAAAAGAAACGAAAAGAAAAAAAAACATAAAAGATGACACAAATAAAAATGGGGGAGATTTCTTGTCCTTAGTATTTATTTTTAGGCGTTTATTTCTATTCCTTAGTTAGTATTTTGCTTTCGTATAATAAATAAGATATTGCAAGAATGAATCAAATAAGCTCAATAGAAAAAAGTGAAGTGATGTGGTAATGTAAATGAAAATGTCTAGGATGGATTGTTGAGAAAGACTTGGTACTTAAGAAATCTTCATGACTCATCTCTCTCTTACAACGCTACCCAGTGTTCAGTTTTCATTCATTACTTTGTTTTCGCAATGAGGACATTGCTTCTTTTTATACGGGGGGGGGTAAGGCAACATTTGCATAAGTTTTTTTAAATTTTCAAGTATGTTTCAATCTTTTCCATATAAGTATGTTGGAATAAATGAATGTTAAGAAAAAAAATTGGTCATAAGTTAGTCTAAATGCAAGTATGATTTCTGATTTTATCTGAGTTTTTAATGTTATCTTGAGTTATGGTTGCTTGTGTATTCTTAGGTCTTTTGTAGCCTTTTACCATGAAAATTAAACTTCTTTTAAAATAAACATCCCTGAAGGTTTAAGTTTTTAGAATTGATTTAGTACTTTCTTGAGGCGAAATCCAAGGAGGCATAAGAATTGAAACATGATTTAGGCACATTTTCTTTGGATCGTCTGAGCCTGTCAAGCCTACCATATAAAATTTGACACTTGAAATCTTAATCTGAGTCTTAAAGCCTATTTTATTGTTACTTACCTACATCATAAACAATACTACCATCTTTTTAAATTTTATCTTATTTTTGCACCTATCTTGTAACACCCTATCCCGTATCCATCGTCGGAGTAGGGTTACGGAGCATTACCCTTCAAACGTACCATTAAAACATTTATTTCATACATTATTGTGATCCTAATCTAATACATTCAATCACATTCATAATTTCCCTTAATTGTGCCCTCGAGGCCCTAAAAATACCTTAAGAATAGTTTGGGACCAAATTGGAAACAATCAAAAAGTTGAAGAAAAATTGAATTGCAGGGGTCACACGGCCGTGTGGCTAGGCCATGTAACTCACATGGCTGAGACACACGCCCATGTCTTAGGCCAAGTAACAATCAAAATAGGGACACACAACTGTGTCAAAGCCCGTGTCCTCACCCGTGTAACTTTCTGAGTTAGGTCCCACGGCCAAGTGGAACGACGGAAATGTGCAAGTGTACACAATCACAACAAGTAATAAAGTGACAAGTAAATGTCGAGTTATCGTACCCACAGGGACTGTGAAAAGAATTATTTATGAATGCTATTTAAAACACTTTGGTGAAGAAAAATATTTTGTTTGAAGAGGGTGATTAAAAAATAATATTTTAAACTAAGTGAACTAAATAAATAAATCTCAAATGCACGATTTTAAAATTCGATTTTAATCAAGATGATTAATTACATTTCTTAACTTAGAATTATTAAACTCATGTTTATATTATTACGAATAAGTTCACGGCAACTTGGTAATTTGCTAACTTATGAACATACTCACCTACCAAAATTCATTTATCTCTTGACTATATCCCTATGTCAATTCAACCGATTAAACAAATCTTAATAGGCGAATATGTTATTGCACATACATACTTATTAAATCAAAATAATCTCTTGTACATATCCTTATGTCAATTGAAACAATTAACTCGATTTAATAAGCACATAAAAGACTATGCGAGGTGACAAAGTATCCTTACCTTGAAACAGTTTAATCACAATAATCTTACAAGTTATGCAAGACAAATGTATCGTTAGATACCATTGCTAATCTAACCCTCAGCTACCTTAGATAATTAAACATGCACTGATTAAGTACTGTGTCCATTAATTACAATTTTAATTCGTTTAAATAATTAATTTATTAGTTACCTAACAATTGTAATGCAATAATAACTTAGTCATGGTTCTACTTAATCAAGCATCTTACCGAGGCCTATAACAACATAAACACAATTTCAATAATTTTAACAAACGAAATGCAATCAACCTAACACGAATTAAATTCAAGATAATTTGATTAAAGTAACCATTCCAATCCGGTGTTTTTCTGTGGCATAACAATAACAAAAATTAAAGAGATAGGGAACAAGAATCAAATCCGGTGTTTTTCTGTGGCTTGACTAGTTGCTCCGTTCTTCCTTCTCCGTTGTCCTCATCAACCAAGGCTGCTATGAACACTTAATATCTGCTCCAAATCACTGATGAATCCCCCTTTCCTAGGAGGAGAAATCAGCAAGAGAGCAAGTGAATTTTGGAATGGAAAAGAAGAGAGAAAGTGGAGAGAAAAGATGTGAATGCTTGAGGTGTGTTTCTAAAATGACCAGCCTAAGGGGGTTTTTATAGCTGAGGAGGGCTACTAAAAATAGCTAAAATTATCAGCCAAAGAGCCCTCCCTTGGCCGGCCACACATGTGGCAAGGTTGATAGTTTCAATTTTGCTAATTTAGGTTTGGGGCAAATCTATAAAGCCACCAATTGTGGAGGGGTTTGAATACAACTTGAACAAGTCTTCAAGGGCCTCTTTCCAAGCTTAAATAATTAGATAATAAGCTGATTTGGGTTAGCTCTTGGGATGGTTTTTGGTCTGTCCATTTCTTGGTCGGTTCGGTTCACTCGGTTCAGTTCAATTGGACCACTTTTTCATAATTAATTAATAATAATTTATTAACCCAAATTAAATTAGATATAAATTAAAATTAATTATATTATGAATTAATACATATAATTTTGGACCATCTTAGGCTGAAATTTAGTTCACCTCAATACTTCAAATTGCTTCTCAGTTTTGTGCTTCTAGCAGTGTCTGCCGAGCCATTTTTTGCCATTTGTGCAAATCTGTAAAAAATAACCAAAATTAATCAAAATTAATTAAAAAATTAACTAAAATTCAACATGTTCATATTTTAAGTGCACTTTAATTATTTTGTAAAAATTAATTATTTTTTCGACAAGAATTTTATCGAAACTGTATGATTTTAAGTTAAAAAGGGTATGTAAAAATGTGTAAATTTTTGTGTTTCCACGCCCCAAACTTAATTCATTGCTCGTCCCGAGTAATGCACAAATTAAAAAGAATTACTCAGAAAAAAACCTTTGAAAAATTCCTTCAGAATAACATTCTTCCCAGAATTATGAATTTAATATACTTATGCTCAAAAACAAGAAATTTGATAGTTATGCTACTTAAGTATACATATTGTTCAAATTAATCTCAACAACTATTACGATAGCACAATTAGACTAAATGCTTCCTTAACAAAACATGTTAACCCTTACCAATTTGATTTTATTTTCTTATTCAAGATTAAGCTGCAATCATTAAGTTTAACTTATGCTTTCATATGTTGAACATAGCAATTTCTCTCAACTAATGTAGGTAGCATAGAAAACTTGAATCAATAGGTCTTTAAAAAGGTTGTAACGTAGATAGACTACAGGTAGGTAAAAGATAGATAAATTTAGGCTTTTAAACCTAGACTTAGCTTCAATCGAACCTTTGGAATAATTTCCCTCAATACGACAACTTACTTTTCTTTCACATGCTCTTTTGTACATCTATTTTCTTTCAAGTACATGTGCTCTTTTTTTTTGAGCATTTTACTGTATGTACTACAATTCTTAGAGCATTTGATACTTCTTTCAACTCCCCTAGACTTATTTTCAAAGAATATTCTGAATAGTACTGAGTCTAGTGTTTGAGACAATTTAAAGATAATTAAGAGAGAAGTGATGGCTAAATATTGCAAGGGTTCGAATAAAATTAGGCCATATAGTCTCAAAGTTGGGTTTCAAAGGATAAAATTTCATTAAGGTTGGTTTGAAAGGTCAAACGATCCAAACAAGAGTTGCCTAAATCATTTTCAACATTCCATACTTCCTAGGTTTTTGTCTCAAGAAACTACTAAGTCAATTCTAGAGACAAACTTTCATGCATGCCTACCTTTCTTAAGGAACTAAAAATTTTATGGTACAATTTGCATGCTTTATTAAAAATACATTTATATCATTATTCAGCTAACATAAAAATTTATTGAAATAATATAACTTTATTTATATTGAACTTTAGCATACTTAACAAAATTTCAAATTATTGAACAAAATATATCCTAATCATAATTAAAAGAACTATTTATTCTGAGGGGAAATAATTTCAATTTTTCGGTCCCCCTACTTAAAATGAACAATGTCCTCATTGTTTAAAGTGAATAGATACTATACACCTGGTAAGATTCTAGAAAAGAGGAGGTGAGTCAATTTGACTGCTTAAGTCCCAAGTTCTTTCTAAATCCAATCCTAGACATGTATATATCTATTGCCACACTTTATACTTCACGACTTGTTCAATTTTATTAATGATTTCCATCTCTTGTTTTATTATACAAAAATTCCTAATTAACTTTATACTAAAAAAACCTAAGAACATAAATAAAATAAAGTCGAGATTCCCCCTTTATTTATTTGCATATCCTTTCAAATTCGACTCAACTTTTGCTCCATCATTATTGTGTTTGCATGAATCGCTTCTCTTTGCTCCTTTTTCGATAATGTGCTCCATGGTTCAAATATGTAATCTGGAAACTCAGGCACAAAAATAAATAGGTCATTGTAAATTTTCGTAAGAGCATTTCTCATCGAGTCATCCCTTATTTTTGAGTATTTCTAGTAAGCTTGTTGCTGCCACTGCATATGTTGCATTATGTCCATTAAATTTGACAGCTCATTTCGAAGATCTGGGCGAGGCAGTGGAGCTCTGAACATTGAATTCTCGATATCAGGTTTAGCTTCTGGTTCCATTGGTCCTACCTTATCAGGGACTTTAGCTGATTGCACTGGCTTGATATCTGCGACATCTTCTTCTTCTTTTTTTTTTGGGATCCTCACTTTCTTCAACTCGTTACTGTAGAACAGCGTCTCTAGCTATTCGATAGAGGTCTCAATCTGTGAGTGTGCCCTGGCTATAGCCTGTCTTCTTTACGTTTGCAAGAATTTTAGCTTTCAAGCACAAAATTATTATCGTAAAGGGAAAGTAAGCTTAGCCAGAACGTGAACGTCTAATGGCACAATTTTGTATTTTCCTCAGGATGATTTTTCCCACATCAATGGTCTTCCCAGTTAGAATCGAGTATAATAAGACCATTCGCTCTAATGAGATTGTAGTCCCATGTGAGCTAGACATAAGGCTGAATCGGATGAAGTAGAACCATACCTTTGCGAGTGGTGTCAAATATTCTCTTCGAGAAGTGTGGATTCCTTGCTTTGACACAGTCCACTTAGAACCTGGAACTGTAAGTTCCTTGAGAATTTCTTGCAAAATTTCAGGCTCTATATTGCTCATCAAGGAGGACTATTTGTTGTTTTCGAAATTAGGCAATTCAAAGAACTCATTAATAGCGTTTGAAGTTATTGGTACCTTGATTCCGCAAACTGGAACTTCCGTCAACTTGCTTGATGTTAAATTCGCATAGAATTCGCGTACTAACTCTTCATCCACACTAGGTCTCTTCTCACAAAATAACTCCCAATTGAGAGTTTCAACAACCTGACGAATACACGGCATAAAACCAATATAGTTGCTTTCTTTCAATGTGAAACCTTTCTCTGGATACATCTGTTGATTCTTGAAGATACTCTCATATCTTGCTTTGGCTTCTTCGTAGTGGAACTTGTTTTGTGATTCGTCAATTTGGGCAGATGCATGACTTCTCTTGCAAGGCATGATTAACCTGATCATAAGATGGTAACAATTATTTTCTCAAAAATTTAATTAATATAAAATATTAATGATTCAATAAATTGAAAATTTAGATAATTAAATTAAAATTTAGGAGAAAAATTGGTCTTACCACCTTTTTTGTAAAAACTAAGAGCTCTTAAGAAAAATAATTTTGAATCAAAAGATTACAAATTAAAAAAAAAATTGAGGGGTTTTTGGCTAAGGATGGGTGAAAGGGTGATGAGCCCCTCGGGTATGCAAGGTAGCACCGAGCAGCAAGGAATGGATGTGAACAGCATGCGGATCATTGAGTAGGCCTGGTGTGCACGCGCGGGGTGCTGCTGACCGATCAGCTGGGCGATGCTGTGGCTAAGGAATTGTTAGGAGGTTTCGGCACTTAAGGGTTTTGGTTTTTTTTGGAGGGAATAGTGTATGAATGAAAAAAAAAGAATAGATGGGTGGAATTTATAGTGAAAGGAGTAGGACCTAGAGTAGAATTCTTAAAAATTCTAAGTTCTAATTCTACTCAAAGTAAATAACAATTAATACTTAATATAATGCATATTAAATTATTATTTACTATTAATTTATTAAGATAAAAACTTGTCGAATAAAATATGATTAAATTAAAACTAATTATATCTCTAAATAAAGCTGATTAATATATATTATAATGGATATAATTATATATTAATAATTATCATCTTTTCTTTTTTCTTTTTCTTTTATTGAACTAAAACATTTATTCTAGATGCTTTTGAAAATATTTAAAAAGAGCAACCAAATTTTTAAAAATAATTCAATAAAGTTCCTAGACTTAATGAAAATTCAAAATTGAGTTGCAACATAAAACTCGGATCAAAATTGACCCTTTTATTTGAAAAACTAAAAATTTATTTTGTCATTTAGGGAATAATTTCTTGGAAAATTATGTTAAAATCAATTCCCAAGAAAGATTGAAGAGGTCACAAGCGGTCCCGCTTAAGTTCCAATCTCCTAGACAGAATTTATTTAAACATACTAATCCCAAAAATATACCCTAAATCATTTATTAAAACAGAAGAACAAGAAAAATTAAATATCTGATAAAATGAACGAGATTTGATTTTGTTCAATTTTATCTCGCCAGTAATGTTTCAAGCTTGAACATTAACTCGAAAATTACCTCCCTTACCTTGAAGTTCAACAACTCTGTATGGATAGACTCGATGAATCATAAATGGACCGGACCAACGTGATTTTAACTTACTTGGAAAGAACCTTAATTTGGAATTGAATAACAAGACTTGCTGACCCTGCTTCAAATTCTCGAACTCGAATGTGCTTGTCATGCCATTTCTTGAGTCTCTCCTTAAGTAATTTGGCATTCTCGTATGAAGACATTCGGAATTCTTCTAACTCGTTAAGTTGAAGCATCCATTTCTCTTTGGCACTTTTAAGATCCAAGTTGAGTCATTGGAGAGCCCAGTAAGCTTTGTGTTCTAACTTCAAGGGTAGATGTCAGGCTTTCTGAAAGACTAACCTATAGGGTAACATCCCTAAAGGTGTCTTGTATGCTGTCCTGTAAGCCCATAAAGCATCCTCTAGTCTTTTGGACCAATCCCATCAGTTCGGGCAAACTACCTTCTCAAGTATGCCTTTGATCTCCTTGTTTGCCAGTTCAACTTGCCCATTTGTCTGTGGTTGGTAAGCAGTAGCGACCTTGTGTTTCACTCCATGTTTATCTAATAACCATTTCAACCACTTGTTCACAAAACGGGACCCTTCATCACGGATGATGGCTCTTGGGGTTCCAAACTTTGTGAACAAATGTTTCTACAAAAACTTTATTACAACCTTAGCATCGTTTGTCAGATATGCCTCTGCCTCAACCCACTTAGACACATAGTCTACTGCTACTAATATGTACTTGTGACCAAAAGACAGAAGGAAAGGACCGAGAAAGTCAATACCCCAAACATCGAATAATTCTACCTCAATGATGTTTGTTCAAGGCATCTCATTTCTGTTGGTTACATTTTCAATCCTTTGATATCGATCACAACTTTTTACGTAAGCATATGCATCTTTAAATAGTGTTGGCCAAAAGAATTCGACTTGCAATACCTTGGCTGTAGTACATGTACCTCCGAAGTGTCCCCCACTTGGTGCTGAGTGACAATGGTATAAAATCTTATGTACTTCATCTTTTGCCACGCATCTCCTTATTATTTGATCTGCACACTTTTTAAAAAAATACGGTTCTTCCCAGAAATAGTACTTCACATCGTGAAGAAACTTTTTGTTTTAATGATACGTCTTATCAATCGGCATCAAACCACAAGCTAAAAAGTTAGCAATATTAGCAAACCAAGGGGTATTATGGACATGATTTACCTTCAGTATGTGCTCATTTGGAAACGTCTCTCGAATTGGTATAAGAGGAGAGTTCCCTTCTTGCGGCTCCAGTCTAAACAAGTGGTCTGCTACTTGGTTTTCTACTTCCTTTCGATCTTGAATTTCTAAATCGAACTCTTGAAGTAGAAGTACCCATCGGATCAGTCTCGACTTAGCGTCTTTCTCGTCAAGTAAATACTTAATTGCCGAGTGGCCCGTATAAATAGTCACTTTCATACCGACAAGATAAGATCGAAACTTGTCAAAAACAAACACAATATCAAGTAACTCTTTTTCTGCTATCGTGTAACTCATTTGAGCTCCTGTCAGAGTCCGACTCGCATAATAGATGGGATGAAAAACTTTGTTCCTTCATTGACCCATGATAGCTCCGATCGCGAAGTCACTTGTGTCACACATCAATTCAAATGGCAAATCCTAGTCTCGTGTGGCTATTATGGGTGCCGAGGCTAACTGACTCTTCAAATCGTTGAAAGCTCTTAAGCACTCCTTATAAAATTTAAACTCCGTGTCCTTCTCCAATAATTTGGATAAGGGTTTAGCAACTTTGGAGAAGTCCTTGATGAATCTTCGATAGAAACCGGCGTGGCCCAAAAAGCTCCTATCACCCTTTACAGATATTGGAGGTGGGAGTTTCTCAATAACATCTACCTTTGCTTTATCTACCTCAATTCCATGTCTTGTTATTCGATGCCCTAGAACAATACCTTCTCATACCATGAAATGACACTTTTCTCAATTAAGTACAAGGTTTGTTTCTTTGCATCGCCTTAGTACCTTGGCTGGATTGGCTAGGCAATCATCATATGTATCTCCGAATACTGAAAAATCATCCATAACAACTTCCAAATATTTCTCAACCATGTCAGTAAAAATAGACATCATACATCTTTGAAATGTAGCAGGTGCATTACATAAACTAAATGGCATCTGGTCCAAAAATGACAAAGGAAAGTGATCTTTCTTAGTTACCTTGTTCAACTTCTGGTAATCAATGCAAATTCTCCATCCCGTAACCGTTCTAGTTGGTATCAACTCGTTATTCTCATTTTTAATGATCGTGATACCTCTTTTTTTTGGCACGCACTGGACTGAACTTACCCATGAACTATCTGAGAATAGGTAAATTATACCGGCATCTAACCACTTGATTATTTTTTTCTTGACTACGTCCTTCATGATGGGGTTCAGTCTTCGTTGTCCATCAATCGTCCCTTTTTCGCCATCATCTAAGATAATCTTGTGCATGCATACAAATGGACTAATTCTGCAAATATCATCTATGGTCCATCCGATAGCCTTCTTGAATTGTTTCAACACCAGGATGAGTTTCTCTTCTTACTCATTAGTTAATTCTACTGAAACAATCATAGGCAGAGTAGAAGAGTTACCTAAATAAGCATATTTCAAATATGGGGGAAGTACCTTCAGTTCTAATTTTGGTAGCTCCTCGATTGGCGCTTTTGGTTGGGAAAAATCCCTTTTCCCTAACTCCAAAGATTCAAAGCGGGATTGCAGATTAAATCCCCTTTGACTAGCTTCTAACAAAGCTAAGTATTCATCCTCCTCTTCATCATTTGGAGGATCTGATGTCAAAATTTATTCCAATGGGTCCTCAATATAATTGTGTTCCTTTCCCACGATTAAATCCTCTAAATCGAACACTGCAGAACAATCATCAATTGTGTCAAAAAATCACATGGACTTAAAAATGTTAAATGTTACCTGATCATCCAGAACACGCATAGTAAGCTCGCCCTTCTGCACATCAATAAGGGTCCTTCCGGTTGCTAAGAATGGTCTTCCTAAGATAATTGGCACCTCTTTGTCTGCTTCAAAGTCTAGAATCACAAAGTCAGCAGGAAAGATAAATTTGTCTACACGTACCAATACGTCCTCGATTTTTCCTTCTAGATGTGCTAAGGATTGATCTGTTAATTGAAGTTTAACCACAGTAGGTCTAACTTCACCTATCCCCAACTTCCTAAATATTGACATGGGTATCGAGTTGATACTCGCACCCAAGTCACATAGTGCCTTACCACAATATGTTGCTCCAATATTGCTAAAACATCTAGGATCCTTCAATTTTGGGGTTAGTTTGTCTTGAAGATATGCACCGTATTCCTTCGTTAGGGCTACCATCTCAAATTCTCTAAGCCTTCATTTTTTAGATAGGATATCCTTCATGAATTTGACATTGTTCGACATTTGTTCAAGTTCTTCAACCAACGGGGTGTTCATATGAAGTTGCTTGAGTACGTCTAGGAACTTCTTAATTGAATTTCCTACTTCTGCTTCTGAAGTATTTGAGGGTAGGGTGGTAGAGGTTTCTTTACTGGAACTGGTTGATTCATTTTCTGTGCAATTCTACATCTAATGGAGTTATTAGATGATCAGAATTAGCTGGTTTAGATGTTACCTTTTCGAATTTTGGAGATTCAATTTCTGGTGAAACTGGAATTTCAACACTTAGTTGGACTTCCTTTGAGTCTTGAGCGTCAGCTGGCTCCTTCTCAACTTCGACGAAATTGGGCTCTAAAGTCTTTTCGCCCCTCAATGTTAATGCTTTACAATGCTTCTTCCCTGGATTCCTCGAATTCTCTGTATCACAAAGGTAAAGCACCCTGTGGTCGGTTTCTGAGTTCAGTTGTAAGTTGGCCCACTAGATTCTCCAAATTCCTTAGAGAGGCATCATTTTTCGCCATGTATACCTTTAATAGATTCTCTAGGCTATTGGATGGTTCAGCTTGGGCTGGTTTCTGAGCTTGTTGGGAAAAACTAGGTGGCTGGGTCGATCTAGGTTGGACATGTTGTTACTGGTTCCTACCCCTTGGTTACTTTAGGAAAAATTCGAGTGGTTTCGCCATGATGAGTTATAGAAATTGGATTGTATCCCTTTCCTTCCACGATTTTGGTTTTGGTTGCCCATGTAATACACAGATTCTGGGTTCGATGGACATTCTTCGAACAAATAACCTTCCCCACAATAAACACAAGCTACATTTTCAAATTGATTCAGTGGCTGTGCTGCAAAACTATTACACCCATTAGTAGTAAGATTTTTTAACATTGAGGATATTGATGATACTTGAGATGTGAGTGAAGTAAGAGCGTCTACTTCATGTATTCCAGCGACTCATCTTCCTGACACTGCTCGATTGGTTGACCATTGATAATTGTTGCTGGCAATCCTCTCAATGATTTCATAAGCCTCATTATAAAAATTAGAAAGGAGAGTGCCATTAGCAGAATCATCCACTACCATTCTCGTGTGAGCATTGAGACCATTATAAAATGTCTCAAGTTGTATGCAATGTGGGATAATGTGTTGAGGGCACTTCCGTAATAATTCTTTGTACCTTTCCCATGCCTTATACAATGACTCATCATCCATTTGTTGGAAAGCAGTGATCTCGTTCCTCAACTTAGCATTCTTGCTAGGCAGGAAATACTTCATAAGGAATTTTTCTGCTAACTCTTGCCATGTTGAAATTAAGTTTGGTGGTAATGAGTTTAACCAAGCTCGAGCTCTATCCCTTAGTGAATATGGGAACAACTTCAATCGTAATGCATCTACGGGTACTCTAGCTAACTTGAAAGAATCGTTCACCTCCATAAACAATCTTAAGTGTAGGTGAAGATCTTCGGTAGGCATTCCACTGAATTGGCCCACTGTCTGAAGCATTTGGAACATGACTGGCTTCAACTCGAACTGTTGTACCTCAATTTTGGGTCTCCTAATACCCGGATTAAGATCATGAAATACTGGCATGGCATACTATCTCAAAGCTCTATCCCTATCATCAGCAATAATGATAGGATTTTGAGCAAGGTTTGCTCCGTTTCCTTGATTCAAATTTTCGAAGTTTATCTCTTAAGTCCTTCTCTGACTTGCTTGTCTTCTTTGCTGTTGAAAAGTTCGTTCAACCTTAGGGTCTACAGCGAGTAAATCGATGATTCGGTCAATACTCATGAACACCTGAAATAATCACAGAAAAATTAACTAAGTTAAAATTTGAATAGAAAAATAAACCAAAATGCAAAACTAACAACTTCACAAATAATGACTTTTTTTAAAAAACACAGTCCTCGGCAACGGCGCCAAAAACTTGTAACGATAGAAATGTGCAAGTGTACACAATCGCAACAAGTAATAAAGTGACAAGTAAATTTCGAGTTATCATACCCACAAGGATTGTGAAAAGAATTATTTATAAATGCTATTTAAAACACTTTGGTGAAGAAAAATATTTTGTTTGAAAGGGGTGATTAAAAACTAAGATTTTAAACTAAGTGAACTAAATAAATAAATCTTAAATGCACAATTTCAAAATACGATTTTAATCAAGATGACATAATTGTGTTAGATTAATTACATTTCTTAACTTAGAATTATTAAACTCATGTTTATATTGTTACGAATAAGTTCACGGCAACTCGGTAATTTGCTAACTTATGAACATACTAACTTACCAAAATCCATTTATCTCTTGACTATATCCCTATGTTAATTCAACCGATTAAACAAATCTTAATAGGCGAATATGTTATTGCACATACATACTTATTAAATCAAAATAATCTCTTGTACATATCCCTATGTCAATTCAAACAGTTAACTCGATTTAAAAAGCACATAAAAGACTATGCGAGGTAACAAAGTATCCTTACCTTGAAATAGTTTAATCACAATAATCTTGCAAGTTATGCAAGGCCTCATCAGATACCGTTGCTAATCTAACCCTCAGCTACCTTAGATGATTAAAAATGCACTCATTAGTTACCTAAACACAATTTCAATAATTTTAACAAACGAAATGCAATCAACCTAACACAAATTAAATTTAAGCTAAATTGATTAAAGTAACCATTCCAAAAAGATGAAAATTCATAGATATGTTTAGCATAACAATAACAAAAATTAAAGAGATAGGGAACAAGAAGCAAATCCGGTGTTTTTCCGTGGTTTGACTAGTTGCTCCGTTCTTCCTTCTCCGTTGTCCTCGTCAACCAAGGCTGCTATGAACACTTAACTGCTACTCCAAATAGCTGATGAATGCCCCTTTCCCAAGAGGAGAAATCAGCAAGAGAGCAAGGGAATTTTGGAATGGAAAAGAAAAGAGAAAGTGGAGAGAAGAGAGGAAAGATGTGAATGCTTGAGGTGTGTTTCTAAAATGACCAGCCTGAGAGAGTTTTTATAGCTGAGGAGGGCTGCTAAAAATAGCTAAAATTATTAGCCAAAGAGCCCTCCCTTGGTCGGCCACACATGTGGCAAGGTTGATTGTAACACCCCAAATTTTGGGCCTAGTAGAAATAGGTTTTGAACAAGGGAACAGTTAGGAGACTGCACATAAATATTTAGTTGTGCAAGGAAGTGACATAAATAAATGTCTGCTACAGTGGTTAAGTAATTTAGGAGTGTTTGGAAGTGCTTGAGAAGTCAGGGGTTCAAGCCTTGGCTTATGCAAAATTTTTATTTTTAGTGAATAAAATTCTTGGATCTAGATAGTAGGTTCTTAAATATTGTGGTTAAAATATGATACAAAGGAGTTGTTGGTCTAGTGGTAAGGGGCATGTGGAATGTACATGGGGTCTAAGGTTCGAGTGGTGGTGCATCAGAAAGGGAGTATTTATTTTATTGCCTAATTCGTGTGGGTGGTAGAGTTGGATTGACATACTGCTAAATGGAGTTTGAATTGGTCATAGAGAGAATTGATGAGGGATATTTGGAGAGATTTGAGGAGAGAATATTGAGATTTGGGGAGGTTATTGTTGTGGAGAGGTATATATCACATCTTATTTGTTCCTTCTTCTCGATGGGAGATCGGCGAGGTTTTTAAGGTTTTCGTCGCTTTCTCCAACCTGCATTGCTTCCATTCCTAACTGGTGGTGGTCGAGGTTGATTGGCACATTGCCTGGGAACCAAGGGTGCGATGATCATTGGTTTTTGGAATAAGAGTGTTCGGAACAAAGGGAATCCAAAAATTGCATCAGGTGTTTAACCACCCCACTGTAACTGTAGAACGACAAAAGTCAAAAAGATGAAATACGGTGTTGAGACCACACGAGTGTGCGATCGCTCGTGTGGAAAGCCAAACTTGCGAATCATGGGCGATAAACTGTAGAGGCCTCCATGAGCATTTCCATGGGCTTAGGTCGTAATGGACCATGTTGGACCATAATGGGCTGTGTGGGCTCAATGGGCTTGTGGGCCCCCACGGATGAAATTCACGATTTGTGGTAAATTCTGAACTAGGTTGCGTAGATCTCATAACCGTGGAAAAATCTGGGCTTAATGGGCTGCATGAGCGTGTGGGCCCACTTGGGCCAAGTAATGGGCCTTGGGCCCATTTACACTGTTATGACCAAAATGCCTCTATAGGGTAAAATGACTGAAATACCCCTAAAGGGTAGAATGATCGAAATACCACCATAAGGTAAAATGGCCGAAATACCCCATAGGGTAAAATAACCAAAATACCCTCATAGGATAAAATGATCGAAATACCCCTATAGAGTAAAATGACTGAAATACCCCCATAGGGTAGAATGACCAAAATACCCCCATTGGGTAAAATGATCGAAATACCCCTATAGGGTAAAATGACTGTTATACCCCTAGGAGATGAAATGACTGTTATGGCTTTATGTTATGTATGACTGATTTGCTCTATGATATGTATGACTATGATTGAGCATGACATTTTACATACACGTATGATATTATGCCACGATATATTGCATGGGGATGGGTTGTTATATTTGGAGGAAGTGTACTGTACTGATAAGGTTGCACGGGTCGCCCAAGACGACTTTGGACCTACTGATGGCTATATGCCATTTATTTTACTGGCAGCTTTGCTGTAATACTGTTTAGTGTCGCAACCTGTGCTAATCTTGGTGTGTTTGGCAGGACAAGTGGTGTGTAGAGGTTGGATTGGGTAGGATTTCTAACTGCATATCTGCATTGATTAATGATTTTGTACTGTTACTGCATCAATTAATGATATTACATACTGTTCATTGCATGACTAATATCTGTTACTATTATGGGCCAAGGCCCCACAGATAATATTACTAAAATTGGGCAAAGGCCCTACTGATTACTGGCTTTGTGATGGGCTAAGCCCAATGTTTACTGTTACGGGAAAGGGCTTAGGCCCACACTGAATCGGATCACATCAGAATGCAGGCTCAGCCCAAATTGCATTTATCTACTGTTTAATTGATTTTTTCTTATTAGGGGATTACACACTGAGTTTTCGTAAACTCAACACTCTGTTTAACTGTACAGGTAATCCCCAGTTGTAGACGGGTCTGTGCTGCGAGGGACTCGGAGGTGGCCACACAACTGCAGCTATGCTACACTTGCTTTTATTTAAAATTAAAGTTTGTGTTGGGTTTTGTTTATATAATAAGACCATTTATGTTTGTTTAAATTTTTTGTTGGGCTTTTGCTTACTTATTTTAAATTGCTAGTTTAGCAGAAGACGAATTTTCAAAATAATTACTATTTTCAAAGACACGAAATTTAAACATTAGAGTTTTTAAAAGCTTCCACGATTTTAGATCAACCTTTTATAACAATAGCAGATAACAAGGTAAACGTTTTTGACTAAATGATTTGTTAAATAATAATAAAGGGGTTTTTAAACCTAGAAATGAATTTTTACCAACGAGTTTAATTTTCCCTAAACACCTCAATGTGACACCACCAAATTCGGCCATAACTCCTAGGCTGGGTTTGGAGCGTTACATTGATAGTTTTAACTTTGCTAATTTAGGCTTGGGGCAAATCTATAAACCCACCAATTGTGGAGAGGTTTGAATGCAACTTGAACAAGTCTTCAAGGGCCTCTTTGCAAGCTTAAATAATTAGCTAATAAGCTGATTTGGGTCAGCCCTTAGGACGGTTTTTGGGCTGTCCATTTCTTGGTCAGTTCGGTTCACTCGGTTCAGTTCAACTAGACCACTTTTTCTTAATTAATTAATAATAATTTATTAACCCAAATTAAATTGGATATAAATTAAAATTAATTATATTATGAATTAATACATATAATTTTGGACCGTATTAGGTTGAAATTTAGTTTGCCTCGATACTTAAAATTGCTTTTCAATTTTGTGCTTCTAGCAGTGTCTACAGGGCCATTTTTCGCCCTTTGTGCAGATTTGTCAAAAATAACGAAAATTCATCAAAATTAATTATAAAATTAACTAAAATTCAACATGTTCATATTTTAAGTGCACTTTAATTATTTTGTAAAAATTAATTATTTTTCGACAATAATTTTATCGAAACTGTATGATTTTAAGTTAAAAAGGGTATGTAAAAATGTGTAAATTTCCGTGTTTCGACCAAGCCACACGCCCGTGTGCCAGGCAGTGTAACTCTTGAAATAGCCACACACATCGTGTGCTAGGCTGTGTAACAGCCTGACTTGCATGCTTTAAAACCTACAGGGGACACACGGCTGAGTCACACGCCCGTGTCTTAGGCCGTATGGACATGAATTTTTCCAAAAACAAGCGATTTCAATCACCAATTCAAGGAATCATCTAAAGGCCTTTATAACGCCTACTCAAAGTATCAAAATAAGACCAAACCCAACATAAAATGACCAATTCAAAAGTTCAAAACTATTCAACCAATATGCCGTACAAGGCACCTCAAATACAAACATACAAACTTTCCTAAACATGTATACATTACAACATTTAAAACATGCACATCTAGTTCAATATCATCTTAAAACATACCATAATTATGAGCATAAGCAATTCAAAACATACCATAATTATGAGCAAAAGCAATTCAACATATACATACCATTTTAATGTCCTAAAAATAATAAACCAATGTGCCCTTCATAAACACCGCAATTATTTGCAAACATCAACAACTGAAACATGTCAACATTGATCCATTCCTAGCATATCAACTTAATTCAATCATAAAACAAAACATACCATAAGTGTTCAACTTGTGAAAAGAGGCCCAATTCAGCTGAACTGAGAAAATCGATCCAACCGAACACTAGGCTACCCAAAACCGTCTCACAGGCTGACCCAATCAGCTTGTTTGGCTAATTATTTGGCTTGTAAAACAACCCTTGAAGACTCCTTGAATTTGAATTCAAACCCCTCCACTTATCACGCCTTCCTAGATTTGCGCCTACCTTAAAATAACAAGTTTGAAACCTTCAAACTTTCCAAATGTGTGGCTGGCCATGGGGGGACTCTATGGCTGCTAATTTTTGCTATTTTTATCAGCCTATTCAACCTATAAATACCCCTTTGGTAGCTCATTTCAAACACATCTCAAACCCATTCATTCTTCACTTCTCTTTCAAATTTCTCTCTTCATTGTTCTTCATTTTCTACTCCATTCCCTTGCCGATTTCACCTCTTGAAAAAGAGTCATTCAACCACCATTTGGAGCAGCATTCAAGTGCTCGTGGAGGCCTCAGTTCAATAAGAACAAGTGGAGAAGGAGGAGCAGAGCAAACTATTCAAGCCTCAGAGAAACACCGAATTTGATTCTTGTTCCTTATCCTTTTTAATTTTATTGTTGTGGTTATGAACATGCCCATGAACATTTGTGATGTTGAGATGTTTAATTTAATTAATATGGCTTAAATTTAATTCGTGTTAGGTTGATTGAATTTTGTCCACTTAATTTATTAAAATTGTGTTTGTGTTATTATAGGCCTTGGTAAGATGTTTGATTAAGTAAAACCATGACTAAGTTATTCTTGCATTACAATTGTATGGTAACTAATGAATTAATTATTTAAATGGATTGAAATTGTAATTAATTGACACAATGCTTAATCAGTGCATGTTTAATCATCTAAGGTAGCTGAGGGTGAAATTATCAACGGTATCTAACGATACATTAGCCTTGTATAACTTGCAAGATTATTGTGATTAAATTGTTTCAAGGTAGAAATACATTGTTACCTCATGTAATCTTTTATGTGCTTATGAGATTGAATTAATTGTTTGAATATGCATAAAGATATGCGCAAGAGATCATTTTAATTTCATAAGTATGTATGTGCATTAACACATTTTCTTATTAAAATTTGTTTAATCGGTTGAATTGACATAGAGATATAATAAATAGATAAATGGATTACCGAAGTTACCGTGAATTTATTCGTAACAACATAAACATGAGTTTAATAATTCTAAGTTAAGAAATGTAATTAATCTAACACAATTATGTCATCTTGATTAAAATGATCTTTTGAAATTGTGCATTGGAAGTTTTATTTTATTTTATTTTACGTAGTTAAAAATCTTAGTTTTTAATCACCTCCTCAAATCAAAATATTTTTCTTTACCAAAGTGTTTTTAATTGCATTCATAAATAATTCTTTTCACAGTTCCTGTGGGTACGATAACTCAACATTTACTTGTCACTTTATTGCTTGATCAATTGTGTATAGTTGCACATTTCCGTCGTTCCAAGTAGACACATAGCTGAGTCAAACGTCCATGTCTCAGGCCGTGTGGACATGAATTTGCCCAAAAACAAGCCATTTCAATCACCAATTCAACAAATCATCTAAATGCCTTGAATAAACCTATTCAAAGCATCAAAATAAGACCAAAACCAACATGAAATGACCAATTAAAAAGTTCAAAACTATTCAAACAATATACCATACAAGACACCTCAAATACAAACATACAAACTTACCTAAACATGTATACATTACCACATTTCAAACATGCACATCTAGTTCAATATCATCTTAAAACATACCCTAATTATGAGCAGAAGCAATTCAACATATACATACCATTTTAATGTCCTAAAAACAATCAACCAATGTGCCCTCCATAGAAACTGCAGTTATGTCAAAACATCAACAACTGAAACATGTCAACATTGATCCATTCCTAGCATATCAAATTAATTCAATCATAAACAAAACATACCACAAGTGGTCACCTTTACACCATTCTAATTATACCAAAAAGATACCTATTTACAAGCTTGATAAAATACCTAATAACTTAGTTTTTTTTAGTGTCATATTGTACCATAACAACCTATATAGCTAGATATTCATGCCACTACCCTAAGAGATACAATAATTACCAACATCGATGCATAGTGTGAGCTAAAAGTTTGATCCATCCAAATGTTAGCAACAACGATCTTCAAAACAGTCCACAAGAACGAATAATCTTATAGAGCTTAGTAAGAACATATTAGATCATTAAATTTAACAACAATTGAATACAACTCATATATTACCATATTCAAAATTACCGGAGTGTAAATAGGGATGTGCATTCAGGGGTACCAAAGTACAAATAAGGGCTCGTATGTGCAATTTAAGGGTACGAAAGTACGAATAGGGGCACATATGTGCTATTCATACAATAATTAACTATAAGCATTTAAATTACATAAGTATAATCTGAAAATAAAAATAGAAATTCAATTACATAATGAAATTCTATGGACTTACATTGACGACTAGAGCGTGGAAATATGATCAAGCTAATACGTGATTTTTGCCTTTCCCTGATTTAGATCCGGTTGAGATTTATCTTGATCTAAATGAATACTTCTATTCAATTAAGTGTTTCAATCAATCTCAAACATTCAATTCAATCCATATTTCACATTTATGAATATTTACCATTTGGCCCTAAACATTTTAACTTTTCACAATTTAGTCATCAAGCTTATAACCTAAAATTTAACCATTTCAATCAAATTCCATGCCAGCCAAACATGCAAGGGATCTTGAAAATACTCATATTTAACACCTTTTCGTAATAAAACCCTATAATTTATATATTTAACAATTTAATCCCTAATTCAAAGATTCAACAAAAATCACTTAACAAAACTTGTTTATTTTTCAATAAGGACTCATAATCTATCACTAAACATCAAGAATCATGGAAGAACATTCATGCCAAAACACTAAACCTTTAACAAATTTACAAATTGATCCTCGGGCTAGCTAGGTTAAGCTTAACCGATCCCAAAAACATAAAAATAATTAAAAACTAACTTGAAATTCATACCATGCAAGTAAAATGACCTAGACAAATGCTTAGCAGGCTTCCATTGTGGTTTACTTCTTTTAATTTCGATGATGGTTGATCAAATGAGAAAGATGATGTAATTTTGTCATTTAGTTTAATTCTTATTTATCAAATTACCATGATAACCTTTAAAATCTTTAATAATTTCATCAAAATCATGCCATGCACATCCACTAACTTCATGAATGGTTTAATTACCACCTAAGTCCTTTCATTTTAAAATTTCATACCTCTTTGACACTTTTGAAGACCTTACTAACATTCCATAAACATTAAAATAATAAAATATTAATTTATTCATAAAATTTTTGGTCCCAAAACCACTGTTTCGATTTCATTGAAAACGGGTTGTTACATATCTTAACTGTACTTGTCTTGGTGAGCAAAGATCGAGGAAATGTTCAAAAGATTTACATGTTCTTCATATGTTTCAAAAAAAGAAGAAGAAAGCTTTATTTAAATGTCAAGCAAAAAGGGAAAAATAAATACTCAAAGTATTGAGAAATATTGGGCATATGTTTCAAAATTAAGTTTGGGGGGTAAAAACCTGTAATAGCCCATTTTTTAGTGGTGTCGAAAACAGTGGTTTCGGGGCCACAAATATACGAGTAAGTTCATAATTATTATTTAATATTTACGAGTGAAGTATGGTTTTAAAAAGGTTTTTGATATGGTAATTTATGTTATATGAAGGATTAATTAGGTTCAAGTGGTAAGACCATAAAGATAAGTGGTTTTAGAAAATAAGGTATTAGGACCTCTTTTTTATAAATCAAACCGTAAATATTTTTATAAATATTTATGGAGTGTTATTAAGTTTGTATTAAAGTTTAGTTAAGAAATTTTAACGTTTAAATGGTTAGTTAAGTAAAACGACTAAATCGTAATAGTTGAAAAAGTTATTCACTATTAGTTTAAAGGTGTTAATTGATTAATGAAACATAATTGGATGGCCTTAATGGGTATATTACCCATCCTTAAGATGGTGGATGGTTTAAGTTTTAAATTCTTTTAATTTTATATGTTTTATAAGTTATTTTTTTATTAAAATAAAGAATAAAAAGTTAATAAAATAAGAAAACATAATGTTTTCTTCTTCATTTGTTTGTTCATCACCGAATACACCATGAAAACATATTCAAGGTTTGGCCATGGTTAAATATTTGCATGGTAAGCCGTTTTCACCCATTTCTGTTAATTTTTATATTTTTGAGACCGTTGCAACTAGGTTAGCTGGCCCGTACCTTCATTTTTGAACCTGTTAAAGAATTTGAATGTTTCCACTAATGAATCTTTGTCATTTTAGAAGTTAAATGATGAATTTGATGTATTAGTTGATATGTATAAGTATTTTGTTTAGTGATTTTGATTAATTTAATGATTAGGGATTAAATTGTTGAAATAGTAAAAATACAAGGACTTGGTGTGAAATTGTTACAAAAGTGGGTTGTAATGGATGCTATTAACATTTTTATGGTATGAATTTCCAATAAAAGTGGTTTATTTGCATGATCGGGACATAGTGACTAAATTAGATAAAATGAAAAGTTGAGGGTAATTTTGTAAAATGTAAAAATGACTAAATTGTATAAAATGAATTGGTTTTACCATCTAAAATAATGAATTGAATGAAATTATTAATTTAGATCAAGAACGAGTGGAAAATCGAGGAGAAGAGAAAAATACCAAATATCCTTTGTACTTAGTCATTGCTGTAATTTATCCAGGTAAGTTCGTATGAACTGTAATCACTTAAATGTCGATTAAATTGAATGTTTAATGTGTTGTTATAATGTAAATGAATCAATATATATATGTTATTATGCAAATTTATCATGTAAAGAAATGATGGAAATCCAATGAAGCCACGACGATTATCGAGCCCCGTTTGAACCTTAGGAATATATAGGATACAAATGACATATCATTAGGGTTACCATGTTTCGAGTGCTGGTCTTGAATGTCCTACCGATGGCTGAGTTTTGACATTTTGTTGCGGATATTCGTCAGCTTGTGTGAGCGGCATCGTGTAGCTTACATTTCAACCATCAATTTGTGTGAGCAGACCCACTTTATGGCTTGAGTGAGCAACTATGTAAAGGAAAAGGAAAAATAATGGTTTCGACCATATGTTTAGACACTTTGTGTGAGCTTCCCCACATATCCGATATTATTCTAAGTGGTTTAACGGGCTTGAAAAGTGAAGGACCGATAAGTGTTCTGATGGACTATGTTATAAATCTATAGAAATGTATGAATTGAAAATGAACTATGAATGTATATCTTTGTTTATCGAAAGTATGAACTTAAAGACGTTATGTTTATGTAAATCTAGTTTATCTTGTGATAAATCAATTGAGTTATGTGTTAATGCACTAAGATGAGTTGTTGATGATGCTTAGGCTTGTGCCAAGCTTATGGTTGAATTATATCATGCTTAATTGTAATGTTATACATTGAAATGGTAAGTGTCCAAATATAAATATGATTATGTTCATGAAAAGGTGGTTTGAATCAAAAGATGTATTTTTAATGAAATGGTTTATCATGTGGTTGATGTTTATGCTTATGTCTTGAATTATTCAAATGAAACGGGTAAGAAAAGGTAATGAAATAGTAAGTTCATAATTGAGATGTACTATGATGAAAAAAGGATTGATGAGTTGAATGACGTACTTATACGTGAGAAATTTATGTATGCTATGGATGAATTTATCTATGTCATGAATAAATACACTAATTCGTGATTTGATGTTATTATTTAAGTTTATGCTAAGTAAATGGGATGAAAAGTAAGTAAAGGGAGTAGTTCATAGTATTAAGAAAAGGTTAATGACGGTGTAATATGTCTTGTAAAATCCTATTATGTTAGGAATGAAAATATATATAATATTGATAGACTTACTCATTTGTGAGTTGATGGTTATGTAGTTGATAAATCTTGAGGCATTGGTATAAGTTTACATTTAATCTATAAAGTTCATTGTTGAAATGAAATATTATGTTTAAAGTGTATACGAGCTTACTAAGCATTCATTGCTTACGTAATTACTTTCCTTTACTTTTCAGATTACCGAAAGCTTGATCATTTTGGAAACTCATTGGAGATCTATCATACTATCCAGCATAAATATTGGTAGTTTTGATGTGCTAGTTAAGGTTATAATGGCATGTATAGGTGGACTTGTGTTGGTATCTAATCGAATGGTAGTTGATGATATTGGCATGTATAACTTGTTTTGGTACCATTTGATGTTGGTTGGTTGGTTGTGTCATTTTGGTACTTATGGTTGCCATACTAGTATGTGTTATGTTAGTTGATAAGTTTGGCATGTATATGAGTTATTATGGTTGGTACACTTTTGGTACTTATGGTATCTTGTTGATGTTTGATATTATGGTTAGGTTGATGCATGCCATTAATATCCAATTTGGTATGTGAATGAAGTATTTGCAATGTGGTTAAGTATGGTATGTTTGAGATGGAAATAAGGTAAATGTGGTTGAATGAAATACAATCAATTATGCATAAGTTTAGGTATGTTAGTTTGATTGAGATTGAGGTGCCTATATAACATATTGGTTGAATGGAATTTGATAATTTGAATTGGTCATTTTATGCATGTTCTGGTTTGCTTTGATACCTTGGTTAAGAGTGCAAATGACTTGTAGGTACATGCTTAAAGTGAGCGTAGGAAATGGCTTTATTTTGGCCACTTTCTTGTCCACACGGCCTAAGACACGGACATGTGTCTCAGCCATATGTGACACATGCGCATGCAACACGGCCGTGTGACCCTTGTAGTTCAAATATTCCAACTTTTTCTTAAATGTTCTAAATGTTTTCGATTTAGTCCTGAATCATTTCTAAAGTGTTTCTAAGGCCTCTAGGGCTTGATTAAGGGACGTTAAGCATGCATATGAATGAATTATGCCACGTTTATGTTGAGGTATTAAATGTATGTTTTAAAGTTGTGATCTTACGGTAATGCATCGTAACCCTATTCTAGCAATGGATACGGGTTAGGGTTGTTACAAAACCCATTAGCAAGAAGGATGCACCTCGAATTGATCCAAGGCAAATATAGGGCTAAGATTACTGAACCGAAATATTCACTTCTCTTTATCCCTACCTTAAGCCTAGCCCCATTACAACTTTATAAAAGACCTATTGATTTTGATTATTATGCCAACTACATTAGGGGAGAGGAAATGCTTAGTTCAACATATGAGGACCATTAATTAGACCTTGTGATTGCTTTGTTTGATTGATAAGGAAACTTTGATTGAATGGTGAAGCTTATGTATGATATTGAAAAGCATGCATTCTATGACTTATGCTAGCATTTCTCTGCACTTAGAATAAAATTTTGAATAATGTTTGCATTCGAGTTACTTATCAATAAAAAGAATTTGTGAGCAAGATTCTATTGATGCATGATTATGTGCAAAGATTGATGCAATTTAAACTTGTTGCAAAAAATTCCTTAGCAAAAGTTGTGCTTTACATGAAACATTACTTGGGACGATGAATGGATTAAGTTTGAGGGTGTAAACTCTAAATTGTATAGGGTTTTTCTACTCATTTTTACTACCTTTTTACTTAAAAGTAACATTAATCCCGAGCAATTATATATGAATTTAGTGAATTTTTATTAAATTTCAATCATGGACATGAATTTATGAAATATGAAAATTTGTGCTTTATTATATGAATTTTGTGCATAAATTAAATTATTTTCATGTTATTTATTAATATGCTATGTTTTAATAATGCAGTGGGACCATGAGGTGATATCATATGGAGCTCAATACAGTTCTTGCATGGACATGAACAAATCAACCCTACTTGGATGGCAAAACCATGCAAAATTAGGTCATAAGGATGTTAATTTGACCCAGCTAAAGTGATGTTACATGGTGTACGTGTCTGGTTATTTATTAGGTCATGAAACCGTCCAACAAGAGAGAGTCAAACCCAAATTCGACACAAGCCTATGGCTGCCCAAAAATCAACTTTGGGACAATTATTTAGAGGTCCCATCATTGTGAGAATCATTAAAAATTAGCACATGAAGATTGCTCAAGAAATCGTCCACCTTATGGCTAAATTTAGTATGATTCCATGCTTAAATCAAGCAACCAACTCACTTTCATTTCCACTTGTTATGGCCAGCCATTAATGGGAGAGAACTAAAGGATATTTGACTTCATTTTTAGTAAATTTAGCCACCAACTTCAAGTATAAATACCACATTCCTCTCACCTTTTAATTCATCCTTTAATCCCTTAAATCATCCATAATTCCTTCATTCATTACTCATCCATTCATTTTCTCATTCTCTCATTTTCTTCCTTCTTTCCACCCCTAGCACTTTAGCAAGCAAAACCATGACAAGGTTGACTCTTGGCCAGCCACCTTGAGGAGCCATTAGCAAAGGAGCAACACGAGGATCATAGAAAACCATCTTCATTCAAAGTTTGCGAGACTACCGATTTGAACATAGTTTATTCTTCTTTTGCTTTGTTATTTTGATTTAATCATGTTTGCAATGTGTTTTATGATCTTGTAATAAAAAATGGTAGCTTAAATCTGTTAAGCTAGGATGATTGAATTTATTCAATGAAGTTTGTTAAATCATGTTTATAGTGTTTGTGCCTCAGTCAATCATGTTTTCAATTAAATTGAAGTATGTATTTCATTCATACATGATTGGATGCATTTGAATTTTATGAGCGATCCTGACCAGATGACGGCTAATGGACAATATAATTGAAAATTGCATGATTAATTTAGATCTTAGTCCGACTAAATTAAAGGTTCATAATAACTTTGACAAGCTCTATTATCTTGCATAGTTTTTAGATTTATGTGATTAAATTGTCTCAAACCTGATCCGTCCCTGTTAGTTCACATGAATTCTAAGAAACTCTTAGTTTAAAATGGTCAGTAAAATGCATATTTTACTAAGTAAAAGATTCCAAAAGGACTTATTTTGGTTTCCAAACTCATGAAAGATCGAGTTGTCATGATTTGTTTTCCGAACACTATTACGCATGAGAAAACTAAATTAAGTTGAATAGTGTAATTATCCTAGCATATTCATGTGTCATCCGAAACCCGACTGGAATGGACCGACCCGAATCCAAAACGACACATTAGTCACCGAAGTGACTTTCTAGCACAAAATCACCTAAAGCACACCCTAACTTTATAAGATCTCAATTCTAATTAATAACTATCTAATCTTTTTTTAATTAGCCAATTTTCCTTATTCTGTTTATTAATTAAGACTATATTAGCTAAGTTTTATTACCTTAATTCATAAATACAACTTTAATTAATCTAATTACAACTAATAAACAACATGTGTATAATAATTTAAACATTCAAAATCATGCTTAACAAACAACAATTAAAACATACAATGGACTTACCTTAGTCACAAAGCTATCCACTCTTGGACAAACTATAATAAAATGTATTAGTGAAAATTTCAAGTTTCAATCACCATTTTATCACTTAGCGACATACAATAATACACTAAACATTTAACCATAAAATCAAACATTAAAACAAATATAACATCTCAAAATTAATATCCAAATATAAGTCTCAAACATCCATTACGAGTGTATCAAATTATCCCAATAGAATGCCACAATGCCCTCTAATGTATCTATAGAAAAGTCCTTAATATATACTACCAAGTAGCCTTAAACTTGGACCAGCCTTGCCCTTGCTCCTCGACTCCCCAAAGCTGGAAAAACTCTGCACAAAGCTGCGAGGGTCTTAGCTGAAAAGGCTTAGTGAATGGCAATAAATTTAATAAGTAAATCACACCAAAAAACACTTAAACCAAGGCAAATCATGTACCAAATTTCATATATAAGATCAATAATTTCAATTACATTTTCACGCTCAATTATGGATTCAATTGACTAAAATTTCTAGCAGCAATGCAACATCATAACATCATAATTCCACATGTTATTCCATGAGTAAAAGTTACATTTATTATGGCATATAAAAAGAATAATATATACACTTATATTGGCAAATGACATCCATGGAAAAATATAAACTGTGATCATCCATTGGTTAAACGGATCTCAAATCTCCCAAACATCAAATCCAATACTCCGGTTGAGTAGAGCATAGCCACACGTTCTCTTATGTCTCCTCGAAATCGCCAATGATTGAGCGGAGAAAAAAAGGCTCAACACTCCTTTATTCACTCCAACAAAATTAATAATCTGGATCCATATGCTCACATACAACACATGTAGTGGTGAGTATTCACTAATCCTATGGCATGTCATCTATATCCAATGGATCCACCTTGCAATGTTTCCAATATAACCAAACACATAGGGCATAAACACTGATATTTAAGTAATTAATTCAGGATATAAAAATTTATTTTAAAGTATGTCAGTTAGCAATTTTAACATCCACATAGATAAGCTCAATAAGTGTCTTTGTGCATGGATCTAAAACCAACTATAAAATCATCATCAAGTTCTCTAATTATTAATCAATACAATTCAAATCAACCATATCAAACACTTTATTAATAGTTTCCATAAATCCTTTACAAATATACTTTCATAATATTAAAATCAATTTTGAAATCTAAACCATTTGAAATACAATTGAATCTCTAGAAACACAATTCAAAACCTCAATTCAGAATGTAAATAGGCATGTTAGCCAATTGCCTTTAAAACCCACTCGCATTCAGACTGTGCTTTTCAAGCCAAAGTCTATCAAGTAGCTGTGTTTGGACCTTAATTTTGATTAGTAGTGGCCCCTCCTTGATGTCGATCGTAGATAGAGGTAAGATACATGTTTCAAGCTATCATTAACAAAAATAAAATTGAAAAGTCATGAACTACAAAAATCTGAAAGGCCTTTCCAGTCTACCTTACCAAAAACTCACGATCTAGCTGGAACACAAATTTCAGCCTCTAAATGACCTTCTTTGCATCAAAAATTATTTCTAAACATCATTCCTAATCTATCAGCACAAAACATAGGCAACAATTTCATCAAACAAACCGTTTCCTAATTTTCTAGAAAATCAACTCATGTTCTTAGTTAAAAACGGATTTGTCAAAATTGATCAACCAAACGAGTTTGATATTTTGTTTTATGATAAAAAAAACCTCTTAATAAACAGGATTTGAGCTTAAATATCCATTTAAACTTAGATTGCAACTCAAAAACATGAATTCACCATTGATGAATCTCATGTTCTAGAGCTAAGAGATCAAGATTTGAAAAACCATTTTATTCAATTTAGATTGAAAATAATGATTAAAAACAACCTTAGAATGAATTTAGAGTTGAGAAATACCTCCAATCGATCTGGAATCACCAATATTGAATATTTGATCAAGATTGTTGAAGAACTTGGATGAGTTTTTTCTCAACTTTGGAAATATTTTCTGGAGAATTTTGAGATAATTTTGAGAGAATAAAAAATAAGATCTAGTCTTTGATATGTGGACTTCGAAAATGAAAAAGAAAAACCAGAGAAAATGCTTAGAAATTAGTGAGAATTGTGCGTGAAGTGAGGAGGCTGCAGCGTTTTTGAACTGCAGAACCCCCACCTGATTTCCAAAAATTGGGAAAATTGCCATTAGGCCACTCCTACAAGTCCCTTGTTTTACTAAATAATCCTTTTGCTTCAAAATTTAAAAAAAATGGCTAATTTACCATAGAACTACTAAAATATTTTCCTTGTTTTGCAAAATGGTCCTATGTAATTAATATTTTAAATTCTCTCAATTAAACCCCCATTTTAATTTATTTTTCAATTCTAATTTGACCCAAAACAATTATTTTACCCAAAAATTATTTAAAACTATAAAATTAAATTTTCTAAAAATATTTTTATTTTCTAGAAAATTCTTTCCCGATTTTTAAATAGAATTAAGCTAACTAAAAATTTACTAATAAACCCGATTAACTCTTAATTTTTACTCAAAACCCAGTAAATTTACTTGAAACAACTAGACCTATTTTTAGGGCCTTTCAAATCTCCCCCATTTAAAATATATTCCGTCCCTAAAATTTACCTGAATATAACAAATACGGGTACTAACGCCTCATGATATCTTCCGGCTTCCAAGTAGCTTCCTCAGTCTTGCGGTTGCGCCATAAAACTTTCACCAATAGAATCGTCTTATTGCACAGCACGTTGACCTCAAGGTCTAAGATCGTAACCGGTTGCTCCTCATACGAAAGTTCAGATCGAACCTCAATCTCCTCAACAAGAAGAATATGAGAATGATCTGATCTATACCTCTGAAGCATGGAAACATGAAAGACATCGTGGATGCGCTACAGCTAAGGCGGCAACAGAAGATGATAAGTAACCGATCCAATCCGCTCAATCACCTCGTAAGGGCCAATGAACATTGAACTAAGTTTACCCTTCTGCCCAAACCTCAAAACCTTCTTCCAAGGCAAGACCTTCAAAAACACCTTATCACCAACCTAATACTCGATATCTTGATGTCTCAAGTCAGCATAATATTTTTGCCTGTTTGAAGCAACCTTCAACCGCTTACAGATAAGTTTCACCTTATCCTTTATCTCATGAACCAAATCTGGACCCAAATTCCTCTTCTCCTCCATGTTGGACCAACACAGTTGAGTCATACACTTCCTACAATAAAGTGCGTCAAACGGAGCCATCTGAATACCCCTCTGATAATTGTTGTTGTACGCGAACTCAGCGAACGACAAATGTCACTCCCAGCTACCACCAATATCAATAGCACAACTCTGAAGCATATCCTCGAGAATCTAGATCACCCTCTCAGGCTGACCATCTGATTGCAGATCGTACGATATACTGAAGTAAAGCTTCGAACCGAAAGCCTTATGCAACGTCTTCCAGAACCTCGACGTGAATCGTGGATCTCTGTCTAATATGATAGAATCTGGAACTCCATGGAATTTGAGAATCTCCCTAACGTAAAGCTTAACCAATTGCTAAAATCTATAAGTTGTATGCACAGTCAAGAAATGTGCACAATTCGTAAACCGATCCACTATCACCCAAATTGAATCCTTCTGATATGGAGTTAATGACAATCCATAAACAAAATTCATCATGATCCACTCCCATTTCCACTATGGAATCTTGATCAGCTAAAGTAACCGGAATGGACGTTGATGCTCCGCTTTGACCCTTTGGCAAACTAAAGATCTACCAACAAAATCAGCTATGTCCTTCTGCAACACTGGCCACCAATAAAAAACCCAAAGATCCTGATACATCTTGTTCCTACTGGATGCATAGCATATGGACTTCTATAAGCCTCGATAAGAATCATATGTCTTAGATCTCCGTCCATTGGACCACACATCCGACCTTTGAAGAAAAGGACACCATCAACATTAAGACCAAAATCTCTAAGAACACCCAACTCAACTTGACAGATACGATGCACAAAACTCTCGTCGAACCACTATCTCTCTTGAATTAACTGTGCAAGGGTCAGCTTCACCTGAAGCTCAGCCAATAAACCACAATCCTCAAAAATTGACAAATTTACGAACATTACCCTCAAATCAACCAAGGAATTTTGACTCAAGGTATCAGCAAGAACATTCGGCTTTCCAGGATGATACTTAATCACACAATCGTAGTCCTTTAGCAGCTCAATCCAACGCCTCTGTCTCAAGTTGAAATCCTTTTGGGTAAGGAGATACTTAAGACTTTTATGATCGGTGTAAATCTCACACCTCTCACCATACAGATAATGACGCCAAATCTTGAGTGCAAAGACTACGACAACCAACTCCAGATCATGGGTCGGATAGTTACACTCATGCGATTTCAACTGCCTCGATGCATAAGCAACTACGTTTTCCTCCAACATCAGTACACAACCCAATCTCATGTAAGAAGCATCACTGTAACGAACATACTCCTTACTAGGCTCTGGTTGCGTTAGTACAGGTGCTTCATTCAGAACCGACTTCAGCTTTTCAAAACTCCTTTGCCTTTCATTAGTCCACTCAAAGGCAATATTCTTCTGTAGCAACTTCGTCAATGAAGCAGAAATAGAAAAAACCTCTCGACGAAATTATGATATAACTAGCTAAGACCAAGAAACTCCTGACCTCTGACACAGACCTCGGCGATTTCCAATCCAAGATCGCCTTAACCTTCTTCGGATCAACCCGAATACCCTTGGCTAAAATGACATGTCCAAGAAAAAATACCTCTCAAAGCCAAAATTCACATTTGCTTAGCTTTGTATACAATTGCTTATCCCTCAAAATCTAAAGAACCAGCTTCAAATGCTCTTCGTGCTCATCCTCTGATCGAGAGTACACAAATATATCATCTATAAAAACCACAACGAACCGATGCAGATAGAAATAGAATACACAGTTCATCATGTCCATAAAGGCGGTAGGTGTATTCATCAACTTGAATGGCATGACAAGAAACTCAAAATGCCCATAATGAGTCCTAAACGCCATCTTCATAATATTTTCATCCTTCACCTTCAATTGATAATACTCGGATATCAAATCAATCTTTGAGAAAATCGAAGCTTCCTGAAATTGATCAAACAAATCATCGATCCTCGAAAGTGGGTACTTATTCTTGATGGTAAACTTATTCAGTAGGCGATAATCAATGCGCAACCTCAAAGTACCATCCTTCTTTTTCACAAATAGAACCGACGCTCCCCACAGTGACACACTAGGTCGAATGAAACCCCGGTCCAACAACTCCTACAAATGGAGCTTCAACTCCTTCAACTCCTTAGGTGCCATACAGTAAGGTGAAATTGACACTGGAGCTGTACCAGGATATAGTTCTATACCAAACTCAACTTCTCTATCCGGTGGAATACCAGACCATTCATCAGGAAAAACACCCAGAAAATCACAGACTTTACAAATCTAATCCAACCTTAACCCTCTACTATCAGTATTCAGGACCTAGGCTAGATAAGCTTCGTAACCATTCTGAACCAGCTTCTCGAATTCAAGCGTAAAAACCACATTGGAAAGCAACTTAGACCTCTTTCCAGCAACAACAATCTCAGATCCATTAGCAAAACACAGAGTCACCAAGTTTGCCTCAAAGTTGACCTTTGCCTGATGCGTGGTCAACTAGTCCATCCCAAAGAAGACATTAAATCCCCAGAACGACAATTATAAAAAATCTATAGGAAGCACTTGTCCCTGAACCATCAGAGGACAACGCCGATAAATCTGATGAACTACTACACTATCACCCAGCGGACTCCTCACAGTAACACCCAACCTGGATGTCTCTACAGAAATCCCTAACTCTCTAGCTACATTTCTCAGAATAAATGATCTTATAGCACCAGAATCTACTAAAGCTTGAAGAGGAAAAGACTGTAGTGTGAATGTACCTACAATGACGACCGTGCCCTATCTAGCCTGGGGCTCTCTAACTACATATACTCTAGTTGGACCTCCAATCTCAACTCGAGTAGATCTTTTTTGACCAAACCGTCTACCACCGTCACCTTTGCCACGACCTCTCTCTCTAGCCAAAACAGGTGCAGCAGTAGCAGCAGGCTGGTCTCTAGCCATAACTACTCACATAGGGCAATCTCTAATACGATGCTCCATTGATCTGTAAGCAATACAAGCAACAGTCACCCTCCAACACTCTCCAATATGTCTATGATTACAATGCTTGCACAACAGCAACATAGCACGGCCCTGATAACCTATGCCAGTCGAAGCTCTTATGGCTTGCTTAATTGGACCCTGGTTGTAGCAACTCATTAACCAAACCTACCAAAACTACCTCCTTCCGGCCAGATCCACTAGCAGATTCTGAAGACCTCCTAATGGTCCCAGTAGTAGCAACTTTGGGCTCATCAACGAAAGTTTCTTCTAAAGCTTAGGCCTTCTTATCCAACTCGTCAAATACCTCAATAGAATATGCTACTAGATACAACTTAATATCCCTGCTCAGTCCAAACCTGAACCTCTTACAACGACTAGCCTCTTGAGTCACTAACTCAGATGCATACTGGCTCAGACGCACAAGCTCCGCCTCGTACTTGTTTATAAACAGAGTACCCTAGACCAAATCCATGAACTTGTGTATTCTTGCCTACATATATTGCTCTCCCCTAAACTTCCACCAAAAAGACTCTAGGAAAAATTCCCAATCCACCCTCTTGGGTGTAGTACCACGTTCAACTGTCACCCAAAAACGATAAACCTCATAATCTAGCAATGGCACAGCACAACCAAGCTTATCCTAATTAGAATAGCCCATCTGACCAAGGATACAACTAACTCATTCCAACCAATAATTAGCACGAATAGGGTCTCCTCCCCTAACTCCTCGAAAGTCCTTACCACCTAGAGCTCGTAGACGCTCTAGTGGTAATCCCTAGTGAATAGGGGCAGCATTGGCACCAGCGATATGCTATAGTGCCCCGATCATCTCAGACATAAAGTGCTCAACTCGATCTAGATGAGCATCATCACGTGGCGACGGTGGTACATCCTCATCTGACTGCGGTGGTGCCAAAAGTGTACCGCGACCACCTCACCCTCCTCGCTGTGGCATAACACAGATCGAATACTAAAGAAAATATAAGGAAAACATACCAGGAGTGAGTAGTGGTAAGTGATCTAAGGCTTAAATATGTATAATTTCCTATAGGGCATTGTGTTCCTAATTGCTACAAAGAACATGCAGGGGTAAAACAGACATTTGCATGCAATATTGTTAGATAAGTTAGGGTCTAGGGTTACAAAACTCGTGACCTCTACAGTTTAACAAACCTAACTCTGATACCACCAAATGTGACACCCGAAACCTGACCGAAATGAACCAACCTGAATCCAAAGTGACACACTAGTCACCAAAGTGACTCTCCGACACAAAATCACCTAAAGCACACCCAACCTTATAACACCTCAATTCTAACTAATAACTATCTTATCATTTTTTTTAATTAGCCATTTTTCCTTAATTTGTTTATTAATTAAGGGTATATTAGCTAAGTTTTATTACCTTAATTCATACATACAACTCTAATTAATCTAATTAAAACTAATAAACAACATGTGTATAATAATTTCAACATTCAAAATCATGCTTAAAAAATAACAATTAAAACATAGAATGGACTTACCGTAGTCACAAAGTTATCCACTCCTAGACAAACTACAATTAAAATGTATTAGTGAAAATTTCATGCTTCAGTCACCATGTTATCACTTAGCAATATACAATAATACATTCAACCTTGAACCATAAAATTAAACATTAAAACAAATATAACATCCCAAAATTAATATCTATGGAAAAATATAAACATGTGATCATGCATTGGATAAACGAAACTCCAATCTCCAAAATATCGAATACAATACTCTTGTTGAGTGGGGTGTAGCCACACACTCCCTTATGTTGCCTCGAAATAGCCAATGATTGAGTGGAGAAAAAGGCTCAACACTCCCTTATTCACTCTAGCAAAATGAATACTCCTAGAGCCATATGCTCACATATAACACATGTAGTGGTGAGTACTCACTAATCCTATGGCATGCCATTTATATCCAATGGATTCACCACGCAATGTTGCCAATATAACCAAACACACAGGGCATAACCACTGATATTTAAGCACTTAATTCAGGATATAAAAATTTAATCTAAAGTATGTCACTTAGCAATTTTAACATCCACTTAGATAAGCTCAATAAGTGTCTTTTTGCATGGATCTAAAACCAACTATAAAATCATCATCAAGTGCTCTAATATATAGTAATCCATGCTCCAATTATTAATCAATAAAATTCAAATCAACCATATCAAACACTCTATTCACAGTTTCCATAAATCATTTACAAATATGCTTTCATAATATTAAAATCAATTTTGAAATCGAAACCATTTGAAATACAATTTAATCTCTAGAAACACAATTCAAAACCTCAATTCAGAATGTAAATAGGCATGTTTACACATTACCTTTAAAAACCACTCACATTCACAGTTTGCTTCTCAAGCCAAACTGTATCAAGTAGTTGTGTTTGGACCTCAATTCTGATTAGCAGTGGTCCCTGCTCGATGCGGATCTTAAATAGAGTTAAAATACATGTTACAACCTATCAATTACAACTAGAAAATCAAAAAATCATGAACTACACAAATATGAAAGGCCTCTCTAATCTACCTTACATAAAACTTATGATCTAGCCGAAACAAAAATTTTAGCCCCTAAATGACCTTCTCTGCACCAAAAACCATTTCTAAACATAATTCCATATCTATCAACACAAAACCTAAGCATCAATTTCATCAAAAAATCGTTTCATAATCTTCCAAAAAATCAACTCATGTTCTTAATTAAAAATGAATTTGTCAAAATTTATCAACCAAATAAGTTTGATCTTTCTTTTTATGATAAAAAAAACTCTTAATAAACATGATTTGAGCTTAAATATACATTTCAACTTGGATTCCAACTCAAAATCTTCTGTAACATCTCAAAGATTGGGGGTTAGTAGAATCGGGTTTGTGAATGGAGAGAGAGAGGCCATCCCTTAATTTTTGAGATTATATATGCATTTTTAGGAAATAAATGAGGTATTGGTTTGTTGTTTAAGTTTTTTTAAAACAATTCTTGAAACCAAATTTAAAACCCTTGTCTTGCATCATTTTTTATTATTTTGCAAATTTTGCCTTAAACCTTAGTATGTGAAATGCCTTGTTTTTAAAATAAATATTGCAAAATTATTTCAAGAATGAGGGAGAATCTTAATGGTGAAAATAAATATGAGAAATCATGGAAATTAAATGAGTTCCCAAGTTTGAATCCGTTCCCTTGCGAAATAATTAATTTTTTGCAAAATCCTTTATTTTTTTAATGTGTGTGCCATCTATACCGTTGAACCCTAAGTATAAATACAAATTTTCATTTTATTTTTTAGCCTCTAATTCAATTTTCCCTACCCTATCCATTCACCCTCTTCCTCTCCTCTGTTCTCTTCAATTTTCTTTCTTTCTCCCATTGTTGTCGTAGCTTACACCTCCCATTTTACCATCTTTTTCTTCTTCATATTGCATCAAGATTGTGCACCATCGCCTTTACTTTATTTCTTCCATTTATCATCATCTAAATCATCCCTAAATCTGAAATCTTGAATCCTAAGATTGATCTCAAACATTGCCAAGAAAGTGTCATTACCGTTTCTTTCAACTAGCTTTGGTAAGATCTCTTTTCTCTTCAATTTCTTGATTAATCTTGTTAGTTAAAAACAAAAATTTCTAGATCTGAAATTTGGGTGATTTTAAATGATTTCAAAGGTATTTTTTGATATTTTAATGATATCTCAAATCATTTTAAAATTCATCCCCAATTTTGGACACCATAGGTGGTGCTGCGTGTGCCTAAGTGCAAGAAAATGGGGTGTTTTGTTTCTTAGGTCTTGCCCATATTTTGTAACACCCTTAACCCGTATCCATCCCCATATTAGGGTTATGAAGCATTACCAGACATAGCATGATAGAACACAAACATTTAGCATTCAAATGATATGCATACTGCTTAAAATTTAATCATATATTAACATTAAGATATGGTTGTAAATAAATTCTCTATTGTTATTACATGTACATAACTAATTTTATCATAAAACAATCGAATTATCTTAGTTAATGCATATATATACTAATTCATCATAAACTTATAGTTGCATATAACATAAATTTAATACTTGTCCATTTAAGATCAAATTGCGTTAAAACGAAAAGCTTATTCATCTTTCCACAAAAAAATGTCATATAATGTAACTACTAAAAATTTCATTTCATAGCCGAATAACCTATCATGAATTTATATAAAATAAAAAATGCATAATCACCACATTATAACTATTCAATACATCAACTTCAATAAGACTAAACCTAAGCATTCGACTATATGCCATAATCAAATTCATTTATATCAAAGACTATATAACCGAATTGAACCTATCAAATTTTTACAAACCATTACCGAATACAAATTATACCTATGACCACAACAAAACATGCCCATATTAGACATAAGCATAAACTACATTTTTGTACTTGTACATGAATGCTCATACTTGATCTACTTCCAAGTTTATGCTTAAATTCATTACCAAGTAACTAAGCATTTATTTTTCGAATCATGCATATAAGTCATCCAATACATATCACGATATTATATGCTATGAGCAAAACAAGTATCAAACTATATTCAATGTTAAACCCATTCATTTATCGACTTAATCATATAAACTAGCAACTACATTCAACATCCACATTTAAACCTATCATATTCAAATTTTATGTTTAAAACAAAAGTCCAAATCATTAGATAAATAAGCATATCAACATTCATTCACCCTTATAATAAGACTAAAGAAACTCATTATTAACAACTACATGTACATCTTCATACATATATACATATACATATACATATATATTATTATTCATACAATGCTAAACCCAAATCAAAATATGCCCTAGAGATCATTCATTCAAAACCGAACACCACAAGATAAATAAGCCATTTTCGCATGGCTTTAGTATATACACATTTGAATTTAAACAAAATTCAAACTAGTCTATACATGCTATAATCCGAAATAAGTTTGAACTTATAAAATACCGTAGCTATTTGATAGTGTAGCGAGCTTTACTGACGAATCCCCGAGCTCGTAACAATCTCTAAAATCTATAAAAAAAAGTAAACAAAAATACAAAGTAAGAGAGAAACAAAAATAAAAAAATACATATAAATATTATACCTCAATATATTATTATTTTTTATTTACAATCAATCAATGTACTTACCTAATATCAAATAAGAGATAAATAACACATACCTGATTATCATAATTTCATAATCCATTAGTTATTACATTGACAAGGAACTTACTAATCACATATTTTAAAATGATTCACCGGCATGTAGCCTGCTAGGCTTAAAGCCTGATTCAGAACACCGGCATTAGGCCTGCTAGACGTAAAGTTTGAAATATTTCACCAGCATTAAGCCTGCTAGACGTAAAGTCTGAATTATTTCACTGGCATTAAGCCTGCTAGATGTAAAGTCTGAATTATTTCAGTGGCATTAAGCCTGCTAAGAATAGAGCCTGAATAACTCAGATACAAAATTAATCTTTCATATAATGCTTTATGATTCACATAAATCCTTCTCAAGGAACTCAAATCATATATTGGATCCACATGAATAAATATATATAATTCATAACATTAAGTTTAGCTCAAAGAACTTGTATATTACATTCGAACCTCATATGTATAGTTCAAAACATTAAATTCAGCTCAATGAATTTGTAACCTATATTCGAACCACATATATATATATATATAAATGTATACATCAAATTCAACTCAAGAGATTTTGCAATCTATGTTTGAACCACATACGTATAAGAAATTTATATATTAAATTCAACTCAAGAACTTGAATATATTTATTCGAACCACATATATATGAAATTATACATCAAATTCGACTCAAAGAAGTTAAATCTTGCATTGATTTACATGTCCATGCATATATTCTTCTATTAGTTTCGTATCATTGAACTTAAAGTATACTTTAGCTAATATACATGTAATTTCTACCTTTAATTTCAACATACCAAAATCAATTCCTATGTTCGGCTATCATGTAGAAAAATCTCAAAGTTTTATTCAATTTAAATACTTTTAGTTCCAGCTTACTAATGCATGATATATATATATAAATTCCAATTTGATAACATTTAAATTGTTATTAGACTTACCTCAGATATCGACAGACATAGTCGACTACTCGGCTACTTTCGATTTCCCTCGATCTAACTCTGTTTTCTTCATTTCTTAATCTAAACATATTCAAATTTAGCCTTTTTATTCATCAACACATAAATGGGCAAATTACCATTTTACCCTTGACATTTTACACTTTTTTGTAATTTAGTCCCTATTACATAAAACACAAAATACACAAAATTTGCACACACTATGCTAGGGCCGAATTTTCATAAGCTTCATACAAGTCCCCACATTTCATTTTTTTCACATTTTAGTCCCTCAAAAATTTATTTTCACAATTTAGCCCTAATTACTCAATTTCACCAAAAATTCAAAGACAAAACATGTTAATCTTTCACATGTCTTTCATATTTCATCATCAACTATCATAAAGCTCAAGTATTCATCAATGGCATATCACAAAATCACCATCAAATTCTAAAATTAAAGCATGGGCTAAATAGAACGCGAAGTCACGATCACAAAAACGTAAAAATCATCAAAAACTAAAACCAAAACATACCTTAATCAAGCTAAGGAAGTGCCGAAACTTAAGAAGCCATGGATGGTTTCTTCGTTTTCAATATTCGGCTAAGAAAGATGAACATATTCATCTTTTTATGACTTATTTTTATTATAATGTTAATATTTACCTTATTACTATATTAACCTTTTAATAATAATTATGTATAACATATATATTAAGGTTAATTTTGTCAAATGCCGCCCACTATCTTTATTTTGGTCTTATTGCATCATAAATCCTCCCATTTTAAAAGACAACAACATTTAGGTGCTTTTAGATTTAACCCTTAAATTTTCATTTTACGCGATTAAGCCATTTTTATTAAATCGGACACTTAAACGACGAAATTAAAACATGAAAATTTCACACGATAAATTTCACACATAATAAACTCACAAAATAATATTAAGATATTTTTCTGACTTGGATTTGTGGTCCCGAAACCACTATGTCCGATTAGGGTCAGTGTTGGGCTGTTACAACTCTCCCCCTTAGGGATTTTCATCCCCAAAAATCTTACCAGTGAATAGGTTCGGGTAACGCTCTTTCATTGCATCCTCTGGTTCCCAAGATGCTTCCTCAACTCTGTGTTTATGCCACAATACTTTAACTAATAGAATTTCATACGGTCTAATAAATCTCGGACTCAATTTGCCTCTACGACCGAATCTGAGTATTTTCTTCTACGGTGAGACTTTCAGAAAGACTTTATCTCAGATCTGAAACTCTATATCTTTCCTTTTTAAGTCTGCATACGATTTCTGACGATCCGATGTTGTTTTTAGACTATCCCGAATCACTTTCACTTTTAGCTCAGTCTCTTTTATCAAATCGACCCCGTGTATCTTATTCTCGCTAAGCTCAGTCCAATACAATGGTGTACGACATTTATGACTGTATAAAGCCTCGTAAGGTGCCATTTTTATGCTAGATTGAAAGCTATTATTATACACAAATTCAATCAAAGGCAAGTATCATTCCCATGTACCTTCAAACTCGAGAATGCAACATCTCAACATATCCTCAAGTATTTGAATGATTCGTTCAAACTGGCCATCAGTTTGCGGATGGAAAGCATTGCTAAAATGTAGTTTCGTACCTAAAGCATCTTGCAGTTTCTTCCAAAACCATGATGTGAACCTTGGGTCTCTGTCCGAAACAATAGAAATGGGCACACCATGCAACCTCACAATCTGAGTAACATATAATTCAACCAACTTATCAAGCTAATAATCTGAGTAAACCAAAAGAAAATGTGCCGATTTAGTCAATCTATCCACTACCACCCAAATTGCATCTTTCTTACTTGGTGTCAACGGTAAACCATATAAAATCCATCGTGACTCTGTCCTATTTCCACTCAGGTATCATGATCGGCTGAAGCAATCCAGAAGGTACCTGATGCTCGACTTTTACTTGTGACAGGCTAAAATTTTCGAAACAAAGTTAGAAATGTGTCGCTTCATACCAGGCCACCAATAAAGTTGTTTCAGATCATTATACATTTTTGTACTACCCGGATGAACAGATAACTGATTGTTGTGAGCTTCATTCAAAATCATTTGAATCAACTCTGAATTTCTCGGGACACACATTCGGTCTTTAAACATCAAACAGCCTTCAGAATCAACTCAAAACTCTGAATCGATATTCGCATCACATTGAGCCCATTTTGCTATCAATCTGTTATCAACATTTTGAGCCTCATAAATCTGTTGCAGAAATATCGGTTTAGCTTTTAATTCAGCTAAAATGGATCCATCATCACATAACATCATCTGAATGTTCATTGCCCGCAAAGCAAATAGGGACTTGCGGCTCAAAGCGTCAGCTACAACATTAGCTTTTCCCGAATGATAATCAATTACAAACTCGTAATCTTTCAGTAACTCAAGCCACCTCCGTTGTCACAAAGTCAAATCTCTTTGTGACATCAAATACTTCTGGCTCTTATGATATGTAAATATTCAACATTTCTCACCTTACAAATAGTGGTGCCATATCTTCAACGCAAACACAATAGCTGCCAATTCCAGATCGTGGTACAAATAGTGGTTCCATAGTTCTTTTCATGCGGCTTCAACTGTCGGGAAGCATAAGCTATAACTTTTTTGTCTTGCATCAATACACAACCCAGTCTGTTTACCCGTTTCAGGTTGAACTAACACCGATGCTTCTGTTATCAGTGCTTTCAACTGTTCGAAACTTTGCTGACACTTATCAGTCCACTCAAATTTCATATCCTTTTGAAGTAATCCTTTTACAAATCTCTGGTAGTATCCTGCTAATCCCCGGAAAATTCTGATCTCAGATACATTTTTCGGTGGTTTCCAATTCATAATTGCTGACATCTTGCTTGGATCAACCCTGATGCCTTCTGCTGAGACAATATGACCCAGAAATCTGACTTCGTGAAGCCAGAATTCACATTTGCTGAATTTAGCATTTATCTCTCAAAGTCTGCAACACGATTCTCAAATGTTCAATATGCTCCATCTTATCACGAGAATAGATCAGAATGTTGTCAATGAATACAACTGTCTAAATATGGTCTAAGAAAACAGTTCATTAAATCCATAAATACCGCAGGAGCGTTAGTCAAACCAAAAGGCATAACTAAAAATTCATAATGACCGTACCAGGTTCTGAAAGTAGTATTTGGTATATCAGAATCTTTAACTCGCATCTGATAGGAGCTGGATCTCAAATTTATCTTCGAGAATACTGAATCCCCTTTGAACTGATCAAACAGGTCGTCAATCCCTGGCAATGGATATTTGTTCTTTATAGTCACTTTGTTCAACTGACGATAATCAATACACATTCTCATCGTGCCATCTTTCTTTCTCACAAACAAAACTGGAGTACCCCAAGGCGAGAAACTCAGTCGTGCGAAACCCCTTTCGGTCAACTCTTGCAACTGAGCTTTCAATTCTTTTAATTCGGTCGGTGCCATTTTGTACGGAGCTATCGAAATCGGAGCCATCCTCAGCACTAACTCAATCCCAAACTCTACCTCTCGTATCGGCGACAAACCCAACAATTCTTCAGGAAACACATCCGAGTACTCACACATAACAGGTACTGATTCAATCTTTCTTTCAGTTACTTTAGAGTCAAGAACATAAGCAAGGTAAGCTTCACAACCCTTTCTCACATATTTATGAGCTAGCATCGAGGATATCACTGCTAGTAACCCATTTAGATTATTAGATTCAATCCGAATAATCTCATCATTCTAAATCCGCAAATCAATAGTCTTTCACTTACAGTTTACAACAGCATTATGCACGGTTAACCAGTCCATACCAAAAATTATATCGAACTCGTTGAATGGAAACAACATCAAATCAGCCGAAAAACATGAATCTCGAATCATCAACAGTCAATTCTTACACACTTTGTCAACCAAAACACACCGGCCTAGGGGGTTTGATACTCTAATCACAAACTCATTAGACTCAACAGGCAAAGTCTTACTGGATACTAAAGTCTCACACACATATGAATGAGTTGAACCAGGATCAATCAATGCTATAACATTAGTATCATAAAGAGTGAAAGTATCGGTTTTGACATCTGGGGAATAAGCCTCCTCGCGAGCGCGTATAGTATATGCTCTGGCAGGTGCACGAGCTTCAGATCGAATTGTCGTGTCTTTTATCCCTCTTTGACTGCCACTTGTATTACCTATATGTCTGGGTGGTCTACCTTGCACTACATATTACTCGGTCTGGTACTCTGAATAGTGTTTTGCTCAGCTAACATCGGGTACTCCTGAATAAAATGATCATTCAATCCACACTTAAAACAAGACCGATCATGCAATCTACAATCTCTATGATGCTATTTACCACAATGCTTGCACTCTGATCTATTCTGTCGAACATTGCCAACACTAGCAACTAAAGTGGCTCGTGAACTCATAGGAGGTCGATCTCGATCTCATCTAGAAAAGCCTGCAGTAGCTTTAAATCAACTAATATCCTCTCTAAATTTCTTTGAGGTCGACTGGAATGATTTATTGAATGTTCTTTTACAAGAATCTCTAGCTTCAAAGTCAGCTTTTCTCTTTTCTTTCCCGAGCTTTTTGGCTTTACAAGCTCGTTAAACAAGTATCACAAACTCTTTTATCTCAAGTATGCCAACTAATAGTTTAATGTCCTCATTCAACCCATCTTCAAATCTCTTACACATAATAGCTTCGATCGACACACACTCACGGGCATATCTGCTAAGTCACACAAATTCCTGCTCATATTCAGTGACAGTCATACGACCCTGTTTAAGTTCAAGAAATTCTTTACGTTTCTAATCAATGAATCTCTGACTGATATATTTCTTGCGGAACTCAATCTGAAATAATTTCCAGATGACACACTCTTTCCGTACGACCGACACTAAAGTGTTCCACCAATGATAGGCAGAGTCGAATAATAATGATATGGCACATTTCAAGCATTCTTCGGGTGTACATGACAGTTCTTCAAATACACGGATAGTGTTATCAAGCCAAAATTCAGTCCTTTCAGCATCATCATTAACTGTGGCCCTGAACTTTTCGGCCCCATATTTTCCACTTTTATCAACAGGGGGCTTAATTAACCTCATCAGATCAATCATCCGAGGTATCACAGGTATCAGAGACGGATTACTCTGAGGGGGGGTTGTTGGACAGTCGGATTAGTTCGGATATACTGAGTAAACCAATCGTTCATCATTTGATAGACCTCTTGTTTAGCCTCCCCCTCATGGCTACTTGAGGTAGGTCGAGAATCAACTGGCGCTGTCCCATGCACGGGAGCAGGTGCTATCCTTTCAACATCATCTGCTATAGCTCTATCGGGATCCATTTACTATACGAAAATATATTTTAAATTGTCAGAAGTCATCACACTATCATAGTATAATTTATCGCATGTATAGCTAGACTCTCATGCGCCACGTTAGTCCTAGAACTGACTAAACCGTAGCTCTGATACCAATTAAATTATAACACCCCTAACCCATATTCATCGCCGGATTAGGGTTACGAAGCATTACTGGACATAGCATGATAGAACACAAACATTTAACATTCAAATGATATGCATACCGCTTAAAATTTAATCATATAGTAACATTAAGACATGGTTGTAAATAACTTCTCTATTGTTATTACATGTACATAACTCATTTTATCATAAAACAACCAAACTATCTTATTTAATGCATATACATATATACTAATTCATCATAAACTTATAGTTGCATATAACATAAATTTAATACTTGTCCATTTAAGATCAAATTGCATAAAAACGAAAAGCTTATTCATCTTTCCACATAAAAAATGTCGTATAATGTAACTACTAAAATTTCATTTCATAGTGAATAACCTATCATGAATTTATATAATAAAAATAAAAAATGCATAATCACCACATTATAACTATTCAATACATCAACTTCAATAAGACTAAACCTAAGTATTCGACTATATGCCATAATCATATTCATTTATATCAAAGGCTATATAGCCAATTTAACCTATCAAATTTTACATACCATTATCGAATACAAATTATACTTATGACTACAACAAAACATGCCCATATTAGACATAAGCATAAACTCCATTTTTATACTTGTACATGAATGCTCATACTCGATCTACTTCCAAGTTTATGCTTAAATTTATTACCAAGTAACTAAGCATTTATTTTTGAATCATGCATATAAATCATCCAATACATATCATGATATTATATGCTATGAGCAAAACAAGAATCAAATTATATTCAATGGTAAACCCATTCATTTATCGACTTAATCATATAAACTAGCAACTACATTCAACATCCACATTTAAACCTATCATATTCAAATTTTATGTTTAAAACACAAGTCCAAATCATTAGATAAATAAGCATATCAACATTCATTCACCCTTATAATAAGACTAAAGAAACTCATTTTTAACAACTACGGTACATCTTCATACATATATACATATACATATATATTATTATTCATACAATGATAAACCCAAATCAAAACCGAACACCACAAGATAACTAAGCCATTTTTGCATGGCTTTAGTATATACACATTTGAATTTAAACAAAATTCAAACTAGTCTATACATGCCATAATCCAAATTAAGTTTCAACTTACAAAATACCGTAGTTATTTGATAGTGTAACAAGCTTTACTGACGAATCCTCGAGCTCATAACGATCTCCAAAATCTATAAAACAAAAGTAAACAAAAATACAAAGTAAGCTACCATTTATAAATACTATCAAAACATTTATTAACCTCAAGTCTTTTTATTCATAACAAATAAACATGATATAAACTCACAAATTTGTACCTACCATGTGCACATAACCGAATATGTATACTCATCGAATACATATAAATATATACCTCAATATATTTTTTTTATTTACAATCAATCAATATACTTACCTAATATCAAATAAGAGATAAATAACACATAACTGATTATCATAATTTCATAATCCATTAGTTCTTACATTGACAAGGAACTTACTAATCACATATTTTAAAATGATTCACCGGCATGTAGCCTGGTAGGCTTAAAGCCTGATTCAGAACACTGGCATTAAGCGTGCTAGATGTAAAGTCTGAAATATTTCACCGGTATTAAGCCTGTTAGACGTAAAGTCTGAATTATTTCACTGGCATTTAGCCTGCTAGACGGAAAGTCTAAATTATTTCAGTGGCATTAAGCCTGCTAAGCACAGAGCCTAAATAACTTGGATACAAAATTAATCTTTCATATAATGCTTTATGATTCACATAAAGCCTTCTCAAGAAACTCAAATCATATATTGGACCCACATGAATAAATATATATAATTCATAACATTAAGTTTAGCTCAAAGAACTTGTATATTACATTCAAACCTCATATGTATAGCTCAAAACATTAAATTCACTCAATGAATTTGTAAGCTATATTCGAACCACATATATATATAAATGTATACATCAAATTAGGTTCAAGAGATTTTGCAATCTATGTTTAAACCACATACGTATAAGAAATTTATATATTAAATTCAACTCAAGAACTTTAATATATTTATATATATTTATTCGAACCACATATATATGAAATTATACATCAAATTCGCTCATCGAAGTTAAATCTTGCATTTGATTTACATGTCCATGCATATATTCTTCTATTATTTTCATATCATTGAACTTAAAGTATACTTTAGCTAATATACATGTAATTTATACCTTTAATATCAACATACCAAAATCAATTCCTATGTTCGGCTATCATGTATAAAAATCTCAAAGTTTTATTCAATTTAAATACTTTTAGTTCCAGATTACTAATGTATGATAGATATATATATATATATATATATAAATTCCAATTTGATAACATTTAAATTGCTATTAGACTTACCTCGGATATCGACGGACACAATCGACTACTCGGTTAATTTTGATTTCCCCCGATCTAACTCCGTTTTCTTCGTTTATTGATCTAAACATATTCAAATTTGTCCTTTTTATTCATCAAATCATTCAATTTAATCCAAAAACACATAAATGGGCAAATTACCATTGTGCCCTTGAGATTTTACACTTTTTGTAATTTAGTCTCTCTTGCATAAAACACAAAATACACAAAATTTGCACACACTATGCTAGGGCCGAATGTTCATAAGCTTCATACAAGTCCCAAAATTTCATTTTTTTACATTTTAGTCCCTCAAAATTTATTTTCACAATTTAGCCCTAATTACTCAATTTCACCAAAAATTCAAAGACAAAACATGTTAATCTTTCACATATCTTTCATATTTCATCATCAACTATCATAAAGCTCAAGTATTCATCAATGTTATATCTCAAAATCACCATCAAATTCTAAAATTAAAGAATGGGCTAAATAGAACACGAAGCAACGATCACAAAAACATAAAAATCATCAAAAACCAAAACCAAAACATACCTTAGTCAAGCTAAGGAAGTGGTGAAACTTACAAAGCCATAGATGGTTTCTTCCTTTTCAATATTCGGCTAACAAAGATGAACATATTCATCTTTTTATGACTTATTTTTATTATAATGTTAATATTTACCTTATTACTATATTAACCTTTTAATAATAATTATTTATAACATATATATTAAGGTTAATTTTCTCAAATGCTGCCCACTATCTAAATTTTGGTCTTATTTCATCATAAATTCTCCCATTTAAAAAGACAACAACATTTAGGTGCTTTTAGATTTAACCTTTAAATTTTCATTTTACGCGATTAAGCCATTTTTATTAAATCGGACACTTAAACGATGGAATTAAAACACGAAAAATTCACACAATAAATTTCACACATAATAAACTCACAAAATAATATTAAGATATTTTTTTGACTCAAATTTGTGGTCCCAAAATCACTATGTCTGATTAGGGTCAATATTGGGCTGTTACATATTTTTCCAGCATTAAATTGTTTTCTTGAAACCTCTTAATCATCCTTTAATCATATGTTAATTAGGGAGAGAATTTATTGATCAATTAGCCAATTGGATTTTACAAATCATGAAGCGTAAGTGCAATTAAGAATAACTAGTTTCTTATTTCGACATAGTTGTTGGGTAAAGGTTATGAATTGATTAAATGAAGGAATTTAATCATTAATTAGCTACTTATTTTTTAGTATATTATTGAATTAGGTGCTGACCCAAGTGTCCCAAATCATCCGTAAAGATGAAGAATGATTGTACGTACAGTTCTTATCGATAAATTGTAAGGAATCTAACTAGTTTGGATTAATAAAATAGTTATAATTCCAACAATTGGTTTGAAGTCATAAGTGAGTGTTTGGGGGCTGGTTTAATGGTAAATTGGTTGAATTTATATTGAATTTTTGTTTAGGTTCGTGTAAAGAATTATTAAGGAAAATTGGAAGATTCGCTAGTGTGCTGCGTAGAAGCAAAAAATATGGTGTGGGTCCCAAACTCATATAATTGTTTGAAAATGTTAAATATCATGTTATATTTGATAAATTAGCTTGTTTATTGGATTGTCTTAAAATCCAAAATTTTGTGAGTGGTTGAACCAGGTATGTTTCGAGCCTTCAAAGATTGACATGTTGTCAAAATTGCTAGTTTTGATAGTATGAATGTTTGATTGAGTTTGTAATTGCATAATTGAGTTATGAGATATAAGAATGTTTGACTGGATGATATAATGTGTTGAGATATTAAGCTTATGTATGATTTCAACGCATGAGATATTTTTTATAATGTGTACTGAAAATGGTGTTATTTATGCACAATGAAAATCTGTAAAGTATGTAAAATTGAACGATATTCATTGATACCAACACAATGGTAATTTGAAAGTTTGGAACATTGTTTCCATTTACTTAAAGTATGTGATTATTGAGGACATGCTGAGCATGTCAAATGAATGTGAAAAGTATTGAGATATGATTATGTTTGAGATTGTGTAACATATTGCATATGTGTTGGGTTGGGATTTTGTGGTTGATGGAGGAGTTCCATGGAGTATCGACGACATATTAAGTCAGCATTATTCATAGTTAATGCACTATACCTGGAGTACCAAGGCAAATGGTGATTGATCATATTTTTACTAGCAGCTTGTCTGCATTTTTATTGGCAGAATTCTTTGCATATTGTTATTGGTGGTTTTTACCACAACGTGCTTAAACCCATAATGTTTTGGAGTTCGGATGATGGGTTTTGGGGAACTCATGGTGTGTAGCGGATGGTATGGGTAAGAACCTTTTCATTGCATCAGTCATGACAGATTTGAATGTTATTGATTTATGATATGTATTGTATTGAATGGTATCAAAATTAATGATTGTTACTCGAATGAATGATTTCCCATGCTCATACACCATTTGACATCAATTTGATGATGACTATGTAATGATATGAAATTCCTATAATGGTTCTATTTTCTTCTGTTAAAGCTAATTTGTTTCACTATATTTGATATTTCTATTTGTTTAAATAATTGTTCGACTCACGCTGAGCTTTTCATAAGCTTACCCTCAATAGTGTTTAACTTTTTAGGTAAACCTCAAAATTAGGACCGAACTCGGTATGTGGGGAATTACCTTGGACCTCGGATTATTTTTTTATAAGTATTAATCAGTCTGTATTGGTTTTTGTTTGTAATTTTTAATGACTTCTGGTCTGTGGCTTGGTAACTTTTCTTTTGAGGATTTTTGCATGCATGGATTACTGAAGCATAATAACCGAATAATGCATGATATCGGGCTTAAGTAAAATTTGATTATTGTTCCCTAGTTTCCGCTGCATTGCAAAGGAATCGTTTTTGAAAAACAAATTGATAAGGTAACTAAGTTTCCAAAATTACATGAAAAATTGTTTTTCCACTGCATTTGTTTAACATCAAGTTTTTTTTTAAAAGAGCGACAAGCAAACGATTTTTCTAAAACAACAGTATCACCAATAAGCTGAATCCCCAGTATACACGAGCTAATGAATGAATACTTTTAAGCTAACTCAAAGTACAACTCCAATTTTCTCTAAAATGAGTTTATTTAAGGTTTTCAAAAGTAACGTAAGTTAGCTTAGCCATTTCGGTGGCTAATGTAGCCTTCTCAATCTAGCCATAACGTCTAGACCGAATTTGGGATGTTACATTACCATTGATGAATCTCATGTTCAAGAGCTAAAAGATCAAGATTTGAAAAACCATTTTAGTCAATTTAGATTGAAAATAATGATTAAAAGCAACCTTAGAATGAATTTAGAGTTGAGAAAATACCTTCAATCAATCTGGAATCCCCAATACTTAAGATTGGATCAAGATCTTTGAAGAACTCGGATAAGTGTTTTCTTAACTTTGGAAATCTTTTCTACAGAATTTTGAATTCATTATTAGAGGTTGATTAGAGTGGTATACTTGTGTTTGTGAGGAATTCCTTCTTGGATGGCTCAATTGGACATCCATTGTTTCTATCTTTCATCAGTTTACCTATTCCATCATCAATCCTTACTTCATTTTCTTTATTTATTTGTTGTTGTTTTTATGAATCTAACTTGCTTGCTATTTTAGTTGTTTCTTTGGTTGAAAGAAACTCCCATCCAAATTCGGATACACCTCGGTAGACTTCTAAAGCATTCGATCACCATACCTCTTTTAAAATGAATTCTTTTGTTCTTGCCTTTAAATTTTCTTACTAATTTTATGATTAAGTTGTTGATTTGTTTCTTTTATTTTTCAGCCACCCTATAACACCCAGTTTCCAATTAACCGAGAATTAAGAATAATTGAAGAACTAAATTGAAAGAGACTGAAGCTGGTGGCCTATATTCAAAAAAACAAGAAAGTTGGAAACTGGATTAGACATGGTTGAAACCCAAACCTGGTTCAGTTAGAATGGAACTAGTCGGTCCCTTAGTGGGAGACATCATTACTAGTAATGGATGGTTCTCCTATGGTTGGTAATAGCATGGGAAGGGATATAAATAGTTGGGAGATGACTCTTAGGAATAATTTTCTTCCCGACCTTGTCCAATTTTTCACGTTCTTCATCTTATTTGGTATCTCAAAGATGAAGAAGCCATGGAAGGTTCTGCATGGAGCAAACTTCATGAGAATCGAGCTAGAAAAGTAGGGATGTCGGTAAGCAGGTAAGGTTCTTAACCCTTCTGTGTATGTAGGATAAAGTTATGGACTTCAAAACTATTTTAAGGGTTCTGCATGTTTCTGAAAAATGGATTTACGTTAAAAATATTGAGTATAACCCATGATTTTTGGTCGCAAGCTACTGCCTAGAGAATAGAAGCTCTGGTACTCAAAAGTAGGAATAAACTATGGAAATGACAAAGATTCATATGAGTTCCAGACTCCAAACCTACTGTTATGGTCTATGCTGTTTAAGCATGTCATGGTTGCATAAGCATAAAGTATGGTGATATAAGCATGCATTGCATGACTACGGTTAAACCTCAAAGGAATAAATGAAGTTTGGATGGAAATGGGGAGAGAATTGATTAGTTAATGTCTCGGGTGAAGCTCTACACCTTGCGAAGGGAACATTACGGTGTTCAAGTATCAAGGTTAAATGGCGTAAAGAAGGTAATGGGAGAAGGGTTTAGGTAATATGAGTGATGGAATGGTATTTACTACGACGGCAGTATCGACTGGTGCTTCAGGGTGACACCGTGATGAAGGTATATAGTGTAAGACCATAGATGAAAGACACTATAGCATTCTGGTATGAGGTACATAGCATAAAACCATGGATGAAAGACGTCGTGGTAGTAGGGTACATGATAAAGGTATATGGTGAAATATCATGGATGAAAGATGATGTGGCAGTCAGGTATGATGAGTAAGTCCATGGATAAAAGACTCCATGACATCATAATGTAATATGCTAGGATAGTGAAGCAGTATAAGACAATAGATGAAAGACTCCTTGGCATCCATAGAGTAAGTCTGTTGGGACAGTAAATACCAAACAAAGTAAGCCTGCTAAGGTAGTAAACACGAAATAGAGTAAATCCTCTAAGATAGTAAACACGTGTAATGCCCCTAAATTTGGGCCTAGAAGTATTGGGCCTTAAGCAAGGGAACGGTTAGGAAACTGTGCACAAAAGTATGTTTGCTTTAGTGGTTAATGGTCCTGAGAGGAGTTGGAAAAGTCTTAGGTTCAAACCTGAGCTTTAGCAAAAATTTTGGTTTTAAGTGGATAAAACTATGGATGATTGGATGTAAGCCTTTTAAATTATTGTGTTAAAAAAATTACAGGTAAAATTTATGGATCTTAATTTGGAGATTCGTAGCTTTGGATAAAAATATTTTAGTGACTGTGACGTAGAGAAACAGTTTGCTTGAAATTGAATAGATAATAGATTTATGTGTGATAAAAATTATATTATATATGGTATCATGCTAGAAATTTTTTTATCAATTACATACATACTTACTAAGCTATAAGCTTACTCTTCTTTATTTTTCCCTTGTTTTATAGTGATATTAATCAGCTCGGGAATTGGATGGGGTCAGAACATCATCCACACTATCTTCATGTTTTGGGTATTTTGCAACCAATACTTTGAAAAATGGCATGTATAGATGACTTAATGTAATGTGGTATAAATTTATATATATGTATAAAATATTGTTTGGTTTAAAATGTTGGTGTATATTAATTGATAAATTGTTTCCTTAAACTATTAACAAAGTAATTAGAATGTTGTGGATGGATGAATTGTGTTTGAACATATAATTGTATTTGGTTGAAATATTGAAGTTGTTTGAAATTGTGTTTCGAGAATTTACAGAAGGAACTGAATGTTTATGAAAAGGAATTATGTCAAAAGTTTTGTAAAAAAAAATATTTCAGATCGTTTGATAACACTTCTTACTTTGTTTCGATGATGAATACCGGTAAGAGATGTTACATTTTAGTGGTATCAGAGCTATGGTTTAGCCGATTCTCGGATTAGTATCATGTGTGTAAAAGTCTATCTATACATGCCATAAATATATTGTGATAGTGTGATGATTTCTGACAATTTAAAATTTTGTTTTATATAGTAAATTGATCCTAACCGAGGTGTACCAGATGATGTTGAGAGTAACGCGCTAGCTCCCGCACAAGGGACCGCACTTGAAGAAAGTAGACATGAGACACAAAGTCAGGATGTGGCTCGGGAAGCCTTCCTTCATATGATGAATAATTGGTATAAAGAATTTGTTCGTGCAAATCCGAATGTTCAACCTCATCTACCCCCTCCTATTCCTCAATCAGTTCTCATAGCTCCACAAAATGTTGACTTCGTAAGATCAAGTAAACCTCCCATTGACAAAATTCGAAAGCATGGGGTTGAAGATTTCAGGGCTAATATAGATGATGATCTGCAGAAGGTGGAGTTTTGGCTCAAAAATTCCATTTGGGTATTTGATGAATTATCTTGTACTCCCGAAGAATGTTTAAAGTGTCCAATATCATTGTTAAAAGACTCAGTGTATCATTGGTGGAAAACATTGGTATCTGTGGTTCTGAAAGAAAGGGTTACATGAGACTTCTTCCAAGATGAATTTAAAAACAATACATCAGCCAACAATTCAGCGATCAAAAACACAAGGAATTTCTCAAGTTGAAGCAGGGTCGAATGTCTGTGGCAGAGTATGAAAGAGAGTTTGTTAGATTAAGTAAATATGCCCAAGAATGTGTACCCACAGAAGCTGCTATGTGTAAAAGGTTTGAAGATGGTTTAAATGAAGACATTAGGATATTTGTTGGAATGTTGGAACTGAAGGAATTTGTGGTATTGGTTGATCGAGCTTGTAAGGCTGGAGAATTGAATAAAGAAAAGAGAAAAGCTGCGATGGAGGCTCGAGATACAAGAAAGCGGCCCATGAGTAAACCATTTCAAACTCAGTCAAAGAAGTCTAAAGAGATGAATCCTCGAGTGACTACTTCAACTGGATATGCACATCGAGACTAGGGAAAATTGTATTTGGGTCCCGAAGCTCAATCTATGTCGGTATCAAGTGTGGGTAATGTGAAGCCTAGTAAACAAGAGTGTCAGCATTGTGGTAGGCAACATCCTGGTGAATGCTAGTTAATTAGTCGAGCTTGTTTCAAGTGAGGTTCTTGACAACATTATATTAAATATTTCCTTGAGAAAATTGAAGAAGAAAATTTTCAAAATGTTAGATCGAGTGATACTGTCAGCAGAGGTAGACCACCGAGGAACACTGGAACTAGAGACAGTGGTAAAAGCGTAATGAAGGGTACAGCTGCAAGACCAGAACCTCAAACACCTGCCAGAGCTTATGCCATACGTGCTCGTGAGGATGCATAATCTCCCGATGTGATTACTGGTACATTCTCTCTCTATGATATTGATGTTGTTGCTTTGATTGACCCTGGGTTTACTCATTAATATGTATGTGTGAATTTAGTATCTAATAAAAATTTACCTGTTGAAAACACTAAATTTGTGGTAAAAGTATCAAACCCTTTAGGCAAATATGTTTTAGTCGATAAGGTTTGCAAGAATTGTCCTTTGATGATTCAAAGTCACTGTTTCCCGGCTAATTTGATGTTGTTACCATTTAATGAGTTCAATGTTATTTTGGGGATGGATTGGTTGATATTGCATGATGCCAAGGTAAATTGTAGATAGAAAATCCTTGAATTGAAGTGTGAAAATGGTGAAATTCTTCGGGTTGAAACAGAGGATCTGAATAAATTACCTATGGTGATCTCGTTCATGTTTGTTCAGAAGTACATGAGAAAAGGATGTGAAGTTTATCTTGCTTATGTGTTGAATACTGGTATAACTGGGTCGAAACTTGAATCAGTGCCGGTAGTCTGTGAATTTCCAGACGTATTTCCAGAGGAACTGATTGGGTTACCTCCGATTAGAGAAGTTGAGTTTGCTATTGACTTGTTACCTGGTACTGCACCGATTTCTATTGCTCTGTATCGGATGGCTCCGACTGAATTGAAAGAATTAAAAGCTCAGTTGCAAGAACTGACGAATAAAGGATTTGTGAGACCGGGTTTTTCTCCCTGGGGTGCTCCTGTATTATTTGTGAAGAAGAAAGACGGCTCTATGAGACTTTGTATTGATTATCGTCAGCTCAACAAAGTGACTATAAAGAACAAGTATCCCTTGCCGAGAATTGATGATTTGTTTGACCAACTAAAAGGAGCAATAGTGTTTTCAAAGATTGATCTGAATTCCAGTTACTATTAGTTGAGAGTTAGGGAGTCAGATGTGCCAAAGACTGCTTTCAGAATGAGGTATGGACACTACGAATTTCTGGTAATGCCTTTTGGTTTAACTAATGCTCCGGCTATTTTTATGGATTTGATGAACAGAATTTTCTGGCCGTATCTGGATAAGTTCGTGGTGGTGTTCATAGACGATATTTTAATTTATTCTCAGGATGAATCTGAGCATGCCGAACATTTGAGAACTGTGTTTCAGATTCTGAGAGAGAAGAAATTGTACGCTAAATTCATCAAAAGTGAGTTTTGGCTTCGTGAGGTCGGATTCTTGGGACATATAGTTTCAAGTGAGGGTATTCGGGTTGATCCAAGCAAAATCTCAACAATTGTTGATTGCGAACCACCAAAGAATGTGTCTGAAGTTAGAAGCTTTCTGGGCTTTGCCGGGTATTACAGACATTTTGTCAAGGGATTCTCGACTGGTGCTTCAGGGTGACACCGTGACGAAGGTATATAGTGTAAGACCATAGATGAAAGACACTATAGCAGCCTGGTATGAGGTACATAGCATAAAACCATGGGTGAAAGACATCATTGTAGTAGGGTACATGATTAAGGTATATGGTGAAATATCATGGATGAAAGATGATGTGGCAGCCAGGTATGATGAGTAAGTCCATAGATAAAAGACACCATGACATCATAAGGTAATATGCTAGGATAGTGAAGCAGTATAAGACAATAGTTGAAAGACTCCTTGGCATCCATAGAGTAAGTCTGTTAGGACAGTAAATACCAAACAAAGTAAGTCCGCTAAGGTAGTAAACACGAAATAAAGTAAATCCTCTAAGATAGTAAACACGTGTAATGCCCCTAAATTTGGGCCTAGAAGTATTGGGCCTTAAGCAAGGGAACGGTTATGAAACTGTGCACAAAAGTATGTCTGCTTTAGTGGTTAATGGTCCTGGGAGGAGTTGGAAAAGTCTTGGGTTCAAACCTGAGCTTTAGCAAAAATTTATTTTTTAAGTGGATAAAACTCTGGATGCTTGGATGTAGGCCTTTTAAATTATTGTGTTAAAAAAAATTACATAAGGAAGCATGTGGTCTAGTGGTTGTGGTGTCATTAAGGTTGCAAGGGAGCCTGGGTTTAAGTCTTGGCTCTTGCAATTTATTTTGGTTTTTCTTTTAAAGGAACCTGGACTTTATCAAAAGTGAGTTTTGGCTTCGTGAGGTCGGATTCTTGGGACATATAGTTTCAAGTAAGGGTATTCAGGTTGATCCAAGCAAAATCTCAGCAATTGTTGATTGGGAACCACCAAAGAATGTGTCTGAAGTTAGAAGCTTTCTGGGCTTAGCCGGGATTATAGACATTTTGTCAAGGGATTCTCGATGATTGCTTATCCTATGACTAAGTTACTGCAAAAGAATGTCAAGTTTGAATGGACCGATAAATGTCAACAAAGTTTTGAGAAACTGAAGGCATTATTGACTAAGGCGCCAGTGTTGGTACAACCTAAGTCAGGGAAGGAGTTTATAATTTATAGTGATGCATCGTTGAATGGTCTGGGGTGTGTGTTAATGCAAGAGGGCAAAGTAATAGCTTATGCTTCGAGACAGCTGAAACCACATGAGAAAAATTATCCGACGCATGATTTAGAATTGGCTACCATTGTTTTTGCTTTAAAAATTTGGTGTCATTATTTGTATGGTGAGAAATGTCGAATCTTCACTGATCATAAAAGTTTGAAGTATTTAATTAATCAAAAAGACCTGAACTTACGAGATTATTTGCTTTGAGAGCTATGAGTACGAGATTAACTTTATCTGATGATGGTTCAATTTTGGCTGAATTGAGGGCTAGACCATTGTTTCTTTAGCAAATCCGGGAAGCCCAAAAGAATAACAGTGTATTACAAGCCAGGAGAGCTCAGTGTGAATCAGTGTTGATTCAGATTTTCGAATTAGATCAGATGATTGTCTGATGTTCCGAGATAGAATATGTGTACCAAAAAACGATGAGTTGATTCGGACCATTTTATGTGAGGCACACAGTGGTGATTTGTCTGTTCATCCAGTTAGTGTGAAAATGTATAATGATTTGAAGAAATTGTATTGGTGGCCGGGCATGAAAAAGGATATCTCGGAATTTGTATCAAAGTGTTTAATTTGCCAACAAGTGAAAGCTGTGCATCAAGTACCATCGGGTTTACTTCAACCAATAATGATTCCAAAATGGAAATGGGACAGCATCACGATGAATTTTATGATGGGATTGCCTCTGACTCCAAGGAAGAAGGATGTTATTTGGGTAATCGTTGATAGATTGACAAAGTCGGCTCATTTTATACCGGTACGCATTGATTACTCACTTGACAAGTTAGCGGAGTTATATGTTGCTGAAATTGTGAGATTGCACGGGGTGCCTAAATCCATTATATCGGATAGAGATCCGAGGTTCGCTTCGAGGTTTTGGATAAAGTTACAAGAGGCCCTGGGTACAAAATTGAACTTTAGTACTACGTTCCATCCGTAAACTGACGGGAAATCTGAAAGAGTGATTCAAGTTCTTGAAGACATGCTCCGGTGTTGTATTTTAGAATTTGAAGGCAGTTGGGAGAAATATCTACCATTAGTTGAATTTGCTTACAACAATAGCTATCAGTCGAGTATACGAATGGCACCGTATGAAGCATTATATGGACGTAAGTGTAGAACACCTTTGTATTGAACTGAGCTCAGTGAGAACCAGATTCACGGAGTTGACTTGGTGAAAGAAAATGAAGAAAAGGTGAAAGTAATTCGTGACTGTTTAAAGGCTGCTTCAGATCGACAAAAGTCATATGCGGATTTAAAGAGAAAAGAAATTGAGTTTCAAGTGGGTGATAAAGTGTTTTTGAAAGTATCTCCATGGAAGAAGATTTTGATATTTAGCCGTAAAGGCAAATTGAGTCCGCATTTTATTGGATCGTATGAAGTTATTAAAAGGATTGGACCTGTAGCTTATCGGTTAGCCTTGCCCGCAGAGTTGGAAAGAATACATAATGTATTTCATGTATCGATGTTGCGACACTATCGTTCGGATCCTTCATATATAGTTTCTCCTACAGGGATTGAAATTCTACAAGATATGACTTATGAGGAGGAACCGATAAAGATTTTGGCTCAAGAGGTCAAACAATTAAGGAATAAGAGTGTAGCTTTAGTAAATGTGTTGTGGCAAAAACATGGAATGGAAGAAGCTACGTGGGAACCGGAGGAAGTTATGAGGAAACAGTACCCAAACCTCTTTTTCAGTAAGATTTTCAAGGACGAAAATCCCTAAGGGGGAGAATTGTAACAGCCCGATTCTGGGCCTAGTCGGAATAGTGGTTTCAAGACCACTAATCTGACGAGGGAAAATATAATTATTATATTATTTTTATTATATTTTTATGGTCTACAATTTCACAAAAAATTTCGTGAAAATTTCGTTTGAAAATTTCGACGTTTGGGCACTCAATTTAGTCAAAAGGACTAAATTGTAAAAAGTGCAAAAGTTGGGTTCTATATGTTAGAGGTGTCCAATTGCTATGAAACTTTAAATTGGAGGTTCTTATGTGGTAATTAGACCATTAGTTAATTGATGGACAAAAATGGGCATAGAATTAGTGAAATAGATTTTTTTTAAGTAAGGGCATTTTAGTCATTTGGTAATAAAAGAAATAAAATGGGAAAAAGATGAAAAAATGGTGTCATCTTCTCCATGGTGAATGAAATCAGCAAGGGGGAAGCCATATTTAGGGTTTTCAAGCTTCCAAGCTCCATAGTAAGCTATTCCAAGCCCCGTTTTTAATGTTCTTTACGTTTTTAGAGTCTCGGTACCTTGATTTAGCTTATTCTAGCAATAATTTAACCTAGGCTTCATATTTGTAAAAGTACCCAGAGGTGAAATGTGTTTATTTTGATATTTTATGGTAGAATATGAAACTTAAAATTATGTTAAATAACTTTTGCTAGCCGATTTTAAGTGAAAACGGGTAATTCGACACAATCGATAAAAATATTTAATGTTCATAAGTACATGTTAGAGTGAGAATTTGATATTTCCATAGAAGGAAAAAGTGTTCAGCATGTTGTAAAACATAAGAATAAGGAGTGAAATTTAATTTTTGAGCTTGGGGACAAAAATGTAATTATGCAAAAATTTAGGGACAAAATCGTAATTTTGACAAAAGTTGAGTCGAAGCTTATTTTAATAAATGTGAATGTTAAAAAAGCTCAATTTGTTGTTATAGATCAAGAAAGACGAGAAGTCAACCTTTGTAACACCCCTAACCCGTATCCTTCTCTAAAATAGGTTATAGAGCGTTACCGGAGTTTACAAATTAATTTTCAAACATTTCATTTCATCAAGCATTCATATTTATAACCAATCAAAATCAAAACATTTATGAGCTAACATTAACCAATTCAAGTTATACAAGTCGTTATAACCAAAATCAAATCATCCAAAATTACCAATAGAACCAATAGATAATGTGATATATCTCCAACAAGCTTTCAACCAAATCGAGCTTCCGATAATCATTTCAAAACATCTAATAATTATACCTATTACAAATAATAATTCATTCCAATAATAAAACACACATATATATAATATTCATTACCAAATAGCATTCACTTCTATTAAAATTATACAAAATATAGTTCATACGAACTTACCAGGCTCAATTGCAGAAATAGCAAAATTCAGGGACATTTTGAAAAATTTCTATTTTTCTCGAATTTCCACCCAATCTTGATCTAAATTAATATTTCATTCAATTTACTAATTTAAATAATAAAACAATTCATTTCATGCAATTTGGTCACTTTTGACATTTTACAAATTTACCCTTAAAGTTTCACATTTGTTCAATTTAGTCCCTGAACTTTAAACATGTAAATTGATCATTTTAATGAAAAATCATGCTAGTTGAATAATCAAATATTTTCCTCCTCCTCCTCTCCATTTCACATCCTTAATGTATATAACATGCTTATATGTAACATTATCTATAATTTCACCATTTATTTATATATTCATTAAAAGCTGTCCACTTGAGTCATAGTAACTAAATTATTTATATCTTGAGCGTCAGAACTCCAAATTGAGATCCGTTAATTTTCTCTGAAACTAGACTCAAATATCTTCTTAGCATAAAAGTTTCAGAATTTTTGATTTAGCCAATAAATACATTTTATTCTTTATAGTCACCTCTGTTATGCTATCTGACAGTTCCGACCCTTCTTCACTAAAACTAATTATCTCATTGTACAAAATTCGGATGATATCCCTGTTTATTTCTATTGAAAAAAAATTATTTTATGATTTTAAACATATAAATTATAACCCATAATTAGCTTTTTTTACAATTTTTTATGATTTTTCAAAGTCAGAATAGGGGAACCCAAAATCATTCTGACCTTGTCTCACAAAATCTATTATATCTCATGATTTACAATTCCATTACTTACACCGTTTCTACTATGAGAAACTAGGCTCAGTAAGCTTTAATTGCATATTTTTTTAATCCTCTAATTTCATTTACACAATTTATGGTGATTTTACAAAATTTAACCTACTGCTGCTGTCCAAAACTATTTTAGTGCAAAATGCTAATTACTAGTTAATAACTTCCTTATTCCCTTTCTCTATAATAATTCCCATCACTTTCACTTATTTCTCTTCACTAATATATCAAGAACATAAGAATTTATATAAAAACTCTACTATAACATCTTTTCCATGCTATTTCAATAATATCAAACTTAAAAATATATTGAAATCTCAGTGTTCTTACCTTGTCCCATTGATGTCAATCTTTAACTTGATTTTCTCTCTCCTCCAGCTTCAATTTCTTGAATCCAACTTGATAGTCTAGCTCCCCATAGTCTCCTTCTTATCTTTGTCTCTTGATGGATATGGAAATTCTTTTGATTTTTAGGTGAAAATGGTAAGTTTTTGAAGGAAGGACCAAATTGTAAAGAAAGCAAAACTTTCCTTCTTTCTCTCTTCTCCTCACATTGGATGCATGGAAGATGATGGGTTGGTTGTTTTTCATCTTTCTTTCCACATATATATATATACTAAATAAATTGATAATAAAATATCTTTTAAAAATTAAATTAAAATATTAATAAACTAATATTTATTTAATTAATTAATCTAAAATATCACCAACATCATCATTGCCTTCTAGATTTCTCTCTCTTCTAATTGACCATTTTTCCCTTTATGTTCTTTTAAAATTCCATCCTTGAGTCATCACTTAATTTGTAAAATTACGATTTAGTCCCTCAAAATTCTTCACCTTTTCAATTTGGTCCTAATTCATCCATTTTCATTGGTTTCTAGATTATTCTACCCTTAAAATATTTGCACTATTGGTCCTTAAACTTTTCATATTTACACTTTAACCCCTTAAATTTTGAGTATTTACTCTTGGGCCATAAAACTTTTCTCACTTTTGCGATTTCATCCTTTCTTGAATTAATATGTCATAATATACTTCTCAATGTTGACATAACTCAAAATTACCCTTTTTATGACTTTATTTCCTTATTTTACTATATCAGGAATATTATATTACTTTCTTACTGTAGCAATTTTTTTTTGGGTATTACATTTCTCTCCCCCTTAAAATAAATTTCGTCCTCGAAATTTTCTTGTTTCCTTTTGATCATGAACTTCATTTTCCTTTCCATAAGAATAGAAGACCTTCAGTAGATTACTTTTGGAGTTATTCATATAATCCTATGTTTCATTTTTGCTCAATTTACAAGGAAATTCGTAATTAATATACAGTCTCAATTTCCTTTAAATATCAAACATATAATGATTTATTGGTCTATATATTAATTCATACTTCAAATTTTCAACAATAACAATTAATCAAATTAATATCGCATATCGTCAAACTGAATTTAATCATCTTGTGAACCTTTGGTTCATGTCCTTTATTTTCAGTCTTCATTTAATTCACAATTTCAACTTTCTCATTTCTTCAATAAATCAATCGATCAATTTCATTCGTTTTGTAATATCACTTGTTTACCCTATTAACAAGTATGTAAGCAATAAATGCTTAGTAAGCTCGTATAAACTTTAATCATGGCCATTCATTTCAAATATGAAATTTATAAATATCAAGAATAATTTAATATTGATACCACAATGCTCATGTGGCTATATTCATCAACTCACAAAGTAAATAAATCCACATCATTACTTGTTCGTTTTATCCCTAACAATATAGGATTTTAAACAACTTTATACTCTTCCAAATTTCTTTATTTTCAATTGCATTTCTTTACTTTCCACACTTATTCCATATTCATGACACACAAGTCATAAACATATCATTCAACCATGGTCACAAGCTAATGCATTTAACCAGTGTCTTTTTCGAATTGATCACATGAGAAATTGCATATTTTAAACCTTACCACTTTTTAGTGAGCGCTAGCATATTTTCACTTAAATACTTACCAATTCAATGCATTATATAAATAATCATATTACCATTCAACCAATAGCTTGGCACTTGCCTAAGCATCAAGCAACACCACTAATTAGCGTACTTGCACATATTACATATAAATTCAACTTTGATAGACTTATTTTCTCAATATGTCACACTTGAGTTTATTACTTGTCTCAACATACATAATTTCCTTGTCAAATAGCATATCAATATTAATTTAGAAATCTTTCATTTCAATCACATAAGTCTCTTTCCATTTCTTACTGAATCAAAGAACGGCTTACGGATATGAGTACATTGGTCTTTTTGTGCCATAGTCCAACTATGGTCTTACACATGTATCTATACTACCATGGTCCAACCATGGTCTTACGTTCAAGGTGCCATAACCCAGTTATGGTCTTATCCGTAAATTCATCCTTTGCCACAAAACAATTATACCCAATCCCGCGTTCAATCCAAACTGAGTATTAAATTCAATAATATATTTCTAATAATAATTCATTCATTAGTTAATATCATATACTATCAGATTGAGCCATTATTAGTCTCATAAACATTTAGTTCATGCTTTCTATTCACATTTTCATATTCAATTCACATTTTCAAATTATATTCCACTTAGTCATTACATGATCTCATATATTTTTACTTAGTCAATTTCCCGATGAACACTTCGAAAAAATAACGGATACTCGGTGGATTCAGCACATAGCAACCACCTTATTAATCAATGATGTCCGGTGGAATCAGCACATAGCAACCACCATACTAATCAATGATGTTCAGTTCACATAGTAGCCTGCACATAGTACTACACACGTGATCGAAACTATCCGGTATGCATAGTAGCCTGCACATAGTACTACACATGCGACCTATCATTCCGGTACACGTAGTAGCCTGCACATAGTACTACACACGTGACCATCACTTTCACTTATACATAGTGGCCTACACACAATCTGTGCCACACATGTGATCATTTCTTTCACTTCATTGGCATCCCTTTTTATTCCAAAGGTTCATTCGGGAAGTTTTCACTTTTTCTCACTTTTCTTTTTATCGATCAATTTCAATTTCTCGTCTTTCTTGATTTATAACAATACATTTAACTTATATAACATTCACACTATTCATTCCAGTCCAAAACCATACTTTGGAAAAATTACGTTTTTGCCCCTAAAGTTTCACAAAATTATGATTTTGCCCCCAAGCTCATAAAATAACTTTTATTCAATTTCCTTGCATTTTAGGACTAGCTGAACCATTTTATGACAATTTTAATCCACAATTTTCACTTATTCACACACTTATGGCATATTTTATAACTTTTTCAAATTAGTCCTTTTAGGTGTTTTTATCGAAAATCATTTAGTTCAAGTCGTTTATCACACTCCAAACATTCATATTCTTCCATAAAACATCAAAATACATGCATATCATTTTTACACTTTTTACATAATGCTTTCAATATTATCGAAATTAGCTAAGTTGAAAAGTATCTCCTTCTATAAGTAAAACAAATCTCATTAAGGTCGGGAGATATCACACTATCACAGGTTATATAATTACATGTATATTCCAAACTTCACATATGCTACGTTCGGTCTGAGAATCGATAGCTCTGATACCAATAAATGTAACACCCCCTAACCCGTATCCTTCTATAGAATAGGGTTATAGAGCATTACCGGAGTTTACAAATTAATTTTCAGACATTTCATTTCATCAAGCATTCATATTTATAACCAATCAAAATCAAAACATTTATGAGCTAACATTAACCAATTTAACTTATACAAGTCATTATAACCAGAATCAAATCATCCAAAATTACCAATAGAACCAATGGATAATGTGATATATCTCCAACAAGCTTCCAACCAAATCGAGCTTCCGATAATCATTTCAAAACATCTAATAATTATACCTATTACAAATAATAATTCATTCCAATAATAAAACACACATATATATAATATTCATTACCAAATATCATTCACTTCTATTAAAATTATACAAAATATAGTTCATACGAACTTACCAGGCTCAATTGCAGAAATAGCAAAATTCAGGGACATTTTGAAAATTTTCTATTTTTCTCGAATTTCCACCGAATCTTGATCTAAATTAATATTTCATTCAATTTACTAATTTAAATAATAAAAAAATTCATTTCATGCAATTTGGTCACTTTTTGACATTTTACAAATTTACCCTTAAAGTTTCACATTTGTTCAATTTAGTCTATGAACTTTAAACATGTAAATTGGTCATTTTAATGAAAACTCATGCTAGTTGAATAATCAAATATTTTTCCTCCTCCTCTCCATTCCACATCCTTAATGTATATAACATGCTTATATGTAACATTATCTATAATTTCACCATTTATTTATATATTCATTCAAAGTTGTCCACTTGAGTCATAGTAACTAAATTATTTATATCTTGAGCTTCAGAACTCCAAATTGGGATCCATTAATTTTTTCTGAAACTAGACTCAAATATCTTCTTACCATAAAAGTTTCAGAATTTTTTATTTAGCCAATAAATACATTTTATTCTTTATAGTCACCTCTGTTCTGCTATCTGACAGTTCTGACCCCTCTTCTCCCATTGTAAAAATTTGGATGATATCTCTGTTTATTTATATTGAAAATAGACTATTTACGTATTTTAACCATATAAATTATAACCCATAATTATTTTTGTACAATTTTTTATGATTTTTCAAATTCGAAACAGGGGAACCCGAAATCATTCTGACATTGTCTCACAAAATCTATTATATCTCATGATTTACAATTCCATTACTTACACCTTTTCTCTTATGAGAAACTAGACTCAGTAAGATTTAATTCCATATTTTGTTCATTATGTAATTTCATTTACACAATTTATGGTGATTTTTCAAATTTAACCTACTGCTGCTGTCCAAAACTGTTTTAGTGCAAAATGCTAATTACTAGGTTTATAACTTCCTTATTCCGTTTCTCTATAATAATTCACATCATTTTCACTTATTTCTCTTCACTAATATATCACAAACATAAGACTTTATATAATAAAACTCTACTATAACATCTTTTCCATGCTATTTCATTAATATCAAACTTAAAAATATATTGAAATCTCAATGTTCTTACCTTGTCCTATTGATTTCAATCTTTAACTTGATTTTCTCTCTCCTCCAGCTTCAATTTCTTTACTCCAACTTGATATTCTAGCTCCCCATAGTCTCCTTGTTATCTTTCTCTCTTGATGGATATAGAAATTCTTTTGATTTCTAGGTGAAAATGGTAAGTTTTTGGAAGAAGGACCAAATTATAAAGAAAGCAAAACTTTCCTTCTTTCTCTTTTCTCCGCACGTTGGATGCATGGAAGATGATGGGTTGGTTGCTTTTCATCTTTGTTTCCACATATATATATACTAATTAAATTAATAATAAAATATCATTTAAAAATCAAATTAAAATATTAATAAACTAATATTTATTTAATTAATTAATCTAAAAAATTGCCAACATCATCATTGCCTTCTAGATTTCTCGCTCTTCTAATTGATCATTTTGCCCTTTATGTTCTTTTAAAATTCCATCATTGAGTCATCATTTAATTTGGTAAAATTACGATTTAGTCCTTCAAAATTCTTCACCTTTTCAATTTGGCCCTAATTCATCCTTTTTCCTTGGTTTCTAGATTATTCTACCCTTAAAATATTTGCACTATTGGTCCTTCAAATTTTTCATATTTACATTTTAACCCATTAAATTTTTAGTATTTACTCTTGGGCCACAAAACTTTTCTCACTTTTGCGATTTAATCCTTTCTTGAATTAATATGTCATAATATACTTCTCAATGTTGACATAACTCAAAATTATCCTTTTTATCACTTTATTTCCTTATTTGACTACATCAGGAATATTATCTTACTTTCTTACTGTAGTAATTTTTTTTGGGTATTGCAACTTCAATCGGGGAAAAGAGAAGATTGGGGATTAAATTCCAAAATCTTTACATTTTGTATCGAGGTAAGTTGTATGTAATTAATACATTGTTATAATTATTTTTGTTTTATTTCGTGACAATATATGCGAAAGGGTTGGATATGAAATAGTTATATTAAAGTTAGAAATTTGAAATTGATAGTTGATTTGCTTAAAATCAGCTTGGTTTATGGATATACCAACTGCAAGTAATGGGTGAAGTGATTTAAATCGAATTATTAAATTGGTTATGGAGTTGAGTGGAAAGATTGATATTATAATGTGCTATGGAGAAATTGTAAATTATTGGAAAGTAAGAATCTTTGTGGAACTGTCGGAATGGTAAAGATTTGAATAAGGTATCGATGAACACGTGTGTAGTACTAATTGATAGGCTACTACGTGAATCGATAAATGATGGTCACATGTGTAGTACTAAGTGAAGGCTACTATGTGTACTGAAAAGCTTTGGTCACGTGTGTAGTACTATGTGAAGGCTACTACGTGAACCGTAAAACTTGATCATGGGTGTAGTACTATGTGAAGGCTACTACGTGTATCGAATGATAAAAGTAACATGGGTAGTACTGTGTGAAAAACCCCAAATATTTGTTGTTATACCGACATGTTCAATGAGATATTAGTATGTGATTGGAACGTGATAAGTTGTGAAAGAGTGACTGAAGTGATGAAGTCTTGTATTGTGTTATAAAATAAATGGTTATAATGCTATGTGAATGAGGGATGTCGGAATAGAATAGATTTGGACAATGACAGTGATGTTAGTTTGAAAAATACCAAAAATTATAGAAATTGAGTTGAATAAGACATGAAATTAAAGCTTAATGAGTCTACTTTCACATAAAACAGAAAGAATGGCCAAAGGAGTTATATATTTTGAGATATTGAAATTTTAGTCAGACAAGGTCTGAATGATTTCGAAATCCTCTGTTTTGACTTTGAAAAACCACTAAAAATTGTACAAAAATAATTATGTTTTTCAATTTATATTCTTAAATTTCTTATTGAATCTATTTATCAAAAGAAATAAGTGGGAACATCATTTGAACTCTGTACTAAGAGATAACTGACTTTTAGTGAAGAGAGGTCAGAAGTGTCAAGAAGTGAAATAGGGGAATCTTTAGAGAATAAACTTTAATAATTGGTTGGACCAAAAATTCTGAAAATTTTATGGTAAGAAGTTATATGAGCCTAGTTTTAGGTAAAATTTATGGATCTTAATTTAGAGTTTCGAAACTCCAGATAAAAATATTTTAGTGATTGTGACGCAGAGAAACAATTTGCTGGAAATTGAATAGATAATAGATTTATGTGTGATAAAAATTATATTATATATGGTATCATGCTAGAAATTTATTTATCAATTACATACATTCTTACTAAGCTATAGGCTTACTCTTCTTTATTTCTCCATTGTTTTATAGTGATATTAATCAGCTCGGGAATTGGACGGGGTCAGAACATCATCCACACTATCATCGTCATCTTTTGGGTATTTTGCAACCAATACTTTGAAAAATGGCATGTATAGATGACTTAATGTCATGTGGTATAAATTTATATATATATGTATAAAATATTGTTTGGTTTAAAATGTTGGTGTATATTAATTGATAAATTGTTTCCTTAAACTATTACCAAAGTAATTAGAATGTTGTGTATGGATAAATTGTGTTTGAACATATAATTGTATTTGGTTGAAATATTGAAGTTGTTTGAAATTGTGTTTTGAGAATTTGCAGGAGGAATTGAATGTTTATGAAAAGGAATTATGTCAAAATTTTTGTAAAAAAAATATTTCAGATCGTTTGATAACACTTCTTACTTTGTTTAGATGATGAATACGGGTAAGAGGTGTTACAAGGTTGGTGCTCAAGTGTTTTTGGCAAGTTTTCGTAAACAGGTGTGTACACACCCTGATCTGGCTGTAACACGAAAAAAGTCGAAAAGCTGGGAATACGGCGATTGAGGCCACATAGGCGTGCGAATGCTCGTATGGTGAAACGAGCCCACGAAACATGGGTTAGACTGTAAAGGCCACCACGATCGTTCTCATGCTTTTGGGCCGTTATGGGCCACGTTGGGCTGAAATAGGTCGTGTAGGCCCAAAGGGCTCGTGGGCCCCACACAGATAAAATCCATGTTAAGTGGTAAATTATGGACTGGGCTACGTAGTTTGCGTAGCTATGACTGAATTTGGGTTAAATGGGCCACACGAGCATGTGGGCCCACTTGGGTCGAATATGGGCCTTGGGTCCATTTCACTGTTATGACCATTTAGGTTATCTTTGTTGCTCGAGGCGACTGTAGAACTTCAGAAAGGTTGTTAAATGACCGTAATGCCCCTAGAGGGTAAATGACTATTTTGCCCCTCGAGGGTAAATGACTGATTTGTGTTATGGTTTGATTGACTTAACTGTGAACGAAATGACTGATTCTGAGCATGACATACTGCATACACGACATACTGCATGGGGTTGGGATCTTGTATTGGAGGAAGTGATTGATATGTGAGGGTCGCACGAGTCGTATGAGACGATTGTGGACCCATCAATGGCTTTAAGTTGATTATGTGATTGGCAACTCTGCTGTAATATTGGTTAGTGTCGCAACCGGTGCTACTTAAGGAGTGTAGGGATGGGTGGTTCGATTTAATCCCCACAGGAGTGTAAGGTTGGACAGGAGATGGAGTGCAGGGTTGGTATGGGTATTTATGCATTGCATATACTGATTCTGATATTGAGATGGGCTTAGGCCCAAGAATATGTGATATGTGCCATTTGTTATAGGCTCGGGTCCAACCGAGGCTGATGGGGGCTAAGGCCCAATTGCCACCGTTACTGTATTGGGCTAAGGCCACACTGGACTGTTGCTGTTAAAGGGCTCAGGCCTAGATTGATTCTGTTTCTTTAATAAGGGGAATTACACACTAATTTTTCGTAAACTCACCCCGTTTTTAACCTTTCAAGTAATCCCCAGCGTTAGGTGGTTCGGAGCTGTGAGGGACTCGGAGAGGGCCACACAACTGTACATGTTTTATTCTATTTTGCTCATTTACTTAAAGCAATTTGATTTTGATTCGGGTTGTAATAAGGCCTCTCTAATTTTTGGATTTAAAATTTGGTTTTTGATGTGATTGTGATTTATATCTGCTAGATGTAGAACATGGATTTCCAAAACAATAATTATTTTTTTAGCGCTACGTTTCTGCACCTCAATTTCTAAATATCACGTTTTTGTAACTCATTTGCTTTAAATTAAGCTTCCACAACAATAAGGTTTTGAAGGTAATAACTTTTTAATAAACCTCTATTGAAAATAAACAAACACAAACTGAGGTTTTGTACAAGTTTTAAATGGCAAAAAGTTTGAAATTTTAAGAAGGGTTTCCAATGAAAACATGGTTTTCGAAAAACACTTCAATGTGACACGTCAGATTCGGGCCTAACTTTTAGGCCGGGTTTGGGGTGTTACAAACGAGGTAAGCCCATCGGGGCAATAAAAACAATGTAAGTTCACTGGGACAATAAACACAGGTAAGTCCGTTAGGATAAGGTAATTGGAATGAGAAGGCCTTATGACCATAGCTCAAATATAGTAGCCAACAGATTCCTCCTAGACATAAATATCGATAGTCTGTAGATACATTAAGAGAAATGTTTGTTACCAGTATGCCAAGTAAGAGAAACTACACATGTGGAGGAAGAGTAAATAAAAGTGTGAGCATAACAAGCAAATCTGAAGGAATCCACCAAAGATGATGATAGTGGTAGGGATAAATGTGAAAGCCAACAGGGCATGGAAGAAAACCCAATGAGATTTAGAGGAAGACAGGCAACGTAGGAGTTGGCCTAAGTATGGAAAATAAGAGGAGACAATATGTCTCTCAAGACTAATCCTCTTTAAGGAAAATCTATTATGAGTATACCTCAACGATGATACTTCATAGGGAGAAAACGAGAAAGTGAGATGATAGGCTCATATAGCCATAGGACAACAAGTCAGTTGCTCATTACTGGAAGTAATCCCCTTTCTACAAACAGTAAGGTGAGGTCCCAGGTTAGTTATGTGAAAAAGGCATATTACTGGAAGTAATCCCCCTTCTACAAATAGTAAGGTGGAATGAAGATGGGTCCACCAGAGAGGTGAGACATGATGAAGGTTAGCACCATATGGAAATCTCAAGGAGTCCTCTGCTACTAAGGTATGTGTTAGAAAAAAAATAAATTTCTTAGAAGGTTTGAGGCATATTCCCGATTAGTAAAGGTGGAGATTTGAATCATAAAATTATGGTTTTATACTACTCCGTGAGACCTTTACAATGGTATATCATATGCTCCAAATGGTTGAATGATGAATGATAAATTGATGCTTAAAGTAAGCCACTTGTGAATTATGTTGAAGAAAAGGGAAAGCTTAGTCCCACATTGGTTAGATATCAAGTGTGGAATATGTTTCTATATGTGAACCAACATGGTGGTCATTGAATGACTAAACTAATGTTCTCTCTCGCGTGTAGGGGGTGCAAATCCAAACCCGCCAGGGTTAGGGGTTCACCTACATGACAAAGGCAATGAGAAATGTCTGGATTGGTCGGGCAGGCCTTCTAGGCCTACGAATATTTTTGCCTAATACATAATCTTAATTTTCCTCAGTAGAGCTTATCATTTTGGAATTAAAAGGAGATAATGCCTTTAATTTAAACGTTAATTTAGGTTTAAATGGCTTCTTCACAGACACGGTTTTGGCTCCATTAGTCAAAGATTTCTAAAAGTTCATCCTTTGAATTTATTTTCAAAACCAAATAGTCTGCAGGGAAAGATTTGAGAGATCTTTTCCTTGCATATTTGCAAACTTTTTCTAGTGATAGACGAATGCAAGGCTACTGTCTGTTGATCACTGCAGTTGCGCTATTATTGTGCTCATCTTATTGTTGTATCCTGGGAGATAGTCGACCAACGTTTCTCCAGCACCAAAGGAGCAACCAAATCTGTCTTAAGGGGACTGTCAAAGCAGGCCTCAACTACAAGTATAATATTTCGATCTTATTTTATTTTATGTTTTCGAGTTTTTATATCTATATATTGTTCGTACGATCTTGTGATTTAAATAAATAAATATTTTACATTAATTTTATTTTACTAACATTTGTTCCACAATCTTAAGACAGATTCGTTTTAAGTCTTTCTAATCTCAGACGAAAAGGACATCAACAATAAATTTTATTTTGTTTCAAACATAAATTCAATTGAACAATCCTATTTCGAATTTTATTCTCGCCATTTAATAGGATTTGTTTTATTTTGTTTCAAATAGAAAACAATTGAATAATCATGTTTTAGGATTTTATTCCTGCCATTTAACAAGATTTGTTTGATTTTTGTTTTAAACAGAAAATCAATTTAACAATTTTGTTTCAGGATTTTATTCCTGTCGCTTCATAGGATTTTTTCGATCTTTTTTTTTTCAAACAGAAATCAATTGAATAATTCAGTTTCACGATTCTTTTCTTGTCGTTCAACAGAACTTATTCGATTTCTGTTGTTACCAGAAATTGGTTATTGATTTTGTTTCAGAATTTGAGAATCTACTATTTAACAGAATCAAAGGTTAGTATAAACTGGAAATTTAATTTTCTGTTTACTAATTCTGGTTACGTTTCTGAAATCTTAACAAAAAAAATGGAAACTTCTACCAATTCACCCAATTAGTGATCTGGAGCATTGGTTCCAACTCAGGCTTCGAATCAAAACTCGATGTTGCTTGTGAAATTCTCTAGACATAACTTCAAGACATGGCAAAAAAAAATGTTGCTTTATTTGACCATGTTGAACTTGGCCAAATTTTTGAAAGATGACCCTCTTACTATTAAAGAGGTTGAGGTAGATGATGTTACCGCCTTCACTGCTGTTGAAGGTTGAGAGCATTTTGATTTCATGTTCGAAATTACTTCCTAAATGGGTTGTCTGATGTATTTTCCGAAGTATACAATGTCAAGAAGATGACTAAGGGATTATGGATGTCATTAGACCATAAATACAAAACCGGAGTTGTTGGAGTTAAAATGTTTTTAGTTGCTAAATTCTTAAATTTTGTAATGGTCTATTCTAGACTAATTGTGAATCAAGTGCAGGAACTTCAATTAATCATTCATGGAATTCTTGCTTAAGGGATGATCATAAGTGAATCCTTCTAGGTGGCAGCCATTATTGAGAAGGTACCCTCTGCTTGGATTGACTTCAAGATCTACCTAAAGAAAAAGATAAAGGAAATGTCAATGCAAGACTTGATTTTTAGACTTCGGATTGAAGAAGACAATACAGCTGCTTGCAAAAACCTCAACAAAGCGGCAAATGTCAATGGTGCTAAGGCAATCATGTTAGAAGTAAAAAAGGACTTCAAGAAAGGAAAATAACCTCAGAACAGGTCTAAATTGGGACCAAAAGGTGGCGTTTCCAAGAAGCAAAAATTTCAAGGATAATGCTTAAATTAAAACAAGATGGGGCACAAGTCATCTGACTGTAGGCTTCCAAAGAATGTCAGAAATAATGAGACCAATGCTGTGGAATAAATTTCCAAGGAAGTGTCTAATATGAATTTATGTGTTGCGATTTCTTAAGTCAACATGGTTAAATCAAATCCAACAGAATGGTGCGACAAAGACTCATTTTCTGAATTGGTGCCCTGTGAAAAAGGGGAGAATCTCTATATGGGTAATGTTGTGACTTTCAAGATCAAGGGGAAGGGTACTATGGTCTTGAAGATGACTTCTATCAAAGAAATCAAGCTTCAAAATATGTTGTATGTGCCTGACATAAGCAAGAACCTTGTTTCTAGGACACTCCTCAGTGTACACGGCTTTAGGATGGTGTTTGAATCCCAGAAGCTAGTTTTGTCTAAAGAGGAATGTTTGTGGGAAAGGGATATGTATTAAATGACATGTGGAAACTTAATTCAATCTTTGTAAAAGAAAAAACAATGAATAAGAATGTCACTTTTTCTTCTGCTTATATGCTTGATTCATTTAATTTATGGAATGGTAGGCTCAGACATGTTAATTATGATACTTTACGTAGATTAATTAATTTAGATCACATTCGTTCATTTCACATTAACTATAAACATAAATGTGAAACTTGTGTTCATTTCACATAAATGTGTCGTTTGTTACTTAAAGTCTATTTAAACCAGAGGAGGGAATAAATATTTTATTACCTTCATTGATGATAGCACAAAAATTTGTTATGTATATTTCCTTAAGAGCAATAATAAAGCTATAAAGAAATTTAATCTCTATAAAAAGAAAGTTAAAACCTAACTTAATAAAAAGATTAAGATGGTGAGAAGTGATCGTAGTGGTGACTATGTTGAACCATTTGGTGAATACTGTGCACAACATGGTATTATTCATAAAGTGACAACACCATACTCTCCTCAATCAAATGGAGTAACCGAGAGGAAAAATCAGACTCTAAAAGAAATGATGAACGCATTGCTAGTAAGCTATGGGTTATCACAGGACATGTGGGGGGGAAGCTATTCTATCAGCTTATTACCTTTTAAATAAGGTTCCCCACAAGAAAAGGGACAATACACCATATGAGTTATGGAAAGGTAGAAAACCTTCCTACAACTACATGAAACCGTTGGGGTGTCTTGTAATGGTAATCGCTCTGTTACCAAAGCAAATGAAAATAGGTCTTAAAATGGTGGATTGTATTTTCATTGGCTATACAGATCATAGCAATGCATATTGATTTCTTCTATATGAATCAAAGAATCTTGATATTCACAAGAATATTATATTGGAACCAAAAAATGCTTCATTCATTTAAAATATCTTCCCTTGTAAAGCTAGAGAAGTTGATTCAAGTTTAACGAAACAAATTTCAAAAACTATAGATGAAAATAGTGAAGACGTTCAACAAGAGGTTGAAACTGAGATAGAGCCAAGAAGGAGTAAACGAGGAAGGGTGGAAAAATATTTTGGATCAGATTTTCTAACCTTCATGCTAGAGGTCGAACCTCAAATGTATAATGATGCTATACGGTCATTTGAAAGCACTTCATGGAAAGATGCTATTAAAAGTGAAATTGACTCCATCATGCAAAATCGTACGTGGGAATTAGTGGATCTTCCTCCGGGAATTAAACCATTAAATCCTAGGTGGATTTTCAAACAGAAAATGAAAGCAGATGGAACAATTGATAAGTACAAGGCCTGATTGGTTATAAAAGGTTATAGACAAAAGTAAGGCCTTGACTACTTTGATAATTTTTCTCTAGTATCCAGGATAACTTCTATAACGATGATACTTGCAATTATCGCCTTGTGAAATCTAGAAGTACATCAAATAGATATTAAAAAAGCTTTCCTAAATGGAGACCTTGATGAAGATATTTACATGGAACAACCTAAGGGCTATGTAATTCTAGGACAAGAAAGGAAAGTTTGTAAATTGGTGAAGTCTTTATATGGACTTAAGCAAGCACTAAAGCAATGGCATGAAAAGTTCGATAATGTTATGATGACAAATGGCTTTAAGATTAATGAATGTGATAAATGTGTCTATGTCAAAACTTTTGACATTGGATATATAATCCTATGTTTATATGTTGATAGCATACTCATTGTTGGAAATAAAAAAGAAATGGTAAAACGTACCAAAGACATGTTAAATTCAAGATTTGACATGAAAGATATGGGACTAGATGACGTGATTTTGGGCATCCAAATCAAGAGGTCATCTGAAGGTCTCACATTGACTTAGTCACACTATGTGGACAAGATTCTTGGAAAATTTAGCAAGGATGATTCTGGTCTAGCCAGAACTCCAATATATATTAGCCAACATCTATCCAAAAACAAAGGTGAAAGTGTTGACCAAGAGGAATATACAAGGTCATAGGTAGTCTAATGTACCTTATGAGCTGTACTAGACCAAATATTACTTTCACTGTGAGCAGTTTAAGCTTATTCATAAACAATCTAAGGGGAAACCATTGGAAATCAATTGTGAGGATACTAAGATATCTTAGATATACTCGGGACTACGGACTGCATTATTGTAGAGATCCTACTGTTTTAGAAAAATTCTCTAATGCCAGTTGGATATCTGGTATTCAAGATACCAAAGGCACAAGTGGATATGTTTTTACATTGGGAGAAAGAGTTGTGTCATGGAAATCCTTAAGACATATGATTATAACTAGATCCACAATGAAATATGAGTTTGTAGCTCTAGACAAATCTGGAAAAGAGGTTGATTGGCTTCAAAACTTCTTGGAGGATATTCCTGACTGGCCAAAGCCTGTACCCACAATATGCATATATTGTGATAACCAAACAACAATTGGTAGAGCACAAAATGTAAAGTATAATGGTAAGACGAGACATATGCATGTCGACACAATACCGTTAGACAACTGACCTCAAATGGAGTTATCTTTATTGATTTTGTAAAATCAAAGGATAACATTATCGATCCACTAACTAAAGGCTTAAATTGAGATCAAGTTGATAAAATATCGAAAGGAATGGGACTAAAGCCAATGAAAATTAAAGGCGTTATATGAAGGAAAACCCAACCTAGTTTACTAGAGATTCCAAGATCTAGGTTCAAATGGACAACCTTCTTGCATAGACATTGTGAGGTCATTGTGGGGGGTTTTTATCCCAAGTCCATTCCTATGATATAAATAGTGATTAAAAGTGGGAATGGTTAAGCAATGCTTTTAATGGTCGTTGTGTGTTTCGGTGAGCCAACTAACATAAATCACCTATGTGAGAGTGAAGTGGGGCCACTTAGAGGAGACTATTGGAGCATAGTTCTCTCAAACTCATGTAGAACCAGGAGATGTTCATGGCCATATGAACATACCCATGATAACTAAAACCTTGCCTGGGAGGTAGTTGTGTGAGTTATATCATTGTTTACACAAACGACAGAACAATTCATGGACATCGCATCTACTAGTTGGCTAGTAAAGTAAATATACTTTCACACGGGAAGGTTCAAGGGTTGATGCCTACCTATTCTATGCAACTATCGATCGCAGATTCTATCACCATATCCACTCAATAATTTTTGTTAAAACTATCAATTTTCATTCATGTGGGGGATTGTTGGAAAAAATATATATTTCTTGGAGGCTTTGAGGCATATTCTCAATTAGTAAAGGTGGAGATTTGAATCATAAAATTATAGTTTTATATTCTACTCCATGAGATATTTACAACGGTATATCATATGCTCAAAATGGTTGAGTGATGAATGAGAAATTGATGCTCAAAGTAAGCTACGTGTGAATTATGTTGAGGAAAATGGAAAGCTTAGTCCCGTATTTGTTAGATATCAAGAGTGGAATATGTTTGTATATGTGAACCAACTTGGTGGTTATTGAATAACTAAACTAATGCTCTCCCTAGCACGGGGGTTGCAAATCCAAACCAGCCAGGATTTGGGGTGCACCCACACAACGTGGGTGACACGAAATGTCTTAACCGATTGGGCCCTCTAGGCCTACAGATATTTTAGCCTAATACATAATCTTAATTTTCCTCAACAGAGCTAATCTTTTTGGAATTAAAAGGAGTTAATGCCTTTAATTCAAACATTAATTTAGGTTTAAGTGGCTCCTTAATTCATAGACACGTTTTTGGCTCCATTAGTCAAAGATTTCCAAAATTTCTTCGTTTGAATTTATTCTAAAATGCAAATAATCTGCAGGGAAAGGTACACACTTAAATTTTCCAAAATTTTGAGAGATCTTTTTCTTGCATATTTTCAAACAATTTTCTAGTGATAGACGAAGGCAAGGCTACAGTTCATTGATCACTGCAGTCATGCTACTCCCGTGCTAATCTTGTTGTTGTATCCTAGGAAACAATCGACTAACGTTTCTCCAGCAGCAAAGGAGCGGCCGAATCTATCTGAAGGAGACTGTCAAAATAGGCCTTAACTACCAGTATAATATTTCGATCTAATTTTATTTTTTGTTTTCCTGGTTTTTATATACATATATATTGTTCTGGTTCGATCTTGTGGTTTAAATAAATAAATGTTTTACATTATTGTTATTTGAATAATGTTTGTTCCACAATATGGATAGGAAGAGTTCACCAAGGACTAGTATGATTAAGTTCGCCAAGGAAGGTATGCTTTAAGAATCTTTGGATGGATAGTTAAAAGCTACAACAAGGGTTTATGATGGAAATTCGGTGAATAGCTAGGCCATTTGAAGTTAATGCACACCCCATGTAAGGGGAAAAGTGTAATGAAGCAAAAATAATAATCTAGGATAGGTTTCGCTAATATGAAGAGGTGTTTAGGATACAGTCTAGTGGAGAGCCCGACTAGAGGAAGGACTTATAGAGAGCGAGTAGCTCAGAGGATCAGGTGGAGTCCGCCACCCTGATCTCAAATGTTCGCCTTAAGCAAGTAGGGAGTACTTAGTATTTATTTTATTTTACATTCGTTACCCCCGTGTGGTAGGGTTGTTTATTGATGGTATAGAAACTTACTCAGTTTATTAGAACTTATAGCAGTATGGTTGATGATCTCAGGACTTGCAAGGATGATCGAGGACTTTGTGGAGGGACTAAGCCAGATGCGGTGAGATCGAGGATTGCAAGAAGTTAGATTCATGCACATAGGAATGGGGTAACGTTGGAGGCTTCACTACAGGATCAATAACTACAAAGCCAGAAAGTACAATTAGAATCTAAAATTTAGGGCAGATAGCCTTCAACTAAATGTTTAAAGTTTCTTTGTATACAAATATTGAGGGACCCAACACTTAATGGCTTAATGGCTTGGGCCCTCAACTAAATGCTATATAGCAGTCAAGTTGGAAATGATTAAGTATAGATCCATTTGTGATGCTCCATACTCGGATCTAGCAGATGGGTCGAGCATGGGGTCTTACACACCCTTCAACATCCATTGCACATAACACAATCAAAAACATCCTTTAGGTTGAATTTACATATTACATGGCTTGGTCTTCAAATCCTATTCAAACTAGTATTCATCCTTCTAGTCAATTATCCTCTCTTTATTCTTCAATTTCCTTTGATTTCCTATTCTATTTCTTAGTCTTATATTTCTAATTTTCTTTGTTTTTTGTTTTAGCTCATAACTTAAAAGCTTGCTTCCCAAGTCACCTTAAGTTTTATCTAGAGATTCCCATCAATTTAAACTTGTTTCTTGAACTCAAAACAACCTCAGATTTTGTGTAAGCTTTATGGACGCGCCCTCTGTCAGGATTTCTTAATAGTAGTAGTTCCTTCATGATCTGTCTTAGGAACGATTCATGCTTCTTTGGAAGTAGTGCACTTTGAGATAGCCTAAATTCTTGAGGGTCTACTATGTTAAAATTTGCATTGAGGGCACTTGAGTTTGCATTAGCAGTTTGTCTTCATCACTAGTCTATGTAACTTCTAGTTTTAGAGTCTTTATCCCACCCACATCAACTATTAGAGTTTCCCAACTAGTTATGATTGAACACCAAGCTTTTTCATCCATGGAATTGATGAATGCCTCATCCTTTCCTTCTAGTAGGTATAACTTGTGCCATCTAACATAAGGGGTCTTGAGATTGATGTAGCTTTCATGTCTACAACAAGTCAAAGATATGATATTCACTTAATACATTAAGTTTCTAGTTCTGGTACCAATTAAGAATTTGTTGATTTTTCCTTCGGAATGCACTTCCAATTCCAACTAGCCTTAAAACGTTGACATAGAAGTTTGGTTACACAGTTCCAAAATTTCTAAGTTCCACGGGGTTTTTCATAAAGAGTAGTCTATTATAAATCTCATTGTACAAGACATGATTTAAATTCAACTCACTCACTAAGTTACAACATCATTCATGTACATAATATAGGCCACTCTTCATACCAAGAGTTTCCCATTGAATGCTTAGTTTAAAAGCATAATGATCTATAAATACATATATTTAGGGATTATAGCTAATATTTTGAGATTATGTCTAATAATATTTCTGTTAAACTAAGCCTTATTGGATAATATATTTTGATATAACAAATTAAAGTGTTTTTGAATAAAAGTAAAGTTGAGCAATTTGATAAAATCAAGTTGAATTGATTTCAATTGACTTAAACATTTTTAATTATGTTTTAACCATTTTCAAACAAGTTAGAATTGCTCCAGGATAAAAAGTACCGATACTTTTTGTCTAAGTATTGATATTTTACAATATATCGATACTCCTCTGTTAATCGATACAAAATTGGCAATTTCTTTCTTTCAAACCTTGGTAGGTATCGATTTGGTATCGATACTTTTCTTAAGGTATTGATATATTTCCTAAGGTATCAATATTCATACTCCAACGATCACTGAAATCTGCATTAATTATAAAATATTGATACCCTTTTAGTAGGTATCGATACTCATTGTTACTGGTCTAGTTAATAACCTGGTATTTCATCCCCAACAGCTACATTCACTTCTACAACAACTACAGCAGTTGGAAATCAATTAGAGGGTATAAATATCATCTTCCAAAGGTCTAACAACAAGAAAAGCAATGTGCAAGGCTTAAAGTTAAATCAAAATAACCTAGAGCTTATTTCTTTCATACCTTTTCCTGTAGACATTTGTGAGGATTATTTTCTTTGTTTGCTGATTTGTATCTTCTTTTAGAGGGGTTTATTCTTAAAGTTTGGGGAGAAGCCTTTAGGAGGTTTTATCTTAAGAGTTTGGGGTGTAAGTCTTACGAGAGATTGTAAGGTTAAAATTTGTCCTCAAAGGTTGCTAAGGTAGTGGAGTAGGCAATTAGGGTCAAACCACTATAAATCATTATGTTTTTGTTACACAATGGTTGCTAAGGTAGTGGAGTAGGCAATTAGCCATTTATTCCATGAAGAGGGTTAAACGTGTTATTATCCCAAAAGAAGAAAGTGAATGAGATAACAATGATATCAAGAAGATACAATTCAATGAAAAAGCTATGCACACACTATTTTGTGCTTTTGGTGCAAATGAGTACAATAGAGTCTCTTTGTGCAACAATGCAAAAGAAATATGAGACAAGCTTGAAGTCACCCATGAAAGGACAAGTAGAGCTAAGGAGTCCAAGATAAGTCTTCTCACCCTTAATTATGAGTTGTTTAAAGAAAAACCAGAAGAAGGAATAAAAGAGATGTCTGATCCTGATACGAGTCACAAAGGCCCAACCCAAGCTCAAGAAGGTGATGGGCTCAAATCAAGAAAATCAAGATTCACTTTCTTGTTTTCAAGAAAATCAAGAAACCGAATCTTGGCCCAATTTTGCTGTTTGGAGCGATTTTAAGAATCAAGAAAATCAAGATTTCAAATCTTGGAAATCTTGGTCCAAGAAACCGAATCTTGCACCCAAAGCACATTGGATCTTCGTTACGAGCATCAACGAACCAATTTCAGTAGAAGATGGAATACAAGCCCAAATTCTTGAAGGTAAGGCCCAATAAGAAGAGTCCAAGCCCAATCAAGAAGTCCACACATGTTTAGTTGAAAATCAGGCCAAATTGTCAAAAGGCCCAATTTGTAAAAATTTTAATTGTTTTATTTAACTTTTAGACTTTAGGAATATTACATGTTAAATTTCGGCCCAAAACAGCCCATTTAAGTGCCAGCCGAAATTCCTCTTTATTTTTTTAATTAGGTTTAAATTTTAAAGTTTTCTATTTAGATTAGGATTAGTCTAAGGCCTATTTAAAGGATGGCCGGCTCACCCCTTGTATTCACTACTTAGAATTTTATCAAAGTTTCAGATTTGTTGAGAGCAGAATTTTCTTTGAGGTTTTCTCCAAGAATTCCCTCTTGAGTTTTCTTTAGAAGTTGTTTTAGCAATCTTTTGATTGTGGGAGCCATCTTTAGCCTTCTTCTTGCCATAGATACTCTTTGGAGGGGAGATTAGAGCCATTTGAAGGGAGTTGTGAATTCTTTCGGGTTTTCAAGGCTTCTTAGGACCTATCTTTTTAAATTACTTCCCGTTCAATTTCTTTTCTTTATTTATGTTTTGTGCCGATTCTTTATTGATCTATTTGCTCTTCTTGTTTTGTTTTCAGCCCTTTCCATTTTAAAGAATCGATAAATCTTTCTCTTATTGGCTGCAAGGAATCGACTTAAATCCCTAATTTCTAGGGTTTTTGTCGTTCCTTACATATTCTGATTGGGGGCCATTCGGTTGCTGGAATTTGGGGAAATCAACTTGGGTGTTCAATTGGGCCGAATCGTAACCTGTGTTCACCTCCTGAATCATTGTATTCCATCGATTTCTTTCTTTCCTTCTTGCCGCACCAACCTTTATATTTCTTTAGCAATCTGATCGTTTTGATTTGTTTTCTGTTTTGGTGTTCTTTAACAGATTCGGCTGGTTGGGAAATCCATCTTGGAGATCGATTTCGTGTTCTTGCATTCCGAAATAACATCTATTCATAAGTTCTTTGATTCTTGGTTGTTCTTAGTTATTTTTGGGATTTAATTTCGTTCTAAATTACTTTTAATCTTATTTGTCATTTTGATTTCAGTTCTGTTCGATAGAGCCTCGTAGGAGTTTCCTCGTGACTTGGCAACTCAATCTTTGTCCGTGCGCAACCCTCCTATCAGATCGCTTCACCCACATCATCAATGGTCTAAAAGACCTTTAGAAGATCTATCCCAACAAGGAAATGGTGAAGAAGATGTTGAATAGTCTCCTAATGTTTTGGGAAGCTAAAGTGATGAAAATAGAAGAATCAAATGATGTCAACTCGCTCTCCCTTGATGAACTCATTGGTTCTTTGCTTACATATAAGATGAGGCTTAAGAAAGGGAGTGAAGAAGAAAGAATTATGAAAAAGAATGTTGGTAAAGCTCTAAAATCCACCACTAATAATGATAGTAAGAATTATGAAAAGGAATGTTGGTAAAGCTCTAAAATGCACCACTAATAATGATAGTGAATCAAGTGAAGAGGTGGATGGAGATAAAGAGATGGAGATGTTTGCTAGAAGATTCAAGAGATTCATGAGGTCCAACAAAGGATGAGAATTTCAAAAGAAGGAAAGACTCAAACTTGAATCTACCAAGGAGAAAGATCCTATTATTTGTTATGAGTGCAAGAAATCAGGACACATAAAGTATGATTGTCCTCAACTTAAAAAGGAGGGGTCTAGCAAACAAAAAGCCTATGTTGCTACTTGGAGTGATGAAGATTCATCCTATGATGAAGTAGAAAACTTATGCCTTATAGCCATTAATGATCCTAAGGTAACTTCTAACTCATCACTTTAAATGATTATTCTCTTGATGAGTTGCAGAATGTCTATAATGAATTGGGTTTGGAATTTGAAGTGATGATGTCAAAACACAAGAAAAATGTTTCAAAATTGAGAAATGAAGATGACTTACTTTCCAAAACCAACCTTGAACTAGAATAGAAAGTAAACAAAATGCAAGAAATTATTAATGAATTTGAAAAGAAAAATTTAGACTTGCATAATTTACTTTCAAAAGTTCATGAGGATCATCAAAAGTAACTTGAGTTGCTTAAGAGTGAGAAAGCTCACTCTAACAATTTTTTTGAAAAATGAGAAAATTCAAAACAAAAATTTGTTAAAAATAGCTTTGATTACTATAAACATAGACATCCCTCAAAATTTTACAAGGGAAAACTTGTTAAAAGTGTATAGGTCCCTAAAAGGCTTAGTGATACTTAAGACAAGGAAGCTCTTTCAAAATGGATACCTAAAGGGACTAGGATGTTGAAGATTAATGATTATGGACCTAAAAGATATTAGGTACCAAAAACTTAATTCTATGTTTGTAAGTAAGGTGTATTGCTTCAAGGAGATCAAAGGCAAATTCTATGTGATTTCACCTTAATGTTGATCGGTATGGTAGTTCATTAGTTCTTTATGTTTAATATCTATCTTTGAACTAACCACTTTCTTTTCCTCTTGAGAGCTTTATTTTTTTATATAACAAAAAGGGGAAGAAGAGAAAGGTAAATTTTAATGGTTGATTGATTACTTATATGCCAAGATTAGTGACCAAAATTTTCAAATCAAAATGAATTCCAAATATGTACTTATTTCAAATATCTATGCTCCAAATATTTATGCATTAAATTGGAAATAATTTTTATATAGGGGAGCTTAAATTGAAATTGAATTTTATTAAGGGACAATCTATTCAAAATAAATTTACAAAATGTTTTCTTATATCAAAATGGGGAGATTGTTAAACTAATCCTTATTGGATAATATGCTTTGATATAACAAATTAAAGTGTTTTTGAATAAAATTAAAGTTGACCAATTTGATAAAATGAAGTTGAAATGGTTTCAATTGACTCAAACATTTTCAAATATGTTTTAACCATTTTCAAATAAGTTAGAATTGCTCCAGGATAAAAAGTATCGATAAATTTTTGTCTAAGTATCAATATTTTACAAGATATCGGTACTCCTCTTATAATCGATACCAAATTGACATTCTGTTTCTTTCAAACCCTGGTAGGTATCGATTTAGTATCGATACTTGTCTTAAGGTATCGATATATTTCCTAAGGTATCGATATTCCTACTCCAACAGTCACTGAATTTGACATTAATTACAAAAAAATATAGATACCTTTTTAGTAGGTATCGATACTTATTACTGCAGGTGAAATTAATGACTTGGTATTTCAACCCTAACAGTTACATTCACTTCTACAACAACCACAATGGTTGAAAATCAATTAGAGGGCATAAATACCATCTTCCAAAGGTCTAACAACAAGAAGAGCAATGTGCAAAGTTTAAAGATAAATCAAAACAACCTAGAGCTTAATTATTTCATACCTTTTCTTGTAGACACTGGTGAGCTTTCACTGTTTTCATTTAGCTCAAGTGTTCGTCTTTGTATTTGTGCTTAATTGGCAAACATTCGGATCTTTTGGGGATTTTTTTCTTTGTTTCCCTATTTGTATCTCTTTTGAGAGAGGGTTTATTCTTAAGGTTTGGATAGAAACCTTTAGGGAGTTGTATCTTAATATTTTGGGGTATAAGTCTTAAGAGCGATTGTAAGGTTAAACATTGTCCTCAAAAGTTGCCAAATTAGTGAATTTGGGAAAATCCTTAGTTGTGGAAAGCTAAGGTAGTGGAGTAGGCAATTGGGATCAAACCACTATAAATCTTTGGGATCTTTGTAGTACAATTTTTGTTACTTCCACCACAACTTCTCAAAGGCCGATTCAACCTCCCTATTGTCGATCTCGAGTTGATCCTTTCGAGCTAACAATTTCCTTATTGATCTAGTAGTTCTTTGAATATATACTATTGTAAATCAATAAAGAAAGAACCATTTTCTTCAAATCTCTCTACTTAACAAAAACCAAATAATTAAAGTAGTTTGTTTACAATAATTTGCACTAAAATAAGCTTTTCACAAAAGCAAGATAAATGTTCTCAATATCATACTTAAAACTAAAACAAGCCTTCTCTTAAAGAAGCATATAATGTCTTGCTTAAATTCAATAAATGCCAATATTTGTTTCCTTAAATTTAGCTCGATAAAGTCTTCAATATGAAATAGACTTAATAGAGATATTCTCAATGTATTCTTTTAAGGAAAACAAATATCTTAAAATAAGGAAACTCAATCTCATTGAAAGTCTTAAAGTATTCTTTCTTGACTTGATTTTCTTCATGTTCTAATGTCAATAAGGTATTGTTAAAAATCCTAAAAGATGTGTGCTTAAAGAGTCCATAGATTTTTGGCTAAAAGATGCCAACCACATATGTAGAGTTACATTGCTTGCCAGATGCAAGCTGAGTTGCAAGATGAGTTGCATCAATGCAATCTAACTAGCACGTATGCATGCTCATAGAAACAAACATGATTAAATTACTTGTAGTAAAATTTGGAAGTAACTATAATAGATGTCAAGTGTTTTGAGATGTTAAACTTGGTAGTAAATTTAATGAAGGGTTTGTAAAACTCATATAAAGGGTTATTAGAAAATACACAGGCAAAATAAGAACATCAACCTTAACACCTGTGCGTGTCAAAGCCAAGCTATTTCAAGTCAAGTTCGTAATAGTTGAGTACAAGATTCTTGAAAGAATCATGAAAGTAATTAACAAGACCTTAGTATTGATGGATGATGAGATCATTGCATGATTATATTATCATCACCAAATGATTGGACTTTAAATTCCCTAGGATTCTTGTGAAAATAAATAACCTCATGTATGCCTTTGATATGACTCTAAAAGAAAAACCACATATTTTAAAAATATCCCAAAACTAATTTAATATAAGGAATAATTTTTAAAAACACAATTTTACAATGAATTTCTTAAAAAATACTTGATACTATTTGTCTATAATTTTATATTTATTATACAATATTTGTATGGATAAGTTGTAACAAGTTGAAAACAATTACATTAAAAAATCAATTAAAAATTGAAATATATTTAGAGGTTTATTTTCCATATATATGAGTTGAAAAAACAATTAGTGAAATAGTCGACTTATTGAATTACTTAGCAAACTAGTCGTACTTGGCATCTGCGAGGTCCGACTTTGAAGTTGACGCCAAAATCAGACTCCTAGGATGCTGACTTCCATTATTATTACTTCACAACATGCATGAAAGAGAAACATGTTCTTCATTGTCCCTTGCAAAGAAATAAAAGCAAAGCATATAGGAAAGAAATAATGGGGTAAGTAAGAGTTAACAGAGAAATTAGTTTTATTATACTTTTTTCATAATAGTTTTAGTAGTTATTCAATGTATTCCTTAAACTTTTGTTTATATATAGTCATATTTTTCTCATTCTCCTAACAATTTTTCCTCTTTCATTTTCTATTTCTCAAGTATTTAATATATATGTCTCCAAATCTACCTTTATTCTTTACAAATCCATTTCTAATTTTCAACATATCCAAATAAGTTTCTTTTAGTTATAAAATGTTAAACATAGAGATTTGATGAAATGTTTGTTTATTGTATTATTTGATTATTGTTAGTTTAGATGTTAGATATTTTACTACATTTTTGCTTCAAGGTTGATATATTATTATTTAAATATGTTTAAAATTTGAGCTTATTGTTAGTAGGAAAGGTAAAATATTGGCATATTGATATATTATAGTTTATTGTTAGTGAAAATGTTAGTATATTATTTGATTAAAGGTTTGTATATTGTTATATTCTATTAAGTGTTTGTAAAATGTTAGTTTATTTTTTGTGTAAATGTTAATATACTTTTATATTTTATATATTTTAATTTCTTTTTCTTTGTTTTATATTTTTATGAATTTCTATTAACAATATGTAAGATTTTCTTTAAACAATAATTTTCATTTTAAATGTTAGTTTATTATTATATTTTATATTATTGTTAGTTTGAGTTTTAGAGTATATATTATTTTTAAGTGTTTAAAATATATAGTTTATTATTAAGTTAAATGTTATTATATTGTTATATTTTAGTATTTTTTTATCTTTTCCTTTTCTAAGTTTTATTAATTTTTGTTAAGTATTTGTAAAAATATTTGTATTTGAAGTATAAATTTGGTTATAAATTCAAGTTTATGATGATGTTTTAGTGGTCGGGGTTTGTTAGAATGTTAAATTATATTTTTAAATGTTTGTAAAATATATAGTTTATTGTTAGTTAAATGTTAGTATATTGAGATATTTTTAAATATTATTATATTGTTATATTTTAGTTTATTGTCAACTTAAATGTTAGTATATTGAGATATTGTTATAATTTAGTTTATTTGTTATGTTGTAAATTTTAGGGTATTAGAACATAAAGTGTTCATTTGGAAAGTTAGTTTATTGCCAATTATGTTTGTTATTAAATTTAGATAAATTGCAGATATTTTGACAATGGCTAGTGGTGGAAATTTGTTGAGATTTAAGGATAGATATATTTCTACGAGATGAAGATAAATCGATAAAAGCTTACTTGAATATTTCTTCACATGTAGAGATATAATGTCAATATTGAATATGAATATAACTCACCTTGTTGTGATTCTGATTTGGTGTATTAGGCAATCTTTGTAATACATGTTAATTTAACATATGTATTTGCATTTGAGGTAAGTTAATTGTTTATATATATATAAACTTACTAAGAAATTCATAATGCTTACCTGTTGTTTTTCCTTTCCTGTAGATTTTGATATTTTAGAACTTGTCGATCAGATCTTTGAGGAGCTCACACTATCCAACTCCAGATTCGATAGACTTTCAATCGTTTGAATTCGATTATCCGTGGCATGTAACTAGGGTTTAACATGTTATTTGGAAACAATAAGTTTGATTTGGAATTTCACTTGTTTTTGAACACCTTTAGTGATGATATCTTGATCATGTTTATAATTAGTGTCATACTATATATATATGCATATAGATTATCATGTCATATGGATGGTATGAATGGTATAATTTGGTTGAATATTTTGATTTTATTCTTATTGGGCATGGTGCCAAGAGATGGCATATTGGTTAGTTGAATTTAGGATCATTTGATGAGTATATGTATTGGGTTATAAATGATTTTTTCAAGCTTGATTGTGTCTAAGACACCATATTAGGCATCATTTGGTTTAAGCATGAATAAGTACTAAAATGTGATGTATTGACCTTTTGGCATAAATTATTGATACCTAGAATACAAGTATCGTACATGATCAAATGATCATTATTTTTAAAATGGTAGAATACAAATTTGGTATCAATACTAGTATAAAGTATCGATCCTTTAGGATGGGTATCAATAATTGTATAATGGCATCGATACTAAGTGAATTGTTTTAGATTTTTAAAACTAGTAGAATGCCAAAACGATATCAATATTGAATATTAGTATTGATACCTTTACTTAGATTTTGAAACTTTGCATTTTGGTCCTTCTTCATGCTCGAGTAAATTTTAGAGCTTTCGTAAGCTCGATTAGTCTCGATTTTGTTTTTAAATCATATTATATACATGGAGTTATGATGCGAATTGAAGTTAAATGAATTATTGGTAATGAATTATATATGTTTTGCTCTAATAACAGTAGTAGAATCTTGTAACTCGGGTCCAGGAACCGAAGCAGGTGAGGGGTGTTATAGTTTATTGAAGTCAAATTGAATCATTAGGTCTTTTGCATCCCACATCAAATTATATTGAGGATGCATTTTGACCCAATCTTCATTACAATTCCCCTTACCGTCCAATTGGTAAAACAAGTCTATGTTTTAGGGAGCATCACCCATGCTTCGTTGAATGCCAAACTGTCTCAACGACCTATCTGGTAGATGCCACTCATTTATCACAAAATATATGAGTGGACTAGTGACACATCATTTATGCAGTTGTGAGTACACGTCATCCGTTATGTGATACACGACATCAGATGTTGTGTAAGGCATCCAAATAAACTACATTCAAATTATCAACACATTAGATTTCGCTGTAAATGTATTTTCTAAATCGAAAAATATGGTGCCCTAAATATGATGTCATCTAATTGTTCTTTAGAGTACAAGTCAATCATCATTCTCAATGTGGTGACAGTTTCAATTTTAATTAGAGTGTCATATATTTCATGTCTACATTTGTATAGTAAGTTTAAATAAAAATATTAGCCGTAAAGATAGAAACTAGCTACGATTACAAATGTAATAAAATAGTAAAAAAATGATTTACCTTGCTACCAGAGGGTAATTAATAGAGGCTCGAATGACTAAAGTAACGAATAACAATCTATACAAAGCCCAAGACTACAATAACATTATACAACCCTGTTGAACTAGCTTTATTTGATAAATTATTTTGATATAACAAACAAAAATATCTTTAAATAAAAATTTGTTTTTGAACAAAGAATTGAAAGGATGAATAATATTTCAAAACTTCCAAACATCTTAGAAAATGCTTTAAACACTTAGAATATTTTGCCAAAGTTCTTAAAATGAATTTAAACTCTTCAACTTAATTAAAACAATTTCAAATAAGTTTTAAAATTGCTCCTTACAAGAAGTATCAATGTTCTCCAAAATGTCTTGATACTTGTACAATTTTATCGATACCTTAATTTTTATCGATACAAAATCGCTCTCTTTTTTGAATAAAAAACTGAACACAAACAATAAGTATCGATACCTTGAAATCATATTGATACTGATTGAATTTTATCGATACCATTTTTGTATTCTATCTATAACGATCTTTCAAAAATGTCAACAAGTATCGATACCCATAAAATAATATCGATGCCTTTTACCAGGTATCGATAAATTATTTTTGGTATCGTTGGAAACTAACCTTAATGGTCACTGAATTAGGCATTAAATACCTCTGGTACCGGTACACGTATAAAAAGTATCGATACTTTTTGTTGCAGATGAATTTAATGATCTACTATGTTCATCCCCAATGACTCTATTTATTTTCTAAACAACCACAACGGTTGAAAATGAATTAGAGGGTATAAATACCAACTTATAAAGGTCCTACAACAAGAAGAAAGAATATTCAAGCTTAAAGATCAATCAAAACAACCTCTGTGCCATATATTTCCATACATTTCTTTCAAACACTTGTGAGCCTTGTTTGCATTCTTTTGCTCAAGTAGTTTTCATTGTAATTGAGCTTAATTTGTAAACACATCAATCTTGTAAGGATTATTTCTTTGTTTGCTTCTTACTATCTCTTTGATAGGAGTTGTGTCTTAAGATTTGGGTAGAAATCTTAAAGGAGTTGTAAGGTTAAAGTAGTGAATTTGGGAAAATCTTTTGTAGTGGAAAGCTAAAGTAGTGGAGTAGGCAATTGCGGGCAAACCATTCTTAATTCTTCTGTTCATTTTCTATCCTTGCTCTTTAGCATCCACATTAAAAAAGAGAGCTAAATCACCCCCTCTAGGCATTTTCGGTTTGATCAATTGAGCTAACAAACCCCCATCTCACCTACTCCATCTATCGAACCTTGACACATCTCCTGCTAGAGGAATGCAAGGATGTTTAAATTCCAACTATAGCCCTTACACTTTTGTAGATCAACTATCAATGGGAGATATGCCACATTAACCAAATTACAAAATTTATCCAGAACATTCCTCTTATCTAGCACAAAATATATACTCTTGTAGCGAGAATAATATATCATCTAGACTCGAAAAAAAAGTTTATTATAAAATTTTGGTCCAACAAAATAGACACTTTTTGTATACTTGCTCTTCGGAACCTTTCCGAAGTCCATGTTGCAAATCCCATCAACAACCTTTACAAAAACATGATTCTAAATCATGACCCTATCATCGATTGAGAAGCTAATCTATAGTGCCACATCCTCTAACATGATCATGCATTCTCCATATAAAAAATGGAATGTGTGTCTCTCAAGCCTTTAACGCTCAACCAAAGTTGTAACCAATTTAGGAATATTTTTCAATGTTGAACGCAGATCACATTGTAAAACCCGACATTATTAAGATAGGACTCCATGGCTATATGAGGTTCCTTAATACCCAAATTTCAATGTCGAATGTTGCGCTTCTGTGCCTTTGCTTATAACAATTCTTGTAATTATATAGATATATTAATTTTTTATAATTCTTTGAGAAATAAAGAAAAAATTCTAATATAAAATTAAAACAGATCAATCTTTTTGTTTCTTTGAGCATTTACACAATACATCGCATTCTTATTTCACCTTTCATATTATTGTAGTACCCGATGAAACTCAGTAAACAAATCAATTACATGGATATTAATTTTATCAGAGGCTCATCTAAGCTAAGCATACAATCATTTTAGGTTACTCGTCTGAGCTAAACCTTTATATCGACATATCAAATAGTTTGGCCAGAGCTATAAATACATGTAAGGTTACCAGTCCAGGCTAAACCTTTAAAACTACAACAAATTACCAGTCCAAGATAAATCTGTGTCACATATATATTCAAACCCGTAACAAATGCTAGAGCTTGGTAAAATCGGAAATCAACCTGTAACCATGTGTAAGATACATTTATGAAGTTTCATCAGGGTAGTTTCCATTGTACAAGCTCACAATTATCTGTTTTTAAATTAATTCCAAATCTCACACATTTTGTACTAAATTGCAAGTAAATCAAAGTTCATTAAAATTATAGACATTCACATTATAACATACATAAGGTTCAAAACATAAATATACCATATGAACTTACCTGACAAAATTGGCAGACTAGTTTTATCGTGGGGACTAATTAGTAATTTTCACTTATCCCTATTATCCTCAACATGAGTCAAATCTTGATCTATATAGTAATTAATTTCAAACTATCACTTCCAGATATCATATAACATCATTTTATAGGTATATGGAAATGAATGTTCAATTTCTAAAATTTCCTTGAAATTTTACCTATTATTCATTTTAGTCCCTAAAGCTGAAAATGTCATAACTTTCAAATTTGAGCTTCAATTTTGAAAGCAATCTCAATTCATTCTTCTATAGCCTTTTAATACTTATAATTACAAAATTTCATGTCAAATTCGAAATTATTACACTTTAGTCCCTAGGTTCAAAACTAATAATTTTCACTTTACAAATAGGTCCATTTTTCATATCTAAGCTTACAAACCAAAAGCTTCAAGATTCAACAATGGAAACTTCAAGAAACTTTAACAGTTTCATAAACTAACCTCTGGGCTAGCTAAATCAAGCTCTCGGGATTCTAAAAACATAAAAATTACAAGAAAATGACTTGAAATCACTTACCAATTGAAGGGCTAAAGCTTGAAATGTAAAAACCTAATTTTCTTTTTTTCTTTCCATAGAGAGGATGAAGAAGATAAAAATGTCTCATTTATTCAATTTTCTAAGAAATTGAAATTAATAGATATTTTCCAATAAACTATCTCTTCTGTTACTTCCTAGCAGATTGCCTACCCATGGTAGCCATTAGCAGACTTCCTCGTCTAATAGCTCTTATGGACTAACCTATGTTACATAGTCCTAGTCATACATCCTCTTTCCCTGAAGATCTTTGGCTGCCTCTTAGCTGGCAAACCCTTAGGTTTAGATTCCACTTGATCATCTCATTATCACTTCCAATACTAGTTTACTCGCCAAACACCGAGGGATTTATACCATAGGATAATATCTCATTTTCTACTACGAACACGTTAAGACTGCTTATACTAAGTCCCTTTACTGATGTAATTTGGCGGGTCCCTTTATTGACTAGTTTACCCCCGTTATTAGAAACCTTCTGGTAGCCTTTTTCTTATCTTTGTAGCTTGGCAGATTCTTTTACTATCTCACTTACCTGTGTCCTTTGATGCATCACGATCAATCTATCACACTACTAGCTGCTTGAGTCATTCAAGGACTTATCCTTCATTGTCCCGACTATCAATCTAAAAGAGTAACTCAGATACTTGAGGATATGCTCTATTGTTGCATTCTTGAATTTGAAGGTAACTAGGAAAATTTTCTTCTACTAGTTGAATTTTCTTATAACACAAGTTACCGGTCGAGTATTAAAATGGCCTCGTACGAAGCTTTATATGGTCGAAAGTGTAGAAATCCGTTATAATGCACTGAATTGAGTCATAAAAAGATTTCAAGTACAGACTTGATCCGTGAAACTAAAGAAAAATTTAAGGTTATTCAAGATTGTTTGAAAGCTACTTTCGACCGTTAGAAATCGTACACTGATTTAAAAAGAAAAGACATCAAAGGTTGGCGATAAAGTGTTCCTGAAGGTATCGCCTTGGAAGAAAGTTCTCTAGTTTGACCGAATAGGGAAACTTAGTCCATGATTCATCGATCTGTATGAGATTATCCAAAGAATAGGGCCAATAGCTTATCGTTTGGCATTACCGTCAGAACATGAAAAGATTCATAATGTTTTACACGTATCGATGTTGAGACGGTATAGATATGATTCCTCTTACATGATCTTTTTGGTTGATATAGAGTTACAGTCTAATATGATTTACAGTGAGAAACTAGTTAAAGTTCTGGCTTGAGAAATGAAAGAATTAAAAAACAAATGTATAGCTTTAGTAAAGGTTCTTTGGTAATGTCACGATATCAAGGAAGCTACCTGAGAATCGAAAGAAGCTATGAAATTGCAATACCTGAACCTTTTCCCTGGTAAGATTTTCGGGAATAAATTTTTTAGGGGGAGTTGTAACAACCCGTTTTCCAGTGGTGTCAAAAATGGTGGTTTTGGAACCACAATTTTGACTAGTGAGTCAGTAAATATTCTTTACCTAATACTTACAAGTCTAATAGAGGCCCTTATTAAAGTTTGGTCTAGTGATTTTGATATTTGGTTGGTTAATTAAGGAAAAAGGACTAAATCGTAAAAGTGGTAAAATTTAAACAGTAATGATTTTTATTAGTATAAATGCAGAATTAATATTTGTATGAGAGCTTAAGTGTTAAATAAATGATTTTCTTATAGGTGGACGGTTAGTGCTTGGAAAATTTAAAGTTTTATATGTTATAATATTATTAAGTTAAAAATAAAATAAGTTAAGAAAGAAAAAATATATTTTCACTTATCGTTCTTCTTCCTTAGTAAAAAATAACCATTGTTGAGTAAGGAGGTTTCGGCCAAGCTTCTTCTCATTGCATGGTTTGAGATTTAAGCCATTTTTTGCAAATTTTATGTTTTTGAGATCATTGTAGCTTATTCTAGTTAATACAAGAACTGTTTTGTAAAAATGTTAAAGATTTCGAAACTTGCCATTAATGGTTTTTAGATGTTCATGAGGTTAAATGATCAATTTATGAGTTTGATTGTTAAATAGGACTATTTTGTAAAGTGATTTTAGTTAGTTTTGAATTTAGGGATTAAATTGATTAAATATTGAATTTAACAAGGAATTTTTATAAAAGTAGTCAGTTAGGGGCTATTAAGGGACTATATTGAATTCGGCACTAACGTTTTTGGTTGCATTGTTAAAAACATCTAGGTTCCAATTTTAGGGACTAAATTGAATAAAAGGTAAAATTTTAGGGTAATATTGTAAAATTTGAATAAAGGGATCATATGGATGAATTTAAATGTTTTAAGTCATTTTAATGGTTTATAATATTGATCAAGAAACAGATCAACCGGTAGACAAACATGCAAAAGGAAAAATTGTTGAGTAGTCATTGGTGTTATATTTGCAGCTGATTTGGTTTAGGTAAGTTCGTATAGTATATAAACTGAGTTAATTGTTGTCTTTATTACTTAATATGTTTGTGCATGTTTGTGATTGAATTACATGGTATAATAATCTTAAACATTGGATGGATCAATATGTAATGATATTATAATTGAGGTACGTGATTGAAAGTGGAAATTATAAGGTTGAATTCATGTGAATGTGATAATGCTTAAATAATTAAATGATATGGTTATGAATCAAGGCCTTTATGAACTTAGTGAATAGCTAGGATACAAATGATATGTCATTAGGGTTATTACCATTTTAGCTGCTGGTTTTGGATGTCCTACTGATGGCTAAGGTCCTGCATATGTTGCAGATACTTCACAGCTCGTATAAGCAGCATCATGTAGTATTATCATCCTGACTCACAGCTCGTGTGAGCAGGCCCATTTTCATAGCTTGTGTAAGCATTGTTATCCTGCGTATCCAATTTTATTTCATTGTGGTTCATCGGGTGGAAATCAGATACATGAAATGACAAATGGTTATATTAAATGGAAAATAATTATTTGAATTGGTTATGATTGTATAATTTGCTACTAATGAATGGTAATTTATGTACCAAGTATGTTCATAAGAATATAATTCATAAGCATGGAAATTGTTTATGCTTGATTTCTAAAGGAACTAACCTTGTTGGTTTCTGGTTTGAATAGGCCATCAATGATCACTATGTTTCTTAAATGTATAAATTATATGTTTAATGCATATGCTCTATTAGACTCGAGTAATTCATGTTAATTTTATGTACAAACTTACTAAGCACTATGGTTCTTAGGTTCGCTCTGTTTGATTTCTTGTAGATCATCGGAAGTTTTGCAGATGGCTGGAATTCAAGTTGGAGCTCACACTATCCATTCAACAACTCAATAGATATTTGATAATTTTGTGATAGGTTATAAGTGACATGTAAATAGGTATTTTGATTACAAGTGTGTAAATATAAGTATGTAAATGGGTATTTTTAATAGCTTGTAATGTTAAATTCTAGTCAAGTGTTATGTTCTGAGATAAATTGGTAACTTTTTTTGGTCATGTGGTGAACTTTTCTTATTGATGTTATGGTTTTTGTTGGTGATCATATGGAAATGTGTATGGTATGTGAATGATGCTTAAATGGTTATGAATGTTAAATTGTAATTTTTTGAACTAAGGTGCCAATTGTGGCTTACTAGTTAGGCACTAAGGGTAAATGAATTAAGTGTTTTTTTGGGTATGTTTTGATTATTTTTGAACAGGTTTGAGTGATGGTATTATGTAGCTTGTGATATATATGAACTAGGAATAGGTAATTTTTTGAAAAAGGGTCTTTTAGGTACACATGGCTTGACACATGACCATGTGCCATACACGAGCATATGGCACGATCGTATGGCATGTGTGATTTAAGTGCCATTTGATATACACGGCCTAGCACCACAGCCTTCTGACCTTGGATTACATGGCATCAACTTGCAACACAGTTTTGTGACACAACTGTGTGGTTCAGCTCCAGACGGCCTTAGCTTGTCACACGGCCATGTGACCCCTATTTTGTATTTTTGGGTCATTTTTCTGAAATGTTTCAAATGAGTCCCTATTTTGTTTTAAATTGTTTTATAGCTTCCGTAAGCTTGATTTAATACCAATAATATATGAATAACATGTCTTTGAGTGTATGATTGATGATTAATGATTGTTAGAGAAATTTTAAATTGATATAGAATGATTATGTGTTGTTGTGTGTGGTAGCATTCCATAACCCTATTTCAATGCAGAAGACGGGGTGAGGGGTGTTATAGCCCTGAAGGACCTATATATTGTTTATATGGTGTTGCCCCGAAGGACCTGTATATAGTTTACACGGATTCACCTTGAAGGACTAGTATATCGTTTACATGGTGTCGCCACGAAGGACCTATTGATAACCATCGTTGTAGTGTCACTCCATAAAAACGATAGATCGTTGTCACGCTGCCACTCTAGCGAGCTAGTAGATACCATTTCACGATGTCGCCAAACTCCCCTATAATACCCTTACCAATCTGCCCATTCCTCCATTCCGCCAATTATTCATCACTTCATCTACCCCGTCAAGGTAAATTTCCTCCATACTCCGCATACAATATAAACTTTCAACTCATACAATTCATTGCACTAGTTAGTATAACATACTAACTCGACTTGCAGCCAAGTAACATTCAGCAAATAGACTTGCAAGAATACACACTCACAATATTATGCATACACATGTAACACCCTATACTCAGCCCGATCGCCGAGCCAGAGTATTAGGATGCCACACCACTATCACTCATCATATACATTTCAAATTGTCTCATTATTAAACTAACATCCTCTTAAATTTAGCATTTGTACGAATATTAAAGTATGCATACTCTAATAATTGTTAAAACATGATAAAAAATCATCGAATAATATTATAATACTAATTAAACATGCATAGAAACCATTTAGAAAAAATTTCAAGACATTTCCGTAGGAACCGATACTGGAACTAAGGCATTGATATTTCTCTCAAATGGTATCGATACCACTTGGAAAATCGATCCCAAAACAACATTTTGTTTCTTGCCTATATTTGAATCACAAGAAAATATTGGTACATTTCAGAAAGTATTGGTTTATTACCCTAAGTTTGATACTCATGATATCGTATCGATACAAAATTATTATACTAACTTCATGCACATCGAAATGTCATAGGGGTATCGTTTCTAAAACCCGACTATAGATACCTCTACTCCAAACAAAAAATACAACATGTTTAAGCATTTAGATCATTCTAACTTGAACCAATACAACATGCAACTATTACATTATCAAAAGAACGTCAAAACATCCATAATAATAATTCAAAGCATCGTAGAAATGTTCGAACTTGAAAACGATATAAAAAAGTTTAAATCCTTGAAATCAAAAGCAATAAATTCTTGAAAACATCCTAATTTTCATGACAAAAACTAGCAAAAAAACTCCCACATTGCCTTTATTTCCCAAAATATAAACGAATGAATAAACACCTACGAAATAATATCAAAGTCTTGCTCGGATTACTCCCGCAAAACCACACCGCTCATATCGTAACACTACTGATGGTCCAAAAAGGAGTGGGTGAGATTTGCATGCTTAGTGACTGGTCAGAATAACTACCACGCAAACATGTCATCATGCATTAGTAAACAACTAAATAGCACAATTACAACAGTCCCAACTTAGTTTCATATTATACATGTTCATACAATATTCATTGGTTTTTTTAGCATGGTAATCAAGTACTCATTTACATATTATTCACATACTTATTTAGGCATATATCAGAATACACATATTTACATCTTAAGATAATTTGGCACTTGAGTTATAAAACATAAAATGGGCTCTATCACTACACATCAGATACACGGATCTCCAACACACCAAATAACTCATAGAGTTGAACATATCCCAAAAAGTGAAGCATATAGCTAGCACTCTCCAACTTGCCAATCATATCCCAGTGAATGGAGCTTAGTTCAGATTCCCTTATCTCTCCAAATCTGTCTCGCACCCCATAAACACAACACATATAAGTGAGTACTCACAACTCTATGGCATGCCAACTATATTCAACGATTTCAAAAATCACAAAGCCAAAATATCTGTTAATAAACACACATATTACTTACCATTTTTTGCACTTTCCGCCGCGTAATCACATTTTAATTATAACAAAGTCACTGTCACATGGCACGTATAACATGCCCACAATCAACTCTTTCACAATAGCCATCATAAGTTTATTACACATATCATAATATCACATTTTAATCCACAATTTCACATCACATTTTCACATAAAAAGTCAAGAGTATGAGGAAGCTTACACTCAGAATTTAGAGCAGAGGTTTACACTACTTCTAAATTCCCAATTAATGCAATGAATCATATCCACAAGCAGTTATTCTAAACACTCACCAATTATGCTTTCGTCAAGAAGCTGAAAGCTCAAACTAGCCTTTTTCCTAACTCATAGATGGTCCTAGCGAATTCAAAGCTTCAATAGAATAAATCATATAACGACACAATCAACAATTAGCTAAGGACTCACCTCAAGCAATAAAAAATATAAGCCTAAGCTAAGTTCCCAAGTAACTAAAACCTTCGACATAACAACTTAAATTCCAAATATCCAGGTTTATACTTAATCTTTTCACCTAAAACTGATTCCGTTCATCTAATTATTCACTTACGATGGATTCTCAACCTTTAAACTATATAAAACTATTCAATTCATGGTAGCAAAAATTTTGACACGTTTATGGCAATTTTCACGAAATTCATTTAAAACACAAGAAATATTTAACGAAACTTCAAAGTAAGCTTCAAAACCTTATAATCTCATCAAAACTAATTAAAAAACACTTTGAAACTACGTTTTTACCCAAAATCTTAAAATCCACCATTAACGACCCAATTTATAGGTTTTATTTAAAACATGTGATTCAATAGCTAAAACTCAATTTTAAAGACTAGATAACATTAAAAACTAATGGGTTGATGAATGGTACCTTCGATGGAAGAAAAATGAGATTTTGGTTGAAAACCTAGAAAACCCACAAACTTGACAATAAAGAAAGCTATGGCGTTTTTGAGTTTTTTTTTTTTTTTGAATTCTATGAAGATTTAATGATTTGAAGGAGAAAGAAATCAATGGAATTAGGATTTGAATAACAAAATTTAATTGGAGAGGCTTTGGAGAGCAAGGGACGACACAACAAGATTAAGAAAAACGATTGTTAAAATAAAATTGTAGGTAGGGGATATTAGGTTAATGTCAAAATTTGGTTTAATTGCTTCAGAAACACACAAAATTTAGCCCATTTTACAAATCAATCTTTATTTCAAAATTGAAAGTATTTTGAGCATCATTTTCAAAAATTGATTTAATTTTCAAAATACCATAGACAAAAATATTGTTGAACACCATGTTAACAAAATTCCCGAGCTCACTAAAGCTAAAATCCCTAAAATACCCCTAAACTCCTAGGCCCAAATTTTGGGTGTGACAACTCAGCCCTTCTAAAAAGAATTTCATCCTTGAAATTTACTCGAGCTAAACAAATAAGGATATTGTTGTCTCATCGCATCCTCGGCCACCCAAGTAGCCTCTTCTGTTTTGTGGTTGCGCCACAAAACCTTAAGCAACAGAGCACTCTTATTATACAAAACCTTCTCTTCACGAGCTAGAATCTCAATCAATTCTTCCTCAGAAGCAAGATCAATTCAAACTTCAATCTCCTCTACTGGAACAATATGCAATGGATCTAAATGAAACTTTCGCAACATAGACACATTAAAAACATCATGAATTTGCTCAAGTTCTGATGACATGTTGAGTCGATAAGCAATCGACCAATCCTCTCAACAACTTCATAAGGTCCAACATACCTTGGACTCAATTTACCCTTCCTACCAAACCTCAAAACCTTCTTCTAATATGAACCCTTTAAGAAAACCTTACCGCCAACTTGAAACTCGATATCTCGACATTTCAAATCCACATAAGATTTCTGCTATGTAACACTACTTTCAAACAATCACAAATAAACTTCACCTTCTCCTTAGTCTTACGAACTAAATTTGGTCCAACTACTCCATTCTTATCCACTTTTGTCCAATATAAAAGACTTCTACACTTCCTACCATACAATGCTTCAAATGGTGCCACACGAATACTTGCTTGAAAACTGTTGTTGCAAGTAAACTCCGCTAATGGTAAATACTGCTCCCAACTACCACTAAGCTTGATCACACAGCTTTGCAACAGATTCTCTAAAACTTGAATTCCGTCTCAGATTGACCATTAGTTTAGGGGTGATAAGTCGTATTGAAACTAAGCTTCGATGCCAATCCACTTGCAAACTCTTCCAAAACCTCAAAGTAAAGAGTGGATCCCTAACTGGAACTCCATGGAGACATAATTTCAGCAATATACAACTCTGCCAGCTTTTACAAAGAATAGGTGGTACGCACTGCCAATAAATGTTCACTCTTTGAAATCGATCAACTATCACCCACACTGAATCCTTCTTTGTTAGAGTCAACGACAAAGCCAAAACAAAGTCCATAGTGATCTTTTCCCACTTTCATTCAGGAATTGTAATTGGCTGCAACAAACTTGAAGGAAACTGATGTTCTGTCTTTACCTTCTGACAAACAAAACAACGAGTCACAAAATCTGTAACATCACGCTTTAAACTAAGCAACCAATAAATGTCTCGGAGATCATGATACATTTTACCACTACTGGGATGCACAGTGTAAGGGCTACTATGTGCCTCAATAAGAATCACTTGCCTCAAATCTACATCATGCAACACACACAAATCTACATCGAACAAGTCATCAATTCGCGGGAAAGGATACTTATTCTTAATAATCAGCTTGTTCAACTGCCTATAGTCAATACACATTTGTATCATACCATCCGTCTTATTCACAAACAAAAGCAATGCACCCCAAGGTGACACACTTGGTCGAATGAACCCTCTATCAAGGAACTCTTGCAATTGAATCTTTAACACTTTGAGCTCTTTTAGTGCCATGCAATACCCAGATAGAGATCAATACCAAACTCAACTTCACGTTCTAGCGGTAAACCCATCAACTCTTCGAGAAACACGTCAGGAAAATCCTTAACAGTGTGAATATCTTAAATGCTCAACTCCTTGCTAACTGAATTCTTCACATAAGCTATGTAAGCTTCACAACCTTTTTCGATCATCTTCTCAACCTTCATAGTCGAAACCACATTAGACAATTATCGATCTTTCACCAACAACAATAATTTCCAAACAATCACCACTCCTCAAAGTAATTCATTTTCTCTCAAAATCTACCTTAGTCTTATGCTTGGTCAACCATTCCATACCAATAATCACATCAAAACCATAGAAAGGCAATTCCATAAGATTAACAGAGAAAACGTGCCCTTGAATCATAAGGGGGCATCTACGATAAACTTTGTTCACTACCACACTATAACTAATGGAACTAATAACAGTCATACCCAAATCAATAGTCTCTACTGGAATCCTTAACTTACAAGCCAATTTACTCAAAATGTACGAATGTGTACAACAAGAATCAACCAAAGAAAATAATGAAGTAGACTTCAAAGTGAAAGTACTTGCGATAACATTAGTCGAATCTTGATCCTTTGGCTCCCTAACAACATAAACCCAATTTGGACCTCTAGACTCAACTTGTGTAGCAACAGTTAGAGCAATAATCCGCTGCCCAAGCGGTCTCCGAAATATCTCTACTGCAAACACAACCTCTAGTAGGCATAGAAGCAAGTTCCAAACTATGAGTCTGTGAAACCTCTACTCTATTTGGGCAATCCCTCAGAAAATGCTTCTTCGAACCACACTTAAAACAACCACCTACCATAATGCGGCACTCACCAGGATGCCTACGCTCACAATGTGTAAAAAACAGCTATCCAGAACCACCTATCGAACCACTAGTACTAACCACAACACTACTCTACTATCTAGACTGACTCGGTCGAAACTGACATCTCGCACCCCTACCAAAACAATGACTACCACACCCTCTTTTAGGTTGTCGATTAGATGCACCATCGAAAGCCCTCTTACCGAATTCAATAACCACAAAACGAGGCGACTCACCTAAAGTCTCATCAACTGCTTTAGCTTTCTCCACTAACTCATCAAACATCTCTACGTTCTGAGCTACCAAGTAAACTCGAAACTCTGCCTCATGGTCAGCCGCTAACAAACTACCCTGAATCAAATCTAGAAACTCACGTTTATGAGCCTCCATGTACTGCTCACCCATAAACTTCCTCTTAAAAACCTCAAGAAAATATCCCCAAGTTAAACGATTAGTAGTAGTACCTCTCTTAAGAGTATCCCACCAACGATGTGCCTCACTGTCGAGTAAAGACACTATACAACCCAACTTCTCCTCATCAAAACAAGACATCTGCTCGAGGATCATTTCAACTCTTTCCAACCAGTACTCAGCTACGGTCAGATCAGTACCTTTCACTCTAGAAAACTCTTTACCACCCAATGCCCGAAGTCATTCAAGAGGTACCCCACGACTAATAGGTTTAGGAGTAGGGTTAGCACCAATAATTCGCTGAAACGCTCCAATCATAGCTTCCATCAGAGGGCCAACACCCTCATCAAGTATGTTCACTCTACGCAGTGACATAGGAGGTGCAGAGGATGTACCCGCTTTTTAAGCAGTAGCTCTCACATTAACACGTCTAGGAGGCATATCTAATAATCTAACATGCACAAACAAATAAAAGGTGTGAATGGTGGGGAAATTATCCAAGTTACAATCCTATAAGAAAAATTTAGGATTAAGGCAATGTGTTCTCGTTTTTACCCCCAAATGCAATTCAATCAGAGACATTTTCCTCAAGCAATAAAAAACATAAGCCTAAGCTAAGTTCTCAAGTAACCGAAACCTTCGACATAGTAACTTAAATTCCAAATATATTGGTCTATACTTAATCTTTTCACCAAAAACTGATACTGTCTAATTATTCACCTATAACAAATTCTCAACTTTTAAACTATATAAAACTACTCAATTCGTGGTAGCAAAATTTTTGAAATGTTTTTGGCAATTTTCACGAAATTCATTTAAAATCCAAGAAATATTTAACAAAAATTCAAAGTAAGTTTAGAAACCATCTAATCTCATCAAAACTAATTGAACAACACTTTGAAACCACGTTTTTAACCAAAATCTCAAAATCGACCATTAACAACCCAATTTTTAACTTTTATTTAGAACATACAATTCAATTGCTACAAACTCAATTTTAAAGACTAAATAACATTAAAAAATAATGGGTAGACAAATGGTTACCTTCGATGGAAGAAAAATGAGCTTTTGGTTGAAAATCTACAAACTTGACAATGAAGAAATCTATGGTGCTTTTTAGTGTTTTTCTTGGAATTCTATGAAGATTTAATGATGTGAGGGTGAAAGAAATAAATGGAATTTGGATTTTAAGAACAAAATTGAATGGGAGAGACTTGGGAGATCAAGGGATGGTACAACAAGATGAAGAGAAACTATCGTGAAAATGAAACTCTAGATTGGGGATATTAGGTTGATTTCAAAATTTAGTTTAACTACTTTAGAAGCACACAGAATTTAGCCCCTTTTACAAATCAGTCATTATTTCAAAACTGAAAGTCTTTTAAACATCATTCTTAACAATTGATTTAATTTTCAAAATGCCATAGACAAAAATATTTTCTAACACCATGCTAACGAAATTCTCGAGCTAAAATCCCTAAAATACCCCTAAAACTTTTAGGCCCAATTTTGGGGTGTGACAACACAACTTACTCATCTTCCATGTTCATACACAAACATGGTCTTAGACACAACTCAGAGGAGACACGAATATAGTTCAAGCAAACGACACAACATCATCAGTCACCTAAAAGTAGAATACAAAAACTCATCTTACTTCATTTATCCTTGTTAGCTTAACTTATCCAAACGCCAAATCTTCCTTTGTCCTAGCAGCTAAGCATGACAACCATTTACCGGTTAAATCAAAGGTATTCGAACCGTAAAAATCTGGAACCCAATTTATAGAAACTCATCAAGAGTCCTTACCCTTCTTCCTTCAATGATTCATGACCACAGAAAGGTAAGAATGCTTTTCTGTTTCATAATTTTTCTCTATTCCTGGACTTTAATTCTCACGACTTTTGCTCCATGCAGAGCTATCCTACATTCTCCTTTTCTTCAGAACAACCGAAGAAGATAATGTAGATGAGAACAATTTGAAAATAAAATTGAGAAGGATTCCTTTTTGCAAGAATGTCCCTTCTCTCCCAAATATATAACTCTTTTACATGATCTCCCAACCTCTACTAGCCTATCATCAGTAATCATTATGTCTCCCACTTATGGAACCAGCTAGTTTCATCTTAACCAAACCAGAATTGAAATCCAACTAATTGCTTATTAACTGCTAAAATTTCTAAATTTCTTAGTAGGGTCCACCAACTCATTATTTAATTCAATTCACTCCCAATTCCTTTATCTTCATGTCCTAAATGAAAAATGGGTGTGACAAAATCATTGTATTTGGTTATCTCCTAACAGTCTATTTTATATTTAACTCTAATACTTAAAAATCTTAATGTATTTGTACATGAATTATAATATCATGTAAAAATAAAAACTTACAAAAATTGAAGAAGATAGATAGATAATATATAAAAGATAATAGATAGAATAGTATAAAAAAAGTTCAAGGAAAATTTTGAATAAACTTACTCTTCTAGCCTGCCCTGGTGTCGAGGTGTATATATATAATTTTTTCCACTACATTGAATAAATATTAAAACTGTATAACCGTATAAAAAATCTCCCTCACATTTACAATTACTATTCCACTTACCTGTTACTCACACACTACATTGTTCTATAATCTCTAAAGGACCTTTTGCCTTGTTCCATCATCTCAAAATGTTTTCCTCAGCCTCTCAAAACACATGCTAAAAAAGGGGAATTTGTAACACTCTAAACCCGGCCTAGACGTTATGGTCGAATCTGACGTGTCACATTGAAGTGTCTTTCAAAAATTGGTCTTGTTTGTAAAAATTTGTTTCTAAGTTTAAAAACCTCTTAATTATTATTTAACAAATCATCTAGCCAAAACGTTTACCTTGCTGTCTTGCTTTTGTTATAGTAAGTTGATCTAAAATCGCGGAAGCTTTTGAAACTTTGTTGTTTAGGTCTCGTGTATTTGAAAACAGTAATTATTTTGAAAATATGTCTTCTCCTAAACTAGCAATTTAAAATAAGTAAGTAAAAGCCCAATTAAAAATTTAAACAAACTTAAAGGCCTTATTACAAAAACTAAACCCAACATAAACATTAAATTTAAATAAAAGCAAGAGTAGAACAGCTGCAGTTGTCTGGCCACCTCCGAGTCCCTCGCAGCACCAAATCGCCTAAGACTGAGGATTACCTGCACGGTTAAAAGACAAGAGTGAGTTTACAAAACTCAGTGTGTAATCCCCTATCAGTCAATCAGTATAGAACAAGCAGTGACAGTCTAGGCCTGAGCCTTATTCAGTAACAGTACAGTGTGGGCCTTAGCCCAATAAAATATCAGTACAGTGTAATAATGCAACCCATCCCTATGCAGCCAACACACCATGTGGGGATAAAATCGACCCGCCCAGCCAACACACTAATATCCCAGTAAAGCTGCCACTAATAGTATCGCAGCAAAGCTGCCAGTAACAGTATCTTCCTCCATAACAGTATCCCAACCCCATGCGGTATGTCATGTCATAAATCATACGTGATGCAAATGTCATACTCGATCATAGTCATACATATCAATCATAGAGCAAATCAGTTATACATAACATAAGGCCATATCAGTCATTTCTTCTCCTAGAGGTATAACAGTCATTTTACCCTATGGGGGTATTTTGGTCAGTTTACCCTATAGGGTTATTTCAGTCATTTTACCCTATGAGGGTATTTTAATCATTTAACCTATGGGGCATTTTAGTCTTTATACCCTATGAGGGTATTTCAGTCATTTTACCCTATGAGGGTATTTCAATCATTTTACCCTATGGAGGTATTTTGTTCATTTTACCCTATAGGGGTATTTCGGTCATTTTATCCTATGAGGGTATTTCTGTCATTTTACCTTATGGGGGTATTTTGGTCATTTTACCTTATAGGGGTATTACGGTCATTTTATCCTATGGGGTATTTCGATCATTTATTGACCTCTCAAAAGGTCCGTAGTCACCCCGACCGACTCAAGTAACATAAATGGTCAAATAGTGTAAACGGGCCCAAGGCTCATTACTCAGCTCAAGTGGGCCCACACGTTCGTGTGCCCGTTCAGCCCAAAATTTGCCATAGCTATGGGATCTATACCGCCTAGTCCAGTATTTGCCACAATTCGTGGATTTCAACCGTGTGGGGCCCATAAGCCCTTTGAGCCCACACGACCCATTTCGGCCTAACGTGGCCCATTACGGCCTAAGCCCATGAAAAATCTCATGGAGGCCTCTACAATCCATCGCCCATGTTTCACGGGTTGGGCTTACCACACGAGCGATCGCACGCCTGTGTGGTCTCAAACATCGTATTTTCGGCTTTTCGATTTTTTGTCGTTCTATGATTTCAATAGGGTGTTTACACACTTGATTGTGAAAACGCACCAAGATCCACGAGCACCCAAAACCTACATTCATACAAGGCTTTCCATTTGTCGCTAAACAATAGGGTTAATCTCCCTCTTTTACACCCTTAACGAACACTAAATTAATACTTGCCTCGACTATCAAAATTGGCTTAGCCCACTTATACCACTGACGAAGGTTAACTAGTATCTCTTTGCGGATATCTGCATTGCAAACAGATTATTAAACAAGATTGTTTATTCATGTGGTTTAAATCCATACATGACAACTCACGGAACCACAGAAAGCACTCAGCCAACACTTTAGAATGCTAGACTACATACTTACCTTGATTGAATGATGAGAGAAAGGTTTCGACGATTTTAATATCACTTGCTACACCTTTACTCCTCGAGGAAATCGTTTCGATGATTTTAATATCACTTGCTACAGCTTTACTCCTTGAGGAAATCGAACCGTCAGAGAATATTTGTCAAGTTGAAAGCAAAATGGAAGAGATGAAGAGGAGAGAAAGGCAATATTTGACAAGTAGTTGTGCAAAAAAGGGTTGAGAAAGAAAAGCAATTCAAACATAAGATGCAACACGAAACCACTTCAACACAATTCGGTAAAGGTTTGGAAAAGAAGAGAAGTGAAAAGAAGCAACAAAAAGAAGAGGGGAAGAAAGAAGGAGAATTCCGAAGAGGGGAACCAAAAACTATTCGGCCAAAAACAACCTTTTATGTGCTCTTTCAGTGTGCATGCATACAAGGTGTTCGATTGCTGGGTAGTGCACTGAAGCATCTTGGAGGTCCAACTTTGAAGTCGGTCCCTCGAGTACTGACTTCACCTCTCCCTTCTGTAAACTCAATAAGTTTGCTAAATAATTAAGGAAATTGATTGCTTAATTATTTTTAAAACTCATATATACAAGATGCAATAGCCCAATTTTACCCAGACCCAAATCAGACCAAAAAGACAAAAAAAAACTAAATAAAAATCCCAAATATTAACAGTCTATCGGACCCAAATTACAAGCCCAAAAAATAAAAACCCTAAGGCCCAACAAGCCCACAACCTAAACAAAAAAATAAAAAAAAACCCTAGCCCCCAGCCTGCTGCCGCTGCACCTAGCCCCTGACACCTCTGCCACTACTACCTGCAAGGAAATATGGACACCTGCAACATGCAACAAACACGTGAGAAAAAACAACGAAGAAAAAAACAAAAAATAGAGACCAATCGTTTTGTAATTCGGCTATAAAAGCCGTAACTGATATTTTGTAAATTTTTCGGATGTGATATTGAAAGAAAAAGAATTCAAAGTAAAAGAAAGGTGATTATTTTTAGTTAAATCTTCTATTTATTTTATTTTATTTATTATTTCATAAAAATAAAAAGTAAGAAACTTACCGAGGACGTTTCCTCTCCCTCTGTCATCGGAGGCTCTTTTCGGCGTCGAGAACCCAAGACTTTAGGGTTCGACACGACGGTTCCTTGGAGAAAATTAGAGATTTTTTTTCTTTTTCTGTTTCCTTATTTTTGAAGTAGAAAGTAAAAGGGGATCAAAATTGAAAATTTTGGATTTTTGTAGATCGAAAATTGTTGTTTTAGTAAATCAAGTCTTTTATTAAAACGATTAAATCACAAGGTGATCCGATCACACTTAATAAAAAGGACTGGTGGCGACTCCCATGTTCGTTTTCATTTTCAAAATCAAAGTTGTCTCCTTTATAAAAAAATGGTTTCGATAGCTTGGCAACTCTGCTGGGGACCCAAAATAAGAGAGACAAACCACGAGTTGATTACTTTTTGTCTTTTTGTCAAAAATTGAAAACTTGGTTTAAATGTACGATCCTTTTGTTGCATTTCATCCGTCTTTATTACGATCTTCATCATTGTGGTTTAATTGCTATGTTGGTTTAAGTTTTGGTATCTTTCTGCACATTGCATCGCGTGATCGATCGATCTTACCCTTTTAAGTGGGAGTGAGAAGCTATTCCTTCGTGAGGTCTTCACCACCGTGCAGGATAGTGGATCGCTTTCGGGGTATATCCGTACCTATGTCTTCGTGAGATTTCATCTCCGTGCAACCATAGGGAAATGTATTCCCCTGAACTGAACGCGGTCCATATGAGCCTATAATTGGTGAGGATCGAGGAATCTGTTGGTTTGAGTACCTTTACTTTAGAACTAAACCCCATATAGTGAGCCTTAAAAGCCCACCCTAGGTAGAACTGCATCGAACCCCTAGTGGTCATCCAAATAGAGAGCTTGTTATGGAAAATGGATTTCTTGATAAAGTGGAAGACAATGCGGTTGTTCGAATACGGTCTGAGAAAACGTAATAAGGGAAGGGTGATGGTCCGATGAATGAGTTTACGACTTTGCATCGTTGCATGAGGATTCAAGCTAACAAAGATTATTCGAGAGCCGCCAACGTTCCAACTTTCTTAAAGAAGCTAACGTGTCTCACGAGGATGAGTGAACAATAGGTCGCGGCTTAGATCAAGAAAAAATGAGATAGAGGAGGCACCCCTTTGAAGAGTTCGCGAGATTCAATCTTAACTTATGGATATCGATGCCTTCACTTTGAGTATTAGGGCAAGGTCGTATATGTAGAGTTCCTGTCTGGAGTGTTAGAAAAAGGAAAGAGCCCTATGGTCAATTCCAGGGACGATAACAAGGATCCTGCTTATCCTCCAGGAGTTACCCCAACAAACACCCAAGCACAACCAAACACATATCCACAAAGGGTGTCTGTTAACATCAGACCCCAATACCAGACTGGTACCTTGACACTAGCGAACTTCCCGACAGGTTCAGGTTCTAACCCGGGGGATAAATAACCAATCCTATTTTCCTTGATTTGGATGATCTAGCGAAAACAAAATAGGGGATAGTGGAGCTCCCAAAATAATTTGAAGATTGTTACAAACGAAAAAGGCGGGAGTGGAGCTCTCAAATCAATATTTTAAAGGCCTCGAGAAAGAGGGAAAATGAGGTGAATAATGCGAGTACGTGTAACAAGGGCTATTCAAAGCCGATTACCATAAGCCAACCAAGGACGGCAACTACTAGCCATCAGATCCCCCGATGGCAAGAGCCCAATCCAAGACCGAACTCAGAAAAACTCCGGTTGACGCCCATCCCAATCACGTATGGGGAGTTGTACCAAAGGTTTTTTGATGCACATGTAGTATCCCCTTTCTACCAAAAACCTATGCAGCCCTCATACCCTAAATGGTACGACGCGATACCACGCGGGAATCACAGGACACTCAATCGAGAACTACACCGCTTTCAAAAAGATAATCAAAAGACTCGTCAAAATAGGTATTGTGAAATTCGTTGATCCATATAGTGCAGAAAATCCGTTACCCAACCATTCTGACAAAGGGGTAAATGCAATAATCGAGAGTGTAGGGAGGAGAATCAAGACAGATATAACAAAAGTGAAAACCCCGCTGAGGGAGGTTTGGAAGAAAATGGTAGGAGGATTAATCACACAGGATTTAAGGGAGAAACCCGGAGAAGCAAGGAACTACTGTGAGTTCCATGATGAAGAGGGTCACGAGATTCAAAAGTGCAATGAATTCAGAGCCTTGGTGCAAGGCCTGATGGATAATAAGGCACTAGAATTCTATGAATATATTGAAGGCCCGGAAGGAATGTTTAGAAATTGTAGTATTAATGCTATATCCGAAGAAATAATTAGAAAAAAAAATTTATCAGCCATTTGCCCTAAAGAGCTTGGAAGTGTTCTGAACAATTAGACTGCGAAAGAGATTCCTATAGTTTTTAGAGCTGATTCAGAGTAATGTTCACAACACGCTTTTTTCTTTAAGCCTAGAAGCAATAAGAATCCTTTTGTAAAATAGGCTCATGTCCAACATCTTTATTTCAATAAAAAATGCATTTTTGTGTCTCATTTTGAGCAAATATTCTTTTATTCCTTCATTTCATTCATATTCATACCATATAAATAACTGTTCTTAAATTCATTTATTCTTTGGATATTCCTTCGTGCCTATAACAGGTCTCCAGATATCAACGACGTGAGCGACACTACTACTTACCCAAAATCTCTTTTTGAGCGAGACATGCGTCTGGAGGGACTTCAGGACTTTAAAGATGACCGAGACTGTAGCTTATCTCCTGATTTGTTAATGATGGTAGAACAAGATGAGAAACAGATCCTACCTTACACAAAATCAATGGAATCCATTACTTTTCTCTATGTGGGGCATGGATGTCAGTGGGCCAATCTCGCCAAAAGCTTCTGGCAGTCATCGATTCATCTTTGTGGTCGTCGATTACTTCACCAAGTGGGTAGAGGTTGTTTCATATGCCAATGTCACCAATTTGGCAGTCAGCAAGTTCTTAAAGAAGAAGATTATATGTTGGTTTGGCATGCCGGAAAAGATCATATCTAACAATGCATTAAATTTAAACAACAGCACGATAGCAGATGTCGTAACCATTTCTAGATCAAGCACCACAACTCATCGCCATATCACCCAAAACTGAATGGTGTAGTGGAGGCAACCAATGAGAACATTAAGAACATCGTGGAGAAAATGACTGAGACTTACAGAGATTGGCATGAGAAGTTACCATTTGCCCTTTATGCTTATAGAACGTCTGTCAGCACCTCTGCCGGGGCAACGCCTTTCTCATTGGTCTATAGAATGGTGGCAGTTTTACCCATCGAAGTTGAGATTCCTTCCCTTTGAGTCTTGTCAGAGCTGAAGTTAGATAAAGTAGAATGGATCCAAGCCCGATATGATCAGTTAAATTTGATTGAAGAGAAAAGGTTGAAAGTTATCCGTCATGGTCAAATGTACCAAAAGTGAATGATGCGCGCTTACAACAAAAAGGTTCGCCCTAGAGAATTCCATAAGGGGGACTTGGTATTGAAGAAGATCCTTCCCATACAAAAAGATTTTAGAGGAAAATGGATGCCAAACTAGGAAGGACCTTATGTTGTAAAGAAGACATTTTCTGAAAGAGCATTGATATTAACTGAGATGGAGGACAAGAGACTGCCTAATCAAGTAAATCCAGATTCAGTCAAGAAATACTTCACTTAAAAACAAGAAAAAGAAAAAGAAAAGAAAAAAGAGAAAAAAAAAGAAGAAGAAGAAAAAGAAAAAAAAAGGAGAGGCCAAGGCGAAAACCCACAAAGGGCGCCTTGAGACCAAAAGGGTTTTGAATTGAAAACCCAGAAAAGGCAATTCAAATTTTGATCGAAGGTGGGGCATGCAGTAGTCTTGCTATGCCTAAATTAAAAATGAGGGGGGATGCTAAATCTTAGGGCATCAACAAAGTACTCTAAATCTCCTAACACATGTTGAGCTCAAAATGGTCCTCAAGAACTTCGTACAGAGAAGCTCGGGCTACGATATCTGAGGCATCTATTTTTCCCCTCTCCTATTTTGTATTCCAGCAATGTTTTCTTTCTTTCATTAATCCATTCTTTTCAAATTTTGTTCCTGATAAATCTCAGTTTTGTCCATCATTATGATATTTTTCAAGCATTTTCCACTGAAATAACGATTAATGGACTAATAATACTTTCATAAAAGGAGTTCTGCATATTACTCTGGAAGCTTTTAAATAGTACGAGGACCTGAAATAGGACTATTATTTAGAACTAACCAGACCTAAGGGTTGGAAACATTTGAGAAAGAATAGTCTAAATTATGGTAATTTCTTCGGGATTTCTGTCAAAAATACCGGCTGAACAAGAAGGAAAGGTAATGTGTCAGTGATAGAACCTCGATGAACAACGAGCAATATTAACCTAAGCATTAAAAGAGGATCATTCTCAAAAAATAACAATCTACATGCATGAAAATATCATTCATACACAACTAGTTATGAGCATTTCATTCATTTCGATCATGACATCCTAATCACTAGGCATAAATAGGTCCATGAAATGGATTCTACAGGTCATGTTCCCCAAAGAACAGATCAACGAAACCACAAATCCTATATCCCTAAAGTTACAGTGGAATGGATTGAACTCATTATGGCGAATCTCATCACCCTGAAGTTGCAGTGGAGTAGATTGAAGCCACAAGCCTTATCTCTGTGAAGTTGCAGCGGAGTACACTGAAGACAGCGAATCGTATTTCCCTAGCATTGCAGCGAAACAGATTAAAGCTAAAAATTATGGCGAATCTTATCTTCCTAAAGTTGCAGTGGAGCAGATTGAAGCCATCAGCCTTATCTCCCTAAAGTTGCAGTGGAGCAGACTGGAGACAGCGAATCTTATTTCCCTGGCGTTATAGTGGAAGAGATTAAAGCTACAAATTATGGAAGATATTATCATCTTGAAGTTGCAGTGGAGCAGATTGAAGTCAGCAGCCTTATCTCCCTGAAGTTGCAGTGGAGCAAACTAAAGACAGCGAATCTTATTTCCCTGGAGTTACAGTGGAATAGATTAAAGCTACAAATTATGATGGATCTTATCTTCCTGAAGTTGCAGTGGAGCAGATTGAAGTCACCAATCCTATCTCCCTGAAGTTGAAGTGGAGCGGATTAAAACGACAATTCCTATACCCCTGAAGATGCAATGGGATGGAATAAGACTCATTCAAGAGAAGAAGCACAAAAAATTCAAGACTCGGTAAGACTGGGCAAAATTAGTCCTTTTAAATCTTTGCTCCATTCTCGTTACACGATAATGAGCAAAGAGGGGCAGTTGTAATAGCCCAATTTTACCCAGGCACAAATCAGACAAAAAAAACAAAGAAAAAATAAATAAAAATCTCAAATATTAGCAGTCCATCAGATCCAAATTAAAAGCCCAAAAAATAATAAACCCTAAGGCCCAACAAGCCCACAACCTAAACAGAAAAACAAAGAAAACCCTAGCCCCGAGCCTGTTGCCGCCGTACCTAGCCCCTGACAACTCTGCCACCACTACCTGCAAGGAAATATGGACACCTGCAACGCGCAACAAACACGTGAGAAAAAAAAACAGAGAAAAAAATAAAAAAAAATAAAGACCAATCGTTTTGTAATTCGGCTATAACAGTCGTAACTAATATTTTGTAAATTTTTCGGATGGGATATTGAAAGAAAAAGAATTCAAAGTAAAAGAAAGGTGATTTTTTTAGTTAAATCTTCTATTTTTTATTTTTTTATTATTTCATAAAAATAAAAAATAGGAAACTTACCGGGGATGTTTCCTCTCCCTCCGTCATCGGAGGCTCTTTCTGGCGTCGGGAACCCAGACTTTAGGGTTCGGCGCAACGGTTCCTTGGAGAAAAATAGAGTTTTCTTTTTTTTTTATTTTTGAAGTAGAAAGTAAAAGGGGGTCAAACTCGAAAATTTTGGGTTTTCAAGCTCGACGGCCGACAGTCGAACCCTTGGTCAGAAGAAGAAAGAGAGGAGAGAGTCTTGAGAGACTTTTTGAAGTTTTTTTTTTAAAAAAATGATGGGCTAAATGAATTTTTTGGTTAAAAATTTGACTTTCATAGGGTGCTAAAATGGCGCCGTTTTGTTGGGGTTCAGAAAGCCCCAAAATGACGTCGTTTTGAGGCTGACCCACGCGCGACCTGACCCACCTAGGAGGATCCGCGTGTTTTTTATTAATGGGCTATTTCCGCTTTTAGCCCTTCCGCTTTTTTTATGGTTTGCAATCAAGTTTCTTTCATTTTTTAATTGCACCCCATAATTTATTTCGATTTACAAATTGGTCCACTCTGAAACTGCGCGTTTTGGGGGGTGGGGGTTATTGCCCATTTGGCCCCTCCTTGTTATTCGTGCTTTCAACTTGGTCCTTTTCCTTTTATTATTTTCTGATTTGCCCCAAATTTCTGTTTTAAAATTTAATTTAGTCCCCTTTTTGTTATTTTTGCTATTTTATTATTAAAATTAATTATTTTACTATTATTATTACTATTATTATTTTCCTGTTTATTTATTTATTTATTTTATTACCATATTATTAAATAAATTAGTTTTGCATTATTATTTCTATTATATTTATTTATTTGCCTAAATTTTATAAATACATTTATTTTATTATATCATGTCATTTATTTATATCATCTTATATAATTTAAAACTTTAGATTTTTATTATTATATTATTTTAATATCATCATCATTATTATTAATATTATTATTCTTAAATTGTTTTATACAATATTTACTTATTTATTTAATATTAGGTCTTTAGCTTCAAATTTTTAGTTTGTTATCCTTATTATTTGTCTTTTTATTTTTGGATCGTTTATTTTATTTTATTTTCGTTCTTTATATTATCACTCATATTAATGCATTTATTGTTATTCTGCCATGGATATCAACACCGTACTTTATTTCTACCAATTCGTGTTACATTAATCATTACCCAATACATAAGTTTTTTAAATAAGCGATATGTAGTATTTTGAGATTCGAAAAGTCGTTCCCTAACTTAAGGGGTTTCGATTTTCTAGATAAATTCGAATACACGAACCTTTTTAACCATAAGTTTTTAAATAATCTTGGGAATTAAAAAAGATCGTGTTCTAACTTATGGAATATAATTTCTGTTCTAAAACCGAGATAGTCAAATATCGTTCCCTAAGGCCCGGAAGGAATGTTCAGAAATTGAGCATCAATGCTATATATGAAGAAGGAATTGGAAAAGAAAATTTATCAGCCATTTGCCCTTATGAGCGTGGACGTGTTCTGAACAATTAGACTGCGGAAGAGTTTCTCGTAGTTTTTAGAGCTGATTCAGAGTAATTTTCAAAACATGCTTGTTGCTTTAAGCCTAGAAGTAATAAGAATCCTTTTTGTGAAATAGGCTCATGTCCAACATCTTTATTTCAATAAAAAATGCATTTTTGTGTCTCATTTTGAGCAAATATTCTTTTATTCCTTCATTTCATTCATATTCATAGCACATAAATAATTGTTCTTAGATTTATTTATTCTCTAGATATTCCTTTATGCCTACAATAGGTCTCTAGATATCAACGACATTAGCGACGTTGCTACTGACCTAGAATCCCTTTTTGAGTGAGTCATGTGTCTAGAGGGACCTCAAGACTTTGAAAATGAACAAGGCTGTAGCTTATCTCATGATTTGTTAATGATGGTAGAACAAGATGAAAAACAGATCCTACCTTACACAGAATCAATGGAATCCATTGCTTTTCTCTATGTGAGGCATGGATGTCAGTGGGCCGATCTCGCCAAAACCTTCTGGCAGTCATCAATTCATCTTTGTGGTAGTCGATTACTTCACCAAGTGGGTAGAGGTTGTTTCATATTCCATTGTCACCAAGTCAGCAGTCATCAAGTTCTTAAAGAATAAGATATATGTCGGTATGGCATGTCGGAAAGGATCATATCTGACAATGCATTGAATTTGAACAACAGCATGATAGCAAGGGTCTATAACCAATTCTAGATCAAGCGCCACAACTCATCGCCATATCGCCTAAAAATAAATGGCGTAGTGGAGGCAGCCAATAAGAACATTAAGAAGATCGTGGGGAAAATGACTGAGACTTATAGAGATTGGCATGAGAAGTTACTATTTGCCCTTTATGCTTATAGAACGTCTGTCAAGACCTCTACCGGCGTAACACCTTTCTCATTGGTCTATGGAATAGAGGCAGTTTTACCCATCGAAGTTGAGATTCCTTCCTTCCGAGTCTTGCCAGAGCTGAAGTTGGATGAAGCAGAATGGATCCAAGCCTGATATGATCAGTTAAATTTTATTGAAGAGAAAATGTTGAAAGCTATCCGTCATGGTCAAATGTACCAAAAGCGAATGATACGAGCTTCCAACAAAAAGGTTCGCCCTAGAGAATTATTTGAGGGGGACTTGGTATTGAAGAAGATCATTCCCATACAAAAAGATTGTAGAGGAAAATGGATGACAAACTGGGAAGACCTTATGTGGTAAAGAAGGCCTTTTGTGAAGGAGCGTTGATATTAACTAGATGGACGACAAGAGCTTGCCTAATCCAGAAAGTTCATTTTAAGTCAAGAAATACTTTACTTAAAAAAAATAAAAAGAAAAAGGAGAGGCCAAAGCGAAAACCTACAAAGGGCGCCCTGAGACCAAAAGGGTTTGGAATTGAAAACCAAGAAAAGGGCAATTCAAATTTTAATTGAAGGTGGGGAATGCGGTAGTATTGCTATTCTTGAATTAATAAGGAGGGCGGATGTTACGTCTTGGGGCATCAACAAAGTACTCTAGATCTGCTAAACACATGTTGAGCTCAAAATGGTCCTCAAGAAGTTCGTACAGAGAAGCTCAGGCTGCGGTATCTGAGGCACCTATTTTTCCTCTCACCTATTTTGTATTCTAGCAATGTTTGCTTTCTTTGATTAATCCATTCTTTTCAGATTTTGTTCCTGATAAATCTTAGTTTTGTCCATCATTATGATCTATTTCAAGCATTTTGTACTGAAATAACGATTAATGGACTAATAATACTTTCATAAAAGGAGTTTTGCATATTACTCTAGAAGCTTCTAAATAGTACGAGGACCTAAAACAAGACTATTATTTAGAACTAACCAAACTTAAGGGTTTAAAACATTTGAGAAAGAATAGTCTAAATTATGGCTATTTCTTCGGGTTTTCTGTAAAAAATATCGGCTGAACAAGAAGGCAAGGTAATGTGTTAGTGATAGAACCTCGATGAACAACGAGCAATATTAACCTAAGCATTAAAAGAGGATCATTCTCAAAAAATGACAATCTGCATGCATGCAAATATCATTCATACACACCTAGTGAGAAGCATTTGATTCATTCCGATCATTACATCCTAATCATTAGGCATAAATATGTCCATGAAATGGATTCTACAGGTCATGTTCCCCAGAAAACAGATCAGCGAAACAACAAATCCTATATCCCTGAAGTTGCACTGGGATGGATTGAAGTCAATATGGCGAATCTTATCTTCCTGAAGTTGCAGTGCAGCAGATTAAAGCCACCAACCTTATCTCCCTAAAGTTGCAGCGAAGTAGACTGAAGACAACGAATCTTATTTCCCTGACGTTGCAGTGGAACAGATTAAAGCTACAAATTATGGCAGATCTTATCTTCTTGAAGTTGCAGTGGAGCAGATTGAAGCCACCAGCCTAATCTACCTAAAGTTGCAGTGGAACAGACTGAAGACAGCGAATCTTATTTCCCTGGCGTTGCAGTGGAACAGATTAAAGCTACAAATTATTACGGATCTTATTTTCCTGAAGTTGCAGTGGAGCAGATTGAAGCCACCAGCCTTATCTCCCTGAAGTTGCTGCGGAGCAGGTTGAAGATAGCGAATCTTATTTCCCTGGCGTTGCAGTGGAACAGATTAAAGCTACAAATTATGGCAGATCTTATCTTCTTGAAGTTGTAGTGGAGCAAATTGAAGCCACCAATCCTATCTCCCTGAAGTTGCAGTGGAGCGGATTAAAACGACAATTCCTATACCCCTGAAGATGTAGTGGGGTGGAATAAGACTTCTTCAAGAGAATAAGACCCAAAATGTCAAGACTCATCAAGAACGGGCAAAATTGGTCCTTTTAAAGTCTTTGCTCCACTCTCGTCACACGACAATGAGAAAAGAGGGACAACTGTAATAGCCCAAATTTACCCAGGCCCAAATGTGACAAAAAAAACAAACACAAAAAAAAAAAAATCCCAAATATTAACAGTCCATCAGACCCAAATAACAAGCCTAAAAAAACATATAAAAAAAACAAAAAAATAGAGACCAATCATTTTGTAATTCGGCTATAAAAGCCGTACTCATATTTTGTAAATTTTTCGGATAGGATATTAAAAGAAAAAAATTCAAAGTAAAAGAATGGTGATTTTTTTAGTTAAATCTTATATTTTTTTATTTTTTTATTAATTCATAGAAATAAAAAATAGGAAACTTACCGGGGACATTTCCTCTCCCTCCATCATCGGAGGCTCTTTCCAGCGTCGGGAACCCAAGATTTAGGGTTCAACGCAACGGTTCCTTGGAGAAAATCAGAGATTTCGTTTTTTTTTCTTTTTTCTTATTTTTGAAGTAGAAAGTAAAAGGGGTCAAAATCGAAAATTTTGGATTTTTTACCACCATGACGACGGCGTATTGTCGCCGGTGGCAATGATCATTTCGACAAATAGACGGTCAAACCGTTGGCCAAACGAGGAAAGAAAGGAGAGAGTCTTGTGAGGCTTTTTAAAGTTTTTTTAAAAAATGATAGGCTAAATGAAATTTTTGGGCAAAAATTTGACTTTTATAGAGTGCTAAAACGGCGCCGTTTTGGTGGGGTTCAAAAAGCCCCAAAGCGACATCGTTTTGAGGCTGACCCGCGCGCGACCTGACCCGCCTAGGAGGATCCGCGTGTTTTTTATTAATGGGCTATTTGCAGTTTTAGCCCTTCCGCTTTTTTATGTTTTGCAATCAAGTTTCTTTCATTATTTAATTGCGCCCCTATAATTTATTTTGATTTACAAATTGGTCCACTCTGAAATTGCGCGTTTTGGGGGTGGGGATTATTGCCCATTTGGTCCCTCCTTGTTATTCACGCTTTCAACTTGGTCCTTTTCCTTTTATTATTTTCTGATTTGCCCAAAATTTCTGTTTTAAAATTCAATTTAGTCCCTTTTTGTTATTTTTGCTATTTTATTATTAAAATTAATTATTTTACTATTATTATTTTACTTTTTATTTATTTATTTTTTATTATTACCATATTATTAAATAAATTAGTTTTGCATTATTATTTCTCTTATATTATTATTTATTTATTTACCTAAATATTTTAAATACATTTATTTTATTATATCATGTCATTTATTTATTTATATCATCTTATAAAATTTAAAACTATAGATTTTATTATTATATTATTTTTAATATCATCATCATTATTATTAATATTATTATTCTTAAATTGTTTTATACAATATTTACTTATTTATTTAATATTAGGTCTTTAGCTTCAAATTTTAGTTATTCTTAAATTGTTTTATACAATATTTACTTATTTATTTAATATTAGGTCTTTAGCTTCAAATTTTTAGTTTGTTATCCTTATTATTTGTCTTTTATTTTGGATCGTTTATTTTATTTTATTTTCGTTCTTTATATTATCACTCACATTAATGCATTTATTGTTATTCTGTCATGCATATCAACACCTTACTTTATTTCTACCAATTCGTGTTACATTAATCATTACCCAATACATAAGTTTTTTAAATTATCGATATGTAGTATTTTGAGATTCGAAAAGCCGTTCCCTAACTTACGGGGTTTCGATTTTCTAGATAAATTTGAATACACGAACCTTTTTAACCATAAGTTTTTAAATAATCTTGGGAATTAAAAAAGATCGTCTTCTAACTTACGGAATATAATTTCTGTTCTAAAACCGAGATAACCAAATATCTTTTAAAATAAATAAAACTTTTGGTGTTTATTCTCATTTCGGGGATTTAAGACATTGTGTCTTAACTCACAGGATATAATTATTTTTCTCGATTGACGTGAAATACGCCCCTTTCTAAATTTTCTTTCAATTAAGCGATATTTTAACAAAGGATCGTATTTTAAATCTTTTCAAAGTTTTCAATTTTTGACACTAAGACATTTATTAATCAATTAGGTACCAATTTTGGGTGTTACGAGGGTGCTAATCCTTCCTCGTACATAACCGACTCCCGAATCCATTTCCTGGATTTTTGTAGACCGAAAATTGTTGTTTTAGTAAATCAAATATTTTATTAAAACGATTAAATCACAAGGTGATTCGATCACACCTAATAAAAAGGATTGGTGGCGACTTCTATGTTCGTTTTCGTTTTCAAAATCAAAGTTGACTCCTTTTTAAAAACAATGGTTTTGACACAAGAAAAAAAAATCAGATTATTTATGGTTCTTACTATTTTTAAAATTAAATATATTTTAAAATAATTCATATTTTTAATCAAACTATTAGATATTCTATAATAAAATCTTTTAGTGAATTTAGTGTTATGATGAGGTGACACAAACTCAATTAATTAAATTATTAAAATATTCTAAGAATAATAAAAATAAAATAAATAAAAATGTAAATAGTAATTTTATATTATTAAATGACTAAAAATTTATGTTTTAAAATAATAAAAATCCGCTCTTATATTTTATTTTAATATTTTCAGTATCTTTCATGTCAATTTTATAGAACATGTTTGGGGTTTTGGGTTCAGGGTTACCTCTCCCCAAGGGCGAAGCCAGAAAACTTTTTAGGGGGCCAAAATTAAATTGCAATTTTTATGATAGTAAAAATATAATTTTTAAAAGATTAAATTAAAATTTTATCATTTATAGGGGCCAAAGTGCAATTTACCTTTTAATTTAAAATTTTAAAAACTTTAAAGGGTTAAAATTTTTAAGGGGGCCGGGCCCTTATCTGCCCCCTAGATTCGCCCTTGCCTCTCCCAACAATGTCATCTCAAATGTTGGAACATGCTTTTTCTTATTAAGAGTACAATGTATCTTACTACTATACTTAACACGTTTTGATTCATTTTAATTGATTTCACTTATCCAAAATTAAATAAAATGCAAATATTAGTTTTACATTATTAAGAGTTGATAAAATAAAATAAAACAACCAATTATCTACTACTCCTTAGCGACCCATTATTCTTAATTAATCTACTCCTTAAAAAATTTATCCAATATTATCCACATAACCTTTTTTCATTAAAACACTTATCCGGTCTTTTTCTAAAATATCATTCTCAATATATATATATATATATATATATATATATATATAGATATGAAATACTATTTTTAACTATAAAATTTGTATAAATGTTATTTTCACTCAGTGTGAAGTTTTAGTATATATATAAATTCTTTAACTAACTTGGTTTTACAAATCAAATCACATCAATTGAATTTTAAAAATTTAAGCTTATTAATTTTAGAAAAATATAAAAATATTTGTATGATCTAAATCTTTAATAAAAATTAAAATCTTAACTTTATCCACCTTCCAATAACTGTCACCATTATTAATTAAACTTACTTTTTAGAAGAAAATTAAGCTACCTAAGTATTCACTTTTCATCATTAGAACCTATCTACTATTTTTCCTTTAAAATATTATTATTATCTCAAAACTAAAATTTTATATATAAATGATACATATATAGATATCAAATAGTTATAAATGATACATATCAATCGTCAACAAATTCACTTGTGAAATTTCTAGATTACTTTTACATATATATAAATTAAGATATATTATTACGAGGTGTTTTAATCTTTTATATATATAATAAATCAATAAAAATTAATCATATTAATATTTGAACCCAAAGCATTCTGCATAATAAATAATTTATTATTGTATTCAAAATATCATTTATTTTTTTGTGAAATTTTAATAAATATATGTCTTACATAATTTTTTTTCCACTTATATGATGGGTTTATTAGAAATCTAATATTCTTTAATTCTTTCACAGAAGTAATGTATGCGGCGCCTAATTGGGGAAATCGTGAGCAAATGGTAACGTCATGGTGTCCACTGACGCGGCGTCCTCATCCTGTGTCAAACTTACTATAAATTACGGAAACAAGAAAAAATATTTATTTAATTTGGTGGGCACAATGATCCATAATTTTTTTTTCTTTAGTGGCTGTCCAAAATCTATGAAGGGCCAGCCATTAGCCAATTGATTTCATCAGCCATGGGAGAGGGACGTCACTTTCCTAAGAAAATCTGTGGGAAAATCCTTGATATTTACTTCACCCAACACGTAAACGTCCCTTGGGTCCTGTCTCATGATGTTTCGATTTTTTTTCTTTATCCTTTTTTAAGGACTTGTTTTCATCTTTTGCACATTTGTCGACCCTGCGTTTGACTATTTAGTTGAGAAATGCTGAGGATATTTGCTATATACTTGTTTTCAGCTTAATCCTCGTTAAAGACAAAAACCCATAAAAGATTTCCTCGGATCAACTGAAAATTCAATGGTGGAAACCATTGATATCACAGAATTGAACTTATTGTTTTTCTTTTTTAATGTGTATGTTATTTGATTGAAGAGCTTAGAGATTTTCCTAGTAATAATTAAAAAAAATGCAATTTTGTTGGTGAAAAAGAAACATTCAAGAAACAAGAATATTTTATATATTTTATCACTGAAAACATTTTTATTAAATGATAAAAGCTGAATTTATATAGCAAATTGTAACAAAAAATAACAATAAGATTTAAAAAACCATAAAATCAAATTTAAATTTAAAAAGAATATCATTGATTGATTCCTAGTATTTTCTTAGGCATAACTGTTAACAATCGTCCTTTTGACTTAAAAGATGCAACATGAAACTTTTCTCATAGAAACTCAAATTGTTATAGGAAGAGTTATAGTCAAAATATCTACAATTTGACTTTCAGTTTTGCAGTAAGCTAGTTGTAGTTTTCCTTTCTTTTGAACCTTCATGAGAAAATATAATTTTATTTTGAAATGCTTTCTTTTTCCATGAAAACTGGATAATTTGTAAGGGATATAGAAACTTGGCTGTCTACAAACACCTCAGTACACACTTCTTGCTTCATATCTAAATATGTTAGCAATTTCCTAAGCCATAAGGCTTGATTTATGGTTGCAACAACAGCTACGTACTCTGCCTCAATAGTGGGTTGAGCCACTACGTCTTTCTTCTTTGAATACCTCGAGAAAACACCTGAATCGAGACTAAAGCGATAATCTAAAGTACTTCTCATATCATCAGCACATCTAGCCTAATTACTATCGGAGAATCCATGGAAAAAGAAATTCTGAAGTTGACTAAACTTAATGCCAAAATCAATAGTGCCTTTAACATATCACATGTTTTGCTATCTGTAAATGAATTTCACTAGCACAATACATGTATCTTGAAAAGAGACTTACATCATGTGTTATACCTGGCCTTGTTGTAGCCAAATACATCAAGCATTCGATCATGCTTTTATAAAGTCCTTCATACACCTTTTCTACACCATCATCTTTATATAACTTCCCTTTCTAGTTCATAGGAGTGGTTGTTAGCTTGCACTCTTCTATTCTGAATTTTTTTCAAATTTTCTTTGGCATATTTCTGTTGGAAAATGAAAATCTCATGCTACTTTTGGTGTACTTCCATCCTAAGAAGTAAGTCATTTCACCAAGATCAGTTATTTGAAAAGCTTGTTTCATTTCAGCTTTGAACTTATTCATCAGCTCTACATTGCTTCATGACACAAACAAATCATCAACATATAAGGACAAATTTGATATTTATATTTTTTATTCATTTTAACATAGAGCACAAACTAACTCAAGCTCTTCTGAAAGCCTAAGGTTAACAAGTAAGCATCAACCCTGTTATACTAGGCTTTGGGTGCCTATTTTAAGCCGTAAAAGGCTTTTTTAAGAGAGATATACTTTATCTTCTATCCCCTTTGACAACAAAATTGTCATGTTTCTCGAAAAAAAATCTCTTTCTCCAAGTAACCATTCAAAAAAGTTGACTTAACGTCTAGTTGATAAATCCTCCATCCTTTTTTAGTTGAAAAAGCCAACAACATTCATATAGTATACAAACGAGCTACTAGTGCGAATGTATCTAAAAATTATATGCCTAACATTTGTGTGTATCCTTTGACGACTAACGTTGCCTTATACTTGTTTATAAAACTATAACACCCCTTACCCGAGACCATTGCTAGAGTCGAGCACGAGGCATTATCTGAGTTAACTTACCAGTTCGGAGAATAAAAATTTTCTTTTAAAATTAATTCGCTCACGTTCAATGAATATGTACCTAAAAATGACCCTCAAGACCCTAAAACATGCAACAAAAATGATTTGGGTCCAAACCGAAAACACTAAATATTTTCCGAATACTTAAACAAATCAAAAAAAACTTATATCACTATTCACAGTAAAGTTGTCCACTCGCACGACAATCACTAATTTAATTATAACTCGAGTTCCGAAACTCAAAATTTAGATCCGTAAATTTTACCTGAAACTAGAATCAGATATCTTCTTACTATAAAATTTCCAAAATTTTTGGGTTAGCCAATTAATACAGTTTACTAGTTAAAGTCTCCCCTGTTTCTCTACTTGATAGTTCTGACCTCTCCATACTAAAAATCAGTTATCTCATTATACAGAATTCATATAATGTTCTCGTTTGTTTATTTTGAAAATAGACTCAGTAAGGACTCTATACATGTAAATTATGAATAACAATTTTGTTCAGTACAATTTTTAATGATTTTCTAAACTCAGAATAGGGGATTTCAAAAACAACTCTGATCTTGTCTCACTAAAATCCAAATATCTCCTAATATAAAATTTCTTTGTCTACTCCGTTTCTTTTGTGTGAAAATAGACTTGATAAGATTTAATTCTATATCTCATTCACTCTATAATTTCATTTCTACTATCCTTGGTGATTTTTCAAAATCACGTCACTGCTGCTGTCCAAAAACTGTTCCATTGCAAATTTTTACTCTTTTATAATTTCTTTGTATTTACTATCATTTAGGCATTCATAACACCAAATATGTTCTTAATTAGCCATTTCAATAGCTAACCATTAGCCATATCATATAAACACACTCAAAATGACTAATTCTCTATACATGCCATAGCTTTACACGTTTCGAAATCACATAATACCGAGATGTCTGTAGATAGTGTGAGACGAACTCCGATGTCCTTGTAATCCTCAAACTGACTTGGCGATACTATAAAAATAAGGAAAATAAAGAAAGTAAGCATAAAGCTTAGTAAGTTTACAAGTAAATAAATAACAACATTTATCATAAATAATCATACTCATAAATTTCATCAAACATTAGAATCTTTACTCGCTTCTTTACTTACTCACTTACTTGTTTACTTACTTGCTTACTTAAATAACTCATGATTATAACTTACTCCTCCCTTGCTGAAATTTCTTTCTCAACGATAACCGAGATATTCGAATCCTTATAACTCACCTGAATTTATTATTATGCTTTTATCTGAACTTTCATGTAACATGGTCTATTTACTAGCCCGTTCAATCACTTGGAATACTAAGGATACTCGGGTCTCCTGTCTGATAATACATGCCAAACCTATGTCCCAGACATAGTCTTACATGAGATGTTTTCTGTACTGCCAATGCCATATCCCAGATATGGTCTTACATGGGAGTTCTCATATCGGTGCTCATGCCATGTCCCAGACATGGTATTACGGGAGACCTCTCATCTCGGTGCCAACGCCATGTCCCAGACATGGTCTCACATGGGACCTCTCATAATCTCAATGATGCCATTGTCATGTCCCAGACATGGTCTTACATGGGATCTCATTCCCTTAATGTCATGGCATTTGTATCCGATACATTCCCAATGTTTCAACGGAGCTTTTATCATTGATTCTCTGTCATCTCATAGTTAAGTCAACATTAGATATTTTCATGAAATAAATACATAATTGCTGAGAAATAACAACATTAATAATAATTATCAAAATATTTCATTTATTTACCGTAAACTTACGTCGGTATAAAATATGATCAAATTTAGCACTTTAGTCTTCAAACTTTTTCTTTCCTTGGTCTAACTCCAGATTTTGTTCTTCTTGGTCTATAATAGCAAATTTATCTTATTTAATACTCACATTCATCAAAACAATCATTGACTCAAAATTTGGAAAAATTATGATTTTGCCGCTAAACTTTTGCATAATTGCACTTTTTCCTTAAAGCTCAGAAATTAAACTTCATCTCTTATTCTTATGTTTTATGACACGCTGAACATTTTTCCCTTCTACGGAAACATCAAATTCCCACTGTAGCACTTACTTATGAACATTAGGTATTTTTACCGATTATGTCGTTTTACTCGTTTTCACTTAAAATTGCTTTACAAAAGTTGTTTAACATAATTCCAAGCTTCATATTCTACCATAAAACATCAAAATAAACACATTTCACCTATGGGTATTTTTCCAAATATGAACCCTAGGTTAAATTATTGCTAGAATAAGCTAAATCAAGTTACCGGGACTCTAAAAACGTAAAGAACATGAAAAACGAGGCTTGGGATCACTTACTATGGAGCTTGGAAGCTTGAAAACCCTAACTATGACTTCCCCCTTTCTAAATTCAGCCAAATGAAAAAGATGAGCATATTTTGCCATCTTTTCCCTCTTTTAATTCTTTTTTATTACTAAATGACTAAAATACCCTTCACTTAAAAATATCCTATTTCACTTATCTCATGTCCATTTTTGTCCAAAATTTAACCAATAGTCTAATTTCCATTTAAGGACCTCCAATTTAAAATTTCATAACAATTGGACACCTCTAACATGTAGAACTCAACTTTTTCACATTTTATAATTTAGTCCTTTTGACTAAATTGAGTGCCTAAACGTCGAAATTTTTGAACGAAATTTTCTCAAATTCATTCTGTGAAATTGTAGACCATAAAAATATAATAAAATAAATTTTTTTCTCATCGGATTTGTGGCCCCGAAACCACTGTTCTGACTAGGCCCGAAATCGGGATGTTACATTTCTCCCCCTTTAGGGATTTTTGTCCCCGAAAATCTTATATTTCTTTAGGCTCCCATGTAGCCTCGTCTATCCCATGCCTATTCCATAATACTTTCACAAGTGCAATACTTTTGTTCCTTAGTTGCTTGGTCTCTCGAGCTAAAATCTTTATCGGTTCGTCACTGTAAGTCATGTTTGGCTGAATCTCAACCTCTGTTTGAGAAATCACATGTGACGGATCTGAACGATAACGGCGTAACTTAGACACATGGAACACATCATGAATCTTCTCTAACTCAGTCGGCAAAGTTAACTGATATGCTAAGGGCCTAACTCTTTCAGTCACCTCAAACAGTCCAATAAAACGTGAACTTAGTTTGCCTTTATTTCTAAATCTGATAATTTTCTTCCACGGGGATACTTTCAAAAATAATTTATCACCAACTTGAAACTCAATCTCTTTTCTTTTCAAATTTGCATAAGATTTCTGTCTATCCGAAGTTGCTTTCAAACAATCTCTGATGACTTTTACTTTCTCTTCTGTTTCTTTGACTAGATCAACCCCGTAAATTTGATTTTCCTTAAGCTCTGTCCAATACAAAGGTGTACGTCACTTACGTCCATACAAAGCTTTATAAGGTTCCATCTTCAAACTCGACTGATAACTATTATTATAGGCAAACTCTACCAATGATAAATATTTCTCTCAACTACCTTGAAACTCTAAAACACAACATCTGAGCATATCCTCAAGTACCTGAATAACTCTCTCTGACTGACCATCGGTCTGAAACTTAACTTTGTGCCCAAAGCTTCCTGTAATTTCTTCCAAAATCGCGAAGTAAATCTCAGATCTCTATCTGAGATAATTGATAACGGTACTCTATGTGGTCTAAATATCTCTGAAATATACAACTCGGCCTACTTGTCAAGTGAATAATCCATACAAACTGGGATAAAATGAGCCGACTTCGTTAGCTTATCAATCACAACCTAAACTGCATCTTTCGTTTTCGATGTCAACAGTAACCCTGTCACAAAATCCATAGTAACTCAGTCCCATTTCCACTCAGGAACTAACACAGGCTGCAATAAATCTGAAGGTACCTGATGTTCAGCTTTTACCTGCTGACAGATCAAGCATCTAGAAACAAATTCTGAAATATCTCTTTTCATTCCTGTCCACCAGTATATTTTCTTCACATCATTATACATCTTTGTACTACCTGGGTGAATAGACAAAGAACTGCTATGTGCTTCCTGTAAGATCTTTCGAAAAGCTCATCATTCTTTGGTACACATATCCGATTTTTGAACATCAAACAATCATCAGAACCAATCTGAAAATTAGACTTACACCTGACTCGCACTGAGCTCTTTTAGCTTGCAACTCATTGTCATCTTTCTGAGCTTTACAGATTTCTTCAAGAAACATCGGTTTAGCTCTCAACTCAGCTAAAATAGAACCGTCATCTGATAAAGCCAAACTAGTATTCAAAACTCTCAATGTAAATAAAGACTTTCTACTCAAGACATCAGCAACAACGTTTGCCTTGCCCGGGTGATAATCGATCACTAGCTCGTAATTTTTAATCAATTCTAGCCATCTTCTTTGCCTCAAATTCAAATCTTTCTGAGTCATCAAGTATTTCAAACTTTTATGGTCAGTGAATATTTGACACTTCTCACCGTACAAGTAATGTCTCCAGCTCTTTAACGCAAATACAATTGCAGCTAGCTCTAAATCGTGCATCGGCTAATTTTTCTCATGTGGCTTTAACTGTCTGGAAGCATATGCTATTACTTTATCTTCCTGAAAAAGTACACAACCCAATCCATTCAAGGATGCATCACTGTAAATCACAAATTCTTTACCTGGTTCTGACTGTACTAAAACAGGAGCTTCAGTCAACAATGCCTTTAACTTGTCAAAACTCTGCTGACATTTTTTAGTCCATTCAAACTTAACATCTTTCTGTAACAACCTTGTCAACGGGGTAGCTATCATGGAAAATCCATTTACAAATCGTCTGTAATAACCAGCTAATCCAAAACCTCTGACACATTTTTGGGTGGTTTCTACTCAACAATTACTGAAATTTTACTCGGATCAACTTTAATACCATCACCTGAGACAATATGTCCAAGGAATCCGACTTCCCAAAGCCAAAAGTCACTTTTACTAAACTTGGCATATAACTGATTATCTCTCAAAATCTGTAAAACTATTCTCAAATGTTCGGCATGTTTGGTCTCATTAGGAGAATAAATCAGAATATCATCAATAAACACAACTACAAACTTGTCTAAGTACGGTCGAAAGATTCAGTTCATTAAATCCATGAATAGGGCAGGAGCATTAGTCAAACCAAATGGCATCACAAGAAACTCATAGTGACCATACCTAGTCCGGAAAGCAGTCTTCGAAACATCTGACTCTTTAACCAGCAATTGATAATAACCAGATCTCAAATCTATTTTGGAGAACACAGTGACTCCGTTCAATTGGTCAAACAGATCATCAATTCTAGGCAGTGGATATTTATTCTTTATTGTGACTTTATTAAGCTGCTAATAATCTATACACAATCTCATCGAACCGTCTTTCTTTTTCACAAAAGCACTGGTGTACCCCACGGAGAACAACTAGGCCTTACAAAACCTTTATCAGTTAATTCCTGCAACTGAGCTTTCAATTCTTTCAATTCCAATGGGGCCATTCTATAAGGAGTAATAGAAATAGGAGTGGTACTTGGAATCAACTCAATACCAAACTCAACTTCTCTAATAAGAGGCAAACCTAGCAATTCTTTTGAAAACACATCGGAAAACTCACAAACTACTGGCACTGATTCAATTTTCAACTCTGGATCTTTAGTATTCAATACAAAAGCAAGATAAGCTTCATACCCTTTTCTCAATCAAGGTAAGAGAACTATCTGACTCTTCTGAATTAACTCGAATAATATCACCGTTTTTGCATTTCAACTCAATGTATTTCTTTCCACAATTCACTATCACATCATGGGCGATCAACCAATCCATACCAAGAATCATACCAAACTCATCAAATGGCAATAGCATGAGATTAGCCGGAAAATAGTGACCTCTAATCATCAAAGGGCAATTTTTACATACTTTGTCTACTAAGACATACTGGCCTAATGGATTCGATACTTTAATCACAAATTCGGTAGATTCTATGGGCATGTTCATACTAGGCATCAATCTCATACAAACATAGGAATGGGTCGAAACCGGATCAATCAAAGCAATAACACTAGTATCATAGAGAGAAAATGTACCCGTAATCACATCGGGGGAGGATGGCTCCTGCGAGCACGAATAGCATAAGTCCTTGCGGGTGTTCTAACATCTGATCTAGCTGCTGAGTCTCTAGACATACCCCTGTTACTTGCTCCAACTCCCAGATTCCTCTGTGGTTTGCCTCTAATGGGAGCATTTCCCAATCTTGCACTCGATATTACTTCTCTTTTAACTGTTTCGGGACAATCCTGAATAAAATGATCTAGTGCACCACATCTAAAATAGACATTTTCATTTGTTCGGCACTCACCGAGATGACGTCTACCACACTGAGCACAGTCTGGTCTAGATGGTCGCGTACTACCCACACTTGCAACTGTATTAGTCTGAGTTCTTGAACCCATAAATCCTTTACCTCAGTTTCAGCTAGGATACCCTCGGCTGAAAAATTTGATCTAATAGAGAACTCTTTAGGCCTCTTGGATGTAGACTGAAATGATCTGCTCATCTAACTTTTCTTCGTGTCTTGAACTTCAATTTCAGCTTTGCCCTTTTCTTTTTCTTTTAACAACTCCTCTGCCTTACAGGCTCTCTCAAATAGAATAACAAACTCTTTTATCTCTAGAACACCAACTGACAGTCGAATATCATCATTGAGCCCATCTTCAAATCTTTTGCACATAATAGCTTCTGTAGATACACACTCTCGAGCATACTTGCTGAGTTTGAAAAATTCGCGTTCATACTCAGTAACAGTCATCTTACCCTACTTTAACTCAAGGAATTCTTTTCTTTTCTGGTCAATAAATCTCTGATTAATAAACTTTTTACGGAACTCCTATTGAAAGAAATCCCAAGTAACTCTCTCACTCGATACAACTGATACAAGAGTATCCACCAATGATAGGCCGAATCTCTGAGAAGTGAAACAACACACTTCATGCATTCCTCAGGTGTACATGATAACTCATCAAAGACTCTAATAGTGTTATCGAGCCAAAATTCTGCTCTCTCTGCATCATCATCTTTAGTATCCCGAAACTCTTCAGCCTATTGTTTTCTGATCTTATCAACTGATGGCCTTTCTCTTATAACTGTACCTATACTTGTAACTGAGAGAGCTACATGGGGAATCTGAAAATCATGAGGGGGTGGAGGTCTAACAGCCGGATTCGTACGAACAAACTCGGCAAACCATTCATTTATAGCTTGGAAGAAGGCTTCTCGATCCCCTCCCCCTAACTAACTGTAACTGGCCTTTCACTAACATCTTGTGGCACCGTCCCTTCTGCGGGAGTGGGCTCATTACTCTCTACATCATCTGTAGCAGGTCATTCGGGATCCATAACTATAAAAGAAAACATTTTAAAAACGTCAGGAGTCGTCACACTATCAAAATACAAGTATGGCATGTATAGCTAGATTTTTATTCATACTAAAAATTCTAAGAACCGGCTAAACCTTGGCTCTAATACTATTAAATGTAACACCCCTTACTCGAGACCGTTGCCGGAGTCGAGCACGAAGTGTTATCTGATTTAACTTACTAGTTCGAAGCATAAAAATTTGCTTTTAAAATTAAATTGCTCACATTCAATTAATATGTCCTTAAAAATGACCCTCAAGACCCTAAAACATGCAACAAAAATGATTTGGGTCCAAATAGGAAACACTAAAAATTTTCCAAATACTTAAACAAATCAAAAATAACTTATATCACTATTCACAATAAAGCTGTCCACTCGCATGACAGTCACTAATTTAAATATAACTCGACTTACGAAAATCAAAATTTAGATCCGTAAATTTTCCCTAAAACTAGACTCAAATATATTCTTACTATAAAATTTCCAGAATTTCTGGGTCTCCCCTGTTTCTCTACTCGACAGTTCTGACCTCTCTGTACTAAAAATTAGTTATCTCATTGTACAGAATTCATATAATGTTCTCGTTTGTTTGTTTTGAAAATAGACTCACTAAGGATTCTATACATATAAATTATGAATCATAATTATATCAGTAAAATTTTTAATGATTTTCTAATCTCAGAACAGGGGACTTAAAAAACAACTCTGACCCTGTCTCACTAAAATCCAAATATCTCCTAATATAAAATTTCTTTGTCTACACAATTTCTTTTGTGTGAAAATAGACTTGATAAGCTTTAATTCTATATCTCATTCACTCTCTAATTCCATTTCTACTATCCTTGGTGATTTTTTAAAATCACATCACTGCTGCTATCCAAAAACTGTTCCATTGCAAATTTTTACTCTTTTACAATTTCTTTGTATTTACTATCATTTACGCATTCATAACACCAAACATGTTCTTAATTAGCCATTTCAATAGCTAACCATTAGCCATATCATATAAACACACTCAAAATGACTAAGTCTCTATACATGCCATAGCTTTACACGTTTCGAAATCACATAATACTGAGATGTCTGTAGATAGTGTGAGACGAACTCCAACGTCCTTGTAATTCTCGAACTGACTTGGCGATACTATAAAAATAAGGAAAATAAAGAAAGTAAGCATAAAGCTTAGTAAGTTTACAAGTAAATAAATAACAAGATTTATCATAAATAATCATACTCATAAATTTCATTAAACATTAGAATCTTTAATCGCTTCTTTACTTACTTGCTTACTTAAATAACTTATGATTATAACTTACTCCTCCATTGCTGAAATTTCTTTCTCAACTGATAACTGAGATATTCTGAATCCTTATAACTCACCTGAATTTATTATTATGCTTTTATTTGAACTTTCATGTAACATGGTCTATTTACTAGCCCGTTCAATCACTTGGAATACTAAGGATACTCGGGTCTCCTGTTTGATAATACATGCCAAAGCTATGTCCCAGACATAGTCTTACATGGGATGTTTTCTATACTACCAATGTCATATCCTAGATATGGTCTTACATGGGAGTTCTCATATCGGTGCCCATGCCATGTCCCAGACATGGTCTTAAGGGGAACCTCTCATCTCGGTGCCAACACCATATCCCAGATATGGTCTTACATGGGACCTCTCATAATCTCATTGATGCCAATGCCATGTCCCAGACATGGTCTTACATGGGATCTCATTCCCTTAATGTCATGACATTTGTATCCGATACATTCCCAATGTTTCAACGGAGCTTTTATCACTGATTCTCTGTCATCTCATAGTTAAGTCAACATTAGATATTTTCATGAAATAAATACATAATTGCTAAAAAATAACAGCATTAATAATAATTATCAAAATATTTCATTTATTGACCGTAAACTTACATCGGTACAAAATATGATCAAATCTAGCACTTTAGTCTTCAACCTTTTTCTTTCCCCGGTCTAACTCTGGATTTCATTCTTCTTGATCTATAATAGCAAATTTATCTTATTTAATACTCACATTCATCAAAAAAAAAATCCTTGATTCAAACTTTGGAAAAATTATGATTTTGCCCCTAAAATTTTGCATAATTGCACTTTTTCCCTAAAGCTCAGAAATTAAACTTCATCTCTTGTTCTAACGTTTTATGACACGCTGAACATCTTTCCCTTCTATGGCAACATCAAATTCCCACTCTAGTAATTATAAACATTAGGTATTTTTACTGATTATGTCGTTTTACTCATTTTCACTTAAAATCGCTTAGCAAAAGTTGTTTAACATAATTCCGAGCTTCATATTCTACCATAAAACATCAAAATAAACACATTTCACCTATGGGTATTTTTCCAAATATGAATCCTAGGTTAAATTATTGCTAAAATAAGCTAAATCAAGTTACCGAGACTCTAAAAACGTAAAGAACATTAAAAACGAGGCTTGGGATCACTTACTATGGAGCTTGGAAGCTTGAAAACCCTAACTATGACTTCCCCCTTGCTAAATTCAGCCAAATGAAGAAGATGAGCATATTTTGCCATCTTTCCGCCTTTTTAATTATTTTTTATTACTAAATGACTAAAATACCCTTCACTTAAAATCAACTTTTGCTCTTTTTACAATTTAGTCCTTTTGACTAAATTGAGTTCCCAAACGTCGAAATTTTTGATGAAATTTTCACAAAATCATTCCGTGAAATTGTAGACTATAAAAATATAATAACATAAATTTTTTTCCTCATCGGATATGTGGTCCCGAAACCACTGTTTTGACTAGGCCTGAAATCGGGATGTTACAAAAACTGTCAAGGTTGAATTTGGTTCTATAAACCCATGTAGCGATGATAAGTTTCTTGTGTGAAGGTCTAAAGGTGTATCTACTAGCTCTCAAGTGTCATTTTTCTCAATCATATTTCGCTCCTCTTGCATTGCATCCCTCAATTTTTTATGTTCAGCAGCTGTCACAAAATCGACTGCTTCAAAATAGCTATATTACACCTATGATAAATACCAAAAAGTGTCCTTGTGCCTTTAATTGGAAGACCATTAATGTCTTCATCAAAATACTATTGACGTGACACATCCTAGCTCCACTTCTTTATTTTCAAAAACTTGACATCTTTGCTTACCAAAATTTTATTAGTGTTTGGTAAGTAGATCTTGTAAGCTTTTGACGTGTTGTTATATCCAATATAGACCCTTTGTAACACTCTATACCTGGTTTGATCGCTCGACCTGAGCGATAAGGTGTTATGACAATAAACTTTGAACAAGTTTCATAAAAACATTTAATAACGATCAAACAAGTCAGTATCAATCATTTTCATGCCAATCAATAAATTTAGGACCTAAATCGGGCTTATAGAACATTTAAAACAAACTAGGATCAAATTTGGGTTAAATTGAAACTTTTACAAAAAATTAAGTAAAATATGTAAACAGGTGTCACACGGCTGTGTGAAAAAGACCAACTCGTGTGACCCCAAGCTTGGTCGTGTGGCTATTCCACACGTCTGTGTTCTTAGACCTTGTACAATTCAAATATAAGGTCACACGACTGTGTCGTCAAGCTGTGTAACTCTCTGAAACTGTGCGAACAATCTTGCACCAAAAATTAAAGAACCACACGGCCGTATCATATGATCGTGTAGGGCACACGACCGTCTAAAAGATCGTGTCACAAGCCATATGTACCCAAAAACACCTTCAAACACAAGCCATTTCACACACCCTTTCTTAGGTTCCAAGCCATGCATTAACCAATATTCAGACCTAATCCAAATGTGGCAAAATATGTCCAAATATACCAATTCACAATCAACCTAAGTTCGTAACCAATATGCCCTATTTGGCACCTCAATTCAAACTTTAACTTCAAACATTCAAACTAAAGATATAATCAACATGTTAGTCTTATTATGTCTCAAATAATATAAGCCAAAATCTTCCATTTATACCAACATTCCAAAGGTCAACATACTCATTCCTAAATTATAAGCTACCAAAAATATAAATGACCATTTCCACATCTATTCTCCAACTAAGACACCAAAACCATTTACAATACCAAAACACCAAATACCAAGTCATGCTTACCATTCACATTGCACAAAACACCATATCACTAAATAGGGTCAACATGATATTTCATCTAGCTACATCACATTCATCACAAGCTTAATCATGAAACACAAACTTAACTTTATATACAACCTTAACGAAGCTTGTAAATTCAACAAGAACTTCAAATTTAATAACTCTAAAACCCTATATACATACCACAAATTGAAATAACAAAATTAAAAGATATTGAAACAGAAGCTTGATAGTGTAAGCCTTGAAGGTCATCCGTCTGACCAGTTTCGCAAAACGTTAACTACAAAAAATAAGAACAAAGAGAGTAAGCTTAAATATCTTAGTAAGTTCATAGATGAAATTCGAATCAACTTACCTCAATTAACAATGTAAAAATTAATATAGCTTAGATTAATTTAACCTGACAGTCATGTATGAGAATTCATACGATTAGTACAGGATTAGTTCCTCAAAGAATTCATACTCATTAATGGTTTAACCAAAACCTTCATATACATCTTATAGACATTTCATTTTATCAATACCAAATAAAATGTTCAAACATGTTATTACTTTAATACAAACCTTTTAATGGATAATCATTGAAAATAACAAGTCATTTTGAGATTAATCCTAATTTTCATAGCTCGATGAAGTATAGCAAGAAGACTTGAATACACAAATTTCCCCAAAGCACACCAGAGAGCATCAAAATGAAAAGAGAGGCACAGGAGTGCAAACTTGTACAAGCGCACGTTCTAACCCTATTGGCATTCCAATCGTATCCAATTGTTTACTATGTTCAAAAAGGCATTTAATAGAATTTGTAACATTATAAATTACATGCACTTTCACAATATCCGTACACATGCTATAAATAAATTACGTTCATTTCAATATCAATTAACCATATGATTTACCAACTACCGAATAATCATTCCTCACCTGTACTTAATCGTAAGCATTTTATAATTCCAAATTAATATCTAAATTCAACTTGAACACAATTTAACCAAATCATAATATCACAAGTCATAAATATATATACACATATATATTCATCTATAGTATGAACTTACTTAGAATATGCTATTGGTTGATTTGTAGGGAGTAATCTGCGATTTTTCCTTTTCCCCAGTTATCCTCCGTATGATTCAGTTCTTGATTTATATAATGATTAAAATCAATTTATCGAATTCAAATACATTATCAAACTCATTTCAATGCATGAAACCTTTATTTTTCATTTTATAGTTTTTCTTGAAGTTTTACACTAGTCAATTTAGTCCATAAAATCGAAACTATTAAAATTCAGACATTTCTCCCCTAATATTCAAAACCGAGCAAAACAACACCCCTCAACAGCCCTTGAACATTCAAAAATTACAATTTAAGAGGCTAGATTTTACAAAATTTCATATTAGTCCTTAGGTTTAAAAATATAAAAATTTCCTTTACAAAATAGTCAAAAACAACAACTAAGTTTACAAATCTTCCAGGTAACTTCAAAAACATCTAAAATTCATAAATGGAAAATCCCAAAATCTTTAACAGTTTTACGAAATAGTCCTTGGGTTAGCTAGACTAAGCTTCAACGATTTCAAAAACATAAAATTTACAAGAAACGGGAGGAAAATTCACTTACATGCACAACAAGCTTGGTCGAATGTTCAACCTAACCATGGTGTTCTTCCCCTTTCACCTTTTGGTGGCCAAAGTCTTTAGGAAGATGATGATACTTTTATTTTTATTTTTTTAAGTTTTATTTACTTATTTACAATTTTATCCTTTAATAAAACATGCATTATAACTAATTATAAAACCAAAACTCTCCATCTAAACTTATTATGGTCTAAATACAATATAAGTCCTCCCTCATTTAGTAATTAAGCCATTTAATACATAAAATTCAACAGTGATTAAGTTTTACGCTTATTACAATTTAGTCATTTTTCTTTAATTAATTATCTAAACGTTAAAATTTTCGGACCATGTAACAACTCATTTTCAGTGAAAATGGAACAGTAGCTTCGGGACCACAAATTTGATGTGAAAATATTTATTTTATTATTATTTTAATGTTTACAATATGTTAGTAATGTCGTATAGAAATTTCGTTAAGAAATTTTATTATTTGCATGTTTAATTTGATAAAAGGACTAATTTTATTAGGTGAAAAATTAGATTTCTATAAGTAAAAAGTGTCAAATTGCTATGAATTTTGAATGTGAGTGGCCTTAAATAGTAACTAGACCATTAACATTAATAGTGGACATAGATGGACATATTTTAAGTGGTTTTTAAGGTCAATGTATAAGGTTAATTTGTTAAATTGAAAAAAATAAACATAAAAAAAATAGGTAAAAGAAAGATATCATCTTTCTTTCTTCTTCATTGCTGAAATTAGGGCTTAAGGAAGCCATAACCAAGTTCAATTTTTTGGCCATCTCTCTTCTTGTGCATGTAAGTGCATTTTTGTCCCGTTTTTAATGATTTTTATGTTTTTGAGGTCATTGTAGCTTAGTCTAGCTACCCGGGTACTAATTTGCAAAACTATTAAAAGTTTAAGGTTTTACCATGAATGTATATTATTGCTTATGATGTTTGATGGAAGAAAATGAATGGTTGTTGTTAGTTACACAACTTTTGTTAAGTGATTTTTGATGAATTTGTCAATTAGGGATTAAATTGAAAAATAGAAAATATTCATGGCAAAATAGTGAAATTAATAAAAAATATGATCTACTAAGGACTGAAGTGAAATTTGGCTATAGTGGGTTGGCATTAAATTTGTATGAATTTCATTTTATAAGCTTAGGGACTAAACTGTAATGAATTCAAAATTATAAGGGAAAAAGTGTAATTTTTCCAAAATATGATTTTTGGATAGAATTGAATAGAATGATGTTTGAATGAGTTGAATTTGGTTATTTAGATCACGAAAAACATCATACAGATTTAGATCGAGGAAAGAGAAAAGTGTCAAATTAGTTGATCGTATTTCTTTGTTTGCAATCGAGGTAAGTTCATACATTTAATTAGCATTTTAATATGCTCAATTTAAATGATATTATGTTATATTATGATATTACGTCTCTAGGGAAATATCCAACAAAGTTTCGATGACTTTCGGATCCTGTTTGAACCTTAGGAATATATAGGATACAAATGAAATGTCATTAGGGGTTATTGTGTTTCGGGTGTTGGTCTTGAACGTCCTACCAGTGGCTGAGTTCTCGGTATGTGTTGTGGTTACTTGACAGCTTGTGTAAGCATCACTGTGTAGCTACGTTCCACCCGACAACTTGTGTGAGCAAACCCATTTATAGCTTGAGAGAGAGCATCTATATGAGAAAAGAGAAAGAAATGGTTTTAACCATATGTTAGCACACAGTGTGTGAGATTCTCGCGTATTTGATATTATTCTAGTGGTCCAAAGGGTATACAAAGGGAAGGACGACAGATATTTCGATAAGTAATGCTATGAAAGCATGAAAAATGTATGAGTTGATGATGCTTAAAATATGCCTAGCCATGTTCATGAAAGTATGAATGCTTATATGTTATGTACATAAAAGTTATGATGTTATGTAATGAATATGCTAAGTTATGGGGTTATCACTAACTTGAATGGTTGTTGTTGCTTAGACTTGTGCCAAGCTATGTTGGATTAGCTCATTAATTGCTTTTAAGCTTATATATTGAAATGGTAAGCTTTGTTTATGAATTATGAACTTACTAAGTATTAAATGCTTACTTTGTGTTATTTTTATGATGTTATTATATAATCAAAAGCTCGCTTGGGTTGGAAGCTTGTCGAAGATCCATCACACTATCCATCGACTATATCGGTAGATTTTGATGATTTTGAGTCATGGTTATAATGGAATGTATAGGTGTTTTTATTTGATGAAATTTTTCATTATGTTTGGCTTGTATATATGGTATTTTGAGTGATGAAATAGATGTCATGTTATCATGTTTGTATGGTAATATTTAATGGTTGTTATTTTGGCATTTAAGTACTTAAATTATGGTAGTTGAATTGATGAATATTAAGGTATGCTATGAGATATTGGTTTGGTATGGAATTAGATAGTGCATTGAGTTGTTAAATGACTAGTTTTGGTAGCCTTGAATGTTTTTGGCAATTGGTCAATTTGTTAAGGTAGATGATAGATGTGGAAAATGGTCATAATGGTATTTGTTAAGTATAAGAATGGCTTGTAAACATTATGGTAAATGTAGTATTTAAGTTGCTCATTTGGTTGATTAATTTATGAATAAATTTACAAAGTGTTTAAATCAGTTTGATTGTTGAGATTGAGGTGCCATTTTGGCATATTGGTTGTATAATTAATTTTTATGATGTTCAAGCTTGAATATGAATATGAATATGTTAGGTGCAATTTGAATGCATGAAAATAGGTACATTTGGTTTGTGTAAGTGGCTAGACTTTGGGTGAGAAAATAGCTTGGAAATGGCCTAGTTTTCGTCCACACGGCCAAAGACATGGACGTGTGTCTCAGCCGTGTGTGACACACGGCCATGCAACACGGCTGTGTGTCCCTTGTAGGTTACAAAGGGTTGCAGGTCAGCCGGCTACACGACTTAGCATACGGCCTAGCACACGGGCGTGTGAGGCCATTTCGAAGGGTACATGGCCTGACACACGGGTGTATGGCTTGGACGTGTGACCCAAGTGAGAGAGTTACATAGGCACAAACACGGGTTGGGACACGACTATGTGTCCCTACTTCGAATGTCCACACAGCTTGAGACACGGGCGTGTGTCTTAGTCAGGTGCGTTTGTGATTTAGTCCCGGTTTGGTTTTTAAGTGTTTTTAGGGCCTTGAGGGCTTGTATAAGGGACTATTTGTTTGAGTTTGAATAATTTTTTTATGAGTGATGTTATATTTTGAATACATTGAAGATTTGTTCATTGTGAGATGTACTGGATTCCAACCGAGCCAACTCTGATGAAATAGAAAGTAACGCGCAAGCCTCTGTTCATGAAGCAGCGTCGAGTGGCTCAAGGCCCGTATCTGAGGCTCAAGGTTGAGAAGCTAAGGAAGCCTTCTTTCAGATGATGAGCGAGTGGTTTACTGAGTTTGTTCAAACGAATCCGGCTGGTCAACGATCTCCACCCCTACCTATTCCCCAACCAGTCCCCGTTATTCCTCAAGGTTTGGAACCTTTACATGTGAATAAACCGCCTGTTGATAAAATCTGCAAATATGGGGCCGAAAAATTCAGAGCTATAGTTGAAGATGATCTTGAGAGAGTAGAATTCTGGTAAGAAAACACGATCAGAGTTTTTGATGAGCAATCTTGTTCACCAGTTTAATGTGTTAAATGTGCCATATCTCCATTGAATGACTCAACTCACCAATGGTGGAATACTTTGGTTTCTGTTGTGCCGAGAATCCGTATAGATTGGGAATTCTTCCAATCTGAGTTTAGAAAGAAAAATATAAGCCAAAGGTTTCTTGATCAGAAACGCAAAGAGTACCTTGAACTTAAGCAAGACCGTATGTCGGTATCTGAGTATGAAAAAGAATTCATTAGGTTGGGCAAGTATGCCCGAGAATGTATTCCAACCGAGGTTGCTATGTGTAAACAGTTCGAAGACGGGTTAAATGAGGATATAAAGCTTCAAGTCGGGATTCTTGAGCTGAATTTTTTTTGTTTTAGTTGATAGAGCACATAAAGCCGAAGAGCTTAGTAAAGAGAAAAGAAAAGAAGATTTTTAAGCTAGAGACTGAAGAAAGAGATCAACTGGGAAGTCGTATCAGTCATCGTCGAAGATATCAAAAGAACATTATAACTGTTCGACTGCTTCAGTGGGATATTCTAGTAGAGATCGAGGTAAACCACATGCGAGTTTTAAAGCTCAAGCCACGTCAGTAGCGAGTGTTGGTAGTGTTAAAGCCAACAAGCCCGATTGTTAGTGATGTGGACGACGACACTTTAGTGAGTACCGGATGAAAGATGAAACCTATTTCAGATATGGTTCGCATGGACACTTTATTTGGGATTGCCCTAAGTTGTCTGAAAAAGAAAATATTTAGACTGTTCGATCGAGTAATACAGCTGCGAGAGAGAGACCACCGAGAAACCCTAGAAATATGGATAATAGCCATAATGCGACTAAGGAATCTATTGTGAAGTCCGAGGCACGAGCACCAGCTAGAGCCTATGCGATCCGTGTGCGAGAGGAAGCTTCTACTCCAAATGTTATTACTGGTATTTTTTCTATCTTTGACACTAATGTTATTGCTTTGATTTATCCGGGATCAATCCATTCGTATGTATGCATGAATCTAGTGTCAAGTAAGAGTTTACCTGTTGAGTCCACTGAATTCGTGGTTAAAGTATCGAACCCCCTAGCTCAGTATGTGCTAGTTGATAAGGTTTGCAAGAACTGTCCTTTGATGATTCAAGGTTATAACTTTCCAACTAATTTGATGCTATTGCCATTTGATGAGTTTGATGTGATTTTGGGCATGGATTGGTTGACTATGCATGATGCTGAGTTGCAGACGAAATCTTATTGTATTAAAATGTCAGAACGGTGAAAAGTTTCTGATTGAATTAGATAATTTGAGTGTGTTGCGTATGGTTATTTTTGTTTTGTCAGCACAGAGACACTTGAAAAAAAGGTTGTGATGCGTACCTTGCATATGTACTGGTTTCTAGAGTTTTTGAATTGAAGCTTGAATTAGTTCCAATGGTTTGTGAGTATCCAGACGTGTTTTCAAAAGAGTTACCCGGGTTACTGCCAATTAGAAAGGTTGAGTTTGCCATTGAGTTAGTACCAGGAACATCATTGATATCAATAGCTCCCTATAGAATGGCTCTCACTAAGTTGAAAGAGTTGAAAGCGCAGTTACAAGAGTTGAAAGATAGAGGTTTTGTTCAACCTAGTTTTTCACCTTTGGGTGCACCTGTTCTGTTTGTTAAGAAAAAGGACAGATCAATGAGATTATGTATTGACTACCGTTATCTCAACAAAGTTACGATCAAGAGTAAGTATCCATTGCCGCGAATTGATAACTTATTTCATCAGCTAAAAGGTGCAACGGTATTCTCAAAGATTGATCTACGTTCTGGTTATTATCAGCTGCGAGTTAAAGATTCAGATGTGCCAAAAATTTTATTCAGGACCAGGTACAGACATTATAAATTTCTTGTGATGCCGTTTGGTTTAACTAATGCAGTTGCAGTATTTATGTATTTGATGAATATAATTTTTAGATCGTATCTAGACCGTTTTGTTGTAGTTTTCTTTGATGATATTTTGATTTACTATTGAGATGAGTCTAAGCATGCCGAGCATTTGAGAATTGTATTAAAAACCCTGCGTGAAAAACGATTGTTTGCCAAATTTAGCAAATCTGAATTTTAGCTATGGAAAGTAAGTTTTCTGGGGAATATTGTGTCAGTCAAAGGGCATCAGAGTTGATCCGAGCAAAATTTCAGCTATTGTTGATTGAAAACCTCCGAAAAATGTATTTGAGGTTATAAGTTTTTTGGGTTTAGCCGAGTACTACAAGACATTCGTCAAGGGATTCTCTATGATTTCTACACCGATGACGAGATTACTACAAAAGGATGTGAAATTCGAGTGGTCTGAGAGGTGCCAGCAAAGTTTCAATCAGTTGAAAGCATTGCTAACCGAGGCACTAGTGTTAGTTCAGCTTGAATCGGGTAAAGAATTTGTGATTTTCAGTGATGCATCTTTAAATGGTTTAGGTTATGTTTTGATGTAGGAATGCAAAGTGATAGCTTATGCTTCTAAACAATTAAAGCCGCATGAAAAGAATTATTCGAAGCACAATTTAGAACTGGCAGCTATTGTATTCGCATTAAAAATTTGGCGACACCATTTGTATGGCGAAAAATGTCACTTTTTTACAAATCATAAAAGTTTGAAGTATCTAATTCCACTGAAAGATTTGAATCTAAGACAACGTAGGTTGCTCGAGTTATTGAAAGATTACGATCTAATTATTGATTATCATCTTGGTAAAGCGAATGTAGTTGGTGATGCTCCGAGTAGAAAGTCTCTATTTGGCTTGCGAGCGTTGAATACGTAATTGATGTTGTCTAATAATGATTTGATTCTAGCTGAATTGAAAGCTAAATTGTTGTTTTTACGATAGATTTGTGAGGCTAAGAAATGTGATGATGTGTTATTAGTTAGATGGAGATTGATTGAGTCGACTCCTGATTCAGATTTTCAGATTGGGTCCGATGGTTACTTTTTAGAGGCAGAGTTTGCGTACTGAGGAATTTAGAGTTAATTCAGAAACTTTTGCATGAAGCTCAGAGTGCTAGCTTGTCTGTTCATCCTGGTATCACTAAAATGTACAATGATTTGAAAACAATGTACTGGTGGCTGGGTATAAAATGAGAGATTTCTGACTTTATATTAAGATGTTTGGTATGTCAGCAAGTTAAAGCTGAACATCAAGTACCTTCTGGTTTGTTACAACCAATGATGATACCGAAATGGAAATAGAAGCGTGTTACGATGGACTTTGTATTAGGATTACCCTTGTCTCCGAGAAAGAAACATGCAATCTGGGTTGTCGTTGATCATTTGATAAAGTCTACACATTTTATTCCCGTACATATAGATTATTCCGTTAAGAGATTAGCTGAGCTTTATGTTTATGAGATTGTCAGATTACACGAGGTGCCAGTTTCTATTATTTTGGATAGAGATCCATGGTTTACATCACGATTTTGGAGCAAGATATAAGAGGCTCTAGGTGCACAGTTACATTTCTGTACTGCATTTCATCCATAGACAGATGGTCACTCTGAGCGAGTAATTCATATACTCGAGGATATGCTTCGTTGTTGTCTGTTAGAGTTTGAAGGCAACTGGGAGAAATATTTACCGTTAGTTGAGTTTGCGTATAATAACAATTATCATCGAATATAAAAATGGCACCATATGAAGCTTTGTATGGTCGTAAATGCCAAACTCTGTTATATTTGACTGAGGTCAGTGAGAAAAAGATTCACAGGGTTGATTTGATTCGAGAGACTAAAGAAAAAGTAAAAGTAATTCGTGATACTCTAAAAGTAGCTTCGGATCGACAAAAATCATATGCGGATCTTGAAAGAAAAGACATTGAATTTCAAATCGGTGATAGAATGTTCCTGAAAGTATCGCCCTGGAAGAAAATTCTTCGTTTTGGTCGCAAAGGAAAGCTAAGTCTGCGATTTATCGGGTCGTATGAGATTATTGAAAGAACCGACCAATAAAGTATCGATTAGCCTTGCCATCGAAGTTAGAAAATATTCATAATGTGTTTCATGTTTCAATGTTATGGTGGTAAGTATCGATCAGACCCTTCGCATGTTATCTCACTAGCAAATGTCGAGATTCAACATGATATGTCGTACAGCGAAGAACCGATCAAAATTTTAGCTCGAGGGATTAAAGCATTGAGAAATAAGAACATAGCTTTAGTAAAGGTTCTTTGGCAACATCACGATATAGAGGAAGCCACCTGAGAACCGGAAGAAGCTATGAGAAAGCAATATCCGAACCTCTTTTCTGGTAAGATTTTCAGGGACGAAAATTCCTTTAAGGGGAGAGTTGTAATAACCCGTTTTTAATGAAATCGGAACAGTAATTTTAAGACCACAGATCTGAAATGTAAATATTTATTTTATTATTATTTTAATGTTTGCAGTTTGTTCGTAATGTCGTATAGAAATTTTGTTAAGAAACTTTATCGTTTGCATGTTTAATTTGATAAAAAAAGACTAAATTGCATTAGGTGAAAAATTAGAGTTCTATAAGTAAAAAGTGTCAAATTGCTATGAATTTTGAATGTGAGTGGCCTTAAATGGTAATTAGACCATTAACATTAATAGTGGACATAGATGGACATCTTTTAATTGATTTTTAAGGTTAATGTTTAAGGTTAATTTGGTAAACTGAAAAAAAATAAACATAAAATAAAATAGGTAAAAGAAAGATATCATCTTTCCTTCTTCTTCATTACCGAAATTAGAGCTTACGGAAGCCATAACCAAGTTCAAACATTTGACCATCTCTTTTCTTGTGCATGTAAGTGCAATTTTGACCCGTTTTTAATGATTTTTATGTTTTTGAGGTCATTGTAGCATAGTCTAGCTAGCCCGAGGACTAATTTGCAAAATTGATAAAATTCTAGGGTTTTACCATGAATGTATATGTATTGTTTGTGATGTTTGATGGAAGAAAATGAATGATTGTTGTTAGTTACACAACTTTTGTTAAGTGATTTTAATGAATTTTTTAATTAGGGATTAAATTGAAAAATAAAAAATACGCATGGTGAAATTATGATATTAATGAAAAATATGAGCTACTAAGGACTTAAGTGAAATTTGAATATAGTGGGTTGGCATTAAATTTGTATGAATTTCATTTTATAAGCTTAGGGACTAAATTGTAATGAATTCAAAATTATAGGGGCAAAAGTGTAATTTTTCCAAAATATTATTTTTGGATAGAATTGACTAGAATGATGTTTGAATGATTTGAATTTGATTATTTAGATCAAGAAAAGCATCGTACGGGTTTAGATCGGGGAAAGGAAAAAAGTGTTAGATTAGTTGATTCTATTTTTTCGTTTGCAATCGAGGTAAGTTAGTACATTTAATTAGTGTTTTAATATGCTCAATTTAAATGATATTATGTTGTATTATGATATTACGTCTCTACGGAAATATCTAACAAAGTTTTGACAACTTTCAGATCTCGTTTGAACCTTAGGAATATATAAGATACAAATGTCATCTCATTAGGGGTTACCATGTTTTGGGTGCTGGTCTTGAACGTCCTACCAGTGGCTAAGTTTCTGGCATGTACTGAAGTTACTTGATAGCTTGTATGAGCACCACGATGTAGTTATGTTCTAACCGACAACTTGTGTGAGCAAACCCATTTGTGGCTCTAGAGTGAGCACTTATATGAGAAAAGAGAAAGAAATGGTTTCGAACATATGTTAGCAAACAGTGCGTGAGATTCCCACGTATCTGATATTATTCTAGTGGTTCAATGAGTATACAAAGGGAAGAATGACAACTATTTTGATAAGTAATGCTATGAAAGCATGAAAAATGTATGAGTTGATGATGCTTAAAATATGCCTAGTCATGTTCATGAAAGTATGAATGCTTATATCTTATGTACATAAAAGCTATTATGTTGTGTAATGAATTTTTCTAAGTTATGGGGTTATCACTAACTTAAATAGTTGTTGTTGCTTAGACATGTGCCAGGCTATGTTAGATTAGCTCATTAATTGCTTTTAAGCTTATATATTGAAATGGTAAGCTTTGTTTATGAATTATGAACTTACTAAGCATTAAATGCTTAATTTCTGTTATTTTCATGATGTTCTTAGATAATTAGAAGCTAGTTTGGGTTGGAAGCTTGTCAAAGATCCATCACACTATCCATCAGCTATATTGGTAGACTTTGATGATTTCGAGTCATGGTTATAATGGTATGTATAGGTATTTTTGTTTGATGAAATTAGCCATTATGTTTGGCTTGTATATATGGTATTTTGAGTGATGAAATAGATGTCATGTTATCATGTTTGTATGGTAATATTTAATGGTTTTTATTTTGGCATCTAAATACTTAAATTATGGTAGTTGAATTGATGAATATTAATGTATGCTGTGAGAGGTTTGTTTGGTATGGAATTAGATAGTGCATTGAGTTGTTAAATAGTTAGTTTTGGTAGGCTTAAATGTTTTTTGCAATTGGTCAATTTGTTAAGGTAGATGATAGATGTTGAAAATGGTCATAATGGTATTTGTTAAGTATGAGAACGGTATGTGAACATTTTGGTAAATGTAGAATTTAAGTTGTTCATTTGGTTGATTGATTTACGAATAAAATTAGCAAGTGTTTATTCAAGTTTAATTATGGAGATTAAGGTGTCATTTTGGCATATTGGTTTTATGATTAATTATTATGATGTTCAAGCTTGGATATGCATATGTTAGGTGCAATTTGAATGCATGAAAATAGGTACATTTGTTTGTGTAAGTGGCTAGACTTTAGGTGAGAAAAATGGCTTGGAAATGGCTTTTCGTCCACACGGCCAAAGACATGGGCATGTGTCTCAGCCGTGTCTGACACACGGCCGTGTGTCCCCTGTAGCTTACAAAGTGTTGCAAGTTACACAGTTACATGGCTTAGCACACGGCCTGACACACGGGCGTGTGAGGCCATGTCGAAGGGTACATGGCCTGACACACGGGTGTATGGCTTGGCCGTGTGACCCAAGTCAGAGAGTTACATAGGTATAAACACGAGTTGGGACACAACTATGTGTCCCTAGTTCAAATGTCCACACAACCTGAGACACAGGCGTGTGTCTCAGTCGTGTGAGTCACACGGCTTGGCCACACGGCTATGTGACCCCTGCAGTATAAAATGTTTGAACTTCTTCCTGTAAGTTCTAAATGTTTTTGATAGTCCCGATTCATTTTAAAGTGTTTTAAGGGCCTCAAGGGCTCGTAGAAGGGACTATATGTTTGAGTTTGAATAATTTTGTTATGAATTATTTTATATTTTGAATACATTGAATATTTGTTCGTTGTGAGATGTAAAATTCCGGTAGTGTTCTGTAGCCCTATTCTGATGATGGATAAGGGCTAGGGTTGTTACAGACCAATCCTTCACAAACCAACATAATAACTCCGCAAATATTTAATAAAAATATTTATAGACTCGATTTACAGAAACGAGTTCTCGATCCTCATTTTTTGAACCTACTTAACTTTAAAGACAAACCACTTATTCTTAACTATTTGCTCAATTAGCAAAATTTTATCAAATCAAAATTCAATGTAAACTATATTTGACTTGTAAGAATTGAATAATAAAAAATACAAATTTGTGAGTCACATTTGTGGTTTCAAAATCACTGTTTCCAGCACCACTGAAAAACAGGTTGTTACACCCTTGGTACTAAATTATTATCGAACTTGTCTTTTTTCACCTAACAAACATAAACAACCAAAATTTTTTGAATTCATTGTCATCGATTTATAACTACATAAGGCTTTAAATGGTGTATGCTTTTGCAATGCTTTTGTGAGCAATCTGTTTAGCTGAAATATTGTTGTATTTGCAGCTTTAGCCTAGAAATTCTTTAGCAACCCGTACTCATGCAAAAGGCATCTTGTCATCTCCATTATTGTTCTATTTTTTTCTCTCTCCATAACCTCATTTTTTTTTGTGAAGTGTGTGGTGCAGTGAACTAATGATCAATGCATATGTCTTCGTAGGATTTGTTAAATTTATCAGATGTGAACTTTGTTCCATTATCAGACCTTATAACCTTGATCTTGTATTCACATTCACTTTGATTTTCAATCAAATCCTTAGATCTCTAAAACAACTCAACAACTTCAAATTTGTAAGTAAGAAAATAAATAAATAAAATCTTGTGAAAACATCAATAAATGTAATGTACTACTTACTCTCTTTCAAGGACAGTATCTTTTGAGGTTCACTAACATCTGTATGAACCAATTATTATTTTTGTGTTGCCTTCAAAGTTGATTCTTTTGAAAAATGGAGTATTTTTGTAACATCCCCACTTTTAAGAAAAAAGAGAGAAGAAGAATATTTATGGTAGAAGTCCTTGAATAAGTGATCTATAAATAAATAGTAGTATAAGAAATTAAGATCTTTTCTAGAGGAAACTGTCAGACATGAAAACACAGAGGATCATTAGTAAGAGCATGTGGTTAAGTTGAAAATCTGGTATGGATTTTAGGGATTAAATGAAATAAGTTAGAAAAGTATAGAGACTAAAATGCAATTATCCTATATTTATTTTGATGGAAAGGACTTAATGATGCTTTTACTATTACTTAAAAAGTAATGGTTTCATGATGACTTTTAAATGATTTTTGTATGTAATAATATTTTAATAAATAATAATATTTTATTAATTAATATTATAATACATAAAAAGAGAAAAAGATCTCATCTTTCTTTCTTTTCATGTCAAAAAAAAGGGGAAAGAAATAAAATTTGCTTCCATTATTTTCCTTCAAATGCAAGTATAATGTATGGGTTTTTTCTTCAATCTTTTTGAGATTTTGAATCTTTGAAGCTTGTTTTATATATATTACCAATAGTTTTTGATTTTATCAAGTATTTTGAATGTTCCCATTAAAAGACATTGATGAAAGCTTAGAAAACTTACGTGAAGTAGATATATTTTTGGATAAGAAATGATTATAAGCTGAATTCTAACTTATTTGAAGTGTGAAAAAGAAATAAAAATGCATGGAAAGTATACTTTGTATATTTGGTCATGTTAAAGGGGAAGTAGAGAACATTGGTCACTTTGTGTAATATTAGTGCTAAATGATAGCTTCTGAAGCAGTGAGTACTCTGGTAAAGACGGAATTGAAAACGGATAATCGAGTCGAAAGATATGCGAATTTTGGACTAGGAAACTTAAGTTGCTAACTTGATTAACCATGCATATTTAAGTTTGTTTTTATTAGTTTTAGTATTAGAATGAATAAATGATGTTGTTTCATATTGAATTACTCTTATTGTAGCTAAAAACGAAGCAAACATCTTGAAGGAGAAAGACGAAGAAAAGGAGTAAAGCGATTAAAACTTTGGTTTGTGCTAATATATTATTTTCATTACATAAAGCTTTAGAATATCTAGTTTACTATGACTAGTTATATTTATTTTATTTTATTTTTATGAGTTTTGGATGAGTTTGAATGATTTAGTTAATATTTATAAAATTATGTTTCGAGATGAATACTATGTTTTTCATATAAATTAACAAATTCATGGTTATGATTTGGATTTGAGTATTATAATTTTAGATGATTTAGCAAGAAAATGTTTAATATGATTCAAATTGGAAGCCTAATTTTACATTAGGTGATATATGATTTGTACATGAAATGAAATTGAAATGAGAATGATATGAAAATGAAATTCAATTGAAACAGATCATGAAACTTGGTTTTTACCCCGTTACACTATGTTAGACTAAATCAAATATAATTGGCATGCCATAGAGTCTTTATATCAGAAGATTTAGAACTCCCCAATTCCCAGCGGGTCGAGGAAGGAAAGGCCAAATTGGTCAGATTTTATTATTATTATTAGCCCCAATTCTAAGAGGGTCGTGGGCAGTCCCAATTCGTAGAGGGTCGTTGACTACTCTGATAGCCATCATTTCCAAACAACTCGAGGTGGCAGATTCGTGTATCTGGTTACGAGTGTAAACTTTAGTACGAGGTCTAAATTGAAAGAAAAACAAAAACAAAAACAAAAATTGAATTTATTTGTATTTCCATATTGTGTGAATTAAATTAATTACACGATTTTGAATTTGATTAAAAAAAACTTATTTTCTTTATTTGGTTTGTCAATATCAAAATATTAAAATTTATTAATATTAAAATTTTCTTTTATTGTGATGTTATTAATAATATTTATAATCATGCTTTAATTTATTTCTATCATTTAATTTATGTTCAATACTTATGTTATGATTTATATGATATTAGCACCACTGAGCATAAAAATTGCTTAGCGTACGGTTTGTCTATTTTTTTGTGCATAGGTAGCTAGATTTGATAGGTTGTTCCAACATCATCTAAAGAATCGAAGATCAACTCAAATAATATTGGTGAAAATTTTAATTTATAGTTGATATAAATGGCATGTACCTAGGCATGTATATATAATGCTATGTCGTAAACTTAATTTAAATATTTTCGTCATGTTTTCTTTGCTAGTACTTTATAACTAATATTTTTGATGAAATAGTAAAGCATAGAAATCTAGTTTACTGGTATGTTTTTGAGAAATTGAAGTGTGGGAAATTGATTTGGGAGATGATTTGAATGTGATTATATTGTGAAATCTAAATTTTTGCAGGGGTTTTATGTAAAATAGGCAAAAATGCTGCCAAATTGAAAAAAAAATGGGTTTATATAAAATAATTTTACCATTACTTTTTCTTTTCAAAAAAAAATGGAAAAGTGAGTTGCTTCGGCAACGAAATGTGACATTTTATATTTGGATCCAACAACTGGGTCGGGTATAATGTGTCACAATTTTTCTTCCCATATTGGCAGGCTACACATACATGAAGCTCTTCTTCTACGTTAGGAAGTCCAACAATAATCTGGTTCTTTTTCATATAGAACATGAAATTATGATGGAAGTGCCCAAGCCATTTGTGCTAGAACACTTTATTACTCTCTTGTTGTGAAATGGCAACTCGTTCGTCCTCCATTATATTCAAGGAAAAACTTTTGCCTTTCATTTTTATGTTGAACAGCTCTCTACCTTCAGTATCTCTGATGAAGCAAGATTTGTTTACAAAAGAGACTTTGAACCCCTTCTCAACTAGCTCTCCAACATTTAACAAATTTTATTTAGTGCGAAGCACAAATGAAACATCATAAATGAGCTTTAGACATATTTAACTTTTTATGGTTATTGCTCCTTTTCCTTTTACTGGAATATATTGACCATTTCCAATTTTGACTTTGGAAATAGTTGTTTTATCAAGTTTCCTAAGAAGATCTTGATCATTTTTCACGTGGTTTGTACAACCGCTATCCACCAACCAACTCTCAAAAGTGCTTTTTCTTGCAAAACATGTTGCAATAAACAATTACTCCTCCTAGTATTGCTTAGTTACTGCACTAGTTCCCTCTTGCCGTTACTAAGTTCTACAAATCGTTTCCACATGTCCTTGCATTTCACATCTAGCCTCCATTAACATTTTTGTTTAGGATGATTTTTTTTTTTGTTTTTGCAATGGGACAAGGCAAATAGGATCTATTTCTTTGGTTGTTGTTGCTAGGATTTTTAATATTCTTTTTATTTTTCTTTCTATTTTTGTTACTTCCATTTATTTGTATGCCAACTTGAAAATGTCCTTCTACAAAATTCTTTTGCTTTATAAGACTCCTTTGTTTTAAAGCCTACAAAGCAATTAGTAGCTCTGCCACGATAATTCTTGACAAATCTTTAGAATTATCTAATGAAGAAATTGTAGCTTTATACCTTTTAAGAAGTCTAACTAAAATCTTTTCAACAATTTTTTTTACTAGAGAATTCTTTACTTGGAAATCTCACCTTACTTGCAATTGTCTGTAGTTAATCAACATAGTCTTTAACTGCTTCAGACTATCATTCTTTTCATTTTAAAATCTTGAATCAAGTTCACCACTTGCATGTTCTTGATCCTTTGATTCCATTCTTATTTTTCTTTAAGACACTCTTAGATTTTTTCACCAGTTTCAAATTTCATGATTTTAGTGAGAACCGATTGCAAAATAGCAGAAAATAGGCACACCTTTACTTTAGCCTTCCTCGTCTTCTTCTCATTGTGATTCTTCATTTGTGCCACTATTGGATTTTCTACAAGTGGAGGTATTTCATAATCATCCTCCACTTCTTCCCAAATTTCAAGAGCTTACAAATGAATAGTCATCCTCCACTTCTTCATTTGCGACAGGTGGAAACACGAAAATATACACACTTTTTCATGCCCTTTTTAAACTCAAATTCATGCATTTTTGGTAAAATTCTTGTTGGAAAGTATATAATTATTATAAAATAATTAAATTGAATTAAAATTATTAAAATTTTGAATTTTAATTAATTTTATAATAAATTTTGACTAATTTTGATTATTTTCGACAGATTTGCACAAAGAGCGAAAAATGGCTTGGCACACACTACTAGAAGCACAAAACCAAGAAGTAATTTTGAAGCAGCAAGGAAAATTAATTTTTCAGCCTAAGATGGTCCAAATTATGAATATTAATTCATAATATAATTAATTTTAATTTTTAAACCAATTTAATTTGGTTAAATAAATTATTATTAATGAATTATGAAAGGAGGCCCAGTTGAGTTGAACCAAGAAAACCGATCCAACCAAGCACTGGGCAACCTAAAACCGTCCCACATGCTGACCCAATCAGCTTGTTTTGCTGATTATTTGGCTTGCAAAATGGCTATTGAAGACTCCTTTAATTTGCATTGAAACCCCTTCGCTATTCATGCCTTTCTAGATTTGCCCTACCTAAAAATAGCATGTTTGAAACCTTCAACATGCCACATGTGCGGCCAGCCATGGGGGAGTCTTTGGCTGCTGATTTTTGCTATTTTTAGTATCCATCTCAACCTTTAAATACCCCATTGGCTTCTCACTTCAAACACATCTCAAAACCATTCATTCTTCACTTTTCTTTCACTTTTTCTCTCTTCATTATTCTTCATTTTCTTCCCCATTCCCTTGTCGATTTCACCTCTTGAAAAAGAGTCATTCAACCATTATTTTGAGTAGCATTCAAGTGTTCATGGAAGCCTTGGTTCAACAAGAACAAGTGGAGAAGAAGAAGTGGAGTAATATAGTCAAGCCTCGGAGCCACCGGATTTGATTCTTGTTCCTTACACTTTTAATTTTATTGTTGTTGTTATGAACATGTCTATGAATATTTGTAATGTTGATATGTTTAATTTAATTAATATGGATGAAATTTAATTCGTGTTAGGTTGATTACATTTCGGCTACTTGAGTTATTAAAATTGTGTTTGTGATGTTATAGGCCTCGGTAAGATGTTTGATTAAGTAAAACCATGACTAAGTTACTCTTGCATTACAATTGTAAGGTAACTAATGGATTAATTATTTAAACGGATTGAAATTGTAATTAGTTGACACAATACTTAATCAGTACATGCTTAATCATTTAAGGTAGCTGAGGGTTAAATTAGCAACGGTATCTAACGACACATTAGCCTTGCATAACTTGCAAGATTATTGTGATTAAATTGTTTCAAGGTAGAAATGCATTGTTACCTCACATAATCTTTTATGTGCTTATGAAAGTTGAATTAATCTTTTGAATTTGCATAAAGATATGTACAGGAGATTATTTTGATTTCATAAGTATGTATGTGCATTAACACGTTTGCTTATTAAAATTTATTTAATCAGTTGAATTGACATAGAGATATAGTCAAGAGATAAATGGATTTTGGTAGGTGAGTATGTTCATAAGTTAGCAAATTACCGAGTTGCGATGAATTTATTCGTAACAACATGAACATGAGTTTAATAATTCTTAGTTAAGAAATGTAATTAATCTAACACAATTATGTCATCTTGATTAAAATCATCTTTTGAAATCGTGCATTAGAACTTTTATTTATTTTAGTTAGTTAAAATCCTAGTTTTTAATCAATTCCTCTTATCAAAATATTTTTCTTCACCAAAGTGTTTTTTAAAATTGCATTCATAAATAATTGTTTTCATAATCCCTATGGGTACGATAACTTGACATTTACTTGTCACTTTATTACTTGTTGTGATTGTGTACACTTGCAAATTTCTATTGTTCCAAGTTTTTGGCGTCGTTGCTAGGGACTATTTTAAAATGTCCTTATTTGTAAATTTGTTAATTTTGCATTTTGGTTTATTATTCTGTTCAATTTTAACTTAATTAATTTTTCTGTGTTTATTTTAGGTGTTTATGAGTATTGATTGAATCATCGATTTACTCCCCGTAGACCTTGAGATTGAAAGAACTTTTCAACAGCGGAGGAGTCAAGCAAGTCAAAGAAGGATCGAAGAGATGAAGTTCGAAAATCTGAATCAAGAAAATTGAGCAAACCCTACTCAAAATGCTATCATTATTGCTGATGATAGGGATAGAGTTTTAAGACAATATGTCGTGCAAATATTTCATGATCGTGATTCGGGTGTTGAGAAACCTAAAATTGAGGCACAATAGTTCGAGTTGAAGCCAGTCATGTTCTAGATGCTTTAGACAGTGGGCCAATTCAGTGGAATACCTACTGAAGATCCTCACCTGCACTTAAGACTATTCATGGAGGTAAACGATTCTTTCAAGTTAGCCGGAGTACCCGAAGATGTGCTATGACTAAAGTTGTTCCCATATTCTCTAAGGGACAGAGCTGGAGCTTGATTAAACTCATTGCCACCTAATTCAATTTCCACATGGCAAGAGTTAGCAGAAAGATTCCTCATAAAGTATTTCCCGCTTAGCAAGAATGCTAAGTTGAGGAACGAGATCACTTTTTTCCAACAAATGGATGATGAGTCCTTTTATGAGGCATGGGAAAGGTACAAAGATTATTACGGAAGTGCCCTCATCATGGAATCCCACATTGCATCCAACTTGAGACATTTTATAATGGTCTCAATGCTCACACGAGGATGGTAGTGGACGCTTCTGCTAATGGTGCTTTCCTTTCTAAGTATTATAACGAGGCTTATGAAATCATTGAGAGGATTGCCAACAACAATTATCAATGGCCAACCAATCGAGTAGCGTCAGGAAGACGAGTCGCTGGAATACATGAAGTAGACGCTCTCATTTCACACACATCTCAGGTATCCTCGATTTCCTCAATGCTTAAAACATTTACCACTAATGGGTTTAATAACTTTGCAACATAGCTATCGAATCAATTAGAAATGTATCCTGTGTCTATTGTGGGGAATGACATCTGTTTAAAGAATGTCCATCGGGCACAGAATCTTTGTATTACATGGGTAACTAGAACCAAAATCGAGGAAGGTAAGGACTAAAATCAATTCTTAAAACCCATCGTGGCGAAACCACCCTAATTTCTCCTAAAGTAACCAAGGGGCTGGACCCAGTAACACATACGCCCAACCTAGACCGACCCAGCCACCTATTTTTACCCAACAAGTTCAGAAACAACCTCAAGTTGAACCATCTAATGGCGTAGAAAACTTGTTGAAGGCATACATAGACAAAAATGATTCCTCAATCCAAAGCCAAGCAGCTACATTGAAAAACCTAGAAAACCAAATGGGTCAGCATGCAACTGAACTCAAAAACCGACCACAAGGTGCTTTACCTAGTTATATAGAGAATCTTAGGAATCCTGGGAAGGAGCATTGTAAAACGTTGACATGAAGAGAGGAATGACATTAGAGCCCAACACCGTCGAAGTTGAAGAGGAGCCAACTGATGCTCAAGACTCAGAGAAAGTTCAACCGAGTGTTGAAATTTCAGTTTCACCAAAACCTGAATCTGTAAAATTTGATAAGGTAACTTCTGAACCCGCTAATTCTGATAAACTAACAACTTCATTAGATGTAGAATTGCCACAGAACATGAATCAACCAGTTCCAGTGAAGAAGCCTCCACCACCCTACCCTCAAATACTTCAGAAGTAGAAGCAGGAAGTTCAATTCAAGAAGTTCCTAGACATACTCAAGAAACTTCATATCAACATTCTATTGGTTGAAGCACTTGAACAAATGTCGAACTACGTCAAATTCATTAAGGATATCCTGTCAAAAAATGAAGACTTGGAGAATTTGAGATGGTAGCCCTGACAAAGGAATGCAGTGCATATCTTCAAGACAAACTACCCCCAAACTTGAAAGATCTTGGATGTTTTACCATACCTTGCAACATTGGAGCAACATATTATGGTAAGGCACTATGTGATTTGGGTGTGAGTATCAACTTGATACCCACGTCAATATTTAGGAAGTTGGGGATAGGTGAAGTTAGACTTACTATAGTTACACTTCAATTAGCATATCGATCATTAGCACATCCAGAAGGAAAAATAGAAGACATATTGGTACGTGTAGAAAAATTTATTTTTCCTACTGACTTTGTTATTCTAGACTTTAAAGTAGACAAAGAAGTGCCAATCATCTTAGGAAAGACTTTCCTAGCAATGGAACGGACCTTTATTGATATGCAGAAGGGCGAGCTTACTATGCGTGTTCAGGACGATCAGGTAACATTTAATGTTTTTAAGTCTATGTGATTTCCTGACAAAATTTATGATTATTCTACAATGTCTGATTTATAGGAATTAATCATGGAAAAGGAACTCAACTATGTTGAGGACCCATTGGAGCAAAATTTGACATTAAACCTTCCAAGTGATGAAGAGGAGTATGAATACTTAGCTTTTCTAGAAGCTAATCAAAGAAAATTTAATCCGCAATCCCAGTTTGAATCTTTGGAGTTAGAGAATAGGGATTATGCCCAACCAAAATTGTCAATCGAGGAGCCATCTAAATTAGAACTGAAGGTACTTCCCTCGTATTTAAAATATGTTTATTTAGGTAACGCTTCTACTTTGCTTGTGATTGTTTCAGCGGGATTAATCGTTGAGCAAGAAGAGAAACTTATCCTAGTATTGAAACAATTCAAGAAGGCTATCAGATGGACCATAGCTAATATTCGTAGCATCAGTCCGTCTGTATGCATGCAAAAGATCATCCTGGAAGATGGCGAGAAAGGGACGATTGATGGAGAACGAAGGCTGAACCCCATTAGGAAGGACGTGGTAAAGAAAGAAATCATCAAGTGGTTAGATGCGAGTATAATTTACCCCATCTCAGACAGTTTGTGGGTAAGTCTAGTCCATCTCGTGCTAGAGAAAAGAGGTATTACGGTTGTAGAAAATGAAAATAACGAGTTGATACTGACTAGAATGGTTACGGGATGGAGAATTTGCATCGATTACTGGAAACTAAACAAGACGACTAGGAAAGATCACTTTCCTTTGCCATTTTTGGACCAGATGCTAGATAGACTCGCGGGGTGAGACTGTTACTATTTTATCGATGGATACTCGGGGTATAATCAGATTACAATAGCACCGAAAGATCAACACAAGACAACATTCACCTGCCCGTACGATGCATTTGCATTTAGATGCATGTCATTTGGTTTATGTAATGCTCCTGCTACATTTCAAAGATGTATGATGCCTAATTTTACTGACATGGTTGAGAAATACTTGGAAGTCTTTATGGATGATTTTTCAGTATTTGGAGATACATATGATGATTTCCTCGCCAAGGTACTAAGGCAATGCGATGAAACAAACCTCGTACTCAACTGGGAAAAGTATCATTTCATGGTACGAGAAGGTATTGTTCTAGGCCATCAAATAACAAGACATGAAACCGAGGTAGATAAAGCAAAGGTAGATGTTATCGAGAAACTCCCACCTCCAACATCTGTAAAGGGTGTTAAGAGATTTTTGGGCCACGCCAATTTCTATCAAAGATTTATTAAGGATTTCTCCAAAATTGCTAAACCTTTATACAAATTATTAGAGAAGTACACGATGTTCAAATTCAATGAGGAGTGTTTAAAAGATTTCAATGATTTAAAAAGCTGGTTAGTTTCAATACCCATAATCGTCACACCGAATTAGGATTTGTCATTTTAATTGATGTGTGACGTAAATGACTTCACGATAGGAGCTGTGATGGGCCAGTGAAGGAACAAAGTTTTCCATCCCATCTACTATGTAAGTCAGACTCTGACGGGAGCTCAGTTGAATTATACAAAGAAAGAGTTACTTGCTATTGTGTTTGCTTTTGACAAGTTTCTATCTTATCTTGCAGGTACCAAAGTGACTGTCTATACAGACCATTCGACAATTAAGTATTTACTTTCCAAGAAAGACGCTAAGCTGAGACTGATCCAATGGGTACTTCTACTTCAAGAGTTCAATCTAGAAATTCAAGATAAAAAAGGAGTAGAAAACCAAGTAGCAGACCACTTGTCCAGATTGGAGCCACAAGAAGGGAATTCTCCACTTATACCCATTCAGGAGACATTTCTAGATGAACACATACTGAAGGTAAATCATGTCCATAATATCCCTTGGTTTGCTGATATTGCTAACTATTTAGGTTGTGGTTTGATGCCGATTGATAAGACGTATCATCAAAAGAAAAAGTTTCTTCACGATGTGAAATACTATTTCTGGGAAGAACCATACTTGTTTAAAAAGTGTGCAGATAAAATGATTAGGAGATGCGTGGCAGAAAACGAAGTATATAAGATTCTAAATCATTGCCACTCAGCTCTGAGTGGGGGACACTTCAAAGGTACACTTCAAAGGTACACGTACTGCGGCCAAAGTATTGCAAGCTGGGTTCTTTTGGCCAACACTATTTAAAGATACGTATGCTTACGTAAAGAATTGTGATCGATGTCAAAGGGTTGGAAACATCACCAACAGAAATGAGATGCCTCAGACAAACTTCATTGAGGTAGAGTTATTTGATGTTTGGGGTATTGACGTTTTGGACTCCGTCTTTTGGTCACAAGCACATATTTGTAGAAGTAGACTACGTGTCTAAGTGGGTTGAGGCTGAGGCATATCCGATGAACGATGCTAAGGTTGTGATGAAGTTTTTACTGAAGCATGTGTTCACAAGGTTTGGAATCCCGAGAGCTATAATCAGTGATGAAGGGTCCCATTTTGTGAGCAAATGGTTGAAATGGTTACTCAACAAACATGGAGTAAAGCACAAGGTTGCCACAACTTACCATCCGCAGACGAATGGGCAAGCTGAACTGGTAAACAAAGATATCAAAGGCATACTAGTAGTTTTCCCGAACTGACGAGATTGGTCCAAAAGATTAGACAATGCTTTATGGGCCTACAGGACAGCGTACAAGACACCTTTAGAGATGTCACCTTATAGGTTGGTCTTTGGGAAAGCCTGTCATCTGCCCTTGGAGTTAGAGCACAAAGCTTACTGGGCTCTCCAACAACTCAACTTGGATCTTAAGCTTGCTAAAGAGAAACAGATGCTTCAACTCAACGAGTTAGAAGAATTCTAAATGTTCTCATACGAGAATGTCAAATTACTCAATGAAAGACTTAAGAGATGGCATGACAAACACATTCGAGTTCGAGAATTTGAAGTAAGTCAGCAAGCCTTGTTATTCAATTCTAGATTAAATTTTTTTCCAGGTAAGTCAAAATCACGTTGGTCCAATCCATTTATGATTCACCAAGTTTATCTATACGGAGTTGTCGAACTTCGAAGTAAGGGAGGTAATTTTCGAGTCAATGCTTAATGCTTAACACGTTAATTTTATCAGACATTTAATTTTTCTTGTTTTTCTTTTTAAATAAATGATTTAGGGTATATTTTTGGGATTAGTATGTTTAAATTAATTATGTCTAGGAGATTGGAACTTAAGCGGGACCGCTTGTGACCCCTTCAGTCTTTCCTGAGAATTGATTTTAACATAACCTTCCGAGAAATTATTCCTTAAATGGCAAAATAAATTTTTAGTTTTTCAAATAACAGGGTCAATTTTGATCCAAGTCTTAAATGCAACTCAATTTCAAATTTTCCTTAAGTTTAGGTACTTAATTGAATTATATTCAAGACTTGGTTGTTGTTTTTGTAAATATTTAAAATTAGATGTCTCTTTTGTAATGGTTGTTGTTTTGTAAATATTTAAAATTAGATGTCTCTTTTTGAAAATATTTTCAAAAGGCATCTAGAAAAATATTTTTAATTTGATTTAATAAATAAGATGATAATAATTAGTATAAAATTATATTTATTATAATATATATTAATTATCATCAACTCTGCATAGAATTAGGATTAGTTTAAATTTGATCATATTTTATAGTTTTTCAATAAATTAATAGCAAATAACAATTTAATATGCATTATATTAAGGGTCCGTTTGTTTACATGTAAAAGGTTTTACGAAAAATATTTTTCGCATTTTCCTGTGTTTGTTTCACAGAAAATAGCTTGGTCAACAGAAAATGACTTATAGGTCAACTAAAAATAAGCCTTTTTCCTTGTAAAATGACTTACCATTTTGAAAAGCTTAAGTCATTTTTCGGAAAAAAGCTCCTTAATAGATAATTTTACTTTTATATAAAAATTAACTTAAATCAAGTTTAATTTTATTATATTGATAATAAATTTTATTCTTATTTTTAAAATATTTAAAATTATTAAAATATTAATATAAAATATTATATTTTTAATATTATTAAACATATGTATTTAATTATTTATATTTAGTCATATAATAAATTATTAATATAATTAATTATTTTTAACAAAATATTTAATATTTAAAATTTATTTTAATAGTAAGTTTTAAAATACTAATTTTAAATAATATTATTCACATATTATTGAAAAATCAATATTAATATTTTAATAGTAAATATTTATTATAATTATAAATATATTAATAATAAATGTTTTGTAGTATAAATGTTAAAATATGTCATAAGGCTCTATACTATTCACAAATTTGCAATTTAGATTTTGTACTTTTATTTTTAAGAATTTAGTCCTCTACTTTCTAGATTTGAAAATCATGTTCAATCACGACATTGTTGATTTTTTTGTCAATTTTGTTAATGTCACATTTTAAATAAAAGTAATACTCAATTGGTAGTCATGTAACTAAAAATGATCATTTCAATGAACCTAAATTTAACAAAAAATTTTAATATATGTAAAAACAATGTAAAATATAAAATTATAGATATAAAATAAACTCAATTAAACAATGAAAAAATAAAAAAATCTCAAATGTAAGTTTGTTTAATTGAAAACGACTTTTATGAAATATTTTAAAGAACTTGTCAAACAAAAGAAAATATTTTACACAGATTCATCCAAATACCATAAAATTTTAGTTTTTTCAGAAAAGTAAGTCATTTTCCAGAAATCATTTTCCGGGAGCCATTTTCAGTGAAACAAACGGAGCCTAAATATTAATTGTTGTTAACTTTGTGTAGAATTAGAACTTAGAATATTTTACCTATTAAATTGTTCTAAGAATTCTAATTAAACTCTTACCCTTTTTCCTATAAATTCCGCCAACCTTCTCCATCATTCATCACTCATCAAACCAACCTTCATTCACCCGTTCCACCATCAATCCTAGCATCCAAAACCACCAGCAATAGCACCGCCCAGTAGCCCCATTCGACTAGCAACCCACGCACTTGGCGCACCTAGCAAGTAGCTCACCTCACACGTTGCTACTGCCACACACACTTGCGTCCAACACGATCTACTGCTGCCTTGCATGCACTACTCCATATGCATTATGCTGTCCCCAGCTCCAGCTCGCACGCACCAGTCCTGCTGCTTGCCTACTACCCACGTATCTGCTCACGCCAAGGCGCGTTGCTGCTATACTTTCCTTGTGTCATGTGCACCCTTGCACAACATTTCCACCCCACATTTAGCCAATAACCCTCCAACCGTCCCTAAATCGACCTCTTTTGATTTATATTTATTTTCTTTAAATTCTTAATTTTTATATAAAGGTGGTAAGACAAGTTATTCTCCTTTCAATTTTATTTAATTATTTAATTTTCCAATTTATTGAATTATTAATATTTATACTAATTAAATTTTTGAGAAAATATTTGTTCTATCTTATGATCAGGTTAACCATGCCTCGCAAACGAACTCCTACCTTTGCCCAAATTGATGAATCACAAAACAAATTCCACTGTGAAGAAGCCAAAGCGAGATCTGAAAGCATTTTCAAGAATTAATAGATGCACCCAGAAAAAGGCTTTATGTTGAAAGAAAGAAACTATATAGATTTCATGGCGCGCATTCGACAAATTGCTGAAGCTCTTAATTGAGAGTTATTTTGTGAGAAAAGACCTAGTGCAAATGAGGAGTTAGTTCGTGAATTTTATGTAAATTTGACCTCAAACAAATTAACGGAAGTTTCTTTTCGAGGAATCAAGGTATCAATAACCTCAAATGCTATTAATGAATTCTTTGAATTACCTAATTTCGAAGACGACAAATATTCTTCCTTGATGAGAAATATTGAGTCTGAAAATTTGCAAGAAATTCTCGAGGAACTTACATTTCTAGGTTCTAAGTGGACTGTGTCAAAGCAAGGAATTCACACTTATCGCAGAGAATATTTGACACCACTAGTGAAGGTATGGTTCTATTTCATTCGATTCAGCCTTATGCCCATTTCTCATGGGACTACAATTTCATTAGAGCGAATGGTCTTATTATACTCGATTTTAACTGGAAAGACCATTGATGTGGGAAAATTCATCCTGAGAGAAATTCAGAATTGTGCCTTTAGACGTTTTGGTCCAGCTTACTTTCCTTTTACGATAACAATTTTGTGCTTGAAAGCTAAAATTCTTACAAACGTAAAAAAGACAGGTTATAGCCAGGGCACAATCACAAATTACGACGTCTACCGAATAGCCAGAGAATCTGTTCTACAGCAACGAGTTGAAGAAAGCGAGGATCCTAAAGAAGAAGAAGAAGAAGAAGAAGATCCCACAGAGGACGACCTGATGTAGTCAACTGAAATCCTTGATAAGGTAGAACCAATGGAACCAGTAACCGAACTTGATGTCGCAACTTCAATGTTCAGGACTCAATCAACTCGTCCAAATCTTCGAGATGAGCTGTCAAAGTTAATGGATATAATGCAACATATGCAGTGGCAACAACAAGCTTATTGGAGATATTTAAAAATATGGGATGACTCAATGAGAAGCACTCTTACGAAAATATTCAATGACCTATTTAATTTTGTGCCTGAGTTTCCAGATTTCATATTTGAACAATGGAGTCCACTATCGACGAGGGAGCGAAGAGATTCATGCAAAAACAAGGACGATGGAGCTAAATATGAGTCGAATTCCGAGGGATCTGCAAATAAAAAAATAGGGGATCTTGACTTTATTTTATTTCTGTTATTAGATTATTTAATATTTTAGAATTAGGTTTTATTAGGAATTTTTATTTTCACATAATAAAACAAGATGAGAAAATCATAAATAAAAATGAACAAGTTGCAAAGCACAAAGTGTGGTAATAGATATATACATGTCTAGGATTGGATCTAGAGAGAGCTTGGTACCTAAGCAGTCAAATTGACTCACCTCCTCTTTTCTAGAATCCTATCTGTGTATAGTATTTATTCATTTTTAATAATGAGGACATTGTTCATCTTAAGTAGGGGGGATCGAAAAATTGAAATTATTTCCTCTTAGAATAAAATTTTCTTTTAATTATCATTAGGATATATTTTGTTCAAAAATTTGAAATTTTGTTAAATATGCTAAACTTCAGTATAAATAAAGTTCGATTATTTCAATAATTGTTATGTTAGCTGAATTATGACATAAATGTATTTTTAAAGCATGAAAATCAGACCATTAAATTTTTAGTTCCTTAGGAAAGTTAGGCATGCATGAAAGTTTAAGTCTCTAGTATTGACTTAGTAGTTTCTTGAGGCGAAATCCTAGGAAGCATGTAATGTTGAAAATGATTTAGGCAACTTTTATTTGGACTGTTTGAGCCTTTCAAGCCAAGCTTGATTAAATTTTATCCCTTGAAACCCAACCTTGAGACTATATGGCCTAATTTTATTTGAACCCTTGCAATATTTAGCCATCACTTCTCTCTTAATTATCTTTAAATTGTTCCAAACACTAGACTCAGTACTATTCAAAATATTATTTGAAAATAAGTTTGGAGGTGTTGAAAAGAAGTATCAAATGCTCAAAAAAATTTATAGTACATACAGCAAAATGTTCTTGAAAGAAAAAAGAAAAAAAGAAAAAAAAAAGAAAAAAAGAGCATATGTACTTGAAAGAAAATAGATGTATAAAAGCGCATGTGAGAGCAAAGTAAGTTGGTGTATTAAAGGTAATTATTCCGAAGGTCCAATTCGAGCTGAGTCTAGGGTTCTTTTAGCCTAAATTGCTCTATCTTTTGCCTACCCCTAGCCTAGCCACATTACAACCTATTGTAAAGACCTATTGATTCAAGTTTCTATGGTACCTACATTAGTGGAGAGAAATTGCTATGTTCAACATATGAAGGCATAAGTTAAACTTAATGATTGCAACTTAATCTTGAATAAGGGAATAAAATCAAATTGGTAGGGATTTAATATGTCTTTATTATGAAGTATTTAGCCTATTTTTTTAACATGTCTTTATTATGAAGTATTTAGTTTATTTTTTTCTATCATAAGGATAATTGAGATTAATTTGAATGATATGTATACTTAAGTAGAATAAATATCTTATTCTTGAGCATAAGTATATCAAATTCATAATTTTGGGAAGAACGTTATTTTGAACGAAATTTTCAAAGGTTTATCCAAAAAATTATTTTTAATTTGTGCATTACTCGAGATGAGTAATGAATTAAGTTTGGGGGTGTGGAAACATGAAAATATACACACTTTTTCATGCCCTTTTTTAACTCAAATTCATGTAGTTTTGGTAGAATTCTTGTCGAAAAGTATATAATTATTATAAAATAATTAAATTGCACTCAAATTATTAAAATGTTGAATTTTAATTAATTTTATAATCAATTTTGATTAATTTTGATTATTTTCGATAGATTTGCACAAATGGCGAAAAACGGCTCGGCAGACACTACTAGAAGCACAAAATCGAGAATCAATTTTGAAGCATCAAGGAAAATTCATTTTTCAGCCTAAGACGGTCCAAATTATAAATATTAATTCATGATATAATTAATTTTAATTTTAATCAAATTTAATTTGGGTTAAATAAATTATTATTAATTAATTATGAAAAGAGGCCCAATTGAGCTGAACTGAGTAAACTGATCCAACCTAGCACAGGGAAGCCCAAAACCAACCCTCATGCTGATCTAATCAGCTTGTTTTTCTGATTATTTGGCTTGAAAAATGGCCCTTGAAGAAACCTTCAATTTGCATTCAAACCCCTCCACTATTCATGCCTTTCCAGATTTTCCCCTACCTAAAAATGACATGTTTGAAACCTTCAACATGCCACATATGTGGCTGGCCATGGGGGGAGTCTTTGGCTACTGATTTATACTGCTTTTAGCAGCCGCCTCAACCTATAAATACCCCCTTGGCTGCTCACTTCAAACACATCTCAAAACTATTCATTCTTCACTTCTCTCTCACTTTTCTCTCTTCATTGTTCTTTATTTTCTTTCCCATTCCCTTCTGATTTCACCTCTAGAAAAAGAGTCCTTCAACCACCATTTGGAGCAACATTCAAGTATTCATGGAAGCCTCAGTTCAACAAGAACAAGTGAAGAACGAGGAGTAGAGCAAACTAGTCAAGCCTCGGAGAAACACCGGATTTGATTCTTGTTCCTTACCCTTTTAATTTTATTGTTGTTGTTATGTACATGTCTATAAATTTTTGTGATGTTGATATGTTTAATTTAATTAATATGAATTAAATTTAATTCATGTTAGGTTTATTTTATTTCGTTTACTTGAGTTATTAAAATTGTGTTTGTGTTGTTATAGGCCTCGATAAGATGTTTGATTAACTGAAACCATAACTAAGTTATTCTTGCATTACAATTGTAAGGTAACTAACGAATTAATTATTTAAACGGATTGAAATTGTAATTAGTTGACACAATACTTAACCAGTACATGTTTAATCATCTAAGGTAGCTGAGGGTTAAATTAGCAACGGTATCTAACGACACATTAGCCTTGCATAACTTGCAAGATTATTATGATTAAATTGTTTCAAGGTAGAAATACATTGTTACCTTACGTAATCTTTTATGTGCTTATGAAAATTGAATTAATTTTTTGAATTGACATAGAGATTTGTACAAGAGATTATTTTGATTTCATAAGTATGTATGTGCATTAACATGTTTACTTATTAAAATTTGTTTAATCAGTTGAATTAACATGGAGATGTAGTTAAGAGATAAATGAATTTTAGTAGGTGAGTATGTTCACAAGTTAGCAAATTACCGAGTTGCCGTGAATTTATTCGTAACAACATGAACATGAGTTTAATAATTCTAAGTTAAGAAATGTAATTAATCTAACACAATTATGTCATCTTGATTAAAATCATCTTTTGAAATCGTGCATTAGAAATTTTATTTTATTTTTATTTATTTTACTTAGTTAAAATCCTAGTTTTTAATCACCTCCTAAAATCAAAATATTTTTCTTCACCAAAGTGTTTTTTAAAATTGCATTCATAAATAATTCTTTTCACAATCCCTATGGGTACGATAACTCGACATTTACTTGTCACTCTATTACTTATTGTGATTGTGTACACTTGCACATTTCTGTCATTTCAACTGGTGGTGCCATTGTGAAGCCCGTCTCTTTGATTTTTCATAGGTCCCTCAAGGTAAAAAAAGATTTGAGAATCAATCTGTTTGTGTAAAAGAAATAAAAAATTTCTATGACTTTATCACTTAAAAACTTTTTATTGAATGACAAAAGCTGAATTTATACAACAAATTATAAAAGAAAATGGAAACAAAAGTTTAAAAATAAAATTTAAATTTGAAAAGAAATCTTGCAACAATTGCATATCATTGACTGATTCCTAGAATAATCTTAGGCATAAATTTCAATAAATTTCAATTATAATTATAATCAATATATTTTATAACTACAACTAGAATTGATCAATATAACATTAACAAAAGTAAAATTGCAATTAATACATTTATATAACTATAATTAGGATCAATCATTATAATGCAAAAATAAACAGATTCATAATTGAGATAGATATGGACTTAAACCAAAATAAATCTAGACAAAGCACAAAAAATGGGTTGAGACTTAAACCAAAATAAAATTGGGTTGGAAACCCATATATGGTTTACATTAGGTGGAACCTGATCTTGTAATCTTATAATTCTAAAGGCTTCAACCTTATCATCATGCCAAGATCCCATTGGAATTAAACAGGTACGTCTAGATATAATTAAAAAAATTAAAAATTTGAGAAAAGTAATTAACTAAAATTTGTGAGGAAAAGGCTAAAATTCACTTCCTTATTTAGTAATATTAGGCCTTATATAGCACCTATAAATACCCTACTTTTCAAAGCTTTCAAGAAAATAACAACTAACAATCAATGATAATCTATAAAAGTAACATATTTTAATCTCATTCTTAATTATGCAAATTAGTGAATTTGATGCTCCTAATCTTTTAAATTCACATTTCTATACTTAAGAGAGTATTTGGGAGGAAAAGGAGTGAAAAACGAGCCAAAATTGGACAAATAGAGTGGTTTTCAAGAGCCACCCGACTTGGGCATTTTTGCATGGGCTGGGCACATGCCCGTGTGAGCCACACGGGTTGGACACACGCCCATGTGCTAGCCCATGTCGGTTTCACATCCTGCTTCCCAAATACGCAGAAAAACCCAATTTTTAGGCTTTCTGAGCATTCTAAAGTCTATAAATACCTATTAGACGAAGACATAAGGGAGCCATCAGAAAAGATTGAAGAAAACACTCGAAGAACACCATCGAAACAAACTCGGAAGTGAATCTCCAAGACTAAAATCTCCTTTTAATTTCTTTTGAAGTTTTATTGAGTTTCTTTATGTCTTGTGATTTTTTTGACTTTGAGATGTTTTCATTCGGGATTATGAAGGAATCCCCTAGATACCTAGGGGAGATGAAATCTATGATGAATCCTATTATTTTTTTTGTTTTACGCGATAAATATTTGATTCTTGTTCTCAATTATGTATGCTTATTTCTTGTTTTAATATTTTTGAGGTATTAATTCATGTTTAATGTGCTTATTTCAGTGGAGGAAAGTCCCTGTTTAAAAGTAGATCTAGCATAACTGAGTGGAGTTGCATGCAATCTTAGAAATAAGACGACATAAATTTACCAGATTAGAATCAAATCTAATAGGGGAATCCATAGATCGAGTTAATACGATGATAGGGGTTTTAATCAGAAAGAGATTTCAATTAATCAAACTAGAGTCAGTTGTTCTTACTCTCGAAAGAGATATTAACATAATGTAAGGATTTCTATGGATCAAGACATAAATGAATAAATCTTTTATTGTAATTTATAATAATAGGTGACGTCTAGGTGGATTATTTCCTGGGTATTGTCTATCTCATTGGTTAATATTCGAATATTTATTTGATTCATTCTTTGTTGCGTCCTTTGTTAAATTAGTTTAGTAAATGTAGATTAAAACACATCACCCTAAATTTTCGGCTAAATAATAGAAAAACGATAATTACTAGTACTTTTAGTTCTCATGGATATGATATTCCTTACTCACTGTAGCTATACTATTGTTCGATAGGTATGCTTGCATTTTTTGTATTTATAGTTAGTTTAATGACCATCAAGTTTTCGGCACCGTTGCTGGGGACTAAATATTAGAAACACTCGATTTTTATTAATTTAGCCATTTTTATTTTTATTATAATTTTTGTTTTTAGTTTAATTTTTGCATTCTAATTTTTCTTTTATTTTATTTTGGTAGGTTCCTTTAGTTTATGACTAGAAGAAACCCGTCGGGACCATTGTTATTTGATAGTGAAATTGAAAGTACAGATCGTAAAAACCGTAGAGAAGCACAGAGTTGAGAAAATGTATTAGACGAATAAGAGGAAATTACTATTACTGAGGAGATGGATGATAGCCAGAATAATCAGCTACCTCCTTCAGTTGTTGCGAATCCAGATCTTGTTCCTCGTACTATGTACGATTATGCCAAGCCCACTCCAATTGGGGCTGAATCGAGTATTGTGCGACCCATTATTGCTGCGAATAATTTTTAACTGAAGCCGAACACTATTCAGATGATACAACAATTTGTTCAGTTTGATGGTTTGCAAGACAAAGATACAAATACTCATTTAGCCAATTTCCTAGAAATCTGCGACACATTCAAGATTAATGGCATCACTGATGACGCCATTGGCTTATGGTTATGTCCTTTCTTGTTAAGGAACAAATTTAAACAGTGGTTGAACTCTTTACCATCAGGTTTCATTACCACATGGGTTCAAAGGACCAAGAAGTTCCTTCTAAAGTACTTCCCACCGGCTAAGAAAGCCAAGTTGAGGAATGATACGTCCTCATTTTTCCAGATCGATTTAGAGACTTTATAAGATGCATGGGAGAGGTATAAGGACTTATGGAGACAGTGCCCTCACCATGAGATACCTTTATGGTTACAAGTTCAAACCTTCTACAACGGTTTGAATCCCTGAAGAAGGTAGTTAATTGATGCAGCAGTCAATGGTACTCTTAATAATAAAACACTCGAAGTGGGTTATGAATTTAAAGAAGAGATGGCACTGAATAATTATTAGTGGCAAGTCATGAGGACGAAGTTGATGAAAGCAGCCAATGTTTTCAACTTAGATGCAGTCACCATGTTACCAAATCAGGTAGAACAATTAAATAAAACAATTAATGGTTTATATGTTTCTACCCAGGTACATCCGATGATGCAATGCGATACAAATGGAGGTGTAATGAACAATCCAAAATGTTTACCCTGCGGTCCTAGTACATAGAACGAACAAATCAATTATATGGGTAATAATTTTAGGCCTCAAAATAACCCTTATAGTAACCACTATAATGCATGTTGTAGGAAGCATCCCAATTTCTCTTAGGGTGGTCAAGGAAATTAGAGAGCATAACCCCCTCTGGCCTTCCAAGAACAACCCTACCAGTAAGAGAAAAAGATGAATCTCAAGGAGATGTTGACGAAGTTTATCTCGGTGTCAGAAACCCACGTTCAAAATACTGAAGCAACACATAAAAATCAACAAGCATCGATTCAAGGGCTCGAAAACCTAATAGGTTAGCTTACTAAGTTAATCTTAGAAAGACCACCAGGTAGTTCGCCTAGCAATATCGAAACTAACCCAAGGGAGCAGCTTCATGCAATTACGATGCGAGATGAAGAAGGTTAGTTGAATTTGAACAAGAATCGAGGCAATGAATTGTGGAAAATAAAGATAAGGTTGAGGTAAGCCAGAAAAAGAAAAAATTGGTCATTAAGAAATATAAACCTCGAGTGCCATATCCTAATGCGATGAAGAGAGACCACACGAATGAAATATTTGGTAAATTTCTTAAACTCTTAAAAACATTACAAATTAACTTGCCGTTTGTTGAAGCTTTTTTGCAGATGCCCAATTATTTCAAATTTCTAAAAGAGCTTTTGGCAAAAAAAAAGGAAGTTAGAGGATTCATCGGCGGTGGGGCTAAATGCAATTTGCTCATCCATATTGCAAAATAAACTACCTAACAGACTGAAAGATCTAGGGAGTTTTACTATTCCTTGTTTAATTGGTAGTATAAATATTGATAATGCTTTGGCTAATTTAGGGGCTAGTATTAATGTCATGCTCTATAAAATGTTTAAACAATTAGGTCTTGTGAAAGCCAAACAAACTAGAATGAGTATTCAATTAGTAGATAGAAATATTAGATATCCTAGGGGTGTTATTGAAGAAGTACTTGTTAAAATTGATAAATTCATATTTCCCATTGACTTTGTTGTGTTAGACATGGATGAGGGGAGTGAGGTACCTTTAATTTTAGGTCTCCTTTTTTAGCAACTACTAGAACCATAATTGATGTTGGTATGGGTGAGTTAGTACTTCTTGTAGGTGACGAAACGATTACTCTCCAATCTCGTGAGACGTGAGAACATCTAGTGATTGAGATGATTTTCAGTGTTCTGTTAATATAAGTAACCACGTGGCTCAACCTTCTTTGCAGGAAATCCCTCGTGAGAATATGATTCAACCATGCTTCCATCAAGAGGACAAAAACGGAACAATTTATGAACAACAAATGCTACAAATCAATGAACTAGATGAATGGTGGACATAAAAACTTGATCGGTTGTTTAACGTCACAGCAATAATGTGCAAGCGTACACTGGGATCCTCAACGTCAATATTCAACAAAATACTAAGTGCTTACAATGTATAAAAGGATAAGTGATTGTCGATGCATTAAATTGCAATGAATATCTTACCAAGCTTAACTTCTATATTTAATCTAAGACATGAACATGCACATTAACCACACCTTTCGATGATGGCAATGGAACACTATGAAGAACAAGTGGATTAAATTCCTCTAATCCTCAAGCAACTTCCATTGTCATGCTTGTTAGTTGGAACTGTCGCTGCACTTTCCAGTGTCAGTGACCGCAATAACACTTCCATGCTGAAAACATTCAAACACAAAGATTAAATAGTAGAAGTAAGATTGAATAAAATAACATTTAACTCAGAAATCATGTGTACTTCCGTACAAACATGAAATAGAAAGTAACCACCACCATAATTTAGAAAAGAAATATAAAAGAAACAAGTGGAGAATACTATTCCTAGACAATCTCGACTTGACTCTCTCCATTCCCTCTTATGTCGTACTCAGGGCTCCTCGTCAGAAGCTGATCTTCGTCCCTTTGACGTTGGTTCACCCGTAGGAGACTTAAGCCACCATAGCCATCAAACTTCAAAAGATAGGTTGAAGAAGATAATACACCCCAAAAAGCCTCCATTTTTTTTCCTTTTCACGTAAATATTTATTTTCTTCCAAATAGCATTGGTGTCTTTTCGTCAGAAGCATGTTGCCTCTATACGTACAAGTTGGTTATACCATACTGGCCAACTCACACATTTTTGATCTTATTCGAATAGCTGTCAGCTTCGGTGACAATTCTGGCCGCAATCTGGAAATACTTATGCAGCGGCGTCAATACCAAAACATGACAAAATTAAGGATAAATAAGCTAAGATCCACTGAGTTATAAAATGCAATTTACTGAACTAAAAATTCTAAAATATGTGCTAAAGATAACTAAATGGGGACAAATTAACTAATAAGTAGGGAGAAAACATATGTTCTTTCTAGTACTATCACACACCCCCAAACTTAAGTTTTTACTTGTCCTCAAGTAAAACAGAAACTAGCAAGGCTACACAAGAATTCACTAAGGCAAATGATCATTCTAGCAACTTGAATCACCTAAAATCCCAATGAATGAGTCACATTCAAATGACAGAATATTGCATCGATAATACTTAAGTATGAATGAATAAGATTGCAACTTCATCAAAACCAACATCATGCTTCAAATCCTAAATTCTATCTACTAATACAACATTTATTGTACAATAGTAAGTAACTATAAAGATCATGAATATATGTCTCTCTTTTTTTTGGTGAATAAGGGATATCGTTGTGTTACTTTACCCCTGTTCCTGAGAAGTAATGATAGTGTGCAACAAACCCCCAGGGAGCACGTAACTGTGCCGATACACACTCACACAATGAAAGCCTTTGGCCAGATTCATTTTTCTAATGCTTGCATTGGAGTGTTCCCTCTTTAACATTTCACAATACACCTACTTTGGAGTGTCTCTTATTCATAACTATATATATTAGTAGCTGTAAAAGGCAGATCCATTCAAGATTTAAGGAATGCTACTAGTCATCCATTACTAATGCAACCTAAACCATTCATCAAAGAATTGAAGATACAAAATTCAATCAGATTTATCCAACTCATTCATTAATAATTCACATGATTCAAGAATTAAGAATCGAATGTAACAAAAAATTTCAAACACATTTGTATTAACCACAAATAAACCTTGTATGCTTCATTAAACTATTTTTTTTTAAAATGTGGGTGTATTCCCAAACCCCACATGCGTTCCCCCAAACTTAAAGTTTGCATTGTCCTCAATAAACTAAATTTAAAATGCAATGACAATAGAAATGCAACAAAAATGTGCACTACCAAAATAAAAATTATAGCTATGTGCAATGCATGAACAATACAGCTAAAAAGAACTGAAAATAAACTTAGTTTTCCTCAGCTACAGATGTGGCTGCATGGTATTTCTTCTTCCTCTTCTTTTTCTCCTCCTTCTGGCGCTTTTTGTAGTTGGAGCACTTTCTCTTCTTTTCTTTAGGCTTCGCACAGTCCTCAGATCGCTCCTCAAGTTTCGGCTCTACCCCAGCATCATCAGTTGCTTCCTCTGCAGATTCCGCTGATCTAGCTCCATCTCGCTCCAAATTATTAGTAGTTGCACCCACAAACTAGGGTGCAATGACAATCTTCTGAGCAAATTCTTTCTCAGCATCTTCTTCCTCGTCCTTCTCATTCACATCTGCAACAAGGACTTCCTCCTCTCTAACAGTAACTTCCTCTTGACTAGCAATGAAGTCACCCTCGACCAGGCTATCAATCCTTTGCATGCACTCCTCAATGTCCCTTCATTTCTCTTCTTTCTCATCAATAGAGACGTGCACAATGGACAATGGTTGGGGAGGCCACCAATCTATCTCAGTCCCCGAAGTTATCATCCTCGGATGAGAGTTCATAATCTCAAATGATCGGTAGGAACACTAGAAATTCTAGGAGTGGGATTGGGCTTAACTGACTTAATGCGGCTACAATAGAGTTGTTCCAGGCCTTGATATAAGCATAAAACAAATTTTTTGATCTATCAATATCCTTTATTGTAGCTACAAGCCTAATCTGCTTATTGATGATGAAATTGGCCAACTTCTCGATATCTTTCATTTTGTGCAACAATGATGTCTCTGTAGTCAGGTTTGTTCCCTTGCTTTTTGCCTTGGTTTTGCCCTTCCTCGTCTTGCTTGTCTCTGCCTTCTTCATTGCCAGTGTTTCTTTTCCACGAGTCATTCTTTCAGTAGAGGCTTCATTGGTCGGGCCCTTATTATCCAGGACTTCATCATCATCACGGGGCACGATCCCTTTCTACTGGCACAATAACATCACCAACGATGGGAAAACTGAAATTCCAATTTGCTTTGCGACCTAGTCAACAATTTCCTCGTGAAGTATTGCGTTGATATCAATCTTTCTCCCTTTGAGAATTAAATGTATCAGGCACATTCTATCGAGGGTGACTATGGTGTTATGAGTAAAGGGTTGTAGCAGGCAGGTGACGAAATAAAACCAGATTTTTCTTTATAGTGTTAGGAAGCGTCGGTGCATCGTATAATTCCCTTAATGTAAACCCATCCACAATGCTCCTTCGACACATAAATCCTTCACCAACAGGTCTCTTTTGCCATCTGTGATATCCTCAATGAACTCAGAGTGTTCATTTACATCCACTTTAGGGAAGCACAACTCATTTATGTTTTTAGCATCTCATGGGATTAAGCCTTCTCGGAGAAAGATGAACTCTAACTCATGGTCATAAAGGTTAGTGTAAAACTCACGTACCAATAAAGGAGAATAACTTCCAGGATAAGTGTAGAAAGTCTCTCACTTCAGCTTAGAAATGGTTTTGTAGACTTTCTTGCCTAAGTCTTGCTGTTGCAAAAGGAGAATGCCCTATTTTGGGTGGAAGTTTCACTTCAAAAAGTTATCTTCAAACCTATCCTTGGCCACTTTCGTTAAAAATATCACCGATTTCTTTTTCTCCGTTGGCATGGAGGATTCCGGTTCACAAACTTTGTTGCAGAGGACGAGTGTTCTTCAACAGGCTTGGTGGCTTTCTTGACTGATTCTATCATTCTTGCCATATGTTTTTTAGTAAAGACGGTTTAAAGTTGCAAAGGTACGAGTTTGGGGAAGAGAAAGTGAATAAAAAATCACTGCTTTGAATGTGTTACAATCGACACAGTGGAGAGGGGGTTTATAGCGAGTGAAAGAAGAAGGTGAAAATTCGTGACTTTTGTAAAGGGATATAAAGTTGGCAGGAATAAATATGTCTAATGAGAATTGCGCCCGCTCAGACAGATTGGATGGATAGGTCACTTTTGATCAAACGGTAGGATCTAAAATTTTTGATATGCCCTCATGCTTGATGAGTCATAAGTGACAGTACAATAGTACGAACTGCATTGACAATAAAGCCCAAGTACGTCGAAAATGGTACCTACTTATTCTACAGAAAAAAGAAGGAAAAAAAACTTGAACAAAAACAAAAAAAAATCACATAATAATAAATTCAATAAAAATTAAAATTTTTCTACCAATTTAATGGTCTCTGCTTACTTTTGATTAATATTCCCAAATGAAATTTGAAATGGTCCCATAAAATCCATACCCCAAACATCGAATAATTCAACCTCTATAATTGGCTGCTGCAACATTTCATTGCGTCAGAATATAGAACCACAGTACTGACTCCTATCGCATTGATTCACAAAATTGTGGGCATCTTTGAATAATAAAGGCCAGTAGAATCCTGATTGGAGAACCTTAGCAACAGTTCATATGCCACCAAAATGACCTCCATAAGGAGCATCATGACAGTGCTTCAGGATTGAAGCATCTTTTCTTCCGGAACACAACGCCGAATGATTGTTGTCATTGCATACCTTGAATAAATACGGCTCGTTCTAATGCTACTTCACTACTTGACGAATAAATCTTACGTTTTTATGGCTTGTGACACCCAATGGGAGTTTTCCACACACTAGATAATCAACCAAATCCGCATACCAAGAGGTTGCATCTACAGCAAATAAATTTTCATCTGGGAATGCATCGACAATTTGAAGTATGTTTCCATCTTTGCTGCCAACTTCCAATAGAGACAGATGGTCTGTAACTTGATTCTCTGAACCTTTGCGGTCTTTTATCTCAATGTTGAATTCTTACAATAGTAAGATCCAGCGTATTAGTCTTGGTTTTGCATTCTTCTTTGCAAAAAGATATCTCAATGCTAAGTAATCGGTAAATACGGTAACATTTGCGCCGACAAGATAAGAACGAAACTTGTCGAAAGCAAAGATTATAGCCAACAATTCTTTCTCTATAGTGGTATAATTGATTTGAGCCTCTGTAAGAGTTTTTCTAGCATAATAGATGGCGTGAAATATTTTTCCATTGTGTTGTCCTAGAACAACACCCACAGCAAAGTCGCTTGCATCGCACAATACTTCAAAAGGTTGAGACCAATCTGGTGCAACAACAATAGGTGCATTTACTAGCTACTTCTTTAATTGAATAAATGCATCCAGACATGCATTGTCAAAGAAGAATTTTTGATTCTGTTCCAGCAATGAGCATAAGGGTTTTGTAATTTTCTAGAAATCTTTAATAAATCTTTGGTAAAACCCCGCATGCCTAAGAAAACTGTGAATACCTTTCACATTTGTTGGTGGAGGTAATTTCTCAATGATTTCCACTTTAGCTTTGTCTACTTCAATGCCTTGACTAGAGATGCGATGGCCTAAGACAATGCCTTCAGTTGCCATGAAATGTCATTTTTCCCAACTTAGAACAAGATGTGTGTCTTCACATCGCTTCAATACTTTATCCAAATTGTCAACACAATGATCAAAATCATTCCCATAGACTGAGAAATCATCCATAAAAACCTCTAAAGAATCTTTAATCATATCTGAGAATATTTCTATCATGCATATTTGAAATATAGCTGGTGCGTTGCAAAGACCGAAAGACATACGGCGAAAAGTAAAAGTTCCAAAGGGATAGGTGAAAGTTGTTTTCTCCTGATCTTCCAGTGTAATAGCAATTTGATTGTACCCAGAATAGCAATCTACGAAGCAGTAATAGGCTCTTCCAGCAAGCCTGTCCAACATTTGGTCAATGAAAGGAAGTGGGAGGTGGTCCTTCTTTGTGGTAGCATCAAGTTTGCGATAATCCATATAAACTCGCCATCCCATAGGAATGCGTGTAGGAATTAATTCATCTTTGTTGTTGCTAACCACAGTGATGCCACTCTTTTTAGGAACGCATTACACTGGACTTACCCAATTGCTATAAGAAATAGGGTAAATAATTCTAACATCAAGCCATTTTATAATTTCTTTCTTAACAACTTCCTTTATCTTCTGGTTTAATCTTCTTTGCTACTCAATCGATTGCTTACTCAACTTGATCTTGTGCATGCAAAAAGATGGACTAATGCCTTGAATATTGGGAATACTCCAAGCAATAGCACCAAGAAAGATGTATTTAAGATGAGTAGGTAGTTTTAATTCCAGAGTAAGAGCTTCGTCAATAGATGGCTTGAAAATTGGAGCTATTCTATTGGCTAAGTGTAAGGATTGATCTACCATCCATGCTTGAGTTCAATATTATTAACTTCAACCATGCTATCATAATCATCTAAAAATTCATCATCAGATGTCACTGCAAACTCCTCAGAGAGTATTGTGCTTTGATAATTGAATTCTTCCTCAATTAGATCATCTAGCACATCGACAATATGACATTCTTCTTTATCCTTAAGTTGAATAGATTCGAAAACATTGAAGGTAACGTGCTCATCATTAAGTTGCATGATCAATTCACCTTTGTAAACATCAATAGGAGTTTGTCCGGTGGCTAAAAATGGTCGTCCCAAGATTATGGGGACCTCCTTGTCTGCCTCGTAGTCAAGTATGATAAAATCAGCCAGAAAATCAAATTTATCCTTACAAATTAAGATGTCTTTGATTTACCCTTCAAGTTGAGCCAATGATCGATCTGCTAGTTGCAATGTCACTGCAGTAGGTTTCATGTGACTAATTCCTAACTTTTTGAAAGTAGATAGTGGCACTAGGTTGATGCTAGCTCCCAATTCACATAAAGACTTGCCCAAATAATGGTTGCCAATTAAACATGGGATAGTAAAGCTCCTAGGATCTTTCATTTTGGGGGCAACTTATTTGTCAAAACAGCACTACAGCCTTCTGTGAGTTGAATAGTTTTAATAACACTAAGCTTCTTCTTCTTGGACAAGAGCTCCTTTATAAATTTCCCATATTTATGACTTTTCACAAGAGTGTCTTCTAAAGGAATATTAACTTAAAGTTGCTTCAGTGTGTTCAGGAACTGTTGGTACTGCTTATCCTGCTCCTTCTCCCTAAATCTTTGTGGAAAAGGTAAATATGGAGATACATCTGATTGCGATGGCACCTTTGATTGTGCCGACAGTTTCGAGGGTTGGACATTAGGCATACAAGTGACAATTTGTAGAACTTCTTTGTCTGGTACATCAACTAGCTTTTCAGATTCAACCTTCTCACTAGGGATCACTTCATCATTATCTTGAGGTGCTACAGTAGAGCCTATAGTCGGATCGCCAGTTTGTTTACCACTTATAAGAGTGATAGCCTTGCAGTGTACTTTCTCCCTCGGACTGGGATTTCTCGTGTCACTAGGTAGTGTTCCCGGTGGTCAAGTAATCAGATTCAAAGCAAGTTGTCCTAATTGTGCCTCCAATGCTCAAATAGAAGATGAATTTTCTTTCACAATAGCTTTTGTGCGAGTAATATGCTCCCGCAGTAAAGCCTCAAGTGCTGCTAACAGGTCAGAAGGAGAAGCTTGCGTGTACTGTTGTTGATGTTCTTGAAAATATTGATTCGGCATTGAAGAGTGTTGTGGCTGCATCTGAGTATGGTGTGGGTGCATACGACTTTGTTGTGGATGCATCTGAGTGTGCTAATTATGGTTCTGCTGTTGTTAATTGTAATTCCCTTGTCTTGGATAATAATTAGCTTGAGTAGATATATTCCCATATCGGAATGTCGTAACATTTTTTCTAGCAGTCAGAGTTTCCCAAGTTGTTGATTGCGTGCAGAATTATTACAAGGGTTGCCATAAGAATTGTTGCAGATGTTACTGACATAAAAGGCATTCTCTGCATGTTGTGGACAATCTATGTAACACCCCTTACCCGTCTTCGACACCGGAATAGGGTACAAGGCATTACCAGAACACATACACTTGTAAACGTATTGAACTGAGTTATAAAATTTCATCTAAATTAAAATTTTCAAATTATTAATGTACTTTTATAATTCTTCACTATATATCCTAAAAATATTATATTCATAATAAATAGGGCCTACTAGACCCGATACATACTCATGCAATTCAATGCTTCATTTTCTTTTTCATTCATTTCACAATTTCTCATGCTTACAATTCAAATCATATCACTAGCAATTTGTTTTTAATTCACTTACAATTCATTATCATTAAGATCAATACTAATACGTATTTACCATTTAACTCAATGTTTATCGATTATACCATTCATTAACACATTTATGAAATTCTTAATTTTGCAATGAAAATATCATTTTAGCTTAAATAACATCAATTCAACTGATCATCCTCTTTTTTCGTCATTTTACACTTCAAGTATGAACTTATTATTTCATTACCTTTCCACACCCGTTTCCTATGCTTATCACACAAGACATAAACATATCATTCAACCATAGTTGCAAGCTAGTGCATTGAAACATAATTCTTTTTGGAACTAACCACATGATAAACCATTTTACTAGTGATTACATAATTTAAACCTTACCTCCCCTTTGATCACAAGCATATTTTTATTTAGGCACTTACTATTTCAATGCATAACTTATAGATTTAACGTGACATAATCCCGCCACAACTTGGCCAAAGCCTAAGCATGTATACCAAATCTGCCAGCCAAATAAACATATAACATAAGCATTATAAGCATAGATGAGGACAATATTTATTCATGTATCAAACTTACTAACATGTGTTAGCTCAATACCCATTCATGACATTACTTCATTCCAAATCATATACCAAATATACCATACACACATACTATGAAACTTTATTTTCCCACATGAGTTTAAACCATGACCAATAATGCACAAATATATGCGTCATTTCTATTTCATCGTTTATCAATTATAATCTAGCGTATTATCAATTATACACAAATTATTCATATATTTCCCAATTTTTCCTCCACCTCCTCTCCATTCCACATCCTTAATGTGTATAACACACTTAAACAACATTATACATACTTTCACTATTTTCCAATATGTAAATTCAAGCTGACTGTTTGAGTCAGAGTCAATGATTTATTTATATCTCAAGCTACAGACCTCCAAATTAAGATTCGTTAATTTTCCCCTAAACTAGACTCACATGTCTTCTTACCATAAAATTTTCAGATTTTTTGGCTTGGCCAATAAGTACAGTTTATTCTTTAAAGTGTCCCCTGTGTCACTGTTTGACAGTTCTGGCCCCTCTTCACTAAAAATTAAGGGTCTGTTTGATAGGGAAAACCATTTCCGGAATTGGTTTTCCCCATTTTCCGGTGTCTGATTGGAGGAAAATATTTTCCTTTTGGAAAATCAATTCCACAACACGGGTAAAAGCCTCTCATCCTTCCGGAAAATGTCTTACCCCTTAGAAATCGGTAAGACATTTTCCACAGCTCCTCCCTTCAACCTTTCCACTGTTCCTCTCTTCACCCTTTCCATAGCTCCTCTATTCACCCTATCGATTGCAGCATCATCATCTCTGCCTCATTTTCTCTACTAGTTCACCTCTTCTCTTTGCTTGCCTCGTTAGCGTGCCGGTTACCTCTGCTGGTTTATCGAAGGTAAAATTGCAAGCTCTATGTTAGGGGATCTGTTGATTTCTGCAAGTTTTATTGCAAGTTTTTGTAGTAGATGTGTTTTTCGCAAATGGGTAGTTTTACGCAAATGTTTTTGCAAAGCAGTTTCTAGGTTAAGCTGGAAAATGGGTAATTTGGATACTTTCATGGCCAAATCAGTTAGCAAAGAGATAGTTATGTCTTCTCTTTCAATTTTCGCTACTAAAGGATGATTCTTTTTAAGAGAGTCTTCATCTCTGCCTGCAAAATGGAAAGGAAAATTGAAAAAACAAAATGTTTGGCTTTTTAAGAGTCCAAAGATTATGATTACAGTTCGTATTATGCTGGAAAAAACAAAAGAAATTTTTACATGAGTGAATAATGTTAAATGGAAAGGAAAATTGAAAAAAACTGCAGCCTTAACACCCTAATTTCTTGTCCTACTTGTTTGCCTAAATTCCCAACAGAATAGATGAATGTTATGGTCAAGGGAATAAACAACTATTTATGCTTTCATTAAAAAAAAAATCAGTAGAGACAATGATTTGTTTTATCTACTTGCTGAATAATTTACTTCAATCTGAAACATTTTATTCGATTATAGTCAAACTAATGCTGAACCATATTGTTTCAAATTGGTGTTCAAGACTTGTTCTGTTGTTCCTGTTGCTTGAAAAAGATTCAATGCCGTTCCTGTTGTTCTGTTGTTCTGTTGTTCTGTTGTTCCTGGTAATGGTCCCAAATTTAATTTCCTCTAAAAACTACACGTGGTCCTGAAAATGGGTAACAAATAATGCATAACAAATTAAGGTATTAAATAAATTTGGTCAAAAATTGTAATTCAAGCTTACTGGTAATCTGCAGCAATTGTAGGCGATGGTCTGATCAATCATCAGCAGAATTTCTTTACCTTTCAAGTTAACCGAACATGTTTATCTCCCAAATATATTAACAAATTTTTGCTGGATTTAAGAAAAATGAGTTTGTGGAGAAAGTTAAGTCCAGTTTGATAAGGTTCTGCTTTTGTAGTGGCTGAGACTTGAAACTACCTTTTTTTTCATGTTAATTCATTTGTGTGAAGTAGTTAGGAGTTAATCTTTAGTTTTAGAAGGGCATAAAATTAATGGATGCTTTATACAGGGGTTTTTTGTTGTAGAATACTCAAACTGAAACCTTTTAGGAAGTGGGGAGTTTTGATTAATATAGAGTGCCTGCTGTAATTACAGACTTGAAGTGTTTAGGATACTGAATTGTCTCAGAAGTCCATTGGAGGTTTTAATAAGCTTGACTGAATTTTATTTTTTTTAATTCTTGTGGGGATTAGAAAGGCATATATATATTTAATACGGTTTTCAAATTACTCATAAATTCATCAAACCTTAATTAATTTAATGAAAAGATACTATATTTTTAAAAAAATCAAATATATAAAAGTTTCAAATTATTATAACAAGTGAACTAAAATATTTTAAGATTTTAGGTTAAGTATTTGGGAGGTTTTCTATTATAAGAATCGAATCAAATTAATTTTTATTATTAAATGAATTAATTTAATCTCTATATTATTAGAAAGAAGTTAAATAAGTTCGATTTGTAATAAGCTTAACATTTATTTTTCCGATTGCAATTCATTTCAAACAAAAGATTTCTTTTACGAACCATAAATCCTTTTAAAAATATTAACTTTGTTAAATTAATGAATGATATTTTTAAATATTTATCTATTCCAATTTTACTTATTTGATTCTTCTTAATAATATATAAATAAAATTAATTTATTTAATAATAATTAATTAATTTAATCAAATCGTTATAATAGACACGCTTCCTTAATTCATTCACCATTAATTATGTATATAAAATATTCAAGTATACCTAAATATTAACAACATATTATATAGTAATCATTGAACTACAATAATCATGGGGCAAAGACTAATACTCCATGTTTATTCAACTCATTACCATCCACTATTGCAATTTCCCATTCAAATTCATGATTAATTAATCAATTATACATGATATTGAAATCCTAATAATATAAAACAAAATCTTGGAGCAATTGCAATTTCCTACAAGAAAACTAATTTGTCATGCTTTCATTTTCATATGCTTATCAAATATGTTGAAGTATTGTATTAACCAAATCATTTATTGAAGTTTTGTATTAATTATGGCAATTAGCTTGATATGCATGTATGCATAGTCATGGCAACTTTATGTGATATTATGAAAATCTTGCAACTTTTTTGTAATGATCATATATTTGTGTGGCATAATTTTGTGTAGATGGATTGTAATCAACATCAAATGGCAATTGCCGGAGTCGTGGCTTCAGTTTTAGCTTTTGGGGCTCTTTGGATTAAAAAATTAGAAATTATGAAGGAAATTGCTTCTCGCCCTCGTGTGAATCGAGATTATGAAAGAGAAAATTATATTAATAGTATTTTATATAGTGGTGACCAGCATTGTATTGATGTGATAAGGATGAGATCGATCGCCTTTTCTAATTTATGTGATATTCTTAGTAGGAATAATTTGTTACAATCGTCTAAATCTGTCAATATTAGGGAGCAATTAGTTATATTTTTACATATAATTGGTCATAATGTAAGGTTTCGAGTGATTGGATCTAGATATTATAGATCAACTCAGACAATTCACCATTACTTTAGGGTTGTATTGAGAGCTATTTTGAAATTGTATAAACTAGTTATTAGATTACCTGATGAGTCAACTCCTAGTGAAATTAGAAACAATCCAAGTTTTTATCCTTATTTTAAAGATTGTATTGGAGCATTAGATGGAACTCATATTCGTGCATCTGTTCCACCTAGCATGCAAGGAAGATTTAAATGGCAGTAAAGGGGACGACACAAAATGTATTGGTCGCCATTACATTTGATTTGAAATTTGCCTATGTTCTAGCTGGTTGGGAAGGTAGTGCACATGATTCTCGTATTTTAAATGATGCACTTTCACGCCCAACAGGATTAAGAATTCCAGAAGGTAATATTTATCACAAATAGTTCTAGTAAGCTCATAGTTTATTAGTATTAATTATGTATTGTAAAATTGTAGGTAAATATTATCTTGCTGATGCTGGATATGGAATCCGAATTGGATGTATTACCCCATATCGTGGTGTCCGATATCATTTAAAAGAGTTTGCTGCTGAAGGGCCTGAAAATGCAAAGGAACTCTTTAATCTTCGCCATTCATCAAATTTTACTTAAGCCAACTATCATGCATTTTTTGATTATTATGCTTGTGTAATCTATGCATGCAAAAAAAAAAAACCCAAATGAAAAGTTACCAAGCCACAGACCAGAAATAATTGAAAATTATAAACCAAAACTAGTAGAGACTTATTAATAATACTTATTAAAAATAGTAAAGTCCAAGGTGATTCTCTGTAGGCCGGGTCCGGTCCTAGTTTCGAGGTTTACCTGAATAGTTAAACATTATGGGGGAGTGAGTTTATTAAAGCTTAGTGTGAGTTGAACAGTTATTTAAATAGCCATAAATATCAAATACTGTGAAACATATTAGCATTAATAGAAGAACACATAACCATTATTGGAATTCATATCATTACCAAATTAATGTCAAACGGTGTATGAGCATGGAGTGTTGCAAATGATGCAATGCAAAAGTTCCTACCCAAACCATCCATTACACACCATGAGTTCCCAGAACTCGTCAACCAAACTCCAATGAATGCGAGGAAAGCTCGATGTGGTAAAACCACCAAATGAACATAATTACATAAAATTTGTCATTTAACCAATAAATGAAATAAAATGGCCAAATCCCCTCAAATCTTTGGTACAGTGCACTAACTATGAATAAATATGGACTTAATATGCTATCAAATCTCCACGGAACTCCTCCATCAACCAGAATATCAATCCCACCCCAATGTATATGTAAGATGTCATACAATCTCATACATGGTAATGAATTCAATACTTTCACATTTCTTTGGAATGATCAACATGCCCTCATATTATCAAATACTTTCAGTAAATAGGATCGTTTATCCAACTTTCAATTCACCATTAAGATGGTGTCATTCAACATATCACAATCTTATATAACTTACAATTCTTTTCCAAGTGCATGTATAGCAAGCAGTCTTTCAAATATTTCATAGCAAATCATTCATACAAATATATCATGCATACCTCATTCTCAATTGGAAGCATAGCATACACACAACTAACATTCATCATATCAACTAATCATCCACAAAAATTTCAACCATACAATCATCCAATCATTCTCACATTTTTGCTAGCTTGCCAAACAATTAGGGCTCGAAACGTACCTGTTTGACCACTTACAATTTAATTACTTAGCCACTTAGCCAAGCCTGACCAGCAAGCTTTGTCATCAATTATATCATTTAAAAACAATATTAAAACATTCAAGTCAATGAGTTAGGACCCACACCTTAATTACGCTCTACTGCAACACACTTGCAAATCTCGTGGTTTCTCCTTAAGACTTTCAAACGAACCTAAATTAAAAATAGTCATTTAATAAATTAATATACCATTTAAACAACCCCCAATCACCCTCTTATGGTTTAATCCAATTGTTACAATTATATCAAATTTTCAAATCCAAACTAATTAGGTTTCTTACACTGGTTTGATGCGAATCGCACACGTCAACGTCTATCGACTTCACTGTTCATTTGAGGCATTTAAGTTGGCACCTAACACACATAAATACTGAAAAATAAGTAGCTAATCCAATATTAAAATATTTAATTCAATCTCTTAACATTTTACCCAACATTTAAACTGAAACTACACGCTAGCCCATAATCAACCACACTTACGCTTCCTGAATTGTCAGATCTGAGTCGCCGATTGATCATGATTTAATTTTCCTAAATTACACATGATTAAAGTTTAATTAGGAAGCGTTCAAGAACCCAAGATACTTCTGGAAAAATATGGGAAAAATTAAAGAAATAACATGCCCTTTTTGTGCCTATTGGCACAGTACACCACCACCAACGGTTGCGAAATCAAGACTGAATTAAAACCACAATTGAAATCACTTTAAAGGCTAGAAAAAACCCATTAAATATTTAAAAATCACCCCAATTCCTGATATGGAAAATTGAGTATTTTATTAAAAGATCCATAAAGAAAAAAGAAAGAAAATGACACTTACTCAAGTAAGAAGATAGGGGCGACAATAGAGTTCCTTTAGGGCATCAATAGAGGCTGATCTTGAGTGCTAAAATTTTAGATTTAAGGCTGAAAATTTTATGATAAAATGATAGCAAGAAGAGGAAGAGAATGTTTCAAGGACCCATTTTAAAAAGAAGAGAAATTGATGGTGAATTTTAACGGCTTAGGCGGCAGCACACAAGGGAAGAAAGAAAGAAAATTGAAGAGAAAAGATGAGAGGAAGAGGGTGAGCAACTAGGTAGGGAAAATTGACTTAAAGGCTGAAAAATATAAGAAAAATTTGTATTTATACATAGGGTTCAAAGCTTGGGCAGAACAAAGTAAGGAGAATGTGAAATTTTAGCAAAAATTAAGTTATTTTGCAAGGGAAATGAATTGAACTTGGGACCTTAATATATTTTTCATGCTTTCTGATATTTCTTTTAACCACTGGGATATTTCCTCATTCTTGAAATAATTTTGCAATACTTATTTTAAAAACAAAGCGTGTCGCATACTAAGTTTTGATGCAAAATTTGCAAAATAATAAAAATGCTGCAAGAGAAGGGATTTTAACTTGGGTTTCAGGGAATGTTTCACTAACACTTAACCAACAAACCAATAACTAATTTATTTCCTAAAAACACATAAATAATCTCAAAAATTAGTTCATGACCACTCTCTCTTGATTAACAAACTCGATTATACTAACTCCTGATTTTTGAGATGCGACACTCTATCTATAGTTGAACTTTTGTAACACCCCATACCCAGCCTAAACATTAGGGCCGAATCTGGTGATGTCACATTGTAACAGCCCTTACCCGTATTCTACGCTGGAATAGGGTACGAGGCATTACCAGAATAAATACACTTATAAACATATTAAATCGAGTTATAAAATTTCATCCAAATTAAAAACTTTCAAATTATTATATTCGAATCGCTAATTAGGGTTTACGAGGCCTAATACATACCTATTCATATGCTCAATATATCCGTTAAATCAATCCAATATTGAAGAATCCACTTTAAGTCAGAATCAATATTAATCACAATCATAAATCTTTTCATGTTATTTTCATATATCACTAACTGAACTTTGAATGTCAATTTACGAATATGTAATTCACTAACAGATTCTGGTATACACAATGTTTAATTGATGAAATCATTTAATTGAGTTAAATTTCATATTCACTCCAAATTTTCTTCTATATCCATAAATGCTTTCACTTACCATTTACCTAACAAATTTCTCGAACCAAGCTACCACACAACAATAATACATCACCTATGCTTCATGAATTCAATGTTCGAATCTTATCACCATCAAATCCATGTCATTCGAATACTTAAAGTTTATTCAAGCATATATTATTGTGTTTCATTTACCAAGCATATGTCAAAATTACTAATACGTAATCGATTCATTTGTCATTTATTTGACTAGCAAATTAATCTCAAAATTCATAACATTCCATTACTTAAGATATGCCATAAAACACTCCTTTAACATAAACTAGCATCATGGCCGAATTTTCAGTATGCTATTTATTCCCCTTTTTCCGAATCACATAGCAAAATATTACAAATATGTATACATTTGAATACTATAATTATGCATCAACTTACCAACATGAGTTAATTCATGAGCCACTTATGACATCATTTCATGCCAAATATACCACACGTATATGCTATGAAACTTTATTTTCTCTCATGAGCTTACCATGACCAGTAATGCACCAATATAAGCATCACTCCTATTTCAACATTTATCGATTATAATAAGACATTTAACCAGTTATACACAATTCATTCATATACTTTATTGTCTTCCTCCTCCTCTCCATCCCACATCCTTTATGTATATAACATGCTTAAATAGCATTATACATAATTTTACTATTCACTTATATTTAAATTCAAAGCTATCTAGTCGAGTTACAGTCACTAAATTATTTTTATCAGGAGCTACAGAGCTCAAAATTAAGTTTTGTTAATTTTCCCCAAAACTATACTCACATATCTTCTTAGCATAAAATTTTCATAATTTTTTACTAAGTCAATTAGTACAGTTTATTCTTTAAAGTCACCCCTGTTTCACTGCTCAACATCTCTGATCTCTCTTCACTAAAAATGAATTATCTCATTGTACAGAATTTAGATGATATTTCTGTTTATTTCCTTTGAAAATAGGCTCATTAAGGATTTTAAGCATATAAATTATAACTCATAATTATTTTTTTACTATTTTTAACTATTTTAAAAAGTCAGAATAGGGGATTCCAAAATCAATCCGCCCCTGCCTCACTAAAATTCAAATATCTCAAAATATATAACTCTTTTGCTTGCTCTATTTCTTTTATGTAAAAATAAACTCATTAAGCTTCCATTTAATATCTTATTGACTCTCTAATACAATTTCCACCATTTTTGGTGAGTTTCCAAATTCAAACTATTGTTACTGTCCAAAACTATTTTGTTGCTAATTTTACTTTTTCATAATTTCACTTTTTCACTTTCAATCATTATTCAATTCAATTCCACACATATATTAATCATTCAATCACACTTAATCGTTACATGATCTCATGTATTTTCACCTAGTCAATTTCCCGATGAACACTTTGGAATAATAACAGATACAAGGTGGATTCAGCACACAGCAACCACCCTTTGTAATCAATGATATCCGGTGGGATCAGCACATAGCAACCACCTTATAATTAATTATACTGGTTCACATAGTAGCCTGCACATAGTACTAAACATGTGAACATCACTATCCGATACACGTAGTAGCCTGCACATAGTACTACACACGTGATCAAAGCTATCTGGTACGCATAGTAGCTTGCACATACTACTACACATGCGACCTATCATTCTGGTACACGTAGTAGCCTGCACATAGTACTACACACGTGACCATCACTTTCACTTTCACATAGTGGCCTACACACAGTCCATGCCACACATGTGATCATTTTTGTCACTTCATTCGTATCCCTTTTTATTCCGAATGTTCAATCGGGAAATTTCTCACTTTTTCTCATTTTTTCCTTTTTCACTAATCAAAGTCAATTCCTTGTCTTTCTTGACTTATAATAACACATTTAACTTATTTAACACTCACATTATTCAATCCAGTCCAAAAATCACATTTTGGCAAAATTACATTTTTTTACCCCTAAAGTTTCACAAAATTATAATTTTACCCCTATTCTCGGAAATTAAAATTTATTACTTTTTCTTATGTTCTATGACATGTAGAACATTTTTTCCTTCTATGGCAACATCAAATTCTCACTCTAACACTTACTTATGAACATTAGGTATTTTTACCGATTATGTCAATTTACTCGTTTTCACTTAAAATCGGCTAGCAAAAGTTATTTAACATAATTTCAAGCTTTATATTCTACCATAAAGCATCAAAATAAACATATTTCACCTTTGGGTATTTTTTCAAATATGAACCCTAGATTAAATTATTGCTAGAATAAGCTAAATCAAGTTACCGGGACTCCAAAAACGTAAAGAACATTAAAAACGGGGCTTGGAATCACTTACTATGGAGCTTGGAAGCTTGAAAACCATAAATATGGCTTCCCCCTTGCTGATTTCGTTCACCATGGAGAAGATGGACAAATTTTTGGCTATTTTGGCCTTTTTAATTCTTTTAATTACTAAATGATCAAAATGCCCCCAACTTAAAAATTTCCTATTTCACTCATCTCTTGTCCATTTTTGTCCAGAAAGCTAACCAATGGTATAATTACCATTTAAGGACCTCCAATTTAAAATTTCATAACAATTGGACACTTCTAACATGTAGAACTCAACTTTTGCACTTTTTACAATTTAGTCCTTTTGACTAAATTGAGTGCACAAACGTCAAAATTTTCGAACGAAATTTTCACGACATCATTTTGTGAAATTGTAGACCATAAAAGTATAATGAAAATAAATTTTTTTTCTCGTCGAATTTGTGGTCCCGAAACCACTATTCCGACTAGCCCAAAATTCGGGCTGTTACAACTTTCCCAAATTCAACGGTACAGTTTACTTTACATCGACGGTCGAGATTAAAGCCAATATACAATTGAGATTCTAAAGGGATTTACACAATCCTATAATATTACAAAATTAAACTTTCTAATATTAGTTTTCATATTTACCATGGCAACCTATGTTTTCCTTAAGTGCTTTACTGGGCCACAAAGGCTTCAAGTAGATGGGCTTTTTCACATGTTCCACGAATCGAGCTAGTTCAAGTGGGTCAAATGAGCCCTATTTAGTCAATTGGTCTCCATGAGAAGCTCTTTGTGCATTAGCAATGGGCTTTGATTCGCGACCTATGACATATGAATATTTTATATCTGTTAAAATTGATGACATGTCTTTATTTCATTAGTGACTATAACTAAGGTTTTAGGATGATCCTAATCTAAGTTATTCCTTTATATTTTATGTATCATAATATTAATGAAATTGAATGTCATTTAAATTTTTTTTTTGAACGTGGATATTTTAAATTTTTGGAACACTTTTCAAAAAAAATGTTATACCTTTAAAATCCTAAACCTCACTTTGTTTTTAAATTTTCAAAAAAATTTTACCAAATGACAGTTTTCATGATCAATTCTGAACTGCTATGATAACACTTAGTTGAAGAGAAGTTATGAATCTGGCTTAGTTTATATACTAGAATTAATTAATCTTGATGTGTATCAGTCATCAACACTTTATGGTGGTTTGTTTTCATGAAATAGTAAGGTTTTGCTTAACATTGATTTTCAAAAGTGCTTTTGAAGTCAGAACCAATGCCAAACAAATAACTTTTAAGTTAAGAGTTATTTTGAAAAGTGCTTTTGAACTTAAATGCAAAAGCTAAAAAAATAGCTTTTGTGTTTAAAAAAAGCACTTTTTGAGTCAAATAACATTTTTAACCCTTATTTATAATATAATGTATTTTATGTAATATTTAACTTGTGGTAAGTTCATAACTTCTTAATTTATTTTCATATTTCTCCCTTGAATTATGCTATTTATGTTTTTAATTATATTATTTAAAACCATATCTTATTTATTATTGATTTAGGAATAACTGGAGAAAAAGGAGTGTAAAATTTAATTTTGGCAAGTTTTGCATATTGTACTTTCAACACATCACAACTTCAGTATTTTAGTTATAACGTAGACTAAAAAACTCTGTTTTAGGCCCATAATATACCAATTTAAAGGGAATTAAAAGATCTAGCCAGAGTTGTTTGATGACTTAAGCCCAAAAGTGTCAGGAAGGCAGCCAAAAATGGCTTGAAAGTTTGACCAAAAATTGTCAAGAAACCAAGAAAAATTATGCATTATTTAATTAAGGGAACTTTTGTGTTTCTCCATTATATTATTTTTTCCCTATAAATAGACATTATTAGGCTAAGACCAGGAGATACCTAGGCATAACCACCTTAGTTTTATTTTCTTTATGAGTTTTTAAACTCTTCATTTTCTAGTCAAAGGATTATTGAAGTTTAATTTAATAAATTTGTGAGACTTAACATGTGTTTAATCCTTCTTTGTTCTTAAGTATTCACGAATCTTCTGCTTGAATTACAATTGTTTAGTGTTGGGGATTGACTTGTATAAATGAACAAGTAAAATAGAGAAGATCAAACACACAAATATTTACGTGGACAACTCCTCCGAAGAGGATAAAAACCATATGCAAAGGAGGCTTTGGCTTTTCACTACATCAGTCTGTAGCACCCCAAACCTGGCCAGAACAGACTGACCTAAATCCGAAATTTCATATTAGCCGCTTACGTGACTCTTCTTATCAGTCATCCAAAAACATCAAAAAGCTAACCTTCACACCCAACAAGCACGCTTAAACAATTAATCTTAAACATACAAGCTTAAATCATGCTTCATCTAACACAAGCTTAAAACAAGGATAAAACTATCATTTTAAACATCAAAAGAAAAACTCGTAATTCATGAAATTCGGTTCATTCAGTGTCTTGGGCATTTTATTTTAAATAGTTTGTGAAAAAATCAGCTTTAAATGACGTTTAAAACTCATTTAATTTCAAAATGAAGTTTAAGGATATTACAAAATATCTAGATAAATCATTTTAAGAAATTGAAGTTACCATATTGAAATTCAATGTATAAAATCAATTCATGTAAATTTTCTAAATATTTCATGTTGTTTAAGGCTTCCAATTTTATTGTATAGAATTCAAGACTTATTTGCAATGGTTTCAAAATATACCAAGAACTATGTGAACATCGTGTCCTGACATCAGCTAAAAAAATTTTAGAAAAATTGCAGCACTTACATATGACACTTTGACACTCTCATACACATAACATTTTGTGATTTCATGTCATTTTCCCTATTCCAACATGTCATATAACATACATAATACACATAAATCATGCTCAAATACATAAGATCATACATTAACATGCTTTCGCAACCAAATCAATTACTTATGTGTCATACTTTTCTAAAGTCTCAAATCAAATTACTCAACCTACCAAATTTGCATATAAGACAATTTAAAGTGTAATAAAGGTACATACCTTGCCATTTGGTCATTTTGCACCTGTCCAAACCTTCAACACATCATTTAAACCATTTTAACCACAAATTAATAAATCATGTGCATGCTACTGAACAATTAATTAAGCATTCACCTAGCAGACATCATGCAATCATCCAAGCGGTATAGTTATAAAAATCCTTAAACAATTCATGGAAAGTCCATTTACAAGTCCAAAACTAAAGTAAAGTCTAGTTCCTCAAATTTAAACCCACATTGTCATCCCTTACGAACTAAAACCATTTCACATGCAAAATCAATGTGCCTTTGCCTTTGGATCGCCAACTTGCTCACTTCACCACTCCACACAAGCTATGTCTTTGCGAAAATAGTCACAAATGAGTGTGAGCTTAACCAAGCTTAGTGAGTATTCAAAATGCTATAATAAACCACAAACACAAGAGCTAAAAACAAGCATGCTTAATACACTTATCACATAGCATCATCAAATACCATATCATAACGATACATTGGAAACTTCTGATGATGAAAATGCATGTCAAAGGCTCTCATTGGATACATGGGTCTCTATCACACCATTACTCAAAAGAATCTACAAATCCCAAGTAAGTGTAGCATGAAGCTAACACTCTTCAACACACTAACATGTCCCATGAATGGAGCAATGCTCTACATTACCTTATCCCTCCACATGTCCCAATAACAAAAAATACAAATGAGTACTCAAATCCTGTAGCATGCCAACTATATCGAATGCTTTCAAAGGTTCACAAGGCCAATATATCCATTTCACACATTAATTTTCTAGTTTATGCACACTTATCATGTTCATATCACTTATCACTTTCATATAATGCACTAGAAGTGCTAACATATTACTCATTAAGCCAAACTCACTTTCATATCAGAGGTGTGTGTATAAATCCAAATATCCACAAGGAATATTCAGTTACATATTCAACATATATAATCATATCACACACTTAGCCTTTCATAACACATATAATCTTATTTATCAAATAATCAAAACTCAAGGTAGAAAACTTAATTCTAGGACTTAGATAAGATGATTTGATCACCTAAGCCCCCTTTAACTCACTATTTTGTGCATTAATTATAACACACAAGATCACTCACCTTAGCAATTAGCTTCTACAACAAAGCTCAAGTAAGCTTTTGTTTTCCTTTGTTCTTGCTTGTAGAGGCTCCCAAATAAGATGACACTTTACATAGATATCAAGTACAATACAGAGGCATTACAAACAGCATCAAACTATATTAATTCATTCTAAAATCACAAATCAAAGCCTCTAGATCTCTATACCAAAAACTTAGCTAGTTTTGCCGAAAATACAATTTCACCATTCAAATCTTGTTTCTAAACCTTAATTTTGATCCTAGTTTTCCTAAATATCATCTAATTACATATTTAAATCTTTAATTTAGTCAAATTTTTTAATCTTTTTTCTAGAAAAATCAAGCTAGATTAACTTTAAAGAGAAGAGATCATTCAAATCTTTCAAAATTACTTAAAGACTGGTTAACATAGGATTAAAAACATTCTAATAGGATCAAAATAAGTTGAAAATAGCTTTGAGACATTAGTTTAACTTAATAATACAATATCCCCCATTTTCAAGCTTAAAATTAAGATAAAATCAATTAATCTATTGAAATCGTGATTTAATTGATTTAACCTTAGTTTGAAATGATAACAAACTTAGTTTGATGATGAAAAGGCAGTTTGTTACCTCAATTTGTCAAAATCGACGTGCTATGGAGGTAATTCGAGTTTGAATGTGTGAAGAACTTTAAAGAAATTGACATTGAAAACATAAGTATTCTTTGAAATTGAAACGAGATTTTGTGTTTGGAGAGCTTGGAAATAAGAAAGGATGAACTAATTTAGGGAGAAAAGCTTTGATTAGTATTTGACAAAGTTTTTGAAAGAGATGATAAATGGGAGGGAAGAAACATGGGTGGTTTTAAATAGCCAACTGGAATTAACATTGGGCATTTTCCCCTTTGACCACCTACAGTTTTCCCCCTTTTCCAAATTGGTCCTTATTTTTAAATTAATGCCAATTTTAAAATTATTTTCAAACAAGTCTCGTTTTTAAAATCTATTTTAAACAAATTAATTCTCGACCACTTAATTTTAATTTCTTAACTTAATTTTTTATTATTTAATTTTTTATTATTTTATTTAATTGATTCCTAATTATTTAATTATCTAACCTAATTATGATTTCCGGTTCGCTAACCCCCAAGTTACTAACCCGAATCTACTAACTTGATTTTTCGGTTGGGACAACTCTCCCCCTTTAAAAAGAATTTTATCCTCGAAATTACCTGAACTGAACAAATAGGGATATTGACATCTCATTGTGTCCTCGGCTTCCCAAGTAGCCTCCTCGGTTTTGTGATTATGCCACAAAACATTAACCAAAGGTACACTCTTATTCCACAATACCTTCGTCTTACATGCTAGGATCTCAATCAATTATTCCTCATATGTCAGATCAGGTCAAACCTTAATCTTCTCAATTAGAACTACATGCGAAGGATTAGAACGGTATTTTTGCAAAATGGACACATGCAACATATGTATACGCTCAGGTTCAGATAGTAACCTGAGTCGAAATGCAACCAGTCCAATGCTCTCGATAACCTTGTAATGCCCAATAAATTTCAGACTCAACTTACCCTTTTGTCCAAATCTCAAAACCTTCTTCCAACCTGAAACTCGATATCACAATGTTTCAAATCCGCATCAGATTTTTGCCTATCAGAAGCAACCTTCAATTGCTTATAGATCAGCTTCACATTCTCTTTGGTCTCTCATCCAACTTGGACCAACATAATAAATTTTGACACTTCCTACCATACAACGCCTCAAACGGTGCCATCTGAATACTTATCTGATAGTTGTTGTAGGCGAACTCGACTAAAGGTAGATACTACTCCCAACTACCACTGAACTCGATGACGCAACTGGGTAACATGCCAATCAGTATCTGAATAACCCTTTTCTGAATGACCTTCAATTTAAGGATGATAAGTCGTACTAAAACTAAGCTTCGACCTCAAAGCTTCTTGCAGACTCCTCCAAAACATTAAAGTAAAACACAAACCTCTATTAAAATGATAGAAATAGACACACCAAGAAGTCAAATAATCTCAGCTATATACAGCTCGGCTAACTTTTGCACTGAATAGTTCCTACGCATAATAAGGAAATGTGCACTCTTCGAAAACCAATCAACAATTACCCATACCAAGTCCTTCTTTGTCAGGGTTAGAGGCAAACTCAAAACAAAGTCCATCATGAATCTTTCCCATTTCTATTCTGATATCTGAATTGGCCGAAGCAAATCTGAAGGATGTTGGTGCTTTGCCTTAACTCTCTGACAAACCACACACTTGGCCACGAAGTCTGCCACATCACGTTTCAATTCAAATGACCAATACAATTCTCAAAGATCTTGATACATCTTATTACTACCAAGATGCATAGTATATGGGCTATTATGCACCTCGGTGAGAATCGCATGCCTAATCTCCACATCAACAAGCACACACAGTCTCCCTCTAAAACTCAAAATACCATCATGATTCAACTCAAAATCACATCCACTACCTCCCTCTACTTGTCGAATCTTCCTCATCAAATTGTCATCAACTAAATGTCTCTCCCTAATCTACTGAGACAAAGTCGGCTTCTCTTATAGTTCATCCAGTAAGCCACCATCATCAGTCACACTAACACGTTCAAATTTCGCTCGCAGCTCTACTATTGATTTTTGGCTCAAAGAATCAACAACAAAATTCATTTTTCTGAGATGACACTTGATCACACAGTTACAATCTTTCAGTAGCTCAATCCAACGAATTTGTCTCAAGTTCAACTCCTTTTTAGGTGAGGAGATACTTAAGACTCTTGTGATTGGTGTAGATGACACATCTCTCACCATACAGATAATTACATCATATCTTAAGCGCAAAGACCATTGTGACTAACTCCAAATCATGGGTCGAGTAATTATGCTCATGTGACTTCAACTACTTCGAGGCATACGTTACCACCTTACCATCTTACATCAGTACACAATGAGGGCCTGTATACGATGCATCACTATAAACCACATATTCTTTCCCAAACTCTAGCTAAATCAATGTCAATGCCGCAATCAAAATTGCCTTAAGTTCTCGAGACTTTTCTAATGTTCATCAGTCCACTCAAAAACCACATTCTTCTACAGTAGTTTCGTTGAGGGCGCTACTATGATAAAGAACCCCACAATAAATCTAACGTAATAGCCAGTCAACCCCAAGAAACTCTGCACTTCAGTGACACTCATCGGTTGTTTTCACTGTAAGATAGCCTCAATCTTCTTTGGGTTAACACAAATCCCCTCAAAAGACAACACATGCCCTAAGAGCATCACCTCTCTCTACCAAAACTCGTATTTTCTCAACTTAGCATACAACTGCTTCTCGCGCAAAATCTTAAGAACAATTCGTAGATAGGAATCATGATCATCCTCGGTTTGGGAATATATGAGAATGTCATCTATAAAAACAACTACGAATTGATCCAAATACGAGTGAAACACGGTTCATCAAGTCCATGAATAAAGCTGGGGAGTTAGTCTCGGGGCATGCATAAGAACTCATAGTGACCATACCGGGTCCTAAACGTAGTCTTCAGGATATCAAACTCCTTCATCTTGAGATGATAATAAATGAACCTCAAATCAATCTTTGAGAACATAGTCATACCCCTAAACTAATCAAACAAGTCAGCAATCCGGGGTAAGGGATACTTGTTTTTTATGGTCAACTTCTTCAGTTTTCGGTAATCGATACACAACCTCAATGCACCATCCTTCTTCTTTATAAAGAATACCAATGTACCAAAAGAAGACACATTTGGTCGGATAAACCCTTAATCCAACAACTCTTGCAATTGGATCTCCAACTCCTTGAGTTCCTTTGATGACGTGGGATAGGGTGAAATAGACACCGGTGCAGTACCAGGATATACTTCGATACCAAACTCCACTTTCTGATCTAGTGGCAGACCGGGTAGCCTTTCCAAAAAAATCAGGAAAATCTCTTACGATACAAAAATCCTGAACTCTCAGCTCCTTACTCCCCGAGTTCAACACATAGGCTAAGTAAACTTCACAATATTTACTTAATATCTTCTCAGCCTTGGTCACAAAAACCATGTTAGAGAGAAATCTAGGTCTCTCTCCAACTACTATGACCTCTAAACAATTCGAAACCTGTAAGATGATCTGATTCGTCTCCAATTCACCTTCGTCTTATGTTCAGTCAACTAATCCATCTCAAGAATCACGTCAAAACCATAGAATGGAAGCTCCATCAAATCCACCGAAAAGACATACCCCTGAATCATTAGAGGGAATCTACAGTACACCCTATTCACCATAACATGCTTGCCAACGAACTCGTAACCATCATACCAAAACTGATAAACTCTACTGGAATGCCCAACTCACTAACTAGGTCACTCAGAATATAAGAGTGCATAGAACCAGAATCTATCAATGATAACAAAGGAATACACTATAAGGTTAAAGTACCTGCAATCACATCTTTCATTTTTTGATCCTATGGCTCCTTGACTACATATACACAAGCTAGACCTCCTAACTCGATCTATGCAGCTATAGTATGGGCAAAAATCCTTTATCCACTTAGTCTCCTATTATCTCCACGACCACGACCTCAGCCTTTAGCAAAAGTGGCCATAGAACTATGTGTTTGGGACACTTTAGCCCTCTCCGAATTATCCCTCAATAGGTGATCCTTTGAACCACACCGAAAACAAGCTCTTGTCCTCTTCTAGCACTCTTCTAGATGCTTACGGTTACAATGCCCACAGGGCAGTCATCTGGAACCACTCGCCAAACTAGCAACACTAACCACAACACTACCTTGCTACCCAGACTGACCTAGTCGAGATCCCTATCTAGTACTCCTACCCGAACTCTATGAGTCACGGCACCTCATCGGCGATTATCTCGAATATTTAGACTAATCAGAGCCCCTCTTTTTGGACTCAGTCACAATTGGTCTTGGTGGCTCAACCAATGCTTCCTCAACTACCTTAGCTTTCTTGACCATTTCATCGAAGGTTGCGGTTCCATGTATTACCAGATTGACACGGATATCATTTTTCATCCCAAATCAAAATCTCTTACACCTATCTATCTCAAAGTGAACCATCTCGAGAGAGTACTAATTAAGCTTCAAAAACTTCGACTCATACTCTGCCATGATCATACTACCCTAAACCAGATCTATGAACCCCGTCTTCCTCACATCTATGTATAGCTCACCCAGATATTTCTTCCTGAACACCTCTAAAAAGTAACCTCATGCGAAACAATTAGAGGTAACTCCTCTTCTAACCGTGTACCACATTCGATGAGCCTCACAATTTAATAGGGATACGGTGCAACCCAGTTTCTCCTCATCAGAGCAATCTATCTGCTCAAAGATCCTCTCCTCACTCTCCAACCAATACATGGCGATGGTCAGATTAGCTCATTTCGGTCCTCTAAATTCGCCTCCACCTAGAGCACGTAGACCCTTGAGTGGTAGTCCCCAATGAGCAGGTGCAGGACTACCACCCGTAATAAGCTGAAGAGCTCCTATCATAGCCTATACTAAAGGCTCCATACCCGCCTCTAGTGTCGCTTGACCCAAAGAAGAAGGTACATTCGCATTTACTCTACCACGCCTAAGAGGCATATCAACTACACTATAACATTTAAAAAAAACAATAGAAATGAGTTAGAAGTGGCAAGTGATCCAAGGCAAATTCCTATAAGGAAAAAATTTAATAGATTGTAATTTGTTCTCATTCCTACCCGAAAATAAGTAATTCAAACATGGGTATCTCAGTCCAACGTTTAAAAATTTTCGGTTTTATTTTAAAACTAAATCATTTTTAATTTTCAAAAATTTGAAAATTCAAAAGTTAATAAACCTTTGGAAGCCTAATTTTTTAGAATCATATCATTGCCAACCTATTTTTTAAAACTTGCCTTTGATATCACCAAATATATCCCCCCAAACCTGGTTGGAACAGACCAACTTGAATCTAAAAGGCCACATTAGCTACTTACATGACTCTCCTAACCGATCATTCAAACACACCATAAATTCAACCATCACACCCAACAAACATGCTTAAACAATTAATCTTAAACATACAAGCCTAAATCATGTTTCTTCTAACACAAAACAGCAAATTATAAATAAGGGTAAACTATCATTTTACAAATCATCAGCAAAACTAGTAATTTATGAAATTTGGTTCATTCAGTGTCTTGGGATTTTATTTTAAATCATTTGTGAAAAATTCAGCTTAAGATGACGTTTAAAACTTATTTAATTTCAAAACAAAGCTTAAGGACTAAATTATAAATTTAATAAAATATCCAAATAATATAAAACCAAGTCATGTAAATTTTCAAAACATTTCATGTTGTTTAAGGCCTCTAATTTTAATGTATATAAATTTTTACTTATTTGCAATAGTTTCAAAATATGCCTAGAACTCTACGAATGTCGTATCGCAACCACGCAATTCCCATGTCAAACATCGACCCGATATCGTAATATCCTATAGGGCTCATTGCAATATTGACTTGAATGTACTACCAGTCTAGTCAACCACAACTATTTATCTATCTCCTAAAAGTCCTCTGATCTTATGCCTAAGACAAAACATCTCCCCAATTGGACTTGATAGATGGTAGATTAGCCTTTCAATCGGTTTACTCATTTTCGATTAGACGAAGCACATGTTTAGGTTTGTCTACTAATATAAGTTGTCTTTTCATATTACGATCCAACCACGTAATATTGCTTAATATTAGTTTAAACATTATACAACCAATGAGCAATATTTCCTTCCATTTTGCTTTGCGTGAAAAAATCATATGAGGAAAATCACACAAAATATATTAATGTAATCCATGAATTTTTTTTTACTATTTAATTTGTTTGGAAAAAAATTAAAAGTTTGCAAATGAATATACTACACTCAAGGCACCAGATCCAACATTCATGTCAACCTATTATGATTGCTCCTGTTGTGAATTCCTTTTCTACTAACATTGGGGTGCCCCCCTCCTCAGAATACTCGTGCTAAGGTAACTTGATCTAAAATAGGTATTTACAAGCCTAAGGTTTTTAAAGCTGATTTCAGTACTAAAGAACCTTGTAGCATTAAAAAAGCATTTTCTAGTAAGAAGTGGATGCAAGTTGCCCAAAAGGAGCATAATGCTTTGGTCAAGAATAAAACTTGGACTTTAGTGCCTCTTGGTAACTCTTAAAAAGATTTATATTGTAGGCCTCTAAACTTGATTAACTCTCTATACTTACATCGATATATTTGCATTTTTTAAGATATTTTTATAACATTGCATCATGAAGCTTAGACTGTGCTTTCAATGTTCCTATATGTTACTTTTGTTGGTAGAAAGAAATGAATAAGAGAAATGAAGGAGTGAAGTATTGTCATGGCAAAAGGTTGGACAGATTGCCAGCATAAATGCCATGGCAATTCTAAAAAGATGCTGATGCAACACTCAGTCCTCGTCACTCTCACCCAGTTGGATGTGTGCCAGAAAAATCCACCTAAAAAAAAGGGAAAAAAGTATGTGTTGAGAGAGGGGACCTCCCCTACAAAAGCGAAAAGAGAGGATAATTCTACACACTGGGATATTACACGAGGATTTAGGAGCGGTTTTTCTTCTTCAACAAACTCTCGTAAAAAATCTAGAGAAAAGAAGAGAGGTTAGTAGCTAAAGCACAGAGCAGAGACGCAAGGAAGGGGATGAAGCATTCAACCCAAGGTCTTGCACAATATTGTAGCACTGGAGTTGGGATCTAATTTGGCAAAAGATTTCTAAAGTTCTTCCTTCATTATCTTGATTAATTTCTGTGAATTTTAACTGTTAAATGGTGTTGTTGAATGATACATTTATTTTGGATGTTAATTTCCAACCCACAAGCTAATCTCATTGGGTTGGAATTACTTGATGAATCTTTATTTCCATTAATGACCAGGTAATATCTTGATTATATCTACTATTTCATTCGATTTGCTTTATTTTGAATGCATGCATGCAATCTTTAGACATAGATGGATGTATGGTATGTTCACAAACTTGATTTAATTCTTAAAAGGTTAGATGAGTTGGATTATGATCGAATGATACAAGTGAGTACTCGAAAGAATATTCGTAAGACTCTAAACATAGAGCTGCGCTCTATATAGAGTAAGGAAGAAACAATCTTTGAAGCTTGTAGACATACAAGGCTTTAGGAATGGTAGCTTGAAGTTTGACTCTCGAAAGAAGCAGACTACTGTAGCTAGAATCTAAATAGTAGACTGGTTAAAAATTTTCCATAGCATTATTGTGTTATAAGGATGTAATCTGAGTAATTCCAACCTTCCCATTCAACAAAGTAGTTTCTCTCAACTTTGTCTCGTTAAATTGCCACAACATTTTAAGTTAGCTATCTGATTTTAATATTGCATAAGTGATTCTCCTTTACAAATTTTTTATTCTATTTTTTACATAGCCTGATTCATATAATTCATAGTGATAACTTAACCAAATTAATCCTAACCGATCCCTATGGAGATGATCTTACTTAGTACTTTATTACTTGATTTGACGTGTACACTTGCACATTTGCATATCATTCCACACGCGACAAGTTTTTGGCGAATTAGTGATTTTTTGTTTGTTATTATGGATTTAATTTTGTTAGTTTTAACTTAGTTGTTTTTTTATTCTTTTTCAAGTATGTTGCTAGTTTGTGAGTAGAGGTATTCCCGAAAACAAAGAGTATTATTTTGATCTTGAAATTGAGAGAACCTTAAGGAGAATGAGAAGGGAATTGTCATAGACGGCGAGGATTGGAAATGATCCAGACAGAGAAGATCCTTTACATCTGAATGGTAGGGACACTGATATTTCTCGTGTGATAGATGATAGAGACAGACCCATTAGAGAACATGTAGTGCCTATCTTGGATTATTTGAATCTAAGGATTGTTAGACCACATATTCAAGCTCAGCATTTTGAGTTAAAACCAGAGATGTTTCAAATGCTACAAACAGTAGGACAATTCAATGGATTACCAACTAAAGATCCACAGCTACATTTAAGACTCTTTTTGGAGGTTTGTGATTCATTTAGGCAACAGGGTGTTCCTGAAGATGCCTTGAGATTCAAGTTATTTCCTTATTCCTTGTGAGATCATGCCAAAGCATGGTTAAATGTTTTGCTATTAGGAATGGTGGCATCTTGGAATGATCTTTGTCAAAGATTTTTGCTGCAATATAATCATCATAACATGAATTCCATGTTAAGGAATGAAATTTCATCTTTTCGGCAATCCGAGGATGAGACATTGTATGAAGCTTGGGAGAGATGCAAAGAATTACTTAGAAAATGTCTGATGCAAGGTTTCCAACATTGGACACAGATGGAAATGTTTTACAGTGGAATAAACACACATACAAGGATGGTAGTTGATGCATCTACCAATAGCACATTTCTAGATAAATCATAAAATAAGGCGTATAAGATTCTAGAAAGGATAGCAACAATGATTATCAATATCTCACTATAAGATTAAGGATAGGAAAAAGAGTTGTTGGAGCAATGGACCTTGGTGTAATCACCTCATTAATAGATCATGTATCATCCCTAGCTAATATGGTTAAAACAATAAAGAGACCAGCTGCAGTGTAGGAAATGAAAGTAGCCAAGCTAACATGTGTTAACTATGGGAAATATCATGTTTTTGATGAATACCCATCAAACCCAGCCTCAATATATGACATGGGAAATTTCAATTGAAACAATAATTCATATTCTAATACGTATAATCCAGGGTGGAAACAACATCCCAACTTCAGCTGGAGTAATGAAGGATTGGGAAATTCCAGTAATGTTGCTCGACATAATGTCACAAGTGCACCACCTAGATATAATCAACTCATGTCACAACAAAATGTTCAACAGATTTTAGCATCATCTTCTTCATCAATGGAAGCTCTGTTGATGGAATATATGGCCAGAAATGATGCTATGATACAGACTCAAGTTGCATCCCTAAGAGTCTTGGAAAAACAAGTAAAGCTAATTACCAATGCATTAAGTTCGAGACCCCAAGGAGTATTGCCAAGTGACACTAAAAATTCAAGATCTCAAGGAAAGGAGCACTGCAAGGCCATTACGCTCAAAAGTGGTACTCAGTTAACTAGATTTGTTAATGATAATACTGTTGAAGAGGACAACTTAGATTTTACACATGGAACAAATTCAGAAACATTCGTGGAGCTGTCTACAACTGAGAAGAGCAAAGAAGTGACGATTATGGGAATTTGAAACTGCTACTATCACTAAAGGGGGCACAACAATGTTGATGAACAAATTGCGTCCAAAGTTGAAGGACCCAAGGAGTTCTATATCCCTTATTCAATTGGAAATCATTATTTTGGCAAGGCATTATGTGATTTAGGAACAAGTATAAATTTAATGCCTATGTCTTTTTTTAAGAAGCTAGGAATTGGGAAGGCAAGACCCACCACAGTCACGTTGCAGCTAACAGATCACTCCTATGCACATCCGGATGGTAAGATTGAAGATGTGCTGGTAAGAGTTGATAAATTTATTTTTCCAGTAGATTTTATTATTTTAGAATGTAAAGCTGATAAAGAAATACTGATTATTCTTGGGAGGCCTTTTCTAACAACAGGTAGAATGCTAATTGATCTGTAGAAAGGTGAGTTGACAATGAGGGTCAATGACTAGCAAAAAAAAGTTAATATTTTTGATGCTGTGAAGTGTGTAGATGAAAATGAAGAATGTCACACCATTGGATTTCTCGACTCAACAGTAGAGGAAGAGTTTGCAAAGTATTTTCACAGCAATTCTGATGATGATTGAGATCCTTTTGAGCTGGCTGAGGCAGAAATGACTCCTGAACTTGTTGAACTAATGGAGACCAAGCAATTTGAGTATCGACAAGGGAGGAGTTTCGAATCTTTAGAGTTGACAAATCATTCTTTTAAGCCTCCTAGTCCTTCCATAGATGACCCTCCTACTTTGGAGTTGAAGCCTTTGTCATTACACTTAAAATATGCCCACTTAGTGATGCGATCCCAGCCGCATCATGTCACGATACAATTCGACAGCATCGGAATTGGCCCAAACAAGAGGGTCCCAAGTGCAAAATAAATTTTTTAATTTAAATTTGTTCATTTAATTTCTGGAATAAGGAGTTAATTCAGTTTTAGTTAGTTAATTAAATTAGTCTAAGGTTCATCATTATGTCATTGTTTGAACATCAATAATTTGAGTTTTAAAACATCTTAAATATGTCTTAATTTTATTAAACTTGTCTTATTTTGTACAAATTTATTATTTGTTTTGAATTGGTCTTAGTTCAGACACTTTAATTATGTCTATTGTTTAGAAAAATTAAATTGAGTTTAAATTAAGTCTTATGCCTACATTTAAACTGATTTTAATGTTGCCTTTTAGGATGAATGCATTGGTTGCTCATCAACAGGTTCAATGGACAACATCTAAGGAAAGCATGCAGCTGGACATTCATGCATAATGCGGTTGGACATTCATGCACATTGCCAAGCTAATTAATGAAGAACATGCACCAGAATGTACATGTCTTTTGGGAGCTTCTAGGTTCATTCATTCAGCCAATTTTTCTTGAATCAAATAGCCAACACCTAAGTGATCATACGGGTGCACACACATGCATTTCTCTAGATTTGTTGCATTCATTGAAAAGGAACATTCATAGACATAGAGTCTCTTCATGGCTAAGCATGCATATACACCTAAGGGGGGAGGACGTGACCATTTGGCTAGTGCATGAATTTGCCAAATTCATGAACAAATTTTAATGATTGATCAGCCATCAACTCCAATGACCATTCGGTGCCTGATGTTCACACTCTGAGGCTTTCCAAAACCAAGTGTTCACACCAATGTCCATTTGTGTGTCCCATTACCATTCATTAGTTGTTCATGTATTTGGCAGCTTCAAGAGAGCTTACTTCATCCATAAAACACGTTTGACCGAATAATGCATTTCCAGCTTAGATAATTAAGTCTTTCTCAAAGGCTGTTCATGCACACCAATAGGCATTTCACCAAGACTGTTCGTGGATCTCAATGAACTTGCTGACCAATTAAGTCATTCAATGAATTGCTCAGCTTAATTAAGTTAATTGGCTTCACTTAAATTGTATTTATTTTTATGTCCATTCAGCTAGCTCTATGGCAACTTAGAAATAGCTATTTTGTAAACAATTAGGAGGTTACACAACTTGACTTTGATAATTTTATGAAATATTATAGACTTTGTGAGTTGTTCACCCTCATTGTTCTTCGGGATTCAATTTGACTTATCTAATTTAGCTAGTGGCGTCAAACTTGTTTCTTCTACGAACTTATCACTCATCCGAGTGTGGCATTCACTTTATACCATTTGGTTCCTATCTCTCTAGATAGCGGGTCACGATTCTATCCAACTATCCCTCAATCACCTTAAAACATTTAAGAATCGGGTCCCTAATTGTTATTACGGGTTCATTCTTGTTTTAAGTTCTTTAAAACCATCTTTCAATCAAACTATATTTACTTTTATCCGCTGTTTTAAACTATCTTCTTTAAAATATAACCTTTTGTTAAATCGAAACGAGAACTACTTAATTTATCGATCCAGTAGTCAACGACTCAATTACATCTCGTAAGTGAGTTCGTATCATTTGGTATCAGAGCTGGTTAAATTAAGAAAGTTTTTATCGTTTACATACTCCCGGGTTTGAAGAAAAGCATAAAAAAAATCGATATAAAAAATTCGTGTAAAAAAAGTTATGTTCATACAAGTTGAAAATACAAAAAGAGGGGAGTTTGGTTTTGTGTATTTTGAACCAAAACAAACTACCCTTTAAAACTGTTTTCGGCCACACTCTTCGAAATTGATTTTCTTTCAAGCCTACCTACACTTTACATCAATCTTTTTTTTTATTTTTTAGCCTTTTAAAGCTGACCCACAAGTTTGCTAATAAGTCTAACGAAATCTCCAAGAACTTCGAAAGGTGAACTTGAGAGGTAAAAGGCATTGAGTGGAGCTTCAATCATTAATAAGTAAAATCCAATATTTGAGTGCAAACACGAGTGGAAAGCACATCTTAATTTTCTTTGCGAGAGATTGGTGAGGATTTTGAATTGGTAAGGTTTATATTCTAATTCATTTTTTCTTTTTGTTTTCTAATCCTTTATTTAAATCATGTCCCTAGAACTTTTTGAGTTGGAATTACAAATGTGGGAGAAAGAAATGGGAAGGATTATGCGATCTGAATTCCAGGAAATACAAAAAGAGTTAGATCGTAAAGAAGTAAGATCTTCAAGGAGTTTAAACCTTCAAAGTGAGGAGAATGAGCAGCAACAGGAAAATCTCTTCTATCCCCGCTGCTGTATGCAAGGTAAAGTTTGTTGCATCATCATTGATGGTGAAAACTTCTCAAACATAGCCAGCACGTCAATGGTGGAGAAGATTGGCTTAACCACTACCAAGCATCCACATTCTTATAAGCTACAATGGCTTAACGATGGTGGCGAATTAAAGGTGACCAAACAAGTCCTTGTTTCACTTTCCATTGGAAGATATCAAGATGAAGTCCTATGCAATGTGGTGCCTATGCACACCTACCATTTGTTGCTAGGAAGGCCATGGCAATTGGATCGAAAGGTCATTCATGATGGCCATACCAATAGTTATACATTTGAGCATCAATGGAGGAAAATAACCTTAGTACCACTCACACCGAGACAAGTCTACGAAAATCAACTCAAGATGAAAGCTTCTGTTGAAAAGTTGAGAGAAAATGAACAAGAAAAAAAGAATGAAAATGAACAAGAAAAGAAAAATGAAAATGAAAAAAATTGAAAGAAAAGAGAAAGAAAAAGAGTGCGAGCAAGAAAAGAACTTTGAAAAAGAGTTTGAGGATGAAAAAGTGAAGAAAAGAGTGAAAGAAAAGAAAATGTGAGAAATGATTATTTTAATGAGATTTCAAAACCAAAAGAGAGTGTGAAAAAAGAGAAAGAACCAGAAAAAGAAACGAGTGAAGAAAATGTTCAACCACAAGGGGGAAATATTTTTGCTAACCGATATTCAAATCTTCCTTTTGATTCTTCTTCATTTCAGGTTTGTAAAATTCCACCCATGGATAGGTTCCAACTTTATTACCTTTCTGATGAGAGACGTTTCCTATTAACCGAAAAGGGTAAGTTGGAAAGTAAAAATTATTTTCAAATCTTTGGAGGTAAGCCAGGTAACAAAGCCTATGACATTCAATCAGATTGGTACTCTTTGAATTTCGTTGACAAGTTTTCCCATATTGTTTATCTTAAAAAAATTCCTCAGAATGACTTGTTTTCTTGTTATACGTTGAATAGAGTTGCTGAATCTATTTCGAATAGTGTCTTAAAATGCTTCTTTCATTATTTTTTTATGTTGATTCGAACAACATTAAATTGCAAGATGATTTGGACATTATTGGACAAAATTTAATTGTCGTAAGTCACAAAGAATTGTCACGATATAAGCTTAATTTGTTCGATCTAGAATACTACGTGAATTCTTTAATTCCTTGTGCAAAAATTTTGCAGATATCGTTGTCTATTCAAGGAAATTTTGAAAGTTTTGATTGTTTGTACATACATGTGCCTAAATCTTATTTGTTTAACAATTTTGAATTGTTGCTAAACGAAAAGTTTTCATTGCATTCAAAAACAAGCGATCAAAATCATGTGTTTAAACCTGGAGTATGTTTTCCTAGGTTGTTATTACGAGAAGGTGAGCATCATAGTTCTATCTTGTATAAACATGTGGGCCCCTTTCATTTGCTCTGTGACTTAACATTATTTTCGAAAACAAAGTGTGTGAACTCTGATGATGGACAAAGTCAAAATCAACTCTTTGATTGCAGAAATTATTGTTATACATTATGGTTAAGAGAAAACTTTGTTTTTGATCCCGGAGATTATTGTCCTATATTATTGTTCAAGGGGTTTGAGCGATGGAAATTTTTTTTCCAAGATTATAACTTTTGAATGCTTTGTGATTCTGATTTGTTGCCGTCTATGAAGTTTTTGATTCAATCTAAAAAGGTAAGAATCACTTATAACTTATACTCTGGCATTGGGGTATGCATTCAGTTCTTAAGTAGGATATCAAAAAGTTATGTTGAGCCTGTAATTTATAAAGTCACTAAACTGTTCCATTGTGTAGGTGACAATTTGAAACGGTACCCTTCTGAAGAGGGAGGGCATGCAAATAACCTTCTTTCTTTTCGGACCAATTGTGAATCTCACATTTTTGGAAACAACCTTGCTAGGTTCATAAACAAAGAAGTTCGTGATCTTGAAAGATTTTTCGCGAGCAAATGGCCCAATTTGAGGAAAAATTGTTTTCAAGAGGGAGGGTATGATGCGATCTCGACCACATCATGTCACGATACAATTCGACGGCATCAGAATTGGCCCAAACACGAGGGTCCCAAGTGCAAAATGAAGTTTTTAATTTTAGTTTGTTAATTTAATTACTGGAATAATGAGTTAATTCGATTTTAGTTAGTTAATTAAATTAGTCTAAGGTTCATAATTATGTCATGGTTTGAACATCAATAATTTGAGTTTTAATATGTCATAAGTTGAACATCTTAAATATGTCTTAAGTTTATTAAACCTGTCTTATTTTGTATAGCTTTATTATTTGTTTTAAATTGGTCTTAGTTCAGACACTTTAATTGTGTCTATTGTTTAGACAAATTAAATTGAGTTTAAATTAAGTCTTATGCCTACATTTAAACTGATTTTAATGTTGTCTTTTAGGATGAATGCATTGGCTGCTCATCAACAGGTTCAATGGACAACATCTTAGGAAAGCATGCAGCTAGACATTCATGCACATTGCCAAGCTAATTAATGAAGAACATGCACCAGAATGTGCATGTATTTTGGGCGCTGCTAGGTGCATTCATTCAGCCAATTTTTCTTGAATCAAATACCAAACACCTAAGTGATCATTCGGGTGCACACATATGCATTTCTCCAGATTTGATGCATTCATTGAAAAGGAACATTCATGGACATGGAGTCTCTTCATGGCTAAGCATGCATGTACTCTCAAGGGGGGAGCAAGTGACCATTCGACTAGTGCATGAATTTGCCAAATTCATGAACCAATTTTAATGATTGATCAGCCATCAACTCTAGTGACCATTCAGTGCCTGATGTTCGCACTCTGAGGCTTTCGAAAACCAAGTGTTCACACCAATGTTAATTTGTGTGTCCCATTGCCATTCATTAGCTGTTCATGTATTCAGAAGCTTCAAGGGAGCTTAATTCATTCATAAAACACCTTTGACCAAACAATGCATTTCTAGCTTAGATAATTAAGTCTTTCTCAAAGGATGTTCGTGCACACCAATGGGCATCTCACCAAGACTGTTCGTGGATCTCATTAGACTTGCTAACCAATTAAGTCATTCAATTAGCTGAATTAAGTTAATTGGCTTCACTTAAATTGTATTTATTTTTATGTCCATTCGGCTAGATCTATGCCAGCTTATAAATAGTTGTTTTGTAAACAATTGGGAGGTTACACAACTTGACTTTGATAATTTTATGAAATATTACAGACTTTGTGAGTTGTTCACTCTCATTTATCTTCAGGATTCAATTTGACTTATCTAGTTTAGCTAGTGGCGTCAAACTTGTTTCTTCTACGAACTTATCACTCATCCAAGTGTGGCGTTCACCTTATACCGTTTGGTTCCTATCTCTCTAGATAGCGGGTCACGGTTCCATCCAACTATCTGCCAATCCCCTTAAAACGTTTAAGGATTGGGGTCGCTAATTGCTATTACGGGTTCATTTTTGTTTTAAGTTCTTTAAAACCATCTTTCCATCGAACTATCTTTACTTTTATCCGCTTTTTTAAACTATCTTCTTTAAAATATAACATTTTGTTAAATCGAAATGAAAACTACTTAATTTATCGATCGGGCATTCAATGACTCAATTACATCTCGTAAGTGAGTTCGTATCACTTGGGAGACAACAACACTTTTCCAGTAGTCATATCTGTAGAATTGACACTTGATCAAGAGAAGAAGTTATTAGAAGTTTTGAAGAAATCTAAGAAAGCACCGGGGTGGACAATTGCTAATATCAAGCGAATTAGTCTTTCTATCTACACGCATAGGATTTTATTGGAGGATTAACATGTTAATTTTATTGAGCAGCAGAGAAGGCTGAACCCCATTATGAAGGAAGTCGTTAAGAATGAGATTATTAAATTGCTTGATGCTAGAATAATATACCATATTTCTAATAGTTCGTGGGTGAGCCCTGTTTAATCTGTACCAAAGAAATGAGGTGTCACCGTAGTTAGCATGGACTATTGTAAGCTTAACAAAGCAACAAGGAATGATCATTTTCCTTTTTCATTCATCGATCAATGTTAGATAAATTAGCGGGGAGAATTCTACACACGGGGATTTTACACGAGGATTTAGGAGCTGTTTTTCTTCTCCAACAAACTCTCGTGAAAAATCTAAAGAAAAGCACAAAGCAAAGACGCAAGGAAGGGGATAAAGCGTTCAACCCTGTGTCTTGCACAATATTGCAGCACTAGAGTTGGAGCTGATTTGGTAAAATCTTTATGAAGTTCTTCCTTCATTATCTTGATTAATTTCTGTGAATTTTAACTGTTAAATGGTGTTGTTGAATGATACATTTATTTTGGATGTTAATTTCCAACCCATTAGCTAATCTCATCGAGTTGGAATTTCTTGATGAATCCTTATTTCCATTAATGACCAAGAATTATCTTGATTAGATCTACTATTTCATTCAATTTACGTTATTTTGAATGCATGCATGCAATCTCTAGACATATATGGGTGTATAGTATGTTCACAAACTTGATTTAATTCTAAAAAGGTTAGATGAGTTGGATTGTGATTGAACGATACAAGCAAGTACTCAAAAGAATATTCGTATCACTCTAGACATAAAGCTACTCTCCGTACAGAGTAAGGAAGAAACAATATTGGGTATCATTCTTGAAGCTTATAAACATACAAAACCTTAGGAATGGTAGCTTGAAGTCTAACTCTCAAAAGAAGCAGACTACTATAGATAGAATCTAAATAGTAGACTGGTTAAAACTTTGCAATGGCATTATTGTGTTATAAGAGTGTAATCTGAGTAATTCCAACATTCCCATTCAACAACATAGTTTCTCTCAATTTTGTCTCGTTAAATTGCCACAGCATTTTAAGTTAGTTATCTGAATTTAATATTGCATATGTGATTATCCTTTGCAAATTTGTTATTCTATTTTTGACATAGCCTGATTCATATAGTTCATGTGATAACTTAACCAAATTAATCCTAACCGATCCCTATGGAGACGATCTTACTTACAACTTTATTACTTGATTCGACATGTACACTTGTACATTCACTTATCATTTTACACGTGACACCTCTACCACCTAATAGAAAGCCTATTAATTGTTGCTTGGTATTAAGGGCGACTTGTGGGGAAAGGTTGCACTTAGGTGGTTGGGTGTGACCTTCAAGATACGTTTAGTCCTTTTGTCAAGTCAGCTATAATGCGCACCTTGCTTTCTATTATTGTTACCAAATGATTGCAAAACAGACAAGTTGGCATAGATAACACATTTCCTAATTGTGATTTATGCGAAAAGATATATATGGAACAACCTTTGGGTTTTTTCCAATATGGAGAAAATGGAAAGCCTCTTGTTTATTAGTTACAAAAAGCAAGAAACTTTTTATTGGCTCTATGTTGAATAAGTCAGATGCTTCACTCTTTTTCAAGGTTGATAATAGCATGTGTCTCTATGTGTTGATTTACATAAGTGATATCATTATCACTGCAAATGATAATGTTGAAATTGACAAGTTTGTGGAGTAGCTACATACTTAATTTTCTCTACAGGATATGAGTTGTTTGCACTATTTTTTAGGTATTGAGGTCACCAACACTACTTATGGTGGTCTCTTTCTAAGTCAAAGTAAGTATGTGCATGATCTACTAGAACGATGTCATATGGACAAGGCGAATGGTGTGCTTACACCAATGATTAGTTTGTCTAATATATTTGTAATAGCTCATTTTTTAGTGATGTTAGAAATAGTGGTGTCGAAACCCCATTTTTTATGTTTTAGCCCGTAAATATTATTATTTAATTTTTACTAGGTTAGTATAAAATCTCTTAAAGTTTAGTCCTTTAATTTTGTCAATTGGATAGTTAATTAATGTGAAAGGACTAAATTGTAAAAGTGGTAAAAGTTAATCACGATGGATTTTAAATAAGTGAAGGACCAATTAAGCAATTAAACCTTTTTAATTATGAAAAACGGTGGTGAAGATGAGATATCATCCACCAAACTTGTTAATTAAGATTAATATTAGTTAATTTTAATTAATTATAAACTAACCTAAGTATAAATAACAAAATAAAGAATTTTCATCTTTTATTTTTCCTTCTTCTTCACTGTGGGAAACAATAGAAAACCTAGGCAACAATTGCTTTTGCACCTAGCATTCAACCCTTGGATTGGTGAGTTCGATTTAGTTCTTTTCTTATAATTTTTATGGTTTTGAGGTCTCGGAAGCTTGATTTAGCAAGCTCGTGTACCAAATTTTAAAACTGTTAAAGTTTTCCAAAAATTTTCATTATTGATTTCTTGAAGTTCTTGGTGTTAAATTTTTAGATTTTAAGCTTAGAAGTGAAAAAAGAACTAGCTTGTAAAGCTTAATTTCTAGTTTTTGAATATAGGGATTAAAGTGCATATAGTTTGAAATTGATGTTAAAATTCTTTCAATATAGATAATAGAAAGTTGTAGAAGAATGAATCGAGATCGGTTTCAAAATCGAAGCTCAAATTTGAAAGTTATTACAATTTTGAATTTAGGGACTAAATTGAATAAAATGCAAAATTTTAGGAACATTAAAAAGTGAAATTGAATTAACTTATGCTTATAATAAAATAAACAAGGTATTTGGAATTGATAAATTGAAATGGATAATTATATAGATTAGGAATTGAATTAACGTAAGATAATCGAGGAAAAAGCAAATTTATGGATTAGTCCTCGATGCCTTGTTTGTTGTTTTTGCCAGGTAAATTCATATAGAAGTTACTTTATTAACTCATGATATGTTTGCATTATATTGTTTTACTTTTTAATTTGAATTTTATGTAAATAATGTCTTTTGGCATCAAATGGACTAAATCGTAAAATGTGAATAAATGACAAATATGAATAGATACATGATACCGAATGGATGAGAAACTATTATATGATTGAATGGTATGTATATGATGATGTTACAAGGTTTTAAATGTATATAAATTACTATTTGAAATATGAAAATTGTGAATACAGCTACAAGGTTTGAAATGATACGATAACGGTAACAGTGTCTGTGTGAACTTAGTAAATGGTTAGGATACAAATGGCATGCCATTAGGATCCCAAAAAGGGAAATGGTTATTGATAAGAGGTTTATATGATAATTTGAGATCCAGCATGCCTTACGAATTCTCTGACGCTTGTGTAAGCAATCTTCGAATCTGATATGAAAACTTGTATGAGCAACTCAAATATATTAGCTCTTGTGAGCACATAAGCCTGGTATCTGAATTCAATTTACTTTAGTTCTTTGAGCAAAAATGGAAATGAAAATGGTACTAAATGAAGCAAGTTGAATATTATTAGTTGTATATGTTATAGGATATATTGTTACATGTATATATGATTGTATTATAAGTTAATGGCATGAAAATGAACTAACAAATTTGATTTTTTGTGAATTGCATATGAAAGTATACGATGCCAAAAGATTGCCATGTTATATCAATATGTTTCAATTGCTTTAATTGTTATAAATGTCAAGGTAAGTTAAGTAAATTTGTAACACCCCTAACTTCTCCGTCGCTGGATTAGGGTTACGGAGTATTACATACAATTCAAAACATTCAGAACATTTGATTTAAAATATAACGTTTATTCAATTTAAAATTATAACAATCATTTACACATTTCATTTATAGCATACAATACACTTATAGGCCTTAAACCGATCCTATGGGACCCTAAAAATAGTTTGGGAACAATTTGGGATCAAATCGAAACAAATCAAAATTTCTGGAAAAACTTGAAAATTGTTGAAATAGGGGTCACACGGCCGTGTGCCCAAGCCGTGTAAACATTTGAAGTCTGGACACATGACTGTGTCCCAGCCCGCGTGTTCGCCCATATGGGTATTCGAGATAGTGCCACACAGCTGTGTCGCAGGTTATGTGTCAAATCATGTGTATATTCGATGTTAGGTCACACGGCCATGTCGTAGGCCGTGTGCCAGACCGTGTGAAACTTGTACCTAAAACAATAATGACACATGGCCGTGTGGGGTGGCTGTGTGTGGAACATGGCCATGTGACAGCCTGTGTTTCAGGCCGTGTGCTTTTCAATATGAACCTAAAACAAGCTAAAGCCTTGACCTTTTCTTGCATAACAAACCTTATCATTTCAATCATTTTCACATGACCAAAATACTTTAAAACATACTAAAAACATACCAAAACCAACCAACTTAGGTGTCTAACTAATATACCATCAATTGATACCACAATTCAACATTTCAAGTTTATTCATTAAGCATAATCCATATATATCAAATAACCATTTCAAAGCATACCATTCAACCATATTTTTACCTACTTTCATATGAGCATACATAAATGTCACATACCATATTTTTACACTTTCATTTGAAACCCATCAACTAAGGATGCTAAGACACATAGAAGCTTGGCACAAACTCAAAACAAACCAAATTATCAAATCCACATTCAAGCCTTATTACATGCCAAAACACACTCATATCATTTAATCTAAATGTCTATCCAATATACCCTCATTGGTACCACAATTTACATCCAAATCAATTCAAATCCAATACCATAAATTCATACTTTAAACTTACTTCATACATCTGCCATTTAACAACTTTATTCACACTTCAATGAACAAAAAGCCATCTAAATCTCAAGGCATTCACAAGTGACCAAAACATATACTCACATATTTAGATTTATAAGCCAACATCAAGGCATATAGGCAAATAAACTTAAACCACATCACATTGATAAATAACATAAAAAACTTTTAATACATGTTATTTATAACCGTTAACCAAAACTACCAATATGAAAAATGGATAGTGTGATGGTGCTTCGATGAGATTCCAACCGGTCGAGCTTCTGATGATCTACAGGAAAAAAAATAACTAATGCTTAGTCAGTTTGTATAAAGGAAACTTAACTTAGCAAACATTTTAAGTTAAACAACCAATGATAATTTTCATTATGTGATAAGCTAACTTTCTTTTCCTATACACACCACCTCACAAGGTTAGTTGGTGTAACATTGCATATATAATTCCAATCAAAACATGATATAAAACATATCTAACATTTGACTTTCATAATTCATCACTCATACATATATACTAAACCACATTTTCCTTTCAAGTACACATTTCATCATAATTCATATTATGACTCAAAAATCATAGTTCATTTCATGTAATCACATACCCTTTTAAAGGTTTATTTACCTATTGAATCAAAGGAAACAACCTCGAATACTCGTAAAATACTCATAAAAACATTTAATTCTCTAAACACACCACAAACATAATCTGGATAACATATTCATAGACATATGAAACATATAATTACACTAAGACTTTAATATTCATTATCCAACTATACTAATCAAAACATTCTTCTCATATAATTCAATATATACAATGGCTCAAACCAAAGCAATCCATGCTTCCATACATATACATATACACAAACATATATTTATACATAAATCCGACTCAAAGAGTAATTTAACATTTAAACATAAAATTTCATGGCCCGTTAAACTATAACAAAATGACTCGGATACTCGGGTTTCTCCCAAAACACACCAGAGAGCATCAAAATGCTAACAGAGGCACCGTAGTGCAAATACAAAGGCACTAAAGTGCAAATATAGGCATTGAAGTGCAATCCCGTACAAACGCGCGTACTAACCCTATTGGCATGCCAATCGTATCCTTACCGTTTACTACATTCAATCGGGCATTATAACTACATTCACAATATTGATAAATCAATCATTCAGAAGCACTTCTTATTTTCATACACATACCATATGTCCTTCATATTCATTTTAATTTTGTGCAACCACAAAATTCATCACTTCCGAATATTCATTTATCATTTGTACTCAATCGCAACATTTAATAATTTATAGGTAGATAATGAAATTTCACATTAATACAATTATCCAGTAAACATTAATACAAATATAAAAAAATATTCATATACACATGCTTATACTATGAACTTGCCTCAACAATTACAGTTGTAAAAATAAAGCCGACGACTAACACGACACATTAGCTTTTCCTCAATTTTGATTCGTTTGATTCGTTTCTTGATCTAAATAATAATTTTCATTCAATTAAATCATTAAAATAAATTAATATAATTAATTCAACTTATAGACCTTATTAATGGGAAATTTATAAAATTACCCCCAATAGTTACCTTTTATGCAATTTAGTCCCTAAACTTGAAACTTGCAAATTTACCATTTTTAGCTAAAATTCATGTTAGCTGATTTTAATAGGATTCCTAAGCAGCCTATGTTCACCAAAATTTCACACTAAATCCAATTGAATTTTACTCTTTTTATAAATTAATCCTTTAACATTAAAATTACTAAAAACTACTATACAAAAATAGTTCTAAACATCAACCAAGACTACAATTTCATCACTTAACTTCAAAATTACCTAGAATTCGTCAATGGTAAATTTCAAAATCTTAAACAATTTCAAAAACGAAGATGCAGGTTAGTTGGACCTAGTTGCAACGATCTCAAAAACATAAAAATTACAAGAAACGGGTATAATATTACTTACATGCATGCCTTCAATACTTGACCGAACCTCAAACACCAAAACTAGTATTGTTCAATTACCATTTCGGCAACCACAACATTTGGAAGATGATGATGCCATTGTTTTTATTTTTGTTAAAGTTTTAATTACTAAATTACTAATTTGCCCTTTAATAATATATTCTAATAGACCAATACATAAACCTATTACAATCCATTAGTTTATAACATGACATAATTACCATATAAGTCTATTAATTTAAGATTTCTATAACCATTTGACCCTTTAACTATTAGAAATCAACTTTTGCACCTTATTCACTTTAGTCCATTTTACCTAATTAACCTTTTAAACATTAAAATTTCTTCATCAAATTTTAATATGACCCTAATAACACTTCAAAATATTTAATAAAATATTTACGGGCTCGATTTATAAAAATGAGGTCCCAATACCTCCTTTTCTAAAACCACTTGACTTTAGGGATATTTCACTTGAACCTAAATTATTGTTTCAATTAACAAAAATCATTAAATAAAATTTCAACATAATTCTATACTTGTCTCAAAAATCTTAAATAATAATATTTATTAACTCACTCGTCGAATTTGTGGCTCCGAAACCACCGTTTTCGACACTACTGAAAAACAGACTGTTACAAAATTTCATTTGAACTTACTAAACATTCAATATGCTTATATCATTGTTTCTTTTCCTTGTAGTTGTTAGCTTGTGGAACATGTCAATCGAAACATTTTGAAACTCACACTATCCGACTATCAACTCGATAGACTTCTATTCGTTTTAAAGTTTGGTTATGTGACATGTACATAACAAATGTGTTAACTTTGGGTTGATAGTTTGGCTTGAATCTTAATTGTGATAAGCTTTAAATGTGACATTTGAATGCCAAAATTTTGCTTGATGAATGGTGAGTAGTTTAAATGTATGGTTGTTTAGGTAGAATTTGGTTTAGTTAAATTGTTATGTTTTGAGGTTAAATATGGGTACTTTGAATAGGTTGTATTGAAATGTTTAGTGTCAAATTATGGCATATTGGGTTGATTAATTTGAATTGATTAAAATGTGATGATTTGGTATGTTTTAGCATGTTTTTGTGCAAGAGAGTTTGGTGTTTAAACACTAAATGTTCAAGGTTTCTTTTGGTTTGGAATGAGGTAGGTACCAATTGTAAGCTTTGAAATTTTTCCATAAGGTACCGATACCTCGAGAAAGGTAACGATACTTTAGTTTTTTTTTCTTAAATTTTCAAAACATCGAACCTTTAAATGGTATTGATGCAAAGGCAAGGTATCAATACCTTGGAGAACGTATCAATGCTTTATAACTGGTGTCGATACATTTGGTTTTAATTTAATATTTCTAAACATCGAAGCTAAAATTGGTATCAATACTAGGTAAGGGTATTGATACCTGAACTAAAATTTTGAAAACCCTACAATTTTGGTCCTATTTCATACTCAGGTCAATAAAAGAGCTTTCGTAAGTTTGATTAAGGCTCGAAATTAATTGCGTATCATAATATTTAGGTTTTTATGACATGATTGAATATTTGAATGATTTATATATGATATACTTGATCTGAAATTTTAATATTGATGTAAAAAGGTCTCTATTCAATCTTAGGTTGACTTTAAAGTATTCGTATGCTCATATAAGACTCTGGAAATATGCTCATGATATTCAATGTTGTATTATTGTTGATTGTGTGAATGATGATGTGAGGTGATGGTTTTACTATGAATTTGTCAATAGTTGCTCTGGCAACGACTGTAGCATCCCGTAGCTTGGATCCGGCAATCGGGTCGGGCGAGGGATGTTACACTGTCAAAGGGTGTCAGTACTCCTATTGATAATTATTCTAAATATTAGAGTATTGTTGGGGATTTGCAATATGTTGTGATTACAAGATCCGAAACTATTTGTCAGTTTATGCACTTTCCGTTGGATACACACTATGTTGCCATGAAATGAATTTTGTGGCATTTGTGAGCCACAGAGGATTATAGTGTGTGTTTTCATCCTACTCGCAAGCTATCCATTACTAGCTTTGTTTATGCCAATTTTGGACTTGACATTGATGATTGTTGGTATACATCAAGGTATTGTTTATTTTTCAGTGATAATTCGATGTCTTGGTCTTCTAAGAAATAATAAGTCACATCACAGTCTACTATTGAGGTAGAGTATTGGAGTATTGCTCGTTCCACAACTGATATTATATGGTTAGGGTCTTTGCTTGCTGGGTTACACGTGCAACCTAATGATAAGAGTGTGTTGTGGTGAGACAATTTGAGTGTCATGGCAGTCTTAGCGAATCCCCTTTTTCACTTCGAGTTATGTGGAGCTTGATTTGTATTTTGTTCGAGAGTGAGTTACTACTGGTAAATTGATTGTTGGCCAAGTCCCGGCTTCAGAACAGGTTGTTGACATACTTACTAAATGCCTATCTGCCATGCTTTTTTTGCAAAATGCGAAGTAGAGTGAAGGTGCAGGCAGCAGAAGACGGGTGAATGTTAGTGATTCAGTAATCAAGTCAAACTTAGTTAGAGTTAGTTTGAATTAGTTTAGTTAATTTGATTTCAATTTATTTGTTAGTTAGTTTGGCTTTAGTTTATTTGTTACAAATTATGTTGTAATTTATTAATATTCCTTAATGTAAATATGTTGATATAATGAAGGATTGTAAGCAAGTTCTCACTTCAATAATATTTCTGCACATATTTCTTGACATATTTTCTCTCTTGTTTTCTTCATTTGTTAAGTTCATATCTAGTTTTCTGTTTAACCATTATTTCTTGATTTTACTCATCAATCCTTCCAAAATCTTCACAATATTGTACATTCATAAATAACATAGACATTTTACTTCATAGCAAACACAATAATAGTAATAAATATCCCAATTCTCAACAACCAAACACCTTAATATATAGTAATATCTATCTTTTAAAATTTGTTTATTTAACATAACACAACCTATAATTAAAGTTTAAAGAAAAAATTTTAAAAGTATTTTTTCACAAGTTTCGAAAACAGCACTAAATTAGCCCTCAGATTCAATAGGTTAAAGTTGGCAATACTTTCCGGATTAGTGTGGACCGTCACACTAAGCTTCTTTCATTTTATTTTAGTAACCTGTCAAAGTTCAATCAATTCCTATGGTCCAGTATCACTATCGCTGCTACAGTCATGGATGTCAATCAATCATCTGATAATGAATATTAAATAACGTCGGCAACTTCCATGGCTCATGAGTTTCCTTATTATCTCACATACCAACTTTTTTCCTACCTTCAGCTAAACCAAAGCCTTGAACTTTGGACTGAACCATGGCCAAATATGGTGGGCAAAATTGATGGTTCTTACACGCACTGAAAGAAGACATTAAAACATGAATATTCCTTTCACAACCAGCTGCTGCAAATGGCTAAGGAAGGGAGGATTTTTAGAGTTGAAACGGTGCATTCAAATGGATTATATTTAAAGATTACAAACTCGGAAGAATTTAGGTGATGAAGATCAGACCATGTTTTTAGAATGTTTGGAGCACCAGTTTAAGCTGCAACTTGTTTTATTCTAAAACATCAATGGTTAAACCAGATATGGTCACCTATTACTGTTCTTCGCCACCCAGACTGAGATGGTTACCTATAATGGGCTGCCGATTTTCAACTTTCAAGAGATCATTGTCGACTTTCAATAGCAATTGTCGATTTTTCCGGGTTTAAAATTAAATTATATATTTTTACAAGAGTAAAAATATAATTTTATCGTTTTAATAATTTATATTTTTATAATTTTTAAAAAATTAAATAAAATTTTATTATTTGTTAAGAGTAAAAATATAATAATATTATTACTAATTTAAAAATTTATAAATTATAAAAATATAAATAAAAAAATAATTTTTATTTTAGGGGCTGAGCACTGCTAGCCCCACTTCGCTTCGCCACTTGCTTTGCTCTTTTTTTTTTCAGAAACTCCATATATTATGTTGTCTTTAGCGTTTTTCACATTAGCAATTGTCCCAATTTGAGTGCTAACATGAGATTTTAGACCAGAGAGAAGGTGTCTAATTTCTCTTTTCTGGTTGTTTATTTTCCTTAGCAGGATCATCTTAGAAACCCGTTGATTACGGTGCATTTGATAGATGGCAACGTGGCATAGGCCAATTATTTCAATGGACGAAGAAGAGTTCTGGAGATGAGCCGGGTGCTTCTGCCAGTGGAATTATGAGAACCTTGGTCCCCTACTGGGACCGTACCTCACATTTGACAGATAAAAAGAAGAAAGTGTTTTTTAGGACCGACCATTTTCCTGGTAGAACCCAAGCTGTCTGGTACTTGAAAGGACTTTGGCTTGCTCTCTCCTCCTATACAAGCTAAACCCAAATGTTTGTATGCTTATGTTCAATTAAGTCGACTCGGTTGGATATGAAAGTTATAGACATATGAGGGGTGATAGTTCTAGGTTTTCCTCATCTTTGCATCTATTCATCTTATTTCCTTTTACAGCCTTCTTTCCTATACACACTTTGAAAGTTGCAAACTCAGTACAAGTATTCCCCTCTTTAAGAACAATCAGAATCCCAGAGGTTCTAGATTGGGAGGACTCTGAGCTAGGATTAGCTTTTGAAATTGAAACTTCATTTGCATCCCAGAATGATGGCAGTAATGAAACAACCCAATCAGTCAATTGATGGCTCCTTGAATTCGTTGGACGACCCTAGCTCTACGTGAACCATAAATTTTGGACATCATTTTGAACATATAACATAGTTAAGAAAATGGTAACATCAGTCACCATTCAGATACGATATGTTGAGGCCAATCAGAGTTAGACACCACTCACATTCACTTGATTCGATATTACGTTCCATCAGGTACAGGCATCATTCCCTACGAATGGCTAAACTCTGTCATCATCTGTAAACTAGCTTTAGCCATAGGTGTAGCATTTTATCACTTCATAGATTACCCTTCAATCACTGTTATTTTGCACTAGAACAACATCCAGTCAATAACCCTAGAGTTGAATCAAGCGTAAGCGGTCCATCCATCAGAGAAAAATTCTCAAGTCTCAACCTATCTCTCTGTCTGTCAAAACCGAATATCGCTGGGGTTTACTGCTTGTTTTGAATTCAGCTAAACCGAGATTGGTGTGCTGGAATATTTATTATTAAAATAAATATTTAGCGCTGTTTAATTTTATAATAAATTAAAGGGTTAATATATAATTTGATTCCTGAACTTGTTCATTTTACTTAGTTGGTCCCTAAATATTTTTTATCTAATTGATCCTTAAACTTGTATTCCATCAACTATATTAATACTTTTGTACTAACATTATTAGTTGTGCTAACATGATACAACTAACTAATTTGGTGATCTTATGTGGTAGCCTCTTAGTGTGCCATATGGGAAACATAAAGTAAAAATATATATAAATATATAAATTATGTTTCCCATATGTCGTTTTGAGAGGTTGCCACATGACACCTCCAAATTGGTTAGATATATCATGGCATCATCACAAACTAACGGTGTTAGTGTGGAGGAACCAACTTGGTTGACGGAATACAAGTTCAACGACTAATTAGATCTAAAAAGTTAGGAACCAACTAGATACAAATAGATAAGTTCAGGGGCTAAATTATATATTATTCCTAAATTAACTAGTTTTATGTATTTTAAACAGAAATTTGTGTTTAGAATTGAAATAGAAGATGTCGAATTCTCTCTGTGGTGACAATGGGGATGGTTCCTGTTCTGTTGGTGATCGGAATACTAAAAAGGTGCGGTTTAAAGAGACAGATTCAAGGTCGGATCCAGAGATGGTTGTTGATTCGAATCCTTTATCGTTGTTATCCTAGAAAGAGAAGCTTTTCGGTAAAAGATTGCATGATCAAAAAGGGGGAGTAAAGTGGTTAGTCTTGAAACGGATGATGATTTTGCTTTTTCTTGATGGAGATATCAAAAGGTCATCTGTTAACGGAGTTCCATCGATTGAGTTTTTGGATCGGGTTAATCAACTTTTAATCAAAGAAATGTCTACCTGAGTGGTGCTTAAGTTATTGGGGCAAAACATTAGATTTGCAGCACTACAAAATCAGATTAATGGATTACGGAAGCCTTCCATGTCATCCCAATTGATGGATATTGAGAACGGATATTTCCTGATGAAATTCCAGAATTCAGAGGATTATGAGACGGTTTTAACCCAAGGACCATGGATCATTTACGGTCAATATCTGACTGTACAACCCTAGACAACAGAGTTTAATCTCGCACAACCTTACCCGAATGTGGTAATGACCTTGATCAAATCCCCGGGTCTTCCAGGACATTTGTACAAAAAGAGAATACTGTGGGAAATTAGTGGAATGGTTGGCAAGATTGCAAAATTGGATTTCAATACGGATAGCAAAGCGAGAGGAAAATATGCTCGTATGGCTGTTTACGTTAATCTGGGAAAACCTTTGCTTTCGCAGGTCCTAATTAATGGAAATATTCAACGCATCGAATCTGAATCGTTACCGGTGGTTTGTTTCTCTTGTGGGCGGTACGGTCATTTTAAGGAAACTTGTACATAGGCGAAAGAGGTTGTGACTACTCCGGTCGGAAAAGATTTAACGGCAGATATGGCTATGGCGGATGCTGGTACTGTGGTGGATGAAGGGCCATTTGGACCTTGGATGATAATGGAGTGAAAAATCAGGAGACAACCAAGAGAATCTCGTAAACTTAGAAAGAATACCCCTGGAGGGGGTTTCTCGGGATCCCGATTAAGGCATTGACCCAGATTGAAGAGGAAGATGATGATACTGCTTTGGAAAAAGGAAAGGTCGACGATATCCAAAAATAAGGGAAAGAAAATTTTGGAAAACTTAGCTCAAGAAGATTCGGTTATAAAGAAATGTCTTCCTCAGTGGAGGCTTTCATCAGGTAAGTCGTGGCACCTTTAGCAAGCCAGGCCAATACAGGCCTAATGGATCAAATAAAGTTTCAAGAGTTGAGGGAGATATTTCAAAGGCAGTTTGGATTGGAAAACCAGCGACGGACCCATCTAAAAATTATTTGCCAGCCACCGTTCTTGGACAGGGGCCTTTGGTACAAGCCGCTGCTATTGTAACAAACCCAAACACCAAGTGTAATGATATAGGGCCTAATCCAGTGGCCCAGGACACTGACTCCCAACTTCAATCAGTTTCGGCCAAGGCTGCTATTAGTCCCGATGTCTCTTCTCTTAATTCTGTCGGAGATGCGATTGTTTCTGTTAGTGGAGTAATCATGCATACTAGCCTTCATAAAGGCGTTACCACCCATTTTATATCGGACGTTTTGATGGATTCTGGCCTAAATACTGATGGTGTTGTTTTGATAGGTTCTGGTCTTGCTAATGCTAGGGGTGTTGTGCAGGATGAAAATGGGAATTGGATTTTTGGATGAATCCAATATTTGGGAAAATGCTCAGTTTTCGACGCTGAATTATGGAGTATTTTGGATGGCCTAAATGTCATGCAATGAAGAAAACATTGTAGGGTGATAATCCAATCTGATAATTTGGAGGCAGTTAGAGCAGTTCAAGATAGTACATCGATTATTTCGAATTTTGCTTTAATCAGGAGGATCCAATGCCTTTTGTCTCCAGTGACTTTTAAGACATATACCTAGGGAACACAACCATGTTGCGGATGCTTTAGCCAAATTGACTTTCGAAAGAAAGGAAGACTTGTAGATACTTCATTTTCTTACTAAGGAGATTCAAGTAATCCTAGATGCAGATAGAGCTAAAGGTGTTTTATTTCAGAATGTACCCGTGTAACTAGTTGTTTATCTTGCTCTAATCACCAAAAAAAATGTGTTTAGAATTTTAACCGAAGTTATATACTTACATGAATGCTTTTATTGATGGAATTTGTTGTTTTTCTTCTATTCTTTTTCCTCTAATTATGTAAATAATTTAAACATACTTCTTCATACTATAATTGATATAACATATAATGTTTAATACACAGTTGATGTATTAGTCTCATTCGCTATTAATGAACAAGATTAAACCAGCTCATAAATGAGTAAAATAATAGAGTAATTGAAGACTTATAAATAAATATTGATAAGTTTATTTAATTATATTTAAAAATTTTAATTATTTCTCAACTTCTCCCTATGTATTGACATACAAAACTTTTCTAAATTAGGTTTAGGATTTTTTTCTCAATTTAAAATTATTTGATTAATTTTCGATCACCAAATAATTAGAATTATTTTGAGATTTTTCTCATCTCGCTCTCGTACATATATAAACTGAGTTTTGGGATTGTTTTTATTAAATTTAGAAATATTTTAGCCATATTTTTGCTCCATTAAGTATGCTAGAGGATAACCTTACAGATTTAAGAGTATTGTAATAAAAGTACTTTGTTGGCAAGAACACCCGTGAAAAGTAGAAAACTGAATTTCATAGATGAAGAATTTATTCACTACCGATTTGAGATTAGTTAAAAAAAAAAAAACCCGAAAACTCAATTTATATACGTGAAAGAGGGAGATGTGAAAAAAAATCTCAACCCAATTTAGAGAAAATTTGCTATGTCTCAATAAGTAGGGAAGGGGTTGAGAAAATAAAATGTTAATTAATTTTAATTATAATTAAATAAATTTATTAGTATTTATTTATATATAAGTCCTTAAATACTTTATTATTTTACTCATTAATGAAGTAATTTAAAGTACTTCATTGATGATGTATGGAACTTATGCATTGATGATGCATCAAGTACTATTCCTTAATCTAAATATACTTTTCCGATAACATAATTAATGTTAAAATGTTTTCTCATACTATAATTAATATAAACATGCTTTCTTATTATATAATTAAAAAAGTTGTGTGTCAAAAAATTAAGGAAGTTGTTATATGTCCAGAAAATTCTATTAGGATCCGTTTAGGAATTTGAATTTGAATTTAAATTATTATATAAATGATAAGAATTAGATAAACTAGTTGAGATTCAATCTAATATTAGAAAAATCTAAAAATATTTTAAAATTTTAAAATTCATTACTAAATAGCCTTCTAATAAATCCATAAATTTGAGAAATAATCATAAATGTTATATTTTTAAGTAGTTTACTACTCAATTTACACTGTTTTCTAAATTCAAATTCTAGTTCTCAGACGCTAGCTTTAGAATTTGTCCAAAAGCTATATAATTGCATGAATACCCTTGTTGATAAATTTGATGATTTTCCATCCATTTTTTCCTTTTCGTTACCTAATTATTGTTTAAATAATTTTTATAATATAATTAATATAAGTCCACCTAATTATGGTGGAAATGTTATCCAATAATAAACAACAAATTTAATATTTAAGTTTTCTGTACAATATTGGAGTAGAGGATGGGATTATACGATTTAAACTTATGTTAAATGAATGACTAATAAGAGTTTTAACCATCATTCCATATAATTCAACACAAATTTAAAAATTAAGTTAGTTCGTATATAGATATGTATTTATGTAATCACTATTTTATATATAACCTAGTTTTTTATCTCGTATGATACCGAAGATACTTTTAAGAATTACTATTAGGAATATAAATAATTTAATTTTTTAAAAAATTACTTACCTAATTTTAGTAGCAAGAAGTTAAAATGATTAATTTCAAAATTGAACACATTTTTAAACGTTAAAATTATTTTAAAATTAATTTTTAAAATTAAAATAAAATTTGAAAAAAAGGGTCGGGAATAAATCAACCTCGATACCTCGTGGGTTAATGCGCGAGTCTTAAATGAACTTGATTCTTTAAAAAATATATGCTTTTTCCAATTTTTATTATTCAACCTATTAAAAATCAAAACTATTTTTTATTAAAAAGAATTCTAAGAGATTCTTTTGTTTAAAAACTCTTCAAACCAAATTCTAAAAATTCGAAATCAGATATTTTGAATTCTCAACAGGAAAAACTTAATTTTCTGTTGTGTTTTAATTCTTCAAAGATGTTTACAGACTACATAACAATTCACCGATGGAAGGATGTTAACTATTATAACTAATGTTGTTCAGTTATTATCGCAAATAAAGTAAAGAATACTTTATGATATTTTATTACCTTAAAATTAGCACATCAACAAATATGGTAACCAATGTTTTATTACCTTAACTACCACATAAATATAAATAAAAAATATGGTAAAAAATATCTATTTGTTATGAAATAATAATAAGATAAAGAATACAAGAATAATAGTTGAGAATAAAGAGGATTTCTATTGTTTTTCTATCCTTTTCCATAAGTAGTATACTCTTATATATTTAGGAGATTAAACTCCTCATTTTTAATACATAAATAAGAAATGAGTTACAATGAGATGAAATGTGAGGAGTTAAGGAAGATGAAAAGTGAAAGGTTGATTATAATGAGCATCCACTTAATAACATTCATAACACTCCCCCATTGGATGTTCATTGTATAAATGATATGTCTCATTAAATATCTTATTAGGAAAAACCCTATGGGACAAAAACCTAGTAAAGGAAAAAATAGTACATAATATTTTAATACATAGTATGTCACAACCTTAAAAGAAATATGTAGTGCGAATTTACTCCCCCTCATGTAAGAATCACTTAAGATTTTTGAAATAACGTAATCCAGTGTTGAAAATTAACTTTTCAAATGTAGCAATAGGGAGTGCCTAATTGAATTTTTGATTATTCTTTGCATCAGGTGAGGGGTGTTACAACAATGCATATTTTGCTCCCCTTATTTGAACATTATTTTATAACTCAATATTGAGACATTCAATATTATTTATCAATAGTAAATCATCAACATATACAATAATTTTTGTTGATGCGTATCAATATAACAATAAAATTCAATTACATTCTCATGTTTTAGATGTCGCCAATAACTTTATAAAGTATGATGTATTGTATCATTCATTATTACCAATACAATGAGTGTATTGGACACATAAAGAATTGATATTTCAGGACTATTGTTTTATAACATCATTGTATGACCATTTGTTCTTATTGAACTCTCGATTTTTAGGTTGAGACAAAATTTAATTTTTAGATGTACTTTCATTATAAAGTTTATCTACGAATAATTATTGCTCTTGAAAATTCTTTCGAACACCAATGATATTTGATACATTAATATTAACAATTATGATAATAACCTATATGTATAAATACATTAATTAATAAAAATCCTGAACAAAATCACATTCACATTTAATGATTTTCTCATGAAACTCGAGTTTTATGTTTCACATCAATATTATCAAATAATTTATATTAGTTGAATACAAATTCACTAGACCTAAATAAATAATTTTATTTAGTGTCAAATTATTGCATCCACAATAAATTAATCATTTTTCATAATTCGAGCCAAGTGACTTGTGAAAATTTGTGTTATAAGTCAATTCTATATATTATGGCCTGTATTTTTTTCACTATTATGCTAACATGTTCTCCCCTTGAGTTTACACCTTCCGGGTGTTTGGACTTCAAGTCTAAGATACATTTCATAAGTTATAATAGAAGCATTTATTTATTTTGATGATTTGTACTCATCTCAATGCTTTCAAGTATATTTTCATTCAAAATCCTCATTTTTCCATATATATATATTTAGCTCCATCATCTTTGGTTATAACATAACTAATTGAGATATCTCATTATATTTATAATTTCAGGAACCTGAACCTCTTCTGGGGTTCTATCAAAAGTTATGCCTTGGGTCTCTTCATAAGTACCCACCTCCTTTAGCATCTGACCATCTCCATTTTTTTATCCTTTCTATCAAGAATTTTTCATTTTATGGAATCGACTAGTATGCCATGCTTCTAGCATGCCCAAGACTTATTTTTATCGCATTGTCCTTCTAGGACATATAATTATTTGGACCAGTTTAGTTGGTATATGTGTCAACTAGTATACGCAATCTCTAAATGTCATCACTAAACATGTCTGGAAAATAATTTTATCCTTCAAACTTTGTGCTCATAATATTAGTGAGGATTACAAAAAAAAATGATGACATCATTATGAAGCCAATTTGTCTCCCCTTAATAATAAGAAAATTTGCAACATAGCAATATTTTTTTCAAAATTATAAATATATCTTCCTTCAACTTGTTCACATCTAATGACAATTCTAAATTTCCTCAACTTTATGCTTGATGATCTATCTTAGTATGTTATGGTGGAACATAAAATAGATATTGCACATCCAAATATTCTTAGATGAAATTTATTAGCTTATAAATGAAAGTCATTTCTCATGAGACAAATATTTCTTACATGTTGGCTTGATGCAAATACAATTACATGCTTATTGTAAAACTATTCTTATATTAATGGGTAAGTAATTAAATGGAGACATAGTTTTGCTAACCATTAAGTATAACATATATAGGCATAGACAACTTAATATTATCCTAGCTAAAACGACGAAAATCAAGCTTGGGATATAATGCATGTAACACCCCTAACCCGTATCTGTCACCAGAATAGGGTTATAGAGCATTACTATAAAACCGTTACATCAAAGCATTCATTCCAAATCATTTCATAAATCACATCATATTCCATTCAAACACATGCATATCATCCCTGGTTCGAGCCTTCAAGGCCATAGAAACAATTTAGAAAGGATTTGAGACTAAATCAGAAACATTTAAAATTTCATGGAAAAAGATGGAAAAAATTCACACTACAAGGGTCACACGACTGAGAGACACGCCCATGTCTTAGGCCGTGTTGGTATTCAAAGAAGGGACACACGGTCATGTCTTAGCCTGTGTTCGTGCCCGTGTAACTCTCTAACTTGGTTCACACGGCCAAGCTACACGTCCGTGTGCCAAGCCATGTAACTCTCGAGATGAAACCTTTAAAAACCTATAGGGCACACACAGTAGTGTTGCGTGGCCGTGTGTCACACATGGATGAGACACATGCCTGTGTCTTAAGCCGTGTGGACATGAAATAGGCCAAATTCAAGCCATTTCTTTCACCCAATTCAAGTACACCTAAACAAGCCATTTACACATGTGACCATGGTATCAAAACATGTTCAACCATGCATAAAATGACCAGTTTCAAATGACTAAATTCCATTCAACCAATATGCCATAAAGGCACCTCAAACACATACATTAAACATACCTAAACATGTGTATATTTAACCATTTAGCAACTAACTTGTTTCCATACCAAAATGTACCACGATTGACACATACCAACCTTACCATATTAGATTCATGTCATAGTAAAATAACTCTACCATTTGAACCACTTCTCTCATGTATCATAACCATATAAATGATGCAAAACTAGCCATTACCAAATGGTTCAAATATAAAAAATATATACATACCAAATTGTTGTCCAAATGGTCAAAATTAAACTAAACATATTTGATTTAAATTCTATATCAATACATGCCATAAATGATCATTTTGCAACCATACCAACAAATATCACTTCAGCCACAAACTATACTTCAATTTGATCTTATAAACACTAACCATCAAAACATCAAAATAACATAAGTTTCACAAATTCAAAGCAACATTTCATGCCAATATCACACAAGCATACCAATTTGGCCATTCAAAACGTATCATCATTAAACCATTTCAAAATTAGCCATCAAGCCCAAAAATGCCAAAATGTCATCAATCATAAAACCATGTTTACAAGCCAAGCATAGTGGCCATATCATCAAGCACAAAACACCTTTACATGCCATTATAACTGCGACCAAAGCATAAAAATCTACCGATAAAAATCAGTGGATAGTGTGATGGATCTCCGACTAGCTTCCAACCCGATCGAGCTTCTGATGATCTGTAAGGTAAAAGAAAATAACTACGTAAGCAATGAATACTTAGTAAGCTCGTATAAACTTAAACATAGCATTCCATTTCAATAATGAACACTATAGGTTATACATAAACCTATACCAATGCCTCAATATTTATCGAACCATAATCATTAACTCGTAATGGAATAAGTCTATCAACACCATATATATATTTATCATTCCTAGCATAGTAGGATTTTCATAAGACTTTGAACCCGTCCATTTACTTACTTTAGCTTAAATAACAACATCAATTCATTGATTAGCATATTTGTTCATGAACTAGGTATATTCATCCATAACATTCGTAAACTTCATATATAGAAGCACATTTTTAACTCATTATTCCTTTTGTTTCATCATATTTCATTTCAACTATGAACTTACCAATTTCATTACCTTTTCATACCAGTTTCCTTTGTATATACAATACATAAGCATAACATCAACCATGACTACGAACTAGTGCATTTAACATAGCTTTTTTGAAATCAACTACATGATAAACCATTTCATAAGAAATTTACATACTTTAATTTATTCCACCCTTTTTATGTACATAGGCATATTACCAAATGAACACTTACCGTTTCAATGTATTTCATTAAGACTAAGCATGATATAATCCAATCATAAGCTTGGCACAAGCCTAAGCACATCAACAACACATGTTAGCATACTTAAACATAATTCATGTGAACTTAACATAGATAACCACTATACTTAAGCATGATCCAATTGATTTATCATCCTTCATAACATATCATGTTTTCCATGTATCACCTTTTCAATGAGTTTCATACATACATGCCTTGGTTCATATTGAACACTTACCATTTCACTTGCATAACACATAGGACATAAACATAACATGAACCATAACCACAAGCTTGTGATTAAACACATAACTTAACAATATCATCATATGGTAAGATATGATACATAACCATAGCATCACTTAAATCATACCTTTCATAATTATGCATGTTCATACTTTGATCATTGATACATTATACCTTTCCGCAATTTCATAGAGAATTTCATTGAAACCCTTATTGGTTCATCCATTTTCATGCTCGTTGAACCACTTAGAATAATACAGGATACGTGGGAAAGCTCACACAAAGTGTGCTAAACATATAATCGTAGCTCACATGAGCTATAAAATGGGTTTGCTCACACAAGCTGCCGGTAAGAATGTAAGCTATATGATGCTACTCACACAAGCTATTGGTCGGAATGTAAGCTGCATGATGTTGCTCACACAAGCTGTCAAGTATCCGCAACTAATGTCGGACCTCAGCCATCGGTAGGACAACCAAGACCAGCACCCGAAACTTGGTAACCTAGGTCTGCTCACACAAGCTATCAGTCGAAATATAGCTACAAGGTGTTGCTCACACAAGCTGTCAAGTATTCGCAACATATGCCAGAACTCAGCCACCGGTAGGACATTCAAGACCAGCACCCAAAACATGGTAACCCTAATGACATGTCATTTGTATCCTATATATTCCTAATGTTCAAACGGGGCTCAATAGTCATCGTACATCGTTGAATTTTATTATTTCTTGACAAGATAAATTGCATAATAACATATATATATATATATATATATATATATATATATATATATATATATATAATGGTTCAATCATAATTGAATCACATACTAGCGTTCTATTTAATCAACATTATACGAATTTATTTTATACAAACTTACGGCTAAATTACAAAAATGACAAAGCATAAAGGCATTCTGGTAATTTTCCATTCTCCTCGTTTTTCCACTCGATCTTGATCTAAATTAATAATTTCATTCAATTTACTAATTTAGATAGTAAAAAAATTATTTTATGCAATTCAGTCACTTTTGATATTTTTACAAAATTACCCCTAAAATTTTACTTTTATTCAATTTAGTCCCTGGGCCTAAACATGCAAATGAACCATTTCTAATGCCAATTAAAATCAGTCAAATATTCATGGCACACAAAAAGTCCAAATTTGCAACAATTTCACATTAAATCCTTGTATATTAACTATTTCAACAATTTAGTCCCTAATCGAAAAATTCATCAAAATCACTTAACAAAAATAATTTTACATAACAACCAACATTTCAAATTCATCATTTAACATCCAAAATCACTAGATTCATCAATGGAAACATTCAAATTTTTAACAGTTTCAAAATCAAAGGTATGGGTTAGCTGGACCTAGTTGTAACGATATCAAAAACTAAAAATGATTAGAATCGGGGCTAAAACGGACTTACATGCATCTTCAAAGTGAAATATGAAGCTTCAAGCTTCTCCCTTTCTATTTCCATGGAAAATTCAGTGATGAAAAGAAAAATGGGGAATAAAACATTATGTTTTCTTTATTTTAATCTTTTGTTTTCTTTATTTTAATAATAAAAATATCATATAAACATATAAATTTTAAAGAATTTAAAGCTTTAACCGTCCACCATCCTGAAAATGGATAATTTACCCATTAAGGCCTTCCAATTATAATTCTTTAATCAATTTAACACCTTTCAACTAATAGCGATTGTCTTTTCAACTTTTACAATTTAGTCCTTTTTAATTAGTTAACTATCAAAACGTTAAATTTTTTTAATGAAAATTTAATACCACTTTAATGACACACCATAAATATTTATGAAAATATTTACGGCTCATTTTATAGAAACGAGGTCCCGATACCTCATTTTCTAAAATCAATTGACATTAGGGTCTTACCACTTGAACTTGATAAATCGCTTATATAACATAAATTATCAAATCAAAAACCTCTTTAAAACTATGTTTGAATAAAAAAATTAAATAATAATATTTATGAACTTACTCGTCAGATTTGTGGCCTCAAAACCACTGTTTCCGACACTACTGGAAAACGGGCTGTTACAATGCATCAATGTTGTTAGCACAAATTGCATACTACAGAGATTGTGCACAATCAAATTATTTCAAAAAATAATATCACAAACTTTGGATTGCACACATATCATACATAAGCTCATATATTATTTGGTTATCATCTAAAAATGCAACCGACCTCTAACATTAGCTGGTGTTAGTTCAATATGTTGTCCAAATAACTAGTATTGATGACAAAGATTAAAATATAACTTCTAATTCTTCAATAAAATCATATAAATTTTCATCAAATTATTTTGCATCATCATTAACTTGAGATGGTCTAACCGGTCATACTAAGACTATGAACTTCTTTTCACTATCTGTCAATCATATAAGTGTAATGTATTCTTTGTGATGCCATCAAACTGATCAATATCAAACCTTATTGCGACTATCTCTGAACGGGTTGATTGTGAAAATTGAACTAGCTTTGATATCAGTTTGTTAGGGATAAACCTGATTTAAGTAACAAGTAAAATAATGAAGAAATTGAAAAGATCGAATACAAATAAGAACCTGCAAAACGTAAACAAAAAATTCTCTAAAAGCTTATAAAAGATAATACCTAAATGTGTAATGTGTTATTTTTTTAAGGTGGGAAAATGACCTATTTATTGGGTAAATTTGCAGGTCAAATAATATTATAACAACCTACACTAATAAGAGTTTAAGTGAGAAACTAATATGAAAATAACTTACACTAATCACAATTTAAGTGGTAAACTAAAAATAGAGTTTAACTGGGAGAAGAAAAGTCGAAAAATACGATGCATAACTCCACACTGTCGAACTAATTATTTTTTCGTGAGGTCAAATGTTTTAATTATTATTTATTATATATAGAAATTATTTCTTATTTTTCATAAATCATCATAATAATTCAATTAATTTTAAGTTCTATATAATATAAATATGGTATTCAAAACCTTGATTTATTTATGAGAAATTTTAGGTAAAGAGACGGTACATCACTCCAGTAAAAAATTATAATTTGATATCTTTATTACGTATTACTAGGGAATTTATTAGGAAGGGAAATATTATTTCATTACAAAAAAAAATTAGAAACAAAAATTTTATCCCTAAACTTCACTCTTTGCATTGGGTGCCAAAATTGTTCAAATCCTGCAAAACCGGCAGAGAAAAATGATGTTATTGCATTAAACGAAGGAACTTCATCACTAAAGAAGCAATGGAGATGTGAAGGAAATGTGCTATGCATACTCCTTGTAGTCGACATTAATGATACTAGCAACAGGGTTGGTAATAATGGCGAAGGCCTCACGAGAGAGATCGATGGTTGATGGACGTCCCGGACAATGGTCAACGATCTTTATAGTAACGCTCTTGCCTGTGCATTGATGTGGTATGGGGTTTCGGGGTATTGTGCATGTCATAGTGAACATTTTCCCGCACACTATCCCATTATCCCATAGTGCATTAGCAACTGGGACAATCATTTTTCCTTGATCCTAGTTTCCGAAACATGCAGAAGCTACCAACAACCACAATATATAGCATAGTTATATATATATTTCAAATCAAAGCATTTGGAAAAGTAGTAATTCAAAATTTGATTATAAATTCAATGGACTTGATTAGGAGAAATTAGAGAAAGCAATACTCATGAACATATTTTGTATAAAAGGTGGCAATCCCTGATGTTGTTGAAGCAAATGAGACAAGGCAGGTAACCATACTAACAAAAAACAAACTATGATTCTCCATTTCTTAATTATCTTTCAATGTTTTAGGTTGCATGTGTTGTGAGCACTTAAGCTATAGTAGTGGTCCACTTATGTAGGCTAATTGCATGCCTCATTGGTAACTTCTTTTTTTGGGTGGTTTACTAATTCATTAGCTTTTATTGACAAAATTAATCACTAAACTGTTACAGAGCTTAGAAGAGAGAGTGATAGATTGTAACTGAAACACCCATGAACACCAAAAAAAAAAAAAATTGACGAAGAGATTATTGTAACATTTGGTAAGGCCATTGATGAAGGTGAATGGAACAGGAGATTGTTTTAACAGCAACAGTAGTGGTGTAAGTCGTGAAGATCATGATTTCCCACGACGTCTCAATCTTGAACTTGTTCCCAATTCAAGTTCTAACTTAGCTTGGTTCCCAACTGAACAGCCATCGCCTCTACTGCTCTAGCTAAATAGGTTCGAACAGCCATCCATAACCTTCCCTGTGCAGTCCCTAACAATAGCCGCAATGGCTGCCCATCTTGATTCACTCGTCCAAGAAGCGTCACAATTAATTTTGATCGTCTGGTGATCAGGTTTCTTCCATTTAAGGCAATCATTTCCCCTGAATCTAAGAATTAGATTGGTTTCATGTTTACCATTTTGATCACACAATAATTTGATTATTTTTAGTTGTATGTATTTTTAATGTTATCTTTTTACCATTAATTTTATCTTCTAATTTGACCTATATGATGATATTAACACATGGACCTTTAATATTTTTTTACAATTTAACAAAATTTTGCACATTCAAAAGAATAATTTTTTATAATAAAAGTATATAATTTTTCTTTTCTACTTTTGTGTATGTTGTTGTATTGGAGTTAGATGCAGTTTTCGTTTTCAATTCCAAAAGTTTGAAATTTAGTATTTTAAGCATCCATCAAATAATTATAATACTAAATTTACTAATCCTAACTTTACTAGCAGATAGATATTGTGAAAATGATTACCATCCAAGGCTTTATATACATTAACATTTCATTCATAGATAGTATCCCATAATAATAGTAATAGAGCAAAGTGAATGTTTCAAATAAAAGAATTTAATGAATTATTTATCTATATCCATGTGTGAATTGGATTTGGAAGCATAAAATAAAATATATAGATAATATAAAAGTAAAATACAAGCTAAAGGATTGAAATATTTTCAATTATAGATATATTTATAAAAGAAGATGAATAGAAAAAAAAGGTAAAAACTATTTAATTTTATTCAGCCATAATAAGTAAAGATAAGATGCTAACAATATATGGAATATATTCCACATATCATCAAAGCTGTGAAATTATATCCAATTTTCTTCATAGGTAATCCATTATCTGCTTCATATGAAGAGAGAAACAACACTAAGGACACAAGAAATCAAAGCTATACTGTAAGCAACAAAGCTACCAAATTTTACCGCAGAAATCACACCCATAAAGCAACTGAATGCAAAAACAACAAGACCAAACATTTTTCTTTGCTAATTCACTAATCTGCTCAAATTGGTTGAGTGATTTGGTAATTTGAAGTGAACAAAAAAATGTATTTATAAGGAACAAAAGCAATCAACTGACTTTTGAGCATTCCCAGTGTCATTTACTTCACTTACTCTAAACCCACTGTTTTGAGAAGTTCAATCACCAAAAATGTATAAATTAATTATTTACCAACTTCATCCAATAAATACAATTAAAAATTTTAACCTCGAATAAATATGTTTCAATCCTAAGTTTATACCGGGTCCAACTTAACCCGATGACTTTTTAAAATAAATACTAATTTTATTTATCCAAAAAAGAAAATGTTGCTACAAATTCAATTAATAGGCAATTTCATTTTGTGTATTATAAATTTAAATGGTTTTTCCACATTAATTTTGTTTGTTTATGTAGTTTTAACATATTCGAGCATATGTATTATGTACATATAATTTTGTCACGTTACATGTCAGTATTTTTCAAATTTAATATTTTTCAAATTTAATTTTTATATTACATAATTTATCATACTAACTCAACTAATTTTTTTATATAAGTGAACAAATACATTTCAATAAGGTAAAGGAATTTACAAACACAGGATCAAATCCTAATATCATGCCAAATAATTTGAAATCCATGCAAGTTTACCATTAAATCAATGACGTGGTTGGCTAAAACAATTAATTTCAAGTTGTATATTAATATAAATATTGTATTCAAAACATTGATTTATTTCTATGAACTCTTTAGGCAAAGAGTCGATACATAACTCAATAAAAATTATATTTTGATCTAAGTATTAGGTACTACTATGGAATTTAATAGTAAAGGAAATGTTATTTTATTACAAAAGGTATTTAAAAACAAACTTTTTTCCTTAATCTTCACTTTTTCATTGTGTGCCAAAATTATCTAAGCTTACAAAACCACATAAAAAAATCATGTTATTGCATTAAACAAAGCAACTTCATCACCGAAGAAGTAATGGAGATGTGAAGGAAATGTTTTACGCATACTTCTTGTAGTCGATGTTAATGATACCCGCAACTGGCTTGGCGATAATTTCGAAGGCCTCTCTTGAGAGATCCATTGTCGATGGGCATCCCGGACACTGATCAATGACCTTCACAGTAACGCTCTTGCCTGTGCATGGATGTGGTACGCCATTTCGGTGTTCGGTGCATTTCACGGTGAACTTTTTCCCACACACTGCCCCATTTTTCCACAGTGCATCACTAGCTACAACAATCATTTTTCCGTGATCCTGGTTTTTGAAGCATGCAAAAGCTACCAATAACCCCAATATATAACATAGTTATATATTTGTTTCAAATAAAAGCATTTAGTTAAGGAATAATTCAAATTTTGATTATAAATTCGATGGGCTTAATTAGAAATTAGAGAAAACAATACTCACGAATATATTTTGTATAAAAGGTGGCAATCCCTGGTTTTGCTGAAGCAAAGGAGACAAGGCAGGCGACCATACCAACAAAAATCAAAATATAATTCTCCATTGCTTAATTAGCTTTCGATGTTTTAGATTGTATGTGTTGTGAGCAATTAAACTGTAGGAGTGGTCCACTTATATAGGCTAATTATCTACTTTTTATTGAGTCATTGGTAATTTTTTTTTCTTTTTTTGGGGTTTTGCAAATAATAAACTTTTATTAACAAAATTAATCACTAAATTGTTATATAGCTTAAAATAGAGTGATAAACCGTAACTAAATTCTGAGTTGGTGCAGCGATACCATTACTCGACCCTGAAAGTAGTGATGGATCCCTTGCCATGATGTATTTGAGAGTCTAATTAAGTAGTACATCTCTTGGCACAACCCATGTAATATCCCACCACTAAAAAATCATACACCATATAATCCAAGAATAATCTGGGAACATTCTTTCTCTCAACATTTACACCAAACACAAAGTAATTCTTATATTGTTTTCAATTAATGTACATCAATTTTGTAAAGAAAGTACAGATTTTGTAAATCTTACATAAAATGAAAATTTTTTATCAGTAAATATGATGATAAAAAATGCATAATGATAAATTTAGCTTTTAACGTTTATATCTTTTGTCAATTTGACCCTTATTCTTTTTTTGGGGTTAAATTTGCCTACTAACACTAAAAAAAGAGTCAAATTATTTTTTTAAAGGATTAATACGTAGTTTGCCTCCTGAACTTATCCAAAAGTACATGGTACGTAGACTTTTTTTTTACCTAGGTGGTACCTAAACTTGTATTTCGTCACCCAGGTTGGTACCTCTGCACTAACATAGTTAGTTTGTGTTGATGTGGCATAATGACCAACTCGATGATGACACATGGCAACCTCTCAATATGTTACATAGCGGATATAAATTAAAATAAATTAAAAATCCTTAAAAATATATAAATTAATAAAAGTGTAAATTTTTCACATCAAGAATGAACCTGGATCTGAGTCTAAACAACCATTTGTCCAGAATCATTCCAAATGTATTTTTTAGTAAGTGTATATGTTTTTAATTTGTTTTATAAAATATCAAGTTATTATTATGAAATTTAAAATATATAGAATTTACAAATTAATAAAAAATATACAGAAGTTTTTACGTCAATAATGAACCTAGGTAGAAAGTTGTCTAAATTGAAATGGCACCCATTTGTCCATATTTATTGTAGTTGAGATTTTAGTTCTTTTATATATTTATATATTTATAATTTTATTAGGTAAGATGGCAAAGAATCCTTTTACTAGACGCAGTGGAAGGGCTAATGAATTATTGGGCCTAATGCATACAGATGTATATGGACCATTAAGTTCAATAGCTAGAGGAGGTTACAAGTACTTCATTACATTTACTGATGATTGCAGTAGATATGGTTATGTGTACCTTATGAGACATAAATCTGAATAATTTGAAGTATTCAAACCCTTTCAAAATGAAGCACAAAACCAACTTACCAAGACAACAAAAGCCCTTCAATTTGATCGAGGTGGAGAATATTTAAGCCAAGAGTTTGATGATCATCTTAGAAATTGTGGAATTATTTCACAATTAACTACCCCTGGAACACCACAATGGAATGGTGTGTCAAAAAGGAGGAATCAAACCTTATTAGATATGGTTCGATCTATGATGAGTTTGACAGATTTTCACACTAAATTGAGTTCCTTCTAAAGCAGTTGAAAAGACAGCATATGAGATGTGGATTGATAAGACGCCCAAGTTGTCTTTTCTTAAGATCTGGAGTTGTGAGGCTTATGTGAAACGTCTAGTTTCTAATGAGCTGAAGCCCAAATCAGGCAAATGTCTTTTTGTGGGGTATCCTACAGAAACTAAGGGATACCACTTTTACAATCCCACAGAGAAAAAAGTGTTTGTCACTAGAAAAAGTGTTTTCCTATAAAAGGAATTTATTACTAAAGGAATCAATGGGAGCAAGATACAACTTGAAGAAGTTTGAGAACCACAAAATTACATTGAACCACCTTTGGATACTCAGAGTCAATAAACCATTGTTGACACTTCTCCAATAACACAAGTATTACATAGATCTGATAGGGCACTTCATGAGCCTGAGAGATATGGATTTCTTGTGACTTATAACCATGAAATAATGTTAGTGGTTCAAGATGAACCCACTACCTATCAAGAGGCTATGTCATATCTTGGCTCTAAGAATGGTTGGAGGCCATAAAGTTTGAAATGCAATCCATCTATGATAATCATGTATGGACCTTGACCGGTCCACCTAAAGGTACAAAGACCATTGGGTGCAAATGGGTTTTCAAGAAGAAAACTGACATGGAAGGCAAAATGCATACTTACAAAGCAAGGTTAGTTGCAAAAGGATTCAAACAAATTCATGGTATAGACTATGATGAAACTTTTTCACCTGTAACAATGCTTAAGTCCATCAGAATTGTCATTTCTATTGCTGCATATTTTAACTATGAGATTTAGCAAATGGATGTCAAAACTGTGTTTCTTAATGAAAACTTACTTAAAGATGTCTACATGACACAACCAGAGGGTTTTGTACAACCACAGAATTCTGGTAAAGTATGTAAGCTTTAAAGATCCATTTATGGTTTGAAGTAGGCTTCACGGAGTTGGAATCTTCGTTTTGATTAATCAGTCAAAGAGATTGGATTTACCAAAAATGAAGATGAACATTGTATTTACAAGAAAATTAGTGGGAGTGCAGTTGCATTTCTGGTCATATATGTCGATGACATTTTACTCTTTAGGAATGTCATTCATACCTTGCTGAATATCAAGTCTTGGTTAGGGAAGTGTTTCTGAATGAAAGACTTAGGTGATGCAACCAACATCCTTGGGATAAAGATCCATAGAGATAGATCTAAAAGGTTGATTGCTAAGTCAAAGTGCTTACATAGACAAAATACTAAAAAGGTTCAGTATGCAAGATTCCAAGAGAGGATTCTTGCCTATGTTTCATGATATTAATCTTAGCAAGACTTAGTGTCCTAACACAAAAGATGAGCGAGACCACATGAGTAAAATTCCTTATGCTTTAGTAATAGGATCCATCATGTATGCCATGTTATGCACTAGGCCAGATGTCTTTTATGCTTTAAGCATAATGAGTAGATACCAATCAGATCCCGGTGAGAGTCATTGGACAGTTGTAAAAGAATATACTTAAGTACTTAAGCAGATCCAAATATATGTTCTCAGTGTATGGCAGTTTGGAAGATGATCTAGTTGTAAGCGGTTACACAGATGCAAGCTTTCAAACCGAAAAAGATGATTTCCGATCATAATCAGGATATGTGTTTTGTTTAAATGGTGGTGCTGTCAGCTGGAAATGTTCAAAGCAAAACACTATTGCTGGTTCTACAACTGAAGCTGAATACATAGCAGCATATGATGTAGTAAAGGAAACAATTTGGATCAAGAAGTTCATTAGTGACCTTGGAGTGGTTCCTAGCATCACAAATCTTATTGATGTTTATTGTGACAATATTAGTTCTATTGCACAAGCTAAGAAACTTAGATCACATCAATGATACAAGCACATTCTAAGACGTTATCATCTTATTCGAGAAATTGTTGAGAGGTGATGTTAAGATATGGAAATTTCCAACAGATGACAATGTTGTTGATCCATTGAGTAAACCTTTGCCACAAGCAGAGCAAGATCATCATGCTAGGTTCATAAGTATGAGATACATTAATAATTGGGCCTAGTGCAAGTGGGAGATTGTTAGTAATAGTGCCCTAGGCCTATTGTATGAACGCTTTATTTTGATTAAATGAATTTTTTATTATTATAATTTGCATGTTTAATATATAATAATATCCTTGAATAATTTATTTCTAAATGTCCTTAATCGGTCGTTGTTATGGGAACAACAATTAATTAAGATTAGTACAAAATATGATAGATATTCATGTGATGAATATGTGTTTGAGAAACAAACCATATTTATATGTATTTGTTGAGAATGAATATTGCACGAACCCATTTTGAGATTAATACTTGGATCAAAGTCATAAATAAAATCTCTAAACAGTTGTGTCATTAAATCCTTAGACCTAAAATCACTATAGTTCTCAACATGAGGAATTTTATGTTTTGACAGAATCAAATGTTGTCTTTAACCGGACAATTATAAAAGTTATGCTTGAACATAATTAGAATCATGTAGTGAGATAAGAGTGACTAAGATGGAATTTGTCCCTCTTATTATAAGAGAGATATCTCTGGACCCCTCGGCGGTTGAGACTAAAAAATGCATAGTCGTGCTCGAATGAATTGATGGAGATGAATGTCGTTCATTTTGTCAGTCTAACTGGATATTGAGAAATTAAAGATAGAACGATATAAGGTTGACTTTATCCATGCCTTATACTTTATCTAGATATCGTGAGACAAAAAGATTATGTCATGAGCTATATTTAGGTTGTCTCGGATCATGAGCTTTCATTTAACTTGGGTAGTCGTAATGTCTTGCTAGAGGCCACTTACGACTTGTAGGACCAAATATGATTTGGGCCTATTGCCAACGTTAATTAAGCTTATAAGGTCGCACATTAAGAATGACTAATAATGGTTAAGTTTATCGCTCTGTTTAAGTAATTTAAAATGATAATATTATTTTAAATTATGAGTAATAATTAGTTATTATTTTGATTCAAATTTTATTTTGGAAATTTAAATTTGTAGTCAAAATGATAGCAAATAGTACTTTTGTTCTGTTAAATTTAGAAATAATAATTAACGAGATAAAATGGGGATTTGATATATTCCTTATCGATAAGGAAATAAAATTTAATTATTATTTAAAATATTTTTAAATAAATAATAATTAAAATTAAAAATCAAAAGGATTTGATATATTCTTTATCAAATATGGAAATAGAATTTAGTTATTATTTAAAAGAATTTTAATTTAAAAGATTTTTAGATAAATAATAATTAAACATAATTTAATTATTATTATTTAAAAAGTTTTAAATAAAAGATAATTAAATAGAATTTCAATTATTATTTAAAAGAGGTTTTAAAATTCAGGATAAAATTTTATATTCCTTATCAAATAAGGAAAGAGATTTTAAATTATTTAAAAGATTTTTAAATATATATAAAACCTCAAATCTAGTTTTACCCAGCCCTATATATATGTGATCTATGTACACTTCTCCAGTAACACAAGTTTTTGGCTATTAGTGGTTTGAGAGAATAAACCAAAAATGTTTTGAGAAAACGAAGTTGGAACTACCATTCCATTTGACCATTTGTCGTTCGTTCGAGTGTGGAAACTTGTAGAGGGTGGTCATCTTCCAACAAGGCAACAACTTTGGAGATCCGATTCAAATCAAGCGTTAGTACTTGGAAGTTTAACAAAACAAGGTAATTTTCATTATTCCCTTTTTGATTTGTACGTATTGCATGAGATCCTTGGTAGTTTATGGGATATCAATTTTATTTTCCGCTATGTTATGTTCGTATGCGATTCGAACTGTATACCGTACCCAACAACTACCCCACCTTTTGTCACAAAAAACATTCACCATTGCTGATCTTGTTCTAGTGTTGTCACCCCTTAAAACACCACTAGTGGTTGTTGTTTTGTTCACCTTTTTCCTGCACTCTTGCTTTCATTTTCTCTCACTTTTATCTTATTGAAACAACTCGTTATCTCGCCGTTTAGGTGTGCATTCGATTTCATTCAAATCATAAACTTAGATCTAGAAATCGGAGTGCATAAGTGTTATTTTTTTTCTAGCATCGTTTTAGTTTGATTAATTCTTTTAATTTGGCCAAATGCTTCTAAAGGCCATAGGTGGTTAATTTTTACTGATTTAAGTGTTACTTTTATGTTAGGAATCGATTTAAACGCTCCAGATCAGCATTAAGTAAAAGTAAGTAGTGAGTTTAAAAATTGAATATAATGATGATTCAACTTAATTCCTCTATTTGGTCGAACCTATAGGGGAATTAGGGACCAATTTTTAACTCATGTTTTGGACATCTTGTGTATAGATTAAATCGACCCATTCTAGACTTAAGATCTAGGAGTTGAGGATTAAGTGATAATACACTGGTTTAGCATTAATTAGGTGTGGGTTTTAAACATTTTGTGTGATTGTATTGTATGACTGTATAATGATCTATAATTGTATTTGGTTGCTAAAATTTTGTGTATGGCCAAATGGTAAGTGAAATTGGTAGATTGGCCGATTGAGGTAAGTAAATTAATCGAGCGGTGTGTTTATTAAATATGTTTCATGAATTAAATTTTTGCATGACTTGAAATATGGTGATTGTAATATTGAGTATTGTTCCTTTGTAAGCATGCCATTAATTGAAATTGAGTTGACCAAAGGATAAAAGTATGTCCTTGTTATTGATATGTCCTTGTTATTGATATATGGAAAGTATGATAAGCATGAATTGGTTCATTGAAAAACATGTCATATTGCATTGCATGGGGTTGGTTTTTGTGGATGACAGAGGAGTTCTAGGGAGTATTGGTGGTAAACCCGCAATCATTGGTTAGTTAGTATACTGCATTGGAGTATTGGGGAGATTGTAAGCTTGTCTGCAATTGATATTAGCGATTTATTCGCAACCTTAATTGGCAATTTTAACTCCAAGATTGATATTAGTGGTTCCACTACATTGAGCTTTGTCTCTAATTGTTTGGTGATCGGATGACGAGTTCTAAGGAGATTTGTAGTGTGTAGTCGACAGTATGGGTATGACTTGTATTATTGCATAACTGTGCCATGAACATGACATTTGAGAAATTGATTGAATTGATGCCATAAGTTTTTGGTAAAATTGCTACTTGATGATTGATTGTCTTACTAATTGAAATTGTGAATATTCTTCGATTGCCTTGTTTAGACTCACATTGAGCTCTTGAAGCTTACCCCCTTAGTTAAAATTTTTTAGGTAACCCATGAGTTTAGGATTGGATTTGGGCCTACAAAATTCTCATCTCGGACACTGAACTTATTTAAAGTTTTAAATTTAAATTTAAATTTAAATTAATATTTGTTCAAATTTTAATTGTTTTTATTTCTTTTCGGACTGTGGATTTTGGGATGCGTTATTTGGGTTTAATTGCATGCATGATTTTTATTGCAATAAATTGACCTAATAACCAGTAATTGCATGATATTGGGTCTAAGTAAAAACTTATGTTTTTTTGCTGCACAATAAAGAAATCAAATTTGAAAATAAACATGTTTTGCGACTTGACTGCATTTTTTCCCTAAAGGTCATTACTAAGTAAATGAACTATAATCATAAAGACGACCTTGAAACTTGATGTTTTAACAAAGATGATGAGTTATGTAGACCTTGACAAAAACAATTATCAAATAAATACCCCAAAATAATTTAAAGGGTCCAAAATTCCGTAAAGTCCTTATTTAACCCAAAACATACTTAAAATTAAAAATTTCTAAACGCAACTTCGTAATCGCCACCAACTCCTAAGTCTGAGAATCACCTGAAATGAATCAAAATAGAAAAGTGAGCTGGAAGCCCAATGTGTGACTTGGCCTACATACATAATTTTACTTATAACACATATAAAAATATCATAACAGAATTTCATATTTTTTCAAACATATAACATATTAGAACAAATCCTACCCCTCATCCGCTACACACCATCTCCGACCAACCAATCACATCAATTAGACATGAGTCCATCCATCCAATCACACCAGTACGTGGTGGTATGGCACTCGTAAATATGTAGTTGAGCTACCGGATAGATGTTGCAGTTTAACCGTCAGAATTTGCAGTAATACTGCCAAAATACACTTCTTCCATCACATATTAAACCCACCCCGATGCACATGCATAATGAAACTAACATATATTCGTATCACATGTAATGTATGGCATGCACACCCTAACATACAGATCATGTCATATCATATCGCTTATACATAATTAATCCTACTTATCATACTTTCTAAGCATACTAGTATGTAAAATTTATGCTTTTATAAGCTTACAAAATAACCACGAATCCAATTTTAATGTCTCTTAATCGACCCCAAATTGGGCTTTCAAATTGACCAATAAGGGCCCACACGCCCGTGTAGCCCACACGACCCAACTAGCCAGCCTATGTGGCCCACACAACCTAATTAGCCAACTCGTGTAATCGCACACACCCATGTGCTCCACACGGTCTGGCTCACGGTCGACCACATCTCCGGGTGGTGCACACGTCCGTGTGATGTAGAGCAGTTTCAAAAGCAACCTCTATTTTTGGGTTTTTTCAAGTTCTAGTCTAGTTTTCGGGTTAGATTCATACACTTGATGATAGTTCTTATCAACCACACAACAACGCACTTTGAAACCTACATACGGTATCAACTTGCATCGATTAACAAACATAACTTAACCTAAAATTTTACTTAAATAGATCACATTTTCCAAAAGAAAATAGTCCCTAAAATCAACATACGAGCACTGACTTCAAAAAATAACAACGTTGAAACAATGACTACTCCACCGGAGGATCCAAAATTCTGCACCCTTCGCCTAATCAAAGACCACAAGAACGCTTAACACAATGAAAAATGAGAATAAACACTAATAACTAACCTTGTTCAAAGAATGAGTTAAACCTTAAAATCAAAAAATAAATCAATGTTACATGACTATACTTGAATTTACGATCACAAACAAAGAATCAAGAGGTAATGCACAATAACTCAATGGCAGCAAGTAGGAAACAAACAAAAGAAAGAAAGATGGAAAAGTGAAAAAAAATGTGATAAAAGAGAAGAAATGTGAAAAAGGGGGGAGTAGAAAATTTTAGGCAGTAAAACGGAGGAGTGATTTTAGGGATTTTTGATAATTTTAAAAATAAAAATAAAATATTCTAATACTAATCTAACCCACCAGATTTTTAGAATTCAAAATGAACTCAATTTCTAACAAATATCAAGAAACAAAAAGGATTCCACTTATCTGCACAACAAGGCTTGAACTCAAGACCTAGGGGTAAGCCGAAGCCTTACCACTGAACCTGCTGGCTCATTCTATCATAGCTTGCACAGAAATAAGATTTAAGTATAATGATCAAGGAAAGTGATTGAGTTAAAATTAAAAAAATTCAAAGAATAGGGCTCGAACCCAGTACCTTATGCACACATCACAACACTCAACCACTAAATCAAATTAAATCATTTGACCTAATTTAAAAATCCAAACTTAAGAAAATTAGGGCGTTATAACTCTCCCCTCTTTAAAGAATTTTAGCCTCAAAATTTACCTGACTCAAAGAGATGGGGGTACTGTTGACGAATCGAGTCTTCAGGCTCCCAAGTGGCCTCCTTATAACTATGATTCCACCTTAGAACCTCAACTAATGGTATGGTCTTTCTCTTCAAGACCTTAACCTCACGATCCAAAATTTGAACCGGCTCTTCCTCAACATACAAATCCAGCCTCAACTCAATCTCCTCCACTGAAACCACATGAGAAGGATCTGATTGATAACACCTCAATGCACACGTGAAAGACGTCATGGATACAGTCCAACTCCGTAGGTAGCACTAGTTGATAAGTAACCGACCCAACATGCCTCAAAATCAGATACGACCCGATGAACCTAGGGCTTAACTTGCCCTTGCGACCAAATATGATAACCTTTTTCCATGGAGAAACCTTAAGGAAAATAGGATCCCCCACCCCAAACTCAATATATTTTCTCTTAAGGTCTGCATAAGGCTTCTATCTATCAAAAACGGCCTTAAGTTGATCTCGAATCAAACAAACCTTATCCTTAATCTCAAAAACTAACTCAGGATCCAACACCTTTCTCTCACCCAATTCGGTCTAGTAAAGCAGAGTGTGACACTTACGACCATATAAGGCTTCATAAGGAGCCATCTAAATGCTAGACCAAAAACTATTATTATACGCGAACTCAGCTTATGGCAGAAGCTCCCCCCAGCTACCCCGGAAGTCAATAACACAGTTCTAAAGCATATGCTCTAAAGTCTGAATTACCTACTCAAACTGACCATTAGTATGCAGATGAAATGCTATACTGAAATCCAATCGAGTACCCAGAGCCTCATACAATTTCTTCCAAAATTGAGAAGTAAATCGATGATCCCAATTTGAAATAATCAATACTGCAACCCCAAGAAGCCTAATCATCTAAAAAAATTAAAGCTTTGCCAACTTCTACAAAGAATAATCAGTTCTGACCGGAATAAAGTGAGCAGACTTAGTTAACCGATCCACAATAACCTAAATAGTATCTTTCTTAGTAGGTGTTAGGGGTAACCCACTAACGAATTCCATAGTTACCCCTTGCCATTTCCACAAAGAAAATTAAACAAGTTGTAACAAACCAAAAAGAAGTTGGTGCTCAGCCTTAACCTACTGTGTAATAGCTCGATTTCTAGTGGTGTCGAAAATAGTGGTTTCGAGACCGAAATTTTGATGGGTTAGTCCGTAAGTATTAAATAATTAATATTTACAAGGTCATTAGTGTAGTATTAATTTTTTGTTATGAAATTATATTATTTAGGTTGTTAATTAATTAAAAAGGATTAAATTGTAAAAGTTGCGAAAGTTAATTCATACTATTAGTAAGTACTAACGGCTATGGAAATGAAAATTAAAGGACCTAAATGGTAATTATACCTGTCATTTCATGTGGTGGACGGTTAATAGGTGTTTTAGTGTGTAATTTAAATGATTTATAAAGGGTAAAATAATAATTAGTGAAATAAGCTCAAATGAAGTAAAAAAAAAAATTTCCATCTTCTTCATTTAGGTTATTCAAAACCAAAATCACCATTAAAATTGGTAGGGAGCTTCAGTCATGGTTGATTTACATGCATGGTAGTTATATTATCACTTGTTTTTCATTAATTTTGTGTTTTTAAATTCGTTTTAGCGTAACCTAGCTAACTCGGGGGCTAATTTGTAAAATTATTAAATGTTTTAGAATGTGTGATGGATGAGTTTGAGGTGTTTATGAAAGTTTATAATAGATTCTTAAGCTTGGTTCTTAAATAAGACTACTTTGAAAAGTAATTTTCGTTGATTTTGATGTTAAATGACTAAAATTTTAAAACGGTAAAATTCCATGGTATTGTTGTGAACTAATGATAAATTGAGGGCTGTTTAAAAGCCTTAGATATTTGGCTGGCATGGGTTGTATTCAAATAAGGTTAATTTTTTAATTTTTGGGTTTAGGGATTAAATTAAATAAAGTGTAACTATTTGGGGCAAAAGTGAAAAATTGTAAATAGGAAGTTATATGTATTAAATTGAATAATATATGAATACTAGGCTAATAATTGAAATAAATTATATTATAGATCAATATCAAGTTGATAATCATGGAAAAGGAAAGTTTGCAAAATAGTCCCTAAACTTTTATTATTTCTATAGTTTAGCCCTTGTAAGTTAAATGCGATTTAATTTTGTATAAATTTAAATGTTATGTTATTTTTGAATTGAATTTTTGAATACCTTGAAATTATTGTATATAATAATGAATATGAGTTGAGGAAGTAATTAAATGAATCATTGATGTTCGATATTTATATTTTGAGTCGATGAACGTAGTATAGGATACAATTGACATGCCAATAGGTTATATCACGCGCTGTACGAGATTGATTGGTGTTGAGATGATGATTTTTATTTATTTATTATTGTTTAATGAATAATCGAAGTTCAGCATTTGCTGTAGACTATCATGTATATTACAATGATTTAGGTGTGTTTCTGGAGGCGGATGTAAAGCCTTCGGGCTTGGCACTTAGTGACAAGTTGTGTTTCGGAGGGATGTTAGCCTACGGGCTTGGAACTTGGTGCCCAGGTGTGTTCTTGGATGGTTATCTCATTTGAGCGTTTTGGTGTGTTCTGGATGGTTAACCGTTTATCCGAATCTGTTATAACATTCATCTGGCATATTTTCAATGGTATAATGTAATTGATTTGGATTGTATCATTTGCAATTAAGCATAAAGCTTACTTGTGATTTGATTGTAGTTGACAGGTTTTTGGTGTGTTTTCTTTATTCTATATTAGATATGTTTATTCGGTAAGTTTATTGTTTTAACCGTTGAACCTACTAAGCTCTATTAAGCTTACTCATGTCTTTTCTCTTATTTCCTTGTAGATTACATTTTGTGGAATCGGAAAGTCGGATTAACTCAAAGAATCAAACTATCCGGATATCTTTGGGTTATATGGCATGTAATAGGTGTGTTTTGTATATACATTAAATACATATTTCTTGGGTTACTTAGTAGGTTAGTGTGAAGTTGTTTAAACTTGGTAATAACTTACTTGTATAGTTGCTTTTGGTTTAGTATGAAATGTGCATATAACTCTGTTTTGGCTAGTTTGTATAAATTCTTGAAAGTAGATGAGAAATGGTATATTTGGTTGTGAATGGACAAAATGAAATGATAATTATGGTATGTATTCTTATGTATGAACTTATAAGCTCCAATGGAAATTGTTGCGGAATGTTTTGTGAATGCATTTGTTTATTGAATTGTGGTGTCAATGAGGAGATATTGGTTAGACACATAGGTTGATTGTTTTGGGATGTTTTGAGTATGTTTGAATGTGATTTAAAGTTTTGTAAACATTTGTTTTTGGTATGTCTTGGCACATAAGCATATAGGTAGAAAATGGTTTGTTTTAGGGGCAATCTGTGTAGCACATTGCCTAGGACACTGGTTGTCACACAGTCATGTGCCACACACGGCCATTGTACACGGTCGTGTGTCACTGTTGTTTAAAGTGCAGGTTTAACACAGTCTGAGACATGGCCGTGTGTCTTAAGTTAGTATGTAACACGACCTACGACATGGCCGTGTGACCTAGCATCAAATACGTGTACGATTTGGCACATGGCCTATGACACAATCATGTAACCCTATTTCAAATACCCACACGGGCAGACACACAGGTTGGGACATGATCGTATGTCCAGAATTCGAGTGCCCACACGATCTAGGCTATGTCACATGGTCGTGTGACCCATGTGTAAAAAATTTTCATGCTTTTCAAAATTTTCTGTTTTGTTTCAAATTGATCCCTAATTATTTCCAAACTATTTTTAAGGCCTTGTAAGCTCGATTTAAGGCCCATAAGTATATTTACACTATAAATGTAATGTGTGTTTGAATGTTAGTATTTAATCTAAATTTTAGTTTCTATTTGAAGTTAAATGTTCTAAATTGTACTGTAATGCTCCAGAACCTTAATTCGACAACAGAGACCGGTTAGGGGTGTTACATTATCACAACTACAGTTTAATCAATTCTTAGATTGAACGTAGCATATTTGTAGTCTAGCAATTACATGCCATATAAACCTGTGATAGTGCGATATTGATTAATCCGATCTAACCCCTTTTTCCTTATAGATTTTAAAGGTGTCAGTAGAATCTAAATGTGCTGACTGTAACAGCCCGTTTTCAGTGAAATTAGAATAGTGGTTTTGGGACCATAAATATGATGAGTAAATTATTATTTTATTATTATTTTAATGTCTATGGAATGTTAGTGGGATTGTATAAAAATTTTGTTAAGAAATTTTGACGTTTACGTGCTTAATTAAGCGAAAAGGACTAATTCGTAAAAGGTACAAAAGTAGAGTTCTATTAGTTAAAGATATCAATTAGCTATGGAATTTAAATATGAGTGGATTCAAATGGTAATTAGGCCATTTTTATTGTTATTGGACAAAAATGGACATAAATTAAGTAAAAATTCAGTTAAAAATAAAGGTTAAAAATGTAATTAAATAAATAAGCCTTAATTAAATTAAGTAAAACCATGGTATCATCTTCTTTAACTTTTATTTCCATCGAAATTTGATGAAGGAGAAGCCATAGCTAGGTCTAGACATTCGGCCAAGTTCATCTAATGCATGTGAGTATAATTTTGGTACGTTTTTAATGATTTGTATGTTTTTGGGATCATTGTAGCTTAATGTAGCTAGCCCAAGGATTAATTTGCAAAAATGTTAAAGGTTTAGGGTTTTACCATGAATGTTCTTGCATGATTCGTGATGTTTAATGGAAGATTATGAGTCCTTATTGTTAAAGAAACAAGTTTTGTAAAGTATTTTTGATGAAAATGTCATTGAGGGACTTATTTGTAAACTTAGTAAAATGCCATGGTAAATGTAACAACCCATTTTTTAGTGGTGTCGAAAATAGTGGTTTCGGGGCCACCAATTCTGATGAGTAAGTTTGTAAATATTATTATTTAATATTTACAAGTCAAATGTGGTTTTGAAAAGGTTTTTGATATAGTGATTTTTGTTATATTGATGATTAATTAAATTCAAGTGGGAAGACCCTAAGGTCAAGTGATTTTAGAAAATGAGGTATCGGGACCTCGTTTCTATAAATTGAGTCGTAAATATTTTTTTAAATGTTTACGAAGTGTCATTAAGGTGGTATGTTTTGTTGAAAAATTTTAACGTTTCGATAGTTAATTAAGCGAAAAGGACTAAATCGTAAAAGTTGAAAAAAGTCAATCGCTATTAGTTTAAAGGTGTTTATTGATTAAAGAATCATAATTGGATGGCCTTAATGGGTAAATTACCCATTCTTAAGATGGTGGACAACTTAAGTTATAATTTCTTTTAATTTTATAAGTTTTATAAGTTATTTTATTATTAAAATAAAGAATAAAGGTTAAAAATATAATAATAATAAGAAAACATAAAGTTTTCTTCTTCATTTGGCTTGCTCACCACCGAAATACACTATTTTTATGCTTCAAGGTTCGGCTATGGCTATACCTTTGCATGGTAATCCATTTTTCATCCATTTCTTTTAATTTTTATGTTTTTGAGATCGTTGCAACTAGGTCCAGCTAGCCCGTACCTTCGATTTTGAAACTGTTAAAGATTTTGAATGTTGCCAGTGATGAATCTTGTGATTTTTTTATGTTGGATGATGAATTTGTAATGTTGATTGATAATTAAAAGTATTTTGTTAAGTGATTTTTGATGAATTTATCGATTAGGGACTAATTTGTTACAATAATAAAATTTTAAGAATTTGATATGAAATTCGTGCAAATTGGGTTGATGTGGGTGCCATGAAAATGTGGCTGTTATAAACTAGCATTAAAAATGGTTAATTTGCATGTTTTTGGCTCAGGACTAAATTGAATAAAAGTAAAACTTTAGGGGTAATTTTGTAAAAATATAAAAAATGACGAAATTTCATAAAATACATTGTTTTACTGTCTAAATTAATAGATTGAATGAAATAATTAATATAGATCAAGATTGAGTGGAAAATCAAGAATAAAAAATTACCAAAATGCCTCTATGCTTTTTCATTTCTGCAATTTAGCCAGGTAAGTTCGTATGAACTAAATTCTATATAATGTTGATTAAATTGAATGTTAGTATATGATTCTATTGTGATTGAATCATTATATATGATTCTATTGTGATTGAATCATTATATACTTTTTATTATGCAATTTATCTTGTCAAGAAACGATGAAAGTTCAACGACGTACGACGATTATCGAGCCCTATTTGAACCTTAGGAATACATAGAACACAAATGACATGTCATTAGGGTTACGATGTTTCAGGTGCTGGTCTTGAATGTCCTACCGGTGGCTGAGTTCCGGCATTAGTTGGGGATACTCGACAGCTTGTGTGAGCAGCACCGTGTAGCTACATTCCGACTGACAACTTGTGTAAGAAGACCCAGGTTACTATGTTTTGGGTGCTGGTCTTGAATGTCCTATCGATGGTTGAGGTTCGGCATTAGATGCTGATTCTCGACAGCTTGTGTGAGTAGCATCGTATAACTTATATTTTGACCAACAGCTTGTGCGAGCATACCCATTTTATAGATCGTGTGAGCTACGACTATATGTTTAGCACACTTTGTGTGAGCTTTCCCACGTATCCGATATTATTCTTAGTGGTTCAACGGGCATGAAAAGGGATGAACTTGTAAGGGTTCCAATTGATTTCACTACGACAATTGTAGAAATGTATGATGTATCGATGATCAAAGTAAGAATATTCATGATTATGAAAAGTATGATTTAAGTGATGCTATGTTTATTTACCATATCTTACCAAGTGACGATATAGCTTAGTTATGTGTTTAGTCACTAACTTGTGACTATGGTTAATGCTATGTTTATGTCTTATGTGTTATGCAAATGAAATCGTAAGTGTTCAATATGAATTAAGATATGTATGTATGAAACTCATTGAAATGGTGATACATGGAAAACATGATATGTTATGAGATGAATTATAATACCGAAAATTACTACAGAAGAAAGTAAGATAATATTCTTGATATAGTAAAATAAGGAAATAAAGTGATAAAAGGGTAATATTGAGTTATTTCAACATTGGGAAGTATATTATGACATATTAATTCAAGAAAGGATTAAATTGCAAAAGTGAGAAAAGTTTTGTTGCCAAGAGTAAATACTCAAAATTTGAGGGGTTAAAGTGTAAATACAAAAAATTTGAAGGACCAATAGTGTAACTATTTTAAGGGTGGAATAATCTAGAAACTAAGGAAAATGGATGAATTAGGACCAAATTGAAAAGGTGAAGAATTTTGAGGGACCAAATTACAGTTTTATCAAATTAAGTGATGACTCAAGGATGAAATTTCAAAAGATTATAAAGGGCAAAATGGTCAAATAGATAGAGAGAATTCTAGAAGGTAATGATGATGTTAGTGATATTTTTAATTAATTAATTAGATAAATTTTATATAATTAATATTTTATTAAGATTTTTAGTATTATTTTATTATTAAATGATTAATATAAAAGGGAGGAAAGATAATGAAAAAATCATCATCTTTCCATGCAACCAACGTTAGAAGAGAAGAAAACAAAGAAAGTTTTGCTTTTTTTACAATTTGGTCCTTTCACCAAAAATTCACTATTTTCACCTAGAAATCAAAGGTATTTCCATGGCTTCCAAGAAAGAAAAATAATAAGGAGACAATAGGAAGCTAGAATGTCAAGTTAGATTCAAGAAATAGAAGCTGGAGGAGAGAGAAAATCAAGTTAAAGATTGAAATCAATAGCACAAGGTAAGAACATCAAGATTTCAATATATTTTTAAGCTTGTTATTGTTGAAAAAGCATGAAAATGATGTTATAGTAGAGTTTTCTTAAATAAAGTCTTATGTTCTTGATATATTAGTGAAGAGAAATAAGTGAAAATGATGGGAAATATTATAGAGAGGAAATTAGGGAGTTATAAACTTAGTAATCAACATTTTGTAGTAAAACAGTTTTGGACAGCAGCAGTAGGTTAACTTTGAAAAATCACCATAAATTTTGGAAATCGAATTAGAGAATGAAAAAATATGTAATTAAATCTTATTAAGTCTAGTTTCTCACGGAAGAAACGTGTAAGTAATGGAATTGTAAATCATGAGATATAATAAGTTTTGTGAGACAAGATCAGAATGAATTTGAGTTCCCCTATTCTGATTTTGGAAAATCATAAAAAATTGAATAAAAATAATTAGAGAATTAAATTTATATTTTTAAAATCTTGAATGAGTCTATTTTCATTAGAAATAAACAGAAACATCATCCAAATTTTTTACAAAGAGATAATTAATTTTTAGTGAAGAGGGTCAGAATTGTCAAATAGTAAAACAGGGGAACTTTAAAGAATAAACTGTACTTATTGGCTAAACTAAAAATTCTGAAAATCTTATGATAAGAAGATATGTGAGTCTAGTTTCACAAGAATTTAGCGGATCTTAATTTGGAGTTCCGTAGCTCAAGATATAATAATTTAGTGAGTATGACTCAAGTGGATAGCTTTGAATTAATATATAAATAAATGGTGGAATTATAGATAATGTTACATATAAGCATATTATACATTAAGGATGTGGAATGGAGAGGAGGAGGAGGAAAATAAATGATTATTCAACTAGCATGAGTTCTCATTAAAAATGGCCAATTTGCATGTTTTAGGTTCAAGGGCTAAATTGAATAAAAGTAGTATTTTAAAGGTAAATTGGTAAAAATGTCAAAAAGTGACCAAATTGCATGAAATGAATTGTTTTATTATTTAAATCAATTAATTGGATGAAATATTAATTTATATCAAGATTGGGTGGAAATTCGAGGAAAATAGAAAATTTCTAAAATGTCCCTGAATTTTGGTATTTCTGTAATCTAGCCTTGTAAGTTCGTGTAACTTGAATTATATTCTTAGATGATTGAAATATATATATTGGATTGAGAAATTGATTTGAATTGTGAACATGAGAAATTGTGAATTGAATGAAATGGAAATGAAGCTTTGAATTAAATGAGTAAATATCGGGTCTCGTAAGCCCTATTTGTTGTGAATATAATATTTCGAGGATATGTTGTAAAGAATTATAAAAACACGTTAATAATTTAAAATTTTTAATTCGGATAAAATTTTGTAACTCAGTTTAATATGTATGCAAATGTATATCTTCTAGTAATGCCTTGTACCCTATTCCGGCATCGAATACGGGTAAGGGGTGTTACAATGTGACATCGCCAGATTTGGTCATAACATTTAGACCAGGTTTGGGATGTTACATGAATGATAAATCCAATTAAATCATGCTCAAGTATAATGGTTATCCATGTCAAATTCATATGAATCATTTAGACCGGGTTTGGGGTGTTTCATTTCTGGGTTTGGTACCATTTGGAAATGGTTGGTTTATGTCATTTAGGTGGTTATGAAGTGATAGAGGAATGGTCCAAATGGTAGGGTTATTTTGATATGGCATGAATCTAATATGGTATGGTTGTTATGTATTAATTGTGATATGTTTTGACATGGAAACAAAATAGTTGATAAATGGTAAATGTGCACATTTTTTGGTTGATTGATGATTGTGTTTGAGGTGCTGTTTGGCATATTGGTTGTATAGATAAATGACCTATTGAATTGGTCTTATTATGCATATTTTAGGTTTGTTTGAAAGCTTGATTGTATGTGTAAATGTCTTGTAAGTGTGAGCTTGAAATGGGTTAAATGAATGACTTGAAATTGGTCCATTTCTTGGCCACACGGCCTAAGACACGAGCATGTGTCTCAGCCGTGTGTGACATACGGCCACGAGACACGACTGTATGTACCTTGTAGGTTTTTAAAGGTTACATTTCGAGAGTTACACGGCCTGACACACAGGCGTGTAGCTTGGCCGTGTGATCCAAGTCAGAGAGTTACACGGGCTGGGACACGGCCATGTGTCCCTATTTTGAATGTCCACACGGCCTTAGACACGGGCATGTGTCTCATCTGTGTGAGTCACACGGCCATGTGACCCTTGTAGTATGAACTTTTCTATCTTTTTCCATGAAGTTCTAAATATTTTTGATTTAGTCCTGAATTGTTTCTAAAGTGTTTCTAAGGCCTTGAGGGCTCGAAAAAGGGACATTATGCATGTGTTTGAATGGAATATGATGTGTTTTATAATTGATTGTAATCAAATGTTTTAAAGTTAAAATTTTTTGATAATGTTCTGTAACCCTATTCCGGTGATGGATACGAGTTAGGGGTGTTATAATAAAATTGTGAAATGCTTATTTATATGGGTTGATATAGGTCCCTAATGAATTCGACTAGCATGAAATGAGGATGAAAAGGCTTAAATTTTAAATTATGAGCTTAAGGACTAAATTGTGAAAAAGTTAATATATTAGGGGTAACTTTGTAATTTTACAAAAATATAAAATAAGGATTGAATTGAATAGCATAAGTATTAAATGGATTGAATTTTCCTATTTAGATAAAGATAGACCTCGTACGGATCAAGATCGAGGAAAAGCTAAAGCCTCAAATTAGTTGATCTCGTTTCTATGTCTTTGTCATCGAGGTAAGTTCGTATGATTAAATAACGTTTTAATGTTATTTTGATCTATATGCTATTGTGTTAATTTTCCATATAATTAAATGATGGAAATCCAGCGATGTCAAGACGGTTATCGAGCCCCATTTGAACCTTAGGAATACGTAGGATACAAATGACATATCATTAGGGTTTTCATGTTTCGGGTGCTGGTCTTGAAAGTCCTACCGATGGATGAGGTCCTGTATTTGTTGCGGATACTATACAGCTTGTTTGAGCAGCACCGTGTAGGTTACATTCCTACCTACAACTTGTGTGAACAGACCTATTTCATAACTCGTGTGAGCAATGTAGATGAATGATTTATGCTATGTTTATGTTGAGGTATGAAATGTATGTTATAAAGTTGTGTTTTTACGGTAATATTTTGTAACCCTATTTCGGTGACATATATGGGTTAAGGGTTAAGGGTTCTCGGACTGAATGTAGCATGTACAGGTCTAGAAATACATGCCATTATATAACTTGTGATAGTGTGATAACTTCTGACTCGATTTGAAATATGTTTTCAAATAGATATAATGTCATCCGACCGAGCTGAGCCTGATGAGGCAGAAAGTAACGCGCAAGCCTCCTTCACGAAGTAGCGTCTAGTGGAAGTAGGCACATATCTTAGGGCCGGAGAGGAGAGGCTAAGGAAGCCTTCTTCTAGATGATGAATGAATGGTTCACCAAGTTAGTACGAACGAAACCTATGGCTCAATGACCTCCACCCCCACCTGTTCCCCAACCGGTCTGTTCCTTAGGGTTTGGAACCAATACGAGTGAGCAAGCCTCCAGTTGATAAAATCCATAAATATGGGGCTGAAGAGTATAGAGATACATCCGAAGATGATCCTGAAAAAGCTAAATTCTGGTTAGAAAATACGATTAGAGTTTTCGATGAAGTATCATGTACATTGACAGAATATGTGAAATGTACTATATCATTATTGAAAGATTTAGCTTATTAGTGGTGAGACACCTTTTTTTAGATTCTATCGAGAGATCAGATAGATTGGGAGTTCTTTTAGACTTAGTTTCCGAAGAAATATGTGAGCCAAAGATATCTTAATAAGAAATGTAAAGAGTTTCTTGAGCTGAAACAGGGCCGAATGACAGTATCTGAGTATGAGAGGGAATTTGTATGATTGAGTAAGTATGCCCGAGAATGGATACCGATAGAGGTTTCTATGTGCACACAGTTTGAAGATAGGTTAAACGAAGATATCAAGCTGTCCGTTAGGATCCTTAAATTAAAAGAATTTATAGTTTTTGTTGACAGAGCTCACAAAGCCGAAGAATTGAGTAAAGCAAAGAGAAAAGTCGAATATAAGGCTCATGGTTCAAGAAAGAGATTAGCAGGAAAGTCATACCAATCACCATCGAAGAAGCCGAAAGAATATCATGGTCGTTCGTGAGCTTCAGTGGGTTATCTAAGTAAAGTTAGAGGAAAACAACACGCAAGTTTGAAACATTAGCTTACGTCTATAGCAAGCGTAGGCAATGTTAAAAGAAACAAGCTCGAATGTCAGCAATGTGGACGATGACACTTTGGTGAATGCAGAATGAAAGATGAGGCATGTTTTAAATGTGGTTCGTATGAACATTATATTAGAGATTTCCTGAAAAGGTTTGACAAAGAAAAGGTTCAGACTACTCGACCGAGTAACACTGCTGCGAGAGGTAGACTGCCACAGAACACTAGAAATGTGGGAAATAGCCATAGTGGGACAAAGGAATCTACTGTGAGTTCTGAGCCACGAGCACTGGCTAGAGCTTATGTGGTTCGTGCTCGAGAGGAAGCTTCAGTGCCAGATGTTATCACTGGTATATCTTTGATACTAATGTTATTGCTTTGATTGACCCAGGGTCAACACATTCATATATATGCACGAATTTAGTGTCAGATGAAAAATTGCCTTTTGAGTCTACTGAATTTGTGGTTAAAGGAACAAATCCTCTAGGTTAGTATGTATTAGTTGATAAAGTCTATAAAAACTGTCTTTTGATGATTCAGGGTTGCAATTTTTTGGCTGACTTAATGTTACTACCTTTTGATGAGTTTTATGTGATTCTGGGTATGGACTGGTTAACTTTGCATGATGTTGTTGTGAATTGTAGACGAAAACATATTGTGTTGAAATGTCAGAATGGTGAAAAGCTTTGAATTGAATCAAATAGATTGGATAGTGTATCTAATGTTATATTGGCTATGTTAGCACAAAAGCCTGTCAAAAAAGGGTGTGAAGCGTATCTTGCTTATATATTTGACTCTAGAGTTTCAGAATTGAAGTTAGAATCGATTCCAGTGGTATGTGAGAATACAGATTTTTTTTAGAAGAATTACTAGGGTTACCACCAATCAGAGAGGTTGAGTTTCCTATTGAGTTGATGCCGAGAACATCTCAAATATCGATAACTCCGTATAGAATGGCACCTATAGAGTTGAAAGCACAGTTGCAAGAACTAACAGATAGGGGTTCTGCTCGACCCAGCTTTTTTCCTTGGGGTGCTCTTGTGTCATTTGTTAAGACAAAGGACGGATCCATGCAATTATGTATTGACTATTGATAGCTCAATAAGGTTACGATCAATAATAAGTATCCTCTTCCATGTATTGACGATCTATTTGATCAGTTGGAAGGTGAAACGGTATTTTGAAAGATCAATCTTCATTTTGGTTATTACCAGTTGCAAGTTAAAGACTCAGATGTACCGAAAACCCTATTCAGAACTAGGTACGAACATTATGATTTTCTTGTGATGCCATTTGGTTTGACTAATGCACCTGTTGTATTTGTGGACTTGATGAGCATAATATTAATACCTTATTTAGATAGGTTCATTATTGTATTCATTGATGATATTTTAATCTATTCACGAGATGAGACAGAGCATGCCCAGCAATTGAGAATTGTTTTGCAAACTTTGTGCAAAAAATATTTGTTTGCTGAGTTTAGAAAATGTTAATTCTGGCTTCAAGAAGTCAGATTTTTGGGACATGTTATATTAGCCAATAGCATTAGAGTTTATCCGAGCAAAATTTTTGCTGTGGTAGATTGGAAGCCTCTGAGAATTGTATTTGAGGTCAGAAGTTTTCTAGGTTTAGTCGGATATTACTGATCGGCTGTTTAACATCATAGCAATAATGTGCAAGCATACACTATTGGTACAAGTATAACAGACAGATGTGAGTCTGTCGGATATCGATCCAACAGGGATGGTTGTCTTTTGTCTATTAATGTTGGTGCAATAAATAGATAGAAACGAGATAAATTGTGAGGATAGTTGTCAAAGAAACAACTTGAAAACAATAAAATAAAATATGATAATGATAAACTGAGATCCACAACATGAATCTTCTGCAGAATACTAAGTGCTTACAAGGTATAAAAGGATAAATGATTGTCGAGGCAATAAATTTTAATGTATATCTTGCCAAGCGTCACTCCTCTATTTAGTCTGAGAATTAAACATGCACATTAACCCCACCTTCAGATGATGGCAATATGGCACTATTAAGAACATGTGGACTAAATTTCTATAATCCTCGCTCAACTTCCGTTGTAATGCTTGTTGGCTCGCACTGTCACTGCACTTTCTAGTGTCAGTGACTGCAATAACAGTTCCGTGTTAGGAAACATTCAAACCCCAGAATTAAAGAATAAAAGCAAGATTGAATAAGATAACATTTAACCAAGAATTCCTGTGTACTTCCATACAAACAAAAAACAAAAAGTAATCACCAGCATTTAAAAAGAAATAAGAAAGAACCGAGTGGAGAATACTATTCCTAGACAACTCGTCTTAATCTCTCTATTCCCTCTTGTCTCGCGCTTAGGTCTCCTCGTCAGAAGCAATCTGCATCAATTTTCATGTTGGCTCACTCGTGAGAGGCTTAAGCTACCATGGCCGCAAGCTTCAAGGTTGGATAAAGAATATGGTGGTCAAGAAAATGCTCTCCTCCCTCCATTTTCATTTCTTCTCATGTCAACCTTTTATGTCCTCCTCCAATAGTACAAGTGTCCTTTTCTTAGAATTATTCTGTCCTTGTACGTACAAGTTGGTTCTACTAGACTGGACAACTAATGCATTTTTAGTTCTTATCCGGACAACTGTCAGGTGCGGTAAAAATTCTGGACGCAATCTAGAATTAACTCATGCAGCAACATTAATGCAAAAAGATAGCAAAATTAAGGGTAAAATAGGTTAGGATTCACTAAATTGTAAAATACAATTTACTAAACTGAAAATGCTAAAATATATGTCAAGAATAACTATATGGGAACAAGTTAACCAATAAGTAAGGAGGAAAACCTATGTTCTTTCTAGTGCTATCCCACCCCCAAACTTGAGTTTTTACCTATCCTCAAGTAAAACAGAAACTAGCAAGGCTACAAAAAGTTTACTAAGACAAATGATCATTCTAGTAACTTGAACCCTCTAAATTCCCAATGAATGAATCACATTCAGATGAAAGAATATTGCATCAACAATACTTAAGCATGATTGAATAAGGTTGTAGCTTCATTAATGCTAGCATCATGCTTCAAACCCTAAGTTCTATCTACCAATACAACATTTATTGTACAATACTAAGTATTTATATATTATATATTTTTTCGAAATAAGGGATATCATTGTATTAATGTACCATTGTTCTTGAGAAGTAATGATAGAGCGCAACAAATCCCCAGGGAGTACGTAATTACACCGACACACACTCATGCAGCGACAGCCTTTGGCCAGATTGATTTTTCTAACGCTTGTATTTGAGTGTTCCCTCTTTAACATTCCATAATACTCCCACTTTGGAGTGTCTCTAATTTATAACTATATATATCTAAGTAGCTGTAAAATGCAGATTCATTCAAGATTTAATAAATGATAGTAGTCATCAATTACTAATGCAACCTAATCCATTCATCAAAGAATTGAAGCTACAACCTCCTGTCAAATTTATCCAACTCATTCATTGATAATTCACATTATTCAAGAATTAAGCATCAAATTTAACAAAAATTTTTGAACAATTTTCATTAACTATAATTAAACCTTGCAGGCTTCATTACCAATAATAAAAATTGACATGTGGGTGCATTTCAAAGCCCCATGTGCATTCCCCAAACTTAAAGTTTGCATTGTCCCTAATGCACTAACATGAAAATGTAATGACAATAAAAATGCAATGACAATGTGTACTTATCAAAATAAAACTTATAGCTACATGCAATGCATGAATACTACAACTAAAGCTTAAAATAAACTAACTCATTTATCTTCATCCATCGATGTGGCTACACGATGTTTCTTCCTCCTTATTTTCTTCTTCTCTTTCTTTCGTTTTTTATCCTTGGAGCGCTTTCTCTTCTTTTTTTGGGCTTTACACGATCCTCATATTGGTCCTCAGTTTCTGGCTTTGCCCGACATCATCGGCTGCTTCCAGTGTAGGAGAGGCCACCTAGAGTGGTCCAGTGTAGACCACTATTGCCAATGAATTGCATTGCTCCTCACTGGTTACCTCAGTAACTTTTGCCGGTCTCTCTCCATCTTGCTCCAAATTATCAATATTTGCATCCACAGACCTGGGTGCGGTGACAATGTGAACAACAAAATCTTCCTCTTCTTTTTCTTTTTCATCTTCAACAACTTCCGCTTCTGAGCAACAACTTCCTTCTCAACAATAATGTCCTCTTGATCAACAAAAATACCATCATCAAAAAAGTTATCAATCTTTCACAAGCATTTTTTAATGTCCCTAGATTCATCTTATTTTTCACTATCAGAGACCTGCACAATGGGAGGGGATACCACCGATCTGTCTCGGTCTTCTAAGTCATCATCCGCAGATAAGAATTCATAATTTTGAATGCTTGGTAGAAACACTGGGTGTAACAACCCGTTTTCAGTAAAATTGAAACAGTGGCTTTGGGACCACAAATTCGACGTCAATTTTTTTTTGTATTTTATAATTATTTTAATGTCTACAGCATGATACTAGGGTCGTATAAAAGTTTTGCAAAGAAATTTTATCAATTGCATGTTTAATTTGATAAAAAGGATTAAATTGAAAAAGGTGCAAAAATTGAGTTCTATAAGCTAAAAGGATTAAATAGCTTTGATAATAAAAGTTTAGAGGGTTTATGTTGTAAGTAAACCATCCATAATGTGAGTGGAGTTATATGGACACAATATTAATGATTTTAAAGGTTATTAATTAAGTTTAAAGTTGTAATTTAATAAAATAAACTAGTAAAATAATGAAAACAAAAATGTATCATCTTTCTAACCCATCTTCAATCGAATATAAGAAGCAAAAACTCCGTTATTGTGCTTTTGAAGGTTCAACCATAGTCTCCTTGCATGTGAGTGCATTTTCGACTCGTTTTTAATGATTTCTATGTTTCTGGGATCGTTGTAGCTTAATCTAACTAGCCCAAGGACTAATTTGTAAAATTTTTAAAAGTCTATGGTCTTACATGAATGAATGTGTAACACTCCTTACCTGAGACCGTTGCCGGAGTCGAGCAGAAGGCGTTACCTGACTTAACTTACTAATTCGGAGCTTAAACTTTGCTTTTAAAATTAATTTGTTCACGTTCAATCAATATGACCCTAAAAAGGACCCTCGAGACCGTAAAGCATGCAACAGAAATGGTTCGGGTCCAAACCGGGAACATTAAAAATTTTCCGAATACTTAAACAAATCAAAATAATTTATTTCACTACTCACAATAAAACTATCCACTTTTGTGACAGTCACTAATTTAATTATAACTCGAGTTATGAAACTCAAAATTTAGATCTGTAAATTTTCCCTAAAACTAGACTCATATATCTACTTATCACAAAATTTTAGAATTTTTGATTACCCAAATAGTATAGTTTATTCGTTAAAATCTCCCATATATTCTTGTCAATGATTCGACCTCTATTCACTAAAATCAATTATCTCATTGTATGGGATTCATATGGTGCTTATTATTTATATTAAAAATAGACTCACTAGGGAATCTAGAAATATAAATTATGACTCATAATTCTTTCTATAAAATTTTTAATGATTTTCTAAAGTTAGAACAGGGGACACCAAAAACCATTTTGACCCTGTCACACTAAAATTCAAATATTACAAAATATAAAATTCCTTTGCCTACACCGTTTCTTTCATGTGAAAATAGACTCGGTAAGCTTTAATTATATACCTCATTCACTCTCTAATTTCATTTCTACTATCCTTGGTGATTTTTCAAAATCACGACAATGCTGCTGTCTAAAAACTGTTCCATTGCATATTTTTACTCTTTTATAATTTCTTTGTATTAACTATCATTTTGGCATACATAACACCAAAACATGTTCTTAAATAGACATTTTAATAACTAATCATTATCGAATATTTACATGCTATTCATTAGACATATCATAAGGACACACACACAAAATGACTAAGTCCCTATACATGTCATATAAAACGTTTCGAACCACAAAATACTGAGATTGTCTGTTGAGAGTGTGAAACAATCTCCGACGCCCTTACGATCCCTGAATTGGCTTGGCAATACTATAAAAAAGAAGGAAAATAAAGGGAGTAAGCGTAAAGCTTAGTAAGTTTACAAGAAAATAAATAACAACATTTATCATAACAATTATACTCATAAATCATCATCAAGTATCATGGTCTTTGCTTATTTTTTACTTACTCTCTTGCTTGTTTACTTACTTGCTTACTTAAATAACTCATGAATATAACTTACTCCTCCCTTGCTGAAATTTCTTTTTCTCAACTGATAACTGAGATATTCTTAACCCTTATTTAATGTTTACTTGTTTACTTATTTGCTTACTTAAATGTCATGACATTTGTATCCGATACGTTCCTAATGTTTAACGGGGCTTTTTAACATTGATTCTCTATCATCTCATATTAGAGTCAACATTAAATAATTTCATGAAATAAGTACATAATTTCTGGAAAATAAAAACATTAATAATAATTATTGAAATATTGCATTTATTTACCGTAAACTTACCTCGGTACAAAATACGACCAAATCTAGCAACTTAATCCTCAACCTTTTTCTTTCCCCGGTCTAACTTCAGATTTCATTCCTCTTGATCTATAATAGAAAATTTAGCTTATTTAATACTCACATTCATCAAAATAGTCCTTGACTCAAACTTTGGAAAATTATGATTTTGCCCTTAAACTTTTCCATATTTCCACTTTTTCCCCAAAGCTCGGAAATTAAACTTCATCCCTTATTCTTTTATGACATGTTGTACATCTTTCCTTTCTATGGCAACATCAAATTCCCACTCTAACATTTACTTATGAACATTAGGCTTTTTATCGATTATGTCGTTTTACTCGTTTTGACTTAAAATCGCCTAGCAAAAGTTGTTTAACATAATTTCAAGCTGCATTTTCTACCATAAAACATCAAAATAAATACATTTTACCTATGGGTATTTTTCCAAATATGAACCCTAACATAAATTAATGGTAGAATAAGCTAAACTGAGTTACGAGGACTCCAAAAACGTAAAAAAAAACATTAAATACGGGGCTTGGATGCACTTACTATGAGCTTGAGAAAGTGAAGAAACCCTAGCTATGGTGTCCCTTGAAGTTTTGGCCCTTATGGAAGAAGATGAGCACATTTTGCCATATTTTTCCCTTTGAATTATTTTTATTACCAAATGACTAAAATGCCCTTCATTAAAAATTTAGTTGTTTTTATCTATGCATGCAAATTTTTGTCCATAAAAATCTAATGGTCTAATTACCATATAAGGACCTCTACTTCAATTATGCACTTCAATTAAATCCATTATTATCTAAAGCTCATATTAACCCACTTTTGCAATTAAACCCTAACATGCAATTCAGACATACAATCGCTGAAATTTCTTATCGGTATTCTAACACATGCATCCAATCAATCGGTAAATCATAAAAAATAATCACAATAAACTTTTCTATCTAAAATTCGTGGTTTCGCAACCACTATTCTATTTAGGCCCTATTTCAGGATGTTACAGAATGCTAGTTATTTTTTATGTTTGGTGGATGAAAATGAATGCTTGATGATAGTTGAACAACTTTAGTAAAGGAAATTTTGATGAATTTGTCAATTAAGGGTTAAATTGAAAAATAGAAAACTATTCAGGGTTAAATTGTGAAATAAAGCAAATGTAGGCCTTGGTAAGGACATTAGTAATATTAGGCTATAGTGGGATTGTATTAAATTGCATGAATTTGCATTTTTATGAGCTAGGGACTAAATTGAATTGAATTTAAAATTTAAAGGGCAAAGGTGTAATTTTTCCAAAACATGATTTTTGGATTAAATTGAATAGAATGAATTTTGATTGAGTTAAATTTGATTATATAGATCAAGAAAAGCAACGTACGAATTTAGAACGGGGAAAGGAAAAAGTATTGGATTAATCAATCATTTGTCTCCGTACGTGTTTGAGGTAACTTCGTATATTTAATTAGCATTGAATTATGTTTAATTTAAATGCCTATGTGCTATGTATATTGAAATTATTACTCTAAAGAAATATCCAACGAAGTTTTGGTGACTTTCGGATCCCGTTTGAACCTTAGGAATATATAGGATACAAATGACATGTCATTAGGGGTTACCGTGTTTCGGGTGTTGGTCTTGTGTATCCTATCGATGGCTGAGTTTTCGGCATGTGTTGTGGTTACTTGACAGCTTGTGTGAGCAGCACCGTGTAGCTACGTCCTGGTTAACAGCTTGTGTGAGTAGACCCACTTATGGCTCGAGAGAGAGCATTGATACGAGATATGAGATATTAGTGGTTTCGACCATATATTGGCACATAGTGTGCGAGATTCCCATGTATCCGATATTATTCTAGTGGTTCAACGGGTATGCAAAAAGGGAAGGATCGGTATAATCATCGACTTATAATGTCACGAAAGCATGGAAAATGTATGATAAGATATTAATTAAAGATTTTTAGTATGTTCATAATAAAATGAATGTTTAGATGGAAAGTTAAAGGAGGCTCTTTGTTGTGTAATAAGTTTGGTTAATTTATATGCTAATCATATTTGTGAATTATTGTTGGTGCTTAGGCTTGTGCCAAGCAATGTTGGATATGTTCACCATTTGCCTTTAAGCTTTAATAATGAAATGGTAAATAATGTCAATGATTTATGAACTTACTAAGCATTATATGATTACTTGTGTAATTTTTCCTTATGTTTCTAGTTAATCAGAGGTTCTTGTAGTTTGAAAGCTTGTCAGAGATCCATTTGCGGTTTGGAAGCTTGTCAGAGATCCATCACACTATCCATCAGTTATATCGGTATATTTTAAAGATTTTGAGTCATGTTTATAATAGCATGTATAGGTGTTTTGTTTGATGAATTGTAGCCATTAAGTGTAGATTGTATTTATGACATTATGGTTGATGTTCTATTTGGTATGATGTATATTTATGTGGTATTTTGTGTGGTTGCTAACTTGATATTGTGATGGTTGAAATGATGACATGGGAATGATATAATATGAGTTGGTGAATGGTGTAAAGGGGATAATCCATAATGTTGCTAATAGCTTGATTTGGTAGTTTGAAAGTGATCATCTTTTGGTCAAGTTTGTATGTTATAGGTTAGTTGGGAATATGGCAATTTTGTATTGATTATTTATGCAGATTTGGTTTATGAACATTTTGCCAAATATAGCATTGGGATGATCCAAATAGTAGTTTAGATGTGGAATAAAACCGTTAGGTGTTTAAGTAAAATTGATTTGGTTAAATTGAGGTGCCATTTTGGCATATTGCTTGAATAGTTAGATTCTAGTTTGTTTAAGCTTGGATATGCATATGCAAAGTGAATTTTGAATACTTCATTTTAGGTGCAATTGGCTTCTGCATGAGTTGTGAGTTTGGGTGAGAAAAATGGCTTGGAAATAACCTATTTTTCGTCCACACGGGCAGAGACATGGACATGTGTCTCAGCCGTGTGTGACACACGGCTAGGCGACATGGCTGTGTGTCCCCTTTAGCTTACAAAGGGTTGCAAGATAGGCTATTACACGACCTAGCACACGAGCGTGTTGCTTGGTCGTGTGACACAAGTCAGTGAGTTACACGGGTGTGGACACGGGCTGGGACATGACCGTGTGTCCTTATTTTGAATGCCCACACGGCCGTGTGAACCCTGCAGTTTGAAAATTTTAACTTTTTTCAAAAAATTTCATACGTTTCTGATTTAGTCCTGAATCATTTCCAATGTCTGTTTTGGGCCTTAAGGGCTTGTATAAGGGACCGTATGTATGTTTTTGGTTTGATATTATTATGTTTTACTTGGTGGTTTATTTATGAATTAAATTATTCGTTGTGCAGAGTAATGCTTCGGTAATGCTTCATTGGTAATTATGGTAGTGGGGATGGGCTCAATTGGCTTAATGTGGCTACAATAGAACTGTTCTAGGCTTTGGTATAAGCATAAAACAAATTCTCGGGCTTTTCCATATCCTCTATTGTAGCGACAACCCTAATCCGCCTATTGTTGATGGAATTGACCATTTTTTTGACATCCTTCATTTTACGCCATAATGATGTCTCTGCATTCAGGTTTGTTCCTTTCCTATCGGCTTTGGTTTTGCCCTTCCTTGTCTTTCTTGTTTCTGCCTCATTCATTATCGGTGTCTCTTTGCCACGAGTCATTGTTTCTATAGAGGCCTCATTGATCTGGCCCTTATTTTTAAGGACTTCTTCACCATCACGGGGCATGATTCCTCTTTGCTGGCACAATAACATCACCAATGATGGGAAAACCAATATTCTAGATTGCCTTGCGACGTACTAAGCAATTTCCTGGTGGAGTATTGTGCTGATATCAATCTTTCTGCCTTTGACGATGGAATGTATCAGACACATTCTATCAAGGGTGACTGTAGTGTTGTGAGTAGACGGCTTTAGCCTGTCGTTGACAAAATGAGACAAGATTTTTCTTTGCAGCATCAGGAAGAAACAGTGCATCGTATAATTCTTTTTATGGGAAGCCATCCACAATGCTCCTTCGACACACAAGTCTTTCACGAACAAGTCTCATTTTTCATCTGTGATATCCTCAATGAACTCGGAGTGTTCGTCTATATCCACCTTGGTGTTGTGCATCTCGTTGATTTTTTAGCGTCCCATGGTATTTAGCCTTCTCGAACAAAAATGAACTCTAACTCATGATCATAAAGGTTAGCATAAAACTCATGTGCCAGTGAAAGTGAATAGCTTCCACAATGGGTGCAAAAAGTTTCCTACTTCAACTTCGAGATGGTTTTGTAGACTTGCTTACCCAAGTCTTGTTGTTGCGAAAGGGAAATACCCTGTTCGAGGTGGAAGTCTTTCTTCAACATGTTGTCTTGAAATCATTCCTTTTTTCATTTTATTCAAAAAGATTACTGGCTCTTTTTTTTTGCACTGGCCTGGGGGATTCCGATTCACGAACTACGGTAGCAGAGGACGCATGTTTTTCAGCAGGTTTGGTTGCTTTCTTGATCGAGCCCCTCATTTTTGCCATCTTTTGTTAAGGGAAAACCATTTAAAGTTGACAAGATATGATTTTGAGAAGAAAAAGTAAATAAAAATGGTTGCTTGAATGCGTTACAGTCGGTACAGCAGAGGAGGATTTATAGTTAATGAAAGAGGAAGATAGAGAGGCGTGTTGTTTTGTGGAGAGATATAAAGCTGGCGTGAATAGTTTTGTCCAATAGAAATTGTGCCCGCTCAGAAGGATCAAACGACTGAGTGATTTTTGATCCAATGGTGGAATCTAAATTTCCCTAAATTCTAATGAGTTATAAATGATAGTACTGAATTACGTAATGCATTGACAATAAAATTTGAATACGTCAACAATGGTACCTAATTATTCTCCAAAAAGGAAGGAAAACAAACTTTAACAAAATATAAAAAAGTAAACTAAAATCATGGAGTAATAATTAAAAATTAACATTTTTCGACCAATTTAATGGTCTCTGCCTACTTTTGATCACTGTTGCCAAAATAATGTTTTAGCGTCGTCCATTTACTTTGAACTGGTGTCCATCACGTAAATCTCGAATTGCGACTGCACCATGAGGAAATACGTTGACAACTTCAAAAGGTTCAGACCAATGTGACCACAATTTACCTAGGTGCAATTTAAGTCGAGAATTGAATAATAAAACTTGTTGACCCACAACAAATTGTCATTGTAAAATAATCTTGTCATGCCATCGTTTGGTCTTTTCCTTATAAATCACAGTGTTTTGATAGGCATTTCTCCTAATCTCCTCTAGTTCAGTGATATCCAACAACCTTTTCTTTCCAGTCGCTTCGTAGTCCATGTTCACTTGCATGATTTACCACATTGCTTTGTGTTCCAATTCAACTTGCAAGTGACATGCTTTTCCAAAAACCAATTGATACGGTGACATCCCTAATGGATTTTTGTATGCTGTCCGTAATGCCCATAAATCATCATCCAATCAGAAAGACCAATCTTTCCTCGAAGGGTTTACAACCTTCTCAAGAATGTTCTTAATTTGTCTATTTGATACATCGGCTTGTCCATTGGTTTACAGATGATAAGTAGTAGCCATTCTATGACTAAGTTCATATCTTTTCAGTGCAGTTGCCACTTGGTTGCAATGAAAGTGTGTACCCTGATCATTAATCAAGCCTTTGGTATGCCGAAGTGGGTGAAAAAATTTTAGCACTATATTTGCATCATCTTTTGGGACTGCAACAGCTTCAACCCACTTCGAAACGTAGTCAATAGCTACTAATAATGACAGCTAGTAACAAAATTGTGGGCGTCTTTCTCTGTGGTATGCCAAAATGCGCTGACACCTATCACATTGATTCACAAAATTGTGGGCGTCTTTGAATAATGACGAACAGTAGAATCCTGGATGGAGAACTTTAGTAGCAGTTCTCAGACCACCGAAATGACCTCCATAAGGAGCATCATGACAATGCTTCTGGATTTGAAGCATCTCTTCCGGAACACAATGTCGAATGATGTTATCATTGCATACCTTGAATAAATACGGCTCATTCCAATGATACTTCAGTACGTCATGAAGAAATATCTCAACACCAAGTGATCAATAAATACAGTAACCTTTTTCACAAAGGGATATCTCAATGTCGAGTGATCAATGAATACAATAACCTTTACACCGACAAGATAAGAACGAAACTTGTCGAAAGCAAAGACTACAACCATCAATTCTTTCTCTGTGGTGGTATAATTGGATTGAGCTTTGTAAGAGTTTCGTTAGCATAGTAGATGGTGTGAAATATTTTTCCCTTTCATTGTCCTAGAGTCGCACCCACAGCAAAGTTGCTTGCATCGCACATAACTTTAAAAGGTTGAGACAAATCTAGTGCAAGGACAATGGGTGCATCCACTAGCTGCTTTTTTAATCGAATAAAGGCATCCAAGCATGCACTGTCAAAGAAGAATTTTTGATTCTGTTCCAGCAATAAGCATAAGGGCTTTGCAATTTTTGAAAAATATCTAATAAACCTTCGGTAAAACCCCGCATGTCCAAGAAAACTGCGAATACCTTTCACATTTTTTGGTGGAGGTAATTTCTCAATGATTTCCACCTTAGCTTTGTCTACTTAAATGCCTTGACTAGAGATGTGATGGCCTAACACAATGCCTTCAGTTGCCATGAAATGACATTTTTCCGGATTCAAGACAACATGTGTGTCCTCACATCGTAAACACTTTATCCAAATTGTCAGTGCAATGATCAAAATCATTCCCATAGATTGAGAAATCATCCATAAAAATCTTTAAAGAGTTTTTGATCATATCTTAGAATATTACCATCATGCACCTTTGAAATGTGGCTGGTGCGTTGCAAAGACCGAAAGGTATACGGCGAAAGTGAGTATCAAAGGGGTAAGTGGAGGTTGTTTCCTCCTGATTCTCCAATGTAATAGCAATTTCATTGTACCTAGAATAGCTGTCTAAAAATTAATAATAGGCCTTTCCAACAAGCTGATCCAGCATTTGGTCAATGAAAGGAAGTGGGAAGTGATCCTTCTTTGCGGCTGCATTCAATTTGCGATAATCCATACAAACTCGCCATCCCTCGGGAATGCGTGTAGGAATTAATTCGTCCTTATCGTTGCGAACCACAGTGATGCCACTATTTTTTGGTACGCATTGCACTGGACTTACCCAATTGCTATCAGAAATCGGGTAAATAATTCCAGTATCAAGCCATTTTATGATTTCCTTCTTGACAACTTCTTTCATCTTCTCGTTAAATCTTCTTTACTGTTCAATCGATTGCTTGCCTTCATCTTCCAACTTGATCTTGTGCATGCAAAAAGAAAGACTAATATCTTGAATATCGGTAATACTCCAAGCAATAGCTTGTTTATGTTACTGGAGAATATGGATCAATTTCTCATTTTGAGTTACATCTAGTGTTGCGGAGACAATAGCTGGGAGAGTATTGTGATCACACAAAAAGAAGACATATTTAAGATGAGGAGGTAGTGGTTTCAATTCTAGAGTAGGAGCTTCTTCAATAGATGATTTTAAAATTGGGGTTGTTCTATTGGCTAGGTCTAAGGAATCAATCTTCCATCCATGCTTGAGTTCAAGATTATTAGCTTCAACCATGTTGTCACAATTGTCTAAGGACTCGACATCCGATGTCACTGTAAACTCTTCAGAAAGTACTGTGCTTTGGTCATTGAATTCCTCCTAATTTAGACCATCTAACACATCGACAATATAACATTCTTCTTTGTCCTTTCATTGAATAGATTCAAAAACACTGAAGGTGACTTGTTCGTCACTAATTCGCATGGTTAGGTCACTTTTGTAAACATCAACAAGATTTCAGTCGGTGGCTAAAAATGGTCATCCTAAGATCATGGAAACCTCCTTGTCTGCCTTACAGTCAAGTATGATAAAATCAGCCGGAGAAACAAATTTAACCACACGAACTAAGACATCTTTAATTTTCTCTTCAGATTGAGCTAAGGATCGATCAACTAGTTGTAAGAGTATGCCCAAAGAACAATCATGAGATGTAGAGTACCTACAGATGATAACATTGCTGATCCCCTGACCAAGCCTCTGACACAGCAGAAGCATGATCGTCACACTAAGTCGCTTGGTATTAGATATATGAGTGATTGGTCTTAGTACTAGTGGGAGATTGTAAGGGTATGCCCAAAGATCAATCATGAGATGATTGTAATAACATACTTGATTTTTCATGTTTATTAATATAAGGCAGTACCATTATTATTTCAGTTTCTTTTCTGTGTGTATAAATAAACTGTTTTTATAATAATGTCTTGAGAATAATATGATTATTCTTAAAAGGTCCTTAGTTAAGTATTATTCTTGGCTAGGACAACAATAATGCATTAAGGCTAACATGTAGTTGGTTGATGATAAAGAGTTGTCATTGATATGGAGTGTCAAAATCAATGCATGAATATGTGTGTTAGAGAACAACATATTGGACTGACCCGCTATGGGTATGTTTCTTGGATTATTATGTAATTGTCACAACATTACTCATAGTGATTAATATGTATATGATCCTCAGACTTGAGATCATCATTATCCCAACATCGTGAGTTATATATTTTGATACAGTCAAACGTACACCGTAACTGGTTATTCTATAAAGGTTGATGTTGGATATACCACAATCTATGTAGAGGGATATGGTTGATCAATATAGGATAAGTCCCTCCTACATAATGGGAGTAATATCTTAGGCCATTTGATTGAGTGAGACTAGAAATGCATGGCCATACTCAAATAAGTTGATATGAGATGTCATACTTATTTGTATATCATAGTCTAATCAAGATATCAAGGAACATGGGATGGACTATACAAGTGTGACTATTCCATGACTTGTGTCCATTCCAGAGATAAAAGGACTTAAGGATTAATGCATTAAAGGTTAATCACAAAAGGTTATGTCGAATCATGACTTCTTGTAACTTAGGTAGCAATGATGCATTCTAGATGCCACTCATTTTTTGTAACATTAGAATCGTTCTAGTATTACTGCTAAAGTTATAAGAACCTACAGGCTCACACCCTATGGTTGAAATGAACGGAATAAAACATAGTTGGTATTGTGTTTGGTTGTCACATGAATTAAATTAATTATAGAATTAATTTAATTGGGCAATCAAATACCGAACATATTATATGTACAAGAATGTTATATGCATAATGAGAACACAATTCTATTAATATATATGAATTTTGTTTGTATATAAATTTAAATGAATATAGTTTACCGAAATGTTTGTTATAATTAATGTAGTTATAAGTTTTGGTTAAAACATTATTATATTTATTTATTTTAATTATGATTATTATGTTTGGATAAAAATATATATACCAATTAAAAAAAACCCTAATAAAAAGATTAAGTATTTTTGCTTATGAGGTCTAGCAATCGTCAAGCAAAGTTTTCTCCAAAACAATTTTGGAGATTTTCTTCCGTTCATTGTCAAACTGGGTGGATTACGTAGAGGTCGAAATCACAAAAGGTTGTGGCTTGGTTTGATAGTAGATAAGAGTTCTCATTGCCGAGGCGTCGCTGTCTACTGTGATTGAAATTATGGTAATTTCGAAACCATTATTTCAACCCGATTCGCTCCTCGCACATGGATCCATGGGTTGGATCGTTGGAATTATTTTTTTATTATTAATTTTCATTGCGCCACGGTGGTACAAGTGTTAAGTAGTGGTATCAGAGCCACTTGTGTGATACCGGGTTTAAATACTTGGGTGATGCAAATGTATAAGACGTATGCTTTAATTTTTTGACGTTTTCGATTGTTTAAATCGTTTAAGCATAACCTGATAACTGTTCCTTTTGATAATTGATTAAATGTTAATCATGGTGTTGTGGCCTATTCGATTTTATGTTATTACTGTTAAGTGTTAACAAATCTGGAATGATGCGACGGTGGTATTTGCAATTTCCAGTAAAAGTTAAATGGTTAGTGGAACAAGGGTTGTTCCGGTATGAAACCTCAAGGATTAGAATCCTGAAAACATGATTCTGTTGATAAAATTTATCAAATCGTGAGGTTTCATTTGATCGGTGTATCTGATTCATCTTGCGGGGCTCGCCCGCATCTCGCCAAATCTGCTTCCTCCAACCGCCTCAGACCCCATCTTCTTACAGTATGTTTTATAATAAGACTTGGTGGGCCATAAAAGGTTGAGAGGATATTTTATAATTCACCTTAGCAAAACGTTGAATTATGTATGCTATTTTTGACATGTACGGTGTTTGAAATGTATAGTTATAGCCCGATGACCCATTTGATAAAAGGTTGTAAATTTTTTAAATACGGCCTGCGTGTCGTGCCTTACTACTATTCTCTTGTATTTCTCTTCTCATCTTACTCCCTCATATGAAAAACGAGTTTCTGCATATTGTAATTTGTAAGAGTTGCTGTGGGCTAGACGAGAAGGAAGATGGCCAACTAGTGTGGATCCATAGCTTGTGAAACGGCTTACACCTTTAGGTTTCCTTTTGGTTCTCCCATTGGCTTGGGTTGAACCACCTTAGTTTATCGACTATAACTATTGCATTTATTTATTGCTTTATTTATTCATGTATGAGATGCTCTAGATGTCTAAAGCATGCCAAATTTTAAATATATTAAAATTTGATAATAATCAACCCTATTAATTGATGAGATCAATTAAAAGACTAAATGGACTAAAGTAGACCATAATTGGTGAGATGCAACAACCTTAATAAAATCCCTTTATTAAAATATTAAGTCAATATAGCCTTCCAATTTTGCCATCGTTAAGGCCTAAATCAATACTGTGTAGGTTTTGCCAAAGCGAAGTACTAGTATTTATCTTGGTTAAACGCGAAGAATAAACAAGTGATATTCGTTGGTTAAAAATTGGTTGATGACTTAACTAGGTTACTCTAATAGGATTAGAACCCTAGAGGCAAATAATTTGGATAAATCATAAGATGATTAGAACAAGAGTTGTTCACCAAACATTAGGAATTACATATGATATAATTAGCATGTGTTGCTTACCTAAATAACAATAATCTTGAGAGTAAAGCTAAAGCTGACTTAAGAGGAGGTGAAATATGGATCCATAACCCACTAGAAATACTTTTGAGAAAGTCTTTCTGAGATTAATATATGAGGGTTATTAATTTTGAATAAAATAGTGGGAACATCATTTAATAAAGTTCCTTCTAATGATTGAAATAAACTTGGTAAATTTACACACACATATTTTATTGTTGCAGATATATTATGGCTGTAAACACTAATACACTATTGTTGCGATCGGTCCTTGAAAAGGACAAATTGAATGGTTTGAGCTTTCTTGTCTGGTTCCGTAACTTGAGGGTTCTCATCAGAAAAGAAAAAAAATTATCTGTCGTTGAACAACCACTTCCTAATGAACCACCCTCTAATGCCTCGATGGCTGATAAAGCTGCTTACAGGAAGCATCTCGATGACATGGTAAACGTTGGATGTCTTATGCTTGCCACTATGAATTCTGAGCTTCAGAAGCAACATGAGGACATGGTTGCTTATGATATGAACGAGTACCTGAAAGAACTTTATCAGGGGCAAGTACGGTAAGAGAGGTTCGATACCTCTAAGGCCCTATTCCAATGTAAGCTGGTTGAAGGAAGCCTAATAGGACCTCATGTCCTTAAGATTATTGGCTATATTGAAAGCCTATCTAAGCTTGGGTTTCCATTGAGCCAAGAGTTGGCCACTGATGTTATTCTGCAATCGTTGTCGGATAGCTATAGCCAGTTTGTCCTCAATTTCAATATGAATGAAATTGATAAGACTCTGCCACAGTTGCTCAGTATGTTATGAACTACTGAAGGCAACATGAAAAAGGTTGGACCCAAGCCCATACTAATGGCCCGTAACAACAAGGGCAAGGGAAAGGCCAAAGTTCAAACAAAGCCCAAGGGCAAAGGTAGGCCCAAGCCTGGAAAAGGAAAGGCTGCACTGAAACCTAAAGGTGGGGTGTCTAAGGAAGGAAACTGCTTTCATTGTGGTGTGACTGGACATTGGAAGCAAAACTGCCCTATCTATCTTGAGGAAATCAAGAAGGCCAAAACAAGCGGAACGTCTGCTTCAAGTATTTATGTTAGTGATATTAATTTATCAACTACTACTTCTTGGGTATTAGATACTGGTTGTAGTTCTCATATTTGTACTTCTGTATAGGGACTACAAAGGAGTAGGACTTTGGCTAGAGGAGATGTGGACCTGCAAGTTGGAAATAGAGCAAAAGTTGCTGCATTAGCTGTGGGAACATATACTTTATCTTTGCCTAGTGGATTTGATTTATGTTTACAGGATTGTTATTTTGTGCCCAGTTTAACTGAAAACATTATTTCAATTTCTTGTTTAGACAAAATTGGTTTTGAGATAATTATTAAGAATAATTGTTGTTCCTTTTATCTCAATAATGTTTTCTATTGTTCGACACAATTGATTAACGGCCTCTATATTTTAGATCAAATGAATCCCATTTACAACATAAATACTAAAAGATCTAAAATAAATGATTCAAATCAAACTTATCTATGGTATTTTCGTTTGGGCCACATAAGTGAGAAACATATATCCAAACTCCATAAATATGGTCTCTTGGATTCATTTGTTATTGAACAATTTGAAGTATGTGAATATTGCTTATTGGGAAAAATGACTAAATCTCCTTTTACTGGTAAAAGTGAACGAGCTAGTGATTTATTGGGCCTAATATATTCAATGTATGAGGACCAATAAATACACAGGCTAGAGGTGGATTTCACTACTTCATTACTTTCACTGATGATTTCAGTAGATATGAGTTTGTTTATCTCATGCGCCATAAGTCTGAGTGCCTTAAAGAGTTCAAGGAATTGAAAAATGAAGTACAAAATCAACTAGGCAAAACTATCAAGACAGTTCGATCTGATCGAGGTGGAAAGTATTTAAGCCTAGAGTTTGATGATTTTTGAAGAAATGTGGGATTGTCTCACAACTTACTCCTCTTGGTACTCCTCAATGGATTAGAGTTTCTGAGAGAAGACATCAAACTCTGTTAGACATGGTTCGATCCATGATGAGTCACGCTGATCTACCGACTTCCTTCTGGGGACATACACTTGAGACAGTTGCTTTCACACTAAATCGTGTTCAATCTAAATCGGTTCAAAAGACGCCATATGAGATGTGGACTAGGAAACGTCTCAGTATGTCTTTCATGAAAATTTTGGGTTGCGAAGCTTATGTTAAACTTCAGACGTCTACTACGCTTGAACCTAAATCTAAAAGGTGTGTTTTTATGGGGTATCCGAAAGAAACCAAAGGATATTATTTTTTTAATCCCACTAAGAACAAAATATTTGTTGCTTAGACTGGTGTGTTTGTAGAGAGAGAATTTTTTTAATCCCACTAAGAACAAAATATTTGCTGTTCAGACTGGTGTCTTTCTAGAAAGAGAAGTGGGAGAAATATTAAACTTGAAGAAATTCGAGAATCACAAGATTCCACTGAACTAGAGATAGAACAACAGCAAATTCCACAAGAAATTGAGGAACAAGTAACTACTATTGAAACACAACCACCGCGCAGATCTTTAAGAGAATGCCATGCACCTCAGAGATATGGATTTCTCATTACAACGCATGGTGATGTTCTTCTTATAGATCAAGATGAGCCTAGAACTTATTAAGAAGCAGTGACGAGCCTAGACTCTGAGAAATGGCTTGAGGCCATGAGATCTAAGATGGATTCCATGTATGAAAACCAAGTATGGACTTTGGTTGACCCACCCGAAGGGGTTAAACCTATAGGGTGCAAGTGGGTTTTCAAAAAGAAAATTGACATGGATGGTAATGTACAAACATACAAGGGACGATTAGTCGCTAAACGTTTTTGTCAAATTCATGGTGTTGACTATGATGAAACTTTTTTTCCTGTAGCTATGTTTAAATCCATCAGGATCTTGCTCGCCATAGCTACATTTCATGATTATGAAATCTGGCAGATGGACGTTAAAACAACTTTCCTTAATAGGAAACTTGAAGATGATGTGTACATGACACAACCTGAAGGTTTTGTCAATCCAAAGGAGGCTAGAAAGATATGTAAGCTACAAAGATCCATTTATGGATTAAAGCAAGCTTCTCGAAGTTGGAATCTTCATTTTAATGATGCAATCAATGAGTTTGGTTTTATTGTGTTTACAAGAAAGTTAGTGGGAGCACTATCACATTCTTGGTACTGTATGTGGATGACATACTTATCATGGGAAATGACATACCTACCTTGCAGTCTATTAAGACTTGGTTACGAGGTTAATTTTCTATGAAGGACTTGGGCGAATCCACTTACATCTTAAGAGTCAAGATCTATAGAGATAGATCAAGACGACTACTAGGTCTAAGCCAAAGTACATACATAGATAAAGTACTGAAAAGGTTCAGTATGAAAGAATCTAAGAGAGGATTCCTACCTATGAAACATGGTATTTCGCTCTCGAAGGAAATATGTCCTTCAACTCCACAAGAGAGAGAATGCATGAGTAAGATTCCATATACTTTTGCTATTGGATCTATCATGTATGCCATGTTATGTACCTGTCCAGATGTCTCATATGCCTTAAGTATGACGAGCAGGTACCAAGTAGATCTCAATGAAGGTCACTGGACCACAGTCAAGAATATCCTTAAGTACTTAAAAAGAACTAAGGATGTTCCTAATATATGGAGGTGAGGACGAGTTAAGTGTAAAAGGTTACACTGATGCCAGTTTCCAAACTGACAAGGGCGATTCTCGATCACAATCAGGTTTTGTGTTTTGCCTTAATGGTGGTGCTGTGAGCTGGAAGAGTTCAAAGCAAAGTATAGTAGCTGATTCTACACAGAGGCCAAGTATATTGGAACTAGTGAGGCAGCAAAGGAAGCAGTTTGGATCAAGAAGTTCATTACTGAACTAGGGGTTGTGCCTAGCATATCAGATGCTATAGAACTCCGATGTGATAACAATGGAGCCATTGCACAAGCTAAAGAACCTAGATCTCAACAGCGATCTAAACATATACTTAGGCGCTACCATCTTATTCGAGAGATTATCGATCGAGGGGATGTAAAGATATGCAGAGTACCTCCATATGATAACATTGCTGATCCCCTGACCAAGCCTCTGACATAGCAGAAGCATGATCGTCACACTAAGTCGCTTGGTATTAGATATATGAGTGGTTGGTCTTAGTGCTAGTGGGAGATTGTAAGAGTATGCCCAAAGATCAATCATGAGATGGTTGTAATAACATACTTGATTTATCATGTTTATTAATATAAGGCATTACCATTATTATTTCAGTTTCTTTTCTGTGTGTATAAGTAAACTATTTTTATAATAATATCCAGAGAATAATATGATTATTCTTAAAAGGTCCTTAGTCAAGTATTACTGTAGGCTAGGACAACAATAATGCATTAAGGTTAACATGTAGTTGATTGATGATAAAGACTTGTCATTGATATGGAGTGTCAAAATCAATGCAAGAATATGTGTGTTAGAGAACAACATATTGGACTGAGCTGCTATGAGTATGTTTCTTGGATTATTATGTACTTGTCACAACATTCCTCATAGTGATTAATATGTATATGAACCTCGGTCTTGAGATCATCATTATCCCAACATCATGAGTTGTATATTTTGATACAGTCAAACGTACACCGTAACTAGTTGTTCTATAAAGGCTGATGTTGGATATACTACAATCTATGTAGAGGAATATGGTTGATCAATATAGGATAAGTCCCTCCTACATAATGGGAGTAATATCTTAGGCCACTTGATTGAGTGAGACTAGAAATGCATGGCCATGCTCAAATAAGTTGATATGAGATGTCATACTTATTTGTATATTATAGCCTACTCAAGATATCAAGAAACATGGGATGGACTATGCAAGTGTGACTATTCCATGACTTGTGTCCATTCCAGAGATAAAAGAACTTAAGGATTAATGCATGAAAGGTTAATCACAAAAGGTTATGTCGAATCATGACTTCTTGTAACTTAGGTAGCAATGATGCATTGCTAGATGCCACTCATTGTTTGTAACATTAGAATCATTCTAGTATTACTGCGAACGTTACAAGAACCTACAGGCTCACACCCTATGGTAGAAATGAATGAAATAAAACATAGTTGGTATTGTGTTTAGTTGTCACATGAATTAAATTAATTATAGAATTAATTTAATTGGGCAATCAAATATCGAAGATATTATATGTACAAGAATGTTATACACATAATGAGAACACAATTCTATTAATATGTATGAATTTGGTTCGTATATAAATTTAAATAAATATAGTTTACCGAAATCTTTATTATAATTAATGTAGTTATAATTTTTGGTTAGAAAAATTATTTTATTTATTTATTTTAATTATGATTATTATGTTTGGATAAAAATATATATACCAATTAAAAAAAACCCTAATAAAAAATATTACGCATTTTTGCTTGTGAGGTCTAGCAGCCGTCAAGCAAAGTTGTCTCCAAAACAATTTTGGAGATTTTCTTCCATTCATTTTCAAACTTGGTGGATTACGTAGAGGTCGGAATCATAAAAGGTTGTGGCTTGGTTCGATAGTAGATCAGAGTTCTCATTGTCAAGGCGTCGCTGTCTACTGTAATTTTGAAACCATTATTTCACCCCGATTCGTTCCTCGCAAATGGATCCATGGGTTGGATCGCCAGAATTATTTTTTTATTATTAATTTTCGCTGCGCCATGGGGCTACTGGCGTTCCAGCACTAGTTGTAATGTTACTGCAGTAGATTTCATGTGATCAATTCCCAACTTTCTCAAAGTAGATAGTGGCATTAGGTTAATACTAGCTCCCAAGTTGCATAAAGCCTTCCCCATGTAATGGTTGCCAATTGAACATAGGATGGTAAAACTCATAGGATCTTTCAATTTAAGGGCCAACTTCTTTATCAAAACAACACTACAGCCTTCTGTCAGTGCAATAGTTTTATTATCAGTGAGCTTCTTCTTCTTGGACAAGAGGTCTTTCATAAATTTCCCACAACTCAGAATTTGTACCAGAGTGTCTACTAAAGGAATGTTGATCTGCAGTTGCTTCAGTGTGTCAAGGAACTGCTAATACTGCTTGTCATGTTCATTCTTCTTGAATATTTGTGGGAAAGGTAAAGGTAGAGATACATCTCTTTGCGGCGACACCTTTGATTGTAACGAAAAACTCTTCAGATTCAACCTTCTCACCAGTAACCACTCCATCCGTATCTCCAAGTGCTACAGTAGAGTCTATAAACGGTTCGCCAGTTTGTTTACCACTCCTAAGAGTGATAGCCTTACAATGTTCTTTCCCCCTTGGATTGGGCTTTTCCATGTCACTATGTAATGAACCTAGTGGTCAAGTATTCAAATTTGAAGCAAGTTGTCCTAATTGTGCCTGTAATGCCCAAATGGAAGATGAATTCCCTTGTACGATAACTTCTGTTGTAATATGACACTATCGCACTATTAAGAACAAGTGGACTAAATTCCTCTAATCCTCACTCAATTTCCGTTGTAATGCTTGTTGGCTCGAACTATCACTGCACTTTCCAGTGGCAGTAACTGTAATAACACTTCCGTGTTAAGAAACATTCAAACCCCAAGATTAAACAATAAAAGAAAGATTTAATAAGATAAAATTTAACCAATAATTCTTGTTTAATTCCATACAAACAGAAAACAAAGAGTAATCAGAAGCATTTAAAAAGACATAAGAAAGAATCGAGTGGAGAATACAATTCCTAGACAACTCATCTGAATTGCTCTATTCCCTTTTGTCTCGCACTTAGGTCTCCTCGTTAGAAGCTAATCTGCAATAATTTTCATGTTGGCTCACCCGTGAGAGGCTTAAGCTGTCATAGCTACAAGCTTCAAGGTAGGATGAAGAAGATGATGGTCAAGAAAAAAACTCTCCTCCCTCCATTTTCATTTCTTCTCACGTCAACCTTTTATGTCCTCCTCTACCAGTTCCTTAGAATTATTTCGTCCTTATGCGTCTGAGTTGGTTATACCAGATCGATGACTCACACATTTTAGTTCTTATCCGGACAAGCTGTCAAAAGGTGACAATTCTGGATGAAATCTGGAATTAACTCATACAGTGACATTAATGCAAAAAGATAGAAAAATTAAGGATAAAATAGGCTAGGATTCACTGAGTTATAAAATGTAATTTACTAAACTAAAAATGCTAAAATATATGCTAAGGAGAACTAAATGGGAACGATTTAACCAATAAGTAAGGAGGAAAACCTATGTTCTTTCTAGTGCTATTAATTACAGAAGACTCGTGAAGGGATTTTCAATGATTGCTACACTGTTGACGAGATTGTTGTAGAAAAGATGTTAAATTTGAGTGATCCAAGAAATGTCATTCAAGCTTTAATCAATTGAAAGTATTATTAACAAAGGCACCTGTGCTAGTTTAGCTAGAGTCCGGTAAAGAATTTTTGATTTATAGTGATTCTTCGTTGAATGGTTTGGGTTGTGTTTTAATCCTACAGGGCAAAGTGATAGTTTATGCTTCTAGACAATTGAAACTGCATGAAAAGAATTATCCGACTCATGATTTAGAGCTTGTAGCTATTGTATTTTCTTTAAAGATTTGGCGACACCATTTCTACGAAAAATGTCTTATTTTTACGGACCACAAGAGTCTGAAGTATTTGATGTCACAGAAAGATTTGAATTTGAGACAACGCAGATGGCTAGAGTTATTGAAAGATTATGACTTGATTATTGACTATCATCTGGGAAAGCCTAATGTTGTTACTGATACTTTGAGTAGAAAATCTCTATTTTCTTTATGAGCATTGAATACGTGGTTAACATTGATTGATGATGGTTTGATTTTAGCTAAATTATAAGCTAGACCGATGTTTCTGTAATAGATTTGCAAAGCTAAGAAAAGTGATGATGTTTTGATAGCTAAACAAAAATAGATTGGAATGACTCCTGATTTAGATTTTCATGTTGGTTTTGATGATAGTTTGTACTTCAAAGGTAGAATTTGTGTTCCAAGAACTTTGATCTTGTTTAGAAGATTTTACTAGAAGCTTAGAGTAGTAGCTTGTCTAATCATCTTGGTAGCAACAAAATGTACGGTGATTTGAAACAGATGTACTGGTGGTCAGGTATGAAACGAGAGATTTCTGAGTTCGTTTCGAGATGTTTAATTTGTCAGTAAATTAAAGCCGGGCATTAGGTGCCTTCTTATTTGTTACAACCAGTGATGATTCTAGAGCGGAAATGAGAACGTATCACGATAGTTTTTGTACTGGGATTACCTTTATCACCGAGAAAGAAAGATATTGTGTAGGTCATTACTAATCATTTGAAAAAATATGTGCATTTCATTCCAGTACATACGGACTTTTCACTCGAGAGATTGGCAGAGTTGTATGTGGCTAAGATCGTTAGATTGCACAGTGTGTCAGTTTCCATTATTGCCAATAGAGATCTATGGTTTATGTCTCGCTTTTGGAAGAAATTACATGAGGCTTTAGGTACTCGACTGCATTTTAGTACCGCATTTCATCCTCAAACCGATGGTCAATTTGAGCAAGTGATTCAAATACTCGAGGATATGCTTCGATGTTGTGTTTTGGAGTTCAAAGGTAACTGGGAGAGATTTCTATCGTTGGTTGAATTTGCATACAACAATAGTTATCAATCAAGCATTAAAATGGCATCGTACAAAGAATTATATGGTTGAAAGTGTTGAATTTCGATATACTAGAGTAAACTCAGTGAGAAAAAGCTTTTCGAGGTTGATTTGATACGAGTAACTGAGGAAAAGGTTAAAGTGATACGAGACAGTTTGAAAGCAGCTTCGGATCGTCAGAAATCCTATGCGTATTTGAAAAGGAAAGGCATTAAATTCCAAGTCGGCGAAAAATTATTTTTGAAAATATCACCCTAGAAAAAAGCTCTTCATTTTGGTCAGAAAGGAAAGCTTAGTCCAAGGTTTATCGGGTCGGTAGCTTACAGATTAGCCTTGTTATTGGAGTTAGAAAAGATTCAAAATGTGTTCCTTGTGTCTATGTTACGACAGTACCAATCAAATCCTTTACATGTGATTTCACCTGTTGATGTTTGGATTCAGCCAGATATGACGTACATTGAAGAACCGATCAGAATTCTACCTCAAGAGGTTAAAGGATTGAGAAATAAAAGCATAGTTTTAGTGAAAGTTCTTTTGCAACGTCATAGGTTAGAAGAGGCTACCTAGGAACCGGAAGAAGATATGAAAGTGCAATAGCCGAACCTCTTTTCTGCTAAGATTTTCAGAGACGAAAATTCCTTTAGGAGGAGAGTTGTAACAGCCCATTTTCAGTGAAATCGGAACAGTGGTTTTGGGACTATAAATTTGATGAGTAAATTATTATTTTATTATTATTTTAATTTCTATGTTATGTAAGCTAACATGTTTGTGTTGATGCTTAGGCTTTGGCCAAGCTATTGGTTGGATCATGACATGCTAAATTTTAATGTTATGTAATGAAATGGTAAATTAGGTTTTACATTATACAAACTTACTAATCATTCATGCTTACTTTGTGCTATTTTCTATGTTTTATAGTGAACCAGACACTCATTCAGGTTGGAAGCTTGTCAGAGACCTATCACATTATCCATCGGCTTTATCGATAGATTTTGATGATTTTGAGTCATGGTTATAATGGCATGTATAGGTGTTTTATGGTTGATGAAATAGCAATTATGTTTGGCTTATAAATATGGTATTTTGGGTGATGGAATAGATGTTATGTTAACATGTATGTATAGTCTTTTAGTGATTGCTATTTTGGCATTTTGGTGCTTAAATGATGTAGTTGGAATGATGAATAAAAATGCATGCTATGGAATGTTGTTTTGATATGCTTGAATGTTTTCATTGAGGTACGGTTTGATATGGGAATACATAGTGAATAATGAGTAGATAAATGGATAATTTGGTATATTCGAATGTGGTTAGCATATGGCCAAGTTTGCTAAGGTTTAGTGATGATAGTTGTTGAATGGTCAAATTGGTATATTTGAGTATGATTGGTATGTGAACATTGTGGTAAAAGTTGTTATAGAATTAGTTCCAATGATTGGTCGATTTATGGCTAAACTTGGCAAATGTGTAATCAAGTTTGATTGTTGTGATTGAGGTGCCTTTTAGGCATATTGGTTGTATGGTTAAATACTATGATGTCTAGCTTGAATATGCATGAATTATGTACAATTTGGATGCATGAAAATAGGTGCATTTGGCTTGTGTAAATGACCAAGTTTTGGGTGAGTAAAAGGGACTGAAAATGACCTATTTTTGTCTACACGGCCTAAGACACGGGCGTGTCTCTCAGCCGTGTGTCCCCTGTAGGTTTCAAAGGGTTGCAAATCAGGTAGTTACACGGCCTAGCACACGGGCATGTAAGGCCATTTTGAGAGGTACATGGCCTGGCACATGAGCGTGTGAGGCCATTTCGAGAGGTACACGGCTTGGCACACGGGCGTATGGCTTGGCCGTGTGACCCAAGTCAAATAGTTACACTGGTTGGGACACGGTCGTGTGTCCCTATTTCAAATGCCCACATGACTTGAGACATGGGCGTGTACTCACACGGCCTAGCCACACGGTCGTGTGTCCCCTACAGTATGAAAATTTTCAACGTTTTCCTAAAAATTCTATATGTTTCTGATTTAGTCCTGATTCATTTCTAATGTGCTGTTAGGGCCTCGAGGGCTCGTATAAGGGACAATTTGTGTGAGAATGATTGATTTTTCCATGAATGATGTTATGATTTAAATGCTTTGAATATTTGATAGTTTTGAGTTGGAAACTTTCGGTAATGCTTCGTAACCTTATTCTGGCAACAAATACGGGTTAGGGGTATTACATTACTGGTTCCACAAATGTCAAAAAATGAAGTCAAAAATGTTTTCTCTAGTTTAATGGGTCAGTGGTTCACGGAATTCAAGTCAACCAATCCTGTGGCTCAGTAATCTCCACCCTCTGTTGTACCTCATGTGGTACTTCTACCTACTCAGACAATCAAAACGAGTCGCAAATCCCTATTGATAAAGTTAGAAACTGTGGAGCCGAGGAATTTAGGGGCAGAACCGACGATGATCTTGCTAAAGCTAAGTGCTGACATGAAAACATCTAGCGAGTTTTTCATGAAATGGCCTACTCTCGTAATGATTATTTGATATGTGTTGTATTGTTAATGAAAGATGAAGCTTATAGTTGGTGGTCAACATTAATAGCTATAGTACCAAGGGAAATTTTTAATTGAGATTTCTTCAAAACAAAGTTTAAGAAGAAGTATGTTAGTAAATGTTATCTAGATGAAAAAAATAAATAATTTCTTAAAATAAAGCAGAGAAATAAATCAGTAGCTGAGTAAGAAAGAACGTTTGTATATCTCAGCAAGTATGCTTGTGAAATTGTACCGAATGAGGGAGAAATGTGCATTCAATTTGAAGATGGATTAAATGATGCAATTAAAATGATGATTGGAGGGACAGAAGTACGACAATTCATAATATTATCTGATCAGACTCAAAAGATGGAGGAAGTTTATAATAACAAGAAACAGAGAGAAAGGATGGCTCGATAATATGATAAAATAAGCTTTTCTAAGTCATTCTCTATATCGTCGAAAAAGAAGACAACGGAAGATTTTAGTCGTGGAGTTCACCATCTAGGTTTTCGGGTAAAAATAAATCAGTGCAACATGATTCAAAGTCTCAGATTAAACCTGCTGACAGCGTGGCTGGTGTTCAGAATGTTCTAAGATCTGTGTGTGAGCATTGTAGAAAACCACATGCTGGTGAGTGCAGAACCAAAACAGGTGTGTGATATAGATTTGGTTCGAAAGATCATTTTATACGGAATTGCCTGAGATTGGTTGGAGATAATGAAGAAAAGAATGAAAAAGAGTTCCTACTTGAGCATATGCTATCTGAGCTAGATCAGAAGAGTAGACATCCTGGTAAGTGTAATAATAATTGTAGTAGCACTAAAGATACAACTGTCAGATCAGAAGTTAGAGTTCCTACTTGAGCAAACGCTATCTAAGCCAGAGAGGAAGCTACTGCACCTGATGTTATTGCTGGTACATTCTATCTCTTTGATGTTACTATGGATGTATTGATTGACCCCGGGTCAACTCATTCATATATTTGCACGTCATTAGTAACATATAAGAATTTACCTGTTAAGTTAATGGAGTTTAATGTTAGAGTTACTAACCCACTGGGTCATAGTGTGTTAGTTAATTCAATATGTCGTAATTGTCCACTGAGAATTCAGGGCTGTCATTTTCTTGCTAATTTGATGTTGTTACCATTTCATGAATTCGATATCCTTTTGGGAATGGATTGGTTCAAGCTACATAATGTTGTGGTAAATTGTAAACAGAAATAGATTGATCTTAGATGTCAGATGAGTGAAATGGTTACAGTCGAGTCTGATAGATCAAACAATGTTATTGGAGTTATTTAAGCTATTATGGCACAAAAATTAATTCACAAAGGTTGTGAGGCGTTTTTAGCCTATATTCTTGATACTCGTGATTTAGAGTCAAAACTTGATCAAGTACCGATTGTAAATGAGATTATAGAAGTGTTTCCTAAAGAATAATTAGGATTGCCACCAGAACGTAAAGTTGAATTTGTTATTGATCTGATACCTGGAACAACGCCGATATCGATCTCGCCATATCGAATGGCACCAGTTGAGCTAAAAGAACTTAAAGCACAGTTGCATGAATTGGTAGACAGAGGTTTTATTTGACCAAGTGTGTCTCCTTGGGGTGCACCTATGTTATTTGTGAAAAAGAAAGATGGGTCATTGAGGTTATGTATTGATTATAGGCAGTTGAATAAAGTTACAATAAAGAATACATATCATTTGCATTATATTGACGATTTGTTTGATCAGTTGAAAGGTGCAGCAATATTCTTGAAAATAGATCTCAGATCAGGTTATTATCAGTTGCGAGTTAAAGATCTAGATGTGCCAAAAAATATTTTCAAAACTCACTATGGGCATTATGAATTTCTGGTGATGTTGTTTAGATTAACTAACGCTCTTGCTGCTTTTATGGATTTAATGAATTGAGTTTTTCAACCACATTTGGAAAGATTTATGGTTGTATTTAGATAATATTTTGATATAGTCTAAAACAAAATTTGAGCATGCTCAGCATTTAAATATTTTTTTACAAATTTTGCACGAGAAATAGTTGTATGCAAAGTTCAGTAAATGTGAGTTTTAGCTCAAGGTGGTTGGATTTCTAGGTCACGTAATTTCTGTGGATGGAATCCGTGTTGATCCGAGTAAAATTTCTGCTATTTTCAACTGGAAAGCTCTGAAGGTTGTTTCAGATGTACATATTTTTCTCAGCTTAGCTGGTTATTATAGTCGTTTTGTTAAGAATTTTTTGATAATTGCTTTACCGATTACCAAGCTGTTACAAAAAAATGTTTAGTTTATTTGGTCAGATAAAAGTCAGCAGAGTTTCGATCAGTTGAAAAATATGTTGACAGAAGCTCCTGTACTGACTTAGCCTGAATTCGCGAAAGAATATGTTGTTTACAGTGATGCGGTGCTCAGTGGGTTGGGTTGCATATTGATGAAAGCCGAGAAAGTAATAACATATGCTTCTTGCCAATTAAAGCCAAATGAGAGAAACTACCCGACTCACGATCTTGAATTGGCTGCGATTATTTTTGCTTGGGATTGTGATGGTTCACGTTTAGTCGAACTAAAAATTAAACCAATGTTTCTTCAGCAAATTTGAGAATTGCAAAATGATGACTCAAAATTATTAGCTAAACGAGAACAGATTCAGAGTGATTAGACTACAGAGTTCAATGTTGATGTTGAAAGTTTAATGTACATTCACAATAGACTATGCGTTCCAAACAATTTGGAGTTGAAGTGAGACATTTTGTTTGAAGCTCATAGTAGTACGTACTTTTTTCATCCGAGTAGAATGAAAATATTTTGTGATGTAAAACAGATGTATTGGTAGCCGGCTATGAAACGCAAAGTTTCTGAGTTCGTAGCTAAATGTTTAGTTTGCTAGCATGTGAAATCTAAACATCAGGTACCGTCTGGATTATTAAAACCTATGATGATCCTAAAATGGAAATGGGAGTGAGTCATAATGGATTTTTTATCTGGTTTGCCTGTATCACCGTGAAAGAAAAATCCAATTTGGGTTATTGTTGATAGATTGAAAAAGTCGGCTCATTTTTTTTGGTCAAAATGGATTAATCGCTTGAAAAATTAGTTGAGTTGTATGTGCCAGAGATCATCAGATTGCACGGAGTTTTGGGTACGAAACCAAATTTTAGTACAACATTTAATCCCCAGACTGATGGATAGTTAGTGTGAGTAATACAGATTTTTGAAGACATGTTACGATGTTGTATCCTTAAATTTGAAGGTACCTTGGAGAAATTTCTATCGTTAACTAAATTTTCTTATAATAACAATTATCAATCTAGTATTAAAATTGTACCATTTGAAGCTTTATACGGAAGAAAATGTAGAACACCGTTGTACTGCTTCGAGTTGAGCGAATCTAAATTAGTTGGAACCGATTTGATCCGTGAAAATAAAGACAAGGTCTGTATTATTCGTGATTGTTTAAAAGTTGCATCTGATCGCCAGAATTCTCGCACGCAGATTTGAATAGAATGATATAGAATTTTCCATTGGCAATCAAGTGTTTTTGAAGGTTTCATCGTGGAAGAAAATGCTTTGGTTTGGTAGAAAAAGGGAAATTGAGTCCGAGGTTTATCGGATTGTACGAGATTATCACTTGTAAAATCATTAAATGTTTTAGATTGTTCCACGGATGAGTTTGAGGTGTATATGAAAGTTTATGATAGATTATTAAGCTTGGCTGTTAAATAGGACTATTTTGTAAAGTAATTTTCGTTGATTTTAATGTTAAATAAATAAATTGTTTAGATGGTAGAATTCCATGGTATTGTTGTGAACTAATGATGAATTGAGCGATATTTAAAAGCCTTAGATATTCGAATAGCATGGGTTGTGTTCAGATAAGGTTAATTTTGTAATTTTCAGGTTTAATGATTAAATTGAATAAAGTGTAATTATTTGGGGCAAAAGTGAAAAATTGTAAATAGGAAGTTATATGTATTAAATTGAATAATATATGAAATTTAGGCTAATAATTGAAATAAATTATATTATAAATCAAGATCAAGTTGATAATCGTGAAAAGGGAAAGGTTACGAAATAGTCCCTGAATTTTTGTTGATCCTGTAATTTAGCCCTGGTAAGTTCGTACGATTTAATTTTGTATAAATTTAAATGTTACATTATTTGTGAATTGAATTGTTAAATACCCTGAAATTATTGATTATAATAACGAATATGAGTTGAGGAAGTAATGAAATGAATCATTGTTGTTCGATATATGAATTATGAGCCGATGAACGTAAGATAGGATACAATTGGCATGCCAATAGGTTATATGATGTGCTGTATGAGATTGATTGGTGTTGACATGATAGTTTTTTTATTTATTATTATTTACTGAATATACCAAAGTTCAGCATTTTTTGCTGACTACCATGTATATTACAGTGGTTCAGGTGTGTCTCCGGGGGCAGATGTAAAGCCTTTGGGCTTGGCACTCAGCTCCAAGGTGTGTTCCGAAGGGATGGTTAGCCTACGGGCTTGGCACTTACTCTACTAATCTTTCCTATCATTTTATTTTTACAAAATCACCATAACGTATCTAGTTATCCTTCAATATGCATGGCCAAACGTCTATGATCATGCAATTCAGGACCAAAGAAAATGGTCAACACAAATATCGTTTTTAGCTTGGATTTTGTATAGAGGTTCATCATGAAGGTTTTTCTTGCTCAAAATAGGTACTAAAGATGAATAAATAGGGTTAGCTTTTTGGATTTAGGTGTATACCAAACAATGTCTTAGGTTATCCCTAGGTATCTCAATATTCATAAATTTAGTCAACCAAAGAATCACAAATTCAATAATTTATCATTCATACTAGCATGCTAATTTCCTTGTATTCTCTAGATCACAAATTTAACAAATTCAACAATTTCTTAATGCCTATTTATAGTGTAATATAAATAACTTAATAGTCTAATAATAAAATATTTAAAATCACCTATCATCATGCCAAATTTATCGTAAATGCAATCAACCTATGTACATGCTCCTAACCAATCACTTGTATTTCTAAAAGATTAAGCACACAATTGACAAGAAAAATAAAAAAAAGCATAAAAATTTAAAATAAAAATTATATGTTACTACCCCCTACACTTTAGATAACACATTGTCCTTAATGTGTAACCCTAAAAAAATAAGGAAAAAAAGTTACTCGGTTGATCGTTTTAGACATCTTGTGTACTGATTAAATCGACCAAGTCTAGACTTAAGATGTAGGAGTTGTAGATTAAGCAATAGTACACTAATTTAACATTAATTAGGTGTGGGTTCTGAACATTGTGTGTGATTGTATAATGATCTATAACTGTATTTGATTGCTGAAATTTTGTGCATGGCCGAATGGTAAGTGAAATTGGTAGATTGAATGATTGAGATAAGTAAATTAATCAAGCGATGTATTTATTAAATATGTTTCATGAATTGAATTTTTGCATGACTTGAAATATGGCGATTGTGATATTGAGTATTGTTGCTTTGTAAGCATGCCATTATTTGAAATTGAATTGACTAAAGCATGAAAGTATGCCATTTTTTTATATATGGAAAGTATAATATGTATGAATTGTTTCATTGAAAAGCATGTCATATTGCATTGCATGGAGTTCGTTTTTGTGGATGACGGGTGAGTTTCAGGGTGTATTGGCGGTAAACCTGCAATAACTGGTTAATCAGTATACTGCATCCGTGTATTAAGGAGATTGGAAGCTTGTCTGCAATTGATATTGGCGATTTATTCGCAACCTTAATTGGTATTTTTAACTACAAGATTGATATTGATGGTTCAACCATATTGAGCTTCGGCTCCAATTGTTTGGTACTCAGACGACGAGTTCTGGGGAGACTTGTGGTGTGTAGCAGGCGGTATGGGTAGGACAGGTATTGTTGCAAAAGTGTGCCATGACTTGATGTTTTAGCAAAGATGACGAGTTATGTAAACATTGACAAAGATGATAATTTTCAAAGAATGGTTTTATTTGGCCATTTTGATGGTGCATGTAGTAAATGTAACCTTCAAGATCTGGTCATAACATCTAGGTTAGGTATGGGGTGTTACACATTATTTGGTAAAAAAATAATCTGAAGTAGTGTTTGGAAAGCCTGTAACGACCTGACTTTCGGTGGTATCAAAAAATAAGGTGTAATATCCCATTTTTCAGTGGTAATGGAATAATGGTTTTGAGACCACAAATCCGATATGTGAAGTTGAATTTTATAATTTCATTAATTTTATAGGGTGCATTGGATTCGTGTTAAATTTTTGTGCTGAAATTTTAACGTTTAGTTAGTTAATTAAGTAAAAAGGACAATTAAATTTTTATTTGGCATGTTTATTATTAGGGATAAAATTGTACTTAATTAATAAAATGATAAAGAATAATAAAAATAAAAATTGTATCATCTTCTCTAGGTTTTACCACCGAAAGTTGAAAGGGAGAAACACCATTGAAATGCTTAGGGAGGTTTGGCTATAGTTCCTCTTGCATATCAAGACTTGAACCAAAGAGAGAATAACCGATGAAAAGGGAAAATAACGGGTCTCTGCGTGTTGACCGGAATTAAATCATAGATAAGTTCATAGTATTTCAATACGTAAACGAAATTCTAGTTGCAATCTTATATTATTGTTCCTTAGTTTATATGATTATAGATAATTATTGTATAAATGCACATACGTGCCCCTGTTTGTACTTCGGTACCGTTGAATGCCCATATGTTCCTTTGTACTTCCGTACCCCTAAATGCACATATGTGGCCCTGTTTGTACATCAGTGCCCTTGAATGCACATATGTGCCCCTGTTCGTACTTCGATACCCCTGAATGCACATACATGTCCCTATTTGTACTTCAGTACCCCTGAATGCACATACGTGCCCCTGTTTGTACTTTAATACTCCTAAAGGCAACATACTTGCTGTTGATTTTATTCTGGTATCTCTGAGAACATTATATCGTTACATGATCTCCTCATTTGTCTTCTTCAAATTTCAATACTCAAATAATATGTGAACCATTTCTAATTATATTTAGATTAAACGTTATATTATGTCCTTACTAAGTTATGTAAGCTTATGAATTTTCGTGGATTGTTTTATAGATAATTGTTGCTAACTTTCTGGAAGGATCAACCAACTGGCTCACACTATCCATCTAAGTTAGTAATTTTTGTATCTTTTTTGTAGTGGCATGTATATAAAGATAAAGATGTGGATTTGAAATGTTGATAGATGTAGTTCATGAATGAGATGTGTGTTTTGTTTAAAGGTATGTTTTGTATTCATAAAAAAAGTATAAATATATAATGTATAGATGAACACCTTCATGTGTAGTTGTTCAATGAAGTGGTCATAATCATAGTGTAATGTTTATTTGCTTATTGTCTTAAAGGATGTCTTTTGATCATTTTTGTGGCTAAATGTTTAGTATATATGTGGTGCCTTTGAATGACATATTGGTTAGATGAAATAGGTTGATTGATTTGGTATGTTTAGATGTGTTGGAATAGTGCCTAGGTCTTTTGAATGTATGCATAATTAGGGCGGTGGAATAGGTATGGTTCAGTCTTAAAATGAAAAAATTATTGGGTCAAATTTGGTACACACGGCCTAGGACATGGGATGTCACACAGTTGTGTGACACATACGGCTTAGCGACACGGTCATGTGTCATTTGTAAATTCCTAGTGTTTTAAGTTAGTGAGTTACACAGCCTAGCACACGGCCATGTGACCCTACTTAGTGAGTTATATGGGTAAGGACACGGGCTTGGACACGATCGTGTGTCCCTTATTTGATTGTTACATGGCCTAGGCTATGTTACAAGGCCGTGTGACCCCTATTTTCGCATTTTTGCATCATTTTCTTAAAACCTCTGTTTTGTTTCAAATTAGTCTCAAATTGTTTCTAAACTATTTTTAGGGCCTCAAAGGTCTGATTTAAAACCCTCTGATTTAAAACCCAGTTGTATATTTTTTATAGGTTTTTAATAAGTTTTCGTTAATTACTATTTAATGACATTAAAGATATATATTTTTTATATAAATTGTTTGGATTTGCTTAGTAATACTCTATAACCCTAACCCGATAGTGGAGATAGGTTAGGGGTGTTACATTTAGTGGTATCAAAGCTTCGATTTAGTCGATTTTAGGACTAACATAGCGGTGTCGGGTTTAGTATATACATGCCACATATACCCTGTGATAGTGTGATGTTGTTGATCCGCTCTAATATTGTATTTTCTTATTTATTCAAGATGTCGACTGAGTTGAACCAGGCTGTAGTTAACAAAGTTGAAAGTAATGTTGAAGCTTTAAATCCTGAAGCAATAGTGCATCGATTCCATAGTCTTTTGGTGATGAAATGAGAAATGTGTTTCTCGGGATGATAAACCAATGGTTCAATGAATTTAAGCAAACAAATCCTGCAACTCTGCAAGCTCCACCCTCTACTGTGCATTCTTCGGCACCCCTAGGTCCTCAAAATCCTATACCTGTGATAGTTACTTGTGTATCAATAGATAAAATCTGAAAACGTGGAGCGAAAGAATTTAGAGGCAAGGTTGATGATGATCCTGTAAGAATATGCCTAAAGATCAATCATGAGATGGTTGTAATAACATACTTGATTTATTATTTTTATTAATATATGGTGTTGCCATTATTATTTCAGTTTCTTTTCTGTGTGTATAAATAAATTGTTCTATAATAATGTCCTGAGAATAATATGATTATTCTTAAAAGGTCCTTAGTCAAGTAGTATTGTTGGCCAGGACAACAATAATGCATTAAGACTAACATGTAGTTGATTGATGATAAAGAGTTTTCATTGATATGGAGTGTCAAAATCAATGCAGGAATATATGTGTTAGAGAACAACATATTGGACTGACCCGTTATGAGTATGTTTCTTGGATTATTATGTAATTGTCACAACATTACTCATAGTGATTAATATGTATATGATCCTCAGACTTGAGATCATCATTATCCCAACATCGTGAGTTGTATATTTTGATACAGTCAAACGTACACTGTAACTGGTTATTCTATAAAGGCTGATGTTGGATATACCACAATCTATGTAGAGGGATATGGTTGATCGATATAAGATAAGTCCCTCCTACATAATGGGAGTAATATCTTAGGCCGCTTGATTGAGTGAGACTAGAAATGCATGGCCATGATGAAATAAGCTGATATGAGATTTCATACTTATTTGTATATCATAGTCTACTTAAGATATCAAGGAACATAGGATGGACTATGCAAGTGTGACTATTCCATGACTTGTGTCCAACCCAGAGATAAAGGACTTAAGGATTAATGCATGAAAGGTTAATCGCAAAAAGGTTATGCCAAATCATGATTTCTTATAACTTAGGTAGCAATGATGCATTGCTAGATGCCACTCATTGTTTGCAACATTAGAATCATTCTAGTATTACTGCTAACGTTACAAGAACCTACAGGGTCACACCCTATGGTTGAAATGAATGGAATAAAACATAGTTGGTATTGTGTTTGGTTGTCACATGAATGAATTTAATTGAGTAATAAAATATCGAACATATTATATGTACAAGGTTGTTGTACACAAAATGAGAACATGGTTCTATGAATATATGAATTTGGTTCGTATATAAATTCAAATAAATATAGTTTACCGAAATCATTATTATAATTAATGTAATTATAATATTCATTTAAAACATTGTTATATTTATTTAATTTCAATTATGATTATTATGTTTGAATAAATATTTAATAAATTATGATTCATTATATATATACCAATTATAAGAGGGAAAAGTGTGTTTTTTTTTTAAAAAGAACCCTAAAAAATTAAAAATCTCATTTTTCTTTACTTAAAAAGTCCAACAGTCGTCAAGCAAAGTGGTTGTCCAAAAATAGTTTTGGGGATTTCTTCTGTTCATTGTCAACTGGGTGGATTATGTAGAGGCCGGAGTCAGGAAAGGTTGCGGCTTGGTTCGATAGTAGATCAGAATACTCGTTGCTGAAGCGTCACTGTCTATCCAGTTTAAAGATTCGGTAATTTCGAAACATTTATTTCACCCCGATTCGTTCCTCGCACATGGATCCATGGTTTGGATCACCGGATGTATTAAGTTTTGCTGCGCCATGGGTGTTCCGGCATTCCAATAGATCCTACAAAAGCCAAGTATTGTTTATTGAATATGAAAAGAGTTTTCATAGAATTGACTTACACTCCTGAAGACTATTTGAGATGTGTTGTGTCGTTGTTAAAAGATAAAGCGTACTTATGGTGGGACACTTTGAGAATGATGACATCAAATGATTGCATTAATTGGGATTTCTTTTAGATTGAATTCAAGAAGAAGTATGTTAGTCGATTTTTTATTGACAAGGAAAAGAAAGAATTTCTTGAATTAAAATAGGGGAGTCGGTTTGTAGCGAGTATGAATGGGAATTTGTACAGTTAAGCAAGTATGCCCTTAATATAGTGTCAAATGAAGAAGAAATGTGTATTAAATTTGATGACGGGTTGAATGATGATAATCGTATGTCTATGGCAGCATTAAAGTTACTAGAATTTGTAAAACATTCTGAACAAGCCCAAAAAATTGAAGAAATATTCAAAAGTAAACGACAATCATATTTGAAATTTTAAGATTTGAACAAAAGAGGGTCGTTTAAGTGTGCTTAAACAACTTCATCGAAGAAATTTAGAAATGAGATAGGTCAATCGGCTGCCCCTTCAGAGTTCACTAGCAAAGATAAACTGAGGTAACACAATTTTAAGTCTGTTAATTCTCTAGTGGATAGTGTCAGAAGTGTAAGAAATGTTGAGAGAACCATTCCTGTTTGTGATGATTGTAACATAAGGCATTTTGGAGAGTGTCGATCAAAGTTGGGAGCTTGTTTCTGTTGCGGATCTACTGATCATTTCCTTCATGATTGTCCAAAAAGGCAAAATGATTTTGGAAATCAAATAAACAAGCCTGAAGCAACCTCACAAAGAGGTAGAGGATTTGGAAATGGTAGGAATACTACTTTTGGTCGAGGGAAGAATAGTGATATGAATGAACGATCTGAAGCAAGAACACCGGCCAGAGCCTATGCAATTAGAGCTCGTGAGGAAGCTACTGCCCCAGATGTTATTACTGGTACTTTTTCTTTCTTTGTTATTAATGTATATGCATTGATTGATCCTGGACCAACTCACTCGTATATATACACTACATTAGTAGACAAAAAGAATTTGCCTATTGAGTCCACTGAATATACTATCAAAGAAATGAATCTACTGGGTCAGTATGTTTTAGTTAATCAGATCTGTAAATCATGTCCACTGAAAGTTAGTGGTTACGATTTTCTCGCTAGTTGGATGTTGTTACCTTTTGATGATTTTGATCTGATTTTGGGAATGGATTGGTTGTCTGAGCATGATGCAATAGTGAGTTGCCAAAGGAAACAAGTTAGTTTGAAATGTCCAAATGGTGAATTTATTTGTGTTAGGACAGATGGGGTTAATTGTACTATAAATTTAGTTTCAGCACTGTTAACTAAAAAATTGATTAAAAAGGGATGTGAAGCTTATTTATCATATTGATTAAAAAGGGATGTGAAGCTTATTTATCATACATTCTTGATTCGAAATTGGTTGAATAAAAAATTGAGCAAGTGTCGGTAGTCAAAGAATATGCTGATGTTTTTCCTAAAGAACTGCCTGGGTTGCCACTGACTTGAGAAGTAGAATTTGTGATCGAACTTGTGCCTGGAACAACTTCACTTTTGATAACACCATACAAGATGGCCCCTACAATATTGAAAGAGTTAAAAATACAGTTGCAAGAGTTGTTAGATCACAGATTTATTCAACTGAGTGTGTCACCTTAGGGTGCTCCAGTTTTGCTCGTGAAGAAGAAAGATGGGTCAATGAGACTATGTATAGATTATTGACAGCTGAATAGAGCCACCATTAAGAATAAATACATGTTACCTCGTATTGATGATTTGTTCGATCAGTTAAAGGGAGCTACAGTGTTTTTGAAGATTGACTTGAGATCCGGATATTACCAACTGCAAGTTAAAGAGTAAGATGTACCCAAAACTGTATTCAGAACAAGATATGGTCACTACAAATTTCTAGTGATGCCATTCAGTTTGACTAATGCTCTTACGGCATTCATGGACTTGATGAATCAAGTATTTTAGCCATATTTAGATCAGTTTGTTGCGATATCCATTGATGATATCCTGATATATTCACTGAATGAGTCAGATCATGCCGAACATTTAAAACTTGTGATGCAAACTTTGCATGAAAAATAAATTTATGCGAAATTCAGTAAATGCAAATTTTGGCTACAAAAAACTGGTTTTCTGGGACATGTTATATCTGCTAATGGAATTAGGGTTTATCCAAATAAAGTATTTGTGATCGTTGATTGGAAAATTCCAAATAATGTTTTTGTAGTTTGAAGTTTCTTGGGACTAGCAAGATACCATAGGTGATTTGTTAAAAACTTCTCCATTATAGCAACTTCGATGACTAAACTGCTACAGAAAGATGTTAGTTATGTTTGGACAAAAAATTACCATAAAAGTTTTGAGCAGTTCGAGAATATTTTAACCAAAGCTCATGTTTTGATTCGGCCTGAATCCGAGAAAGAGTTTATTGTTTATAGTAATGCGTCGCTTTGTGGTTTAGGATGTGTTTTGATACAAAATAGAAAAGTAATGGCCTACGCTTCTAGGCAGTTGAAACCTTGTGAGCGAAATTACTCGACACGCGATTTGGAGTTAGCTACAATTGTTTTCGCTTTGAAGATATGGCGACATTATTTGTATGGGGAGAAATTTCATATTTTTACTGATCATAATAGTTTAAAATACTTAATGACTCAAAAAGAATTGAATTTACGTCAACGCATATGGCTCAAATTATTAAAAGATTATGATTTGGTAATTGACTATCATCCTGGGAAAGCTAATATAGTTGTTGATGCCTTAAGTCGGAAGTCTTTATTTACTTTGAGCACTATAAATGTAAATTTGTCATTGGAGCGTGATGGTTCTCTTTTGGCTGAGTTGATCGTAAAGCCAACATTTTTATCGAAAATTTAAGAACTTTAGAAAGATTATTCAAATTTGTGTTCAAGACTTGAAGTAATGAAAAGTGGTCAAAAGATTGATTTTAGTATCGGCATTGACGATTGTTTGTATTTCCAAAATTGAATTTGTGTACCGAATGATTCTGGACTAAAACGAGAATTGTTGAATGAAGTTTCCAATAGTGTTTATTCAATCCAATCTGGGAGTACGAAAATGTATAATGACATGAAATGAAGTTATTGGTGGCCTGGTATGAAGAGAGAAATATCAGAATTTGTGTCGCGATGCTTAGTTTACCAGTAGGTGAAAGCCGAACATCAGATACCATCGGGTTTGTTGTAACCAGTAATGATCCCTGAGTGAAAATAGGAACCAGTCACCATGAATTTTTCTTCGGATTACCTTTAACTCTAAAAAGAATTCTATTTGGGTTGTTGTTGATAAGTTAACGAAATCAACTCATTGTCTACCCATCCAGACTGATTATTCACTTGAGGAATTGGCAGAATCATATGTTTCAGAAATATTGAAATTTTATGGGGTACCCTTGTTGATTATATTAGATCGTGATCCAAGGTTTACTTCTAGATTTTGGGGTAAGTTGCACGAAGCTTTAGGCTCGAGGTTAAATTTTAGCACCCCTTTCTATCGGCAAACAGATGGTCAGTCGGTGCGAGTCATTTAGGTTTTAGAAGATATGTTGCGGTGTTGTATCATTTAATTCGAGGGAAGATGGGAATAGTATTTCTCATTAGCTGAATTTTTGTATAATAATAGATATCAAGCAAGCATAAAGATTGCTCCATACAAGGCTTTATACGGACGTGAATGTAGAAGTTCTTTGTATTGCTCTGAATTGAATGAGTAGAAGTTAACCAAGGTGGATTTGGTTCTTGAAACTGAAGAAAAAGTTGGAGATTTTTGAGATAACTTGAAAGCTACACCAGATTGTCAGAAGTCTTATGATGATCTAGAAAAGGAGAAATATCGAGTTCTCAGTTGGCGAAAAAGTATTTTTAAAAGTTCCGCCCTAGAAGAAAATATTATGATTTGGTAGAAAGGGGAAACTCAATCCTAGATTCATTGAGCCGTATGAAGTTCTTGAAAGAATAGGATTGGTAGCATACTGTTTAGCCTTACCACCAGAACTTAACAGAATTCACAATGTCTTTCATGTTTCCATGCTTCGACGATATAGATCTGATCAGTCGCATATTTTGTCTATGGAAGAAATTAATGTACAGAGAGATTTAACCTATAGTGAAGAACCTGTAAAAATCTTAGCTTGGGAAACAAAAGAACTGAGAAATAAGTTTTTATCGTCAGTTAAAGTATTATGGCAAAATCATGGACTTGAAGAGGCAACATGGGAAACGGAGGAAAACATGAAGTCTCAATATCCAAATATTTTCTCCAGTAAGATTTTTAGGGATGAAAATTCCTTTAGAGGAAGCGTTGTAATATCCCATTTTTCAATGGTAACGGAATAGTTGTTTCGAGACCAGAAATCCAATATGTGAAGTTGATATTTTATAATTTAATTAATGTTTATAGGGTTGCATTGGATTCGTGTTAAATTTTGGTGATGAAATTTTAACATTTAGTCGGTTAATTAAGTAAAAATGATTAAATTGTGAAAGATGTAAAACTTAGTAATTATTGAATTGTAATGATTTGATAGTTTAATTACCAAAGGAGAAGGGACTTCAGTAGTAATTAGATCATAGAGAAGTTAGATGGACAGTAAAGGACGATTAAATTGTCATTTGGTATGTTTATTAATAGGGATAAAGTTGTAATTAAGTAATAAAATGATAAAGAATAAAAAAAATTGTATCATCTTCTCTAGGTTCTACCACCGAAAGTTGGAAGGGAAAAACACCATTGAAGTGCTTAGGGAGGTTTGGCCATAGTTCCTATTGCATATCAAGACTTGAATCAAAGAGACAATAACCAAGGAAACGGGAAAATAGCAAAATAGTCCTTGCATGTTGACCGAAATTAATTTGTAGGTAAGTTTATAGTATTACAATACATAAATGAAATTTTACTTGTAATCTTATATTATTGTTCCTTAGTTTATATGTTTATAGATAATTATTGTATGAATGCACATATGTGCCCCTATTTGTACTTCGATACCCCTGAATGCACACACGTGCTTCTGTTTGTACTATGGTACCCCTGAATGCACATACGTGCCCCTGTTTGTACCTTGATACCCTTGAATGCGCATATGTGCCCCTGTTTGTACTTCGATACTCCTAAAGGCAATATACCTGCTCCTGATTTATTCTGGTATCTTTGTGAACATTATATTGTTACATCATCTCATCATTTCTATACTTGAAATTTTAGTAATAAAAAAATATGTGAACCGTGTCTAATTGTATTTAGATTAAATGTTATACTATGTCCTTACTACGCTATGTAAGCTTATGAGTTTTTGTGGATTGTTTTGTAGATAATCGTTATTGTCTTTTAGGAAGGATCAACCAGCCGACTCATACTATCAATCTAAGTTAGTAGTTTTATATAAATATGTGGTTTTAGAATATTGATAGATGTAGTTCATGAATGAGACGTGTGTTTTGCTTAAGGTATGTTTTTTATTAATAAAACAAGTATACATATATAATGTATAAATGAACACCTTGATGTTTAGTTGTTGAATGAAGTGGTCTTAATCATAGTGTAATGTTTATTTGCTTAATGTCTTAAATGAAGTCTTTTGATCATTTTTAGACTAAATATTTACTATATATGTGGTGTCTTTGAATGGCATATTGATTATATGAAATAGGTTGATTGATTTGGTATGTTTAGATGTGTTGGAATAGTGCCTAGGTCTTTTGAATGTGTGCACAATTGGAGTGGTGGAATAGGTATGGTTTTGTCTTAAAATGACAATTTTTGGGTAAAATTTAGTGCGCACGGCCTGGGACACGAGCTGCCACACGGCCTAGTGACACACCCGTGTGTCATTTGTAAATTCCTAGTTTTTTAAGTCAGTGAGTTACACGGCCTAGCACATGGCCCTGTGTGGCAAGTCAAAGAGTTACACGGCCTGCGACATAGCCGTGTGACCCTACTTGGTGAGTTACACGAGTGAGGACATGGGCTGGGACACGGCCACGTGTCCTTTGTTTGATTGTTACATGACCTGGTGTAACATCCCGAAATAGGGCCTAAACAGAACAGTGGTTGTGAAACCATGAATTCGAGATAGAAAAGTTTATTGTGATTAAATTTTATGGTTTACCGATTGATTAGATGCATGTGTTAGAATATCGATAAGAAATTTCAGCGATTGCATATCTGAATAACATATTAGGATTTAATTGCAAAAGTGGGTAAATATGAGTTTTAGATGATAAAGGATTTAATCGAAGTGCATAATTGAAGTAGAGGTCCTTAAATGGTAATTAAACCATTAGATTTTCAAGGACAAAAATGGGCATGCATAGATAAAAATAACTAATGTTCTAATAAAGGGCATTTTAGTCATTTGGTAATAAAAAGAATTAAAAGGGAAAAATATGGCAAAATGGGTTCATCTTCTTCCATAGGGCCGAAACTTCAGGGGACACCATAGCTAAGGTTTCTTCACTTTCTCAAGCTCATAGTAAGTGCATCCGAGCCCTGTTTTTAATTTTTTTTTTATGTTTTTGGAGTCCTCGTAGCTCAGTTTAGCTTATTCTACCATTAATTCATGCTAGGGTTCATATTTGGAAAAATACCCATAGTTGAAATGTGTTTATTTTGATGTTTTATGGTAGAATATGAAGCTTGAAATTATGTTAAACAACTTTTGCTAGGCGATTTTAAGTGAAAACGAGTAAAACGGCATAATCAGTAAAAATACCTAATGTTCATAAGTAAATGTTAGAATGGGAATTTGATGTTTCCATAAAATGGAAAGATGTTCAGCATGTCATAAAACATAAGAATAAGGGATGAAGTTTAATTTCCAAGCTTTGGGGCAAAAGTGTAAATATGCAAAAGTTTAGGGGTAAAATTGTAATTTTTCCAAAGTTCGAGTCAAGAACTGTTTTGATGAATGTGAGTATTAAATAAGTTACATTTTCTATTACAGATCAAGAGGAACGAAATCCGGAGTTAGATCGGGGAAAGAAAAAGGTTGAGGACTAAGTTGCTAGATTTGATCGTATTTTGTACCGAGGTAAGTTTACGGTAAATAAATGCAATATTTCAATAATTATTATTAACGTTGTTATTTTCCAGCTATTATGTACTTATTTCATGAAATTATTTAATGTTGACTCAAGTATGAGATGATAGAGAATCGGTGTTAAAAAGTTCCGTTGAAACATTAGGAATGTATCGGATACAATTGTCATGACATTAAGGGGATGAGATCCCATGTAAGACCATGTTTGGGACATGGCATTGGCATTATTAACGTTATGAGAGGTCCCACGTAAGACCATGTCTAGGACATGGCGTTGGCACCGAAATGAGAGGTCCCCCGTAAGACCATGTTTGGGACATGGCCTTTGCAGTACAGAAAACATCCCATGGAAGACCATGTTTGGGACATGGCTTTGGCTAGTTATTATCAGATAGGAATCCCGAGTATCCTTAGTATTCCAAGTGATTCAACATGCTAGTAAATAGACTATGTTACATGAAAGTTTAGGTAAAAGCTTAATGAATAGATTCAGGTTAGTTATAAGAGTTAAGAATATCTCATTTATCAATTGAGAAAGAAATTTTAGCAAGGAAGAAGTAAGTTATAATAATGAGTTATTTAAGTAATCAAGTAAGTAAACAAGTAAGAGAGTAAGTAAAGAAGAAGCAAATACCATGATACTTGATGATGATTTATGAGTATAATTATTTATGATAAATGTTGTTATTTATTTGCTCGTAAACTTACTAAGCTTTTTGCTTACCCCCTTTATTTTCCTTTCTTTTTATAGTATCACCAAGCCAATTCGAGGATCGTAAGGACGTCGGAGATCGTTTCACACTATCAACAGATCATCTCAGTATTTTGTAATAAGAAACGTTTAAAGTTATGGCATGTATAGGGCCTTAGTCATTTTGTGTACGTGTCGTTATGATATGGCTAATGAATAGCATGTAAATATTCGATAATGATTAGCTATTGAAATGACTATTTAAGAACATGTTTTGGTGTTATGTATGCCTACATGATAGTTAATACAAAGAAATTATAAAAGAGTAAGAAATTGCAATGGAATAGTTTTTGGACAGCAGCAGTGATGTGATTTTGAAAAATCACCAAGGATAGTAGAAATGAAATTAGAGAGTCAATGAGTTATAGAATTAAAGCTTATCGAGTCTATTTTCACATGAAAGAAACAGTGTAGGCAAAACAATTATATACTATGAGATATTTGAATTTCAGTGAGACAAGGTCAGAATGGTTTTTGAAGTCCACTGTTCTGAATTTAAGAAATCATTAAAAATTGTAAGCAGTGAATTCAAGAGCTATCACTATACACCACCCAAGCGAATAGATGAAAATAGTGCGTCATATTGTTAAACCCTTAATTTGATAGGAATGGTTAATATGTTGTTATCCTATTCTCTTATGAAACTATTTAGTTGGCCTAATGAGGACTCGCTAGGATTGGACAAATTTTCTGAAAATGAAAGGACATGCATTTAAGATGAAAGAGAAAACTATTAGTCACGGGTACCGAATGAAAGTTAGTGGAGGGAAATAAGCTTGTCCACTAAGTTTTCCTTTCGTGTGGACCCGTATAAAGCGAACCTTAGCTTTTTGAACAAGTTCTATACTTTCTCTGGCAATCCATATTTCCTTTCAACAATTCTCTCTGCGTTTTCTGGGAAAGCATTAGAGCTAATTCCAGTTTGAAGGATTAAAGTTCGTTGTAATCAGCTAACTTCACCATCGTGAAACCTAGTAAATAACGATGAAACTCTAGTTGTTTTTGTGATTACTTATAGTACCCTAGAGTTTCATGCTTTGGGGACAGACTAAATATTAAAGGAAGGAAACTTTCAGATTCTAGGTTTCCTAATTAAGTGTTCTTAAAAGCTTGATTAGTTCTTCTGAAAAACATGATATGATAAGTTAACTATTTATGTTAAAGCTCAAGAAACTCTCAAAAGCTCTTGACACAAGGCTAAGGGATATGTTGTTTAATCTCTGTTGCATATTTTGGTGAGGTCCTTCATACCCCATGTGTGTGTTGTACATGTCTAGTTCAAGGTAAGAGTAACACCCTTAACTCGTTTGCGTTGCCAGACTAGGGTTATAGAGAGTTACTGTACAGATTGGAACAAATAACTTCAAATCAGATTAATAATGATATTTAATATTAATTATTTAAATTTGATAAAATTCCAACAAACGTACACTTTTGGGCCTTAAATTAAACTTTTTAGGCCCTAAAAAAAGTTCAGGATTGAAACGAGTATAGTGTGAAACAATTCATAAAATATGAGGAAAAGTTAGAAATTTGGAAAACAAGGATCACACCAGGCCGTGTGACACAACATGGAAATTTTTAGTGAAGAAACAAACGAGAACATTATCTGAATTCTTTACTGTGAGAGAATTGATTTTTAGTGAAGAGGGGTCAAAACTATCAAGCAGTGAAACAGGGGGAACTTTAAAGAATAAACTGTACTATTTGGCTAAATAAAAAATTCTGGAAATTTTATGGTAAAAATATATATGAGTCTAATTTTATGGAAAATTTACGGATCTAAATTTTGAGTTTTGTAACTCAATTTATAATTAAATTAGTGACTGTTACGCAAGTAGACAGTTTTATTCTAAATAGTTGAATAAATTATTTTTTATTTGTTTAAGTATTCGGAAAATTTTTAATGTTCTCAGTTTGGACCCGAACCATTTTCGTTGCATGTTTTAAGGTCTCGAGGGTCCTTTTTAGGGACATATTGATTGAATGTAAGCGAATTAATTTTTTTAAAAGTAAAATTTTTATGCTCCGAACTAGTAAGATAAGTCAGATAATGCCTCGTGCTCAACTCTGGCAACGGTCTCGGGTAAGGGGTGTTACACCTGGGCTATGTCACCTGGTCGTATGGCCGTGTGACCCCTGTTTTCACATTTTTGCAAATTTTTCTTAAAACCTCTATTTTGTTTCATATTAGTCCTGAATTGTTTCTGAACTATGTTTAGGACCTCAAAGGTCTGATTTAGAGCCCAATTATATTTTTATGATAGGTTTTTAATGAGTTTTCATTAATTACTATTTAATGACATTAATGATATATATTTTTTGATATAAATTTTCTGGATTTACTTGGTAATACTCTTTAACTTTAATCCGGCAATGGAGATGTGTTAGAGGTGTTACATACAGCTTTGGGACCTCATTTTTGTAAACCATGTTTGTAAATATTAAATAGAGATATTTATGGTGTTAGTTTATAGATGAATTAAAATTCAGTTAAGTAATTTAATAAAATTGTTGTTAATTAAGACCTAGGGACTAAATTGTAAAAGTCTAATCGCTATAGATTTTTAATTAGAAAATGACTTGGGGTACTTTGATAACAATTATCCAAAAGGCCAAAATGGTTAATAAATTATTTTGAAATATGTGTTAGAGGATGGTAATGATGTATGCCAAATCACTTAAGTAATTACAAGTTAATTAACGTAAACATGTGTAATTAAGTAAATAGAAATGAATTAACAAATTATACTTAGTATAAAGGTTAAAGTTAATGGAGAATGATTGTCATACATTTATCATCACAGATGTCATTAAAATTCGCCAAATATTAACTTAACTTTGGGACAATTAATAAACGCGTGAATCAAAAAACATATAATTGTCTTGATATTTTAAAGAAACTAATCTACAAAAGAGGTCAGTTAGGTGGCATTTTGTTTCAACTAATCTATTTAAAATATTAGACATCCTTAATTAAATCTCAAAGCCAAAATATGAATTTAAACCAAAATAATTTGAATAAAGGTAAAGCACATATCAATATATCAGACACTCCATTAATATTTCATCCTTGGACAAAAATATTAACTTGTAAGTGATACCTTATTGTAGTAATAAAAAACTGACAATAAAAACAAGTCGAACAATAAATCTTCCTTTGAGTCGATTTACTGCTCATATGTAAAATCGAATAATCGCTACATGTTTATCACCACAGTTGAACATATAATTTTGTTAAATGTTATCCTTCATTTGGGTTGATCAATTTTAACGTAGATTAAGTTACTTCCACACCACCTTTTATATTTTAAAACAAAATAACTTCAATAAAGGCCACTTTGGCAACATATTGTTTCAATTAAGTTATTTTAATATATATAAATATACTAATATTTAAATTTAAAATTTTCATAACAGTAAAAGGTTATAACTAAAATTTCTGGCCACGCTAAAGTTTCTGAAATAACCCAAAGTAAAGTTGTCTCAACAAAGCAATCAATATTTGAAAACCGTAATCTTTAATTGATTTTAATATCTTAAACTAGCACGCATCAAAATTTTTATAATAAAAATTAAAACCTAATTTTATAAAACCAAACTTAAATCAAAATTTTTAAACGCATATCATAATCAACATCTATTTACATCAAAACAATGCCCACGAAACATTCGACCAAAGTTTATAACTATACCGTTAAAATCAATTTCAATTCATGCAAAATAAGATCATGCATTATTCCCTTAAATTCATTGATAAGTATATGCATATAATGTAACAACCTAAAATCTACCCAAAAGTTTCAATCAGATTCTAGAGGTTACATTGGCCACCGAAATGGCCCTAAATCAGACACTAATCAAATTTGTCATAAACCTTTCCAAAATCCATATTTGCTCACCTTTGATTGAAATTGTAATTGAGCTTTGTTTACAAGTTTTCAAATATGTAAACTTTATTAATCACTTAAAATTTGTTTAAAACCAAAGTTCAATTTATTCGTAATAATTTTGAAAATGAGTTAGATTAACAATTTGGTTAACCAAAGTTTCACAAAACAGTATTGCAACGGAAAATCTACTATTTAGTTCCAAACTGAAACTATAATTCATTTAATAAAAACCATGAGATGATTTAAGACAGTAACCGTTTGATTAGCTATAAACCATGCATGAAAATCACAGTTTTAGTTCAAAACCAAAACCCAGAAACCTTATGTCAAATAAAAAACTCATACAACAGTTTATATAATCTTCCTTACAAACCAATTGGAAATAATTTATTATCACTTAGGAAAAATCTTTATTAAACCAAACCAGATTGTACAACTCCGAGACCACAGGGTTTCCGATTCCAACTTCTAATCTCGAAGGTTACCTGAAAGAGAGGAGGCTAAGGGAGTGAGCTACGAAAGTTCAGTGTGAGTATTAAACAAACGTAGATAAGCAGTATGATATTAAATGATTATGCGAACATGCAAAAGACAAGTCTGAATTATAGTCAGATATCACTTCAGAATCATTCCTCATAACACGTTAGCATTTAGCAGAGTCATAAAGTAACAAACATGCAATAGTCATTTTCCTGTCATATCGAATATCATGTCAAAGAAGAGCACCAAATATGCCTTAATAGTAACAAACATGCAAATTTTAGTCATGTACAATTGGCCCAAAACCCCACCTATCCAGTCTCTACACACCATCTTCAACCAACTGTCACACACCATAAATAAGGTTTAACTACACCCTTCCATCCTCTACACACCAATGTTGGGTTATAGTGGACCCGTCCAACCAAATCACACCATGAAGAAGTCTTTTGCTTTTTGATTGTTATGTAGTCGGGCTGCTAACATAATTGTGATTTTACCGCTAGATAATAATAACACAGTTTAACTACCAAACCATGTTTACTTCACTTATAAAATCAAATCCTATCCCAAAATGCAAATACATACAATTTCCAGCCTACGGATATACAGAATTACAGATTTAGGCATACGTATTCTCAATTTCCAGAACTAATTACATATTAGCAACTAGCTCAGATATGCAAAGTCAGTATCAAACATTCCCACACCAAATTGTAAGATAACAAAATCAGAATGCACAATTTCTTGATCGTTATGTCCAAAACATTTACAAATACCAAAATTTCCATAACATATGCATACTTAAAACCAATGCAAATATCAGTACTAAACATTCCAAACGTTTATAAATAAACTTTTCTAATAGGAATACGCCTACCGTAAATAAAATTCGTGCCCTAAACACCCCTACAGAGGCTTAAACGAGTAAAGAATCATTCGGGATTTAAAATGAAACAATTTGTGATAGCAAAGTTTTGTAAAAACAAGACCACACGGCCGTGTGGAAGGGTCCAGACAGTGTGACAGAGGTACACGGTCGTGTTACTGAGGCACATGCCCATGTGACTGAAATACACAGCCATGTGACCAGACTGTGTAACTCTCTATGCCTGCGTGACAAAATTAAAAAATTTAGAAGCAGAGGAGACATGACCATGTGGCTAAACCACACGCCCATGTGACTAAGTTACACGATTGTGTGCGATCGACAATTTTTCCCAATAGGGGTCACAAGACTGTGTGGACAGCCCGTGTGACCCACTCCAGACCGTGTGACAAGAAATTACCCTAACTTTTAAAGCAGCACACATTCGTGCGGACCACCTGTGTGTAGCACACGTTCGTGTGGTCCAAAAACCACACCAAAATATGTTGTAAACCATGAAAAACCATTAAAATGACCCATAATTACAAATGTTGAAGAAACACACCTAAAAAATACAACTCTAACACCAAATAATGACTGAAGCACCTCCAAAAGACCAATCTAAAACTCGATATCACATATGTACAAAGCCTATAAGAACTTACACTTTACAATACCAAAAAGGAACGAAGATAAAATTGACCTAAAACTCAAACAAAACCACACTTACCGGATTCACACTTTGTTGAACAAGGAACAACTTTAAGAAGCAACAACTAACGATAACTATGTTGAAATCAAAAGGAAAAATTGTAGAACAAAGGGAAGAAGTTGAGGACATTGAAAAAAAATGTAGAAATGAAAAGAGTCAAAACCAAATTTGCAAAACAAAAAGAATGGGAGAGAAAATTACGTGAGTAGAAGTAGAGACGTGAACAAAAATTTCGGGAGTAGTTTTTTCAAAAATTTAAATAATAATAATAATAACAAATTTAATAGGACACTAACTTATCACAATTTCCAAAGTTGCTTATTAAAAATAAATCCCTCTAAGCACACAAGGGAATTCAAACACAATACCTAAAGCAAGCTAATAACTTATCACTGAACCAATAGACTCATTTTGTTCCTAAAATGCAAAAACTAACTTAATAGTCCACCCAAAGCACTAACCCAACCAACAGACCTTAATACTTCTAGCCCCAATTTTGAGATGTTATATATACTAAAAAATTACCAACTTACTTTGCATCTACATATAACTCTAAATAATTAAGTGGATTAGTGTAAGAAGCCTTTATTTTCATGAATACTTATAAAATTTTGTAACCACCAAATATTTATAGATTAAAGCAGCAACATGCTAAAAAATCCATAAATTCATGGCTTATATTGGCACCAATATCAAAAGCATCACATATTAAACAAATGGTAAGATATAATGCCCTCATGGATTCATATAAGTAAACTAAAGGTGAAATCAAGAACCTTTAAAAGAAGTAAAATAAAACACTTCAAAGCCAATGTATTTGTTCTTTTTACAAATCTCCTAAAAAATTCTTCAGAAAACGTTGACTAAACAAAATCAAAACTTTGTAATAAACACGACTGAAGATAATAAACCCATAAAATATTGAATTTAAACTGATGATTCAGTAACTTAAACATGAAACTTTGCATCAATACTTGAGAAAATCGAAACTTTTGATGAAACAAATTCAACTTGAACTAATAACAAAAAAAAAATTATTAACCAGAGAACTGATCAAAAGTACATTCATAACAAACCCAACCCACACATACATTCCAAAAAGAAAGAACCTTAATCAATTCCCAGTGATTCAATGTGGTTAGGCTCGGATGTCACTTGTTAGAACCGTAAAACAAGGTCTAATATAAAATTTAACAAACTAGGATCTATCATGCCAAATCATCAAGAATAAATCAATAACAAAACTAGATGCAGAAGTGTACCTGAATACATTGATTTCTTGAAATCTTCAGATCTTATGGTTTTGATCTTCCAAATTTGCACACAAGTAATTTAGAGAAAGTAGCTCTCTTTTCTAAAGATCGAATATTAGAAAAGTTACATATGTGTAGTTTGGAGACCATAATCCTAATTTATAACTTTTGCACATTAACCCAATTTTTAACCAGTCCTTCATTAATTAGAAATTAGTTACTAGAGTATCTACACATATTTGACCCATTCATTATTTAATAACTAAAGCCCAATAAATCTTAACCAAATTAGATCACTTTTAATTTGGACTTAGCCTATACATGTCATACGTCAAAGGTACAAACTCTTAAAGTACCAAAATAGCGATCGATAATGTGACGATGTTCCTTGACGATCCTCGAACTCGAGCTAGCTTTATATATCTATAAAACAGAAAAAAATGCACAAAGTAAGCTTTGAAAACTTAGTAAGTCATAAGCAAATAATTTATCACAAGAACATATATAATTCAATTCGAAATAGGCCAAATTTAACTAATCTCACTACACCAAAACAGGCTTTTAGCGGCATCTTTAGTGGCGTTTGGACAAAAAACACCACTAAAAATTGAGCATTAGCGGCGCTAAACATAAAACGCCGCTAAAGATCGAGCATTAGCAGCGCTTTCAGAAAAGCGCCGCTAAAAATGAGCATTAGTGGTGTTTTTTGGAAAAACGCCGCAAAAAACCTAAGCCCAACGGCACCGTTTTCTGACCTTTCGGGGCTTTAGCGGCATTTTTTCAAAAGCGACGCTAATGCTCTAGCTTTTAGCAGCGTTTTTAATAAAGCGCCGCTAATGCTCAGAGCTTTAGCGGCATTTTTAGAAATGCGCCGCTAATGCTCTAGCTTTTAGCAGCATTCTTAAGAAAGCATTACTAATGCTTAGACCTTTAGCGGCGTTTTTGAAAAAGCGCCGCTAATGCTCAGGGCTTTAGCGGCGTTTTTCAAAAAACGCCGCAAAAACACTTTACATGTCTATTTACTATTTACTTTGTTTATTTATATTAATTAAAATTCAATTTAATTTTAATTGAATATTTGTTAAAAATGGATAAATTTAAAATAATAACATGTAGAAATAATTTGAAATAAAAAACATAAAAAGTATTTGTTAAAAATGGAAAAATTAAAATACTATTATTTAAAATAATTTTAAAATTTTTGGGTACATGACTGATTGATTTTAATTTATATATTAAATAATTTCATATATAATTGTAAAAGATACGATAGTATTAATTTTAAAATATTTAATTAATTATGATTATAGTTTAGGGTTTAATATATATGGTTTAAGGTATATGGTTAATTTAGGATTTAAGGCCGGTTTAGGAGTTACAATTTTAAGGTTTATAGATTATGGAATTAGGGACTATGGATTAGGGATTTTGGTTTAAGGGTTGTGATTTAGGGGTTAAGTGTTAGGTGTTAGAGATTAAGAGTTAGGGATTTAAGGTTTATGGATTCGGTGTCAGGTTAGGGTTTAAGGTTTATGGATTCGGTGTCAGGTTATTAATTAGTGTGTTTTAATTTATATTAAATAAGGTTTAGGGGTTAGGGGTTAGGGATTCGGGTTACGGTTAGGGTTTAGGATTTAGATTAATTAGTGTTTTTTAATTTATATATTAAATAAGGTTTAGGGCTTAATAGTCAGGGTTAGGGGTTAGAAGTTAAGAGTCAGTGATTTAGGGCTGGGTTAGAGTTTAAAATTTAGATTAATTAGTATTTTTTAATTTATATATTAATTAAGTTCTTATATAATTGTAAAAGAGGGGTTAGGGGTTATGGATTTATGTTTTATGATTTAGGGTTTAGGAGATACGGGTTTAACGTTTAGGGTTTAGATTAATGGGTATTTTTTAATTTATATATTAAATAATTTCTTATATAATTGTAAAAGAGATAATATTAATTTTAATATATTAAAATTATTATTATAGTTTAAATTATTTAAGAGATAATAGATCAATTTTATATATATTAAATGGTTTAGGATTTAAGGTTTACTTTAGATTTGTTTTATTATAGATCAATTTTATTATAGTTTTAATTATTAAATGGTTTAAATTATTAAAATATACTATATTTATTTTGAGATTACTTGGTTTTTTAATAAAAATCCAGTTTATAAAAATAGTTATAAAAATATTTTATAAAATCACATAACTAATAATTTTTAGCAGACAAAATAAAAAAATTTTAACAGAGGAAAACGGCATCGTATTGATCAAAATGAAATATTTTTTTATAAAAATACCGCAAAAGATAAGCAATTGCGGCGTTTTTATAAAAAAACGACAAAAAAAAACATTTTACTCCATTTTATCCCTAAATTCCCCCTGAAGCCTCTAATTTTCCCCCTAAAAATAACCACCTCAGCACACTATTACTCCCTCAACTCTGCGCGAAATCCTAAAGCAATGCCTCACAAAGCAGCTAAATCCCTAGAAACAACGAACTCGCCTTCAACCTTCTTCTTCAAACCAGGTCCCCCTCTCTCTCTTGCTCTCTCTTTGCTTTTTTGCCTGATTTTTTTTGTTTTTTCTTAGATGTGTCCCTGGATGGTTAGAGTCTTATTGTTTCAACGAGGCAAGTGGGTGTTCCAGATCCATCATTGAAGCTGGAAATACATATTTCCAGGATTTTAGGCAGTTTTTCTTGGTTGTTTTATGGGCTTAAATCGAAGCCGTTTAAGATCTTCTGCTCCGTTTCACTCCAAGCTTTTGTTTCGTAGACATCTTCAATCCATGAAGTAAGTTCCTTTTTCCAAATCTCTATCCTTTTTCTTTTTTCCTGATTTTTGAGGCACTTATTGTTTGATTATTTGTTGCTTATGGGATATGGGTACTCGAATATCTATAGCAAAGTCAATTTAAGCATATGTTCTGTTTATTTTCTTTGGCCTACTTTAGTGGACTAAGATCATGCACTCTGCTTATTGTTGAAATACGATAGGATGCTGATTTAATTATGTTGGCCTTGGCCCCTCATGAAGTTCACTTTGCAATTCTTCGAGAGGTTCATATATTTTACTTTGCAAAAATAATATCTATGATCTAGTTTTCTTTAATTTTGTAACTTCTACCTGAGGTTGGCTATTTTACTTGTTTGTAGGAGTAAGTAGATGTTGCCACTTAAATGAATTTTCTTCGAAGGATGTTTTATCATTCTATTATCATGTTCCCTCTTGGCTCAAAAGTAACAGGGTTTATGAAATATTTTCAGATTGTCTTCACCCCTGGGCAAGATAAATGCTTCATATGCGGTCAGATGGGCCATATAGCAGCAAATTGTGAAGGAAAGGCAAATAGGAAGGAAGGAGAATTTGATGAGAAAGCTGATGGAAAAGCTGTGGCCAGAAAGCCATATCAAGTTACTTTGCAATTGAATTTATAGTTGGAATTATTATAATGAATTATTTGGAAAAATTAGAACTTGTTATTTGCTTCATCTTTGCAGTTCTTGAACATATGGACCCTTAGGGAGTATCTGGAATATGAGATGAGAATCCCAAATCCTCCTTTTGAAATTGACTTGGAACACATTGTGGATGATTTTATATTCATATGCTTCTTTGTTGGCAATGATTTCTTACCTCATATGCCTACACTCGAGATTCGTGAGGTTTGTATGTTGAAGTAATTATTCTATTGTTGGGTTGTATTTTTATATTGTGATTTTGAATGTAGCTTTAGGGCTTTTATAAGAAGCCAAGGTTTTAATTGAAAGCCTTCCCCTTTTCAATTTGTTAATTTCAGGATGCAATCAACTTGTTAATGGCAGTATACAAGAAGGAATTTAGATCATTTGGTGGTTATTTGACTGATGGAAGCAAGGTGCCTGTTGATCTTATGTGTGATGGCAATTTATTATTCCAGTCATCAAATTTCATCTAGTAAGCTAAAGCTTTTGACTGTATGACTTTTATTTCAGCCTAATTTGAGCAGGGTAGAGCATTTTATCCAAGCTGTGGGGTCCTATGAAGATAAAATATTCAACAAAAGAGCACAGTTGCATCAGGTTTGTTTGAGTTTAGGATCAATATGATTCTCTTTAACTTCAACAAAAAATTAGTTTGTATTTAGCTTTTATCTGTGATCCAAATTATTCTGGAAAACTTGCGAATGATCTTACCTTGTGAGTCAGTAGTCTCTTTCTATTTCATTCTGCATGTAGTATTCATTATGTGTTCAATCCTCTTTCATATGCCAATTGGTTTAGATTTAGACAATATTCATTTCAATAATGAAGTAGTGTTAGGTTTTTCTTCTTTGTTAGCTAATATTAATTTTAATCTGTTGATTTTAGTTGCCTGTTATTTGATTAGAATTGTTGGTTATGCTGGCTTGAGTTGTGAATCTGGTGAACAAAGAACTTGCATAAAATCTCTTTAGTTTCTTTCTTTTTAAAAATCATTAACTATAACTTTACTAGTAAGAAATGAGATATATCAAACCCACCACTTCTCAATATCTGAGCATTTAACTTTACTAGAATACCTTGTGCTCTTGGCAACATTTGGCTGGCCTTACATTTCTTAAAAATTTTCTAATTCAAATTCATATTTACTGTTTTTGAAGGAAAATTAATAATAATTTTGTTTTGTCATTTCTTCTAATATTAATAACTAGCTACTTATACTATATTAGAGAATCAAATATTCACCGAGTCAATGGAGTATATAATTTAAATAAATTATCCTTGAGATAGTACCGAACCAATTTTCCTCTTTGAAATTGCTTTAACTAGTGAAATGCTTCAGTAGTTTGCTATCTTTGTGGTGGAAATTATTGATGTCTATTTTGGACTTTGGAGCTATAATTTCATTTTTTATATGCAATTTTATTTTATTATTTTTCTTTTATACAGGATGAGAACCGGTATAGTTTAAGCAATCTCATTAATGTCTTGTTTTATTCTTCCTGAAATTCGAAGAATCAGTTATTTAAGTGTTTTCATTCAGTTTACATGTTTACCTCTGTTTCTCTGAGTTTCATATTTAAGTAATCCATCTTAATTGGTGGTAAATTCATGTTTTAGGCACTAATCAATTTTAACCAAATTATCTAACTGTAGTTTGTACTGCTTGTAGACTTTCAGCAGCATGATCCCAAAGTTGTCAAGCAAATTAGCCAAATGCTGGTGAATCACCTTGGACTAAATTTGACCAAAGATGATCTGCAAAACGTGGTTGATTTAATGGAGCCATATGGTCAGATAAGCAATGGAATAGAATATCTATATCCTCCCCTTGATGTCAGTAACTAACTTGCTTGTGATTTTAAATATGCAAGTCAATTGCTATTAATAATTTTCTGTTGGATTCTTTTTGGACTGAAAAATAATTTCTGGGGAAAGTCTAAGAATCTTAATTTTTTTAGAAAGCCAATAAAGTGCTTGCTGGACGAAATGTGGGGATTAATTGAACTGCTAGGTCATACATGCTGTTAATTTTTTAAGAGCTGATAAATGAGTATGACATAGTGCTCATAAATGTTCTAAGGATGTCTTTAGATAAATTCATGTTTTAGGCACTAATCAATTTTAACCAAATTATCTAACTGTAATTTGTACTGCTTGTAGACTTTCAGCAGCATGATCCCAAAGTTGTCAAGCAAATTAGCCAAATGCTGGTGAATCACCTTGGACTAAATTTGACCAAAGATGATCTGCAAAACATGGTTGATTTAATGGAGCCATATGGTCAGATAAGCAATGGAATAGAATATCTAAATCCTCCCCTTGATGTCGGTAACTAACTTGCTTGTCATTTTAAATATGCAAGTCAATTGCTATTAATAATTTTATGTTGGATTCTTTTTGGACTGAAAAATATTTTCTAGGGAAAGTCTAAGAATCTTAAATTTTATAGAAAGCCAATAAAGTGCTTGCTGGACGAAATGTGGTGATTAATTAAACTCCTAGGTCATACATGCTGTTAATTTTTTAAGAGCTGATAAATGAGTATGACATAGTGCTCATAAATGTTCTAAGGATGTCTTTAGATGAATGGAATTGTTTGATAGTTTGAAGTTATAAATCTTTGTATTGATTTTTCTCAACAATCTGAAGCCCGTCATACTTAGCAAATTTTTTGATAGTTTAACAATTGTAAATTGTCTTGAAATATATGCGGTTGAGATGGTTGATATATTATCAAGCATGCAATATATATCCTTTGTCGTGACAAGTTTTTATAGGATATATTTGAAATGGGTACGAATTTATATCCTTGTTAGATGGAAATATATATTTAGCTTTAAAGTTAAAATTTTAATAGAAATTTTAATTTAATTAATATTTTTTATTCTTAAAAGTATATAGTTTAAAGTTTAAATTAAAAAAAAACATAATATAATATTTATCATACAAATAAATATTATTTAATTAATTTTTTTTAAAAGTCATGATTTTAGTGGTGTTTGTCAAAAAAGCGCCGCTAAAAGTCATCTTTATAGTGGCGTTTGTTGTAGAAGTGTCGCTCAAGGTCATGATCTTTAGCGGCGTTTGTGGTAGAAGCGCCACTAAAGGTCATGAACTTTAGTTGCGTTTGTGGTAAAAGCGCCGCTAAAGATCATGACCTTTAGCGGCGTTTGTGGGAAAAGCGTCGCTAAAGGTCTTGGTCTTTAATGGTGTTTGTGGGAAAAGCGCCGCTAAAAGTTTTTGTCTTTAGCGGCGTTTTTTCCGGCGCTTCTCAAAGCGCCGCAAATACTTTTAGTGGCGCTCAAAAGCGCCGCTAAAGGCCTAAAAAAGCACCGCTAAAAGCCTATTTTGGTGTAGTGTCTCATACACATATACAGTCATTTTTCTCATATAATCCAAATTACCACATTAAGTAACTTCACTTACCTTTATTTTTCAATGAACATATAAATCTATACGTACCTGAATAATTTAACTCAATTTCACATTCGAACTCATTTTAACATTGTCTGTTGAACCATTCGAAATCGTTAAGGATACTCGAAAACACGTATATCACATACAATGCCATATCCTAGATATGGTCTTACATGTTATCACATATCGATGCCTTTGTCCCAGACAGGGTCTTACACGAATCATATACGGTGCTAATGTCCCAGACATGGTCTGACACGTAATCTTATATCGATGCTAATGTCTCAGACATGGTCTTACATGTGATCACACCTCGAAAGTCCTAACGTCATGACATACGTATCCTTTAATATTCCTATGTTCATACGGGGCTTTCGAATGTCGTAATTCAATCAATTCAAGCTCGAAACAGGTCATCCCATGCTCAGTTCAATTCAACAACATATATATTTGTATATACAATTTAATTTAAGAACATTTATTTACGTATGAACTTATCTCGTTCAGAAACGAACGGGTCAGAACGACTATTCGACAACTTTCGACTTTCCCCAATCTAACTCTAATTTTTTTTCTTTCTTGATCTAAATCAATTCAACTTTAACTTATTTAATCACATATTAATTTAATTTCATCCAAAAACATATAAATGGAAATTTTGCACTTTAGCCCCTAAAATTTCACATTTTCTCGATTTAGTCCCTATTTCAAACCAACACAAAATACACATAATTTCATTAAACCCATTTTGGCAGAATCTTCCCTAGGTCCTTAGCAGCCCATCAATTGCATTTATTTCACATTTCAAGCCCTCAATTTGTAAATTTCACAAATAAATCCCTAATTTGGATTTTCATCAAAAGTCAAATTATAAAATATGAAAATCTAATATCAAATATTCATATTTCATCATTAAACATCAAAGACCACATAAAATTCTCAATGGAACCTATCAAAATCTTTAACAGTTTTGAAATCGAAGACACGGGCTAGCCAGTTCTAGTTGCAACGATCACAAAAACGTAGAAATCATTAAAAACGGAGTTAAAACCGTACCTATTTGAGAAAAAACACCATGGCCGAATGTCAAGCTCTTCAATGGCTATTTTAAACCCTATTTTTGGTTGTAAATGGATGGAAGATGATGATGTTTAGCTTTGTTTTATTTAGTATTAACTTAATTACCTAATTACCCATTTACCCTTTAAAAACATTAATAATAACACCAATTGTCACTCCACTATCATCCAATATCTCATAAATGGGTTATTTACTACATAAGGACCTTCACTTTTAGGTTTTATAGCTATTTGATACATTTAGCTTATAGAACACAACTTTTACGTTTTACGCGATTTAGTCCTTTTTACCGAATTAAACACTTAAACGATAAAATTTCTTCACGAAAATTTCACACAACTCTAATATCATTATTTAAATATTAAAATAATAATAAAAGAAATTTTACAACCTCAGATTTGTGGTTCCGAAACCACTGTTTAGATTTAGCTAAAATTAGGTTGTTACAACTCTCCCCCTTTATGGATTTTCGTCCCCGAAAATCTTACCAGTGAATAGATTTGAATATTACTCTCTCATAGCACCCTTGGGCTCCCACGTAGCTTCTTCAACCCCGTGTCGATGCCATAAGACTTTCACTAATGAAATTTTCTTATCTCTCAGTTATTTAACCTCGAGATCTAAAACTTGGATCGGTTCTTCTTCGTATGTCATATCAGACTGAATCTCAATATCAGACGGGGAAATCACATGTGAGGGATCGGATTGATATCGTCGAAGCATCGATACATGAAATACATTATGAATCTTTTCTAATTCAGGTGGCAACAACAATCTATAAGCAACTGACCCGATACGCTCGATAATTTTATATGGCCCGATGAATCTTGGACTTAACTTGCCTTTTCTGCCAAATCTAAGTATTTTCTTCCATGGAGATACTTTCAAAAACACTCGATCTCTAATTTGAAACTAAATATCTTTTCGTTTCAAGTCTGCGTACGATTTCTAACGATCTAACGCTGCTTTCAGACTATCACAAATCACTTTCACTTTCTGTTCAGTCTCTTTAATCAAATCGACCCCGTTAATCTTATTCTCACTAAGTTCAGTCCAGTACAAAGGTGTTTGGCATTTACGACCGTATAAATCTTCGTAAGGTGCTATTTTAATACTCGATTGAAAGTTGTTATTATACGCAAATTCAATCAACGACAAATACTTTTCCCACGTACCTTCAAACTCAATAACGTAACATTGTAAGATATCCTCAAGTATCTGAATAACTCGCTCGGATTGTCCATCCGTTTGTGGGTGAAAGGCGGTACTAAAGTGTAGCTTTGTACCTAGTGCATCTTGTAGTTTCTTCCAAAACCGCGATGTGAACCTCGAATCTCTATTCGAAATAATGGAAATAGGTACTCCGTGCAATCTCACAACCTTAGAAATATACAACTCAGCTAACTTATCAAGCGAATAGTCCGTTCGTACTGGAATGAAATGAGCTGATTTCGTCAATCTGTCAATTATGACCCAGATTGCATCTTTCTTTCCCATTGATAGGGACAATCTCGACACAAAATCCATAGTCACTCTATCCCATTTCCACTCGAGAATCATAATCGGCTCAATAAACCAGATGGTATCTGATGCTCGGCTTTAACTTGCTGACAAATCAAACATTTAGAAACGAACTCTGAGATGTCACATTTCATACCAGACCACCAGTAAAGCTGTTTTAGATCGTTATACAATTTCGTGCTTCTCGAATGAATAGACAAATGACTACTATAAGCTTTATTTAAAATCATTTGAATCAACTCTGAATTTCTCGATACACATATTCGGCCTCTAAATCTTAAACAATCATTAGTATCAACTCGTAATTCTAAATTAGAATTCAAATCACATTAAGCCCGTTTTGCTAACAATTCATTATCAACTTTCTAAGCTTCGTAAATCTGCTGCATAGATAATGGTCTTGCTTCCAACTCAGCTTTAATCGAGTCGTCATCAGATAGAGCCAATTGATTATTCATTGCACGTAGAGCAAACAAAGATTTCCGACTTAAAGCATCAACAACAACATTGGCCTTTCCCGGATGGTAGTCAATCGCTAGCTCGTAATCTTTTAACAATTCCAACCATCTTCGCTGTCGTAGTTTTAGATCTTTATGAGTCATCAAATATTTTAAGCTCTTGTGATCAGAATAAACATGACATTTCTCACCGAACAGATAGTGACGCCAAGTCTTCAACTCAACACGATACCTGCTAATTCCAAATCGTGCGTTGGGTAATTCTTTTCATGCGGCTTTAATTGTCTCGAGGCATAAGCTATGACTTTGCCTTCCTACATCAAAACACAGCCCAAACCATTCAACGATGCATTACTATAGATTACGAATTATTTACCCGATTCTGGCTGTACTAACACTAGAGCTTCAGTCAAAAGAGCTTTCAGCTAATCAAAACTTTTTTTGGCACTTGCCCGGCCACTCAAACTTAACATCTTTCTAAAGTAGTCTCGTTAACAGAGTTGCAATCATTGAGAAACCTTTTGCGAATTGTCTGTAATAACTGGCGTGTCCCAGAAAACTTTGAACTTTGGATACATTTTTTAGAGGCTTCCAATCCAATATTGCCAAAATCTTACTCAGATCGACTTGAATACCTGATGCTGGCACAATATGCCCCAGAAAACCAACTTATCATAACCAGAACTCACATTTACTAAACTTTGCTAATAGTTTTTTATCTCGCAAAGTCTGTAGCACTATTCTCAAATGTTCATAATGCTCAGATTCATCACGGGAATAGATCAAGATGTCATCTATAAACACAACAACAAATCTATCCAAATACAGTCTGAAGATCCGATTCATTAGGTTCATAAAAATAGCAGGTGCATTCGTTAGTCCGAAAGGCATAACTAGAAACTCATAATGCCCGTACCTCATTCAGAAAGTAGTTTTCGGCACATCTAAGTCTTTAACTCGCAAGTGATAATAACCCGATCTCAAATCTATCTTTGAAAACACTGTAGCCCCTTTCAGTTGATCAAACAAATCATCTATTTGTGGCAGAGGATATTTATTCTTGATTGTCACTTTATTGAGCTGTCTATAATGAATACACATTCTTATAGTTCTATCTTTCTTTTTCACAAATAATACCGGAGCCCCCCAGGGAGAGAAACTCGGTCGTGCGAATCCTCTATCGGTCAACTCTTGCAACTGAGATTTCAATTCTTTTAACTCAGTCGGGGCTATTCTATATGGAGCTATTGATATCAGAGTAGTTCCCGACACTAATTCAATACCAAATTCAACTTCTTGAATCGGTGGTAATCCCGGTAGCTCTTCAGGAAATACATCTGGATACTCACACACAACTGGCACAAATTCTATCTTCTTTTCAATTACTTTTATATCAAGAACATAAGCAAAGTAAGTTTCATAGCCTTTTCTCACATAACTCTGAGCTTTCATCGACGGAATCACAGCCAGCAACCCATTCAGATCATCTGACTCAATCCGGGTAATCTCATTATTCTAACATTTCAAATCAATCGTCTTTCGTTTGCAGTTCACAATCATATCATGCAGCCTTAGCCAATCCATACCCAGAATTATATCAAATTCATTAAATGGTAACAACATCAGATCAGCTAGAAAGCAAAAATCTCGAATCATCAACGGACAGTTCTTGCACACTTTATCTACTTAAACACACTTGCCTAAGGGGATTGATATTCAAATCACAAATTCAGTAGACTCTATAAGCAAAGTCTTACTAGATTCTAAATTTATGCATATATAAGAATGAGTTGATCCTGGATCTATCAATGCAATCACAGTAGTATCATAGAGAGTGAAAGTATCAGTAATAACATCTGGAGACGAAGCTTCTTCACGAGCGCGAATAGCATAAGCTCTGGCAGGTGCGCGGGCTTCAGATCTAACAGCAGTGTCTTTAGTTCCCCTCTGACTACCACTCACATTAGCAGTGTTTCTGGGTGGTCTACTTCTAAATGCAGTGTTACTCGGCCTCGTATTCTGCACTGTATCTTGCTCGGCCAACTTAGGACATTCACGGATGAGATGACCTAATGATCCACATTTGAAACAAGCCCGATACTTTAATCTAAAATTGTCGAGATGTCGTTTACCGTAATGTTTGCACTGAGGTTGATTTGGTCTGACATTTCCAACACTAGCTATTTATGTAACTTTCGAACTCACAAGTGGTCTGTCTCGATCTCTTCTAGAATAACCCACAGTAGCCTTTAAACGTCTAAAATCATCTCGGAACTTCTTTGATGCTGACTAAAATGACTTACTCGATGATCTTTTTTGCAAATCTCTAGCTTCAAAGTCAGCTTTTCTTTTCTCTTTCCCAAGTTCCTCAGCTTTATATGCTCGCTCAACGAGTATCACAAACTCTTTTATTTCTAGAATCCCGACTAATAGCTTAATGTCTTCATTCAAACTGTCTTCAAATCTTTTACACATTGTTGCTTCAGTCGAAACATATTCCCGGGCATATCTGCTGAGTCTCACAAATTCTCGCTCATATTTTGTCACTGTCATGCGACCTTGTTTTAACTCGAGCAATTTTTTGCGTTTTTGATCTATGAATCTCTGACTGATATATTTCTTCCAAAATTCAGTCTGAAATAAATTCCCAAGTAACCAGTTCTTTTGGAACCACTGATACTAGTGTATTCCACCAGTGATATGCAGTGTCCCTTAACAAAGATACACATTTGATACATTCATCAGGAGTACAAGATAATTCATCGAACACCTGAATCATATTATCAAGTCAGAATTCAGCTTGGTTGGTATCATCATCAACAGTAGCTTTGACTCTTCGGCCCTATATTTTCTAATTTTATCAACTGAAGGCTTATTTAATCGCATCAGATCAGTAACTTGAGGTATCACAGGTATTTGGGAGGATTAGGTGGGGGTGGAGGTTGTTGAGCAGTCGGATTTATTTGGATATACTATGTGAACCATTCATTCATCATCTAGAATAAAACTTGTTTAGCCTCTTCCTCGTGGCTACTCGTAATCGGCCTAGAATCAGTCGGCACTTCCCCTTGAGTGGGAACGGGTGCATTACTTTCCACATCATCAGCTACAGCTCGACCGGGATCCATTTACTATACAAAAACACATTTTAATTGTCAGGAATCATCATACTATCGTACTTTAAATATATGACATGTATAGCTAGAATCAGACGTGCTACGTTAGTCCTAGAACCGACTAAACTGTAGCTCTGATACCAATCAAATGTAACACCCCTAACCTGAATCCTTCGTTGAATTAGGGTTACAAAGCATTATTGATCAAAACACAGTTTAGAACATTTATTCAATACAATTCAAGCACAAAGTAATTTAATCTCCTTTACAATTTTTTTTCTACAAGTCAAATTCGTATATCTGAATCACATAGTTAACCAAAATCAATCATACTTTTCTAGTCATTTCACATATACAAATCATGCTTCAATATTCAACTATATCAATATCATTTATCTAATCAAATTACTAACCAACCAACAATCATCAAAATCATAGTGCTCTTGCTTTATAAATACAAAGTTCGAACCATGTGACCATCAATTACATGGTATTCGAATACCTAAATCATAATCAAACATAATTCATCTCATAAACCAAGCATACATTAAGACATCCTTTAGTATAATTTCATGCCTTTAACTAAATACTAAACATACCAATTCCACCATTCAATATTAAGCTAAACATACTATTTCATAACCTAATACAAACATCAACATGTCACTTATAACTATATATATAACCAACGAAACATACCTAAAACATAGTCATTAGTCCCCATTTAGAATCATACCTAAATAACCAATACACAATCAATATATATATTCATCATATAACCTATAGGAACATACGCCATAGTAAAAAAAAAAAAGAAACATCCATCATTTACCTCATTACTCAAACCAAGTTATATGACCATCCACCACACAAGATATACCATATAGCATACTTCCAGAATGAACTAATTACATGGCCTAATATACACAAACATTAGCATCATTATCAAGCCATTTTCGCATGGATATATATATACAAATCAAAATGAACCATATTGAAATTAGCCTATACATGCCATACGTCAAAGGTACAAACTCTTAAAGTACCGAAATAGTGATTGATTGTGTGACGATGTTCCTTGATGATCCTCGAACTTGAGCTAGCTTTATATATCTATAAAACAGAAAAAAATGCACAAAGTAAGCTTTGAAAGCTTAGCAAGTCATAAGCATATAATTCATCACAAGAACATATATAATTCAATTCGGAATAGGACAAATTTAACTAATCTCATACACATATACAATCATTTTTCTCATATAATCCAAATTACCACAATAAGTAACTTCACTTACCTTATTATTATTTTTTCAATGAACATATAAACCTCATACGTACCTGAATCATTTAGGTCAATTTCACATTTAGACTCGTTTTAACATTGCCCATTGAACCATTAAAAATTGTTAAGGATACTCGAAAACACATATATCACATATAATGCCATACCCCAATATGGTCGTACATGTTATCACATATCGATGCCTCTGTTCTAGACGGGGTCTTACACGAATCATATACGATGCCAATGTCCTAGACATGGTTTTACACGTAATCTCATATCAAAGCCAATGTCCCAGACATGGTCTTCCATGAAATCAGACCTCGAAAGTCCTAATGTCATGACATACGTATCCTATACTATTCCTACGGTTCATACGGGGCTTTCAGACGTCATAATTCAATCAATTCAAGCTCAAAACAGGTCATCTCATGCTCAGTTCAATTCGACAACATATACATTTGTATATACAATTTAATTTAAGAACATTTATTTACTTATGAACTTACCTCGTTCAGAAACGAACGGATTGGAACGACTATTCGACAACTTTCGACTTTCCCCAATCTAACTCCGATTTCTTTCTTTCTTTATCTAAATCAATTCAAATTTAACTTATTTAATCACCTATTCATTTAATTTCATACAAAAACACATAAACGGGAATTTTTCACTTTAGCCCCAAAAATTTCACATTTTCTTAATTTAGTCCCTATTTCAAAACAACACAAAATACACATAATTTCATTAAACCCATGCTTGGCTGAATCTTCCATAGGTACCTAGCATCCCACTAATTCCATTTATTTCACATTTCAACCCCTCAATTTGAAAATTTCACAAATAAACCCCTAATTTGGATTTTTATCAAAAATCACTTTATAAAATATGAAAATCTAACATCAAATATTCATATTTCATCATTAAACCTCAAAGACCACATAAAGTTTTCAATGGAAACTATCAAAATCTTTAATAGTTTTGAAATCGAAGACACGGGCTAACTAGTTCTAGCTGCAATGATCACAAAAACGTAGAAAGCATTAAAAACGGAGTTAAAATCATACCTATTTGAGCAAAAACATCATGGCCGAATTTCCTACTCTTCAATGGCTATTTTAAACCCTATTTTTTTATTGTAAATGGATGTAAGATGATGATATTTGGCTTTGTTTTATTTATTATTAACTTAATTATCTATTTACCTTTTTACCCTTTAAAAACATTAATAATAACACCAATTGCCACTCCATTATCATCCACTATCTCATAAATGGGATATTTACTACATAAGGACCTTCACTTTTAGGTTCGATAGCTATTTGATACCTTTAGCTTATAGAACCCAACTTTTACGCTTTACGCAATTTAGTCCATTTTACCGAATTAAACACTTGAACGATAAAATTTCTTTACGAAAATTTCACACAACTCTAATATCATGCTGTAAATATTAAAATAATAATAAAATAAATTTTACGACCTCAAATTTGTGGTTCCAAAACCATTGTTTTGATTTAGCTAAAACCGGGCTGTTATAATTGTATTGCACTTTAATCCATAGTTTAATGTAGCTCATCTTTGTTTCATTTGATTTAGTAAAAATCTGATCTTTTGTGTTTTCATTCATTTATCTTTCTTCCATTATTGTGTTCTCCAAGCTTTTGTAAAAAAGCTTAGTTTTTTTATTGATTTGCTTTTGAATCAAGTTAATGTCATTTTTTCTTGATTCTTTGTTGTTAAATAGCTTAGATATGAGTTTGAGAGACTAAGTCCTAGGTGGTTGGTTGATGGAAATGGTGGGTAATTGATTTTTGGGTTTAAAAAATAAATCGTAAAATTTAAACTAAATCGAATAGACTTCAAAACATAGGATTAACACATTTAAGGGAAAATTAAGATAAGTGAGATCGAGAGGAGATCTTATCGGACACCAATTTGATAGTCTCGAGTTAGTTTGGTGAGGTTGAGAGATAAATTGAACTTATTTATCTAAGTTGGTAAAATTGAGGTTAAGAGGTAAAATTGAATCAATTTAGGAGTAATAGTAATTTAGGTCCCTAATCTAAAGGTTAACCAATCACATGGAAATCATCCAACCATTGTCTATTATCATATTTTTTAGTTTCATGCTTTGCATAATTTACAATTTAGTCCTCTTACACTCCTAAGTAATTAATTAGTGTAATTAAAATCTTGTATGGTCAGTCGTAATAAAATACTTAGTGAATAGTTATTTAGACTCCTTTAATTGCATGACAATAGTTTATAAATCACTTAATCGCTGACTCCTATGGGTTCGATCCTTGGAATACTCTGGTGTTCCATTGAACATTATAAATATTATAACTGACCTGTCACACTTGCAGATACCACATAGATTAGATTTGTATTTGTATTGATTCTCAACCTCGATGCGCGCATGCTAAGGTACGATTAAGTTATAGGCGCCATTGCCACGGAGTCAGTGCATGCTTTCTAAGGAGATAATTAACCCAAACTAAGTTTATAGATACAACATTTCTTTTCTATTGTGTTTGTAATTTTGTTTGGAAAATATTTGTTGATTTGTGTCAATTCTTTTTGCTTGCAGGGAGTAGTGTATGACTTAAATTGGTAATGGGATCATACCATTCAAACTAAAACTGGAATCGAAAAGAATTTGGACACATGTGAGAAGGGAGCAACTTCCAAGAGTAGCCCAACCTCCACCGATAGACCCACCAATTGCCAATCCGCAGATTGATAATCTTAGAGTAGAAGACCAAACACCTCCACTACGCCAAGTACCGATGGAGCAAAGCATGTTGCAAGATTATGCCATGCCTAACTTGGAGGAAGTTCAAGGAAGCATTAATTGTCCGGCGATTAATGCTAACAATTTCAAGATCAAACCGCCAATTATTTAGAAAATACAAGGGAATCTTCAATTCCAGGGATCAATGAGCGAGGATCCTAATGAACACCTTAAGTGTTTCTTAACCTTGTGTGATACCTTTAGACAATGAAGTCATGGATGGATATCATGAATTTTCGCCTGCTCGAAGGAGAGTCACTCTTTGAAGCATTAGAGGGCTTCAAATTAATCCTATGTAAGTGCCCTTGTCATGGCTTACAAGATTGATTACAATTGCAAACCTTTTATAATAGGCTTGACTGGAACTTGCAATCGAGCCTTGATGGAGCATCCTCGGGGGCATTTATGTCGAAGACCTATGCTGAAGGGTGCCAATTAATTGTGGGTATGGCGATGAACTCCTGTATGTTACCAATTGAGTGATTCACATACCGAACTAACCAGCTGACCGTGAATACGATCAGAAATGAGGACAGGTTTCAACAAAAGCTCGAGAGGCTTAAGAACCTTAAATTTAGTTTGGTTCGATCACCAATTCCAAACTAGCCCCTTCTAACCAATGCACATGTATGGAGTAATCATGAAGGCACAAATTGGGGGAGCCATAATGAAAACACTCTCATGGAGTTAAACTACTTAAGGAATAGGGGATAAAACCTGTACTCTAACACCTATAACTTGGGGTGGCTAGATCACCCCAATCTTAGGTGGAAAGGGAACCATGGGGGACCCTCCAACCAAAGAGTACCCAACTTGAATCAACCTAGACCCAACGCTCTGTACTAGCCTTCACATCCATATCGACCACCTCAAGAACCCGATAGGAAACCCACCTATAGTAGTGACCCTCCCATTCTTGTAACACCTCTCATTCGTCTCTGCCACTGGAATAAGGTTACGGGATGCTACAATAATTAACAAAAAAAGAACATGAAATTTTAAATAATTTTTTTAAAACATTCATTAAAACTTAATCATTCAAACCAAACATGTTTTGCATACGAGATTGGGCTTAAATTAAGCTTACAAAAGCTGTAAAATCAATCAAAGATTTAATTGAAACATTTCACAAAAGAAAGACAAAAATATAAAATAGGGGTCGCACAGTCATATGGTCGTGTGACCGGGTCATGTAACTAATTGTGATCGTATAACAATCTGGCATACCATATCTATAGTATTCACATGAGTGTGTGGCTATCCCATGTGACAATCTGAAATCATGTTATTTTCATGCTTTCTAAATACCAATCACACACGATCGTGTCACCAACCCGTGTGTGACACATGATCGTATGGTTAGTCGTGTAACACCAAACATGTTAATTATGCAATTAAATCAAACCAAACACTAAAGTACTTCCGAAAACACATTTAGATACATTAAAACCTTGCTTAAAACACGTCAAATACCTAAGCAAAATCATTATACAATAAATCCTAATAGTTCCTAACGAATATGCCACATTGGCACCATCACAAACAAGTTATAAACATTACAAGTCTTTATCTAACTTTAATTCCAAATTACCACATTCAAAAGTCACAAACATGTATAATAATCCATAGTTCAAATACTCATCTTGCCAAAATAGACTTACCAATTCTCACTTTTAAACATATCAAAACTTACCGAAACACAAGACTAACTGTTAACATCAAACCCTACAAGTGCGCATTCTAGCTGTTAACATCGTTAACTTCAATGACCAAAACTTTTCAAGTCCTTATACTCCTTATAAATTTGGAATTTAATCCATGTTCTTTTATTTCTATGAATTTAACCCCTATATTTTTTAGATTTTAAAATTCAGGTCCAATTGTTAATTATGTTAATTTTTTTGTTAAATCCAAGTTCATTCATTTTTAGCTTATTATATAAGAAAACCGCTTAAAAATAATTCAATAATCAATTGAGCTCTCAATTATACAACACCCAATTGAGCCATTTGTCGAACTTAAGCACTCAATTAAGCCCCTGGATTTAAACTTTTTGTGGAAGCTCCTAAACAATGTTAGCTTTGTCACGTGGCATGCCAGGGTTGTGCAATGTGGTTAAATATGATAATTTTTATGAATTTTTTTAAAATATAAAAAAATTCAAAAAAAATTCACAAAATTTTAAAAATTGAATTTTAAAAATTATAAAAATGGAAAATATTAAAAATAATAGAAAATAATTTAAAAATAGTTATTTTTGTTTTCCTTTTTTTACTTCTTTCCTTTTTCTTTTTTTTTTCTTTTCATTTTCCATTTTCTCATTTTTCTTTCCAACTTTCCATAAAACCCGAAGTGGATGCTGCCGCAAGCGACATTGATAGCTCCTAGACGGTTCTTTCACCTCCCAAAGTCATCATTTTGGTTGACCTTAATGTCAACCGTCCTGAATCCAAAAACTATGATTCTCTACTCCTCCCTACTCTCGACCTTACCAGGTTCTTACCCCTTTGCTCGGATTCGTCCTATGTTTTCTATAATTGTTGGAGCAATTAAGCTTTCTTAGTTTCCTTACCCCTTGTATTTAGTTCCAAATTATTTATTTTCTAGAAATGGGATGTTATGTTTATGAGTTTAGAGCAATTTAATTTCATTTTGACTTTGCCTAATGAAGCTCTGAATTTAAACTACTTTAAGCACAAAAACACTAGAAAAACCTTGCTTTAGCAGCTCTAATAAACTTATTGTATGCTTAGAAGTTTTGTGTTTTCTGAGTTAGGAAGTTGAGATGAAGTTCAAACATTATTACAATAGGAGATTTAATGAAATTTTTAAAATATTTTCTATTATTAAAAAAAAGGGAAAAAGGAAAATTGAAAGAAAAAAATTAAAGGAAAGAGAGAAAGAAAGTAAAAAAAAAAAAGCAAAAGAGAAAAAAATATTTTAAATGATTTTCTATTATTTTAAATATTTTTTATAATTTCTATTTTTTTAAATTTCTAAAAATTTGAAATCTTTTTAGAGTTTTTTAGAACTAAAAAAAATTAAGATAATTTACCTAATTTCGTCACGTGGCACAACCTAGGCATGCCACGTGGCGAAGTTAACGATGTCAAAGGACGATGTCTTAATTGATTGCTTAAATCTGATTGAGAGCTCAATTGATTATTGAATTCTTTTAAAGGGGCCTTTTCATATATAATAAGCCTTCATTTTTTTTATAGTTTCATTGTTGCCAAGTGAATCTATTTTTTATTTCAAAATGTCACACCAAAAATTTAAAAAGAAAATTTAATAGTGTTAAATATTGAACCTAAGTTTAAAAATCTAAAAAGTAGATAAACTGAATTTTAGAAATAAAAGTACAGAGACTAAATTAAAAAAATGTATGAAGAATACACGGACATGTGGCATATTTTAACCTAAACTCAAATGATTTTTCACACATTAAATTGTTGTTTTATGTAGTTTTTAACATATTGGAGCATATGTTTTGTGTAAATAAACTTTTGGGTAAATTTCATCATAGGTCACTCTAAAATAGTGTTATCTCTATTTTGGTCACTTTAATTTTTATTAATTAAATCACTCAAATTAAAATAATTGCTCGAATTGGTCATTGTTGTTAAAAATTCTAATAATCCATTAATGGGTTTGTAACCCCCCAAATTTCTTAGATTTAAATTGTGCAAATTTGTTAAGTAATTTAATTTATTGTGTTGGTTAAGTGCTTTGGATGTTTGCATTAGATTTTGAGTTTGATTCCATGTTTTGAGATTTTCTTATTTATTTTTGAAGTATGCTCAACTTGAGTCTTAGGCCTTATCTTTTGTTTTCGTGAGATTGTGATAAGATTTGGCTTAGTGGTAAGGTTTTAGTTTAGCTTTAGGTCTTGTGTTACATAAATATTTTTTTTTTTTGCTCCCTACACTATTGTGGGTTGTTGAGTTCAATTCGAATTATATAAAATCTGGTGGGTTGGATTTTTATCAGAATATTTGATTTTATTTTCTTAAATTTATCAAAATTCCTAATTTTTCCCTCATTTGCAACCATCCAAACCCCCACCCCTTTTGCACGTTGCTTTTCTTTCTTTTCCCTATATTGTTGATTTTTTCTTCGTTTCTTTCTTCTTCCTTGAGTTCTTTTCTTCTTTTTTGGTAATTCTTGAGTATTTCCATTTACTTCGTGCATATTGTTGCTCTTAAATCGCAAGTCGTTCATAGTGTAAGTTTTCGTTTAAGTAATTTTTCTGAAGTCTCATACTTAGTTTGTTCTTTGAAGTAATATATGGTTGTGTTAATGTTCAATCCTCGTTCTCAGTAGTGTTAAATGTTCTTATGTTTTGGTTAGGCGAAGGGTGAGAAAGCCGAATTCTTCCAACAGATGCTATTTTAGATGGGTATGTGACGGTTAGTTGGTATGATTTGATGATTGAGTGTAGGTTTCGTGAGTTCCTAGTTGTGTGGTCAATCAAATCAGCCATCGAGTGTGTGAAAGTAACCCAAAATCTCGATTGAAACTCAGTAAAACCTGAAAAAAGAGGTTATTTTCGAAACTACTCTATGTCACACAGTCGTGTAGCAGATCGTGTGGACCTTTTTGGACCAATTTGAAGGCCCAATTAGGGGCCGATTAAGGGACTCTAAAATTGGATCTGTGGGCACTTTGTTTGCTTATAAAATTCAGTACGTTACACATAAGTATGCTTAGAAAGCATGTCAAGTAAGTTTTGTTTTGTATAAGTTATGTGATATGTTGTGCTCTATAAAATATATATGTTTAGGTATGCATGATATACAACTTATGAGATATGTATGTATGTTATCATGATTATACATATGCATTGGGGTGGGTTTTGATATGTTGGAGGAAGTGTAATCTGACAGTTTTACTGTAATTTTGGTGGTTAAATCGCAAGTTCTGTTTGGCAGCTCAGGTGCATATTTGAGAGTGACATACCGCCACGTACTGGTGTGATTGGATGGATGGACTCTTGTAGCCCAAATTGGTGTGATTGGTTGGACAGAGATAATGAATAGTGGATGGGGGTAGAATCTGTTTTGATATGATATATGTTCTAAAATTTGAAAAAAAGATATATGTTATGAAATTTTGATTTGGCGTTTGTATATGTGTACGTTATGAGTAAGAAATTTTGTATGTGGGTCAAGTCACACAATAGGATTCTAGCTCACTCGTTTGTTCTGTTTCGTTTTAGATGACCATTAGGATTAGGATTGGACAACAATTATGGAGCTTGGTTTGAACATTTTGGTTTTTTTTTTTAATTCTATTTCGTTTTTTTTAAATTTTTCTTGGGACTTTAATATTGATTTTTGTATTTAGTCTAAAAACGTTCTATTCATAATCGAGTTTTAATCAAGATGGCATAACTAACAATATAATCAAAGTTTTAATCAAGATGACATAACTAACAATATACTATGGTTTTATAAGACAAAAATTTTTAAATGTTTTTTTGCTGCAAAGTTTTTGAAATTCGATACGATGTTTTACTACGCACGTGATTAATCAATTTGGTTTTGTTTTACTAAACTATGGGCTTTACGAACTTTTTTTTAATTTTTCTTGGGACTTTAATATTGATTTTTGTATTTAGTCTAAAAACGTTCAATTTCTAATCATAGTTTTAATCAAGACGGCATAACTAACAATATACTATGGTTTTATAAGACAAATTTTAAAATATTTTTTTTCTGCAAAGTTTTTGAAATCTAATACGATTTTTTACTACGCAAGTGATTAAGCAATTTGGTTTTGTTTTACTAAAGTATGTTTTGGGACTAAATTATGGAATTTACAGACTTTTGTTTATTTAATTTTGCTTGGGACTTTTAATATTGATTTTTGTATTTAGTCTTGTAACATCCCGAAATAGGGCGTAAACGGAATAGCGGTTGCAAAACCACAAATCGGAGATAGAAAATATTATAGTGATTAATTTTTATGATTTACCGATTGATTGGATGCATGTGTTAGAATACCGATAAGAAATTTCAGCAATTGCTTGTCTGAATTGCATATTAGGGTCTAATGGCAAAAGTGGGTAAATATGAGTTTTAGATGATAAATGATTTAATTGAAGTGCATAATTGAAGTAGAGGTCCTTAAATGGTAATCAGACCATTAGATTTTCATGGACAAAAATGGGCATGCATAGATAAAAATAACTAAAGTTTTAATGAAGGGCATTTTAGTCATTTGGTAAAAAAAAGAATTAAAAGGGAACAAGATGGAAAAATGTGCTCATCTTCTTCCATAAGGGCTGAATTTCAAGAGACACCATAGCTAAGGTTTCTTCACCTTCTCAAGCTCATAGTAAGTGCATCCAAGCCCCGTTTTTAATATTTTTTTAGGTTTTTGGAGTCCTAGTAGCTCGATTTAGCTTATTCTACCAAGAATTCATGTTAGGGTTCCTATTTGGAAAATTACCCATAGATGAAATGTGTTTATTTTGATGTTTTATGGTAGATATGAAGCTTGAAATTATGTTAAACAACTTTTGCTAGGCAATTTTAAGTGAAAACAAGTAAAATGACATAATTGGTAAAAATACCTAATGTTCATAAGTAAATGTTAGAGTGGGAATTTGATGTTGCCATAGAAGAGAAAGATGTTCAGCATGTGACAAAACATAAGAATAAGGGATGAAGTTTAATTTCCGAGCTTTGGGGCAAAAGTGTAAATATGCAAAAGTTTAGGGGCAAAATAATAATTTTGCCAAAATTTGAGTCAATGACTGTTTTGATGAATGTGAGTATTAAGTAAGCTAAATTTGATATTATAGATCAAGAGGAACGGAATCCGGAGTTAGACCGGGGAAAGAAAAATGTTGAGTACTAAGTCGCTAGATTTGATCGTATTTTGTACCGAGGTAAGTTTACGGTAAATAAATGTAATGTTTCAATAATTACTATTAATGTTGTTATTTTCCAGCAATTATGTACTTATTTCATGAAATTATTTAACATTGACTCAAGTATGAGATGATAGAGAATTAGTGATAAAAAGTCTCGTTGAAACATTAGGAATGTATCGGATACAAAAGTCATGACTTTAAGGAAATGAGATCTCATGTAAGACCATGTCTGAGAAATGGCATTGGCATTATTGAGGTTATGAGAGGTCCCACGTAAGACCATGTCTGGGACATGGCATTGGCACAGAGATGAGAGGTTCCCGGTAAGACCATGTCTGGGACATGGCATGAGCACCGATATGAGAACTCTCATGTAAGACCATATCTGAGACATGACATTTGCAGTACAGGAAACATCCCATGTAAGACCATGTCTGGGACATGGCTTTGGCATGTTATTATCAGACAGGAGACCCGAGTATCCTTAGTATTCCAAGTGGTTCAACGGGCTAGTAAGTAGACTATGTTATATGAAAGTCCAGGTAAAAGCATAATAAATAGATTCAGGTGAGTTACAAGGGTTAAGAATATCTCCGTTATCAGTTAAGAAAAAGAAATTTCAGCAAGGGAGGAGTAAGTTATATTCATGAGTTATTTATGCAAGTAAGTAACAAATAAGAGAGTAAGTAAAGAAGAAGCAAAGACCATGATACTTGATGATGATTTATGAGTATAATTATTTATGATAAATGTTGTTATTTATTTTCTTGTAAACTTACTAAGCTTTACGCTTACTCCCTTTATTTTCCTTCTTTTTTATAGTATCGCCAAGCCAATTCAGGGATCGTAAGGGCATCGGAGATCGTTTCACACTATCAACAGACCATCTTGGTATTTTGTGGTTCGAAACGTTTTAAGTTATGGCATGTATAGGGACTTAGTCATTTTGTGTGTGGGCCCTTATAATATGCTAATGAATAGCATGTAAATATTCGATAATGATTAGCTATTGAAATGGCTATTTAAGAACATGTTTTGGTGTTATGTATGCCTAAATGATAGTTAAAACAAGGAAATTCTAAAAGAGTAAAAATTTGCAATGGAACAATTTTTGGACAGCAACATTGACGTGAATTTGAAAAATCACCAAGGATAGTAGAAATAGAATTAGAAAGTGAATGAAATATAGAATTAAATCTTATGGAGTCTATTTTCACATGAAAGAAACAGTGTAGCAAAAGAATTTTATATTTTGTAATATTTGAATTTTAGTGAGACAGGGTCAGAATGGTTTTTGAAGTCCTTTATTCTGAATTTAGAAAATCATTAAAAATTGTATAAAAATAATTATGAGTCATAATTTATATGTCTAGATTCCTTAGTGAGTCTATTTGCAGTAGAAACAAGCAGAAGCACCATATGAAGCCCGTACAATGAGATAATTGAGTTTTAGTGAATAGAGGTCAGAACCATTGGACAGTGAAATAGGAGATAATTTAATGAATAAAATGTACTTATTGGCTAAGCCAAAAATTCTTGAAATTTTAGGGTAAGAAGATATATGAGTCTAGTTTCAGGGAAAATTTACATATCTAAATTTTGAGTTTTGTAGCTCGAGTTATAATTAAATTAGTGACTATTACGCAGGTGGATAGTTTTATTGTGAATAGTGAAATGATTTATTTTGATTTATTTAAGTATTCAGAAAATTTTTAATGTTCCCAGTTTGGACCCAAACCATTTTCGTTGCATGTTTTAGGGTCTCGAGGGTTATTTTTGGAACATATTGATTGAACAAGAGCGAATTAATTTTAAAAGCAAATTTTTATGCTCCGATCTAGTAAGTTAAGTCAAATAACGCCTCGTGCTTGACTCCAGCAATGGTCTCGGGTAAGGGGTGTTACAAATCTAAAAACGTTCTATTTTTATTAGAGTTTTAATCAAGACAGCATAACTAACAATATACTATGGTTTTATAGGACAAAAGTTTTAAAATGTTTTTCCGTTGCAAAGTTTTTGAAATCTGATACGGTGTTTTACTATGCAAGTGATTAAGCAATTTGATTTTGTTTTACTAAAGTTAATAAAACATGGTTTTCGTCAAAGTACCCCAGTGATTTTAGTAATTTCTATGCTTTCGATGATTTAATATGTTTTGTTTCCCTTTAAGTCAAAACGAGCTTTTCACAAAAACTAAGCGACAATGTTTTCACATAAGTTGTAACCATCACAATCTCACTGTAACGTCTAAGCTGGGTTTGGGGTGTTATAGGGTTGTTGATGTGGCACTTTCTAAAATTTGACCAAAGTTAGAGTATCTATAATTAGTCAAAGATATATATTTTTTGTTTATTTGCAATATAGGAACCACCAATCTTCATCTGTGCTGAACAACAACCATAATAACCACAAATTCTCATCACCGTCCATCCTCTGCTCCCCCATCTTTAGCGCTACTCATTCTACTACCCACGCACCATAAGATCCACCTTACACAACCACTTCTCCTACATAGGTGATGAGGCTGTCGAAATAATAATTTTTTCGTGACGTCAAATGTTTTAATTATTATTTATTATATCTAGAAATTATTTCTTATTTTACATAAATTATCATAATAATTCAATTAATTTTAAGTTCTATACTAAAATAAATATGATATTCAAAACCTTGATTTATTTCTGTAGACTCTTAGGAAAAGAGACGATCCATCACTCCAATAAAAAAAACTGTAATTTGATATCTTTATTACATAGTACTAAGGTATTTATTTGGAAGGGAAATATTTTATTACAAAAAAATTAAAAACAAAACTTTTATCCATAAACTTCACTCTTTGCATTGGGTGCCAAAATTGGTCAAATCCTACAAAACCACCAAAAGAAGAATGATGTTATTGCATTAAACGAAGGAACTTCATCACTAAAGAAGCAATGGAGATGTGAAGGAAGTGTGCTATGCATACTGCTTGTAGTCGACGTTAATGACACCAGCAACAGGGTTGGCAATAATAGTGAAGGCCTCTTGGGAGAGATCGATGGTTGATGGACATCTTGGACAGTGATCAACAATCTTCACATTAACGCTCTTGCCTGTGCATGGATGTGGTACGGGGTTTCGGGGTCCCGTGCAGGTCACAGTGAACATTTTCCCACACACTGTCCCATTATCCCACAATGCATCACCAGCTGCAGCAATCATTTTTCCTTGATCTTGGTTTCCAAAGCATGCAGAAGCTACCAACAACCACAATATATAGCATAGTTATATATTTGTTTCAAATCAAAGCATTTGGTTAAGAAAAAAATGCAAATTTTAATTATAAATTCGATGGACTTGATTAGGAGAAATTAGAGAAAACAATACTCACGAACATATTTTGTATAAAAGGTGGCAATCCCTGGTGTTGCTGAAGCAAAGGAGATAAGGCAGGCAACCATACCAACAAAAAACAAACTATAATTCTCCATTGCTTAATTAGATTTCGATGTTTTAGGTTGCATGTGTTATGAGCACTTAAGATATAGGAGTGGTCCACTTATGTAGGCTAATTGCCTGCCTCATTGGTAACTTTTTTTGGGTGATTTACTAATTCATTAGCATTTATTAAAAAAATTAATCACTAAACTGTTACAAAACTTACAATAGAGAGTGATAGATTGTAACTGAAACACCAATAAACACTGGAAAAAAAAACTGAGAAAGAGATTATTGTAACATTCAATGATGCCATTGATGAGGGTGAATGGAATAGGAGATTATTGTAACAGCAGCAACAGTAGTGTAAGTAGTGAAGGTCATGTTTTCCTACGATGTCTCAATCTCGAACTCGTTCCCAATTCTATTTCTAACTTAGCTTGGTTCCCATCTGAACAGCCATCGCTTCTACTACTCTAGCTAAATAGGTTCAAACAACCATCAACAACCTTCCGTGTGCAGTCCCTAGCAACAGCCGCAATGGTTGCCCATCCTGATTCACTTATGCAAGAAGTGTCGTAGTTACTTTTGATCGTCTAGTGATCTGGTTTCTTCCATTTAAGGCAACCATTTCCCCTGAACCCAAGAATCAGATTGGTTTCATGTTCACCATTTTTATCACAAAATAATTTGATTATTTTTAGTTCTATGTATTTTTAATGTTGTAATCTTTTTACCATTAATTTTATCTTCTAATTTGACCTTGCGCAGATATAGACACATGGATCTTTAATATTATTTTTATAATAAAAGTATATAGTTTTTCTTTTATACTTTCGTGTATGTTGTTGTATTGGAATGGTTATAGTGATAAAAGTTATATCCACTTTCCGTTTTCCATTCCAAAGGTTTAATATTATTTCAATTTTATATAAAGGTTTTAATATTTATAACATATATTTTTGAAAAACCAGCCATGCATAAACAATATAGTTAGGAAAAGAACAGTAAGTAAAAAGAACTTGGAATCAAGTCAAGCTAAAATTTTCTAGTTTTGGTGCATAAATATAATAATTTCATTTCGATTCCATTGAAATATATATTACCCTATCATCCAAGGCTTTATATACATTAACATTTCATTTATAGATAATATCCCATAATAATAGTAATATAGCAAAGTGAATGTTTTCAATAAAAAATTTAATGAATTATTAAGCTATATCCATGTGTGAATTGGATTTGGAAGCATTAAATAAAAAAATATATATATGGATAATATAAAAGTAAAATACAAGCTAAAGGATTGAAATATTTTCAATTATATATATATATAAGAAGATGAATAGAGAAAAAGGCACAAACTATCTAATTTTATTCAGCAATAATAAGTAAAAATAAGATGATAACAATATACGGAATATATTCCACTTATAATCAAAGCTGTGAAATTATATCCAGTTTTCTTCGTAGGTAATTCATTATCTGCTTCATATGAAGAGAGAAACAACACTAAGGGCACAAGAAATCACAACCATACTGGAAGCAACAAAAGTACCACCTTTTACCGCAGAAATCACAGACATAAAGCAACTGATTGCAGAAACAAGAACAAACATTTTTCTTTGCTAATTCACTAATATGCTCAAATTGGTTGATTGATTTGGTAATTTTAAGTGACCAAAAAAGATGTATTTATAAGGAACAAAAGCAATCAACCGACTTTTGAGCTTTCCTACTCTCATTTACTTCACTTACTCTAAACCCACTGTTTTGAGAAGTTCAATCACCAAAAATGTTATAAATTAATTATTTACCAACTTCATCCAAGAAATGCAATTAAAAACTTTAACCTCGAATAAATATGTTTCAATCTCAAGTTTATACTGGGTTCGACTTAGCTCGATGACTTTTTTTCTAAATAAATAATAATTTTATTTATCCAAAAAAAGAAAAATGTTGCTATAAATTCAATTGATAGGCAATTTCGTTTTGTGTATTATAAATTAAAATGGTTTTTCCACATTAAATTTGTTTGTTTATGTAGTTTTTAACATATTCGGGCATATGTATTGTGTACATAAAGTTTTGTCAAATTACATGTTATTATTTTTCAAATTTATTTTTTATATTACATAATTTATCATACTAAATTAAATGTTTTTTATACAAGTGAACAAATACATTTCAATAAGATGAAATAATTTACAAACACAGGATCAAATTCTAATCTCATGCCGTTTAATTTGAAATCCATGCAAGTTTACCATTAAACCAATAACGTGACTAGCTAAAGTAATTAATTTTAAGTTGTATGTAATACCCCAGTTTTTGGGGTTAAAACTTTTGAGCTTTGTGGTTAGGGTCATTGAGTAGGTTGATCTATTATATTTATCTTCACGTTCTAGTGTTAGAATAAGCCTGCTAGTTCGGTGGTAGGATGTGTGCTAGGTTGCCTTTGGGTTTTGGGTTTAAATCTTCGTGTGTGTTTGAGGGGTAATTTTATTTTAGATTTGTGTTTTTCCAAGTTGCTAAAATATTTATTTTAGCTATTTTATTTATTATTATTGAGAATAAAAAATCCAAAAAAAAAAAAAGTTGCACGTTTTTCCCCTCTTCTCCATTTTGTTATCTGTGACTTTTCAATTTTTTCTTTCTTCCTCAAAAGAAAATATTCAGTTTCTTTTGATTATTTGCTTCTTTCATTTTATCGTTGTTATCATTTGTCAAGGGAGTTTTGTTCTCGGGTGTTCGTTTAATCAGAATAGCAGAAGGTTTTTAAATCAGCTTGGTGGAGTGAGTTGAATGATTTTGGGTGCTCATTTTTCATTTAAGGTATGTGTTTGGAAACTCATATGTTTCGTTATCGAATTACTGTTTGGGTTCTTCGAAATTTGACAAATTCTGAATGTTTCGAAGATTGATATATCACTGTGCTATTTTGCTATTGTTTTGCATTAAAGCCTATATAATTTGACATATTTCCGAGTTATCAATGGTTGGGAAGAATTTTGAGATCAAAAAATCATTTTTCAGGCTATTTTAGGGTGGTTTCTTGACCACACAGGTGACCACACTGGCGTGTGCCGCACACAGGCGGTCCACACGACCTTGTACATTTTGGAAATTAGGGATTTGAGTGAATTTTGGTGCCACACAACCTGACCACACGACCATGTGGCTGATTTGGGGATCTTTAGTCGATATTCACATGAGCATGTGTTCTGGACACACAGTCGTGTCCCATGGGCACACGGGCGTGTGTCATAGTCACACGGGCGTGTGCTCCTTAACAAGGGCGTGTAGACCCTCACACGGCCTAGGCACTTCCACACGGCTAGGGCACACGGTCTTGTGGCCCTATTTCGTAAATTTTTGTTCTGTGTCAGATTTTGACTTGTTTGTGTTCGTTTGTGTTCCGACCCTCAGCTAGGCCTTGGTAAGGGTGGTTAGGACTCTATTTTGGCCCAGGCTTATGCATTAGTTATAATCATAGCACTAATTTAATGATTTATCTAAGTGTTAAGTGATGTTACCTAATACTTAAGTACCATTATAACTGATTCTGAATCTGGTCGGTTGAATATGTGCACCTCTGATTCTGTTTGATTGATGTGTGACTGTTTGTAAGTTGTGTACATTATTTTTGTAAGTCTACTGGTGATCTATTTGCATACGTACTTTTGCATAAAATTCCTGGGTTTGGTTGCGAAGAGAAGGAAGCTTGATTTGATTTCGCTGTTTCAACTTCACATACGCCAGCTCAGCTGCATATTGTCATTTGAGTAGTTTAGTTCCACGTATGTAATGTGTAGGGTGGATTGGCCTTTCAAGGCCCTATGTGGTGTGCATGGTTGGTTGCGCTTGATTAGCTCATATGTGGTGTGCAAGGTGGTCGAAGAGGTGTTCGGTTGGTGGGGTGGGTTGTTTTTTACTCGTTGCATTCATACGCATCTGATTATATTCTTAATATACGTGTAAGATTATGCAAGTATTGAGGAGTTAGTGATATGGTACTTGGAAATGATGTATTTTTGTTAATACGCATTTTGGTATGTTTTGGTAACGACTTGTTGTTTGGTTTAGCGGCTGAGTTTTCTGTGTATGATTGTGTTCATATTCTGGTAGCGGATTGTTTGTCATGACGCTCCGTTTTCCATTTTCTGCTACGTTTCAGACTCATACTGAGCTCGTGTAGCTCACCCCCTTAGTGTTTCCCCTTTCAGGTACTCTTGCGTTCTGAAGTTGGACTTGGCATGCCGGAGGTCTCGCAGTGATAGGTTTTCAAACAAGCTAATAAGTCTATTTTTCAGTTCTTTATTTTGTTAAGCCATTTTGGACTATAAATTACTATAAGAACTGTGGTATAATTCTATTTAGGGTTTTTGTAAATGGCTTTTGTATTGAATTCTAGAAACTGTGAAATTTTAATTCCGTATGAGTTTAACATAACTTAAATTTTCTGTTTTAAATTCTAAGAGGTTACATGATATAGTTCGAATCAAACAAACTACATTTGAAATGAGATTTTGAAAAATTGTTTATAAACTGCTTTTAAATCACTTCGGTGATCAATGTAACCTTCGAGATTTGGTCTAAACTTCTAGGCCAAATTTTGGGGCATTATATTTAGTGGTATCAGAGCCAGGTTTGTAAAAAATCAGCCTGTATTTTTACGTATCTGTGTGCGCATGATTTTGTTTTTAAAAAATTTGATAAATCTTACGACTGTGTTTTGAAATAATTTGTGTCTTAGAAAAAGTTTTTGTGAAAATGAGATGTCTGATACTCCAATGCCGGTTCATGCAAAACTTAGGAAGTTTTAAGACTAGTTCCATAAGATTAGAACTGTACAGCTTAGGTATTTATTTTGTGTTCAATGTTGGAAATTGTAGACTTTTTTAGAGATTATTACGAGGTTCTATATGGACTTTTATGGTAAGTGAGATCGCGAGGATCAGCCCAATGTGACTCTCGAGGGTTCGTCAGCTTTTTCAGGACATGTGTTTGTTTAGGAGTCAGAGGTTAATGTAATTTCGCCAGCTTTGGGTAGTGATAACTCGGAGGTTAGTACTGAGGCGTTGACTCGGGTAGTGAGAGAAGTTTTAGAGAAAGTCTTCAAGGCTAGTATAGAGAGGAATGGATAGTTAGTTTAAGGTAGGTGTATAGAATGTAGGAAGAAAAGCTAGTGCAGTCTTTCAAGGTTAAAGCCTCAGTCTACGAAGCGTGTTAGAGCGCCGTTGAGTGGCAATAAAGGTAGTGAAGGTTCAAGTGGTGGTGTAGACATTTCGGCTTACGGGTACTGTAAGAAGCGTCATTTGTACGACTGTTGGAAAAAGTTGGGAGCATGTCTCAGATATGGGTCCACGGGGCATCGAACTAAGGAGTGCCCTCGTCGGTATTGGGACAGGTATGGTTGGGTGCTATTGGTTGAGAATTTTTTGATTTTCTGAGTATGGCATAGTGTTTGTGCGTGTGGTAGATAAGTAACTAATTTGGTTTATTAGTTGGTGTCCTATATGTGTATGAGGTTTTAAGATTATGTATGGCATGGTTGTGTTTCGCGTTTAGAGTACGCAGCGGGAGCATAGTGGTGGAACTTTTGGTTGTTCTGTTAGTTGGAAATTTCGGGGATGAAATTTCTTTAAGGAGGGGTGAGTTGTAACACCCCAGACTTTGGGGTTAAAAGTTCTAAGCTTTATGGTTAGGGTCAGTGAATAAGTTGATCTATTGTGTTTACCTTCACGTTTTAGTGTCAGAATGAGCCTGCTGGTTCGTTGGTTGGATGTGTGTTAGGTTGCCTCTAGGTTCTGGGTTCGAATCTTCACGTGTGTTTGAGGGAGTAATTTTATTTTAGTTTTATTTTTATTTTTGAGAATAGAAAATCCAAAAAAAAATAGTTGCACATTCTTCCCCTCTTCTCAATTTTGTTCTCTGTGACTTTTCAAAATTTCTTTCTTCCTTAAAAAAAATATTTGGTTTCTTCCTCAACAAGTTGTTATCATTTGTCGAGGGAGTTTTGTTCTCTGGGGTTCATTTAATCAGAAGAGAAGAAGGTTCTGAATAAGCTTGGTGAAGCGAGTCAAACGATTCTGGGTGCTCATTTTTCGTCTAAGGTGTGTGTGTTAGAGAACTCCTCTGTTTCGTTATGAAATTACTGTTTAGGCTCTGTGAAATTTTACAAATTCTGAGCGTTTCAGAGATTGATAAATCACTGTATTATTTTGCTGCTGTTATGCATAGAAACCTATATAAATTGGTATATTCCAGAGTTATCAATGGTTGGGAAGCATTTCGAGAGCAAAAACATGTTTTTCAAGCTATTTTAAAGTGGTTTTGTGACCACACAAGTGGCTACTCGGGCGTGTACCGCACATAGGCAGTCCACACAGTTGTGTGCATTTGGAAAATTAGGGATTTGGGCAAAGTTTGGTGCCACACGATCGTGTGGCTAATTTGGAGATTTTTAGTCGATAGTCACATAGGCGTGCATTCTGGACACACGACCGTGCCCCGTGGGTACCTGGGCATTTGAGACTTTCACATGGTTGTGTCTGCCCTGCATTTTGTTTAATTTAGTTTGGACAGAGGGTTACACGGGCTATCCACATGCCCATGTTCTTGGGTCACACGGTCATGTGTCTCCTTCACATGGGCATGTAGACCCTCACACTGCCTAGGCACTTCCACATGGCCGTGTGGCCCTAGTTCGCAATTTTTCGTTCTATGTCAGATTTTGACCTGTTTGTGTTCCTGTGTGTTCTGACCCTCGGCTAGGCCTTGGTAAGGGTGGTTGGGACTCTATTTTGGCTTGGGCTTATACGTTAGTTATAATCATAGCACTAATTTAATGATTTATTTAAGTGTTAAGTGATGTTACCTAGTAGTTAAGTAACGTTATAACTGATTCTGAATCTGGTCGATTGAATATGTGCACCTTTGATTCTGTTTGACTAATGTGTGACTGTTTGTAAGTTGTGTACATTGTTTCTATAAGTCTGTTGGTGATTTGTTTGCATATGTACATTTGCATAAAATTCCTGGGTTTGGTTGTGAAGGGAATGAAGTCTGATCTGATTTCGCAGTTTCAACTACAATACATCTGTACAACGTTTTACCACACTATACTTTACATATGTCAGCTCAGCTACATATTGTCATTTGAGTGGCTTAGTTTCACGTCTGTGGTGTGTGATGTGGATGGGCCTTTCGAGGTCCTATGTGGTGTGCATGGTTTGTTGGGCTTGATTAGCTCATCTGTAGAGTGCAGGGTGTTTGGAGAGATGTTTGGTTGGTGGGGTAGGTTGTTTTAGACCCATTGCATTCATACGCATCTAATTATATGTCTTAATACACGTGTAAGATTATGCAAGTATTGAGGTGTTAGTGATATGGTACTTGGAAATGAAGTGTTTTTTTAATATGCGTTTTGGTATGTTTTGGTAACGACTTGTTGTTTGGTTTAGTGGCTTAGTTTTCTGTGTATGATTGTGTTCATATTTTGGTAGTGGATTGCTTGTCATGATGCTCCGTTTTCTATTTTCTGTTACGTTTCAAACACACACTGAGCTCGTGTAGCTCACCCTCTTAGTGTTTCCCCTTTTAGGTGCTCTCGTGTTCTGAAGTTGGACTTGGCATGCCAGAGGTCTCGGAGTGATAGGTTTTTAAACAAGCTAATAAGTCTTTTTTTTTTCAGTTCTTATTTTCTTAAGCCATTTTGGACTGTAAATAATTAGAAGAACTGTGGTATAATTCTATTTAGGGTTTTCGTAAATGGCTTTTGTATTGAATTCTAGAAATTACGGAATTTTAATTCCGTATAAATTTGACATAACTTAAATTTTTTGTTTTAAATTCTAAGTGGTTACATGATTTTGTACGAACAAAGCAAACTGTGTTAGAAATGAGATTTCGGCAAAAACAATTTTTATATTGGTGTACGAATACAATTCAATAAGATGAAAGAATTTACAAACACAGGGATCAAATTCTAATCTCATGTCGTTTAATTTAAAATCCATGCAAGTTTACCATTAAACCAATAATGTGACTAGCTAAAACAAATAACTTTAAGTCAGATATTAATATAAATATTGTATTCAAAACATTGATTTATTTCTATGGACTCTTTAGGCAAAGGGCCATACATTACTCCAACAAAAATTGTAATTTGATCTATGGATTAGGTACTACTATGGAATTTAATAGTAAAGGAAATGTTACTTTATTACAATCATATTGTTAATCAATCATATTGTATGTAAGAATTTTATTTCATTAAGATATTATAATCGTTTCATTTCAAAATTCAAGAAAAGGGCTTGGTGTTAAATAATTTTCGAGAGAATTATGCCCTAACTTACTGGGCTTCAATTCTTCTCGATGAATTTATATCATCAAGTATCTATTTTTTTGGTAAAACCATACAATAGTTAAAATAAAACTCCTAAGATTACAAAATGTTGGGTCCTAACTTACTGGATGTGGCGTTTTGTCGTCTCATTTTTAAAATAAAGGCAATACCCGAAATTTGGAATCCTCGAGAGAATTTAGCCCTAACGTATTGGGTTTTAATTTTTCTCGTTGAATCTAAATAATCGATGATGTGCTTTAATCGAAATAAATAAATAGCTCATTCTCGAGAATTCGATACGTGGTGTCCTAATGCATTGGGTATGGCGTATTGTTTTCTTGAGATGAGGATTTTTCTAACAAAAAAAAATAAAGGCAATATTCGATATTTGGGAATTTGGTGAAATCAAACCCTAACTTACTGGGTTTTGATCTTCTCTTTTGGCCCAAATAATCAGATATCCTTCTCAAAATGCATAGTTTTTAAAAGTCAAATATAACTTCAAAATAAAAGGATTGTATTTTAAAATCTTTTCAAAATCTCAACATTAAGACATTAGACAATCAATTCGGTACCAATTTTGGGAGTCACGAGGGTGCTAACCCTCCCTCGTGCGTAATCGACTCCTGAACCTATTTTCTCAAAAAATTGTAGACCTAAAATTATTTTCAAGGTGATCCGATCACACTACAATAAAAGATCGGTGGCGACTCCATCTCCATTTTCAAAATCGATACCCATTTTTCAAATTTCAAAAAAATGGTTTCGACAGCTTGGCAACTCCACTGGGGACGATAGAGAGTCAAGCCGTAAATTGATTGTTTTCTGTCTTATTGTCGAAAATTGAAAATTTGATTTGGAAAATTACGATCCTCTCTTTGCATGTGTTTGTAGGTTTATTGTAAATTGTGTTTTATACTTTGGCATCATATTGCACAAAGGCTATTTTGGTCTTACCCCTCTAAGTGGGAGTGAGAAGCTACTCCTTCATGAGGTTTTCACCTCCGTGCAGGATAGTGAATCACTTTCAGGATACATCCGTACCTATGTCTTCGTGAGATTTTCATCTCTGTGCAGCCATAGGGAAATGTATTCCCCTGAATGAACTCGGTCTGTATGAGCCTATAATGGGTGAGGATTGAGGAATCTGCTGGTTCGGGTACCTTGACTTTAGAACCAAACCTCATATAGTGGACTTAGGAACTTAACCTAGGTAGAGCCATTCCAAATCCCTAGTGGTTACCTGATTAGGTACTTTCTGTTTTCCTTGTTTACTTCTGTTTTGTACTAACCCCTTTTGCTGTGTCTTGATTGTCATTACATTGCATTTGCATCGTAGGAAAGAGATATTGATTCAAGTCCAATTACTAAATTAGAAAGCTTGTCATGGAATACGGATTCCTTGATAAATTGGAAAACAATACGGCTACCTTAATATATTCTGAAAAACACATGGAAGAGTTCGCGACCTTGCTTCGTAGCCTGAGGATTCAAGGTGATTATCTAAGAGCCTTCGACGTTCCAACTCCCTTGATGAAGCTGACGAGCTTTATGAAGATGGGTAGGTGATGGATCACGACCAAGATCAAGAAAATGAGCTAGCAGTGGCGTCTATTGGAAATTGGTGAGATTATCTCAAACATGCGCATGAAGAAAAAGATCGATGTTGTTTCTTGGAATATGAGGGTGAGGCTGTACATGTATCCATTTTATGTAAAGGAATTTTCTTTCTAGAAATGTTTCCTAAATGTAATTGAATCAGAATCAACGTCTCTGTAGGCATGCATTTCATACATCTACATCGTATGCATTAAAATCCATTGAAAGAGTCTAAACGAGTAAATTTGTTTCAGCTAATCTGGAAAACCAATCAACCAAACATCCTTACGGTACTCGTCACAAAGCCAAAGAAATGGATGCAAATGCAAAAATAAATGCAAGATCAGCTACAGAAACAAATGAAGGAGCAATTGAAAAAAATTCAACAGGACATGACAGAAAGGATGCAAGAGTCTCAAAAGGACATGATGACTGAGCTGACGCAATTACTAAAAGGAATTAATAAGGGGAAAGACCCTATGATTAATGATGAAGAAGACAAGACTGGACCCACCTATCTTCTAGGCTTTACGCCTCCGCATGTGCAGGTTCAGACTGAGGCTGGATCAGGTTCTAATCCTAGAGAAAACCCAGTGAATCTTGTTATTCCCGATTTCGATGAAATGGCTGAAAAAGGAAAGGTGAACGCAGAATTGCCAAAACAATGGGAGGATAGATGTAAATGGTTGGAGGAAAGATTCAAAGCCCTGGAAAGCGCCGATAGTCACCATGGAATCGATGCAAAAGATCTGACCTTGGTTCCAGACTTAGTACTCCCTCACAAGTTTAAGATGCCTGAATTTGAGAAATATAGTGGGACCAGTTGCCCAGAAGCCCATATCACCATGTTCTGTAGGAGAATGACTGGGTATATTAACAATGATCAGCTATTAATACATTGTTTTCAAGATAGCCTCATTGGAGCAACGTTGAAATGGTACAATCAGTTGAGCCGTACCGAGATTGGTTCGTGGAGGGACCTAGCACAGGCATTCATGAAACAATACGGTCATGTAACGGATATGGTTCCCTACAGAATCACCTTGCAAAATTTGGAAAAGAAATCGAATGAAAGCTTTAGACAGTATGCACAGAGGTGGAGAGAGGTTGTAGTCCAAGTCCAGCCGCCACTCCTAGAGAAAGAAACTAAAATGCTCTTTCTCAACACTTTGAAGGCCCCGTTCATCACTCACATGTTGGGAAGTGCTTCAAAGAGTTTCTCAAATATAATCATGAATGGTGAAATGATCGAAAACGCCATCAGAAATGAAAGAATAGAGGTTGGAGAGAGTAACCAAAAATTAGTCTCAAGGGGAAAAGAATATGAGATGAATAACATAGGTTATTCAAGGTCAGCAAGTCATCTAGGTAAAGGGGTCACTAGTCAACAAGGTTCATTGAGACAAGAATCTGGAATGAAATCAAGTACTGAGAAGCTCCAGTTCACACCAATTCCGATGTCGTATAAGGAGCTGTATCAACGCTTATTTGATGCGCACATTGTTGCCCCTTTCTACTCAAAGCCCCTGCAACCTCCGTACCCCAAGTGGTATGTTACGAATGCACAATGCGACTATCATGCGAGAATTTGGGGACATACGATAGAAAATTGCACCGTCTTTAAAAAGCTTGTTGAAAGGCTCATTAACATGGGTGTTGTCAAGTTTGATGACTTTAGTGCAGAAAATTCGTTACCCAATCATAATTTATAATGGAGAGAATGCAATGCATGAAGAAGAATGGGAAATGTTCACATCGATGAAAAGCAACTGAAAGAGGGACCTTGTTAGATGCCTGCCCTTACAATTTGGGAGTGTTCTAAGCGATTAGACTGCAGTAGAAAGTCCTGTAGTTTTTTAGAACTTATGTAGAGTAATTTTCAAAACATTTTTGTTTTTTTAGCCTAAAAATGATAGAAATTTCCATTGTGAAATAGGCTCATGTCTGAACATTATTATTCTAATGAAATACATCTTTGTGATCACTTTTGAGCCAATGTTCTTTCGTTCCTTTTGAATAGTTATTTTTTGATTATTTCATTCTTTTGGATTTTCTTCCACATCATTCATTCATTCACTATCATATTGTACAAATAATTGTTCATGAATTTATACATTCTTTCGTATATTCTTCGGTTGTAATTATGGGTCCCCGGATATCAATTACGTGAACGACTCTGCTATAGACTCAGATTTTCCTCTTGAGCGAGGCATGTGTTTAGACGGATCTTATGACTTGGAAAATGACAAAGATTGTAGCTTATCTCAGACTTGTTGAGGATGGTAGGACAAGAGAACCGATAGATCCTACCTCACAAGGAATCATCAGAAATTCAGCGCGATGGCAGAAATTTACAGTATGAACGATGCAATTCTTTGTAGGGGCAATGCCTTTCTCGTTGGCTCAGCATAGCTTGGCCCATTTGAAGTCGAGTTTTCATCTCTTCAAGTTTTGTTGGATCCCATCCTGATGAAAGAGGAAGATCAAAAGTTTTCAGTCGTACTGTCATCCCAAAAGGCTCTATGAAGGAAATCCAATATCAAAGAAGATTCTTCGAGAGGGATAACATGGACTTGCCTAATCCTATGGGTTCAGACCCAATTTCAAAAAAAAATCAAAAACAAAAAAGAAGAAAGAGAAAAATAAAAATCTAAGTCAAAATGAAAATAAAAAAGAGAGAAAGAAAAAAGAAAAAAAAAGAAGAGGCCAAGGTGAAAACCCGCAAAGGGCGCTTTGTGACCAATGGTGGTTTTGAGTTGAAAACCCGGAAAGGGCGACTCAAATTTTGAGCAAAATGGGGCATGGACATCACCATTATCGAAGACTTCTAATGGGCATTGCTTCACTATTGAGATCATTAATTACTTCATCAAATGGATAGAGGCTACTACATGCTTCAATGTCATCATATGCCGATGGTATTGAACTTGAATGATAACGGGATAGCTGAGAGCTGTAATCAATTCAAAATCAGACACCATGGTTTGTCACTGTATTGTAAGGTAATGAATTGCAAAAATTACTGATATTTACAAGGACTGGCATGAGAAATTATCATTTGCCCTCCTTGCTTGCCGAACATTTATCAAGATTTCTACCAGAGTAACGTTGTTCTCTTTGGTTTACGGGATTGAGATAGTTTTACCTATTGAAATCCCCTCTCTCCAGGTATTAGAGTTGGAAGGATCCAATCGCGATGTGATCAATTGGACCTAGGAAAAGGGTTAAAAGCTATTCATCAGGGTCGGATGTACCAGAAACAAATGATACGAGCCCATAATAAACAGGGTCGTTTTCGAGAATTCCACGAGAGAGCTGGATGTTGAAAAAGATCCTTCCTCAATGAAAGGATTATAAAAGGAAATGAATGCCAAATCGGGAATGTCCCTGTGTTGTAAAGAAGACTTTTCTCGGAGGAACACTGATCCTGAGTGAGAATTGTTAATCCTGTAAACTTGGATCTAGTTAAGAAATACTTCGTTTAAAGAAGAAGAAAGAACAAAGGTGAAAACCCGCAAAAGGCACCCGGAGTCAAAAAAAGTGATGAAAATGAAAAATGATGATGAAAAAGTAAAAATGGAAAAGCTAAGGGGAAAACCCGCAAAGGGCACCTTAGGCCAAAGGGGATTTGAGTTGAAAACCCAAAAAGGGCGGCTCAAATATTGATCAGAATATGGCATGAGGTGATCAGAGCAATTCAAATTTTGATCATATTGGGGCATGTGGTGATCTTGCTATGCCTGAATCAACAGGAAAGGATAGGCGGCATCTTGGGGAATCGACAGAGCACTGTAGATCTCCTAAACACATGTCTAACTCAAAATGACCTTTAGAAAGTTTGTACAAAGAAGTTCAAGCTGCGATATCTGGGGGACTTAACTCTCCTATAATTTATATTGAATTTGTTGATTAAAGGAATACTTTTTTTCTTTTCCAAGATATACATCCCTAATCAATTTCTTTATTATCCTTCTTTACTATTTATTATAACTTATTCATTTGGAGCAATTCCCAGAACCAACTTTATTCTTATCCATTGTTATATCATTTTTGCAAGCATGTTGCATTGGAATAATGATTAATTGACTAATAAAACTTTCACAAAGGAAGATTTGCATATTATTCTGAAAAGTCCTAAATAATAGAGGAACCTGAAACAGGACTATTGTTTAAAACACACTAAGTCTAAAGGTTGGAAATATGAGAAGGAAGGGTTTAATTTTAAACTTTCTCTTTGGATTTTGTTGTCAAACGCATTGATTGAACAAAATAACAAGATTTCATAAACGAGTAAGCAATGATTATCAGGCAATGGGAAGAGGTTACCTTGGAGAAGAAAGCCATCATTTGCGTATGAGTCCTTGGTGCGGCACCCTGGAATGGTATAAGGGACCAGAAGGATTTAGATCTTGTATCCTTGAATTGTGATAGGAAAGGATTGAGGAAAAACCATACGTTTCTACCCTCGGATTACAGTGGGAGAGTGGTGGTACAAATTTTGGGCCCAATTGATTAAACTTTAAGGTTTATAGTGGGGGCAGTTTGACTAAGTGATGCTTTGAAGAAGCCAGTCAAACGAGAAGGCGTTGTAACACGTCGTTGTTAATGCCTTGATAATTTTCTAGTAATGACAACCTAATCGGAATCATTTTCAAAAAAATAAAACTCTGCGTTCATGCAAACACTATTCACGTGCCTAGTTGGAGCATTTGATTCATTTTGGTCATGCCATCCTAATCATTAGGCATAATTAGGTTCATTGTACAGGTCATGTTCCCCAGAGAACAGATTTGAGAAATTACAGATTTTGTTTCCCTAAGCAATAGCGGAGCAGATCGAAGACGGCAAATCTCATCCCTAGGAGTAGGGAAACAGATTTAAGCCACAAGTCCTATGTCCCTGACCAGCAGTGGAATAGGTTGGAAATTGCAGATCTTATCTCCCTGAGATTACAGCGGAGCAGATTGAAGCTAGTAATCCTATCTCCCTGAGATTACAGTGGAGCGGATTAAAATAAAGGATCTTATCTCTCTGAAGTTACAGTAGAGTAGATCGCATCAGATTGAAACCAGAAATCTTATCTCCCTGAGATTGCAGCAGAGCAGATTGAAGCTAGTAATCTTATCTCCCTGAGATTACAGTGGAGCGGATTAAAATAAAGGATCTTATCTCTCTGAAGTTACAGTAGAGTAGATCGCATCAGGTCTTATCTCCCTGAGATTACAGTGGAATAGACCGAAGAATTTCAGATCTTATCTCCCTGAGATTACAACGGAGCAGATTGAAGCTGATAATCCTATCTCCCTGAGATTACAGTGGAGTGGATTAAAATAAAGGATCTTATCTCTCTGGAGTTATAGTAGAGTAGATCGCATCAGATCTTATCTCCTTGAGATTACAGTGGAATAGACCGAAGAATTACAGATCTTACATTCCTAGGCAGTGCAGTAAAGTAGATTAAAGCCACAATGGTCAATCTTGCTTCCCCGACATTGCAATTAAAAAGATTAAAGCCACGATGATGAATCTTACTTTCTAAAGTTACGAGTTACAAATCCTATCTCCCTGATATTACAGTGGAGTGGATCGAAGTACCAATTCCTATACCTCTGAAGATGCAGTAGGATGGAATGAGGCAACTCGAAGAAGAAGAGCACCAAGGTCCAGCACGACCGGACAAAATTGGCCTTATCAAAGTCTTTACTGAATTCCCGTTACATGACAATGAGCAAAGAGGGGCAGCTGTAATAATCCAAATTTGCTCAGCCCAAATTAAATATTAAATACAAAAAATAAGAAAAATAATAGTCCAATTTTTAGTGTCCATTTACAAGCAACGGGCTCGATGGCCCAAATCCACTACCCAAAATACAGTCCTAAGCCCGATTAGCCTAAACAGCTTTCACCCAAACCCAACTAGCCTAAACCCAAAACCAAGCCCAAATACTCACAGCCCAAAACAGAGAAAATCAACAGCAAACCCTAGAGACCAAAACCCTAAACTCAGTTGTCGCTCCCGCCCAAAGACGCATCAAGCCTCCGCCGCGCCACGCCGTCTTGGCTCAGACACCGGTGGCCTCCGTGCAAAGAAGACAAAAACAACACAGCAAAACAACAACAACAATAGGCCAGCTAAGAAAAAACGGAAAAAATAATAGAAAAAAAAGAGAAGAAGCGAAATGGACTTTCTTTGGTAATTTTCTTTTTTTATTTTTGCCGATAAAAAGCCATTTTTTGGGCATTTTGTAAGGAGGAGACACGAAATCAATGCAAAAAACACAAAAGAATTGAGAAATAGAAAAGAATACATCGTTTAGGTGATCGTTCGACTTGGTTTTATTTTTTTATTTTTTATTTTCTTATTTTCTTGCGTTTTCTTCGATTTGTTCTAATTTTTATATGCAAAAAATATAAAGAAGGGAGGGAATCTTACCTTGTCGTCAGCGCCGTTGAAGCTCGCGTCCTCCTCTGGTAATCGGAGTTGAGGCAAAAGGCGGCGCTTGGGAAGGGAACGAAACCCTTAGGGTTTTTTATCCTTTTTTCTTTTCCTTTTTATTCTGAAATAGTGAATGGTTTAACAGGTTTTTTTTGTCTTTTAATACGCCTGTAGAACGACGTCGTTTGTGGTCGGTTTTAGTGGCCTCAAAATGACGTCGTACAGCCTGTGACCCGATGATCCGATTTGACCCGGGGAGGATCCGCGTGTTCTGACATTTTGGTTTATTTTCACTATGAGCCCTTCTTCATTTGGGAGTTGTCCGATTCAGTTTTCTTACCATTTTCTTAATTTGTACCGCATATTTAACTTTATTTTCATTTGGATCCAATTTTAAACGGTGTCGTTTCAGGTGATTGGCATTGAATAGCCAATTTTATGTTTAATTACTGATTTGGTCCTACAATATTGAATTTGGTTTCGATTTATTTCAATTTTGGTTTCCTTTTATGTTTTCTTATTTAATAATAATTTTTTAAAATATGATTAATTTTACATTAACATATTATCAATCTCTTTTAGTATTACTTTCATATTTAACTTTAGGTAGCTTTTAAAATTCATTATTATTATAATTTTAAAAACATAAAAATTTATTATTTATTATTTATTTTATATTTTAATTTCATTCTATACCAATATTTTGAAATCTATTTGATATTTGTTTAATTTTGTTTTCTCTGTATTATTATTCTAATTTTATTTAAGTTTTGGAACTTTGGCTTTAAAATTTGTAGATTATTATTTTCAATTCCAAAAACGTTTCCTTCAGTATTTTGTTTTGTCTTCAAAGTTTTGGATAAATCTATTACTATATTAATATGTTTTTAAACATTATTTTTCTTTACTCTTGGCTTAATATTGTTTACAAACCCCTTTTTATACTTTTATTTTCCAATTTGATACATTATTATTTATTTTATCACACTTAATATATTTTAGAATTTGATATATTACTTTATATTTCTCAATAATGTATTTTAGAATATAGTCCCAAATTTTATTTTCACCATGATATTTCGTGATTGCCATATCTACATGCATAATTTATACGGAATTATTTTAATATATATCCATATTTATAAAATGTGTTATAATTTGAAATTTATATTGTTTTATGTTTTAAAATTTTATTCATTTTTTATTATTTCAATTGGTTTACTTGCGATGAAATTATTTTTATACTTATTTTGGCTATTTGTAAGATGGATTATTAGTTTATTTGATTACCATTGTTAATGCATTATACGCTTGGATGCTCCAAATTGTAGAATTAATTTGTTATTCATCATTTGCTTAGTATAATGTTAATCAATCATATTGTTTGTAAGAATTTCGTTTCATTTCAAAATTCAAAAAAAGGGCTTGGTGTTAAATAATTCTCGAGAGAATTGTGCCTAACTTACTGGGCTTCAATTCTTCTCGATGAATTTATATCATCAAGTATCTATTTTTTTTGGTAAAACCATACAATAGTTAAAATAAAGCTCCTAAGATTACAAAATGTTGGATCCTAACTTACTGGATGTGGCGTTTTGTCGTCTCGTTTTTAAAATAAAGGCAATACTCGAAATTTGGAATCCTCGAGAGAATTGAGCCCTAACGTATTGGGTTTTAATTTTTCTCGTTGAATCTAAATAATTGAGGATGTGCTTTAATCGAAATAAATAAATAGCTCGTTCTCGAGAATTCGATACGTGGTATCCTAACGCATTGGGTATGGCGTATTGTTTTCTTGAGACAAGGATTTTTCTAGCAAATAAAAATAAAGGCAATATTCGATATTTGGGAATTTGGTGAAATCGAACCCTAACTTACTAGGTTTTGATCTTCTCTTTTGGCCCAAATAATCAAATATCTTTCTCAAAATGCATAGTTTTTAAAAGTCAAATTTAACTTCAAAATAAAAGGATTGTATTTTAAAATATTTTCAAAATCTCAACATTAAGACATTAGACAATCAATTTGGTACCAATTTTGGGCGTCACGAGGGTGCTAACCCTCCCTCGTGCGTAATCGACTCCTGAACCTGTTTTCTCAAAAATTCGCAGACCTAAAATCATTTTCAAGGTGATCCGATCACACTACAATAAAAGATCGGTGGCGACTCCATCTCTATTTTCAAAATCGATACCCATTTTTCAAATTGCAAAAAAATAGTTTCGACGGTCTCTTTAGGCAAAAGGGCGATACATTACTCCAATATAAAATTGTAATTTGATCAATGGATTAGGTACTACTATGGAATTTAATAGTAAAGGAAATGTTATTTTCTTACAAAAGATATGAAAAAAAAGTTTTATCCCTAATCTTCACTTTTTCATTGTCTTCCAAAATTGATAAAATTGTGTTTTTCACAAAAATTAAGCGACAATGTTTTCACGTACGATGTAACATTTACAGTCTGACCGTAATGTCTAGGTTGGGTTTGAGGTGTTACAAGGTTGTTGATGTGGCATTTTTTGAAATTTGACTAAAGCTAGACACTTTTCTATATTTACCCCAATATATATATATTTGTTTATTTGCACTATAAGAAACACCAATATTCATCTGTGCCCAACACCCACCATAATAACCACCATCCTCATCACAACCCATCCCCTGCTTCGCCTTCTCTAGCGCTACTCATTCTGCTACCCCGCACCATAATATACACCTTACACAACTACTTCTCCTGCATGGGTGATGGGGTTGTTGAAATAATAATTTTTCGGTGACGTCAAATGTTTTAATTATTATTTATTATATCTAGAACTTATTTCCTATTTTGCATAAATCATCATAATAATTCAATTAATTTTAAGTGCTATACTAATATAAATATGATATTTAAAACCTTGATTTATTTTTGTGGACTCTTAGGCAAAGAGACAGTACATCACTCTAAAAAAAAATGTAATTTAATATTTTTATTACATAGTACTAGGGCATTTATTAGGAAGGGAAATATTTCATTACAAAAAAAATTAAAAATAAAACTTTTATCCATAAACTTCACTATTTGCATTGAGTGCCAAAATTGGTCAAATCCTACAAAACCACCAAAAGAAAAATGATGTTATTGCATTAAAAGAAGCAACTTCATCACTGAAGAAGCAATGGAGATGTGAAGGAAATTGATATGCATGCTGCTTGTTCTCGACGTTAATGATACCAGCAACAAGATTGGCAATAATAGTGAAGGACTCTCAGGAGAGATCGATCGTTAATGGACATCCCGGACAATGATCAACGATCTTCACAGTAACACTCTTTCCTATGCATGGATGTGGTACGGGGTTCCGGGGTCCCGTGCATGTCACTGTGAACATCTTCCCGCACACTGTCCCATTATACAAGAATGCATCACCAGCTGTGGCAATTAATTTTCCTTGATCTTGGTTTCCGAAGCATGCAGAAGCTACCAACAACCACACTATATAGCATAGTTATATATTTGTTTCAAATCAAAGCCTTTGGTTAAGAAAAACTCAAAATTTGATTTTAAATTCGATGGACTTGATTAGGAGGAATTAGAGAAAACAATACTCACGAACATATATTCTATAAAAGGTGGTAATCTCTGGTGTTGCTCAAGCAAAGGAAATAAGGCAGGCAACCATGCCAACAAAAACCAAACTATAATTCTCCATTGCCTAATTAGCTTTTGATGTTTTATGTTGCATGTGTTGTGAGCACTTAAGCTATAGGAGTGGTCCACTTATGTAGGCTAATTGCCTGCCTTTTTGGTAACCTTTTTTTGGGTGGTTTACTAATTCATTAGCATTTATTAACAAAATTAATCACTAAACTGCTACAGAGCTTAAAATAGAGAGTGATAGATTGTAACTGAAACACCCATGAACACTGAAAAAAACCGACAAAGAGATTATTGTAACATTCGAGGATAACATTGATGAAGGTGAATGGAACAGGAGATTATTATAACAGTAGCAATGGTGATGTAAGTAGTGAAGATCTTGTTTTCCCAAGACGTCTCAACCTCGAACTCGTTCCCAATTCCATTTCTAACTTAGCTTGGTTCCAATCTGAACAGCCATCGCCTCTACTGCTCTAGCTGAATAGGTTCGAACAGCCATCCACATCCTTCCGTTTGCAGTCCCTAGCAACAGTCGCAATGGCTACCCATCCTGATTCACTCATCCAAGAAGCGTCACAATTAATTTTGATCGTGTGGTGATCGGGTTTCTTCCATTTAAGTCAATCGTTTCCCCTGAATCTAAGAATCAGACTGGTTTCATGTTCACCATTCTGATCACAAAATAATTTGATTATTTTTAGTTCTATGTATTTTTAATGTTGTAATCTTTTTACCATTAATTTTATCTTCTAATTTGACCTATGTGATGATATAAACACATGGACCTTTAACATTATTTTTACAATTTAACAAAATTTTTGCACATTCAAAAGGATAAAAATATATTTCTTTATAATAAAAGTATATAGCTTTTCTTTTATACTTTAGTGTATGTTGTTGTATTGGAATGGTTATAGTGAGAAAAGTTATATGCACTTTCCGTTTTTGATTCCAAAGGTTTACTATTATTTCAAATTTATATATAGGTTTTAATATTTATAACATATTTCTTTTGAAAACCCAGCCATGCATAAACAATATAGTTAGAAAAGAACAGTAAGTAAAAAGAACTTGGAAATAAGTCAAGCTAAAATTTTCAAGTTTTGGTGCATAATTACAATAATTTTATTTCGAATCCATTGGAATATATATTAACCTATCATCCAAGGCTTTATATACATTAACATTTCATTCATAGGCAATATCCCATAATAATAGTAATAGACCAAAGTGAATGTTTTCAATAAAAAAAATTAATGACACTACACCAAAATAGGGATATAGCGGCGCTTTTAGCGGCGTTTGGACAAAAAACGCCACTAATAATCGAGCATTAGCGGCATTTTACGAAAAACGCCGCAAAATATCGAGCATTAGCGGCGCTACATAAAAAAACGCCGCTAAAACCAAGCATTAGCAGCGTTTTACAAAAAGCGCCGCAATAGAGTCACACAGAACGACGTCGTTTTCATATATTTGGGAACATAAGTGGCGGTTTTTCCCAAGCGCCGCTAAAACTCCGTTCTTCAGCGGCGTTTTATAAAAAGCGCCGCAATGGAGTAACACAGAACGACGCCGTTTTCATATATTTGGGAACATTAGTGGCGGTTTTGCCCAAGCGCTGCTAATACTCCATTCTTCAGCGGCGTTTTACAAAAAGCGTCGCAAATAGAGTAACACAAAACGACGCCGTTTTCATATATTTGGGAACACTAGTGGCGGTTTTTGCCCAAACGCCACTAATAATCCGTTCTTCAGCGGCGTTTGGCGTTAAGCGTCGGTAAGGTACCGGTATTTTAGCCGCGTTTTTGCGTCTGCGCCGCTAATGGTCTTATCTTTAGCGGCGTTTTTCATAAACCGCCACTGATGCTCCGCTCTAAAGCGGCGTTTATGGAGAATCGCCGCTAGTGTTCCGGTCTATAGCGGCGTTCCTGGAGAAGCGCCGGTAACTCTTGGGTCTATAGCAGCGTTTGTGTAAAAACGCCGCTAATTAGAAATATTAGTTCATTTGTTTATATATTCTCAATTAATGTTTGAATTATATTATTATATTATAAGTTATATATTATGAAACATATATATATATTAATATTGTGTTAGTTACGTATGTACATTTGTTTTTTAGCTTAAAAATAGAGCATATATTGGGATCTAAATTAAAGTTGTTATACATTATATTAATTTGAATAATTTCAGTAAGTTATAAATTATAATGTTGGTTATATTTAAATTATACATACTGCATAAAATTGAAATAATTTTATAAATTCATATTAATGTATCAATTTAAAATAATGTCATAACAATTATAAAAAAAAATCTACTAAAAATCATTAAACTTATAAATAAAGACATAAATAAAATAAATTAAAAAATTAGCGGCGCTTATACAGAAAACGCCGCTGTAGAACAAGATTTGTGGCGTTTATTGCAAAAACGCAGCAAAATATGTAACCAAAACGACTTTGTTTTTATATTGTTTTACTGGTATTAGCGGTGTTTTTTGTAAAAACGCCACAAATGAAAGTTATGTATTTTAGGGTTTTGGGATTAATATTTAAGTTTTGTTGTATACGGTTTGGGGTTTTAGGGTTCGATACATAATGTTTATTAATTTAGGATTACAATTTTATGTTTAGGGTTTTGGGTTTAGGTTTACGGCTTGAGGAATAGGGTTTAGGGTTTGAGTTTACATGTTAGTTTTAATGCGAGGTTTACGGCTTATAAGATATATTAATGATCAAATTTATTGTTTCTGACTTGATGTTTATGGTTTATGGTTTACCCTTATTGATTTGAATGTTACAATGCTTGGTTTTTGTGTTCGGATTTGCATGAAGAATATGAGGTAGCTAGGGTTTAGCCCTTTAATTTTAATGTTTACGGGTTATAGGGTACAAAAGCAAAAAAAACCAAAAAATTAGATGAACTTTTTACTTCTTATTATGTCACTAGTATATAGGATTATAAGAGAGGTTATATATATATATAATATGCCACGATATGCATATATATATGTTATATATTATACATATCTTGCATAAAATTGAAATAATTTTATAAATTCATATTGATGTATCAATTTAAAATAATGTCATAACAATTATCAAAATAAAAAATCTACTAAAAATCATTAGACTTATAAATAAAGACAAATAAAATAAATTGAAAAGTTAGCGGCGTTTATACAGAAAACGCCGCTATAGAACAAGATTTGTTACCGAAACGACTTCGTTTTTACACTGTTTATTGGTATTAGCGGCGTTTTTACAAAAACGGCTTGATGTTTATGGTTTATGGTTTACCCTTATTGATTTGAATGTTACAATGCTTGGTTTTTGCCTTCGGATTTGCATGAATTTTACGAGTTAGCTAGGGTTTAGCCTTTAATTTTAATGTTTACGGGTTATAGGGATTAATAGCTTGGGTTTTAGGGTACAAAACCAAAAAAAATTAAAATTCTTTTCGCTTTTACTTCTTATTATATATGTCACTAGTATATAGGATTATAAGTGACGAGGTTATATATATAATATATGCCACGATATATATCTATGCATATATATATGTTATATATTATATATATATAGTAATCGCATAAAATTGAAATAATTTTATAAATGCATATTCTTGTATCAATTTAAAATAATGTCATAACAATTATAAAAAAATCTATTAAAATCATTAAACTTATAAATAAAGACAAATAAAATAAATTGAAAACATAGCGGCGCTTATACGTAAAAACGCCGCTATAGAACAAGATTTGTATGTTTATTGCAAAACGCAAAAATGTGTAAATCAAACGACTTCGTTTTTATATCATTTATTGGTATTAGGGCTTTTTGTAAAAACGCGCAAATGAAAGTTTTGTAGAATATTGTATTGGGATTAATATTTATAAATTTTAATGTTGTTAATGTTTAAATTAATCATACTGTATTAAATTAAAATTTTTTTATAAATTTTGTCAATTAAAAAAAGTATTAAGTAAGAAACTTATTAAAAATAATAATTATTGTTAAAAAGAAAAATAATATATTATAACAACTGAATTATTAGTGGCGTTTTTATGAAAAATGCCGCAAATATATTTAATTGAAACGGCGTCGTTTAGTGAGAGATCAGATTTCGGGGTATACCCCCTCTCCCAGTGCCAATTTCATTTTCCCTATTTTAAAATCCCTAAGTTTTGAAATCCCTAACTCATAAACGGTTTTTGCTTTCTCCCATTTCTGAAAATCAATTCTGTATCTCTTTCAAATTTACTTGTTTTGCTGTTTCAATTTCTTGCAAAACTGATAAAAATTGGGTTCGTACATTCCGTAGACACAGACAGTTGACGAAGAACGTCGAGGAGGATCGTCGGAATTGGTGGTCGGGGGAATAATTGTTCAAGGTTCGCTTTCCCCATTCTGCCTCCGTATACATTGGGTTTTCCCTAATTTGTTAATTTTATTTTTCCTTCCCTGTTATTGTGCTGAGAAACTGACATTAAAAAAAACATACTCTGTTTAATTATAGGGTTTTCGGTCTTCCTCTTCAATTTTTGTTCATCGTTTTGAAGGTAATGTAATGCTTCGAATATTTATTTATTTTCTGAATGGTTTCATTGATATTATTCTGATTTTATAGGGTTTGTGTTTAGGGTTTCATTGAATTCCATTTCGTTGCTTCCTTTTCTGTTTTCTGCATCGTTTAGCTGGTGAGGGATTTAGGTACAATTTCTTTCTGATTCCTTCTGTGCTAATACAAGATTAAGTTGAAAAACATTGACGTTTGTTCTGTGCTAATATATTTTTACCATCATATTGCTAAGAAACTTAATTATTTTGGTTGTGTTGTGTGATTAATCTTTGCATCATGGCATGGGCTCGACTTAGAAGGGGACGCTTCAATTAAATAATAGACCGCTAGCTAACATTTACTTGCTCTTGTATGTTGCTTTGCCACATGTTTCATTCGATACTTTTATCTTGGTAAATATTAGATTAAGCGAAACCACCACATATCATCTAATTAGTACATTGATTTATTTTAACTATCAATGTAGTTAGTGATGTAAACCATTAATTGGAAAGTTTAATTGAGTGCAAATTTAATATAAGGGTTAATCAATTTATTGCATTTTCTTAATGGTTTTCTTTACATATAAGCCTTTTATTTTTAAGAATTTAATTTCTCTATTTTTAAAATTTAAAATTTAACTCCAATTGTTAACACCACTAAAATTTTTGTTAAATTTGTTTAAGTAACATTTAAATTTTATTTTAAAAATATCGATATGATATAGTAAGATTTTACGATTATTTAATTATATGGACGAACATATTATTATTATTGTAATTGTATATTAAGTTTTTAACTAATTTATTTGTATTCCAGATAAAATGCCTAGAAGAGCCGTGCGAGCGCACCGCATTGTTCAAGGTACTCCAGACTCGGTGATACAAACAAAGACCGAACAATGATCGGTATTGGATCTTCGAATGTTCCGGTTACACCTGAGGAACCTATAGAGGCTCAAAGTAATTTAACATTTAATTTACATGTGTGTTCACTTATTATTTATTTTATTTTATTAATTTCTTATATTACAATACTTTTATTTTTCAGCGGAAACTGGTGGGACGCGGAGAGTTCGCGGACGTACTCTACTGAGGGATTTATACGATCTAGATCCAGTCGAGCGCGTCCAAGTATCCAGTAATAGCTTTGGTCAGCCTGTTGGATCAGAAGCTCGCCTTTTAGTAGGATACATAGGCATTCTAGCATGGAATGCAAATATGTTGCCAATTAACTTCGAGTCATGGCATAAAGTGCCCGAGAGTAACAAGAACCAAGCTCTCGATAACATTAAGGTAACAAAATGTGTATATCATTTATAATTCTTGAGTTTAAGTTTCGTTTACATTTACTTTCTAAAGTTGTGTTTTTTGTAGGGGAGATTTGCTCTAGAGGTCTCTGATGCTTATGTAATGAAGGCATTGGGAAAAAGATGGAGAGACCATAAGAGAACTTTAAAGAAAGACTATTTTAGGACAAAAACAACACTTGACGAGAGATTACAAAATGTCCCACCGAGAATGCTGAGGTACCAGTGGGAAGAAGTCGTTAGATTTTGGACTTCGAAGAAAGGAGAGGTATGTGTTACTACAAAAATCTTGTAATTATTTTGGTTTATAGTATTTACTGATTAACGTACTAATAATTTCATAACGTAGGATCGTGAACGAGTTAGAACAAGTAGTAGGTAGAAACAAAAATTCACGCACACAGCTGGGTCGAGAAGTTTTGCGTGTGTAGCTCAGGCCGAGGTATTTTGAATTTTTTAATACTGGCAGATATTTATTACTTTCTATCAAATAATATTTTTACTATTGTATTGTAGGAAGTGTTGTCGGGTCAAAAAGTTGAACGCCTTCAACTTTTTGACATTACACATAGGAAGAAAGATGGAAACCCTATGACTCCTGAAGCTGCAGAAATTATGGTACGTTTGCTTAATACAATTTGACTTGTTTTAATTATTTATACTGTTTATTTTCTAACGGTTTTTATTACATTTCTTGTAATGCAAATATTGTTAAGTTATGTTGCATTTGTTTTGTTAATATATGTTGCGTTCTTAACTATGTGATTTATTTTTTAGGAAAAACTGAAGGATAAAAAGGCGGAGTACGAAGCGATTGCTTCCAGTGATAGTTCTGTTTATATTGATGACATTGATAACCAGATTATCACTGAAGTTTTGGGTCCTGAAAGGTATGGTCGGGTTCGATTTCAAGGATCTTTTGTTAACCCATCCCAATATTTTGGATCCAGCCCGCAACAATACATGCATTCGGGGAGTCAGGCTCAAGCTGAAGTTCAGAGGTTAAGAGACCAGATAGCTCAGATGCAAGCGGCAACGAGTGAGCAAATTACACAACTTAAAGTGGAGGCAACATCGAGAGAAGCTGAGGTTCAAAAAAGATATGAAGAACTCCAGCTACAACTTAAAGCAGATGTGGCAGCGAGAGAAGCAGAGGCAGCAGCGAGAGAAGCTGAGGTTCAACGAAAGTATGAGCAACTGCAGCAGCAGCTTAAAGAAGATGCGGCAGCGAGAGAAGCAGCGGCTGCAGCGAGGGAAGTAGAGGCTACAGCGAGGGAAGCAGAATAGCATAAAAAGTTCGATGAACTCCAGCAGCAGCTTCAGAATATGATGAAGATGTTTCAGCAGTCGCAACCGCCGTCGTCTTAGACTATCGTTTAAATATACTTCAATTTTGACTTTGGTATTATCATTTTAACTTTTACAATTTCTGTCAGAATAATACGAATTTTATTTTATTTATTGACATTTATTTTAAATATTATATAGATTTGGTTTCTTCTGATTTGTTTTTACAGGAGGGGGGCTGAAAAAAAAACTTTTCAAATCTGCCAAAATTAGCGCCGTTTTTTGGATAAGCGCCGCTAAAGACCATGGTCTATAGTGGCGTTTTTCGGCTAAGCGCCGCTAAAGACCATGGTCTATAGTGGCGTTTTTTGTCTAAGCGCCGCTACAGACCATGGTCTATAGTGGCGTTTTTAACTAAGCCGCTAAAGACCATGGTCTATAGTGGCGTTTTGTGGCTAAGCGCCTCTAAAGACCATGATCTATAGTGGCGTTTTTTGGCTAAGCGCCGCTAAAGACCATGGTCTATAGTGGCGTTTTTTGTCTAAGCGCCGATAAAGACCATGGTCTATAGTGGCGTTTTTTGGCTAAGCGCCGCTAAAGACCATGGTCTATAGTGGCGTTTTGTGGCTAAGCGCCGCTAAAGACCATGATCTATAGTGGCGTTTTTTGGCTAAGCGCCGCTAAAGACCATGGTCTATAGCGGCGTTGCAAAGAAAACGCCGCGAAAGGTCTTGATCTTTAGCGGCGTTTATTATAAAAAGTGCCGCTAAAGTTACCGACGCTGTCATTAGCGGCGTTCTTTGCGGCGCTTCGTAAAGCGCCGCTAAAAGTATTTGCGGCGCTAAAAAACGCCGCTATAGACCTAAAAAAGCGCCGCTAAAACCCTGTTTTGGTGTAGTGTGAATTATTAATCCATATCCATGTGTGAATTGGATTTGGAAGCATAAAATAAAATAAAATAAAATATATGGATAATATAAAAGTAAAATATAAGCTAAAGGATCGAAAGCAATCAACTGACTTTTGCTTTGCATTAGGTGCCATTATCCCACAATGCATTTGTGGCAATCATTTTTCCTTGATCTTGGTTTCCGAAGCATGCGGAAGCTACCAACAACCCCAATATATAGCATAGTTATATATTTGTTTCAAATAAAAGCATTTGGTTAAGTAAAAATTCAAAATTTGATTATAAATTCGATGGACTTGATTAGGAGAAATTAGAGAAAACAATACTCACTAACATATTTTGTATAAAAGGTGGCAATCCCTAGTGTTGCTGAAGCAAAGGAGATAAGGCAGGCAACCATAACTACAAAAAACAAACTATAATTCTCTGTTGCTTAATTAACTTTCGATGTTTTAGGTTGCATGTGTTCTGAGCACTTAAGCTATAGGAGTGGTCTATTATGTAGGCTAATTTCCTGCCTCATTGGTAACTTTTTTTTGGGTGGTTTACTAATTCATTAGCATTTATTAAAAAAATTAATCACTAAACTATTTCAAAACTTACAATAGAGAGTAATAGATTGTAACTGAAACAACCATGAACACTGGAAAAAAAAACTGACAAAGAGATTATTGTAACAGTCAGTGATGCCATTGATGAATGTGAATGGAACAAGAGATTATTGACAGCAGCAACAGTGATGTAAGTAGTGAAGATCATGTTTTCCCACGACGTCTCAATCTCAAACTAATTCCCAATTCCATTTCTAACTTAGCTTGGTTTCCATCCGAACAACCATCGCCTCTACTGCTCTAGTTGCATAGGTTCGAACAGCCATCCACAACCTTCCTTGTGTAGTCCGTAGCAACAGCCGCAATGGCTGCCCATCTTGATTCACTCGTCCAAGAAGCATTGCAGTTAATTTTGATCGTCTGTTGATCGGGTTTCTTCCATTTAAGGCAATCATTTCCCCTGAATCTAAGAATCATATTGGTTTCATGTTCACCATTCTGATCACAAAATAATTTGATTATTTTTAGTTGTATGTATTTTTAATGTTATCTTTTTACTATTAATTTTATCGTCTAATTTGACCTATGGACCTTTAACATTTTTTTTACAATTTATGAAAATTTTTGCACATTCAAAGGAATAAAAAAGTATTTTTATAATAAAAGTATGTAAAATTTTTTTATACTATCGTGTATTTTCTTGTATTGGAATGGTTATAATGATAAGAGTTATATACAGTTTTTGTTTTCGATTTCAAACTTTTGAAATTTAGTATTTTAACCATCCATCAAATAATTATAATACGAAAATTACTAATTAATCCTAACTTTACTAGCAGATAGATTTTGTGAAAATGATAAACTAATTAATATTACACTATAATACTAAAATTTTGTGAAAAATGATGCACTAATGATGCACTAATTATAATACTAAAATTACTAATCCTAAGATTTTCAAGTTTTGGTGCGTAAATATAATATTTTCATTTCAATTCCACTGAAAATATATATATATATATATATTACCCTATCATCCAAAACTTTATCTACATTAACATTTCATTCATAGACAATATCCAATAATAATAGTAATAGAGCAAAGTGAATGTTTCCAATAAAAAATTAATGAATTATTAATCTATATCCATGTGTGAATTGGATTTGGAAGTACTATATTTTTATATTACATAATATATCATACTAAATCAATTAAAATTTTTATATAAATGAACAAATACATTTCATAAGGTGAAAGAATTTATAAACACAGGATCAAATTCTAATCTCATGCCAACTAATTTGAATCCCATGTAAATTTACCATTAAATCAATGATATGATTGGCTAAAACAATTAATTTTAAGTTGTATATTAATATAAATATTGTAGTCAAAACATTGATTTATTTCTATGGACTCTGTAACAAAGAGGATAATTTAATCTATGTATTATGTACTACTATGAAATTTAAAACTAAAGGAAATGTTATTTTATTACAAAATATATTTTAAAAAAACACTTTTATCCCTAATCTTCACTTTTTCATTGTGTGCCAAAATTGATTAAACCCTGTAAAACCACAGAAAAAAAATCATGTTATTGCATTAAACAAAGAAACTTTAGCTAGGAAGAAGTAATGGAGATGTGAAGAAAATGTTTTATGCATACTTCTTGTAATCCATGTTAATGATACCAGCAACTGGTTTGGCGATAATTTCGAAAGCCTCTCTAGAGAGATCCATTGTCGATGGGCATCCCGGACACTGATCAACAACCTTCACAGTAACGCTCTTGCCTGTGCATGGATGTGGTACGCCATTTCGGGGTCCAGTATATTTCACGGTGAACTTTTTCCCACACACTGCCCCGTTTTTCCACAGTGCATCACCAGCTGCGGCAATCATTTTCCCTTGATCCTTGTTTTTGAAGCATGCAGAAGCTACCAACAACCGCAATATATAACATAGTTATATATTTGTTTCAAATCCAAGCATTTAGTTAAGTAATAATTCAAATTTTGATTATAAGTTCGATGGACTTGATTAGGAGAAATTAGAGAAAAAAAATACTCACGAATATATTTTGTATAAAAGGTGGCAATCCCTGATTTTGCTGAAGCAAAGGAGACAAGGCAGACAACCATACAAACAAAAATCAAACTATAATTCTTCATTGCTTAATTAGCTTTCGATGTTTTAGATTGTATGTGTTGTGAGTAATTAAGTTGTAGGAGTGGTTCACTTATATAGGCTAATTGTTTGCCTTTTATTGAGTCATTTGTATTTTTTTTTCTTTTTTTGGGGTTTTGCTAATAATAAACTTTTATTAACAAAATTAACCACTAAATTGTTACAGAGCTTAAAATAGAGTGATAAACTGTAACTAAATTCTGAGTTGGTGCAGAAATATCTTACTCGACCATGAAAGCAGTGATGGATCCCTTGACATAATGTATTTGAGAGTCTAATTAAGCAGTACGTCTCTTGGCATAACCCATGTAATATCCCACCACTGAAAAATTATACACCATATAATCCAAGAATAATATGTGAACAGTCCTCCTCACAACATTTACACCAAACACAAAGTAATTCTTAATTGTTTTCCACTAATGTACGTCAATTTTGTAAAGGAAGTACAGATTTTGTAAATCTTACATAAAATGAAAAAAAGTGTATCAGTAAATATGATGATAAAAAATGTATAATGAAAAATTTAGCTTTTACGTTTATATTTTTTTATCAATTTGATCCTTTTTTTTTGTTAAATTTGCCTACGAACACTCAAAAAGAGTCAAATTGTTTTTTTTAAAGGGTTAATATATAGTTTGTACCTTGAACTTATCCAAAAGTACATGGTATCTAAACTCTTTTTTATCTAGTTGGTACCTAAACTTGTATTTCGTCACCCAGGTTGGTACCTCCGCACTATCACCTTCAATTTGTGTTGATGGGACACAATGACCAACTTGATGATGACACATGGCAACATCTCAATATGACACGTAGCATATATAAATTAAAAAAATAAAAATCCTTAAAAATATATAAATTAATAAAAAGTGTAAATTTTTCATATCAAGAATGAACACGGATCTAAGTCTAGACAACCATTTGTCCGATTCATTCCAAATGTATTTTTAGTAAGTTTATATGTTTTTAATTTGTTTTACAAAATATCATATTATTATTATGAAATTAAAATAAATAAAAATTATAAATTAATAAAAATATAAAGAAGTTTTACGTCAATAATGAACCTAGGTAGAAAGTTGTCCAAATTCAAATGACACCCATTTGTCCAGATTCATTGTAGTTGTGATTTTAGTTCTTTTATATATATTTATATATTTATCATTTTATCATTTTATTTATATATTATATATTCTAAATTTTATATGTTTTTCAAAATAGTTTAGGCTTTTTATATATTTTTAAACATATATTTTTATATTTTCTATTTTTAAAATAATAATAACCTAAAACTAATATTTTATAAAAAATTAAAATATATGAACTTACTAATAATACATCTAGAATGAATTAGGATGAAATGGTGTCCAAATTCAAATGTATCTGGACAAGCATTTTTTCATGTTCATTCTTGATGTGAAATTTTTTTATACTTTTTAATTAATTTATATAGTTTAAATATCTTTTTCAGTTTGTCACGTGTCATATTGAGAGGCTACCACAACTCATTGTCAGATTGGTTATCAATGTCATGTTAGCACAAACTAATGGTGTTAGTGCAAATGTATCAACCTGGGTGAGAAAGTATAAGTTCAAGTACTAACTAGGTAAAAAAATTCAGGTACCAACTAGGTACTTTTGGACAAATTGAAGAGGCAAATTACATATTAACTTTTTTTTAAAACAAAAATATTGACGAACGTTGATATTTTAATGATTTTGGTGTGACAATTTTCATAATAATCTTTGTGTTGATATGGTAATATCTACTTATATGCTACGTCAACAAATAATTTTAAAATTATAAAACATTCAAAAATATATGACAATTCATAAAAATAAAAAGATTAGCATGGACTACACATGAATTACTAAACACATTATTATTTTATTTACTTTTAGTAATTTTTTTAACTTTATAAGTAAAGTTAAATAAGTGATATGTGTCTATTTTAATTCATTTTAATTTCTTTTACTGGTACTTAAAGAACACGTGATAGCGCCTCGACTTATGAAGTTTTTTTAACTCCATTGGTAGTAAAAGCAATTTGATTACGTGCACTATTAAAATATACATATACATATCAAATGCAACAAATATATATTTTCTAATTTTACATTCTCTGGTAAAACAAAATATTAAGTTGTGTTTGGAAAGTCTATAACGATTTAATTTTTAGTGGTGTCAAAAAGTACAGTTTTGGGACTTTATTTCGTAAATTGAGTTTTTAAATATTAAATAGAGATATTTACGGAGTTAGTTTATAGATGAATTAAAATTCAATTAAGTAATTTAACTGAAATTACGGTTAATTAAGATCTAGTGACTAAAATGTAAAAGTCTAATCGCTATATATTTTTAATTAAGAAATGGCACTGGGGGACTTAGATAACAATTATCCAAAGGGCCAAAATGGTTAATAAATCATCTTGAAATATGTGTTAGAGGATGATAATGAAGTAAGTTAGTTAACCTAAGTAATTAAAAATTACTTACCAGAAACATATTTAATTAAGTAAATAAAAATGAATTAATAAATTAAACTTAGCATAAAGGTTAAAGTTAGTGGAGAATGATCACTTTTTTCATTCTAAAACTGACTTCCATAGCTAAGAGAAGCAAGAAACTTTCAAAAAAACCTTAAGACATTCGGCCATCCACTTTCAAGTAAGTCTTTAGCCATTTTCTTTAATTTTTATGCAAATTGAATCATGAGAGCTTGATTTAGCTAGCCCATGTTCTAATTTGTGAAACTATTAAAGTTTTATAAAGTTTCCATTATTGATTTCTTGAAGAATTAGGTGTGAAATTGACAGAAATTAATCGTATTTTATGAAAAGCATAAAATTGTAAAGCTTAATTGATAGTTTCGTACATTAGGGACCAAATAGAATAAAATAAAAAATTATTACAAAATCTCAATAGGAATAGAAATTAGGAGGTCCCTAATGAATATGCGTGAATTCAAAATTTAATCTGAAGTTTTAGATTGAAAGTTATGCTTGTCTCGACTATAGGGACTAAATTGAATAAATTGTAAAATATGTGTGGTTTTTTATTTTAATGCGATTTGGATGGAATTTGATATTGTGTTATTGTTGAATTATTATTTTTAGCTAAAGAAAACATTGAGCTGAGGAGAGGGAAAGGAAAAATGAGAGTCGATGACGAGTGACACGAGCTTTCGATTTGTATTTCTATGATTCATGATCAATTTAGTTATTGCATATTCATGACATTTTGCATTATATGGTATTGATTTTAGTTGCTAATGGTTATTTGAATTGAATTGTTATGGTTGAGATTGAATACCGAGATAAGGACTAACTTGAATAGAATAGAAATTTTATGAATGAATTGATAAATGAGAATTGGTGTGAACTTGTGCTAGAATATGCTATATGATATGATGAATTAAGGAATTGATGACAAATCAAGAATGGTTGAAAGTGAATTGATCTATATAATGAAATCGAAAATTTCGTTACCCTATAAGTTATTTGGACTAGACTGAATATAGTTGACATGCCATAAAGTCAGTATATTTATTAAAAACCATCGTTGCCAAGCAACGTAGCATGGTAGATTGTACATATAGAGTCATTGTTTCTGAGAAACCCAGGGTGACAGGATAATCATATTGTGGAAACCACCATTGTTGGGCAACTCGGGGTGATAGATTAGCGTATTCTTTGAGTCCATGTTTGGTTAATAGGGTTATAAAACATGAATTGGTTAATTGATATATGAAATGAGTTAAAATGAGCTCCGAGGGTCGATTGATTATGAACGAGTTAATAAACTCGAAAATGATTAGAAAAGATGAAATGAAATTGAGTAATTGTGCTTATAATTGTTAAACGTATGTGGATAAGTATATGTTTGCAATTATTGATATGAAATGACTATGTAATAGATGGATTGGATGAGAAATATGATAATGGAAACTTTTGACATGAAAATTGTATATGAATTGGTGTAAATTGAGTTTGAAATTTGATGTATGCATTGTTTAACTTGTATTATATTGTCTTGAATCATGGAAATACCACTGAGGTTTATCGCTCAGCATACAGTTTGTTTTCTCTATTTGTAGGTTTAGCTAATCCTCAAGAATATGAGAAGTAGTTCTAGCATCCAGGAAGTGATCCTCGACTCAACAAAGTTTGTATAGTCCCATTTTGTTAAATATATGACATGCACCTAGGTTGAGTTGATTTTTGGTACAATATGCTACCTTGAGAACTTTTGGAAATCAGAATCGGTAATTTTAGGTAATGGCAAAATGAAATAGATTATAGATTATTTTGGTAATTGGCATGTGGTAATTGTGTTTGAAAACAAATTGGAATGATTTTTTGATATAATGTGTATATGTAAGTTGTGTTAACGCTTTTCAATGAGCATTGAGTTATAATATTTTTCTTATTGAATGAAAGAAATATTAGGTTGTGTGTTTGGAGTATATAAAATTAGTATCAAATTTGACCCCTTTGGAACAGCGAGTCACGTCGCAACGAGATCAATCAAAGAGTTAAGTCATAAAGATGTATACTCGATGTCTGGACGAGCCTAGTTAGTGACTTGTGTCGTGGCAAGGAACCCCTAAATTTGTGATGTAAATCTAGTACTTTGAAATCATTACAATATGGTCCTAACTCAACCTCGGGTTAGTAATAAAGCTTTCGTAAGCTCATGTAAGACCCATAATTTGATTATGTATCATATCATACACATATTTTACTTATATTTAAATGTATAATGGTATAAATTGATTGTATTTATTCGTAGATACTCCAGCAATGAATGTGGAATCTTCTAACTTGGACTCAACGATCGAGTCAGGTATGGAGTATTAAATTTAGTTGTACCAGACCTATTGGTTTAGTCGATTGTCAAACTAAATCAAGCTCAAAATTGATTCTAGAGGTACATGCCAAAGTTGAATCAAGTTTGAGTCGGGATTTGGATGTTAGTTATAAAATCCCTCTATTTTATAGTTGAAGATTTCAGAGGAATCGAGAAATGATGCTGGTGGTGATATTTATAGAAACAACCACTCTGTTGAGAGTGAGAATACAGTCGAGATTGAGTCACCTGACATTAATCCAACTAGTGTTCATCAGGATTGAGCCTTAACTAGAAAGCCGGGGAGATGAAAATATGGTGCCTGTAGGTTAGTTAGCGTTCATCAAGATAGAGGAAGCCTTTTAGTTAGTGGCAGTAACTACTCCACAAGTTGCACCAGTTTTGCAATTCGACAAGGTCTGATAAAAGAATTATGGAAATATGGTGCCACCGAGGTTAAATGATTGAAATGTGTTGATCCCATGGTAGTTTAAGGTTTGCTTGAGTCCACAAAATTTGGTATTACAATACCTTAAGTATTTTTCACACGAATGTGTCACGTGCGCAGTTTTGCTTCTGAAAGAGGAGTCGTATTAATGGTGACTGATAGTTAGCCAGTATGTGCCAACTGTTTGGATTACTTGGGTTTTCTGTTAGTCTGAATTTCAGAAAAAATATATGTTGACGAGTTATATCTAGACAATCAAAAGCAGGAGTTTATGTTGTTGAGACAGGGTGATATGCCAATAGTATATTATAAAAGTGATTTTTTACGGCTCAACAAATACACTCTAGAATTAGTGCCGACAGAAGAGGAAAGTTGTAAGTGGTTCCTTTAGGGATTGCATAATGAGCTTAGAGTTTAGTTGGTCTCATATAAAATAAAATAATTTCCTGACATAACTAAATGGTCAAAGATGGTCGAGCAAGCTACGAGGCTTAATAAGATCGAGCCCTCCCGAGTCTTCTAGAAGCGAGTAGGAACTTCTAGTTCGCATTCATTTTTTAAGCGAGCTAGAGAGTCTCGGGAACCCTAGAGGTTGATTTTGAGGACTGCTAAGTCAGAGAGAGGCTGGGATCATTAGCTGTCGGTAACTGTGGACAATGTTAAAGGCATATGGGCAAGTGCTAGAAGAAGACCAGGGAATGCTAGCAATGTGGGTCATTGGACCATTTTGCTCGGCATTGTCCGAGGAATGATATTGATTCTCCTGCTACCACTTAAAGGTCTGCTCCTACTGTTAGGGGTCGGGGAAATTCTAGTGATGGTTTTATTTCGAAGGGTAGTCTAAGAAGTTGAACTGACAGTTCAGCAACTTGAAGCTAGAGCCCTAACGCGAGCATACGTGGTCTGTACCCGAGAAGAGGGTGATGCTACTGATGTTGTAGTAGGTATATTCCTTTTATATTCAATACCTATATATGTTTTGATTGACACTGGTTCTTCATATCCTTATGTAAATTCTAGCTTTATAAAATTGGGGAATTTGAAATTTGAGTTGTCAAAGGTAGCAATGGTTGTATCGAATCCTTTAGGACAAACCGTGCTCGTTGACCAAGTTTGTAGGCCTTGTCCATTAGAGATCCATAATAGATCACTTCCCATTGATTTGTCGATTATGCCATTTGGCGATTTTGATTTGATTCTAGGAATGGATTGGTTAACCGAGCATGGTGTGATTTTGGACTGTCGCAAAAAGAAGTCTTATATCCAAAGTATGGAAGGAGAGATTGTGGAAGTGAAAGGCACTAGATCGAGTGGTTTGACTCATATCATTTCATTCGTTTAAGCTAATAAGCTCCTGAATCAAGGCTAAGAAACATATTTAGCCTACATTATTAATTCGAACTTAGATGAAAGGCAAATAAGAAAGATTCAGATAATATGTGAGTTCTAGATAAGGAATTTCCAAGATGGCCTACTAAGCTTGAGGTCAAATTTTCAATTGAAGTGTACCCGGGTATAATTCCTATGTCAATTTCTCCATACCATATGGCGTTGAATGAGTTAAAAGAGCTAAAAATTTAGTTGCAAGATGTCCTTCACCGTGACTTTACACATCTTAGTATATTTCCCTAAGAAACTCTAGTACTGTTCATAAAAAGAAATATGGGTCAATGCAGCTCTGCATCGATTATCAACAATTGAATAAGCTAACAATCAAGAACCGATATCCATTGCCGTGTGTCGATGATTTGTTTGGTCAGCTAAAAGGTGCATCAGTTTTCTCCAAGATCTATTTGAAATCGGGATATTATCAACTAAATGTTAAGATAGTGACATACTAAAAATAATGTTTCGTATGCAGTACGAACATTATGAATTTCTGGTGATGTTTAGCGACTGAGAATGATAACCTATTGGATCTAGTGCCTTAAGTGTAATATTTTCATCTAAGTACACTTGTAATTTTTTCAAATATATTGGTTAATAAAATTATTCATGAATTACAATTAGTATACTTTGTATTATTGTCCTCAAATTCTTCTTGCACGCAAAACAAAATGGAAGCAAATGTTCCTCATTGGTTCTCTAATGTTTAACTAATATTAAGCAGTATTACGTGGTCGAATCGTAATACAAAAAGACAACTTGTAGTATTAGAGGAACCAAAACATGTCCTTAGTCTTATAAGAAATGAGCAAACTAATTGAAACACTAATATGTTGTCTATCACGTCCAATTGGGGACATTCTATGTCTTGGGCATTGGTGCAGATGAATCTTAGAAGATAGAGATATGGATGTGACTAACTGGACTGACAGTAGATTGGACTGGACCCAAGCAGAATAGATCCTGAATCCGTTTATGGATTTATTCACTTGTGATGTTTATAGTGTGGCATACCAAAATGATGATTGGATGGTGGACTATGTATGTGTGACTTGTACACTTTGATGTATGTAAAAGCCTTTGTTCAAATAGATAAGGAATAGAAAGCCGGTGCGTTAGGTGTACGACTTTTGCAGTATGTAGTGTCATTCACAATAGTTGAATTCATAGCCCGAGACATGGGTAAATGATATCCTCTCATATGCATTACATGGTTGATGAAAATTAAACGTGGTCACGGGTTGTTCGTTTTTGTGATGGATGACTTGACCACTACCTTGGTAGTGTTGACTTTTCATGAAGGATGATGTAATGGTTACCATGAGATAAAATAAGATCATATTGGGAGAGTGGATATTATCCCAAAAAGATCAAGGATATATTATGAGGGTAATACACTTATGACAAGATCATTGGATGAGCACTGAGTAGTTGCTTTCGTAATGGTATGTCATTAGGGAGAGCTCAGTCACAATACTATAGTGGAATGAATTCGTGACTAAATGAGTGTATAATTAATAGGCAGATAGTTAGAACTTAATTATAAATCGTTTGAGCGGTAATTACATATGTCCAATCAGTCCTTTTGCTAGCTTGTTGAAATCAGAAATGAATTGCGTGTTTCAATCGAAATGAACGAAATGGATAGAAATAGAGAATAGAAAACATTCAAGAACAATTTATGGTTTTTTTCGAAATGAAAAACTAGAATCATTTGGAAATGCATGTAGGTTTCAGAAAATGGAAATGGAAATAATCCATTTGTAATTCTATATGAATTACTTAAAAATGATTGAAGAATGAGTTTATGTTTTTGAGTTGGTTTGAAGCCTAAAAATTAAAATAAACTAGTTGGTCACAGTGAACATGTTGAATTATGAAATAACATATTTTCTCAAAATTTTACTAGGGAAAAATTGTCAAAAAATTATCGAGGGTAAAATCTTCAAAACCTTATTGCGGGTAAAATAGGGATGAGAATTTTTTATTATAGAATATTAACATTTATTTTGGAAAATATAAAAAATATGTATTAGGTTGGATTAAATTAAAATGTGTTTGGCTAAAAGTCAAGAAATCACATATAATTGGGTCCAATACAATGAGAGGCCCAAATCCCCATCATAATACATATGAAGGGAAACACACCTTGATAGCACCTCTCCCTCTCCCTCTCCCTCTCCCTCTCCCTCTCCCTCTCCTAATTGCACTAGGAAGTTGTTTTTTTCTATTTGAATTAAACCTCTACAATTCAACAAGGGTTCTACCTTCTCTCCCTCTAAATAGATGGCAGCGATAGAGCTATTAACACAACTTTGAAAGATTGTTACTTTATCGAAAAATAGAGAGAATTTATTCTTAACTATTAAATATATCTTTCTAGAATAACAATTTTACCTGTTTCTATTAAAGAAGAGACAAATTTTCATTTTCACCCCAAAAAGAAAAGAAAATTTTTTCTAGTTTTGTGTTTTGATCAATTGATTCAAGCCCACTATAACAAATTGTTTTTCAGTGGTATCAAAAACAGTGGTTTCGGGGCCATCAAATTCGATGAGTAGGTTCATAAATATTATTATTTAATATTTACGAGTCAAACTTGGTTTTAAAAAGGTTTTTTACATAGTGATTTTTGTTATATAAGTGATTTATTAAGTTCAAGTGGTAAGACCCTAAGGTCAACTGGTTTTAGAAAATAAGGTACCGAGACCCTATTTTTATAAACCGAGTCGTAAATATTTTTATAAATATTTACAGAGTGTCATTAAGGTGGTATTAAAGTTTCATTTAAAAATTTCAACGTTTCGATAGTTAATTAATTAAAAGGACTAGATCGTAAAAGATTTAAAATTTGATCGCTATTTGATTTGAGTGATCAAATGGCTTAATGAATGAAAGAATATGGATAAATATGGTTAATATACCATATTATATATTAGTGGGGTGGTTGGATGCTTAATTCCTTTTAATTATAATGTTTTATATGATATTTATTTAATAAAATAAAAATAAAAGGTTAATAAAATAAAGAAAACAAAATGTTTTCTTCCCAATTTTACTTTCATTACCGAAATTGCCATGGAAATAGAAAGGGAGAAGTTTGAAGCTTCAGCATTCATTTTCAAGATGCATGTAAGTCCATTTTAGTCCCGCTTTTAATAATTTTTATGTTTTTGAGATCGTTGCAACTAGGTCCAATTAGCCCGTACCTTCGATTTTGAAACTGTTAAAGATTTTGAATGTTGCCATTGATGAACCTTGTATTTTAGATGTTAAATGATGAATTTGAAATATTAGTTGTTATTTAAAAGTATTTTATTAAGTGATTTTGATGAATTTTCTAATTAGGGACTAAATTGTTAAAATAGTAAAAGTATAAGAATTTGATGTGAAATTATTACAAATATGGACTGATATGGGTGGCATGAATATTCAGCTATTATAAATTGACATTAAAATGATTAATTTTCATGTTTTGGGCTCATGGACTAAATTGAATAAAAGTAAAATTTTAGGGGCAATTTTGTAAAATTTTCAAACATGACTAAATTGCATAAAATGAATTTTTATTGTCTAAATTAATAGATTGAATGAAATTAGTAATTTAGATCAAGATCGAGTGGAAAATTGAGGAGAATAGAAAATTACCAAAATACCCCTATACTTTGTCATTTCTACGAACTTTCTAGGTAAGTTCGTATGAACTGTATTCTATTTAATTTTTATTAAATTGAATGTTAATATGCAATTATATTGTGATTAAATCAATATATATAAGTGTTGGTATGCAATTTATCTTGTAATGAAACGATGGAAATCCAACGTCGTTTGGACAACTAACGAGCCCTATTTGAACCTTAGGAATTCATAGGATACAAATGACATGTCACTAGGGTTTACATGATTCGAGTGCTGGTCTTGAATGTCCTACCGATGGGAGAGGTCTGGCATGTGTTGCGGATACTCCACAGCTCGTGTGAGCAGCATGTGTAGCTACGTTCTGACCCACAACTCTTGTGAGTAGGCCCATTTTCACAGCTCATGTAAGCATTCTGATTCATAGCTCATGTGAGCATTCTGAGTCACAGCTCGTGTGAGCATACATGTACAGGAATTGACGGATTACAGTTATATGAGTTAGCACACTATGTGTTAGCTATCCCGGGTATCCAACGATATTCTAAACGGTTCAACGGGCATAATTTGAAAGGAAATGATAAGAGTTCAATATGAACTAAGACATGTTCACATATGAATTGCATTAAATTGGTGATACATGGTTAAATGTACGTTGAGATGGATGACATATTCATATGATATATGCTTAAATGTTGTGATCATCCATGAGTAAATTGCTTATGTCTTTATGCTTATATTGCTAACATATTTGGTGTGAATGCTTAGGCTTTGGCCAAGCTATTGGATGGATTGTATTATGCTTACTTAGAAGTTATGCATTGAAATGGTAAGTGCCCAAATGGAAATATACTTATGTTAATGAAAGATCGGTAAGGTTTAAATTATGTAATTTCTTATGAAATGGTTTATCATGTGGTTAATTTCAAAAGAATTATGCTTAAATGCACTAGTTTGTGGCTATGGTTGATGATCTGCTTATTTCTTATGTGTTAAGCATATTAAATGGGTGTGGAATGGTAATGAAATAGTAAGTTCATACTTGAAGTGTAAAATGATGAAAAATGAAATGATGAGTTGAATTGATATTGTTATTTACTCTAAAGAAAGTAAATGCAATGGAAAGTAATGAAATGCAAATGAAAATAAGAAAATTTTAAAGGGTTTAAGTTTTATAAAATCCTACTATGCTAGTGATGATACGTACATGTGATGCTGTGGATTTATTCACTTTGTGAGTTGTTGAATATGGTTTCATGAATCTTGCGATATTGGTATAGGATTATTCTTGATATGTATAAATTTAATATTTGAAATGGATTGATATGAATACTTTTTATACGAGCTTACTAAGCGTTCATCACTTATGTAGTAGTTTTTCCTTTACTTTTTAGATTTTCGGGAGCTCGATCGAGTTGGAAGCTTGTCGGAGATCCATCACACTATGCATACATTATATTAGTAGATTTTGATGTCTTGGTTAATGTTATAATGGCGTGTATATGTGGACTTATGGTTGATGATTAGTTGAATGTTAGTTGATGACTTTGGCATGTATAGGTCATTTTTAGTGATGAAGCCTCAGTACATTTGGTGCCTTGTTGATATGTGTTAATTTGATAATGTGTTAAATCATGTTTGAATAACCAAAGTGATATATGATGAATTGACCTCAACATGATCAAGATATGGTATTCTTTGGTAAGGCTTTAAATAGATGTGCATGATTGAAATATGGTTTGTATACATGTTGACTATTGGAACCATCTAGATATGGTTAGAATTGTGTCATTTAGATGGCCTTAAAGGCTGGAGTGGAAATGGTAATTTGAAGTTGTGTTTTGAATAACCAAATCGGTATGTTTGAATGTGATTTTGGAATGTGGTCAATTATAGTATAACTTGGTATAGAATTAAACTATATATATGTATTTATGGATAAGTTATGGTCAAATATGTATAAGTTAGATATATGTATATTTGGGATGCATGAAAACTATAGTTCAAATGATAAGTTCTAATGAGAAGTTATAAGTTAAGCATGACATGTTTTAAAATGGTAGGAAGGTGATCAATTATACGTACGTGTTGTTAAGTTGAGTGCTTACTTTGAGGTGCCTTTTGGGCATATTGGTTGTATGGATAAATACCATATTGATCTAGCTTTATTATGCATGTTTTAGGTATATTTTTGAATGCTTGAAATAGGTACAAGGTCTTATATGTATGAGCATATTTTGGGTGAAAGAAATGGTTTGATCATGACCTATTTCTTGTTCACACGGCCTAAGACACGGGAGTGTGTCTCAGTCGTGTGTGACACACAGCCATGTGACACGACCATGTGTCCCCTGTAGGTTTTTAAAGGTTGCATTTCAAGGATTACACAGCTTGGCACACAGGCGTGTGGATTGGCCGTGTGAACCAAGTTAGAGAGTTACACGGGCACTGACACGGGCTGGAACACGGTCGTGTGTCCCTACTTTGAATGCCCACATGACTTGAGACACGGGCATGTGTCTCAGCCATGTGAGTGACACGGCTTGGCCACACGGCCATTGACCCCTGCAATGCGAAAATTTTCATCTTTTCCTAGAAAATTTTATATATTTTCGATTTAGTCCTGATTTGTTGCTAATGTGTTTTTAGGGCCTCGAGGGCTCGTATAAGGGACAATATGTATATTATTGATGGAATTTTCTATGATTGATGTTGTGAAATAAATTATTTATATATTTGATAGTTTTGAAATGTAAACTCTGGTAATGCCTCGTAACCCTATTCAGGTGACGAATATGGGTTAGGGGTGTTACACCCACACTCGATGCAGTTTGTGGTACGGGAATAATAGAAAAGATTGTTTGGTTGAAGTCTTGAAAACATCAAGGATCCTCTTATCTGAAAAGACAGGTATGATTTTAGTCCAAGGTTTATTGCTATAAATATCACAAACATCAATTTTCAAAATTTTTAATTTTTCGCTTGTAAGAAAATCATTTTTGAACCAATTTTCTTTCCAACAATTGGCATCAAAGCCAAGTTGTGGTATGTTTATAGTGTAAACCAAGATCGAACCTCTCTCCTCATCTTGTTTGATTGATATTTGATAAGATGTGACATTTTTGTAATTATTCGCATGTTTAGGGGAATGTATGTGAATGAATGTGATATAATATATATTTGTTATATAATTATTAATTTTTGCCAAGGTTGTGGTTCTTAGGAAATGGACTATGGACTATCATCTCCACGTATGACATAAATGTAAATTTTCTAAAAAGGAGTCCAAGATAAGGAAAAGATTGAGTGATTGCGGTTGAAGACCCAATGAATGCCTTGTGGTGCAAAACTGTGTAATCATGTTTTTCATTTATTTTCTAGAAATAAAACTATGGAAACCTTGACTAACAATTTTATTTTATTACTCATCTTCTTATATATCTTCTTAGTAATTGTGAATAATATAATTATGATACATATATATATGAGATGATTCACAATGTCTAGGACTGGATCTAGCAAGGGGATACTTGGTTTTAAGCGGTCGAACACGACTCATCTCCCTTTCCTGGGAACCTCCTTTTCCTAGGACCCTACCTAGTGCATGGTTCACATTCACTTCTTCAGTTTTTCCCTTTTAAAGAAAAACTGCGAAGAATCAAAATTGTTGACTTTTATGAATAAATGAATGTGAGTATTATATAATTGCCAGATTATGTCATCCGTATACGAGATAAGCATGCCATATAGTTTAGGGATGAATGCCACATTACTTTTTATGCATATATTGACCATTCATGATTGAAACCGAAAATTATAAACCTTGCATGTTTTAAAATATTGAGTGGGAGAAGGTTCTTAAACAAGACATACGGCCTCCACTAATGGTCTTTTGTAATGGCATGAAATGACCTACCCCAAGGTAGACGTTGTCATACAAATTTCACTAAGGAGACTTACTTAAAGTAAAAAACAAATTCTTATGATCACATGATAGTTGGACTGGTCCCAATGGTAGATATTATCATGTGAGACATTAATAAATTTTGTCTTCAAAGAGGAGAACTAGTCACAACATGCTACTAGGTGAGATTGTCCCAAGATGACTCATTTGTGGTGCATGATGCGATAGGTGTTGAGTTGATGGTTATACACTCAAGATCATCTAGTTAAGTTACTCCCCAAGGAACTATGCTTAAGTTAGAATAATGGCCAAACATTACATGACTATTAGTACGTGTGAATGCCTAACCTGCCGTCAAATGTAGTAGTCAATTTGAGTCAATTTTGTACTTAAGGAGCTTGTTTTCTATGCAATTTAGTATTTTATATTTTTTTCGGTAATTAGGCCTTAGGATTAGAATTTAATAAAATAAGTGTTTTTCAACACATTTTGTAGGTGTTGTGACCCAATAGGTTGCCATGGGCCTTAGGTTGAGCTAATGTGTTTAATTTAGTGTGTAGGATGAATATATAAATGCCAAATTGATGTGAGAGCAAGGGACGAGTGATGGACAAGCTTCCCGACCCATCAAAGTACCAAACAATCGACTAAGGATAGAATTGGGTGTTGTGCCACGACATAACCTTGGTGTGGCGCAACACGCATCGACGTCTTGCCTAAGTGATTCGAGATTATTTTTGTCCATGTGATCAAACTTATACGAAGATATGTGACGTGCAGAAGACTTAATTTGGGTTGGCAACACCTCTATAAATAAGACATTAGGGGTTGAATGTAATCAAGTCGTCCTATACACCTTTAAAAACCATCGTAGTTTAGAATTAGTTTTAGGTTATTTTCTTTTCGGTTTTTAGATACTTTCTTATTTTTATTATTGAATCAGTTTTGATCCAAGGACTTGTTTATTTAATTAAAGTATTCAGTTATATTATTCTTTTCACTTGTTTTATTTTGTTATTCCAATAAAGAGATTTGCTACACCGTTCCTCATTCGATACTTAATCCACAATTATTCAAATCTATTTTCTTCTTCGAATTGGTTTTGTTTCTTACATGGTTCACTTGATCGAAGTCAAGATTATGAATAACATAAGTGGTTAAATCCCTTAGGAGAGATTAACGAGTGGATGGGGGTGTAACTAATGGAGGATTTGAGATTTCTCAAGATGGATTGGTTGGTATAAATTACGTGTTCTTCAACTGTTACACTTGACAACCTTAATAAGTTATCATAACATAGACGAGATTAGAAGATGAAGTCGAATCGAGTAAATCGTAATTTACCCTAGTTGAGAAAGTGATGTCAGGAGGTAAGAGAGTATCAACCAATCGATTAAGTTAATTAGAGCCGAGAGGCAATAATTTTCTTAATCAATGACTAATCGACTCTAAAGTTTGATCTGCCACAATTCGCTGTAGCAGATTAAACTAGTTTCATGCTTTAGGAGCTTGAAAGTGAACAACTTTATTATATTTTATTTACTTTTTTATTTTAGTTTTCAACTAATAAAAGTGTGATTTGAGATGTTTATATGACCTTAGGGGCCAATGTAGGCATAAGTGCTGGCTAAGGTGTTTAGTGAGTGTGCAAGACACTATTCGGAGGTGTGAGAACATGGGACTGGTCACCATGTTGCCACACGAGAGTTCGATGCTGCAACATAGTGAGCAGGAACCTAAAATACCAAGTCTGCCTTTAGTGTTGTGACAAAGACAGAGGCTGTTGCGACACACCCCTGAAGTTGAGCTTGAGCCAAGCAAACTACCTTCAATTTTGAGATGTAGGCAGTGGATTTTGTGACACCAACCCTGTCTATGAAGTAGTAACAAGTTAAGGGCATTATAATTCGCACAATGAAATTTTAACGTCAACCAAACTAGGGTAAGGATGACAACCAACCCTAGTTTTATAAATAGGGTTAATCAAACACTTGAAAGACATCTTTTCTATAACTTAGAATTTTCCTTTCATTTTAGTTCTTAGTTTTTAGTTTCTTTTGTACTTAATATTTCTTTTTTACTTTATTTTTGTTTTGCAGAGAATATGACTTGTGGATTTACAAAAATATTTTAGGATTTCTACACTTCAATCATTCAAATACAAATAACGATTTCTCTTTACTTTTACTCTTGATCTATTTCTCATGTTTACTTTATTCATCAAGTTTATATTGTTTATGAGATCTATGAGGAAGTAATTCTTTTAGGGGGATTAGCGAGAGAATGTGTGAGTAATTAATTACTGTGTAGGGTTTCTTAGCGGATCAACTATTTGGGATAGGAAGAACTTAAACCATAGGCCTAACAACCCTAGGAAGTCATATAGGTGGGAATTAACAAAAAATTTGTATTGCTTATCCATGAACCCTTACTCGAATCCAGTCTAGACTGTGAGGTCAAGAGATAAGTAGTTCTTGCCGACTCATTAGTTTAGTGAAAGATCGAGATATCCTACTAGGTTAGTGACTAGTTGGTTGAGTAAAACCCAAAATAGGAATTAGTTATGACCACAGAAGCGAGTTAGTCTCCCATGCTTAGATTTAATTGAGTCATATATTAGTTCCCCAATTTTACTATTTTATGCAACTTTATTTCTTTTATTATAAAAAATTACTTTTCCCTTTACGATTATCTTACTATAATTTATTTAAATTATTAATTAGATCTATTTACATTTAGGTTAATTTAATTTGGTACTCGCCTCCCTTGGGTACGATCCTTGGAGTACTTACATACTCCGTTGTACTTTTATATTACAACCTGACCCGTATACTTGCGGGCACCACCTTAATTCAATATTTTTAGTAGCAACATTCATAATCTTGACATTAGTATGTCGGAAGGCAGTCAAAGCCCTAATCTGAAGTTAGTTGCAAACTCTAAAGCGAGTTAATCTTCTGAATTAGTTTATCGGTTTAATTCATTTTTTATTTATTTCTTTATTTTTTGTTAGTTATTTATTTTTAATCCTTTTTAATCTATTTTATGATCCATCGTAATATTGGGATTAACAATTACTACTTAGAGTTAGTATTATAAAAAGTATTTTCATTATTTGTTCTATCCTCCCTTGTGTATGATCCTCGAAATGCTTTTGATATTTCATTGTATAACTATATTACAATTTGACCCATGCACTTGAGAACACTACTGTAACCCCCTGAATTTGGGCCTAGAAGGAATGGGACTTGAGCGTAGGATCAGCTAGGAGACTGCACATAAATGTTTATGTGTGCAAGAAAATGACACAAATTGCTTGTTTGCTTTAATGGCTAAGTGATTTAGGTGTGTATGGGAGTGTTTGAGAAGCCTGGGTTCAAGTCTTGGCTTTTACAGAATTTTTTAAATTTTGCTCTTAAGTGAATCTGGACATAGGCAGGTAGGCCTTTTAAATTTTAATGTTAGTTTTATGACACAACAAGAGCCTATGGTGTAGTGGCAAGGTGGCAACACAGGTGTGGCAAGGAGGTGGTGTCATAGGTGTGGTAAGGAGGTCAGAGGTTCAAGTCTCACTGCATGCAAATGAGATTATTTATTTTGCTCATGCGGAGGCAAGAGTTGGTGTTGGATTTGAACTCTGTGTTGGAGAGTTTGAATGGGTCAAATGAGTGATTTAAGGAGTGGATCATGGAGGATTTCAAGGAGAGGATTGGAGGAGTGATTTTAAGAGAGATTTGAGGAATTTGAGTAGATGAAGTAGTGTGTGCCGTTTGGAGGTTTTCCAACTTTGAGATTTCGGCTAAGGGGAAAAAAGGGTGTTATTTTCGGCATTTTGGAAGAGCTTGGTCAAATTTGATCTTTAGGTGCTAAGGTGTTCGGTCTTTTGAGGCAGTTTTCATGTTTTCCTTTCTAGTTTTCGTGTCGGCTATTGCCGGGTTTTAGGGAAGTACCTCTTAGGTTTGTCCCATTCCGCCCTTTTTCTTTCTTCTTTCCCTCACTGAATAGCCAAATTTTCTCTTTTTTTTCTCTGCCGACCAAACCTTCTCTTTCCTTTGTCTTCTTCTTATCTAGCCGAGTATCATCCTTTTTTTGTTCTTGATCTTTAGCTCTGATTATCCCCTTATTGTTTGAGAATTAATTCCCTTTAATGTTGTGATTCTGTCGTTACACTCCTCTCTGTCGGCTCGAACTCCAAGAGTGCTGAAGGGGTATCAAGTGGTACCAAATTGTCGAAATTCTTTCTCTCTTCTCTCGTTTTAAAGAAGATACCTGTTTGAAGGAAAGTAGTCAACGTTCGTCAGGGGTATAAGTGGGCTAGGCCACTTTTATCGATCAATATTTTGGGCTGTTCGCAGATCATAGTGCGATTTCACAAGCAGGTGTGTAATCACATTGTCTCTTCGGTGAATCGACAAAAGACGAAAAGTAGAAACTTCGGCATCTGAGGCCTCACAAGCGTGCGATCGCTCGTGTAGAAAAATTAAGCCCACAATCGAGAGTAGTAGATCGAAGAGACCACTACGAGTGTTCTCGTGCACTTAGGCCGTTATGAGCCTCGTTGAGCAAAAATAGGCCGTGTGGGCCCAATGGGCTTGTGGGCCTCACACGGATAAAAATTACGAAAAGTAGCAGAAAATGTATTAGGCTATGTAGATCGCATAACCAGGATTGAATTTAGGCCAAACGAGCCACACGGGTTTGTGGGCCCATTTGGACCGAATAGTGGGCTTTGAGCCTAATTGCATCGCTTCGACCAAATGGATCATCTGTGTAGACCTTCGAAAAGGTCGTTAACTTTATCGAAATACCCTCGATGGGTAAAATTACCGTAATACCCCCGTTAGGGTAAAATGACTGCTAGGGTTCTATGATATATATATTACTATTGTTGAGTAAGACATTCTACATACACGAATAATTTATGACATGACATTCTCCATAGGGTTGGGATTTGTTATGGAGGAAGTACTATTTCTAATGGCTCTGCCACAATTATCGTTACTGGTGGCTTTGCCACATATCTTTATCTTGGCACTCTGCTGCGTTATTGTCTTGGCGACTATCTATTGCAATATTGTGTGTGAAATTTGGGTGGGTCGACTTAGTCCCTACATGGTGTGTTGGGTTGAATGCAGTGGTGTCTTTGGTTTGGATTGGGGTGGGTTTGCATACTTGCATCATACTGATACTTTATCGTGCTTAGGCCCACACTGTTTCTATACTGGGTTAAGGCCCACATTGTACTGATACTGAATAAGGCACGGGCCTAGACTGTTACTGCGTGATAGGGGATTAAACACTGAGTTCTCGTAACTCACCCTTGTCTTTTGACAATGCAGGTAATCCCCAACCTTAGATGATTTGGAGCTGCGAGGGACTCGGAGGTGGCCACACGTTCGCCAATATTTTATTCTGGACCAGTTATTTAAATTTTTTTACTTTGGAGTGATTTTTATGTAATAAGGCCTCTGGTATTTTAATTTTCTTTAATTGGGTTATAATTGCTTATTTTGAACTGCTTAACGGATACAAATAAGTTTTCACAGCAAAAATAGGTTTTCAAGGCAAATACATATTTTTCAACCTCAAGATATCTGTATATGGAGTAGCTTCCACGAATTTTTAGACCTATAAGAACAAACCGTTTTACCACGTGGTTTTTTTTAAAAACTTACCAAATGGTGCTAAGAAGTAAGAAATAATTAGATTTTTATTAAATGAACTTCCCCATCAGACTTTGGTTTCGTAAAACACGTCTATGTGACATGTCAGATTCGGCCGTAACATCTAGGCCTGGTTTGGGGTGTTACAACTGCCTTTCTTAATTATTATATATTTTGTGTTATATTTATTCTATAAACGATAACTTGTTTATAGGCGATTAATGCCTAAGGAATTAGATTGATGTACTAGTTGGATGGCAATCTATATTCTTACTAGTTGATCATGATCACCCTGAGGTGGCTTGATTCAATTGGCGTAGGAATTATAGTTGTAATGGCTTACAAATATTTTCAAGGTTTAATGTAAGATGGATGCATCATCTAAATGCATGTCAGAACGTTGTGAAAAATTTTCGAACATTTTCTTAATACAAAGATATTAATATATGAATGTTTTATTTTCATTTCAAAAATGACACTAACTCCCTTATCGACCATACTCACTAGAAACAAACTTAGCAAAAATAACTATAAGAAATGGAAAAAGAACCTGATAATTATCTTAAGCTGTGAGAAACTTAAAACAATTTTTTATAATAAGTGCACACAGGCCACTCAAGGTGAGGCTAGAAAACGTTAAGAGGAGTCTGAGGAGATAGCTCATTGCTATATGTTGGCAAGCATGAGCAGCACCCTATTTAAGAAACTAGGGAGTTGTAAGACTACCAAAGTGATTTTGGATAAGTTAGAAGACATGTTTGGAGGCCAACTTGCCTTAGCTCGACAATCTGCCATAACTAGCTTGATGAATGCCCAGCAAAAGCCAAACACTCCAGCAAAAGCCAAACACTCCAGCAAAAGATCATTTGATTACTATTATGGGATATTTTGTTTAGGCCATGGATAAAAAAGCCAATTTGGACCAGAACACTCAGATTTGTATAGTGTTCAAAATATTGTCCAAGGACTTTTAAGGCTTTCAAGCTGCATATAACTGTGGGAACAAGAACATGATACTTAGACAACTCATAAAGGAGTTACAATCCTATAAGTTGGTGTTGAATGGTGGTTAGCGGTTCTGAAAAGCAGAAACAAACATAAGCATCCTAAGAAAGATAAGGCTAAGTTCTCTAGGCCACGACAAGTGGAAAGGAAAAGAACTAGAAAGCCTAAAGACTTATCTATTTCTAAATGCTTCTTTTGTAATAAGAAAGGGCACTTCAAGGCAAATTATAAAGAGTGGAAGGAATACCTGGCCACCAAAAGCAAATGTATGAAACCCTTTATGGTAGATGCTTGTTTTGTGGAGGATTCGATAGACCGCTAGGTCATTGATTTAGGAGCCACTAATCATGTTTGTATTACTCAACAGGGGTTCGAGGAGGCGAAAGATCTTAGAGATAAGAATCTATCATTATGGACCAAAAATGGGACAATTGTGGTAGCTGAAGCAGTGGGAGATGTACATCTTTAGGAAGATTATTTTGAAAGACGTTTTCTATGTGCCATGTTTCAAAAAAAAATTAATTTATGTTGCATGTTTATAAAAAGACAACTTGACCATGACTTTTAATAATGAAATTGCAATATTTAGAAATTGAAAACTTATCTTTAATGGATGGATGTCAAATGATTTCTATTTTTTCAAGCCAAAGATGTACACATTGCTTTAGATTGAAATATCAAATAAAAGACTTAAAACTTCTCACTCTAATGATGTGCACCGTTGGCATTTGACACTTGGTCATATTAACAGACAAAAAATCACTAGACTTGTGAAAGATAGCATATTAAGTTTTCTTAAAGAAGTTGATCTTCCACAATGTGAATCTTGCATGAAAGGTAAGATGACTAAGCAATATTTTAATGCAAATGAAAAGAGGACTCAAAAACCCCTAGAACTTGTGCACACTGATGTATGTGGCCCTATAAGCGTTAGTGCAAGAGGTGGTTAGGAGTATTATGTAACCTTTATTGATGGCTATTCCAGATATGGGTATGCATACTTAATGCACCACAAATGTTAAACCTTTGATAAATTCAAAGAATTTCATGTAGAAGTGGAGAAACGACTAGGTTTACCTATAAAGGCACTTTGGTCAGTTCGAGGTGGGGAATATTTGTCTGATGAGTTCTTAAGGTACCTCATCGAGAATGAGATTCTATCCCAGCTAACCACGCCAGACACTCTACAATAGAATGAATGATATAGAGAAGAAATCGAACATTGTTAGACATGTTACATTCAATGTTAAGTAATTCAAGCCTACCAATCTCTTTCTTGGGATATGCAATACAAACAATTTGCTATGTTTTGAATGATGTGCCAACTAAGGCAACATCAGAAACTCCATATGAATTGTTGCATGGCAGGAAGCCATTTGTAAAACATTTAAGGATTTGGGGATGCCCAACCCATGTATTAGACAAAGATGCAAGGAAGTTTGAATCACAGATGGAATTGTGCATGTTTGTAGGGTATCCGAATGGAACAAAGTGTGGTTTGTTTTTTAACCCAAAATAGAAAATTTTTATAGTGTTAACTCAAGCTGCTTTCCTTAACGAAAGTTATATGAATGACTTAAAACCTCAGAGTAAAGATGTACTTGAGGAACTTTTGGGAAATATACAAAACCTTAATGAAACGATTCAAGAACCAACTCCTAATAGTAAACCTGCAAACGATTAGCAACAAAGGGTGCTTCATCGTAATGGGAGGGTCTCTCTGTAACATCATGAAATAGGGCTTAAATAGAAAAGTGGTTATAAAACCACGAATCCGAGATAGAAAAGTTTATTGTGATTAATTTTTATGATTTATCGATTGATTGGATGCATGTGTTAGAATACCGATAAGAAATTTCAGCGATTGCATGTCTGAATTGCATATTAGGGTTTAATTGCAAAAGTGGGTAAATATGAGCTTTAGATGATAAAGGATTATATAGAAGTGCATAATTGAAGTAGAGGTCCTTAAATGGTAATTATACCATTAGATTTTCATGGACAAAAATGGGCCTGCATAGATAAAAATAACTAAAGCTTTAATGAAGGGCATTTTAGTCATTTGGTAATAAAAAGAATTAAAAGAGAAAAAGATGGCAAAATTTGCTCATCTTCTTCCATAAGGGCCAAAACTTCAAGGGAATCCATAGATAGGGTTTCTTTACTTTCTCAAGCTCATAGTAAGTGCATCCAAGCCCCGTTTTTAATTTTTTTACGGTTTTAGAATCATTGTAGCTCGGTTTAGCTTATTCAACCATTAATTCATGTTAGGGTTCTTATTTGGAAAAATACCCATAGGTAAAATGTGTTTATTTTGATGTTTTATAGTAGAATGTGAAGTTTCAAATTATGTTAAACAACTTTTGCTAGACGATTTTAAGTGAAAACAAGTAAAACAACATAATTGGTAAAAATACCTAATGTTCATAAGTAAATGTTAGAGTGGGAATTTGATGTTTCCATAGAAGGGAAAGATGTTCAACATATCGTAAAACATAAAAATAAGGGATGAAGTTTAATTTTTGAGCTTTGGGGAAAAAGTTTAAATATGCAAAATTTAGGGGCAAAATTGTAATTTTGCCAAAGTTTGAGTCAAGCACTGTTTTGATGAATGTGAGTATTAAATAAGCTAAATTTTCTATTATAGATCAAGAGGAATGAAATCTGGAGTTAGACTAGGAAAAGAAAAAGGTTAGTACTAAGTTGCTAGATTTGATAGTATTTTGTACCGAGGTAAGTTTACAGTAAACAAATGCAATATTTCAATACTTATTATTAATGTTGTTATTTTCCAGAAATTATGTACTTATTTCATGAAATTATTTAATGTTGACTCAAGTATGAGATGATAGAGAATCATTGTAAAAAAGTCCTGTTGAAGCATTAGGAATGTATCGGATACAAATGTCATGACATTAGGGGGATGAGACCCCATGTAAGACCATGTCTGGGACATGGCATTGGCATTATTGAGGTTATGAGAGGTCCCACGTAAGACCATGTCTGGGACATGGCGCTGGTACCAAGATGAGAGGTCCCTCGTAAGACCATGTCTGGGACATGGCATAAGAACCGATATGAGAACTCTCATGTAGGACCATATCTGGGATATGACATTTGTAGTATAGGAAACATCCCATGTAAGACCATGTCTGGGACATGGAATTGGCATGTTATTATCAGATAGGAGACCCGAGTATCCTTAGTATTCCAAGTGGTTCAACGGGCTAGTAAATACACTATGTTACATGAAAGTTCAGGTAAAAATATAATAAATAGATTCAAGTGAGTTATAAGGGTTAAGAATAACTCAGTTATCATTTGAGAAAAAAATTTTAGCAAGGGAGGAGTAAGTTATAATCATGAGTTATTTAAGTAAGCAAGTAAACAAGTAACAGAGTAAGTAAAGAAGAAAGTAAAGATCATGATATTTGATAACAATTTATGAGTATAATTATTTATGATAAATGTTGTTATTTATTTGCTTGTAAACTTACTAAGCTTTATGCTTACTACCTTTATTTTCCTTCTTTTTATAGTATCGCCAAGCCAATTTGGGGATTGTAAGGGCGTCGGAGATCGTTTCACACTATCAACAGACCATCTCAGTATTTTGTGATTCGGAACGTTTTAAGTTATGGCATGTATAGGGACTTAGTCATTTTGTGTGTGTGTCCTTATGATATGGCTAATGAATAGCATGTAACTACTCGATAATTATTAGCTATTGAAATGACTATTTAAGAACATGTTTTGGTGTTATGTATGCCTAAATGATAGTTAATACAAAGAAATTATAAAAGAGTAAAAATTTGCAATGAAACAGTTTTTGGGCAACGGCATTAACGTGATTTTGAAAAATCCCCAAGGATAATAGAAATGAAATTAGAGAGTGAATGAGATATATAATTAAAGCTTATCGAGTCTATTTTCACTTGAAAGAAATGGTGTAGGCAAAGGAATTTTATATTTTGTAATATTTGAATTTTAGTGAGACAGGATCAGAATGGTTTTTGAAGTCCCCTGTTCTGACTTTAGGAAATCATTAAAAATTGTACAGAAAGAATTGAGTCATAATTTATATATCTGGATTCCTTAGTGAGTCTTTTTTCAATAGAAACAAGTGAAAGCACCATATAAAGCTCGTACAATGAGACAATTGATTTCTAGTGAATAGAGGTCAGAACCATTGGACACTAAAATAGGGGAGACTTTAAAGAATTAACTGTACTATTTGGCTAAGTCAAAAATTCTGGAAATTTTATGATAAGAAGATATATGAGTCTAATTTTAGGAAAAATTTACGGATCTAAATTTTGAGTTTTGTAACTCAAGTTATAATTAAATTAGTGATTGTCACACAAGTGGACAATTTTATTGTGAATAGTGAAATAAATTATTTTGATTTATTTGGACCTGAACCATTTCCGTTGCATGTTTTAGGGTCTCGATGGCTCTTTTCAGGGACATACTGATTGAACATGAGCGAATTAATTTTAAAAACAAATTTTTCTGCTCCGAATTAGTAAGTTTAGTCAGGTAATGCCTCGTGCTCGACTCCGGCAATGATATCGGGTAAGGGGTGTTACACTCTCGTAGTCCTAAGTTATTCCAATATGGCGGAAGTTCTTTTAACACTAAGTCTACCAAACAAGAAGATGATGGCCTATTCACACACGATGAAGTGATGCAAAGTGCTGACACTACACCAAAACAAGCTTTTAGCGGCATTTTTAGTGGCGTTTGGAAAAAAATGCCACTAAAAATCGAGCATTAGCGGCGCTTTACACAAAACGCCGCTAAAGATCGAGCATTAGCGCTAAAAAAGAGCATTAGCGGCGTTTTTACCAAAAACGCCGCAAAAAACCTAAGCCCAACGGCATCTTTTTCTGACCTTTCGGGGCTTTAGTGGCGTTTTTAAAAAAGCGCCGCTAATGCTCAGGGATTTAGCGGTGTTTTTGGAGAAGCGCCACTAATGCTTAGGGCTTTAACGGCGTTTTTGAAAAAGCGCCGCTAATGCTCAGGGCTTTAGCGGCGTTTTTGGAGAAGCGCCGCTAATGCTCAGGGCTTTAGCGGCGTTTTTAAAAAAGTGCCACAAAAACATTTTATCTGTCTATTTACTATTTAATTTGTTTATTTATATTAATTAAAATTCAATTTATTTTTAATTGAATATTTGATAAAAATGGATAAATTTGAAATAATGACACGTAGAAATAATTTGAAATAAAAATAGAAAAATATTTGTTAAAATGGAAAAAATTAAAATACTATTATTTAAAATAATTTTAAAATTTTTTGGGTACATGACTGATTGATTTTTAATTTATATATTAAATAATTTCATATATAATTGTAAAAGATACAATCGTATTAATTTTAAAATATTTAATTAATTATCATTATAGTTTAGGGTTTAATATATATGGTTTAGGGTATATTGTTTGGGGTATATGATTAATTTAGGATTTAAGACCGGTTTAGGAATTACAATTTTAAGGTTTATAGATTATGGAATTAGGGATTAGGGATTCTGGTTTAAGGGTTGTGATTTAGGGGTTAGGGGTTAAGGGTTAGAGATTAAGAGTCAGGGATTTAGGATTATGGATTCGGTGTTAGGTTAAGGTTTAGGGTTTAGATTAATTAGTGTATTTTAATTTATATTAAATAAGGTTTATGGGTTAGGGTTTATAGTTTAGGGTTTAGATTAATTAGTATTTTTTAATTTATATATTAAATAAGGTTTAGGGGTTAGTAGTTAAGGGTTAGGGGTTAGAGGTTAAAAGTTACTGATTTAGGGTTTAAAGATTCGGGGTCAGGTTAGGGTTTAAGGTTTAGATTAACTAGTATTTTTTAATTTATATATTAATTAAGTTCTTATATAATTGTAAAAGAGGGGTTAGGGGTTAGGGGTTAGCAGTTAGGTGTTAGGGGTTAGAGGTTTAAGGTTTAGATTAATTGGTGTTTTTTAATTTATATATTAAATAATTTATTATATAATTGTAAAGAGATAATATTAATTTTAATATATTAAAATTATGATTATAGTTTAAATTGTTTAAGAGATAATAGATCAATTTTATATATATTAAATGGTTTAGGATTTAAGATTTATTTTAGATTTGTTAAATGATGAAATTTTATACAATTAATTAATGTTTTTATATTTGAAAATATTTACTCTAAATTTAGATTAAATGGTTTAAACCATTTGATATATTTAAAAATTAGATTTAAAAATTGATACATAAATAAATTAATGTAATGATTGATATGGATAGGTAACTAATTTATTTTGGATAGGACCAAATTATAACAAATAAAATGAAATACAAAAACTAAAATCATTTTACATCAAACATCTAGCAAAATAGTTATATTTTAGTTAGGAAGAAATATCTCTAATAAAATGGAGATTAGATCGAAAATGAATAATATAAAATCATGATTAACGTCTCAATCTTTAATAGAAATTTGATATGTGAGAGATTAATTGCTTACATTAGATAAATCAGATTTATTAATTAATTACAACCATTTAATATTTTTTTCTTATTAAAATATATGATATTTATTTTGAGAGTAAAAATTTAATTTATGAAAAAATAATAAATATTTTATAAAATTAGTTGACTAATAATTTTTAACAGACAAAATAAAAATTTTTAGTAGAACAAAACAACGTCGTTTTGTTCAAAATGAAATAATTTTTTGCGGCGTTTTCAAAAATCATTTTACTTTAATAAATGGCGCCATTTTACCCCAAATTTTCCCCCGTGAAATCCCTAATCTTACTATCCCTCTTGTCCTTTCCCCTCTCCCTTTCTCTTTCCTCTTCACCTAACCCTATCAAAGGAACCCAACTTTCCATCTCGCTACCAGATGATAATGTTTTGAACTCCTTCTTCATCGTTTTCTCTACTTCCCCTTCTTCTTCTGCTCTCCAATGGCTATCACCGCCGCAAACGTTTAACAAAAAAAAATAGCCTTTTATTCATACCCAATGCCAGTGTATCCATGCGCGTTCCATTTTCCCATGTCAAGACACTCCCGCGACGAGAATCCGTTACTCTGCTTTGATCAATGGCCCTCGGAATGCTTTCCTTTTTCTTCAGGTTTCATAGCTACCTGCAATGCTTTCCATTTTCTTCTTCCTAATATCAATATATACTATTTATAAGAAAATATATTTTTATACGCTCCATGTTCTGCAAAACCTTCACTAGTATCTTGAAACAGTTGAATGAATGAAAGAAATGACGCATATAAAGGGAACAAGGTCCCGCATGCTGTTTGTATAAATAAGCACACTTGCAGACATTTATGCATATATATATTCACGTGTTTGTATTTTTCTGCTTTCTTAAAATATGTCTTGGTCTACAAGAGAAAAGGGCATTGGTCCTAAAACTGGAAAGCCATTGCACTACAAGGGTTCCTTTTTCCATCGAGTCATGAAAGGTTCCCTGGCCCAGGTTTGTTGTTTTATCTTACTTCTAATCGGGATTTTCCACTAGCTGTTTCTTGTAGAACAAGGCTTAGAAGTGGAATGTCGTTTAGTCAATTACTATTGTTTATGCTGTAGGAAACAGGGCTGATGGTCACGACTGCTTTTCTTGTGATATAGTTTTTAAGGTTGTATTTACCATGTTGTGAATCCTCAAAATTTTACTGAACTTCGCTGTGTCCAACCCAGTTTTTTTTTGCACATAAATGTTTTTTTTCTTGTGGACTAACATCTTATGTTTGTTGTGTAGGGTGGTGATTTTGGAAGAAGAGATGGTATGCATTCTTGGCAAAGAGGACTTTTATTTTAATTTTTTGTAGCTGTTAATTGATTTTACTTTAGATAAGATCTCTTTAAGGGTTGCCATCTATGTGACTGCTGGTTGAAGTTTCTCTTGAAAAGCACATTGATATTTTAACTGTACTTTTTCAAGGAACTAGTGGGGAAATCATATATGATGGGAAGTTTCTAGGTGAGTGATCTCTTCCCATCTATAGAATTATTTCTACCTGCTTATTTTGAAATTTTATATTATATATGTTAGCTTTTGTAGGTGTCTGTGTGTGTATGATCTTAATGTTTTTTCCCCCCACAATGTTTCAATTTGAGTTTAGAGGAGCAATAATGCTTTGGTATGAACAATATCGATATACTGTCTATTTGTTTGACAGGGTAGCCTGCCAATATATGTCGCAACACGGGGTTTATATGGCTTTAATAAGTAGGTTCTCTGTCTATTTGTTTGTTTATTGTCTATTTGGCTTTAATAAGTAGGTTAATGTGTCTGTCTATTTGTTTACAGCTTAATCTATTTGTTTGTTTATTGTCTATTTGGCTTTAATAAGTAGGTTCTCTGTCCTTGTTGGAAACATATGATATCGTGCTTAGGTAGTTCCTACATTCAAGGACATTATTTTTGCGAGATTGATTTTATCTTAGTGATTTTTCTGTTTGCAGATTCCTGCTCAGGATTTGACAATGAGACGGCTCAGAGGTTATGAAATTAAGGTAGATAGCACTGTAATATTTCCAAACATATATGATGATACTTAACTATTTCTTCAATCATACATGTGATATACCCTTGGACATACCCTTGAGCATGTTCTGTAGTTTTGCTGAGCCCTCCATGTGGATCAATGAAAAATGCTGGTTGCATTGCAAAAGAAACTGGCACTTTTATGTTTGCATTGTGGTTAAGACTTATGTTACTTAGACTCAATGATGACTGTTGGGTGAGGTATATATCTAACACGGGTATGCTCAATTTTATTTATATTTTCCTATACATTTGGAGGATTGCCGCCCAATTCTTATGTCCGAAACATATGTATATATGGATGCCGGACACAGGTACTTCAGAAAATGAAGAGTTGGAGTAACATGGGTATTTGTATCCGAATGTCAATATATATGCTGAATATCATTGAATGAAACAAAGTAAAATATGGTATTTTCTTGCAAATAACCTGGTTTAAGTTGTTTTATGCAGATGTGCTATGTACATGTGCCTTATACACAGTATTTGCACTTAGTTACATACTAGTTCATAGGCTCGAATTAATGGGGTTCTATTTTTTTTTGCTTTACCCTTTCAAGCTGTTTTGGGTTGAAAGGTAACATGATTAATATCTTTTGAGCAGATTATATCAAATATTTTGTGTATTTCTTTTCAAAACAAATAGACAGACCTATTTGTTTGTTTTTTTGTGTATTTCTCATGCTAACAAGCACATTAAGCTGTACAAGGATATGCAATTTTTAGTTATAACATTGGACTAATATTTTCTATTTTTCTTCATCTTGAGTTGATTTGTACATGATTTATTGGAAAAAAAGCTTTATAAATGTTCTTTGCAGGTAAGTCTTTTTGGTGTTCTTAATAGATTTTAGTAGTTAACTGTTGAGTAACTTTGGTGCTATGTTGATGTACCATGATTCATGATAATCACTTAGTTTAGATGCTTTATAAATGTATATATAATTGGAAGAAGGAATTATTTAATGTACATGAAAAGATTTCTCCTTTAAGAATGAAAATGATTACTTATTGTTTGTGGAAGAAGGAATTATTTGGCAAGAAATAAAGAAATAGGACTTTCGAGAGTGCAAAATATCTATGTATATATAATTGGATGTTATTCATGTTTAAATCCAATAATTTCTTCAGAGAAAAGACAGCAACATTAGTCAACTTTATTTACCTAATGTCTTAATGATCTAGAGATGATTTCATATATGACTCTAATCATTGTTTGAAAATGTTTATGTCATGTTTTATATGTACATAGATATTTTCTTTCATCTTTTGAAATTCATTGTGGAAATGCTTAATGATATTGTTTATGTCAAGTTCTGAGGGGAAAATTGATGTTATGAAAAAGATTAAGTTTCCACAGATGGAGTAGAAATCTGCTAGTAAAACTGTTCAACGACAAGCAAAGAGGCGGCACTACCTTGTCCCATAAAAGAAATTTTGGAAAAGGAAAAAAAGGTCAGTCTCTAATATTTTAGCTTTATAGCTTGTATTATATGTTTTCAGCTATGAGCATATAAACTTATGATAGTTTTGCAAATAGTGCTAAAATGTGGTGGATCTGTATCCTGATGCTACTTTATTGTTGGTGGATCTGTAAATTGAAGTGTTTAAATGTTGTAAATTGAAGTGTTTAAGTGCGGGAAAACTGGAAATAGGCATGGCAACATGCAAAACTAAAAAGAGGGAAAACTGGAATTAAACTATCAGTTCTTTGTGATGCTGAAGTTGCTTTAATCATCTTCTCTCCTAGAGGCAAGCTCTTTGAATTTGCAAGCTCTAGGTAAATAATATTTTTCTTTAAACCCTCCTCACTTTTCAATTAATTTGCTGTTCAACACAAATTTTCATACTTAGGGTTGTTTGATTCTGCCATAAAAACTCTCACTTACGCAGATCATTACTCTCCACAGCATTGTTCTTTCATGTGGGGTTTTTCCAAGAACCAAAATTAAACTATATTTTATGACTAATCCTTAATTACTATAACAACTTATAGTAAACTTCCTTGTTGAATTCCATAAAATCACAGGTACAACTCAAATGAGTGTTATTTCTTTCATTTGTTTATGGTTTGTTATGCTTTTGTCTTCGAACTTTAAAACCTTGAAGTTTCAACTTGTTTCTTCCTAGTTAATATAAGTTGCTTTTACATCCTTCACACTACTTTGCCAGCAAATAAATATAGGTTAATGTTGCTAATTTTGAGTGATTTATGCTCTAGACATTTTATAATTAGATAAAGAGTCTGGTATTTTGTTTAATGCAGTTTTCTTTGATACTTTCCTACTGCCTGCTAACATGGTTAATATATTTATTAGCTTCACCGATCTTTTTCTGTGGTTCGGTGTCTAGATGATTTCATTTCTTAACCATGAAACAGGAAGCAATTTTTAAATGTTAACAACAATATAACGGCACAACTTGTAAAGATATAAAAAAAATATTAAATGACATAAAAGAAAATTAATATAAGAATTACCAAATGGAAATATTCTTATTTGAAGGTAAGAGTCACCAGCATGGGGTGGGATATTCTTATTTGTTTGTGTTAGGACATAGATGGATGGTGTCTATTTCAATGTTAAATTTCTCATTTGTTTACTTTATCAGAACTGATGTTACGTACTGGCTGTAACTTGTAACCATTTATTGTGCTGTAGATGGTTTATCTATATGTTCTCAGTTTTGTGCGGATACATGTTTCTTAGATTGTGGCTTATGACAGCTTGGGAGTTATATTTATTACTTACATTATGAAGTTCCCATGTGTTAGTTATCAATTTTAAAACTTCTAAAGTCCATTTTCGATTATTATCTATAATTTGTGTTTGTGAATCATATTTTCCTGGTTAGTCATGCAATTGAATTGTTGACTGTGACACGTTCCATGCATAAATTACGTATTTTCTTAGCATTAGCTGTTAATGTTCCTTGTTAAAAAATTAAATAGTTTAGACAATCATTAGAAAGAATGCCTATTTGTGACACATGGAAGAGCTATGATTGAGATTGTTTGTTAGTATAGTTCAACCTCCAGCTAAAGCTGCACATAATTGTTTGTTATATTTTTTTTGAGCCTTAATGGCTATATATATTTTTTATTTTTAACATCTCTATTGTTTACCAAGTTTGTTGGTTTATCTGATCATTTGGTTTTGCATCCTTTAGATATTGAAGGTGTAGTGGAGGATTCAATCTCTTCAAGCTGGAAAAGCCAAGGCTTAGCAATTTTTCAAGTAGAGTGTTATTTAGTGTTGTATTCCATGGTTGTTTATCTTAGTCGGAACTTGAATTAGGTGTTATTGAAACAGGGTTTTGTAGCTACCTTGTGTACTAGCTTATTTAATTATGATTGTTAATTATTACATGTTTTGTAGTTTCTTTTATATTTGGCCGAGTTAATATAGATCAGATGAGCTGTGAGGTAGATTGCTCATTTATTTAAACATAATATTTTAATTCTAAATTTAAATAGAAAATTTAATTTAATTAATTTTTTTATCCGTAAAATTATATAGTTTAAAGTTTAAAGTTTAAATTTCAAAAATAAAATAAAATAAAATATTTATTATAGAAATAAATATTATTTCATTAATTTTTTTTAAAAGTTATGCTTTTAGTGCCGTTTGTAAAAATGTGTTGCTAAAAGTCAATGTTATAGCGGCGTTTTTAGTAGAAGCGCCGCTAAAGGTCATGAGCTTTAGCGACGTTTGTAGGAAAAGCGTCGCTAAAGGTCTTGTTCTTTAGCGGCATTTTTGGGAAAAGCGCCGTTAAAGGTATTGGTCTTTAGCGGCGTTTCTGGGAAAAGCGCCGCTAAAGTTAGCGACGCAGTCTTTAGCGGCGTTTTTTCCGGCACTTATCAAAGCGCCTCAAATACTTTTAGCGGTGGTTTTTAGCGCTGCTAAAGGCCTAAAAAAGTGCCGCTAAAAGCCTGTGTTGGTGTAGTGTGATTCAATCTTTAGGAAATAACTATGAAAGTTGAGGTGGACTCTATGTATTCCAACTCAGTGTGGGAACTTGTATACTTACCGGAAGTGATAAAACCCATATGGTGTAAGTGAATCTACAAGAGGAAAAGAAATATGGATGGAAAAGTGGAAACTGATAAGGCTAAACTTGTAGCAAAAGGTTTTACTCAAAAATAAGGTATCGATTATGAAGAAACCTTCTCTCCAGTTGCCATGCTGAAGTCAATCTGTATATTACCATCCATTACAATGAGTCTTGATTACGAGATCTGACAAATGGATGTTAAGATAGTGTGTTTGAACGGCTATCGAAGAGAGCATCTATATGATGCAACCGACTGGATATATAGCTAAAGGAAACAAGTATAAAGTTTTCAAACTACTTAGACCCATATGTGGACTTAAGCAAGCATCCCACTCATGGAATCAAAGATTTGATCAAGCGATAAGGCCTTTTAAATTTGAATAAAAAATAGATGAACTTTGTGTTTATAAATGTTTAGGGGATGGAAAGGTAGTCTTTCTTGTCCTATATGTCGACGATATTCTACTCAGTAGGAATGATGTAGGGACATTGTCATTGGTTAAACTGTGGATAACCCAATAGTTTAGCATGAATGACTTGGGATAAGCTAATTTTGTTCTAGGAATTCGAATCCTAATGGATTGGAAGAACAAAGTGAGAGCAATGTCTCAGGCTCCATACATAGAAAAGATATTGGAACATTATGTAATGACCGATTTGAATTGTAACGCCCCAAAATATCTTATATATTTTTCGTATGTTTGTGACACAAGTATCTGTCAGCTTTAGTGGTTATGTGTTCTGGGAGTGTTTGGGAGGTCCCAAGTTCAAGCCTTCGCTTGGGCAAATTTTCTTTTTAAATTGAATAAACCCTTATCGCTAGCCAGTAGGCTTAAAAATAAATATTGGAAAAATATGTCAGAATGGGCCTGCTGGTCTAGTGGTTAAGTGGTGTGTTGGAGTGCTAAGGTTCTTGAGTTCGAATCTTTGTACGTGGAAGGGGGATGTTTTTTTGTAAATGTGTCGTGAATGAGTTTGAAATGTGGTAAAATTCTGAGTATTTGAGGAGTGTGGGGATGTTGTGGCCGATTTTTAGGAGGATGTTTAGGGAATTTCAATTGTTAAGGGATTTGGGGATTGAGGGGAGTGTTTTGTGGAGATTTGGATGGAGGAGTTTGGATAGAACCAAAACTAGTAGTGGCAATTTAGGCTACCCTCTCTCGTTCCCCAATTTTCTGATAGTTTTGTCGTTTCTACTTTTGGTTTTTCTCTCTGTTTTCATCTTTTATTCTTTTTCTTTTTCTTCCCAAGCCGAATGATAACTGTTTCTTTTCCCAAATCTCGGTTGCTCTTAATCTTTTGACGTTTTGAATTTATTCACTTTGCTGTCGAATTGCTACCAAAATTTCTATCGAGAGTTCTTTCCCCTCTCACATATTTTCTTTTTCTATTTGCTTCTTTGTGTTCATTCATTCCGTGAGTAAGCGTACGTTTTCGTGGTACGGTAAGTTATGTTTCTACTTCTTGATTAACTTTTTTTTGCTAAAGTGGTTTAAGGGGATTTTCTATTGGTTGATTAGGAGTTGACCAAAGGGCTGGAGGTCTCTGCTTGACGTCTTAAGTGGGCGAAACCTCCCTCTTTACTCGATCGAAGGTAATGTTGTTGTGACTTTAACGCTTGATCAACTTGTGTGTATTCGATTGAGTAAATGTTTAAGTTAATAATTGGTGATTGTTTAGTCAAGTGCAGGTTTCAAAGACTTGGGGCAGTCTTCTCAGCAAATAGAAACCAAGTGTGTAAACACAACCCCAAAATTAAAATTCGACAAAAGTCGAAATAGGTGAAGGTCGACGCCACACGGGCATGCGGTCACTCGTGTGGTGAGCTGTGTGACCGAACACGGGCGTGTGATCAACGAGGCTGGCCATGTGGGATTCATGGGCCGAGCTAAATTGGGCCGTGTGGGCCACACGGGCGTACGGGCCCTACACGGGTGAACCACACGGGCATGTGGGAATATTGGGGTAGGCCATGTGATCCACACAGCCAAGGCCATTTTGGGTTGTCTGGGCCACACGAGTGTGTGGCCCCACATGGGCATGCAACATGGGCCTGTGGGCCTATTTTCACTGTTTGACTGCTAAGGTTGCACGGGTCGCCCAAGTCGAAAGTGGACCTACTGTAGGGTTCGTAAGCTTACCTAGACCCCTAATTGGCTGAAATGACTGTATGACTAATATGAATAAGCATGATGATGATCCACTAATTTGATACTATATGCCCTGATGACATGCATGATATTATGTTATAATATTTCATATTTGTATACTGCATTGAATTGGGTTAGAGGTTTATTTTGATCAAAGGAAGTGTACTGAAAGGCCTCGAGCCTAATTTTCTGGTAGCTCAACTACAAACTACTGTCTAGTGTCATATTCAGTACTTTTTGGAGTGTAGGGATGGGTGGGTTGATTATATCCCCACATGGAGTGTAGGGTTGGACGAAGATGGAGTGTAGAGGCTGGTTGGGTAGGACCTATATATTGTATAATCTGTTACTATACTGATGGGCTAAAGCCCAAACTGATATTGTCACTGATACTGAAAAGGGTATAGGCCCAGGCTGTGTTTGCTTTTTGTCTGTTTCCCTTACATGGGATTACACATTGAGTTTTCATAAACTCACCCTTCTGATTTGAGTGTACAGGTAATCCCCAGACATATGTGGATCGGTGCGACGGAGGACTCAACGGTGGCCACACGACCTATTTAATTTGACTTAGTACTTAATTATAATTTTGAAATTATTGTAGGGGTATTTTACTGTAATAATGGACTCTTTGGATTTATATTTTTAATTTGGGATTTTCATTGTTTTGATTTATAACTGTTAGTAGTAGGGATAATCGAGTTTTAAAAAAGAACCAAACGTTTTAACAAAATTCTCTCAAATACGCAATTGTTTTAAAAAGCTTCTGCAATAAGTGACGTTTTAAGAATTAATTACGTTTTGAAAATGAACGAAACGTCCTGGAATTAACATAAGATACTGTCAAGAGGTTATAAAGGTAGGAGGTTTTTGACGACAACTCACTTTTTCAGAAACACTACTATGTGACATCGCCAAATTCGACCATAATGTCTAGGCTGGGTTTGGGGTGTTACATGAATAAGGGAAATTAACCACCCGTATTAAGATTTCATCTTTTTTTAAAAGACTATCCTATGACAACGAAAGAAAGAGAGAACATGAGAAATGTTTCTTATGCTTCATAAATAGGAAGTCTCATGTATGCTATATTATACACACACCCTAAAATCTGCTTTGTAGTGGGTTGGTAAGTCGATATTAGGCAAATCCAGGACCAAGACACTAATAAGTAGTTAAGTATATACTCAAGTATTTATGAAGAATGAAGGATTATATGCTTGTGTATTGCAGAGGAGATCTTACTCCTATCAGACTGGTTTTGACTTCCAAACGTGTCAGGATTCGAGGAAATCGACATTGGGCTATGCTTTTGTCCTAAACGGTGGGTCCATAGTGTGAACAAGTTTCAAGTAGGGTTACAGTACTAACTTCACTATGAAGGGCCGAATATGAGGTATGGAAAAACTATTGCACTATAACAGTGCAAATATAGCTAAACCTACAAGAAACCACATAAAGACGAAACACATTAAGGGAGACAGTAGTGTTTGATGGAATAATAGATGTAGTCAAAGATCGCATATGATGACAAACAATGGGGATTTTTTTTTTGCCAAGACTCTTCTAGCTAGGGATCTCTTTGGGAAACAGATGGAGGGGAATAGACATGCTAAACATGATTCATCCACTTCACTAGGGTATGTGAGAGACTGTTGGATTTGGTGCCCTAAGTGTAGAATTTTCGTCTAAGTACATTTGTAATTTGTTTGAAAAAATTGGTTAATAAAATTATTCATTAATTACAATTAATATAATTTGTGTTATTGTCCTCAAATGGTTTTTGCATGCAAAGCAAAATAGAAGCAAATGTTGCTCATTGTGTAACACCCCACGCTTGACCCATCCACTGGATCCAGGTGTGGAGCATTAAAATGGAGCTGTACTAAAGTTTTCACCTATTCTTAAGTTTTCTAACTTAACTATTATAAGATAGCCTAAAAATAAAACTATCTAATTAAATAACAATTGTTACAAGAAAAGCCTTAAGCCGCAGAATGTTCGGTTCCTCAAATTCTATATTCTAATCAGAATATTTGTTTAAAAAGAGATTCTCAAAACTTAGCTAAGGTCTATTGATCCTAAAATCCAGATTCAGGGTGTGCTATCTGGCTTTGTTATTATTGATCCTATGGTGAAACCACCAGTGGTACCCCCTTCATATGTACATGACTTGATCCAACAACGATCCTCGAACTCCACTCCAACTAGCTTGGTCTATCCTCGAAGTCCTCTATCGTTCTCGTAAGTCCTACTATCATCATTCAACTCAGTAAGTTCATATGAACTTGGTCAGTTCCTTTATCACATCATAAGTAAACCTTATCACACGAGGGTAATTAGTTTAAAATAAATTAAACACATAAATTCCTTGTTCTCTGAACATGAGCTATCTACATCGAGATGGTGGACTCCACTTGATCCTCTGAGCCACTCTACTTGTTGTGAGACCTCCCACTAGTCAGAATTTTTCTCTTTATTCGCAATTTAGGCGCCTTGCCATATCCACGAGTCCTATTATTACCTCATATCTTTCCTTCATTCCTTTTTCTTTTCCCTCACTAGGGTTATTCGCTGGCCTTTAACTGACTTGGTCATTCGTCGACTTCCCTTTTTTATGAATCCTTTTCAATTATCCGCTTAGGGATTCCTAAGACATATACATTCCTTGGCAGGCTTGTTCATACTAGTCCTTGGCACATTCTTTCTATTCGAACCTTAGTCCCAAAGGAGTCACTGCCACTTCCGTGTTGCGTAGACCTTCATCATGCCTCGCCATTTGGGCTAACCCATTCTTATTCCATCCTTTACTTAGGAACTCATTTTTCTTATACTTGACGGTCGATTTGCCTTATTCGACCAACAGACCATCATACACATGACTATACAAGCTTGTTATCTTAGTTGCTCGTTCCTTTCCCGCAATGCTATCATTGTAGCGATGTACACATAATAGACTTTCCTTAAAGAGGAATGGTCTTACTCATCATACTTACTTGCCATAGCATCTTTCATTTATGGTATTACATCGAATACCTTATACTTTTTACCTTGCTGCCATGATTTCTTTTATCCATGGTCTTATGCCATTACCGTTTTTTCGTGTACCATGCTGCCATGGCATCTTCCATCCATGGTCTTACGCTACATACCACATACTAGACTACCGTATCCTTTTTCATTTATGGTTTTTGATGTGTAGCAATTTGTTGTAGCAGATTAAACTGTTTTTCATACTTAAGGAGCTCGTATAAAAGTAATTTAGTTATGTTTTTATTTAGTTTTCATTTTTAGTTCATAGATAATAAAATGTGTAATTTGAGCCATTTATATGACCTTACGGGCCAAAGGAGGCCTAAGGGTAGGCTAACATATTCGGTGAGTGTGCAGGACATCATTCGGAGCCATAGAAACATGAGGTTGGCCACAATGTTGCAACACGGAGCATCGATTTCGTTATATAGTAAACAAAGTAGTCAAAAGGAGCAAACTTCTTTTAGTGTCGCGACATAGCCCTATAATCAAGCCTTAGCTTGTAAACTACCATCAGTGCCGTGACACAGGTCAAAGGGTGCTGCAACACCGACATGACGGGATGAATTAATTAACCAAGGGTATTTTGGTCCGCACAACAAATTTAATGTAAAAACATTAGCCAAGTTAGGTCAATGGACAACGAACAACCCTAAGCCTATAAATAGACAACTTGAAACACTTTATAGACAACTTTTATTCAAGTTTTAATTTATGACTTTCAATTAGTTTTATTTTTAGTTTTTCTTTAGTTTATTTTGTACTTGGGTTTCTTACCATATTGTAATTCTATTTTAGTTCTTATTTCTTTCATCGTAGAATTCAATTTCTGGATCAATCAACTATTCATGGATTATTGTTCACATTATTATCAATAAATTAATATTCTTCTTAAACTCTTTTCTCTATCTATTATTTATGTCTATTATATTAATCAAGTTTATGAAGTTTACTAGATCTATGAGGAACTAATCCATTAACGGGAGATTAACGAGTGGACATGAGAGTAATTAACTTTTATGTAGGGTCTCTTAGTGGGTTAACTTGTTGGGATAGGAAGAGCTTAAACCCTAGGCTTGACAACCCTTGGAAGTCATATAGGTGGGAATGAACCCAAAATTGCTATTGCCTATCCATGAAAACCTTACCCTGGTCTAGACTATGAGGCCTAGAGATAAGTAGTTATTGCCGACTCATTAGGTTAGTAGAAGGCCGAGAGACCCTGGTAGGTTAATGACTAGTTGATTAGATAGAACCCGAAATAAGAGTTAGTTATGAACATTAAAATGAGTTAGTCTTTTGTCGTAGATCTGATACAATCTGCAAATTATTTTCCCTATTTATTTTTATGTTCTTTTATTATTTTAATAGATCAATATTTTCCATCACTTTAGGGTTAGTTGTAATATAGTTTAATTAAATTACCAATTAGCCCCATTAGCTTATAAATTAGGATTAGTTTAGTTTTGCCTCCTTGGGTACAATTTTCGGAGTACTTACCTACTTTGTGGTATGTATATTACAATTTGAGCCGTATACTTGTGAAAACCACCTACTCTTATATTTGATTGTAGTATTCACAAAACCACCTACTCTTATATTTGATTGTAGTATTCACACTCTAAACGTTAGTACATCTAGAGGCAATTAAGTTGTTGGCGCCATTGTCAGGGAGGCAATGCCACTGAATTAGTTTTAAGTTTTGCATTTAATAGGATAATTATGAAAAATTTTAATTATAGATACGATTTTAGTTTCTATTTTCTTGTATTTTTTTCTACTAATTTTTTTACTTTTCTTTGTGGTTTTAGTGTATGATCCTGAATAGGGTGACCGCCTCCGGATGTACTAACGTCCAAAGTGTGAATACTGCAATAAAATATAGAACGACAAGGCATTATCCGCAAGTATTCAATTCGAATTGTACTATAGTTTTACAAAAAAGTAGGTGAGTACTTTGAAGATCGTACCGAAGGGAGGCGAGCGCTAGATCAATTCTAACCTTACCACTAAAAGATCTAATTAGTACTATAAATAAATTATAGCACGAGAACATATAAGAAAGGTTTTTAAAGTATTTAAAATAATAAAATAAAATAACATAACATAACATAAATAAAATTCAGGAGATAAAAGACTAGACTAAATCAAATCTCGATTTTAGGTGATTAGCTTGCTTTGGTAATTCCCATCAACTGTTGCTTCCGCTTCCTCATCAATCAACTAGTTGCTACCCCAGTAGGATCTTATGATCTTTCACTAACATAACAAGTTAGCAAGAACTACTTATCTTCCAACCTCATAGTCCAGACTGGCTTAGGGTGCAGGTGTTCATGAATGGGCATTACCAATTTTAGATTAATTCCCACCTTGATCACTTCCTGGGCTTATAAAGCCCAGGGTTTACTTCATGTTCTTCCTTTCCCAAATAGTTGATCCATTGAGTAACCCTATAAACAATTAAGAGATCATAGTTCCACTCACTAATCCCTCATAGAGGGATTAGATCCTCATGACTTTCATAAACAATATGAAATCTATATAAAGAGAAAGCATGCTAATTAAGTTGAGAAGATAAAGAAAATAAAAGAGCCTGATTGTATTGAAATTAAGCACGAATCCACAGAGTTTGAAGGCTTTCACAATTCAAATATCTTAAAGTCAACAAGAATAAATAAAAGAAATCTAAAATCGAAGAATGAAATAAAACTAAACTAAATTTTACAGAGAGAATCTAGGCTAAAGGAATGGTGTCTATAACATGTGCCAAAGGAGCCTATTTATAGCTTTTAGGTGGTCGTCATCCTTTACCCTAGGTTAGTTGACATCCTCGAGCTTAAAGTTTGATTGTGCAAACCAAAACGCCCCTACTTCGTATATAATTTTTGCCCCCTAGTCGTTGTCGCGACACACTAGGACCTGTGTCACAATATAGCAATCAATATACTCCTCTTCAGCTAACTTCAGGGGTATGTTACAACACCCTTAGTCTATGTCATGACATCGAAGGCAGACTTGAGTTTACTCCATTCCATTTCCTATGTTGCGACATATTGACCAATATTCATTTAATACGCCTTCTAATGGTCTCCTGCACACTCAGAAAGTACGTTAGCTCACCCTTGGGCATCATTTGGCCCTTAAGGTCAATAAGAGACTCAATTTTAACCTTTTATTGAATGTAAATAAAACTAAGAAAACTTAACTAAAAAATTACGAAAATGCTTGTATTCAATCTCCTTAAATACAAAAACTAATTTAATCTACCACACTGAATTACGAATGATCATAGGGGCACACCTATAGAACTAGCTACTGATCCAGAATGAATTATCCGTAGAAATACTTGACACCAACAACAGCATATGTAGAATAACCCCTTATTGTTGTTAATCCACCATGTGATAATTTGCTCTTCGACGAACCTATCTTACAAGAGCTACCACCACCATAATTACCGATAGAGCCACCAATGGCTCAAAAATAGTGCACAATTTGAGACTATGCGTTACCAAATCTGAATATGGTACAAGGAAGCATCGGAAGACCGTCCAAAACAACAAAAAATTTTGAGATAAAGCCAACGATGATCCAAATGATACAAAAGAACCTACAGTTCAAAGGGACTATTACAGAGGACCCAAACTAGCATTTAAAATAATTTCTCCAACTTTGTGCTACTTTTAAGTTTAACAGGGTCACCGATGATGCTATTTTTCTTTGGTTGTTCCCCTTTTTCTTAATAGATAACACTTTCTCTTGGTTATATTCGTACGCACCGGGATCCATCATGACATGAAACGAACATGCAGAGAAGTTCTTATACAAGTTTTTTCCTATTAACAAGATGGTCCAACTAAGAAGGGAGATTGACACGTTTCAACAATTGGAAAGAAAAAGCTTTCATGAAGCTTGGGACCGATTCAAATCTGTGGTACAAAGATGCCCTAACCATGGTCTACATGACTAGATACGGTTGCAAATGTTCTATAATGGGCTAGAATCACAATCAAGATCATGACTAGATGGAGCCATAGGAGAAGCCTTGATGAACCGGACATATGAAGATGTGTATGAATTGAAAGAAAAGACGGCGACGGATTCCTGTCAGTGGCCAAACAAGAGATTCACCTATGTTCATAGACCATCTACGGCTAAAGCTATCCATGAAAAAGACAAGTACCAATAAATTGTGGACATCCTTAACCAAATAAAATCGACATCCAGTAGGCCCATGAAGAACGATGCAGGTAGCCCAATCGACCAGTACCTTGAGAATCCAGCCAATAATGTAAACTACTTCGGGAATAGGGGCGAAAATCCCTATTCTAACACTTATAATCTCGGTTAGAGAGGGCACCAAAATCTGAGATGTGGTAGAAATCAAGGAGGAGGTAGCAATGCTAACCTAATTAAAGAAAATATTAATTACCAACCTCCATAATTGTAGAAACCTTAAGAAATGGCCAATCCCAGTGACCATACTATGTGTGGTCAAAGACTAGATTGAATTGAGGAAGAGATGCAATCAATACGAATAGAAGTAAATTAGGTCCAAGACATTTACGAAGCTCGAAGATCAAATAAGCTAACTCACGAGCATGATGGGAGACATAAAACATCAAATTGGCACAGGCATCCCAAACAACTTTGAAAATAATCCTCAAAAAATAGGAAGAAGTAATTGAAGGCAATCACATTTCATTTGGGTAAAGTACTAAGTAGCTCGAATAACCTAATAAAGAGGAAGATGATGAAGGTGCCAATGATATTAAAGATGAAATCCCTTAAAATAACGATGCTAGCCCAAAACTAGAAAAAGTAGCTGAGCCGGTAGCCGAATAGAGATAGAACTTGTCCTTACAAAGGTACCATTCCCCTTACAGCTAGAGCAAAAATGAAACAGGATGAAGTATAGTTTGTAAGTTTTCTAAACTTATTTAAATCACTAAATGTTAATTTGCCTCTCCTACAATTAATCAAAAAAGTTGCTAAGTATGCTAAATATTTAAAGGAAAAAATGGCTAGGTGTAGGAAAATCAAAACGAGAGCACAAGTTAATCTAGAAACATCCTGTAGTGTGATCATTATAAAATAGATACCCCTAAAATTGAAAGACCCGAGTTATTTTACAATTTTGATAGAGATAGAGGACACTAATTTAGTAAGACCTTGTGTGACCTAGGAGCCAGTATTAATTTAATACCATTATCAATTTATAAAAAAATCGGGTTAGGGGAGCTTGCAAATACACATAACACACTACAACTAGCTGACAGATCTTTGGTACAACCAAAAAGGGACTTGAAGATGAGTTGGTTAAAGTACAAAATTTTATCATCCTGAGAGATTTCATAATTTTAGAGTTTGAAGAAGACCGTGAGATCCCTATTCTTCTAGGACGACCATTCTTAGCTACATCTAGGTCCACCATTAACTTAGAAAAGAACAAATTAATAATGAGAATCAATGGTGAGACTGAAATTTTCAAATGTGGTCACTTGCAAAATGAGGGTAATAAGGAAAATTTAAGGAAAATGTGTTACCTGTAAATTTCCCTAACAATCTTGATCCAGGAAGGATATTTTCTATGATTGATGTAGGATGAAAAGTAAACTTCTAAGAGTGAGAAAGGCAAAGCACAATGGAGTGGCATGGTAGACGTTGGACAAACATGGATAGAAAATTGATGAATGATGTGTCCATGTACAACCTGAATGAGCTAACGGATGAGTCCAACAACAAAATTTAATGATTGTTAGACACTATATTAAGTTTGTTGTAAATTTCTATAAAAATAATTTTTGATACATTTGAATTCGAGTAGGGCTAAGTAGATAGATTAAGATTTAAATTATTTTTAAAATTTGTTTAAAATGACTTGTTTGTACTAAACAGCTTGGAATTTAAGAAAAAAGGGCCAAAATAGGGCTGGTGACGCAACATTGCACCTCCAAGTTGCAACATCGAGTCTAGACTCAATTCTTTCATAAATTAGGTCAATTTCATGACACGGGTACTCCTGTGTCACAATATCAATGATGGTGGCCTAAAATCATAAGATTTCAAGGTTTGTCGCAACATGGAACCTTAATGCTGTGACATGGAACCTCTGTGTCGCAACATCGCTACAAAATTTTGAAGCGTTGACCCAATCCGTTACGCAACCGGACATCCAAACTCAAGTTTTTAACCGATTTATAACATAAAATTCTACTTTTTTTGTAAATTAAAACACCTCTAACAACAATGTTAATCCCCTTTTAACTCTTAAATATTCAAACCCTCTAAACCTTTTTCATATTCAAAACCCTATTTTTATCCTCTTTTCTTTTTTTCTTTTTATTGTAAACTTTATTCCCCTTTTTTTTGTTGCTTTTCTTTTGTCCATGTACAAGGTTCACAGCAATAAGGACTTTGCAACAAACAAACACAAAGAGAAAAGAACATTCAACAAAACAAGGTTAATGGTTCCTTTCTGATTTTGTTACATTGCATTGTTTGTGTATAAAACATATTGCTTGGTCATTAGTTATTCTAGTTGAATATATTAGAAATATGCCTCCTAGGAAAGCTAGACAAACTAATGAAAAAGAGGCACCAGTGATTGAGCATACCTTCAATTTTCCAAACCTGAACGTTTAATTTTATTCCTTCGAGCTTGAAGGAAAGACATTCATACATGAGAGGGGTTTCAAACCATTGAAGCTTTTGTGTAAAGAGATTTGGACATCGGCTTGGTACCATAGGTGGGAATGCTTTGGCATAATCCCAAAAGAACCCACCATTGTTCCCGTAATACAAGATTTTTATGTATCACTTATAGACTAATATTCTAGGAGACCTTATGATGCCGCTTGGGAAAGTGTAATGGTTAGAGCTAAAGAGGTGCACGTTACCCTTATAGGAATCTGTGAATTCTATGATGTACCATACTATGGAACCTAATTTTCTTGATAATATTGATTTGACATATTTTAAAGACATAAATATGGATAACATTGTAAATTAATTAACTCAGCGTAAGGGTAAATGGAAATGATAACTGAGTACTGATGTCACAACTTCTTTCAACCAAGCAATTATGTTTCCAATTGTAAAAATGTGGATGCAATTTTTATGCACTCAGATTACACCTGCTCTAAACGTGTCTAATGTTAATACTTTCTATGATATTTTATAGAAGAAACAGATATGTGTCAGGAGATGAATCTACCATAACATGAAGCAATCCATAAGCGACTACAAGGTCGGGGTGTTTTTCCTTTATCTAGTAACAACACTCTGCAAAAAGGTCAGTACTCCAATGACAACGAACAAATATTTCATGAGGCCAACAAAGAGTTTCATAGGAGACTCTATATATACTCAATACATTGAGCTTCAACAAAAGCAAATAAAGGATTGGAACCTGAGCAGAAAATAGAAAATGGATGTCCTGACATCCTTAAAAAGGAAAATGACGTCAATAGCTCAGGAAAGAACTACAAGAAATGACATTTTACACATAGAGATACCAAAGGATGACCTAAGGCATTGTTTAGTATAACCTAAAGCAAAAAGGCCAACCTTATTCATTAAACTTTAGTACCAATTTTTGAGCCAAAAAATAGTTCTGAATGAACCTTCATAAAAAGCCCAAAGCCAAAACACAAATTGTACTTACCCTTTTTCTTTGGTTCTTGAATTATAGAACTAAGATGTCGAGCCATATGTATTGAGGGATAAGTAGAGATATCACGATGGTTTTCAAAGATGAAAGTGAAATAGGGAGAAACAGTGTGATCTAGTGATTACAAGTTAAGCTGAAAATGTGCAAACAAAAGAACCAATTTAGAAATATTCAAAACGAAAGTAGTAAAGCAATGAAAGAGCACTGCGAGTGAGAAGTTATTGAAAAAGTCAAAAGTGACCCAAAAAAAGGTCACAAAACTAGAAAACTCAACCATTACTACACAAAAACTCCTAAGTCAACCATAGTCACTAGTATTACATCAGGACTTCCTTCATGGAGAAATAAGGAAGGTGAGAGAAGGAGAAATAAGGTGGTGAGTAGGAAAGGGTCAGTAAAATGGGAGAATAAGGGACAATACGATGTGCCAAACTAATTTCATGCTTGAAACTGTTGTGATGCTCCTTGTACTTGAATTATATACCAACGTTAAGCCTCATAATTGTACAAGCAGAAAAGTCCTATATAACCTAGGTAAATCTATTTGTGAGCAAACATATTATTAAGTAAAAGTAATAATAATTGTTTGTGTTTTGCTAGTATAATCAAATTACCTATATAATTTCTCGATGGATCAATATATTTGAGGACCTTGTTGCTTATATGCTTCTTAATATATTGAACTTAGGTGTTTGAAGTTGAGAGTGGTAAATCATTTATAAATCATGCCAGATTTATCTGTATTTTTTATTAATCATATTTATGTTGTTCCAAAACTCATCTTTGTATCATAATTGCTAAAAGGTTGTCTTTTATATTTTTTGCTTTTATGTTTTCTTGCTTGAGGACAATAAATGACTTAAGTGTAGGGGAGCTTGATCTGCCGAAATTTATTCTAGTAGATTAAACTATTTTTCGTACTTAAGGAGCTTGTATAAAAGCAATTTAGTTATATTTTTATTTAGTTTTTTTTAGTTCATAGATAACAAAAAGTGTAATTTGAGCTATTTATATGACTTTAGGGGCCAAAGTAGGCCTAAAGGTATGTAACGTATTCATTGAATGTGTAGGACATCATTTGGAGGCATAGGAACACAAGACTAGCTGCGATGTTGCAACACAGAGCGTCGATGTCGTAACATAGTGAACAGAGCACTCAAAAGGAGCAACCTACATTCAGTGTTGCAACACAACCCTGTTATCAAGCCTTAGCTCATAAACTTCCATCAGTGTTGCGACATAGGACAGAGGGTGTCGCAACGCTAACGTGATGAGATGAACTAATGAACCAAGGGCATTTTGATCCGCGTAGCAAAATTTAATGCAGAAACGTCAGTTGAATTAGGTCAATGGATGACGACCAACCCTAAGCCTATAAATATACAAGTCGAAACACAGTGTATTCAATTTTTATTCAAGCTTTATTTTACAACTTTAATTAGTTTTTTTTCAGTTTCTCTTTAGCTTATTTTGTACTTAGGTTTCTTTTCATTTTATAATTCTATTTTAGCTATTATATCGTTCTTTGAAGAATTCAATTTGTGGATCAATCAACTCTTTGTGGATTATTTTTTGCACTATTATCAATATATCAGGATTCTTCTTAAACTCTTTTATTTATCTATTCTTTATGTTTATTTTTTGAATCAAGTTTATGATGTTTACTAGATCCATGAGGAACTAATCCATTAATGAGAGATTAACAAATGGGCATGAGAGTAATTAACTTTTATGTAGGGTCTCTTAGCAGATCAACTAGTTAGGATAAGCAGAGCTTAAACCTTAGGCTTGACGACCCTAGGAAGTCATATAGGTGGGAATGAACCCAAAATTGGTATTGCTTATCCGTGAAAACCTTACACCAATCCAGTACGGACTGTGAGGTCATGAGATAAGTAGTTCTTGCTGACTCATTAGGTTAGTGGATGGCTGAGAGCCCTTGCTAGGTTAATGGCTAGGTTATTTGTTGTAATTTGGTGTAGCAGATTAAAAAGGTTTTTGCACTTTGGGAGGTTGAATACGAGCATTTTAATTATGTTCTAGTTATGTTTTTGTAGTTTAGTTTGAATACAATAAAAATTTTAATTTGAGTCTTTTATTGACCTTAGGGGTTGAATGAGGCCTAAAATTGAGCTAATGTACTTAGTGAGTGTGCAGGTGACAGCCTCTGGATGTACCGACATCCAAAGTGTGAATACTACAAATAAAGACGTGGAATTGAGGCGGTGCCCGTAAGTATACGGGTTAGGTTGTAATATAGTTACAACGAAGTAGGAGAGTACTCCGAGGATCGTACCCAAGGGAGGTGAGTACTAGATTAAAATTATTCTAAACGCAAATAGAATTAATTAGTAATTTAGATAAATCATATTATGATAAAACATAAAAAGGAGATTTTTTGGGGTTTTATATGAAAGAATAAGAATTTCATTAATAAAGTGAACTTCGAAAACCTAAAATCTAAACCTAATCAAATCTGAAAATGGGTGATTAACTTGTTTCGGTAGTCATAATCAATCGTTGTCTTGGGCTTTTTTTATTCAATCAACTAGTCAATACCCGAACAAGATCTTCTGATTCATCCATTGAAATACTGAGTCAGCAAGATCTACTTATCTTCCAACCTCACAGTCAGACCAATTTAGGGTTAAGGTGTTCATGGATAGGCCATACCAAATTTTGGTTAAGTCTCACCTTGATGACTTCCTATGGTTGTTAGGCCTAGGATTTAGATTTTTTCCTTTCCTGAACAATTGATCCGCTAAAAATCCCTACAAAATAGCTAATTATTCATACCTCTACTCGCTAATCCCCTATAAGAGGATTAATTTCCCATGGAATCAATAAACACAATAAACTTGATAAATAAGATATGATAAAGAATAAATCAAGAATAAGGTTTAAGAGAATCCTAATTGTATTTGATTAATGAAAGTGCATAAATCCACAATAGTTTGTTTGCATCTACAAATCAAGTTCTCCGAAGAACCTGAATGAAAAGAGTAGAAAAGAAATCTAAACCTTAATAGTAAGAAAAAACACTAAAAATATAAATTACAAAGAATAACTTAGAATATATAAATTTGTCCTTTAACAAGTGTTTAAGAGCCTATTTATAGTGTTAGGGTTATAGTCGTCCTCAACCATAGGTTAGTTGACGCTCTCGTATTTATCTTTTAATTATGCAGACTAAAATGCCCTTAGCTCGGAAGTGTTTCCCGTATAGGACGATGTCACGACACCCTAGTGCCTGTGTCACAACATCGAAGGCAGTATGTTCAGGTTCAGGGTAGCTTCATGAGTGTGTCGCGACATCTAAAGGCTGACGCTCTCGTGTTTATAGACTCTCTAAACTCTAATCTTGACAATAAAGATTGACATAAAGAATAAATCAAGATTGGCAGAAAGAATAAATCAAGTTTATGATGTTTATAGATCCCATGAGGAACTAATCCTCTTATGGTGGATTAGCAAGTAGAGGTGTGATTCAGTAATCATTTTGTAGGGTTTTCTTAGTGGATCAACTTTTTGGGAAAGGAAGAACTTAAACCCTAGGATTGACGGCCCAAGGAAGTAATTTAGGTGGAAATTAACCCAAAATTGATATGGCCTACTCAAGAACAATTTAGCCCTGAACTAGTCTAGACTATGTGGTTGATAGATAAGTAGTTCTTGCTGACTCGTTAGTTTCATGGAAGATCGAGAGGTCATGCTAGGGTAACGACTAGTTGATTGAATAGAATCATGAAATAGGAATTAGTTATAATCACCAAAGGGAGCTAATCACCCATGTATTGATTTGATTAAGTTTATAAATTTAGTTTTTCGAAGTCTACTTACCTCCTTTACACCACCGAACCTTAATGCTCGAACATCACAGTTTTCCATCCGCAAGGTCTGGAGCTTTTCCCGAGGTTGTAACTAGTGGGTTCTCTCCCCATTTCCTTTCCTGAACTTCATCTATTGCTTTAAGATTTACCCACAATCATGCAATGCATATTCATATTATCATAGTTCATGCTTATGCAAACATGACATGCTTAACAATGTAGACCATATTAGCAGGTTCAGAGTCTTGAACTCACTTCAATCCTTATTGTTTCCATAACTTAATCCTTTGTTCGATATTCTTAACCTTAACCCATTTTAAGAAACATGCAATACCCCTAGAATGGTTTTTAAATCCTTAACTTTATTCTACATACACAGAAGGAATAAGAACATTACTTGCTTACTGATTTCCCTACTTTTCCATTTTAACCCTCATGAGGTCTGCTCCATGAAAACCCTCCATGGCTACTCCTTCTTTAAGCTACTAAAGAAGATGAAGAATGAGAGAATTTTGGACAATGTTGGGAAGAAAATCACCCCTAGGAAGCCATCTCCCAGCTATTTATAGACCTTTTCACACTAATTCTAAACCTATGAGAGCTTTCCAAGGCTAATTATGATGTCTCTCACTAATGAACCAACTGGTTCCATCCTTATGAAACCAGAATTGAATATTAACCATGTGCAATTTAGTTTCTAGCTTTCCCACTTCTCCTAATTTAGGATACTAACTTGCAGTCTCTTTCAATTTTATCCCTTCCCGCTTCTCCTAATTTACGCTGCTAACTTGCGGTCTCTTTCAATTTAATCCCTTATTGTTTCGTAATTTCTGAGTTATTAAAAATTTGGGTGTTACACATTGTTTTTCCAATGTTTAACTAATACTAAGTGGTATTACGTGGTCGGTCGGATCGTAATATGAAAAGACAACTTGTATTAGTAGACGAACCTAAACATGTCCTTAGTCTAATTAGAAATGAGCAAACCAATTAAAAGACTAATATGTCATTTATCAAGTCCAATTAGGGAGATTCATTGTCTTGGGCATCAGAGTGGATGGCTCTTAGAAGATAGAGACATAGATGAGACTCACTGAATTGACAGTACATCAGACTAGTCCCAGGTAGAATAGATCTTGAATATATTTATGGATTTTTTCACTTCTGACTTTCATAGTTTGGCATACCTAAATCCTGAGTGGATTAAGGACTTTGTATGCATGACTCGTACACTTCAATGTAAGTAGAAACCTGAGTTTGAATAGATAAGGAATCGAAAGCTAGTGCGTTGGGTGTACGACTTTTGTATTATGTAGCGTAATTCACAACAATGGAATTCATAGCCTGAGACATAGGTAAATGATATCCTCTCAAAGGCATTACAAGGTTCATGAAAAGTAAACGTGGCCACGGATATTTCATCTTTGTGATGGATGATATGCTTACTATTTGATAGTGACTGACTTTTCATGAAGAAAGATGTAATAGTTACTATGAGATAAAATATGTAATAGCCTGTTTTCAGTGAAATTAGAACAGTGGTTTCAGGACAACAAATCCAAAGTCAAAAAAATTATTTTATTACTTTTTTATGGTCTATAGCATGATAGTATTACCGTTTAAAAATTTCGTTAATAAATTTTACCATTTACATGCTTAATTTGATAAAAAGGACTAAATCGCGTAAAGTGCAAAAGTTGAGTTCTAATAGCTAAAGGTATTAAATAGCTAAGTAAATTTAAAGTGGAGGTCCTTATATGGTAACTAGACCATTAGTATGTTAGTGGATGATAATGGCTTGTCAATTTTGAAATTTGGCTTAATTATTAAGGTTAATTTTGGAAATTAATAAATAAAGATTAAATAAATAAAACAATTAAAGTTTTCATCTTTTAGTTTCTTCTTCAACCAAATATCAAGAAAAAATAAGCCATTTTTGCACTTCACATTCGGCCAAGCTTGCAAGCTCAACTAGGTATGCATTTTTGTCTCGTTTTTGATAATTTTTATGTTTTGAAGATCGTTGTAGCTTAATATAGCTAGCCCGGGGACTTATTTGCAAAATTGTTAAACTATTAGGGTTTCTCCATTGATGATTATGCTTGAGTTTTGATGTTTGATGATATAAAATGAATGGTTGTTGTTAGATAAATAACTTTTTTAAAGGAATTTTTTATGGAATTATCAATTAAGGGTTCACTTGAAAAATGTGATAAATTCCTGGTATAATTCGTAATTTTTTGAAATAAATGGGCTACTATTAGTATGTATAGAAATCGACTAGGCTTGGTTAAGGATTAAATTGCATGAATTTCAATTTTTTGAGCATAGGGACTAAATTGTAAAGAATTAAAAGTATAGGGGCAAAATAATATGTTTTCCAAAATTACATGTTAGACTAAATTGAATGTGAAATATATTTAATTGGATTAAATTTAATTGTATATATCCAGTTAGACCTCATACGGAGTTAGATCAGGGAAAAGAGAAAGTCTCGGATTAATTGCCTCTGTATCTATGTACACTTGTCGAGGTACGTTCGCTCGCTTAAATTGTGTATTTATATGCTTTAATTGAATTATATTCATGTGAATTGTATAATTACCATGTTTAATTACAGATCACATATCCGATGACGTACAACGACTACTGAGCCCCGTTTCAAACTTAGGAATTCGTAGGATACAAATGACATGTCACTAGGGTTATCAATGTCAGCTGGAGAGAACTTACTGATTCTCAACTCATATGAGCTTACCGTTATTCAACTCGCATGAGCTTACCGTTACTTAGCTCGTATGAGCTTACCGATTACAGCTAGTAAGAGCATACAGATTTAGAGCTCGTATGAGCATACATGTACATTAATTGATGAATTATAGTTCAGTACACCTCGTGTGTGCTACCTGAGTATCCAACAATATTCTAAATGGTTCAACGAGCAATATTCTATTACAAGATTATATGAGTTCGAAATGAACTACTACAGGTAATTACATGAAATGCATGGAAATGATGTTACATGATATATATTGATATATGAAATGGATGATACATGTATATGAAATTTGAATATTTGTTGAGTTCATCCATGACTATTGGATATTATATGTGCTTTACATTGCTAACATGTTGGTGATTATGTGTCTAGGCTTTTGGCCAATTTGGTTGGATATGCTATGTTTACTTACCTTAATTGTGATTAAATGGTAAGTTAAATTCTATGTTATACGAACTTAGTAAGCTTAAATGCTTACACTGTGTTATTTTCCATGTTTTATAGTGATTCGGAAGCTCGTTCGGGTTGGAAGCTTTTGAAAGCTATATCACACTATCCATCAGCTCTTTCGGTACTTTTGGTTGGTTAATTTTGGTTATAATGGCAAGTCTAGGTTATTGTTGCTAATGTTGGCTTATACGTTTTGTTGTGGTTATAGCCATTTAAGTTGGCTTGTGTTTTGGTATATTTTGGTATGTGCATAATATGCCATATAATTTTTATATGTAAATTGACTTGTGGTTGAATGATGAAAGGTAAAATAGTAGTGAATTATGCATATAAGGTATGTATTATAACTTGCAGTGATTTGGTGCTATAATATGGTAAGCATATATGTATTTGATGCTATTTATGTACAATTGGTACCAATTGGTTGGTAAGTGAATTACATGTTGTGTATTGATGCAATTATACACATAAGTTGGTTGATTACTTTGTTACATGGATCACATGGTTGATCATAATTATACATTGTCATTTGAGGTGCCTTAAGGCATAATTGTTGTATGGTGAATATACCCCATGTTTAAAGCTTGCTCATGCTTGTTTTGGATTCTTGATTATAGCTAGTGTATGTGTGCATTTATGGGTGTAGGTTGGTGCCAAATTGGATGAGAAATGTGGCTTGTAAAATGACCTATTTTCGTCCACAGGGGCAGAGACACAGGCTTGTGTCTCAGCCGTGTGTGACCCACGGCCAGGTGACATGGCCGTCTGATCCTTGTATCTTTCAAAGGGTTGTAAGATAGGCCATTACATAGCCTAGCACACGGCCTGTCACACGGGCATGTGAGGATACTTCGAAGGGTACACAGCCTGGCACATAGGTGTGTGGCTTGGTCTCGTGACCCAAGTCAGTAAGTTACATAGGTAAGGGCATGGGCTGGGACATGACCGTGTGTCCCTATTTTGAATGCCCACACAGTTTAGCCACACGGCCATGTGACCCTTGCAGCTTTAAAATTTGCATTGTTTTCTAAAAAATTCTATGAGTTTTTGATTTAGTCCCAACTTGTTTCGAACGCGTATTTAGGGCCTCGAGGGCTCATTTAAGGGAAAATATGTATTATTTTGATTAGTTTTATTACGAATATTGATAAGTTATGAAATGATCAAAATTTTTTTGTTTGTACTGTAAACTTTGGTAATACTTCGTAACCCTGTTTCGACGACGGATGGAGGCTAGGGGTGTTACATTTATTGGTATCAGAGTTACGGTTTAGTCGATTCTCGAACTTAATGTAGCATGTATGAGTCAACCTATACATTCCATTATATAACTTGTGATAGTGTGATATTTCTTGACCATTTTAAAACATGTTTTCATATCGCAATGACATCCAACAGAGTAGACTCCGATAAAATAGAGAGCAACGCTCAAGCCCCAGTTCACGGAGTAGCTTTGACTGGTACAAGGCCCGTATCTGAGGGCCAGGGAGGAGAGTCTAAGGAAGCCTTCTTCTAGATGATGAATGAGTGGTTCACCGAGTTTGTACGGACGAGACGAACCCAACTGCTCAACAACCTCCACCCCCTCTTGTTCCGCAATCGGTTCCCGTTATTCCTCAAGGTACAAACCAATCCAAGTTAGTAAGGATCCTGTTGATAAGATACGTCAGTATGGGGCAAAAAAATTCCAAGCTACAGCCAAGGATGATCCTACGAGAGCTAAATTCTGGTTAGAGAATATGATCGGGGTTTTTGTTGAGCTATCCTGCACACCGGCTGAATGTCTTAAGTGTGTAGTATCTCCACTATAAGATTTAGCTTACCAATGGTGGAATACATTGACTTCTGTAGTGCCGAGAGAGTGGATAACTTCAGAATTCTTTCAAATCGAGTTTTAAAAGAAATATATTAGTCAGAGGTTTTTGGATCAGAAACGCAAAGAAATTCTCAAGCCCAAATAGGGTCGTATGGCAGTGTCTGAATATGAACGGGAGTTTGTTCGATTGAGTAAATATGCTCAAAAGTCCATTCTGACTGAGACTACAATGTGCAAGCAGTTTGAAGATGGATTAAATTAGGATATAAAGCTTTTAGTCGGGATCCTTGAGTTGAAAGAATTCTTTGCTTTAGTTGACAAAGCACATAAAGTAGAGGAGTTAAGTAAAGAGAAAAGACACGCCGAATTTGAAGCTAGAGATTTGAGAAAGAGATTGACGGGAAAGTCATACCAGTCAGCATCAAAGAAATCTACAGAACATCACTACCGTTCTACTGTTTCTATGGGATATTCTAGTAGGGACAGAGATACCAGACGCTCCTTTCCTAAACCTCAGGCTACATCTATAGCGAGTATGGGTAGTGTCAAAAACACCAGACCCGAGTGCAAGCACTATAATAGATCACATTATGGTGAGTGTCGAATGAAGAACAAAGCGTGTCTCAGATGTGGTTCCTTCAACCACTATCTTAGAGATTGCCCTGAGAAATTCGAGAAGGAGAAAGTTCAGACTGTGAGACCGAGCAACACAGCTGCAAGAGGTAGACCACCTCATAATCCCAGAAATGTGAGTGATAGTTTTGGTGTAATGAAAGACTCTACTGTGAGATCCGAGGCACGAGCACCAGCTAGGGCTTGTGCTATACGTGCTCTGGAGGATGCTTCTATGGCAAATGTTATTACCGGTACTTTCTCTATTTATGATACTAATGTAACTACTTTGATTGTTCTGAGATTAACCCATTCGTATGTGTGTACAAATTTAGTGTCTAGTAAGAATTTACCTATTGAGTCCACTAAATTCCTGGTTAAAGTATCGAACCCCCTAGGTCAGTATGTGCTAGTTGATAAAGTCTACAAGAATTGCCCTATAATGAGTCGGGGTTACAGTTTTCATCTGATTTGATGTTGTTATCGTTTGATGAATTTGATGTGATTCTGGGTATGGATTGGCTAACTTTGCATGATGCTGTTGTAAAATGTAGGCGAAATCTTATTATTTTGAAATGTCAAAATGGTGAGATGCTTCGTATTTAATCTGATAATCAAATTGGGTTACCTATTGTTAATCAGCTATGTCGGCGTAGAAATATGTGAAAAAGGGTTGTAATGCTTATCTTGCTTATGTACTGAATACTAAAGTATCTGAATCAAACCTTGAATTAGTGCTAGTGGTTTCCAAGTATCCCGATGTATTTCCAGAGGAGTTAACTGGATTACCGCCGGCCAGAAAAGTTGAGTTTGCTATAGAACTTGTACCAGGAACATCATCGATATTGATAGCACCTTACCGAGTTAAAAGAGCTGAAAGCACAGCTGCAAGAGTTGACAGATAGAGGTTTTGCTCGACCTAGTTTTTCACCTTACGGTGCACCGGTTCTGTTTGTTAAGAAAAAGGATAGATCGATAAGATTGTGTATTGACTATCGTCAGCTTAACAAGGTTACAATCAAGAATAAATACCCATTACCTCAAATTGAAGATTTTTTTGATCAATTGAATGGTGCCACAGTATTCTTAAAAATTGATCTCCGTTCCGGTTACTATCAACTGCGAGTAAAAGATTTGGATGTGCCGAAAAACTGCATTTAGAACCAGGTACGGACATTATGAATTTCTTATAATGCCATTTGGTTTAATTAACGTACTTGCAATATTTATGGATTTGATGAACAGAATCTTCAGACCGTATTTAGACAGATTTGTTGTAGTATTTATTGATGACATTTGGATACATTCCCAAGACAAGTCTGAAATGTCGAACACTTGAGAATTGATCTGCAAACTTTACGAGATAAACAACTATTTCCTAAATTTAGCAAATGCGAGTTCTGGCTCTGAGAAGTCAGTTTTTTGGGACATATAGTATCTCTTGAAGACATCAGAGTATACCCGAATAAAATTTTAGCAATTATTGATTGGAAACCACCGAGAATGTATCTGAAGTTAGAAGTTTTCTGGATTAGCTGGCTATTAAAGAAGATTCGTCAAAGGGTTCTTAATGATAGCTACACCGATGACGCGGCTATTATAGAAAGATGTGGAGTTTGAATGGTCTGAGAAATGTCAACAAAGTTTCAACCAGTTGAAAGCACTGTTGACCGAAACACCAGTTCTAGTTCAGCCTGAATCGAGTAAAGAATTTGTGATTTTTAGCGATGCATCTTGAAATAGTTTAGGCTGTGTTTTGGTGCAGGAAGGCAAAGTAATAGCTTATGCTTCCAGACAGTTAAAGTCGCATGAAAAAAACTATTTGACCCATGACTTAGAGTTGGTAGCTACTGTGTTTGCTTTGAAATTTTGGCGACACCATTTGTTCAGTGAAAAATGTCACATATTTACCGATCACAAGAATTTAAAATATCTAATGTCGCAGAAAGATCTGAATCTGAGACAACTCAGACGGCTTGGATTGTTAAAAGATTATGAGTTGATCATTGATTTTCATCCGGGGAAAGCAAACATAGTTGCTGACTCTTTGAGTAGAAAGTCCTTATTTGCTCTGCGAGCAATGAATACACGTCTAACATTATTTGGTGATGTTCGATCTTGGTCGAGTTAAAAGCTAAACCGATGTTTTTACAACAGATCTACGAAGCTTAGAAATGTGATAGTGAGTTGCTAGCTAAACGAGTACAATGTGAGTCAACTTTTGATTCAGATTTTCGGACAGGACCTGATGATTGTTTACTGTTCAGAGGTAGAGTTTGTGTACCGAGGAATCTGAAGTTTATACAAAAAAATTTACTGTTCGGACAGGACCCGATGATTGTTTACTCTTTAAGTAGCTTGTTTGTTCATCCTAGAATCAATAAAATGTACAGTGATTTGAGACAAATGTATTGGTGGCCGGGAATGAAACACGAGATTTCTAACTTTGTATCTAGATGTTTGATATGTCAGCAAGTAAAAGTTAAATATCATGTACCTTCAGGACTATTACAGCCAGTGATGATACCGGAGTGGAAATGGGATAGAATTACTATGGATTTTATATTGGGTTTACCCCTATCTCCGAGAAAGAAAGATGCCATCTGGGTTATTGTTGACTGTTTGACGAAGTTTGCACATTTTATTCCTCTATGTATAGATTTCTCCCTTGACAGATTGGCTGAGTTATATATTTCTGAGATTGTCAGATTACACATAGTGCCAGTCTCCATTATTTCGGATAGAGATCCTCGGTTTACATCACAATTTTGGAGAAAGTTATAGGAAGCTCTTGGTAAATGGTTGCATTTTAGCACTACATTTCACCCTCAGACCGATGGTCAGTGCAAACGTGTGATTCAGATTCTCGAAGATATTCTTTGTTGCTGTGTATTAGAGTTCGAAGGCAACTGGGAGAAATATCTACCATTAGTTGAATTCGTGTATAATAACATTTTTCAGTCAAGTATAAAAATGGCACCGTATAAGGCTTTGTATATTCGTAAATGTCATATATTCGTAAATGTCAAACTCCGTTATACTGGACTGAGCTTAGTGAGAAAAATATAGATGGGGTTGATTTGATTTGTGAGACTGAAGAAAAAGTGAAAGTAATCTGAGATAGCTTGAAAGTAGCTTCAGATCATCAGAAATTGTATGCAGATTTGAAATGTAAAGATATAGAATTCCAAGTCGGTGATAGAGTATTCTTGAAAATATCACCCTGGAAGAAAGTTGTTTGATTTGGTCGCAAAGGAAAACTAAGTCCGCGATTTATCAGGCCGTACGGGATTACTAAAAGAATCAGACCTGTTGCATATTGATTAGCTTTACCGCCAGAACTTGAAAAAATTCATAATGCCTTTCACGTGTCTATGTTATGATAGTACCCATCTGACCATTTATATATTATCTCCCTGAAGGATGTCGAGATTCTGTCTGATATGTCGTACAGTGAAGAACCGATCAAATTTCTGGCAAGAGAGGTGAAAGAATTGAGAAATAAAGATATAGCTTTAGTAAAAGTTCCCTGGAAGCGACACAAAATAGAAGAAGTCACCCCAGAACCCGAGGAAGCTATGAGAAAGTAATAACCGAACCTCTTTTTTGGTAAGATTTTCGGGGACAAAAATCCCTTTTTGGGGAGAGTTGTGACAGCCCATTTGTAGTGAAATCAAAGTAGTGCTTTCAGGACCACAAATCCAAAGTTGATAAATTTATTTTATTACTATTTTATGCTCTACATAATGATAGTATTACCGTATAAAAATTTCGTTAATAAATTTTACTGTTTACATGCTCAATTTGATAGAAAGGACTAAATCGTGTAAAGTGTGAAAGTTGCATTCTAATAGCTAAGGGCATTAAATAGCTATGGAACTTTAAAGTGGAGGTCCTTATATGGTAATTATACCATTAGTATGTTAGTGGATGATAATGCCTTGGCAATTTTGAAATTTGGCTTTGTTATTAAGGTTAATTTTGGAAATTAGTAAATAAAAATTAAATAAATAAAAAATTAAAGTTTTCATCTTTTAGTTTCTTCTTCAACTGAATATCAAGCAAAAAGAAGCGATTTTTTCACTTCACATTCGGCCAAGCTGTAAGCTCAAATATGTATGCATTTTTGTCCCATTTTTGATAATTTTTATGTTTTCGGGATCATTGTAGCTTAATCTAGGTAGCCCAGGGACTAATTTGCAAAGATGTTAAACTATTAGGGTTTTACCATTGATGATTATGCTTGAGTTTTTATGTTTGATGATAGAAAATGAATGGTTGTTGTTAGATAAACAACTTTTGTAAAGGAATTTTTTTTGAAATTATCAATTAGGGGTTAAATTGAAAAATGTGACCAATTCATGGTATAATTTGTAAATTTATGAAATATATGGGCTGCTATTAGTATGTATAAAAATTGGCTAGGCTTGGGTAAGGATTAAATTGCATGAATTTCATCTTTTTCAGCCAGGGACTAAATTGTAAATAATTAAAAGTATAGGCACAAAATAGTATTTTTGCAAAAATTACATGTTAGACTAAATTGAATTTAAAATATATTGAATTGGATGAAATTTATTCGTATCGATCTAGTTAGGCCTCGTACGGAGTTAGATCGGGGCAAAGAGAGAGTCTCGGCTTAATAGCCTTCGTATCTATATACACTCCCCGAGGTAAGTTTTCTTAATTAAGTTGTGTATTTATATGCTTTAATTGAATTATATGTATGTGAATTGTATAATTGTCATGTATACTTACTGATCGCATATCCGACGATCTACAACTACTACTGAGTCTCATTTGAGCCTTAGGAATTCGTAGGATACAAGTAACATGTCATTAGGGTTACCGATTTTAGCTCGAGAGAACTTACCAATTCTTAGCTCGTATAAGCTTACCGTTATTCATCTCGTATGAGCTTACCGTTACTCAACTCGTATGAGCTTACTGATTACAACTCGTAAAAGCATACCGATTCAGAGCTCGTATGAGCATACATGTATAGGAATTGACGAATTACGGTTTAGTACACCTTGTATGTGCTACCGAGTGTCCAATGATATTCTAAATGGTTCAATGAGCAATATTCTATTAGAAGATTATATGAGTTCGATATGAACTGCTACAAGTAATTACATGAAATACATGGATGTTACATGATATATATTGATATATGAAATGAATGATACATGTATATGTGCTTTATATGGCTAACATGTTGGTGATTATGTGCTTAGGCTTTTGGCCAATTTGGTTGGGATATGCTATGTTTACTTACCTTAATTGTGATTAAATGATAAGTTAAATTCTTTGTTATACGAACTTACTAAGCTTAAATGCTTACTTTCGTTATTGTTCGTGTTTTATAGTGATTCGGAAGCTCGTTCGGGTTGGAAGCTTGTCGTAGCTATATCACACTATCCATCGGCTCTTTCGGTACTTTTGGTTGGTTAATTTTGGTTATAATGGCATGTATAGGTCATTTTTGCTAATGTTGGCCTATATGTTTTATTGTGATTATAGCCATTTAAGTTGGTTTCTGTTTTGGTAAATTTTGGTATGTGCATAATATGCCTTATAAGGCTGATATGTAAATTGACTTGTGGTTGAATGATGAAAGGTAAAATAGTAGTTGATTATGCATATGAGGTATGTATTATAAATTGGTGTGATTTGGAACTATGCTATAGTAAGCATATATGTATTTTGATGCTATTGATTATTTGTACAATTGGTACGAATTGGTAAGTTTTGGTAAGTGAATTAAAAGTTGTGTACTGATGCAATTATACACATAAGTTGGTTGATTACTTGGTTACATGGATCACATGGTTGAACATAATTATACATTGTCATTTGAGGTCCTTAAGCGCATATTAGTTGTATGTGAATATACCACATGTTTAAAGCTTGCTCATGCTTGTTTTGGATGCTCGATTATACCTAGTGTATGTGTGCATTTTTGGGTGTAGGTTGGTGCCAAATTGGGTGAGAAATGTGGCTTATAAAATGGCTTACTTTCGTCCACACGGGCAGAGACACATGCATGTTTCTCATCCGTGTGTGACACACGGCCAAGTGACATGGTCGTGTGTCACCCATATCTTTCAAAGTGTTGTAAGTCAGGCTGTTACACAACCTAGCACACGACTTGGCAGAAGGGCTTGTAAGGTTACTTCGAAGGCTACACGGGCTGTGTAACACCCCTAACCCATATCCATCGCCGAAACAGGGTTACAAAGCATTACCTAATCTATAGATCAGACATACAAAAAATTTCAAACATTACATAACATATAGTATTCATGTCAAAAACCAATCAAATTCATATATATTTTTCCTATACGAGCCTTCGAGGTCCAAAATATGTATTAGAAACAAATTGGGACTAAATAAAAAATTCAGAGAATTTTTTAGAAACTTATAAAATTTTCAAAACTGCAAGGGTCACACAGCCGTGTGGCTCAGACGACATGGAGGCATGCCCATCCCTTAGACCGTGTGGCATTCAAAATAGGGACACACAACCATGTCCTAGCCCGTACTCGTGCCCATGTAACTCACTGACTTGTGCTAAACGGCCAAGCCACACGCTCGTGTGCTAGGCCGTGTGAGCATACTGACTTGTGCTCTTAAAAGATACAGGGGACACACGGCCGTGTCATTTGGCCATGTGTCATACACGGCTGAGACACATGCCCATGTCTCTGCCCGCGTGGACAAAATTAGGCCATTTTACAACCCACATTTCTAACCAAAATTGGTACCAACCTAAATAAAACAATTTGCATATAACCAAGTCATAAATAGGCATCCAAAACCAGCCAAAATCAAGTTTAAAACATGTAATATCACCACATACAACCAATATGCCCTTAGCCACCTCAAATGACAACTTATAACGTATCCTCAACAACCATGTTAGTCATGTAATTCATATAGAATCAAGAAACATGTATGAATTCAATAATAATCAAAACTTCATGTACATATAATTTCCACTTCATATGACTATATATCATGTACAAAACATTTTTTTTATATCTCATGTAAATACCTGTAGTAGTTCATATTAAACTCATGTAATCTCGTAACAGAACAGTTCCCGTTAAACCATTTAGAATATCGTTGGATACGCGGGTAGTACACACAAGGTGTACTAAACTGTAATCCGTCAATTAATGTACATGTATTCTCATACGAGTTGTAAACGGTAAGCTCCTTCGAAATGTATAACGGTAAGCTCTTCCGAGTTGAATAACGGTAAGCGCATAAGAGTTGAGTATCAGTAAGCTCAAAAGAGCTGAAATCGGTAACCCTAATGACATGTCATTTGTATCCTACGAATTCCTAAGGTTCAAATAGGGCTCAGTAATCGTCGTACATTATCGGATATGTTATCGGTACTCATATATGATGGTAATGCAAATAAAATACATCTAATTCAATCAAAGCATATAATTACACAATTTAATTACTCGAACTTACCTCGGCAAGTTTACGTAGATACGAAGGCGACTAATAAGATATTTTTCCTTTGCCTCAATCTAACTTCGTACGAGGTCTAACCGGATCTATACGAATGAATTTAACTCAATTCAATATAATCATATACAATTTAGTCCAACACACATTTTTGGAAAATTACCATTTTGCCCCTATACTTTTAAATCTTTACAATTTAGTCCTTAGGCTCAGAAAATGAAATTCATTCAATTTTATCCTTACCCAAGCCTAGCTGAAATATATACATGTTTATAGAAGCCCACATATTTCACAAATTCATAATTTTACCCCACAATTTATCACAATTTTCAATTTCTTCCCTGTTTGACAATTTCACTAAAAATTCCTTTATAAAAGTTGTTTATCCAACAACAAACATTGATTTTCTATCATCAAACATCAAAAATAAAGCATGCTCATCAATGGAAAAATTCAAATACTTTAACAGTTTCAGAAATTAGTCTTCGGGCTAGCTAGAATAAGCTACAACGATCCCGAAAACATAAAAATCATAAAAAACGGGTAAAAAATACATACCAAATATCCAAGGAGAAGTTGCCAAAATCAAAAGCGCTTCAATGGATTTTATTTTACCCTAAATTTGGTTGAGAAGAATTAAAGAAGATGAAGTTCAATTTGTTTTTATTTAATATTAACTTTATTTTCTAATTACCAAAATATCCTTTAAAATCATTCATAATTTCAACAATACCAAGCCATGTACATTTACTAACTTCAATAATGGTCTAATTATCACCTAAGGACTTCCACTTTAAAGTTCAATAGCTATTAGACACCATTAGCTATTAGAATACAACTTTTTCACTTTACGCGATTTAGTCCTTTTTAACAAATTGAGCATGTAAACAGCAAAATTTCATAACGAAATTTTTATATAGTAATATTGTCATGCTATAGACCATAAAATACTAATAAAATAATTTTTTTCACTTTGAAATGGTGGTCCTGAAATCACTGCTCTGATTTCACTGAAAACAGGTTGTTACAGCCTGGCATACGGGCGTGTGGCTTGGCCATGTGACTCAAGTTAATGAGTTACACAGGTAAGGACATGAGCTGGGACACAGTCGTGTGTCCCTATTTCAAATGCCCACATGGCCTAAGACACGGGTGTTTCTCTTGGCCGTGTGACCCCTGCAGCTTTGAAAAATTGCAATGTTTTCTAAAAAATTCTACGAGTTTCTGATTTAGTCCCAACATGTTTCTAACATGTATTTAGGACTTCGAGGGCTTGCATAAGGGACAATATGTATGATTTTGTTTGGTTTTATTATGAATATTGATAATTTATGAAATGATCGAAATTATGTTTGTTTGTATCGTAAACTCCAATAATACTCCGTAACCTTGTTCCGACAACGGATACAGGCTAAGGGTGTTTCAAAATAGGATCATATTAGGAGAATGAACATTATCCTGAAGAGATCAAGGATATCCTATGAGGGTAACACACTTATGACAATGTCATAATCCATTCTGTACGGAATAAAGTGCGCCAATTTTGTCAATCTATCGATAACAACCCAGATAGCATATTTCTTTTCTAGAGTTAGTGATAATCCAAATACAAAATCCATTGTGACTTGTTCCCATTTCCACTCTATAATCATTACAGGCTATAACAAACCTGATGGAACATGATGCTTGGTTTTCACCTGTTGATATACCAAATATTTAGTCACATACATGGCCACCAATACATCTGCTTGACATCATTATACATTTTAGTACTACCAAGATGAATTGAATAGACACTACTGTGAGCTTCGCAGAAAATGTCCCATTTCAACATTGTATCATTCAGATTCTATTCTAGAACAAATTAGTAGATCGCCAATAAACACAACTATGAACCTATCCAAGTGAGGCTGAAATACCCAATTCATCAAATACATAAAAGCAACAAGGGCGTTAGTTAATCTAAATGGCATTACTATAAATTCATAATGGCCTTAACGAGTTTAGCAAGTATTTTTCGACACATCAATACCTTTAACTAGCAATTGATAATAATCAGATCTGAGGTCTATTTTTGGAAACACTGTTGTGCCTTTCAACTAGTCAAATAGATCATCAATATGAGGCAAGGGATATTTATTCTTTATAGTGATTTATTCAGTTTCCTAAAATATATACATAGTCTCATTGACCTATTTTTCTTTTTCACAAACAACATAGGTGCACCCTAGGGAGATACACTCGACTGAATAAAACCTTGTTTGAAAACTCTTGCACCTATGTTTTAAATTCTTTCAACTCAGTTGGTGCCATTTGATATGGTGCGATTGATATCAGAGCAGTCCCATGCATCAAATCAATCACAAACTCAACTTCACACCCAGGTGGTAATCTTGACCATTTTTCAAAAAACACATCAGGAAACTCACTAACAATCAATACTTTATCAATCTTCGATCCCAGTTCTCCAGTATTAAGTATATAAGCTAGAAATGATTCACAGCCTTTTCGAATCAATTTCTATGCAGAGATTGTTGAAATAACTTTAGTAGGACTATATGATTTATCAGACTCAACTGTAATCATTTCAGCAATCTAACATCTCAGATCAATCTGTTTAAGTCTATAGTTCACCAAAGCATCATGTAATGTCAACCATTCATTCCTAGAATGATATCAAATTTGCAAAATGGTAACAACATCAAATCAGTTGGAAAGTTACAGCCCTGTATTCTTAGTGGGAACTTTCGACATATTAAGTTAACTATTACACTCTGACCTAGTGGGTTTGTAACTCAGACATCAAACTCGATTGAATCAACAAGTAAATTATTATCCATTATTATTGTAGTGCAAATATATGAATCAGTTGACCCAGGGTCAATCAGTGCATACACAGTAACATCAAAGAGATATAATGTACCAACAATAACATCGGGTATGGTAGCTTCCTCCCTAGCTCGTATGGTATATGATAGGAAAGATACTTGAGCTTCAGATCTGATAGTTGTGTCTTTCACCCCCACTACAATTAGCTCCGGTATTATTGCTTTGAATAGGACATCTACCTTTATGAGGCGTAGACAATAGTTTTACACTTTGATCATCAACGTCTCTCGCTTTTCTCGAGCAATTTCACATGTAATGCTCAGTCAAAATGCATCTGAAACATACACCCAGTTTTGTCCTGCATTCACCAACATGTAATTTCCCACAATGTTCACATCCAGGTTTAGGAGAATTACGGACATTTCCAACACTATCCACATGCATACAGTGAAATCTTGAATCATTCTGCCTTGATTTATTTCTACCTGAGAACCCAGATGATGAAGTGAATTAGCTAAAAGCTTCCCCCGATTTCTTTTACGGTGGAGCTGAAAACTATTTGGATGAACTCCGTTTATCGAAATCTGTAGCTTTTCTTTCATTCTATTTCTTGTTGTTACATGTCTCTTCCATCTATTGTACCCGATCAGATAACACCATAAATTCTCGTAGTTCTACCGTGCCAACCATCATTTTAATCTCATCATTTAACCCATCTTGGAACCAAACACACATTTCTTCCTCGATCTTAAACACCCTTTACCTGACTCGATTCACTGATTTCAGATCTCGAGTGTTTTCATTATTCACTTAACCAAATTTCTGAAAGAATTAAAATTTTTCCTTTAATTAAAAACATTTTTATATTTAATATTTTATTTATAAAATCTATAATGAAGAACCAAGGAAAATAATACATATTGCATCAGTTAAGTCTAATTTTATTATAACACATAAGTTACAAAAGGCAGACTCTAAAGGCATAGTTCTAGTAAACGCCAACTCTTCCTATACGTCCACTATATGCATAGTATCCCTACTTGGTGCTTGTTTGGCACATTCCTGGCATCGTCTCTTCAAGTACTCACACTTACAAAGCGATACTTGAAACATAAACATAACACTAGTAACTCTTCTTGATAAATTCTTCATCTTGAATATTTGGATTTCTCCATAACTATCTTTGGTGAATACCATCTCATTTTCAGACATATTCTATTAAACTTATACGCCACTTGCCATTCATAGTATAACCTCGTTCATCCAACTATTTAGCTGACTTTAGTTCTTGTAAGTCGATACTATCTTTTTCTTTTCTCTTCAGACAACTTTCAATAGGTGTTATCAACTAGATGATTTCCGACACTATTCTTGGTGGATACCACTTACTGTTTATACTTTTGACAAATACACATACTAATCTTGCTAAAGCAAACCATAATTTAGGTCATACCCTGATTCAACCCAATATATACACATACTAATGGGGAACCCTCCAAATCATTCCGAATAATTATGTGCCTCTTTATTACAGACACAATACATCAAGTGACAACTTAAATCTCATCAGAGCTTAGAGTAAAAGAAAATACTATGCAAATAAAATGAATACCATTTAACTCAGAATTTTACCTTAATAGCATGATAATTCAAATTGACGAACTCTTCTATCGAGTATGCCCATTTACTATACTGATAGATAACCAGGGCGGATACCTTCTTGAAACATAATGAATCGTACTACATTTCAATCAATTACTTTATAGAACTTTTCATACTAAAACTTCAGACAGCTCCTATCCTTAACATAGATTTACCAGAGTACGCCACAAGGGATAGATAGAATATACCACAAAAATGACAGACATATTACACCACAGAGGCAAGTTGAATGCCACGAAGGTTGAAAGAATGCCATGAAGGCTAACAAAATATGCCATAAAGGCTAGATTAAATTAATGTCGTAAAGGCAAGCAAAATGCTACCTAGGCACCGCATAAACTGTCGTATTTGAAATATGGATTTTCCTAAATTCACATCGAGTAAGGGTTGCCTATAATCGCCCTGTGACACACAGAAACCCTGGTCGATAAATGCGGTTCATCCAGCATTTCCAAAATTTTCCATGGCTATGGAATTTTCTTTAGAATTTTTTTAACATCCTGAAATAGGGCCTAAACAGAACAGTGGTTGTGAAACCACAAATTTGAGATAAAAAATTTTACTGTGATTAATTTTTAGGATTTACTGATTGATTGGATGCATGTGTTAGAATACTGATAAGAAATTTCAGCGATTGCATGTCTGGATTGCATATTAGGGCCTAATTTCAAAAGTGGGTAAATATGAGTTTTAGATGATAAAGGATTTAATTGAAGTGCTTAATTGAAGTAGAGGTCCTTAAATGGTAATTAGACCATTAGATTTTCATGGACAAAAATGGGCATGCATAGATAAAAATAACTAAAGTTTTAATGAAGGGCATTTTAGTCATTTGGTAATAAAAAGAATTAAAAAGGGAAAAAGATGGCAAAAATGTGCTCATCTTCAAGCTATGGTCGAATTTGACAAGGGGAAGCCATAGCTAGGGTTTCTTCACTTTCTCAAGCTCATAGTAAGTGCATCCAAGCCCCGTTTTTAATTTTTTTTGCATTTTTGGAGTCGTCGTAGCTCGATTTAGCTTATTCCACCATTAATTCATGTTAGGTTTCATATTTGGAAAAATACCCATAGGTGAAATGTGTTTATTTTGATATTTTATGGTAGAATATGAAGCTTGGAATTATGTTAAACATATTTTGCTAGGTGATTTTAAGTGAAAACGAGTAAAATGACATAATATGTAAATACCTAATCTCATAAGTAAATGTTAGAGTGATAATTTGATGTTTCCATAGAAGGGAAAGATGTTCAACATGTCATAAAACATAAGAATAATGGATGAAGTTTAATTTCAGAGCTTTGGGCAAAAAGTGTAAATATGCAAAAGTTTAGGTGCAAAATTATAATTTTTCTAAAGTTCGAGTCAAGGACTATAACACCCCAAATCCGGTCTAAACGTTATGACTGAATCTGGCAATGTCACATTGTAACACCCCTTACCCGTATTAGACGCCGGAATAGGGTACGAGGCATTACCAGAACACATACATTTATAAACATGTTAAACCGAGTTATAAAATTTCATTCAAATTTAAGCTCTTCAAATTTTTAACATGCTTTTATAAATCTTCACGTTATAACTTCAAAATAATATATTTGTAACAAATAGGGCTTCTGAGACCCACTACATACTCATGAAATTCAATACTTCATTTCCATTTCATTTAATTCACGATTCTCATTTTCACGATTCAATTCAATTTCTCAATCTAATATACATTTCAATACCACAATAATTCATTTAATTCACATCATATCATTTGCAATTTCCATTTAATTCACGTACAATTTAATTTCATTAAGTTCAATACTAATACATATTTATCGTTTAACTTAACGTCCCCTTTTTGCATCATTTTACACTTCAAGCATGAACCTAGTATTTCATTTCCTTTCCACTCCCGTTTCCTATGCATACCACACAAGATATAAACATTACACTCAACCATAGTCCCAAGCTAGTCTTTTTGAAGACTAACCACATGATAAACCATTTTGATAAAGATTACAAACTTTAAACCTCGCCACCCTTTTATGATCACAAGCATATTTCCATCTAGACATTTTACCATCTCAATGCATAATTTTATAAATTTAATGTAGCGTAATCCAGCCACAACTTGACTAAAGCCTAAGCATACACACCAAACATGCTAGCCAAATAAACATATAGTATAAGCATTATAAGCATGGATAAACACCACATTTATTTATGTATCAAACTTATCAACATGAGTTAATTCATAAACCATTTCTGACATTGCTACATACCAAATCATATACCAAGTATACAACATACACATACTATGAAACTTTATTTTCTCACATGAACTTTAACTATAACTAATAATGCACAATTATAAACATCGTTTCTTTTTAATCGTTTATCGATTATAATCGAGCATATGGCCAATTATACACAAATAATTCATATGTTCTTCCAATTTTCCTCCTCCTCCTCTCCATTCCACATGCTTAATGTGTATAACACACTTAAACAACATTAACTACAATTTCACGTAGTAGCCTGCACATAGTACTACACACGTGATCGAAATTATCCGGTACGCATAGTATCCTGCACATAGTACTACACATGCGACTTATCATTCCGGTACACGTAGTAGCCTGCACATAGTACTACACACGTGACCATCATTTTCAATTTTACATAGTGGCCTACACACAATCCGTGCCACACATGTGATCATTTCTGTCACTTCATTCGTATCCCTTTTTATTCCAAAGGTTCATTCGGGAATTTTTCACTTTTTCTTTTTATCGATCAATTTCAATTTCTCGTCTTTCTTGATTTATAACAATACATTTAACTTATATAACCTTCACACTATTCATTCCAGTCCAAAAATCATACTTTTCTAAAATTACATTTTTGCCCCTAAAGTTTCACAAAATTACAATTTTGCCCCTAGGCTCGTAAAATAATTTTTATTCAATTTCCTTGCATTTTAGGCCTAGCTGAACCGTTTTCATAACTATATCAACCCACAATACTCACTTATTCACACACTTGTGACATATTTTATAACTTTTACAAATTAATCCTTTTAGGCATTTTCATCGAAAATTACTTAGTACAAATCGTTTATCACACTCCAAACATTCATATTCTTCCATAAAACATCAAAATAAATGCATATCATTCATGGGTAAATTTTTAAACACAAACCCTAGTTCAAAATCATGGTAAAAATAGGTAAATCTTGTTACGAGGATTTCAAAAACGTAAAAATCAATAAAAATGGGGATAGAACGGACTTACAATCGAGCTTGGAAGATTGAAAAACCCTAGCCATGGTTTCTCCATGCAATTTTCGGCCTAGGGGTTGAAGATGGACAAAAATTGGCTTTAAATTTTGTTTTTAATTCATTTTAATAACTAAATGACCAAAATGCCCTTAAAGAAAAACTTTGGAAACATGCCTAACCATACCCATTTTTGTCCACCGATTTAACCATGGTCTAATTACCATACAAAGACCTCCAATTTAAAATTTCATAATAATTGGACACCTCTAACATATAGAACTCAAGTTTTGTACTTTTTACAATTTAGTCCTTTTGACTAAATTGAGTGCCCAAACGTCAAAATTTTCGAACGAAATTTTCATGAAATCATTTTGTGAAATCGTAGACCATGAAAATATAATGAAAATAAATTTATTTCTCGTCAAATTTGTGGTCCCGAAACCACTATTTTGGCTTGCCCCAAATTCGAGTTGTTACAAAGACTGTTTTGATGAATGTGAGTATTAAATAAGCTAAATTTGTTATTATAGATCAAGAAGAATGAAATCCAGAGTTAAACCAGGGAAAGAAAAAGGTAGAGGACTAAGTTGCTAGATTTGATCGTATTTTGGACCGAGGTATGTTTACGGTAAATAAATGCAATGTTTCAATAATTATTATTAATGTTAGTATTTTCCAGAAATTATGTACTTATTTCATGAAATTATTTAATGTTGACTCAAGTATGGGATGGTAGAGAATTAGTGATAAAAAGTCCCGTTGTAACCTTAGGAATGTATCGGATACAAATGTCATGACATTAAGGGAATGAGATCCCATGTAAGACCATGTCTGGGACATGGCATTGGCATTATTGAGGTTATGAGAGGTCCCACGTAAGACCATGTTTGGGACATGGCGTTGGCACCGAGATGATAGGTCCCCCGTAAGACCATGTTTGGGACATGGCATGGGCACCAATATGAGAACTCCCATGTAAGACCATATCTGGGATATGGCATTGGCAGTACAAGAAACATCCCATGTAAGACCATGTCTGGGACATGGCTTTGGCATGTTATTATCAGACAGGAGACCCGAGTATCATTAGTATTCCAAGTGGTTCAACGGGCTAGTAAACAGACTATGTTACAATTTTCATATCAGAATTCATTTTTATTGTTCCCACGAGCTTCATTGAATATCACCACGGTGACCAAACTCACGTCAAAACCTTTCTACACTTAGATACACCCCATTATTACCAAATCAAGTTGCCAAAACCTATTATTCACAGTGCTTCAACAAACTAGGTGTACTGCGCTTTTGGCGATAACCTATACAAAGCTTACCTTTCTTTTATTGAAATCCTTATTTCATTGAAGATCAAGAAAAATACTAAATCCTGATATACTTTCATGGGTAGAAACACATTTCACCCAAAACATTACTTCACCTAAAGCTTACTGATTGGCTATTTAACATCACAGTAATAATATGCAAGCGTACATTGTCGATGCAAACATAGTAGACAGATATGAGACTGTCGGATATCGATCCCACGAGGATAGTTATCTTTTGTCTATCAATGCCAATGCAATAAATAGATGGGAATGAGATCAATTGTGAGTGTAGTTGTCAAACCAATAACTTGAAAACAATAAGATTAAATATAATACTGATAAACTGGGATCCCTAACATGAATATTCAAGAGAATGCTAAGAACTGACAAGGTATAAAAGGATAGGTGATTGTCGATGCATTAAATTGCAATTAATATCTTACCAAGCTTAACTTCTATATTTAATCAAAGACTTAAACATGCACATTAGCCACACCTTTTGATGAGGGTAATGGAACACTATTAAGAACAAGTGGATTGAATTCCTCTAATCCTCAAGCAACTTCCGTTGTCATGCTTGTTAGCTTAAACTGTCGTTGCACTTTCCAGTATTAGTGACCGCAATAAGACTTCCATGTTAAAAACATTCAAACCCAAAGATTAAACAGTAGAAGCAAGATTGAATAAAAGAACATTTAACCCATAAATCATGTATACTTTCATATAGACATGAAATATAAAGTAAACACCATAGTTTAGAAAAGAAATATAAAATAAACAAGTGGAGAGTACTATTTCTAGAAAATTTCGACTTGATCTCTCAACTCCCTCTTGTGTCGCACTCAGTGCTCCTCATCAAGAGTTAATCTGCATCGCTTTTCATGTCAGTTCACACATTTGAAGTTTAAGCTGCCATCATCGAAAACCTTTAAAAGATAGGTTAAAGAATATAATCATAAAAAAGCTGTCTTTTTTCTTTTTACGTGAATATTTATCTTCTTCCAAATAGTACAGGTGTCCTTTCATCAAAATAATGCTACCTCTGTACGTACAAGTTGGTTATACCAGTCTAGATAGCTCACACATTTTTATTCTCATCCGGACAACTGTCAGGTGCAGCCACAATTCTGGGCGCAATCTTGAAATACCCATGCAGCGACATCAGTACCAAAACATGACAAAATTAAGGAGAAATAGGCTAAGATCCATTGAGTTATAAAATGCAATTTATTGAATTGAAAATGCTAAAATATGTGCTAAAGATAACTGAATTGGTACAAATTAACCAATAAGTAGGGAGAAAACATATCTTCTTTCTAGTACTATCACACCCCAAACTTGAGTTTTACTTGTCCTAAAGTAAAACAAAAACTAACAAGGCTACACAAGAATTCACTAAGGCAAATGATCATTCTAGCAACTTGAATCACCTAAAATCCTAATGAACGAGTCACATTTAGATGATAGAATATTGCATCGATAATACATAAGTATAAATGAATAAGATTGCAACTTCACCAAAACCAGCATCATGCTTTAAATCGTAAATTCTATCTACCAATACAACATTTATTGTAAAATATATGTCTTTTGTTTTTTCTCTTTGTTATGAGTAAGGGATATCGTTTCCTTATTATACCCTTGTTCCTGAGAAGTAACGATGGAGTGCTACAAACCCCTAGGGAGTACGTAATTACATTGATACACACTCATGCAGCGACAGCCTTTGGCTAGATTCATTTTTCTAACATTTGCATTGGAATGTTCCCTCTATAACATTTCAAAATACACCCAGTTTGGAGTGTCTCTTATTCATAACTATATATACATATACGCAGCTGTAAAAGGCAAATTCATTCAAGATTCAAGGAATGCTACAAGTCATCCATTACTAATGCAACCTAAATCATTCATCAAAGAATTATATTCAGTCAAATTTATCCAACTAATTCATTGATAGTTCACATGAATCAATAATTAAGCATCAAATGTAACAAAATTTTCAAACACATTTGCATTAACCACAAATAGACCTTGCATGTTTCATTCAATTTTTTTTTAAATGTGAGTGTATTTCCAAAACCCATATGCATTCCCCCAAACTTAAAGTTTGCATTCCCCCAAACTTAAAGTTTGTATTGCCCCCAATGCACTAACATTAAAATTCAATGACAATAAAAATGCAATGACAATGTGCACTAACAAAATGGAAATTACAGCTACATGCAATGCATGAATACTACAGCTAAAACTTAAAATAAACTAACTCAGTTTTCCTTGGTCATCAATGTGGCTGCATAGTGTTTCTTCTTCCTCTTCTTTTTCTCCTCCTTCTTGGTTTTTTTTATTTTTGGAGTCCTTTCTCTTCTTTTCTTTAGGCTTCGCATGGTTCACGGATCGGTCCTCATTTTTTGGCTATGCCCCGACATCATTGGCTACTTTTTGTGTAGAAGGGGTCTCCTTGAGTGGTCCGGTATAGACCATTATTGCCAATCAGTTGTGGTGCCCTTCACTGGTTACCTTTGCCACTTCCGTTGGCCTAGCTCTATCTCGCTCCATATTATTAGTACTTTCACCCACAAACTCGAATGCATTGACAATGTTCGCAGCAGATTCTTTCTCAATAGCTTATTTCTTAGTATTTTCTTCCTCAACCTTCTCATTCACAACTACAACACGGACTTCCTCCTCTCCCACAACAACTTTCTCCTCAACAGCAGGTACCTCTTGACCAGTAATGAAGTCACCCTCGACCAAGCTATCAATCATGCACATGCACTCCTTAATGTCCTATGAGTCCTCTTCTTTCTCAACATTAGAGATGTGCACAATGGGAGGGGATTCCACCGATCTATCTCAGTCTCCTAAGTCATCCTCATCAGATGAGGGTTCATAATCTTAGATGATTGGTGGGAACACCGGAAATTTTAGGAGTGGGGTTGGGCTTAACTGACTGAATGCGGCTACAATAGAGTTGTTATAGGCCTTAGTATAAGCGCAGAACAAATTTTGTGATCTGTCCATATCCTCTATTGCAACAACAAGCCTAATCTGGTTATTGCTAATGGAATTAGCCAACTTCTCGATATCCTGCATTTTGCGCCACAATGATGTTTCTGCAGTCAGGTTTGTTCCCTTGCTTTCTGCCTTGGTTTTGCCCTTCCTTGTCTTGATGGTCTCTGTTGTCTTCATTGCTAGTGTATCTTAGTCATGAGTCATTAATTCAATAGAGGCTTCATTTATCGGCCCCTTATTATCCAGGACCTCTTCATCATCATGGGGCACGATCCCTTTCTGCTGGCACAGTCGCATCACCAACGATGAGAAAACCAAAATTCCAGTTTGCCTTGCGACTTAGTCAGTAGCTTCCTGGTAGAGTATTGCACCAGTATCAATCTTTCCACCCTTGAAAATTGAATGTATCAGGCACAGTCTATTGAGGTTGACTGTGGTGCTATGAGTAGAGGGCAGTAGCCTGCAGTTGACAAAATGAAAGAAAATTTTACTTTGCAGTGTCAGGAAGTGGTGGTGCATCGTATAATTCTTTTGATATGAACCCATCCACAATGCTCCTTCGATACATAAATCCTTCACCAATAGGTCCCTTTTTTCATCTTTGATAACCTCAATAAACTCAGAATGTTCATCTACATCCACTTTAGTGTTGTACAGCTCATTAGCATCCCATGGGATTAAGCCTTCTCGAAAAAAGATATACTCTAACTCATGGTCATAAAGGTTAGCGTAAAACTGACATACCAATGAAGGAGAATAGCTTCCAGGATGCGTGCAGAATATCTCCCACTTCAGCTTAGAGATGGTTTTGTAGACTTGTTTGCCCAAGTCTTGCTGCTGCGAAAGGAGAATGCCCTGTTCTGGATGGAGGTTACGCTTTAAAATGTTATCTTGAAATTGGTCCTACGATGCTTTCGTTAAAAACATCACCGACTCCTTTTTCTCTGTTGGAATGGATGATTTCGATTCACGAACTGTAGTTACAGAGGATGAGTGTTCTTCAACAGGTTTGGTTGCTTTCTTGTCTGATCCTCTTGTTCTTTCCATATTTTGGTTGTTTTGTGGAGTGAAGATGTTTAAAGTTGTAAACGTACAAACTTGGGGAAGAGAAGGTGAATAAAAATTGCTGCTTTGTATGTGGGACAGTCGGCACAGTGAAGGAGGTTTATATCGAGTGAACGAAGAAGATGGAAAGGCGTGACTTTTTTGAAGGAAAATAAAGCTGGCGGGAATAATTACGTCTAATGAGAATTTCACCTGCTCAAACAGATCAGACGACTAGGTTTCTTTTGATCAAACGGTGGGATTTAAATTTTCTGATCTGCCCTAATGCTTGCTTAGTCAAAAGTAATAGTACAATAGTACGAATTGTGTTGACCATAAAGCCTAAGCGCTTCAACAATGGTACCTAATTATTCTTCAAAAATAAAAATAAAGAGTAAAACAAACTTGAACAGAAACAAAAATAAAAGGCATAATAAATTTCATAAGAATTAAAATTTTTCGACCAATTTAATGGTCTCTGCCTGTTTTGGATCCATACTCCCAAGATAATGTTTCAATCACTGCCCATTCACTTTAAACTGGTGTCTATCATGTAAATCTTTTATTGTGACCGCACCATGAGGAAATACTTTAACAACTTCGAAAGGTCCAGACCAATTAGAGCGCAATTTACCCGGATGCAGTTTTAGTCTAGAATTGAATAATAAAACTTGTTGACCCATGATAAATTGTCGCTACAAAATAATTCTATCATGCTATCGCTACAAAACTTGCTTAATTGCCTACATTGCCTTGTGCTCCAGTTCAATTGGCAAGTGACATGCTTTCCCAAAAACAAATTGATATAACGACATCCCTAATGGAGTTTTTTATGTTGTCCGTAATGGCCACATAGCGTCATCCAATCTGGAAGACCAATCCTTCCTTGAAGGGTTCACAACCTTCTCAAGAATGTTTTTAATTTTTCAATTCAATACTTCAGCTTGTCCACTAGTTTGTGGATGATAAGTAGTAGCTATTCTATGATTAACTCCATACCTCTTCAGTGCGACTGCCACTTGGTTGCAATGAAAATCTGTACCTTGATCACTAATAAATGCCTTTGGTGTGCCAAAGTGGGCGAGTATATGCTTGTGAAAAAATTTAAGCACTGTCTTTGCATCATCCTTTAGGACTGCAACAACTTCAACCCACTTTGAGACGTAGTCAACAGCTAGTAATATATAAAGATTTCCAAATGAACTTGGAAATGGCCCCATAAAGTCTATAGCATAAATAACGAACAATTCAACCTCCATAATTGGCTGTTGCAACATTTCATTGCGTCAGGATATAGAACCAGTGCGCTGACACCTATCGCATTGATTCACAAAATTGTGGGATAGCAGAATAATAATAAAGGCTAGTACAATCCTGATTGGAGAACCTGAGTGGCAGTTTGCATGCCACCAAAATGACCTTTATAATGAGCATCATGACAGTGCTTCAGGATGGAAAGCATCTCCTCTTCGGGAACACAAGGTCGAATAATATTGTCATTGGAAACCTTGAATAAATACGGTTCATTCCAATGATACTTTACTACTTCACGAAGAAATATTTTTTATGGCTTGAGACACCCAATGAGATTTTTCCACACCCTAGATAATTAAACAAATCCGCATACCAAGGGGTTACATCTACAACAAATAACTTCTCATCTGGGAATGTGTCAAAAATTTGAAGTATGTTTCCATCTTCGCTACCAACTTCTAATCGAGACAGATGGTTTGCAACCTAATTCTCTAAACCCTTGTCGTCTTTTATCTCGATCTCAAATTCTTGCAACAGTAAGATCAAATGTATCAATCTTGGTTTTGCATATTTCTTCGCAAAAAGATATCTCAACACCAAGTGATTAGTAAATTCGGTAACGTTTACACCGATAAGATAAGAACGACACTTGTCGAAAGCAAAGACTACATCCAACAATTCTTTTTTGTAGTGGTATAATTGATTTGAGCATCTGTCAGACTTTTGCTAGCATAATAGATGGTGTGAAATATTTTTCTCTTGTGTTGTCCTAGAACAGCACCCACAGTAAAGCCGCTTGCATCGCACATAACTTCAAAAGGTTGAGACCAATTTGGTGCAACGAAAATGCTTGCATTTACTAGCTGTGTATTTAATTGAATGAATGCATCTAGACATGCATCGTCAAAGAAGAATTTTTTATTCTATTCTAGTAATAAGCATAAGGGCTTTGCAATTTTCTAGAAATCTCTAATAAATTTTTGGTAAAACCCCGCAGGCCTAAGAAAACTGTGAATACTTTTCACATTTTTCGGTGGAGGTAATTTCTCAATGAGTTCCACTTTAGCTTTGTCTAGTTCAATGCCTTGACTAGAGATGCGATGGCCTAACACAATGCCTTTAGATTTCATAAAATGACATTTTTCCCAATTTAAAACAAGATGTGTGTCTTTACATCACTACAATACCTTATCCAAATTGTCAGCGCAATGATCAAAATCATTCCAAAAGACTGTGAAATTATCCATAAAAACCTCTAAAAAATCCTTAATCATATCCGAGAATGTTGTTATCATGCACCTTTGAAATGTGGCTGGTGCGTTGAAAAGACCGAAAGGCATATGATGAAAAGAAAAAGTACCAAAAGGACAGGTGAAAGTTGTTTTCTCTTGATCCTCCGGTGCAGTAGCAATTTGATTATACCCATAATAGCCATCTAAAAAGCAGTAATAGGCTTTTCCAGCAAGCCTATCCAACATTTGGTCAATGAAAGGAAGTACGAAGTGGTCCTTCCTTGTGGCAGCATTAAGTTTACGATAATCCATATAGACTTGTCATCCCATAGGAATGCTTGTAGGAATTAATTTGTCTTTATTGTTGCTAACCACAGTGATGCCATGTTTTTTTGGAACCATTGCACTGGACTTACCCAATTGCTATCAACATAAGGGTAAATAATTCCAGCATCAAGCCATTTTATAATTTCTTTGTTAACAACTTCCTTTATCGTCTCGTTTAATCTTCTTTGTTGCTCAATTGATTGCTTTCCTTCATCTTCCAACTTGATCTTGTGCATGCAAAAAGATGGACTAACACCTCGAATATTGGTAATACTCAGAGCAATAGATCATTTATGTTACTCAAGATTATGGACCAATTTCTCTTCTTGATTTACATCCAGTGTTGCGGAGACAATAATTGGGAGAGTATAGTTATCACCAAGAAAGAGGTATTTAAGATGAGTAGGTAATGGTTTTAATTCCAGAGTAGGAGCTTCATCGATAGATGGCTTGAAAATTGGAGCTATTCTATTGGCTAAGTCTAAAGATTCAATCTGCCATCCATGCCTGTGTTCAATATTATTAGCTTCAACCATGTTTTCACAATCATCTAAGAATTCATCATTAGATGTCATTGCAAACTCCTCAGAAAGTATTGTGCTTTGGTCATTGAATTCTTCCTTGATTAGATCATCTAGCACATCGACAGTATGGCATTCTTCTTTATCCTTGCATTGAATAGATTCAAAAAAACTGAAGGTAACGTGCTCATCAATAAGTCGTATGGTCAGTTCACCTTTGTAAACATCAATAATAGTTCTTCTGATGGCTAAAAATGGTCATCCCAAGATTATGGGAATCTCCTTGTCTTCCTCACAATCAAGTATAATAAAATCAGCTGAAAAATGAATTTATCTACACGAACTAAGATATCTTTGATTTGCCCTTCAGGTTGAGCCAAGGATTGATCAACTAGTTGCAATGTCACTACAGTAGGTTTCATGTGACCAATTCCCAACTTTCTGAAAGTAGATAGTAGCATTAGGTTGATGCTAGCTCCTAAGTCGCATAAAGCCTTGCGCAAATAATGGTTGCCAATTGAACATGGGATAGTAAAGCTCCCATTATCTTTCATTTTGGGGGCAATTTCTTTATCAAAATAGCATTATAACCCTCTATGAGTGCAATAGTTTTCATATCACTGATCTTATTCTTCTTGGACAAGAGCTCCTTCAAAAATTTCTCATAATTTAAAATTTGCACAAGAGCGTCTACTAAAGGAATATTGACTTGAAATTGGTTTAGTGTGTTCAGGAACTGTTAGTACTACTTATCTTGCTCATTCTCCCTGAATCTTTGTGGAAAAGGTAAAAGCAGAGATACATCTCATTCCACCGAAACCTTTGATTGCATCGATAATTTTGAGGGTCAGACATTAGGCATATGAGTAACAAGTTGTGGAACTTCCTTGTCTTGTACATCAACAAGCTCTTCAAATTCAACCTTCTCACCAGGGATCACTTCAATAGTATCTTGAGGTGCTACAGTAGAGTTTGTATTCGGCTCGCTAGTTTGTTTACCACTCTTGAGAGTGATAGCCTTACAGTGTTCTTTTCCTCTTAGATTGGGATTTTTCGTGTCACTAGGTAGTGTGCTCGGTGGTCGAGTATTTATATTCGAATCAAGTTGTCCTAATTGTGCCTCCAACGCCCGAATAGAAGATAAATTCCCTTGCCAATAACTTTTGTGTGAGTCATATGCTCTCGCATTAAAGCTTCAAGAGCTACTAACGGCTCAGAAGGAGAAGCTTGCATGTACTGTTGTCGTCGATGTTTTGGAACATGTTGATTCGACATTGAAGAGTGTTGTGGCTACGTCTGTTCTAAAGTGGATGCATCTGGCTCTGATTTTAGTTCGGTTGTTGTTAATTGTAATTTCTTTATCTTGAATTATAATTGCCTTGGGTAGATATATTCTAATATCGGAATGTCGCAACATTTTTTTCGACATTCTGATTTCCCTAAGACTATTGATTACGTGCAAAATTATTATAAGAGGTGCCATAAGAATTGTTGCAGATGTTATTGACATAAAAGGCATTCTCTGCATGTTGTGGACAATCTTTATAATTGTGGTTGTCATTGCAAATCTCACAACGAAAAATAGGAACATCAACTTGTTGAGTGACTTGTATAGGTGCAACGTCACTAGTCCCTTGAATATTTTTTTCATATTTGCAAGAGAAGAAACTTGAACACTAAGTGCAGATATTGCGTCCAATTCAATAACTCCCACAGTAGATTTTGCTTGTCTAGCTCTAGAGATAGGATATTGATAATCATTCTGAGCAATTCTCTCGAGAATTCCAATAACATCATTATAAGTACAATCCAGCAGAGGACCATTGGCTGATGCGTCGACAAGATTCCTCGTTTGTGAATTCAACCCATTATAAAAAATCCCACTTTGTGTTTCCTGTTGAATGTTGTGCATGCGATAATGCCGAAGTAAAGATTTATAACGTTCCCATATGGTGTAAAGATTCCTATCGTCCAACTGATGATAAGCTGTCATATCATTTCGAAGACGAGTGTTCATTGTTGGTGGGTTAAATTGCAAAACAAATTATGTTGCTAGTGCATTCTAAGAAGTAATTGATCCGGTAGGTACCCCCTTGAACCAAGTACGAGCTCTTCCTTATAAGGAATAAGGAGATAATTGCATCTTCAAAGCATCATCAGGAATGCCTTGTTGACTAAAGGAAGCACAAATCAATAAAAATGATTTAAGATGTTCTTGTGCATCTTCATGTGACAACCCATCATATTGCCCATTAGAATTCAACATTTGAAACATTACTGGCTTGGGTTCAAAATTTCCATGTTGGATTGCTGGCCAACAACTCCTGATTGTATCTCATCCAAGACAGGTGCTACAAAATCTCGTATAGTCCAGTTTTGTATTTGAGCATCTTGTGGCAATAGTGGATCATTAGTTTTTTGTTGCTACATCGGTGGATCATTAGCCATATTCCTTTATTCTTGAAGTCTCCTCCGAACGGTTCTTTCAATTTCTGGATCAAAATTGGCAAAAAACTCTGAATTGCTTCGGGTCATACAACACCTAAAATAAAATGTGAAAATAACGACAAGAAGAAAACAAGTTAGTAACAATTAAATATTATGAAATAAAAAATAAACATCAAACAAACGCCATCCCCAACAATGGCGCCAAAACTTGATCGGCTTCTTAACGTCGTAGCAATAATGTGCAATCGTACACTGTAGATGCAAGTATAGTAGACAGATATGAGTTTGTCAAATATCGATCTCACGAGGATTGTTGTCTTTTGTCTATCAATGTCAATGCAGTAAATAGATGGGAATGAGATAAATTGTGAGTGTAGTTTTCGAAGTAATAACTTCAAAACAATAAGATAAAATATAATACTAAAAAACTAGGATCCTCAGCGTGAATATTCAACAAAATGCTAAGTGCTTAGAAGGTATAAAAGGATAGGTGATTGTCGATGCATTAAATTGTAATGAATATCTTACCAAGCTTAACTTCTATATTTAGTCAAAGACTTAAACATGCACATTAGCCATACTTTCTGATGATGGCAATTGAACACTATTAAGAACAAGTGGATTAAATTCCTCTAATCCTCAAGCAACTTCTGTTGTCATACTTGTTAGCTTGAACTATCGCCGCACTTTCAAGTGTCAGTGACAACAATAACACTTCTATGCTAAAAACATTCAAACCCAAAGATTAAATAGTAGAAGCAAGATTGAATAAAATAACATTTAACCCATAATCATGTATACTTTCGTACAAACATGAAATATAAAGTAATCACCATCGTTTAGAAAAGAAATATAAAAGAAACAAGTGGAGAGTACTATTCCTAGAAAATCTCGACTTGATCTCTCAACTCCCTCTTGTGTCTCACTCAGGGCTCTTCGTCAAGAACTAATCTGCATCACCTTCACGTCAGTTCACACGATGGAGGTTTAAGCTATCATCACCGAAAAGCTTCAAAAGATAGGTTGAAGAAGATAATCCTAAAAAAAGCTCTCTTTTTTTTACGTGAATATTTATCTTTTTCCAAATAGTAGAGGTGTCCTTTCATCAAAATCATGCTGGCTCTGTACGTACAAGTTGGTTATACTAGACTGGATAGCTCAAACATTTTTTTTCTCATTCGGACAGCTATCAGGTGCAGCGACAATTCTGGGCACAATCTGGAAATACAAATGCAGTGACATCAATACCAAAACATGACAAAATTAAGGATAAATAGGTTAAGATCCACTAAGTTATATAATGCAATTTACTGAACTGAAAATGCTAAAATATGTGCTAAAGATAACTAAATCGGTACAAATTAACCAATAAGTAGGGAGAAAACATATGTTCTTTCTAGTACTATCACTTATAATTTGGTGAACTAACTACCAGAGTGTGCCAGAATAGACAACTTCACGTCTACTCGTGTTCAATTCAGATTAAGCTAATTTGGGTGTGATACAGTTGACACAATTTCACGATCATATCTGCTAAGTTGCATGAACTCTTGCTCGTATTGGACTATAGATTTATTTCTTTATTTCAATTTAAGAAATTCTTTCTTTTTCCTGTCCATGTATCGTTTGCTGACATATTTATTTCTAACCTTGAATATGAAGAAATCCCAATTAACCCTGTCTCCCAGTACCACAACTATTAGTGTTGACCACCAGTTATAGGCCTCATCTTTAAGCAAAGACATGGCACATCTGAGATAATCATTAAGGCAACAAGCCTTTTCATTGAAAAATCCCTAAATGTTTTCAAGCCCATATTCAACCACTGATTTGTCATAATTTGATGTAGCAAACTAAACTATTTTTCACACATTAAAATCTTGAACATAAGCATTTTAGTTCAGTTTTAATTACATTTTTGTAAAGTTAAGTTAAGTTTAATAAAGTGTGTAATTTGAGTCTTTTATTGACCTCCAGGGCCAACTGAGGCCTAAAAGTGAACTAATACACTTTGGGAGCGTGCAGGAGACCATTAGAAGGTGTGATCACTCTATACTGGTTACTAGGTTGTAACACAGAGCACTAGATTTCACAACATAGGGAGTAGAATAGAAGAGTCCCAAGACCACCTTTAGTGTCATGACGTAGCATGAGTATGTTGCGACATACCCTTGAAGATACCCTGAAGTTCAGCATACTACCTTCGATGTTCGACATAGGACCTGGTGTGTGTCATGAAATCTCCTCTGTATGAGAAATAATTACGAGCCAGGGGCATTTTGGTTCGCACAGTCAAATTTTAAGCACGAGGACAAAAACTGACCTAGGTTTGAGGACGACGATCACCCTAACGTCTATAAATAGGCTTATTTATCGCGTGCTACACCTTTTATATTGTATAATTTTCTTTTTAGAGTTTAAGTTTTTCTCTTTTCTTTGGTTCTAGATTCTATCCCAGTTCTTGTTATTTCATTTTATGGAGAGATTGAATTTATGAAGTACTGTTACACTTTGTGAGGATTTTGCGTTTAATTTTAATACAAATTAGGCTTATTCTAAACTCTATTATCTTTAATTGTTTGTTATGTTTATTCTTTATATCAAGTTTATATTGTTTATTAGATCCATGAGCGACTAATCGCCCTATGGGGGTAGTCAGTGGAGGTATGATTAATTAACTGTTTTATAGGGTTTTTAGCGGATCAGTTGTTCAAGAGAGGAAAAGCCTAAAACCTTAGGCCTTACAACCCTAGGAAGTCATTAGGGTCAGAATTAACCCAGATTTGGTATGGTCTATCTGTGTACACCTTAACCTTGACCCTGTTTAGACTGTGAGGTTAAGAGATAAGTAGTTCTTCCCGACATAATATGTTAGTGGAAGATTGGAAGATCCTTCTAAGATATTGACTAGTTGATTGAACAAGAAAACCCAAGGCAATAATTGGTTAGGAGCATTTACATAGGTTGATTGTATTTACAATAAATTTGGCATGAGAATAAGTGATTTTAAATTTTTTATTATTAGACTAAAAATTTTTATTTATTACACTATAAATAGGTATTAATCAATCGAATATACCAAATGATATAGAGAATACAAGGAAATAAGCATGGTGGTATGAATGATAAATTGTTGAATCTGTGATTTTCTGGTGGATTAAAGTTATGAATATTGTGATACCTAGGGATGACCTAAGACACTATTTGGTATACACCCATAGCCAAAAAGCCATCCCTATTTATTTATCCTGAATACCTATTTTTGAGCCAAAAAACATTTCTTGATGAACATATGTACAAAACCCGAGCCAAAATATCAATTTTTACTTACCCTTTTTCTTTTGTCCTGACCTACACAATTATAGACATATGGCTATTCATATTGAGGGTTAAGTAGACACATTATGGTGGATTTTGTAAAAAAAAAGTGAAATAGGAAGGATCAGTGTGATATAGTGATTATAGGTTAGCCAAAATGTGCAACAAAATAAAAATTTAGAAAGAAAGTGAGTAGAAAAAGTACTTGAAAAGTTTTTTTTTTTAAAAAAAAGGCATTTGTGAGTGAGTGTATTGAAAAAAATGTAAAAAACTCACAAAATTAGAATAGCTCATTCATTAGTTCACAAAAACTCGTGAGCTAACCGCAATTGTTATATTATGATGTGATCTCCTCTGTGGAGAAATAAGGAATGTGAGAGAAGGAGAATTAAGGCGATGAGCGGGAAAGGGTTACTAAGGGGGAGAATAGCGGACAATATGATGTGCCAAACTATTTTCATGTTTGAAACTATTTGATGCCTACCATTCTTGAAATACATACCTATCCTAAAGCCTCAGAACGTTACAAGCCAAAAAGCCTATGTGATTTAGGTAGGCTTATTCACAATTTGACATCATATTGAATAATGGCACATCTGACTGTTTGTATTCTACTAGGATAATCAAATTACTTGTATAATTTATTGATGGATTCTTACATTTGAGACCCTTAATGCTTGTTGCTTTGTAATATATTGAACTTAGGTGTTCGATGCCAAGATTATGTGTAAATATGAAATACCTATTCATGTGCTCCAAAGCTAAAACTTGTACCATACTTGCCCAAGGATTGTCTTTTCATTTATTGCTTTTGTTTTTCTTGCTTGAGGACAAGCAATGACTTAATTGTAGGGGAGTTTGATCTCTTATAATCCGGTGTAGCAGATTAAAATAGTTTTCACACTTTAGGAGCTTGAACATAAGCATTTTAGTTAAGTTTTAATTACATTTTTGTAAAATTTAGTTAAGTTTAATAATGTGTGTAATTTGAGTCTTTTATTGAACTGAAAGGCCAAATGAGGCCTAAAGGTGACCTAATACACTTTTAGAGCATACATGAGACCATTAGAAGGTGCGATAACTCGATGCTGGTCACTACGTTACAACAAAGAGCATTAGATGCCGTAACATAGAGAGAAAAATAGAAGAATTTCAAGACTGCCTTCAATGTTGCAACATAGCCTTAGTATGACACGACACACCCCTAAAGGCAATCTAAAATTGAGCACACTGCCCTCGATTTCACGATATCACCTCTGTTCGAGAAATACTTTCGAGCTAGGAGAATTTTGGTTTGCATAATCAAATGTTAAGCACGAGGATGAAAGCTTATGTAGGCTTGAGGACAACAACCACCCTAAAGTCTATAAATAGGCTCATTTAACACCCGTTAGACACACTTTTTATATTGTATAATTTTCTCTTTATACAAATTTTTTAGTTCTTCTATTTTCTTAGGTTCTAGATTTCATCCCAGTTCTTGTTATTTCCTTTTGTGGAGAGATCAGATTTGTGATGTATTGTCAAACTCTGTGAGATTTTATTATTAATTTTAATACAAATCAGGCTTCTTATAAACTTTATTTTCTTGAATTGTTCTTTATTTTTATTCTTTCTATACATTCTATATTTTTATTTGATCCATGAGGAACTAATCCTCCCGTGGGGGATTAGCGGGTGGATGTATGATTAATTAACTGTTTTATAAGGGTTTCTTAGCGAATCAACTATTTAGGAGAGGAAGAACCTAAAACCCTAGGCCTGACAACCCTTGAAAGGTTTAAGGTGGGAACTAACCCAAATTTGATATGGCCTATCCATGAACACCTTAAAACTAAACCAATCTCGACTACGAGGTCCAGAGATAAGAAGGTTTTGCTGACTCAATATGTTAGTGGAAGATCGAAAGATCCTACTGGGATATTGACTAGTTGATTGAACAAGAAAATCCAAGGTGAAAATTGGTTATGATTACTAAAGTGATCTAATTACCCATGCCTAGATTTGATATATTTTACTATTTAATTTTTGGTGTTTATTTATTCTTTATTTTCTGTTATCATTATTATTCAGTATAGTTCACCAACACTTTTATTTTCATCCTTCATAAGATAAACTAATTAAAGTACTAGCTAGATCTATTCATGTTTAGATTAGAATTAATTTAGTACTCGCCTCCCTTGGGTGCGATCCTTGGAGTACTTATCTAATCTGTTGTAACTATACTACAACCTGATTTGTATACTTGTGGATGCCATCTTTTATATCTTTTGTGCAGGATTTCTACTCTAGACGTTGGTATTATAACGAGGCTTATGAAATCATTGAGAGAATTACCAGTAGCAATTATCAATGACCAACCAATCGAGCAGCGTCAGGAAGATGAGTCGCTGGAATACTTAAAGTGGATCCACTCACTCCACTCGCATCTTAGGTATCTTCCATTTCCTCAATGCTTAAAAATTTTACCACTAATGGGTTTAATATTTTTACAGCTCAGCCATCTAATCACTTTGAAAGTATAGCCTATGTTTATTATGGGGAAGGACATTTGTTTGAAGAATGTCCATCAAACCTAGAATCCGTATATTATATGGGTAATCAAAACCAGAACTGAGGAAGGTAAGGACTGCAAACCAATTTTTATAACCCATCTTGGCGAAACCACCCGAACCTTTCCTAGAATAACCAAGGGGCTAGAACCAATAACACTTACGCCCAACCTAGACTGACCCAGCCACTTGTTTTTACCCAACAAGTTCAGAAGCAACCTCAAGCTGAATCTTCCAATGGCTTAGAAAACTTGTTAAAGGCATACATAGCCAAAAAGGATGCCTTAATCCAAAGCCAAGCAGCCACATTAAAAAACTTGGAAAACCAAATGGGCCAGCTTGCCATTAAACTCAGAAACCATCCACAAGGTGTTTTGCCTAGTGATGCGGAGAATCCAAGAAATCTGGGGAAGGAGCATTATAAAACATTGACATTGAGGAGCAGAAAGACATTAGAGTCTAACATTGTCAAAGTTGAAGAAGAGCCAGATGATGCTCAAGACTCAGTGGAAATTCAACGGAGTGTTGAAATTTCAGTTTCACCAGAACCAGAATCGGCAAAATTCTATAAGGTAATTTCTGAACCAATCAATTCTGAGAAACTAACAACTTTGTTAGATGCAAAATTGCAACAGAAGATAAATCAACCAGTTCAAGTAAATAATCCTCCACCACTCTACCTTCAAAGACTTCAAAAACAGAAATAGGAAGTCCAGTTTAAGAAGTTTCTAGAAGTAGTCAAGAAAATTCATATCAACATTTCATTGGTAGAAGCACTTGAACAAATGTTGAATTACGTCAAATTCATGAAGGATATCCTATCCAAGAAATGGAGACTTGGAGAATTTGAGATAGTAGCCCTGATGAAGGAATGCAGTGCATATCTTCAAGACAAAGTACCCCCAAAGTTGAAGGATCCTGGATGTTTTACTATACCTTGCAACATTGGAACAACTTATTGTGGTAAGGCACTATGAGATTTTGGTGCAAGCATTAACTTGATGCACATGTCCATATTCAGAAAGTTAGGGATAACTAAAGTTAGACCTACTACGGTTACACTTTAATGAGCTGATCGATCCTTAGCACATCTAGAAGAAAATATCAAGGATGTATTGGTACGTGTAGATAAATTTATTTTCCCTACTAAATTTGTTATTCTAGACTTTGAAGTAGATAAAGAAGTGCCAGTCATCCTAGGAAGACCTTTCCTAGCAACTGCAAGGACCCTTATTAATGTGCAGAAGGGCAAGTTACTATGCGTGTTCAGGATGATTAGGTAACGCTTAATGGTTTTAAGTCTATGTGATTTCTTGACACACTTAATGATTGTTCTACAGTGTCTGATTTAGAAAAATTAATCATGGAAAAGGAACTCAACTATGTTGAGGACCCATTGGAGCAAATTTTGACATCACACCCTCAAAGGGGATTTAATCTGCAATCCCACTTTCAGTATTTGGAATTAGAGAATAGGGATTATGCCCAATCAAAAGCGCCAATTGAGTAGCCACTTAAATTAGAACTGAAGGTACTTCCCTCACATTTAAAATAGGTTTATTTAGGTAATGTTTCTACTTTTCCTATAAGTGTTTCAGCAGAATTGACCGAAAAGCAAGACAAGAAACTCATCCTAGTATTGAAACAATTCAAGAAGGCTACCGAATGGACCATAGTTGATATTTGTGGCATTTGTCCGTCTGTATGCATGCACAAGATCATCCTAGAAGATGGTGACAAAGGGACGATTGATGGACAATGAAAACTGAACCCCATCATGACAGACGTGGTAAAGAAAGAAATCATTAAGTGGTTAGATACGGGTATAATTTACCCCATCTTAGATAGTTCGTGGGTAAGTCCGGTCCAATGCGGGCCAAAGAAAGTAGGTATTATGGTCCTTGAGAACGAGAATAATTAATTAATACTGACTAGATCGGTTACGGGTTAGAGAATTTACATTGATTACTGGAAGCTGAACAAGGCAAAAAGAAAAGATCTGTTTGGCCAGTTGAAAAGTGCAAAGTATTTTCAAAGATTGATCTTCATTCCGACTACTATTAGTTGCGAGTTAAAGATTCAGATGTGCCAAAAACTGCATTGAAAACTTGGTACAGACATTATGAACTTTTAGTGATGCCGTTTAGTTTAACCAATGCAACTGCAGTGTTTATGGACCTGATGAACAGAATATTCAGACCATATCTAGATCGATTTGTTGTGCCTTTTATCGATGACATTTTGGTTTATTCACGAAATGAATCCGAGCATGCTGAGTATCTGTAAATTATTTTGCAAACTTTACGCAAAAAATAATTATTTGCTAAGTTTAGAAAATGTGAATTCTAGCTATGAGAAGTTTGTTTTCTGGGACATGTTTTGTTGGCAGATGGCATCAGAGTAGACTCGAGAAAAATTTCAGCTATTATTGATTGGAAGCCTCCAAGAAATATATCTGAGATTAGAAGCTTTCTGGGACTAGCTGGATATTACAGAAGATTCGTCAAAGGATTCTCGATGATTGCTATACCGATGACAAGACTATTATAGAAAGATGTGAAATACGAATGGTCTGAGAGGTGTCAAAAAAGTTTTGATCAGTTGGAAGCACTGTTGATCGAGGTACCCATTCTAGTTTAGTCTGAATCAGATAAAGAATTTGTGATTTTCAGTGATGCATCTTTAAATGAATTAGGTCATGTTTTGATGTAAGAAAGAAATGTAATAGATTATGCTTCCTGACAATCAAAGTTGCATGAAAAGAATTACTCGACACGTGACCTAGAGTTGGCAGCTATTGTGTTTGAGTTGAAAATTTGGCAACACTATTTGTTCGGCGAAAAATGTCACATTTTTACCGATTATAAGATTTTGAAGTATTTAATGTCGCAGAAAGATTTGAACCTGAGACAGCGCAGATGGCTCAGGTTGTTGAAAGATTATGATTTAATTATTGATTATCATCCGGGAAAAGAAAATGTAATGGCTGATGGTTTGAGTAGAAAATCTTTGTTTGTTTTGCAAGTGTTGAATACGTGGTTGTCATTGTCTGTTGATGGTTTGATTTTAGCTGAGTTAAAACCTAAACCATTGTTCTTACAACAGATTTGTGAGGCTAAAAAATGCGATGATGCGTTGGTAGCTAAACGGAAATTTTGCTAGTCAATTCTTGATTCAGATTTTCAAATTAGGTTGGAAGATTGTTTACTTTTTAAAGGCAGATTTTGTGTACCGAAGGATTCAGAGTTAATTCAGAAGATTTTGTATGAAGCTCATTGTGGTAGTTTGTCCATTCACCCTGGTAGCACTAAAACGTACAATAATTTGGAACAGATGTACTGGTGGTTGGGTTTAAAGCGAGAGATTTCAGACTTTATATTGAGATGTTTAGTATGTCAGCAAGTTAAAGCATAACATCAGGTACCTTCTAGTTTATTGCAGCCAATAATGATACCGGAGTGGAAATCGGATCAAGTTACTATGGACTTTGTATCGAGTTTACCCCTATCTCCGAGAAAGAAATATGCCATTTGGGTTGTCGTTGATTATTTGACGAAGTCAGCGCATTTTATTCTGGTACGTATAGATTACTCCCTTGAGAAATTAGCTGAGTTGTACATTTCTGAGATTGTCAGATTACACGGGGTACAAGTTTCCATCATCTCAGATAAAGATCCGCGGTTTACGTCAGGATTCTGGAAAAGGTTAAAGGAAGCTCTAGTTATGTGGTTGCATTTTAACACTACATTTCATCCTCAGATCGATGGTCAGTCCAAGTGAGTAATACAGATTCTTGAGGATATGCTTCGATGATGTGTATTAGAGTTTGAAGGAAACTGGGAGAAATATTTACCTTTGGTTGAATCCGTGTACAACAACAATTTTCAATCTAGTATAAAGATGGCATCGTATAAATCTTTGTATGGTTGTAAATGCCAAACTCTATTATATTGGACTGAGCTCAGTGAGAAAAAGATACACGGGGTTGATTTAATTCATGAGACTGAAGAAAAAGTAAAAATGATCCGAGATCGTTTGAAAGCAGCTTTAGATCAACATAAATCAAACACGGGCTTGTCTCTTGGCCGTGTGAGTCACATCGTCGTGTGACTCCTGCAGTGTTGAAAATTTTCGCTATTCTCTAAAAAATTCTCTGAGTTCTCGATTTAGTCCCGACTTGTTCCTAATGTATTTTTAGGGACTCGAGGACTCGTATAAGGGACAACATGTATGATTTGGATTGGTTTTAATATGATTATCGATATGATTTGAAATGTTTGAAATTTTTTGTTTGTTTGATTTGAAAACTTCGGTAATGCTCCATAACCCTGTTCCGGCAACAAATATAGGTTAGGGGTGTTACATATACCCATTCAGGAGACATTCCCAGATAAACACATACTAAAGGTAAATCATGTCCATAATACCCCTTGGTTTGCTAATTTCCTAACTTTTTAGCTTGTGGTTTGATGCCGATTGATAAGACATATCATCAAAAGAAAAAGTTTCTTCATGATGTGAAGTACTACTTCTGTGAAGAGCCATATTTGTTTAAGAAATGTACAGATCAAATGAGTAGGAGATGCACGGCAGAAGATGAAGTACATAAGATTTTATATTATTGGCACACAGCTTCAAGTGGGGGACACTTTGGAGGTACACGTATTGCAGCCAAAGTATTACAAGCCAGATTCTTTTGGAAAACACTATTCAAAGACGTGTATGCCTACATAAGGAGTTGTGATCAATGCCAGAGGGTTGGAAACATTACCAATAGAAATTAGATTCCCAAAAAAACATCATTGAGGTAGAATTATTTGATGTTTGGGGTATTGACTTCCTTGGTTCTTTCCCTCTGTCTTTTGGTCACAAGTACATATTGGTAGCAATAGATTACGTGTAAGTAGGTTGAGGCCGAGGCATATCCGACGAATGATGCTAAGGTTGTGATGAATTTTTTGCAGAAGCATGTGTTTACAAGGTTTGGAACCCCGAGAGCTATCATCAGTGATGAAGGGTCCCATTTTGTGAACAAATGGTTGAAATGGTTACTCGACAAACATAAAGTGAAGCACAAGGTTTCCACAGCCTACCATTCGCAGACGAATGGGCAAGCTAAACTGGAAAATAAAGAGATCAAAGGCATACTCGAGAAGGTAGTTTGCCCAAACCAACAAGATTAGTCCAAAACACTGGATTATGCTTTATGTTTCTACATGATAGCATACAAGATACCTTTAGGGATGTCACCCTATAGGTTGGTCTTTGGGAGAGCATGTCATCTACCCTTGGAGTTAGAGAAAAAAACTTATTGGGCTCTCCAACAACTCAACTTGGATCCTAAGCTTGCTAAAGAGAAACGATTGCTTCAAGTCAACGAGTTAGAAGAATTTCGAATGTTCTCATACAAGTCTTATTATTCAATTCCAGATTAAGGTTCTTTCTAGGTAAGTTAAAATCACGTTGGTCTGATCCATTTACGATTCACCAAGTTTATCTATACGGAGTTGTCGAACTTCAAAGTAAGGGAGGTAATTTTCGAGTCAATGCTCAATGCTTAAAACATTACTGAAGGGATAAAATTGATTGGGATCAAATCTCATTCATTTTATCAGATATTTAATTTTTCTCATTTTCTTTTTAAATAAATGATTCAAGGTATATTTTTGGGATTAGTATGTTTAAATAAATTTTGTCTAGGAGATTGGAACTTAAGCGAGACCGCTTGTGACCCCTCCAATCTTTTTTGGGAATTGATTTTAACATAATCTTCCAAGAAATTATTTTCTAAATAGCAAAATAAGTTTTAAGTTTTTCAAATAAAAAAGGGTCAATTTTGATTCAAGTTTTAATTGCTACTCAATTTCAAATTTTCTTTAAGTCTAGGTACTTAATTGCGATTTTCAAAATTTGGTTGCTCTTTTGTAAATATTAAAATTAGATGTCTCTTTCTATAAATATTAATTGCACCATCCATGAATTAAATTCTTTTGCTTCCAATTTTATTTATTGAGTTCTTAATTTCTCTATAAACGTGGTAAGACAAATTTTTCTCCTAAATTTCAATTTTATTTAATTTTTTAATTTTTCAATTTATTGAATTATTAATATTTTATACTAATTAAATTTTTGAGAAAATATTTGTTTCTATCTTATGTTCAGGTTGATCATGCCTCACAAGAGAACTCGTGTCTCCGTCCAAATTGACGAATCCCAAAACAAATTTCACTATGAAGAAGCCAAAGCAAGAACGAAAGCATCTTCAAGAATCAACGAATGCATCCTAGAAAAGGCTTTACACTGAAAGAAAGCAGCTACATTGATTTCATGGCCCGCATTCAAAAAATTGCTAAAGCTCTCAATTGGGAGTTGTTTTTGTGAGAAAAGAACGAGTGCATATGAGGAATTAGTTCGTGAATTTTATGCGAATTTGACCTCAAATGAATTAACGAAAGTTTCTGTCTAAGGAATCAACGTACTAATAACCTCAACCGCTATTAAAAAATTCTTTGAATTACCTGATTTCGAAGATGATGAATATTCTTCATTGATAAGAAACATTGAAACTAAAAATCTGCAAGAAATTCCCGAGGAACTTACAGTTTCAGGTTCTAAGTGGACTGTGTCAAAGCAAGGAATTCACAGTTGTCGCAGAGAATATTTGACACAGTAGCGAAGGTATGGCTCTATTTCATGCGATTCAGGCTTATGCCTATTTCACATGGGACTACAATTTCATTAGAGCTAATGGTCTAATTATACTCGATTTTAACTAGAAAGGGAAAAATCATTTTGACAGAAATGCGGAATTGTGCCGCTAGACGTTCTGGCCCCCTTACTTTCCCTTTACGATAACAATTTTGTGCTTGAAAGCTAAAATTCTTACAAACGTAAAGAAGGCAGGTTATAGTCAGGGCACAATCAAATATTGAGACCTATAGTGAATAGCTGGAGATTCTATTCTCCAGCAACGAGTTGAAGAGAGCGAGGATCCCGAAGAAGAAGAATAATAAGATCCCACAAAGATCGAACCAATACAGTCAGCTAAAATCCCTGATAAGGCAGAACCAATGTAATCAACAATCGAACTTGACATGACAACCTTAATGTTCAAAACTCAATCTCCTCGCCTAGATCTTCGAGATAAACTGTCAAAATTGATGGACATAATGCAACATATGTAGTGGTAGCAACAAGCTTATTGGAGATATTAAAAAATACGGGATGACTCAATGAGAAGCGCTCTGACAAAACTATACAATGACCTGTTTATTTTTGTGCCTAAGTTTCTAGATTTCGTATTTGGACTACGAAGTCCACTATCGAAGAGGGAGCGAAGCGATTCATGCAAAAGCAAATATGTTGGAGCAAAAGATGAGTCGAATTCTGAAGGATCTGCAAATAAATAAAAAAGGGGGGATATTAACTTTATTTTATTTTTGTTCTTAGGTTATTTAATGTTTTAAGATTAGGTTCTGTTAGGATTTTTTATCGCATAATCAAACAAGAGGTGGAAATCATAAATAAAAATGAACAAGTTGCAAAGTACAAAGTGTGACAATAGATATATACATGTTTAGGATTTGATCTAGAAAGAGCTTGGTACTTAAGCAGTCAAATTGACTCACCTCCTCTTTTCTAGAATCCTACTTGGTGTATAGTATCTATTCACTTTCAACAATGAGGACATTGTTAATCTTAAGTATAGGGGACCGAAAAATTGAAATTATTTCCTCTCAAAATAAGTTTTAATTTTGATTAGGATATATTTTTTCAAAAATTTGAAATTTTGTTAAGTATGCTAAACTTCAGTATGAATAAAATTCTATTATTTCAATAATTGTTATATTAGCAGAATTATGACATAAATGTATTCTTAATAAAGCAAGCAAATCATACAATAAAATTTTTAGTTCCTGAAGAAAGTTAGGCATGCATGAAAGTTTAAGTCTCTAGAATTGACTTAGTAGTTTCTTGAGGTGAAATCCTAGGAAGCATAGAATGTTGAAAATGATTTATACAACTTTGTTTTGGACCGTTTGAGCCTTTCAAGCCAACCTTGATGAATTTTTATTCCTTGAAACCCAACTTTGAGACTATATGGCCTAATTTTATTTGAACCTTTGCAATATTTAGCCATCACTTCTCTCTTAATCATCTTTAAATTGTCTCAAACACTGGAATCAATACTATTCAAAATATTCTTTGAAAATAAGTTTAGGGGACTTGAAAAGAAGTACCGAATGCTTAAAAAATTGTAGTATATACAACAAAATGCTCGTGAAAAAAAATAGAAAAAAGGAAAAGAAAAAGAGAAGAGCATACGTACTTGAAAGAAAAATAGATGTACAAAAGACCATGTGAGAGCAAAATAAGTTGGTGTATTGAAGGTAAATATTCCGAAGGTCTAATTGAAGCTGAGTCTAGGGTTTTAAGCCTAAATTTTTCTATCTTTTACCTAACCCTAGCCTAGCCACGTTACAACCTATTTAAAAGACCTATTGATTCAAGTTTCTATGCTACCTACATTAGTGGAGAGAAATTGCTATGTTCAACATATGAAGGCATAAATTAAACTTGATGATTGCAGCTTAACCTTAAATAAGGGAATAAAATCACATTGGTAGGGATTTAACATGTCTTTATTGAGAAACAATTTGGTCTATTTTTGCTATCATAATAATACTTGAGATTAATTTGAATTATATGTATACTTAAGTAGCATAAATATCAAATTTCTTATTCTTGAGCATAAGTATACTAAATTCATAATTTTGGGAAGAACGTTTTTCTAAAGGAATTTTTCAAAGGTGTTTTCGAGAAATTCTTTTCAATTTGTGCATTACTTGGGACGAGCTATGAATTAAGTTTGGGGGTGTTGAAACATGAAAATATACACACTTTTTCATGCCCTTTTTTAACTCAAATTCGTAGTAATTCTTATTGAAAAATATATAATAATTATAAAATAATTAAATTGTACTTAAATTATTAACATGTTGAATTTTAATTAATTTTATAATAAATTTTGATTTATTTTTATCATTTTCGACAGATTCGCATAAAGGGTGAAAATTGGCTCAGCAGACATTGCTAGACGCCCAAATCCAAGAAGAGATTTTTGAAGCATCGAGATGAATTAATTTTTTAGCTGAAGACAGTCCAAATTATGAATATTAATTCATAATATAATTAATTTTAATTTTAATCCAAATTATTTTGGGTTAAATAAATTAATTATGAAAAGAGGCCCAGTTGAGTTGAACTGAGAAAACCAATCCAACCGAGCACTGGGCTACCCAAAACCGTCCCACATTCTGACCCAATCAACTTATTTGGCTTCCAAAATATCCCTTGAAGACTCCTTGAATTTTCATTCAAACCCCTCCACTATTCATGCCTTTCTAGATTTGCCCCTACTTTAAAATAGCAAGTTTGAAACCTTCAAACTTGCCACATGTGTTGCTGGCCATGAGGGGACACTATGGCTGCTTATTTTTGCTATTTTTAGCAGCCTAATAAACCTATAAAAACCCCCCTTGGCTGCTCATTTGAAACACATCTTCTTCTCCTTTCACTTCTCTCTCACTTTTGCTATTCAATCCCCTTCTGTTATTTTTCATTTTCTTCCCCATTCCCTTGTCGATTTCACCTCTTGAAAAAGAGTCCTTCAACCACCATTTTGACCACCATTCAAGTGTTCCTGGAAGTATCGGTTCAACGAGAATAAGAGAAGAAGGAGCGGAGCAACTTAGTCAAGCCTCGGAGAAACACCGGATTTGATTCTTGTTCCTTATCCTTTTAATTTTATTGTTGTTGTTATGAACATGTCTATGAATAATTGTGATGTTGATATGTTTAATTTAATTAATATTGCTTAAATTTAATTCGTGTTAGGTTGATTGCATTTTGTCCACTTAATTTATTAAAATTGTGTTTGTGTTGTTATAGCCCTTGGTAAGATGTTTAATTAAGTAAAACCATGACTAAGTTATCCTTGCATTACAATTGTAAGGTAACTAATGAATGAATTATTTAAACAATTTAAATTGTAATTAATTGACACAATAATCAATCGGTGCATATTTAATCATCTAAGGTAGTTGAGGTTAAATTAGCAACGGTATCTAAAGATAAATTAGTCTTGCATAACTTGCAAGATTATTGTGATTAAACTGTTTCAAGGTAATAATACATTGTTAACTCATGCAATCTTTTATGTGCTTATGAGATTGAATTAATTGTATGAATTGGCATAGAGATATGTACAAGAGATTATTTTAATTTCATATGTATGTATGTGCATTAACGCATTTGCTTATTAAAATTTGTTTAATCGGTTGAATTGACATAGAGATAAAGTCAAGATATAAATGAATTTTGGCGGTGAGTATGTTCATAAGTTAGCAAAAACCAAGTTGTCGTGAATTTATTTGTAATAACATGAACTTAAGTTTAGTAATTCTAAGTTAAGAAATGTAATTAATCTAACAGAATTATGTCATCTTGATCAAAATCATCTTTTGAAATCGTGCATTGGAACTTTTATTTCCTCTTTATTTATTTTACTTATTTAAAAATCTTAGTTTTTAATCACCTCCTCAAATCAAAATATTTTTCTTCACCAAACTATTTTTAATTACCTTCATAGATAATTCTTTTCATAGTCCCTGTGGGTATGATAACTCGACATTTACTTGTCACTTTATTACTTGTTGTGATTGTGTACACTTGCACATTTCCGTCGTTCTAGTTACGCTTTCAGTTGAATCAATAATCAATCATCAATTGTGAGTTCAAGAAGTCATTCATCAAATTGTAACTATTGGATTTTTAGATTCCTGAGCAATTCTTATCCTTCTCTTATATTTTACATTTATTCAAATTTTTTTAATTGGGTAGGAATATTTGCATCTAGAGTGGTCAGTAACTAAAACCCTAGGAATGTTGATTGACTAAAGTGGGAGTGGTTAGCTTGGGTTTAGGGTTCAAATTAATTATCTAGATTAGGTTGAATGTGATCAAACCTTAGAATTGACGGCTCTTGGAAGTAATTTAGATATTTCGGGTATTCTACTTAGCTCTAACTCAACCATAGCCCAGTTTAGCACCATTAGGTCGAATGATAAGTGGTCTAAGTTGAGTAATTAAGTTGGTTATAGACCAAAAGGTATTAACTAGGTTAATTATTAGCTAATTGGTAAAAATCCCTGAATCTAATTTAATCATGACCATGGAAGTTAATCGCCCTTCGATTTGCTTCATTCTATTATTAATTTGGTATTTCGTATTTTATGCAATTTAGTCATGTTAATTCCAACTCTCAATTTATTTGCTTTAGTCATAATATGATGTGTAAATTAGAAGCTATTCAGACGTAGGTTAGTGTGACACCCTAAACCCAACAAAAATGGACCGACCTGAATCTGAAGCGATACATTAGCAATCGAATTGACTCTCCATCACAAAACCACCCCAAAACACACTCCAACCTTGTAACACCTCAATTCTAACTAATAACTATCTAATCTTATTATGAACCATTTCAAAACTATTTTTAAGGATTTAACCCTAAAGGTATTCTAGTCATTTTACCACTTAAAACTAAACGATCCTGATTTAATTCTAAATGACTACCAACTTCCTTTTAATCAATTTTGGGAAACCCCTAAAATTCATTTTAATTAATCATTTATCCTTAGTCCATTTACTAATTAAGGCTATATTAGCTAAATTTTATTACTTTAAACATATACATACAATTTTAATTAATCTAATTAGAACTAATAAACATGTATTCATAATTTAAACATTCAAAATCATGCTTAACAAAAATAATTAAATCGTGCAATGGACTTACTTTAGCCACAAATCTATCCACTCCTTGACAAACTACAATTGAAATGTATTAGTGAAAAATTCATGCTTTAATCACCATGATATCACTTAGCAACATACCATAACCCACACAACATTAACCATAAAATCAATTATTAAAAAAACAAGTATAACATCTCAAAATTATAATCCGAATAAAAGTCTCAAATGTCCATTACAAGTATATCAAATTATCCAAATTGAGTGTCATAACGCCATCTAATTTCCTTGCCCTTGCTTCTCAACTCCCCAAAGTTAGAAAAAAAAACTCTGCACAAAGTTGTGAGGGTCTGAGCTGAAAAACCTTAATGAATGGTCATAAATTCAATAACTAAATCACACCAAAAACATACTTAAACCAATGAAAATCATTTATCAAATTTTGAGTATATGAATCATAGTTTCAATTATATTTTCATGATCAATTATAGCATTCAATTGACTGAAATTTCCAGCAACAATGCAACATCATAACATCATAATTCCATATGTTATTCCACGAGTAAAAATCACATTTATTATAGCTTATGGAAACATAATTTAATTAACAAACAAACACTTATATTGGCAAATGACATCCATGTGATCATGCATTGGATAAATAGATCTTCGATCTCCCAAATATCGAATACAATACTCCGGTTGAGTGGGGTGTAGCCATACACTCCCTTATATCACCTCGAAATCACCAATAATTGAGTGGGGAAAAAGGCTCAACACTCCCTTATACACTCCAAAAAAATCAATACTCCTAGAACCATATGCTCACAAATAACACATATAGTGGTCAGTACTCACTAATCCTATGACATGTCATCTATATCTAATGGATCCACCATGCAATGTTGCCAATACAACCAATCATACAATGCATAAAAACTGATATTTAAGCACTTAATTCATGATATAAAAATTAAAACGAAAAACCTTAAATGACCTTCTTTGCACCAAAAACCATTTATAAACATCATTTCTAATCTATCAACAAAAAACCTAAGCATCAATTTCATCAAACAAACTGTTTCATAATTTTCCAGAAAATCAACTCATGTTCTTAGTTAAAAATGAATTTTTCAAAATTGATCAATCAAATGAGTTTAATCTTTTGTTTTTGGATCAAAAACCTCTTAATAAACATGATTTGAGCTTAGATATCCATTTAAACTTAGATTCCAACTCAAAACCATGAATTTACCATTGATGAATTTCATGTTCAAGAGAGAAGAGATCAAGATTTGAAAAATCATTTTAGTCGATTTAAATAAAATTAATGATTAAAAACAACTGTAAAATGAATTTAGAGTTGAGAAATTACTTTAAATCAATCTAGAATCATCAATATTGAAGATTGGATCAAGATCTTTGAAGAACTCGAATGGGTTTTTTCCCAACTTTGAAAATCTTTTCTGGAGAATTTTGAGAGAATTTGGAGAAAATAAAATATTATATTTAACCTTTGATATGTGGACTTTGAAAATGAAAAAGTAAAATAAGAGAAAAAACTCAGAAATTGGGTGAAATTGTGTGTAAAGTAAGGTTGTTGCAGTGTTTTTAAGCTAAAGAACCCCCACTTGATTTTCAACAATTGGAGAAATAGGCATTAGGCCACTCCCACAATTCCCTTATTTTACAAAGTATGCATTTCCCTCCAAAATTCCAAAAATATGAGTAATTTCCCATATATTTAATATTTTAAATTTTCTTAATTAAACCCCATTTTAATTTATTTTTCAATTCTAATTTGACCCAAAATATTTATTTTACCCAAATATTATTTAAAACTATAAAATTAATTTTTCTTAATTTTTTTATTTTCTGGAATATTATTTCCCGAGTTTTAAATGAAATTAAGCTAACTAAAAGTTTACAAATAAACCCGATTAACTCTTAATTTTCACTCAGAACTTGGTAAACTTACCCGAAACTACTAGACCTATTTTTAGGGCCTTATAGTTAGTGTATTAATTATTTTTTTTTTAGTTTAATCAAACCTCCCTTAGGTACGATCTTCGGAATACTTATGTATTTTGTTGTAAATAAAAACTATATTACAATTTGAACTATACACTTGTAGGCACCACGTAATCTCATGTTCAATTGCATATTTCTAAGCCCGAGTGCACGCACGTCAAGGTGCGATAAACTATTTTATGAATTTTTCAACACAAAAGCTAGAGGCCCAATTGAATAGTCGAGGTCAAGTGCTTGTTTTCATTTGTCGTCTAATAAAAGGGCTTGGTGTTTCCTAGTATGTTCTGTTGATATAGCCTTGAGTAAAGCATAATGTTGTCTAGATGTGATTAATTGAGTGATTTGCGATAGGTGCATCGGTTCTCATCTATTCTCATGTTCAAAGGTAATCATTCTAAATTCAAAATAAAATAACACAAATAATTGTTATGCTCAACTGGAAGGAGGAAATGATAATAGATTTTTATGTGTTAGAGTTGTGTGACTCGAATCATGTCATTTGTTAAAGAAAAAATAGAGAGACAAAAGTTGAATTCATATAGAACTATAATTATCCTATTAGACATTGATTATAATACAGTTGTTTAACCTTTAAAATATGTGTAGGAGCTCCTCCTGTATCATTGGTTTTTCTACATTAGTGAACTTCTCCTCTTTAGCCCATGGTTTTTCTCGATATGGGTTTTCCACGTAAAATCTGCGTGTTCTTATTTTTCTTTATTACTATTTTACGATCATTTCTATTGTCATTATCAATGTTTAGTATAACATTATGCTCAGTGTTAAATCTAATGTTGATAATGCCAATATAGAGCAATCACAAAGTAGAAAGAAAAGAAAAGTATAACACACAAATTTTACGTGGAAACCCTTTCAGGAAAAAACCATGGGCAAAAGAGGAGAAATTCACTGATGTTACAGTTGAATGATACAAGAGAAGTTTTGACTACATCTATTTAAAGATTGAAAAATCTTATTCTAATCAAAGACAAATAAAGGAAATGAGTTCTATACGTATTCTACTTAAGCCTACCATAGACCTTCTATTTTTACCACTATATTATTTCTTTAATAGAAATTGGGTCACATAACTCTAAAACTCAGTCAAAAGAAGTTAAGTAACCTTATAAGCATGTTTAAACTAGACTATTTCTTTTGATTATTCTAAATTTTGTTTAGTATTGCACATTTTCAAAAGAGATAGTTGCACACACGAGCATGAAGATCTTATATCTAAATCTACCTAATTTCATAAATTACTATTACTACTATGGTTTATTTAGACTATGAGACTTTGGCTTTATTCATTTTAATTTTTGCATAAAACTTAGTTGTATATAATTATGTTTTCAATTGCAAATATTTATTTAAATATTTTCATAGGATGTATTTTAGTTAAAATCATTGTTTTGCTTAATGACAAGCAAAATTTTAACGTAAGGGTGTAATGACCCAATTTTCACTAGTGCCAAAAATATAGTTTCAAAGCCATATTGTATAAACCGAGTTAGTGAAATTATAAATAAAAGGATTTACACATCTAGAATGAGATTATATTATTGGATTGTTGAGTAATTAAATCAATAAAGTCATTAATTATTGTATAAGGACTAAATTGTACAAGTGTTATCACTATATAGTTTTAATCAATAAAATGCTAGAGGGCTTGTAACAACCCTAACCCGTATCTGTCGCCGGAATAAGGTTATGGAGCATTACCGTAAAACAATAGCATAAATGCATTCATTTCCAAACATTATAATATTCATAGCACGATTCATTCATACACATGCATATCGTCCTTTATTCGAGCCCTCGAGGCCTTAGAAACACTTAGAAATGATTCGAGTTTAAATCGAGAACATTTGGAAAGTTTGAGAAAAAGTTGGAAAATTTGGACTGCAAGGGTCACACGGCCATGTGACTCACACGACTGAGACACAAGCCCATGTCTCAGGCCATGTAACAGTCAAAATAGGGATACACGGCCATGTCCCAACCTGTGTAACTCTTTGAGTTGGGTCACACGGCCAAGCCACATGCCCGTGTGCCAGGTTGTGTAACACTCGAAATGGCCTCACACGCCCGTGTGCCAAGCCATGTAACTGCCTGACTTGTAGCGTTTAAAAACTTAAGGGGACACATGCCCATGTCTTAGGCCATGTGGACATGAAATTGGCCCAAATCAAGTCATTTCCATCACCCATTTCAAACTTGTACCTAAACACATTTTGCACATATGACCAAGGCATCATAAACATACCAAAACATACACAACATAACCAATTCAAATGAAAAATTATATTCAACCAATATGCCATATAAGACACCTCAATCACAATCAAACTAACATACCTAAACATATGCATATTTGATTACATTGCTACCATTTCAAAACATGTCATACTTGACCTATATATGTCAATATAAACTTACCATTTGAACCATTACTCATAAGCATCAAAATCACATAAGTGATACAAACCAACCATTTGAAATTGGTACCAAACAACCAACATATATATACATACCAAAATCAACACTTAGCCATAATAACACCAACCATCAAGGCATCAAAGTACCAAAAGTACCACAACTCAGAGCAACACTTCCATACCATAACATTAACTAACTCTTCAACATAAGTCCACCTATACATGCCATTATAAACTTGACTAAAACATCGAAACAACTAATATAATTGTTGGATAGTGTGATAGATCTACGATGAGCTTCCAAGTTGATCGAGCTTTCGATAATCTGTAAAATAAAGGAAAATAACTACGTAAGAAATGAATGCTTAGTAAGCTCGTATAAACTTTAAACATAACATTCTATTTCAACAATGAACTTTATAGATTAAATATAAACCTATATCAATGCCTCAGGATTTATCAACTACATAACCACCAACTCACAAATGAATAAGTCTATCAACATTATATATATTTTCATTCCTAACATAATAGGATTTTATAAGACATTTTACACAATCATTAACCTTTTCATAAAACTATGAATTTCTTCCTTTACTTTCTTTCCATTCCATTTACTTAGCATAAACTTAACTAACAACATCAATTTATTAATTAGTATATTTATTCATGACATAGGTAAGTTCATCCATAACATACGTAAATTTCTCATATATAAGTACATCGTTCAACTCATCAATCCCTTTTTCATCATAACACATCTCAATTATGAACTTACCGCTTCATTACCTTTTCTTACTGTTTCATTTGCATAATACAAGACATAAGCATAAACATCAACCATATAATAAACCATTTCATTAGTAAATACATATTTTGATTCATACTACTCTTTCATGAACATAAGCATATTTCCATTTTGGACACTTACCATTTCAATGCATAACTTTAAAATTAAACATGATAGAATCCAACCAATAGCTTGGCACAAGCCTAAGCATCATCAATAACACATGTTAGTGTATTTATTCATAATTCACTTGAATTAACATAAGGTAAGTCACTAAACATAAATAACCTCACTTGAAATCATCAATTTCATGAACTTAGACATACTTTCATTGAACATTTCCTTTTCATTCCTTTTAATAGTTTTCATGACATAAGTCATTTGAATACTAACCATTCCTTTTCTTTTTATGCTCGTTGAACCACTTAGAATATCATCGGATACACGGGATCACTCACACGAAGTGTGCTAACATATAACCATAACATTTCCTTTCCTTTACATCATTGCTCACACAAGCTGTGAAATGGGCCTGCTCAGATGAGCTGTAGGTCGAAATGTAAGCTACATGATGTTGCTCACATTAGTTGTGGAGTACCTGCAATAAATGCAGGACCTCAGCCATCGATAGGACATTCAAGACCAGCACCCAAAACATGGAAATCCTAATGACATGTCATTTGTATCCTACGAATTCCTGAGATTCAAATGGGGCTCGATAATGATCGAAATATCATTGGATTTCCATCGTTTCTTTACATGATAAATTGCATAATAACATATATATTGAATCATTTACACTAGAAGAACACATTAAACATTTAGTTTATCAACATTTAAGTAATTATAATTCATACAAACTTACCTGGCTAAAATGCAGAATTGACTAAGTATAGGGGCTATTTGGTAATTTTCTCTTCGCTTGGATTTTCCACTCATTCTTGATCATGCAAAGGTATAGTCGTAGCCAAACTTTGAAGCTTATCTATGGTGTATTCGGTGGTGAACTAATAAAATGAAGAAGAAAACCTTATGTTTTCTTATTTTTTTAACCTTTATTCTTTATTTTAATAATAAAATAACTTATAAAACTTATAAAATTTAAAAGAAATTAAAACATAAATTGTAGCATCTTAAGAATGGGTAATTTACCCATTAAGGCCATCCAATTATAATTCTTTAATAAATTAACACCTTTAAACTAACAAATGATTGACTTTTTCAACTATTACGATTTAGTCCTTTTGCTTAACTAACTATCCAAATATTAAAATTTCTTAACGAAACTTTAATGCAACCTTAATAACATCCCATAAATATTTATAAAAATATTCATAGTTCGTTTTATAGAAACGAGGTCCCGATACCCTATTTTCAAAAACTACTTTACTTTAGGGTCAAATCACTTGAACCTAATTGTTCATTCGAATAGCATAAGTTACCAACATTAAAATTTATTTCAATACCATATTTAACTTGTAAATATTAAATAAAAATATTTACAAACTAAATCATCGGATTTGTGGCTCCGAAACCATTATTTTCGACACCACTGAAAAATGGGCTATTACAGGGCTTATATAGCAATTCAACCAAGGACATCAAAGGAATAAAGCTATGATTAAAACATGGTTAGTGCCATGAAGGGATCATGGCCATCCTTTTCCATTAGAAAAAATTACATTGCACTTTAGCCGTTGAATTTACTTTTATTAAGCTTAATTATATCACTAATTATATGTATAAATATCTGATGACTAGTGGGACAAAGAAAACATATCTCCAAACCATCTTCATCTTTTACTTTCATCCTCCCAACCGAAGAAGACAAGAAAGGAATAAGGGTTTAAAGTTGCTCACATTTAGTCCATAATTCACGAAGGTGTGCAGGCCTTTTGCTTGAATTTTTTTATAGATTCTTCATTATTTAAGCATAATTAAGCTAACCCACGTGTTAGATTTTTTAATTATAATATTTCACAAATTTTCCATTAATTATTTTAAGTGATATTGAAGCTTAATAGTTATGAAATTATGAAATGTTATGCTTAGATTATCTGAGGACCATCTTAGAAAATTGGGGTAAGTGTTGCATTAGGTTAGAAGTTAAGATAAGTTATATAGTTGATTTTATGATGCTAGGTACCAAACTGGATTGAACAAAAGTTGTTGGAAAATTTTATTACAGATTTTGAAAGTATGAGGTCCCTAGTGAATGAATATAAAGTTGGATTTTAATTCGATAATCAAAAGAAACAAGCATTTCAAACATTCGGTTTGGAGGGACTAAAATGAATAAATTACATTTCCTGCTTGATGTGTTTCTATGTGTTATGTGAGAAACTAATAAGTTTTCCATTATAGGATTTATCGTGTGTAGCTAAAGATGACATCAGGACGTCGGGGTATAATGGGAAGGGGAAGGCCATATTTAAGTAGCCTTATTTCAATTTTGTGCTTTCATGACTTTCTTTTAATTCATAGCGTAACTAAGTACTAAATTGAGTAAGGTGATATTTGCTGCTTTGTCTAATGAAATGTAAGATTTACCTATGATTGATATTTGGTGAAATTGTGATTTAATGAATTGATATAATCATGTATGCAATTAAGCTCATGTTATGATATGATGAAACACTATGATAAGTATATGAATCAAACAAATGTTATATGATATTGTGATTGAATGATTATATGTTACAAGAAAGCATGTCGGTGAATTGTAATTGATGTAAGAATGTTTTGTAATTAATAAGTGACATGTGAATTTTTAATACATTTATGATTAATGCCTTATTAAAACATCTCAAATATAGTTCAGGTATAATTAGCATGTCATAGGATTTGTGTGTGTTGCTGGTGGGACTATACTAGCACTTTGCTTCAAATGATATCGACACTTCTGTGCAATTGATACAAGACTTCGGTATGATTGATATTGTGGATTTTTAGAGGGAACTGTGCATACATGCATAATCATCACTTTAGTGCTTACTATGAAGTGTTAGGGGTTTAAATTTGTGTATCTGTCTTAAGTTTGCATCTAATTAATAAGGGTCATAGACTATGAAATGTGTGATGGAATATGATGATTGATTTGTATATTGAATAATTCATGCTTGAATTTGTAAATTGTATGTGAAGGTTAATGTAATGAACGATAGCATGTGAAAATCATGCAAATTAGATATTAGGAGTCTTGAAGGCCAATAATGTTACAAAATGAAAAAATGGATCCAATTGATAAATTGAGATATAAATGTGAATATGAGATATCATATGAAATGTCAATCTGAGTTTGAGAATTACATATAGCATGAAGGATAAAACAAAGAGTTGATAATGGTGATGTAAGATCAAAACTATATTAATAATGTCTACATACATGTTTTAAACTAGATGAAGATTTATATGAAAGTATAAAAGTATAAATCTTGAGATAATGAAATTTGATTGTTAAAACTAACATTGATAATGGTAATATAGAACGATTGTAAAAAAAGAAAAACAAAAATAAGAACACACAGATTTTATGTGGAAAATCATTCGGGGAAAAAATCACTAGCATAGGAGAAAAAAATTCACTAATGTTGAAATACGAATGATACAATAGGATTTTCATCAACATCTATTTATAGGTTGAAAAACCTTATTCTAATTAATGTCAAATAGAAGTAGTGTAGTAAGGTTGAAACAACTTATTCTAATTAATATCAAATAGAAGAAGTGTACTTCTCTACGGATTGCACTTCTACACCCTATACCGTACCGTGGGGGTCAGAGGTCGCAACCCTAATCCAATTTTATGCCTAATGGGGATCTACATCGGCTACGGCCTTTGGCCCCATAGATCCCCCTATTTTTCCACTGTATCATATTTCTTTAAACAAAATTTGGATTACACAACTCTAACATTGATATTGATTGTCATGAAAATTTTATGATTAGTTACATGCTTAATTTGAATATGCTTTACCATGAGTTATGTTAGCATCACTAAGCTGTTTTGCTCAATGTGTGGATTTGTTTGTTTCTATCCGTAGGTGGCGTTTAGGTCTCAAATATTTGAGAAGATTGATAGGATCCAGGACTCAATTCTCGACTTAACAAAGTTTGTATAGCTTTCGTGCAATTTCTAGCAATTTGACATGTACCTAGTGTCAAAACTTAGTTTTGGAGTCTATTTTGATGTTTTTGTATCTATATGCTAGAGACTTGTAATTGGAGTGTGATTATATAATTATAATGGTATGTAAATATGTTATTCTATGGATATGTTGGTAAATGCAATGTTTATGTCATGATTCAAGTGTTGCTTACATGCCAAGGTAATGGAATTAATGTTTAAAATTTGAAATGTTATGATCATGTCAATAACAATGTGTTTGGATGTGTTCAAATACACTTGAATAATGTTTCAAACATGTTTTTAATGTCCCATAATGTTTAGAAATGAAATGGTAATGTTTTGAGCAAAATTAGGTGACTTTAGGGTCATTTTTGGGTCTTAGCAAACTTGTTTCAGTACAAGTGTTTAGATGTATTAGAACAAATAAGCATGTAGTAAAAAAAGAACAGTACCAGCCATATGTATTGGTACATGTACCCACTTGTATCGATACAACTATGTTAGATAGGGGTACTTCCCCTGTTTTGACTTGTTTTGACTTGTTTTGACCCCTGAGGACCCAAACTTGGTCTCGATCACCCAAAACACCTAGAACTTGTTTTAAAATGTTTCTGAAGTGTTCTAAATGATTTTAAAATCGTTATAATCAATTTGAATATCCTATATGAGTTGGTTAATTCTTGAGGTTCTTATTGAAATTTAAATAAAAGTTAATTCGAGTTCTTTTGGCAACAAATGTGATATCTCATATTCGAACTCAGTGATCGATTCAGATGTGGGGTTTCATAAGAGGTATGATGAGTCCTCATCATATAGACATAAATGTACTCTTGTAATTTAGATTTATGTGAATTTTGAAGTAAAATATCACAATTAGATGCATAATTAGGGTAGATTTCATCAATTGTATCATATTTACATTTTATGTTATTTATAATTATTTTAGTTAAATTTGAGTAATTTTAAGTAGTAAATATTTTAATATGTGTTTTTCTTCAATTAGGTCCAATTTTGTATGAGGAGCAAGTTTGAATACGAACAAAAGCAAGACAAAGATTGAAAAAAGAAGAAAAAACACATGTGTTATGACGTATAGTGTTCATTGCGCTAGGTCATGCAACATAAGGAGGTTTAGTCATTTTCCTGTTTTTGCACTTGGTTTCATTTCTTCACACCATAGACGAATTAAGCCTAATTTAGGTCAATAAATGGTTATATATAATTATTCTGAGGCCTTAAATACAGAAAACTTTTTGGGAGTGATAAGAAGATTTAACATTATCTTTTATTTCCTTTTAGGTTTTCTTTTCATTTTCTTTCTAGTTTTCACTCAAAGTAATTGTAGTCATCGTGCTAACATTTGTTGAAGTGACGTTTGTATTGAGATTGGAGCTACAATTATTTAATAAATTTTTATTTTCTCTTAATCTCTTGTCAATTATTGTTTTTATGATTATTTATTTTTGTTTGTTATTTTGATGTTCATTATGAACTAATTGCTCAAGTTATTGTGAAGTGAATCGAAAGCTAATGAGTTGTTGATCAAATTAGGTTAGAGAAAAAGTTTAAGTTATAGGGAAGATTAATTATTCACTATGTTCTTCATAGTTAATCTAAGTGGTGGTTAGATTAAAGAATAATTTGGGAGAGTTAAACATCAAAGGGTTTGCTTAACCTTAGCAAGCTAGTTGAATAATTACCATAACTGACTTAGGTATACACCAACTATCGAGGCTTCTTATAAGATATACACCAACTTAGGTAGTGGGGTTGATGAAAGTGATGGCTTATGGTTTAGCTAATTCATATACAATAAACATTAACATAGGATTCTCTAAACTCCTGTAAGCTATACACAACACAAGTACCTACATATTGATTGCCATCTTAGCCTTGAACCTTAGACTTACCAATAGCTGAATTACATCAATAAATCCCATTAATTGTAGATAAACTTCATCATTACTAAATTAGTTATTTTATTTTATTTATTTGTTTATTTTATTTTTTAAATAATTATTTTATTTCCTCTTAGTTAATTCTTAGATTTATATTAGTTTATTTATATCATTGTGCTGAAGTTTTATTTCATTATTTTAGAATTGTAAACCCCTTTGTGGGTTCAATCCTCGAAATACTTCATTCAACATGAATATTTCATTGTAATCTATTACTTAGTAGTGATCACGTATACTTTTGAGTCATAGTGGAAAGTTGAATCCAAGTTTGAAAGAGAGCTCTGGACATTAAAATAGATTCAATGAAATACAATACGACCTAGGAACTTGTATACTTACCATATGGGATAAGACCCATAGGGTATAATTAAATTTATAAAACGAAAAGAAATGTGGAAGGAATGGTTAAAACCTTTAAGCTAAACTTTTAGCGAAGGAATACATGTAAAAATAGGGCATCAATTATTAGGAAATATTTTTACTTGTTGCAATGCTTAAGCCATTTTACATTCTTTTATCCATTGTAAGTACTTTTTATTACAAGATACGGTAGATGCATGTCAAGGCATCATTATTGAATGGGTATCTTGAAGAAATAATTTATATGGGGCAACTAAGGGGTTTCATAGATAAAATCTAAGACAATAAAGTTTGCAAGTTGCTAAGGTCCATATTTTGACTTAAGTAAGTGTCTCGCTCATGGAACCTAAGTTTGACCAACCAATCAAAACATATGGGTTTAAGCAAAATATTAATAAACTTTATGTTTAGAAATGCATCAAGGATGGAAAGGTGATATTAGTAACCTTATATGTTAGTGGTATGCCTATCATTGGGAATGATATTGCGCTATTACAAGATTTATACATAGATAAAGTTTTGGAAAATTAAGCAATGCCTAATATGTAGAAAGGTATACAACTTTCAACATCAAGTTTTTATCTTTCTTTGAAAGATTGTCCTAAGAAAGTGAAACAAAGTGAGTGTATGAGTAAAGTTTCTTATGAATTTGCAGTATAGAGCTTTATGTATGTAATTCTTCATACACATCTAGATATTTGTTCCACGGTTAGAATAGTGAGTCAATATTAGCCGAATCCTTATCTTAAGCATTTGCAAATAGTAATGCATATACTCAAACGTTTAGGAAAAAATGGTTTATTTGATTGTACACTATGGAAAGTGTTGAGTATGACTCATATTTCAATTAAATTTGAGAAATAATCTCCCAGAAATAATCTCCTAGTTAAACTTGGTTTATTTGTTTCAGTCAAACTCTGATTAGTCTAAATTATTTTATTATTTGACCTACGAATTTAGCCTATAAATAGGCTCTTTTACAACCTTAGAAAATACACTCATTAAAATATTAAAACTCATAACACTTTTGGAGAATTTTTGTGTTTACGTTTTGAAGGTTCTTTATTTTCAGGTTTCGAGGTTTAGTTTTTATCTCCATCTTTTGTACTTTTCGTTCTTTTGCCATTATATTAAAATTATATTTGTTTGTGGTTTTTTGTTCTCTTTGGAGGGGTTTTTCCACGTTAAATTCGTGTGTTTAATTTCTCAATTTCTTCTGCTACTTTTTACTTGTTCCTTACTTAATCGGGTCGATCCCTTACAAGTGGTATCAGAGCTAGTTCAAGTTTGGTAGATCAGCTCGTTCAGGAATGTCAAGAACAAGGTTTGACATTAAGAAATTCGATGGTGTCACAAACTTTAATTTGTCGAAAGTTTGGATGATAGCAATTCTAGTTTAGATCGACCTGAAAAAGATCGTTAATGGGAAAAAGTCTGAGAACCTAGATCAGAGAGAATTGGAAGAGCTTGATGAAAAGGCTCTGACAGCATTCAAGTTGTGCCTTTCGAATAGGGCATTGTAGGAGGTATTGATCAAGAAAACCTCATCTGCCTTATGCAAAAGGTTAAAAGCTCTTAATGTGACTAAGTCATTGGTTGACCATTTTGTAACATCCTTAACCGACCTAGATATTATGGTTAGATTGAGAAAGCTACATTAGCCAGCAAAATGGCTAAGCTAACTTACATTACTTTTGAAAACCTTAAATAAACTCATTTTAGAGAAAAATCGTAATTGTACTTTGAGCTAGTTTAAAAACATTCATTTATTAGCTTATTTGTAGTTAAGATTCATTTAATTATTGATAGTGTTGTTTTAGAAAAATCGTTTGTTCATCGTTTTACTTTATACAAACTTGATGTTAACTAATGCAGCGGGAAAAAAACCATATTTCATGTCATTTTGGAAATCCAGTTGCCTTATTGATTTTTTTTTCAAAAACGGTTTCTTTGTAATGCAGCGAAAATTAGGGAATAATTTCAAATTTTACTTAAGTCGGATATCATGCATTTTTCAATTATTATGCTTAAGTAATCCATGCATGCAAAAATCCCCAAATGAAAAGGTAACAAGCTACAAACTAGAAATAATTAAAAATTACAAACCAAAACTAATAAAGACTTAATAATACTTACTAAAAATAGCCTGAGGTCTAAGGTGATTCTCCGTATGTCGAGTCCGGTCCTAGTTTCAAGGTTTGCCTGAAAAGTTAAACACTATGGGGAAGTGAGCTTATGAAAGCTTAATGTGAGTCAAACAATTATTTAAATAGACATAAATATCAAATACAGTGAAACATATTAGCATTAATAGAAGAACCATCATTGGATTTTCATATCATTATATAGCCATTATCAAAACGATTTAAAATGGTGTATGAGTGGATCATCATTCATTTGAGTAACAATCAATAATTTTGATACCATTCAATACAACACAATACAATACGTAGCATAAATCAATAACATTCAAGTATGTCATGAGCATGATGCAATGTAAAATGATTCCTATCCCAACCATCCATTACACACCACAAATTCCCCAAAACCCATTTGCCAAACTCCAACGAATGCGAGCAATGCTCGATTTGGTAAAACCACTAAACGAATATAAGTGCAGAAAATTTTCCATATAATGAATACATGCCATAAAATTGCCAAATAACGAATAAATGTGATAACATCGCCAAATCCCCTCGAATCTCTAATGCAGTGCACTACCTACAAATAAGTGTAGACTTAATATGCCACCGAATCTCAACAAAACTCTTTTGTCAACCACAATAATAACCCATCCCAATGCATATGCAGTATGTCATACAATCTCATACATAGTCATAATTCAATACTTTCACAATTTATTGGCATGTTCAACATGTCCTTGGATTACCAAATACTTTCAATGCAAAGGATCATTGATCCAACCAATCATACATCTCATTATCTAACCATTCACAACAATATCAATCGTGTAATCATTCAGTCAATTTAGCAACTTTGCTAACATGTCAAACTGTTAGGGCTTGAAACGTACTTGGTTCACCCACTTACAAATTTAATTACTTAGCTAATTAGCGAAGACCAATCAGGAAACTAAATGGTCAATTATATCATTAAAATCATTATTAACAATAAAGTTTTTGAGGTAGGACCCACACCTTATTTTACTTTACTGCAACACACTTGCGAAACTTGCGATTTCTCTAATAAACTTTATAACGAACCTAAATTAAAAATCATCATTAAAGAAAATCAATATGCCTCATAAACAACCCTAAACACCTACTTATGGGTTCAATCCAATCATTACAATTATAACAATTTTTCAAATCCAGACTAGTTAGATTCTTACACTGAATTGATGTGAATCGTACGCGTAAATGTCTTTCGGCATCACTATTAGTTTAGGGCATTTAAGTCAGCTCCTAGCACATTTAAATACTGTTAAATCAGTAGCTAATCATTGATTAGAATTCTTTACTTAATAAATTAATAACCTTTCTCAAATCTAAACCAAAACTTTAAACTAATTTTCAATCAACCACACATACGCTTCCCGAATTGTCAAATCTGAATTATCGATTCATTAAGATCAATTTTCCCTAATTAACACATAATTAAAGGCTGGTTAGGAGGAGCTCTAGAATCCAAGGTAATTCTGGGAAAAAATGGGAAAACAACAGCCACCTTTCTAGCCTTTAGGCGTACACACCAGCACCAACGGTGGCCAAATTGGGGCTGATTTAAAAACACATTTAAAAACACATGGAAGGCTGGAAAAGTACCTTTTAAAACTTTAAAAATCACCCAAATTCTAGATCTAGAAATTAGGGTTTTTCAACTCACAAGATTCATCAAGAAAGAAAAAATAAAATGGCAGTTACTCAAGCAAGAAGAAAGGGACGGTAAATAAGGGCTGCCGAAGGTTGAAAGAATCAGTCACTGGTTGCCAAAGGCTGTTACGAAGGATTGCTATCGGCTGGTGGTGCATAGGGTGTGACAGAAGCTGGTGACTACCGATGATTGTCGATTGCATCCGAAAGAAACTGATGACTACCGATACTGAAAGTAACAAGAGGAAAGGAAAGAAAAATTGAAAAGAAAAGAGCAAAGGAGAAGGGAGGGACGACCAGGGTGAAGAAAATGAGATTAAAGGCTGATCAAATTTGTTAAAAATAATATTTATACCTAGGTTTAATTAGGCATGGGTGGCAAACACTTAAAAAGAATAAGGAATTTTGTAAAATTTAATTATTTTGTAAGGGAAGGGATTTGAACTTCGGACCTTAATCTACTTTCCTTGATTTTGTAACAACCTGATTTTGGGCCTAGCCGGAATAGTAGTTTCGGGACCAAAAATTCGACGAGGAAAAAAATTATTTTTATTATATTTTTATGTTCTACGATTTCACGAAATAGTTTTGTGAAAAATTCGTTCGAAAATTTTGACGTTTGGGCACTCAATTTAGTCAAAAGAACTAAATTGTAAAAAGTGCACAAGTTGAGTTCTACATGTTAGAGGTGTCCAATTGTTATGAAAATTTAAATTGGAGGTCTTTATATGGTAATTAGACCTTTGGTTAAGTTAGGGAAAAAATAGACATGAGATAAGTGAAATAGGAAAATTTTAAGTTAGGGGCAATTTGGTAATTTAGTAATAAAAAGAATTAAAAAGGGAAAAAGATGGCAAAATGTGCTTATCTTCTCCATGATGAACTAAAATAGCAAGGGGGAAGCCATAGTTAGGGTTTTCAAGCTTCCAAGCTCCATAGTAAGTGATTCCAAGCCCCGTTTTTAATGTTCTTTACGATTTTAGAGTATGAGTAACTTGATTTAGCTTATTCTAACAATAATTTAACCTAGGATTTATATTTTGAAAAATACCCATATGTGAAATGTGTTTATTTTGATGTTTTATGGTACAATATGAAGCTTGAAATTATGTTAAACAACTTTTGCTAAGTGATTTTAAGTGAAAACGAGTAAAACGACATAATCGGTAAAAATACCTAATGTTCATAAGTGTTAGAGTGGGAATTTGATGTTTCCATAGAAGGGAAAATGTTTAGAATGTCATAAAACATAAGAATACGAGATGAAGTTTAATTTACAAGCTTTGGGGCAAAAGTGTAAATATGCAAAAGTTTAGGGGCAAATTTGTAATTTTGCCAAAGTTTGAGTCAAGGACTGTTTTGATAAATGTGAGTATTAAATAAGTCAAATGTGTTATTATAGACTAAGAAAGAAGTGGAATCGACCTTGATCGGAGAAAAGAAAAGATTAAAGACTAAATTGCTAAATTTTTATATTGTTGCACCAAAGTAAGTTATGTGTAAATAATACCAATATATTTTTATAAATTGTGAATTATATTTGATATGTGAATTATAATTATTGAATGTGGAAGGAAAATTGTTCATGAATTATTCAAGTGATAAAGTGTTTAAAATAAAGTGTTAACTGTAAATTCCTGGTTGAACTTAGGAATAGAAGTGGATACAAGTGCAATGTCACTAGAGACCAGTGTTATAGTGTTACAGTGAGTCCTGGGTGCTGGGTGATCTAGCATGTGTTGCAGACACCTGACAGCTTCTGTGAGCAGGCCCGTGGACATTTCTAGTGTTATTGATCAGTGGTAGCTACGGCTACATATCAGTTGTAGCTTCGGCTACATTTTAGTGGTAGCTACGGCTACGTATCAGTGGTAGCTTCGGCTACATATCAGTGTGGCACTTATGTGCTAGTTCTCTACGTATCCATGTATATTCCGAGTGTTCAATGGGAAATTGACTAAGTGAAAATATATGAGATTCTGTAACGACTAAGTGTAATTGAATGGTGAATATATGTGTGGAATTGAATTGAATAGTGATCGATAGTGAAAAAGTGAACTTATGAAATAGTAGAATTAGCAGCAAAATAGTTTTGGACAAAAACAGTTGCAAGAATTTGAAAAAAAAACTAAAAATGATGGAAATCGAATTAGAGAGTGAATAAGATATGACATGAAAGGTTAATGAGTCTATGTTTACATAAAAGAAACAAAGTAAGCAAAAGAGTTATATATTTTGAAATATTTTAAGTTTAGTGAGACAGGTTAGAATGAATTTGGAATCCCTTTTTCTAACTTTGGAAAATTGTTAAAAATTGTACAAAAATAATTACGAGCTAAAATTTTTATGTTTAGAACCCTGGATGAGTCTATTTTCAAGTGAAATAAATGTAAGTACCATCCAAATTTTGTACAGTGCGATAATTAATTTTTAGTGAAAAGAGGTTAGAATTGTTGAGAAATGAAATAGGGAAATATAAAGAATAAACTGTACTTATTGGCTAAGCCAAAATTATGAAAATTTTATTGTAAGAATATATGACAATCTAGTTTCAGGGAAAATTAATGGATCTTAATTTGGAGCTCTGTAGATCTGGATAAAAATAATTTAGTGACTCGATTCGGATAGATGACTTTGAATTTACATGTGAGTGAATAGTAAAATTATAGAAAATGTTATTTATAAGAGTGTTATGTACATTAAGTATTTGGAATTGAGAGGAGCTATAGGAAGTATAAAATATATGAATGATTTGTATATAAATTGGTCATATACCCGATTATATTTGATAAACGTTGAATTAGAAATGACATAATGTTTCATTTCAATTAGTTATTATGAATTGAAATGTAAATTCATATGGCTGAAACCAAACAATTATTTTTTAGTATTATGCATGACATAATGTATTATTTTATATAGATATTCATGGTTGAATTATGATTGTTGAGAAAGATAGATAAATTGGAATGAAAGTTCAAATTGTGTAGAACACAGGGTTGAGTATTTTCGTTCAATGATAAAGACGAATTGACGAAAAATACCATGGATGGACCATGGCAATAAGTGATATGTGATTTCGTGTAAGACCATAGCTGGGCTATGGCATCAGTATATGTTATGTGATTACGTGTAAGACCATAGTTGGACTATGGCATGGAGAAAATATGTACTCAATTCTATAAGACATTCACTGATTTGACAAAGTTGGTAAGTGTTATATTGACTCATATTCAAGTGATAGATTTATTGTGATTGTTGAAGTTGAATTCAATTAAGTGATTTCACCAATTGGATATTTAATATGGCAAGATGTGTTAGTGAATTACATATTTATGAAATGATATATGAAGTTCAGTAAATGATACATGAAATTAATATGAAAAGATTTATGATTGTTATTAGTATTGTTTCTGACATAACGTAGATTCTTCGATGTTGAAATGATTTAACGGATTTATTGAGCATATGAATGAGTATGAGACTCATACGAGTTAGTATAGATATGTACATATGTCTTATAAGCTTTGAAATGATAAGACTTGTGAAATGTGAATTAATCTGTGTGAAAGTATATGGGATAGATTAGCGAATCTTTACGAGATATTCAATATTTAATATATTACAATGGTGGTAGCTATAAGGCTTGGATCGAATGAGTATATGTTGGGCCCCGTAAGCCCTAATTAGCAATTCGAAGACAATAATTTGAAAGTTTTAATCTGTATGAAATTTTATAACTCGGTTTAATACGTTTATAAGTGTATATGTTCTGGTAATGCCTCGTGCCCTATTCCGGCGTCGAATACGGGTAAGGGGTGTTACAATGTGACATCGCTAGATGTTGCCATAACGTTTAGGCTGGGTTTGGGGTGTTACAGATTTTCCAATTATCAATTAACCACTGGGATATTTCCTTATTTTTGAAATAATTTTTCAACACTTATTTTACAAATAAGGTGTGTCACATACTAGGGTTTGATGAAATAATTGCAAAATAATAAAAATTGGTGCGAGAGAAGGGATTTGAACTTGGGTTTCAAGGAAGGTTTCACTAACACTTAACCAGTAAATCAATACCTCATTTTTTCCCTAAAAATGCAGATATAACCTCAAAAATTAGGGCATGACCACTCTCTCTCGATTCATCCCCGATTTTTGGGATGTTACACGTTTTGTATTGAAACAACGTTTATTTATGTTACGCATGAGCGAAGGTGAGCTTCTTAGAGATCACATTAGTCAAATTATTACTCTTTTAAATGATTTAAAGAATGTTAAGGTTAAGATCGATGATGAATATCAAACTATCCTATTATTGTGCTTTTTACCCACTTCATGCAAGTCTTTTAGGGAGACCCTAATTTATGGCGGAGAGAAACTCTCGTTCGAGGATGTGAAGGGTCATTTGTTGATTAAAGACAAACTTAAGAATGGGTTTGGTTCGAGTAGCAGGGCAAATAGGCAAGTTTCCATTTTGGTAGCATCAAAGAAGCGAGACAAAATGTGTCACTACTAGAAGAAGTTAGGTCACGTCAAAGCAGATTGTTATAAACTACAAAATAAAAGGGCTATTGAGAGTAACAAGGAAGATGTTGCTACTTGTAATTTGGTCGATGAAAGCTATGTTGATTTCTTTTTTGTGTGAATAAGTGATAGCTCTGAGCTTACGTCCAAATGGATCCTAGATTCTACATGTTCTTTCAACATGTGTGCCAATAGAGAATGGTTCCCCAGATACAATTCAGTTGAAGATGGAGTTGTGTGCATAAGAAAAGATTCATCCAATAAGGTAATTAGTATTGGTATTGTTAAAATTAGGATGCACGATGGGATGATTAAGACACTATCAGATGTCAAGTATGTATTGTCGCATGTGAAATGATATGTGAATTGTGCAAGTATAGATGTCGAATCAAGTAATAAAGTGATAATTGAGATCATCTCCACAGGGATTTGTTAGGTGATAAGAATAAAGTATGATTAATGTTATGAAAAAAGTAGTGATAAGGTTGCAGTGGTAATTTTAAGGAATAATGATGTGTGCAATAGGTGTAACTAATAAATAATGAAAAATGCTATGACAAGACAAGAGTAATAAAGCACTGGAAAATTTGAGAATAATTATGTGAATAATATGCAAACGAACATGTAAACAACAAAAAATGCTATGGAAAAGATACTAATACAAAGGATAGAGGGTCTACGATGTTGATTTGGAAGGTCGGGATTACTAAGAATCTGCCTTTACTGACAGTAATGCCTTGGAAAAACCATACTCAATCTACTGCTTAGAAGAGTTCTAAAATGGTCTACTTCTTTTGATAACAAGACCTCAAGTTACCTTGTCTTAAGCAATATCTGTCTATAGGCCTTTAGCACGGTACTCTGCACTATTCTATTTTTATTCTGCATGAACGTTACTCTATGTCTAGAGGCTGCTACAAGTATTTGGTCGAACATTTGCTCATATCATTAAATTTCAATCTCATTAACCTAACTTTGTCAAAATTAGATTAATTTAATGAACACTTTGTACACCCATCTATGTCTAGAGTTTGCAAACATGCAATTTTGTAAAACAACCATTGAACGAAATAGTGTATTAAAGCTGATCTACACTTCAGTCATTAAAGAAAAGAAGAGTTTCATCATGTAATCCCAACCCTAAGAGATTTAGCTCATGGGTTGGAAATTAAAATTCAAATCCAAAGCATCATTCAACATTATTTTTATCAAATCAATTCACGAAGAGTAATCAATAAATAATGGAAGAACTTTGGGAAGATAGCTTCTACTTATCCAGCCCACACTCTAGCGATGCAGTGTCCTGTGGTGGCTGAGAGGGACTTCCTCCGTCTTCCTCTTCCCATTTGTACTCAGTCGATACCCTCTATTTTTTGCCTAATGATCTTCTTTTTTTTTCTATTTTTTTTGCCGCCTTTAGGGTTTCCTCCCTTGGCTTTTATAATCGTTTTCCCTAGGGCAAATCCAACAGCCCATGATTTTCTTTACTCTTTTTCAGGTAGATATATCTGGTACAACTTCAACTGGGCCTAAGACAAGTGTGCTTTGAGTGCTAACTGGACATCTTCCCAACATTGCCACAGCATTCGTGTTGACAAACTGTCCAGACCTTTGCCCCTGCAAACCTTTACTCCTTTACTTCTTGTTCCTCCTCCTACACCTGCCAACCCACTACCACACACAACCTTTCTACGAGAAATTAAAAATATCTAACATTTAAATACAATCCAAGCTCCTAATTTTATGCTAAAAGAAGAAAAATACTAAGGGAATAACCTAAAATGCAACTAAATGTACCTAAGTATAAAGAATTAGCTAGATCTAAAGGCATGAAATGTAACTCTTTTCAAGAGTTATCACACCCTCAAACTTGATTTATTTCTTGTCCTCAAGCAAAATATACATGAATGAATGAATGCAACAATTTTTTACCTACACACATAACCACCTTGTACTACTAGTCCATTCAAAGAACAATATATACTTCAGTTCTTAGCAATCTTCTATCCCTTAAAACTTGTTCGAGTTTCCAAAGCTTGCTCAACAAAGGTAGTGCAAAAAATTCCTCCCTAAAAATAAAATTTCCTAAGTACTCATATGTGCTTTCTGGTCATCGCGAACATTTCCTAATTTACTTAGTTCATTTGTTAGCTAAACTCAAGTTACTTTGTAACCCTTGCTGTAAGCCTACTCAAAATATTTATTTGTGTTATTTTTCTCTTTTTTCTATTTTTCCCTCTTTTTCAGGTATATTAAGGGATTTAGTATGTCACAAAATTCTTTGACTTGATAATCACAATAGAACATACCATGAATTACCTAGTACTTAATCATGTCACAATTAAAATAAAAATCACTCTTGAAGCTAAGGCTTTTAACTTAAAAGATAGATGGAGCAAACAACTACCTCCTTAGCTACTTAATCTATTACTATAGTGAAGTGCCACTAATTTTCTTTTCTTTATTACACACTCTTACTTGGGCTCACCTTTCTAGTCAACAGCACGATGGAACAAACAAAGTGGTGCTGACTTACTTGAAAATTCTAAGCATTGGAATGTCTACTATCCTCTATTTGAGTAATGTTGTGGCAATGTGATTGAGTTTGGCTTCAAAAGTCTCTAAGTTCATTAAAAGATACTTGCTATAGTCCAAAAATAATTGAGGTTAAGACATCTCATTTTTCAGAGGTAATCTTCAAGCAACCTAACCTAAGCTAAATTCACCTAATCCCCTATCACATGGTCTTAGTGTATTGAAGAATTTTAGCTCATCATCGAACATCATAAGTAAATGTTGTCCTCCGCATAGACAAAACAATACTTAGAAGTTACGTGGTAGTGGAAAAACAATTTTAATGAGACTAGAATAAGCATACGTACTAGATATATAATGTAGCCTAAATGCAGAATACACCCCCAAACCTAAGGGATGCATTGTCCTCAATGCATGTACAAATATGTCACTAGAAAACAATAATATAGATATATTGTCATGGCAAAAGAAATAAAATGCATGAGGTAGGGAAAAACTTCCCTAGCTTAGATTGGAGTGTAGTTACTTAATTTAGCCCTGCGAGTGGATTTACGAGCATTGTCTTTATACCACAACTTCCTCTTCATGGGGTTCATTTCGTCCCCCTCCTTATAAGTTTCTGTGAGCTCATTAATAAGATGATCGATGTCACGGTCTTGTGTAGTCGTGGAACCTAGTAGGGTGAGTAGAATAGGTTCCTTACCTTTCGTGGTAGCAGTGACAGTTTCCTCTTTCGCTTATTCTTCTTCATTATCAAGATTTATTGATGTCATCTTTTAAGGCTCCTCAACAACAGTTTCCCCTTTTCTAAAATGTCCTCAGGGTGCAAGCAACAAATACTCTATTCGTGCTTTTCTATTATGGAGGACACAGACTTGTCATAGACCATGTGTGGTTTGTCCTTGAACAAGAACCCTTGTTTAAAACAAAAAGGGCACTTTGAGATGATATTATTGTATTTTGTGGCTATGACACTATTGAAAATGGTTTTAGATCAGGAAGTGTTGGCCTGCGACAATTCAGTAGCATTCGAAGTAGTCTTTACTCGTGCCATTAGAGGAGGATAGAAACAAATCTCAGAAAATACGGTCAGAGGAAATGTAGGAGAAGTTTAAGTGAAAGAAACAGTAAAGATGGAAACTTTGTGGGAAACGTAAGAGACGTGAGCAGTTGAAAATAGGTGAGTAGAGGGCTGATTTCATCTCCTACACTACAGTGGGCCTCTTCATTATTTTGATCATATTAACTAAATAAGATACCTGAGCTGTGAACGAAGTGATTGCATCAAGCTCCATGGTACCAGTAGCTTTCTTACCCATCCCAACTCTCATGGTAGGATATTGATAATCAATGTTGGCAATTTTTTTCCAAAATCTCATATACTTCATTATAAGATTTATCCAACATAGTACAATCTGTAGAGGCATTGATTACCATCCTTTTATATGCATTCAGCCTATTATAAAACATCTCCATCTGAGTCCAATGCTGGAATCCATGCATCAAACATTTCTGAAGTAATTCTTTAAACCATTCCCAAGCTTCATATAGTGTTTAATCCACTGCTTCTCGAAAAGACATGATGTCATTTCTAAGTGTGGCATTCATATTTGATGGATTATACCGTAGTGAATATCTTTGCAAAGATCATTCCATGATGCCACTGTTCCAAATGAAAAGCCTTCAGCCACGTTCTTACATAATCTCTCGAAGAATATAGAAATAGTTTAAGTCGCAAGGCATCTTTAGGAAGAGCCTGTTGTCTAAATGAGTCATAGACTTCTAGAAAAAGTCTTACATTCAGTCTTGGATCTTCAGTGGGTAATCCACCAAACTGTCCTACTATTTGCAACATCTGAAACATTACTGAATTCAACTCGAATTGTTGAGCTGTATGTGTGGTCTTACTATCCCTGGATTCAAATCATCCAAAATTGGAACAACATGTTCCCGAATAGGTCTATCACTAATTTTCTATCACACAATGAAGAAGAGGATCAACATCCCAACCATTTGGATTCAATGGATCATTCAGACTAGGATATTTCCCTTCCCTAGCCATATTATGTAATTCCCTTCTTCTCTTTCACAAAGTTTTTTCAATCTCTGGGTCAAAAGGATACTCTTTGTTAATAGGAATGCTTTACTCATGCACTAATGGAAACCCTGCAATAATTAAATACAACTAAGTTAGCTAAAACTAAGAAAACAAAAATAAAACAACAAAACCAAATTTCACCAATTTTCAATCCCTAAAAACGGTGCCAAAAACTTGTCGTTTGTGAAATGATATACGAATTGTGCAAGTGTACACGTCGAATCAAGTAATCAAGTGATAAGTGAGATTGTCCACAGGGATTTGTTAGGTATAAATGGTTGAGTTATTATAATGGTGTATGATTAATGTTATGACAAAAATAATGATGTGTACATTATGTGTAACTGATAAACAATGGAAAATGCTATGACAAGACAAGAGTAAGAAAGAAATGAAAAATTTGAGAATAATTATGCTAATAATATGCAAATGAACATATAAACAACAAAAAATGCATTATTTTGTTCTAAAATGGTCTACTTCTTTTGAGGACAAGACCTTAAGTTACCTTGCCTTCAGCAATATATGTCTATAGGCCTTTAGCATGGTACCCTGCACTATTTTGTTTTCTTTCCATATGAACGTTGCTCTATGTCTAGAAGCTGCTACAAGTATTCAGTCAAACACTTCCTCGTATCATTCAATTTCAAGCTCATTAACCTAGCCTTGTTAGAACTAGATTAATTTAATGAACATGATGCACATCAATCTGTGCCTAGAGTTTGTAAACATGCAATTTTGTAAAAAACCATTGAATTAAATAATGTATTAAAGCAAATATACGCTTCAGTCATTAAAGAAAATAAGAGTTTCATTAAGTAACCCTAACCCTATGATATTTAGCTCATGGGTTGGAAATTAAAATTCAAATCCAAAGTATAATTCAACATCGTTTTCATCAAATCAATTCATGGAGAGTAATCAAGAAATAATGAAAGATCATTGGGAAGATACCTTTCATTTGTCCAACCCATACTCTAACGATGCAATGTCCTGTGGTGGCTGAGAGGGCCTACTTTTGTCTTCATTTTCCCGTCTCTACTCAGCCACTACCCTCTATTTTTTGCCTAAGAATCTCCTTTTTTATCTTTTGTTTTTTTTACCCCTTTAGGGTTTCCACCTTTAGCTTTTATAATTGTTTTCCTAGGGTAAATCAAAAAGCCCATCATTTTCTTTCCTCTTTTTCAAGTAGATATATTTGGTATCAGTTCAACTGGGCCTAAGACTAGTACGGTTTGAGTGTTGACTGGACATCTTTCTAGTATTTCCATGACATTCGTGTTGACAAACTGTCCAAACCTTTGCCCTGACAAACCTTCAATCCTTTTCTTCTTGTTCCTTACCCTGCACCTATCAATTCGCTACCACACACAACCCTTGCAGGAGCAATTAAAAATAACTAACATTTAAGTACAGTCCAAGCTCCTAATTTAATGTTAAAACAAGAAAAATAGTAATGGAATGTCCTAAAATGCAACTAAATGTACCTAAGTACAAGCAATTAGCTAGATCTAAAGGCATGAAATATATTTCTTTTCAAGATTTTTCATGTTCCTAATTTTCGAAAGAATCTCATCTCATTGAGTATTTTAGATTGGAAAGGTTGCAGAATTAACATCGAGTTGAGCAGCATGAAGGTGTCTTGTGGGGCTCTCATTTTGTTAAAAGGTAAAAGGACCGATAGTTTTTATATTCTGGAAGGTTCTACAGTGACCGGTGAAACTGGACATCCCTCAGCTGTTACAGAGTTGAACTCAACTCATTTGGAGCAGAGGCAACTTGATCATGCGAGAGAAAAATGTATGACTATTTTATTGAAGAGAGGTTATTTTTTGATGTAGATTTTGAAAAGTTCAGGCACTGTGTTCATGAAAATTAGACCCGAGTTAGTTTTGATTTAGGAGTGCACAAGTCAAAGGCTAGTAGTCGTCCAACTTCTAAGCACAAATTTGTCTCAGTTAATTCCCTGCATAGTTCAATATAGGCTTGTGGCTGACTTTCACAAATATAGCATTGTGGAAATACAAGTCAAGGTGGAGATTTGTTGAGTATGACTCATATTTCAGTAAAGTTTGAGAGATAATCTCCCAATTAAACTTTGTTTATTTGTTTCAGTCAAACTCTAATTAGTCTAGATTATTTTATTATTATTTGACCTACGAATTTTGTCTATAGATAAGCTCTTTTACAACCTTAGAAAATACACCCACTAAAAGATTAGAACTCATAACACTTTTAGAATGTGCTTACGTTTTGAGGGTTCTTTGTTTTCAGTTTTTGGGGTTTAGTTTTTCTCTCCATCTTTTGTACTCTTCATTCTTTTGCCATTATAGTAAAATTATCTTCGCTCGTGGTTTTTCTCCTCTTTGGAGGGGTTTTTCCATGTTAAATTTGTGTGTTCAATTTCTCAATTTCTTCCGCTATTTTTTACTTGCTCCTTGCTTAATTGAGTTGATCCCCAAGAGAAAGGACTTAAAACCCATTGGATATTCAAATTCTAACTTCCAAAATTGTAGTGATTTAAGGAAATCGACATCGAGTTATCTATTTATCCTTAGTAGTCTGGCCATAGTTTAGAGAAGTTTCAAGCAGGCATGCATTATTAACTCCACTACGGAAGCCAAATCATGATAGCTCACAATCAAAATAAGGAAGCTAAATAGGTTTCAAAGTCCTTAATTAATGATGAATTATCTCTTATTATGGGAAAACTATCACAATATATTTGCAATAACAGTTTTGTAATAGCATCTAAAGATAACTTTGGAAATCTATTTACAAATATTCTAGGGAATTGGAGTTTTTAGAATCATCTTGAGGTTATGTGTAACATTTCTAACCTGCAACACTAAACTGGCAACGGTCTTGGTCAGGCAATGCTCGACCTAAGGCCTAGACGCATTTTGATAACTTATTGTTTTAATAAAACAGTGGTTACGAATGCTTAGAGTAGTCTCCATGTTTACTAAACATTTGATCTCTGAATGATAACTATAAACCCAGGTTTAATTACTCAAGTCTTCCCTAACCTTAAAAGGTAGGTGCAGGATATTCGTACCTAATGGTTTGAAGTATTGACACCTAATAGTAGGGTGGCCTTAGTTAGGCATCCTATTTAGTACTTTACATATAAGAAAATCATTTGACAATTTAATATGCCCAAGATTGACTCAAAGTAGCCTAATATCATACATGTGGCCAGACTAAACAACCTTAAGGCTATCATTCAATAAGTATATTATAGATCCTATTTTCGAGCCAACAATAATCCATATATAAGGGCTTACTAACTCGAATGATTTTCACATTATATCCATACTAAGCTCTCGTTTAAGCTTGTTTATAAACATATTTAAAGATACTTATACAATGTTTGTTTCCAATCATCAATGTACATAAGCAACATTTTACAATAATTATACTCAAAATAAGTCGCACTAGAAAAGGTTTGGTTCCACTCCATTACTTTTTCATCCATTAACATCCAATGCATATTTAATCACCATTTACAAATTGATTTTTACATTTAACAAATGGATCCTACATAGGTCTTACACATTTGAATGGTGATGATCATAGCATTACATATTAATGGATGAAAAAGTAATGAGGTGGATCTTAACCCGCATCAAAACTCCATTATATAAATTCTATATAACTTAACAATTTCTTCACACATTCATTTACAAAGTCTTTTATTCAACTTGTACACATATCTTATAGCCTTATCATGTCACTTTTTAATTCTTTCCAACATTTATACATCATTATTATAACCCTCTCGAGTAAAAAATTATAACTATTAAGATTTACAAACTATATTCACAATAATTATTGGGCTTTTTTCAATTTAGTCAATTTATGTAACACCCCAAAATTCAAGTCTTTAATTTTTGCATGATTTGTCACAAATTGCTTGTTTGCTTCAGTGGTTAAGTAATTTGGGTATGTTTGGGAGTGTTTGAGGAGCCTGGGTTCAAGTCTTAGCCTTGGCAGAACCTTTAGCTTTCCCCTTAAATGAATCTAGACACTAGCACATAGGCTTTATAAATTTTAGTACTTGTTTTATGACAAAAAGAGCCTAATGGTCCAGTGGTAGGTGGCGTGTGAAGTACTTTTAAGGTCTGAGGTTCGAGTCTTGTGCTGCACTGTAGAGTGTTTATTTTTATCACCTGTGCAGTAAGGTGGTAGAGTTTGACTGAAATGCTCTAGAATTTGAATGGAGGAGTAAGTTATGGAGAGAATAGTGGGATTGTGAATGGGTAGAGGAAATCAAGGAGGGATAAGGGGAGGATTTTTAGGAAAAAAAACAAGGAATTAGATAAAGGAGGAGTGTGTGCCATTTGGGGTAGTTCAACCCTTGAGATTTCGGCTAGGGGGTAAAAGTTTGTCATTTTTGGCATTTGGAAAAACTTGTTGTGGTAACATCTAGCGGATTTAGTCTTTAGGTACTAAAGCTTTTCGATTTTGGGTCAATTTTGTGTTCTCCTGTTAGCTTTTGGTGCCAGTTTTTGCTAAGTCTTGGGAAGTACCTTTTGGGTTGCTCACTTTTCTTTTCTACTTTATTCTTTTCTCTTTCCCTCTCCTCCTGTGTCGAATCCTCTCATCTCTCTTTCTCCATTTTTCTTTTCTCTTCTCTACTCATCTATTTTCTTCTTCTCCTCTTCATTCTAGTGCTACAAGTGTTGTCGGCTACGGGTAGGTGTTATATTTTTCACTCTGTTCATTTCTTTCTCTTTTCCTAAAACTGAATACCTTCTTTCGTAATATTTGATTACCGACTGCTAATGCTTTTCTTTCAATGTGCTGCTTCTTGCAGTTTTAGCGTTTTCCTCGAGGAATGGTGCAGTGTAAGCGTTGTTAGTCGTCGAAACCACTCTCTCATCCCTCGATCAAGGTAAGTAGGCTAGTCATCTTTTAAGTGTAGGCCGAATGTTCCTATGGTTCTATAAATGATCATGTGTGGATTTCAACCACAAGATTAAACAATACTGTTTAATGAGGTTAGCTGTATTGCAGGTATCTGTCAAAAAGAGTGAAGTCAATCTTCATCGGTTGTAAAAGCGGGCTAAGCCACTTTTGTCAGTCGAGGCAAGTATTAGTTTAATTTTGGTTAAGGATGTAAAAGAAGGAGATTAACCCTATTGTTAGTGACTAATGGAAAACTTGTATGAATGCAGATTTTGGGTGTTCGTGGATCTTAGTACGTTTTCACAAACAGGTGTGTAATCACCCACTGCAACTCTAGATCGGCGAAAAGCCAAAAAGCCGTAAACATGGCATTTGACACCACACGGGCATGCGATTTGCTCGAGTGGCAGGCCCAACTTGTGACTTATAGGCAAATGACTGAAATACCCTTGAAGAGTAAAACTACCGAAATACCTTTGAACGGTAAAATGACCAAAATACCCTCGAAGGGTAAATGACTGAAATACCCTTGAAGGGTAAAATGATCGAAATGCCCTCGAAGGGTAAAATGATCGAAATACCCTTGAAGGGTAAAATGATCGAAATGCCTTCGAAGGGTAAAATGATCGAAATACCCTAAAAGGTAAAATGACTGAAATAACCTTGAAGGGTCAAATGACCGAAATGCCCTCGAAGGGTAAAATAACTGAAATACCTTTAAAGGGTAAAATGACCAAAATACCTTTAAAGGGTAAAATGACTAAAATGCCCTTGAAAGGTAAAATGATCGAGATACCCCTGAACGGTAAAATGATCGAAATACCCTCATAGGGTAAAAGGAACGAAATACCCCTGAAGAGTGAAATGACTGAAATACCCCCATAAGTTAAAATGACTGTTATACCCTTAGGAGTTGAAATGAGTGTATGACCGATTTGTTCTATGTTATTGATACGATTGTTACTTAGTTAACATACTGCATACACGTCTGATTTATGACATGACATACTGTATGGGGTTGGGATTCTGATATAGGGGAAGTATACTGTACTGGTGGCTTTGCCACATATACTACTCTTGGCGACTTTTTTGTGTTTATCATATTGGTAGCTTTGCGTCACTATTCTTGGCGACTTAATTTGCGATATTGGTGTGTTGGTGGTACGGGGTGGTGTGTTGGCTGGATTGGGATGGGTTGCATTACTGCATTGCACTGATTACTATATTGGGCTAAGGCCCCCACTGTTACTGTATTGGGCTAAGGCCTACACACTGTTACTATAATGGGCTAAAGCCCACACTGTACTGATACTATATAGTGCTCAGGCCTAGACTGATTCTGCTTGATGCATAGTGATTGTCTAGAAGGGGATTACACATTGAGTTTCGTAAACTCACCCTCTCCTTTAACTGTGCAGGTAATCCTCAGCCATAGGCGATTTGGTGTTGTGAGGGACTCGGAGATGGCCACACATTCACTACTTTTCATATTTGCTTTTATTTTAATTTAAATAATAAGTTGGGTTTTGTTTTTGTAAAAAGGCCTTTAAGTTAGTTTAAATTTTTAATTGGGCTTTTGCTTTCATATTTTAAACTGCTAGTTTAGGAAAAGACAAATTTTAAGATAATTATCGGTTTTAAAGACACGAGTTTTAAACAGTAGGATTCAAAAAGCTTTCTTGATTTTAGACTAATTGATTAAATTAATATCAGATAACAAGACAGACATTTCGACTAATTGATTTGCTAGTTAATAATAAAAGGGGGTTTACCACTCAAAAGTAAAAAGGAAAAAATTTTACCAACGAGTTCAGATTTTCGAATGACACTTTAATGTGACACATCGGATTCGACCATAACGTCTAGGCCGGGTCTGGAGTGTTATATTTAGTGGTATCAGAGCCAGGTTGCAAAACTCGGTTGTGGAATGGGTTTCTAAATATCTAGAATTTTTGGAAAACTGTCTTGAATTATTTTTGAAGGTTACAAGTGTGGCACATTGAGTCTCCAACGCCGAATCTGTAAGTTTCTATATACTGTAAACTGCTTAAACTGAAATATATTGAGAGATTACTATAGATAGTAGGACTGTACTGAAACTCTTAAATTAGGGAAAATTGAGACTGTAAGAAAACAGAAACTGTAGGTAGACTCTTGAATTACGAAAACAAACTCTGATTATTGCTTCTCATAAGACATTTGTTAATAACTACTAGAACTACTAACTAATGCATAAAACTTCGTAAACATATTATACGTTATTTGATATGAGCACTAAAAGTACTCGCGGAAGGGGTACTCAAGGTCGTGGTAGAGGTCTAGCGAGTGGTAGGGCTGGGACTACGGCATCGGGCCACATGCCTAATGTTGAGGATAGGGAAGCACCAACTTCACCGGTGACTGAGACAGGATCATTCAATCGAGCGGCTGGGGATGATGCACTATCCTAAGCTATGCTCCATATTTTGAAAAGGGTCGCAGGGACCAGTACAAGTGCTGTGGGCCGTGGGTCAATTTTAAAATAACTCCGGTCGAATGAAGTAGAAATTTTCAGCGGTATTTTCGGAGTAGCCCCTAATGTGGCTGAATACTAGTTGGAAGCCACGAAAAGAAAAATGGATGATCTTGACTGTATTTCTGAGCAAAAGCTAAAAGGTGCAGTGTCTTTACTACGAGACGAGGCCTATCAGTGGTGGCTTACCGTGAGAGAGGGTACTCAGGCCGATCGGTTAACATGGGATTTCTTTAAGTCGACTATTCAAGGAAAGTATGTGTGCGCAAGTTATGTGGACACCCGAAGAAAGGAATTTTTCAGCTTGACCCAAGGGAAAAAGACTGTGGCAAAATATGAGGCAGAGTTCCTGCGACTGAGTCACTATGCATGTGGGATAGTGGCAACTGAGTATGAACTCTATGTGAGATTTGAGGATGGCCTTCGAGATGAGTTACAAGTCCTGATAGCTCCATAGAGGGAGTAAGATTTTTCTACTCTAATTGAAAAAGGAAAAAATCACCGAGGATGTGAGGCACTCTAAGCGCTAGAACTGTGAGAAAGATAGGGGCAGGTATAGGAAGGATTCAGAGCCCTCAAGTTCTTTTGGAAGGACTAAAAAGAAGGTCAAGTTTTATAGGCCAGTCTGAGCTGGGGTTACTGTTGCTAGACTATAGCCTTGTGCTGACTGTGGGAAACATCATCTGGGTGAGTGTTGGAAGAAGATTGGGGCATGTTTCAGATGTGGGTCTAAGGAGTATCAAGTTAAGGATTGTCCCCAGAGGCCTACTCAAATGCAAGTTGTAGGTCAGGGTTTTGTTCAGCTAGTGAAAGGTGGTCAGCAGCCACCGAGAGTCCGTGGACAGGTTAGAGGTGGAATTGGTGTAGGACGAAGTCGTGGAACGTTAGGGGAAGGTGTTGCTAACAGTGAGGCGAGGTAGCCAGCACTGATTTATGCTGCTCGTCGCCTAGAGGATGGTGACGCTCCAGATGTTATAACTGGTACGTTCATAATTGATATAGGGTCTACGCGTTCATACATTGCATGCATTGTGCCTAGCACCTTGGGTATAATGTGTGAGAGTATTGTTAAAGAGATGACTGTGTTAAGTCCAATAGGACAACCGGTAAGAGTAAACAAGTTGGTCAGAGCTATGCCCCTAGAGGTTCAAGGAGTTATATTTCTAGCAGATTTGATGGAACTATCTTTTGGTGAATTCGCCCTAATCTTGGGGATGGATTGGTTGGTTAATCATCGTGCAAGTTTGGATTGTGCTGCTAAGCGTATGGTATTAAAAACTATTGAGGATGGGGAGATGGCTATGATTGGGGAGCGAAGGGATTTTCTGTCTAATGTGATTTCTGCATTAATGGTAGAAAAACTGGTTCGCAAGGGTTGTGAAGCGTTTCTAGCTTATATTGGTGCATCTAATTCTGAGGGTCCTTCTGTTGGGGATGTCAGAACTGTTAAAGATGTTTTCGATGTTTTTCCTGATGAGCTCCTTGGGTTACCTCCGAGCTGCAAAGTAGAATTTGGAATTGAGCTTCTACCAGGAACGGCTCCAGTGTCTATCGCCCCTTATAGGATGGCACCGAAGAAACTGGTAGAGTTAAAAGCTCAAATCCAAGAACCGTTGGATCAAGGATTCATTCGACCTAATGTGTCTTCGTGGGGAGCACCAGTGTTGTTCGTAAAGAAAAAGGATGGGATCGTGCGCATGTGCATTGACTATCGACAATTGAATAAACTTACTATCAAGAATAAGTATCCCTTATTGAGGATAGATGATTTATTTGATTAGTTACAAAGAGCATCGATTTTCTCCAAAATAGATCTTCGTTCTGAGTACCATCAGTTGAAAGTTAAGGAGGTTGATGTGTATAAGACTGTGTTTAGGACTTGTTATGGTCATTACGAGTTCCTAGTGATGCTGTTTGGGCTGACGAATGCACCAGCTACCTATATGGACCTAATGAACCGAGTATTCCAGCCCTATTTGGATCGGTTTGTGGTGGTCTTTATAGATGATATCTTGGTGTATTCGAGAATCGAGGATGAACATGATGCTCATCTTTGAACTGTTTTACAGATTTTAAGGGAGAAGTAGCTATCTGCTAAGTTCAGTAAGTGTGAGTTCTGGCTGCGAAAAGTGACATTTCTGGGTCACGTGGTGTCTGCCGAGGGGATTAGGGTTGACCCTCAAAAAATTGAAGCTGTACTGGAATGGAAACCACCTAAGACTGTATCTGAGATTCGAAGTTTTCTAGGTCTGGCAGGGTATTACAGATGTTTTGTTGAGGGGTTTTCCTTGATTGATACGCCTCTAACTAAGTTGCTTCGAAAAGGGGTACCGTTTAATTGGATGATAAACAGTAAGAAAGTTTTGAGAAATTGAAGAAAGTTCTAACTGAGGCCCCTATCTTAATACAGCCAGAGTCTGGGAAGGAATTCACTATCTACGGTGATGCATCACACGCTGGTTTGGGTTGTGTGCTAATGCAGTTGGGTAAGGTGGTTGCTTATGCATCTCGTTAGCTTAAGCCTCACGAGGTGAATTAGCCTACTCATGACTTAGATTTAGTTCAGGTGGTATTCGAACTGAAAATTTGGAGGCATTATCTCTACGGTGAGAAGTGTACTATTTACACAGATCACAAGAGTCTTAAGTACCTCCTCACTCAGAAGGTGTTGAATCTTAGGCAGCGAAGATGGATAGAGCTGCTTAAGGACTATGATTGCTCAATTGACTACCATCCTGGTAAGGCTAACGTGGTAGCAGACACACTGAGCTGTAGGGCTGTATCTGATTTGAAAGCGATGTTTGCTCGTCTCAGCTTGTTTGATGATGGTAGCTTGTTGGCTGAGCTACAAGTTAGATCGATGTGGATTGAACAAATTAAGGGTAAACAGTTGTTGGATGAGTCACTGGTTCCTCGTTTCCGTTAGGTTGAGAATGGGGAAACTTCAGATTTTGGGTTGAATAGTAAAGGAGTATTGTGTTTCCGTGGGAGTGTCTATGTACCGAGGGATAATGATTTGAGGTAGTCTATTCTACGAGAGGCGTATAGTTGTCCTTTTGCTATGCATCCTGGTGGGGATAAAATGTACCATGACCTTCGTGAGTTATATTGGTGGCCTGGTCTTAAACGTGAAGTTACTGATTTTGTGGGTAAATGTTTAACTTGTCAGCAAGTGAAGGCTGAACATCAGTTACCTTTAGGATTACTACAGCCAGTTAAGATTCAACTTTGGAAGTGGAAGAGAGTAACCATGGATTTCATGAGTAGGCTGCCCTTAACGCCTACCAAGAAGGATTCGGTATGGGTTATTGTAGATCGATTGACTAAATCTGCTCATTTCATACTAGTCCGTACTGATTACTCTTTACAGAAGTTGGCTAAACTGTATGTCGCTGAGATTGTAAGACTGCTTGGGGTACCAGTTTCAAATTATATCAGATAGAGATCCTTGCTTTACGTCTCAGTTTTGGAAGAAATTACATGAGGCTTTGGGTTCGAGACTGGACTTTAGTACTGCGTTTCATCCCCAGACTGATGGTCAGTCAAAGAGGGTGATTCAGATATTAGAGGATATGTTAAAGTGTTGTATAATGGATTTCCGAGGCAACTGGGAAGATTATTTGCTGCTAGCAGAGTTTGCATATAATAATAGCTACCAGTCCAGTATTCAAATGGAACCATACAAGGCGTTATATGGTCGTAGGTGTCGTACTCCTACCTGTTGGACTAAGCTAGGCGAGCGGTGAATTCTGGGGCCAGAATTAGTTTCTAATACCGAAGAGAAGGTAAAACTGATTCGAGACCGGTTGAAGGTAGCATCTGATAGGCTGAAGTCTTATGCGGATCTTAAACACCGAGAGATTGAGTATTCTATGGGGCATTACGTTTTTCACAAGGTTTGCCTATGGAAAAAGATACTGAGGTTTGGTCGAAAAGCTAAGCTTAACCCTAGGTTCATTGGGCCTTACCGTATACTGAAGCATGTGGGATCGGTTGCATATCAACTTGAGTTGCCTCCAAAGTTTGACCGGATTCACGATGTGTTCCACGTCTCCATGTTAAGGCATCATCGCTCTGATCCCACACACATAGTACCAGTTGAGGAGATCAAATTTGGGACAGATCTGACCTTCTAAGAGGAGTCAGTGCAGATATTGGACCATGAGGTTAAAGTACTAAGGAGGAAATCTATTCCTTTTGTCAAGGTGATTTAGTGTAACCATAGTTCAGAAGAAGCCACGTGGGAACCCGAAGAGGCGATGCGACATCAATACCCTCACCTATTTTGACCAGGTAAATTTCGAGGCCGAAATTTTATTAAGGGGGATAGAGTTGTCACGCCCCAAAATTCAAGTACTTAATTTTTGCATGATTTGTCACAAATTGCTTGTTTGTTATAATGGTTAAGTAATTTGGGTATGTTTGGGAGTGTTTGAGGAGCCTGGGTTCAAGTCTTGGCCTTGGCAGAATTTTTAGTTTTTCCCTTAATTGAATCTGGACACTGGCACATAGGCTTTATAAATTTTAGTGCTTGTTTTATGACAAAAAGAGCCTAATGGTCCAGTGGTAGGTGGCGTGTAAAGTACTCTTAAGGTTTGAGGTTCGAGTCTTGTGCTTCACTGTGGAGTGTTTATTTTTTTACCTGTGCAGTGAGGTGGTAGAGTTTGACTGAAATGCTCTGGAATTTGAATAGAGGTGTGAGTCATAGAGAGAATAGTGGGATTGTGATTGGGTGGAGGAAATCAATGAGGGATAAGGGGAGGATTTTTAGGAGAAAATCAAGGAGTTTGAGAAGGGGGGAGTGCGTACCATTTGGGGTAGTTCAACCCTTGAGATTTCGACTACGGGGTAAAAGTTTGTCATTGTCGGCATTTGGAAGAACGTGTTGGGGTAACATCTGGCGAATTTAGTCTTTAGGTACTACAGATTTTTTATTTTGGGTCAGTTTCGTGTTCTCCTGTTAGCTTTTGGTACCGATTTTTGCTAAGTCTTGGGAAGTACCTTTTAGGTTGCTTACTTTTCTTTTCTTCTCTATTCTTTTCTCTTTCCCTCTCCTCTTGTGTCGAATCCTCTCATCTCTCTTTCTCTTTTTTTCTTTTCTCTTCTTTACTCATCTCTTTTCTTCTTCTCCTCTTCATTCTAGTGTTACAAGTGTTGTCGACTACCGGTAACTGTTATACTTTTCATTCTATTCATTTCTTTCTATTTTCCTAAAACCAAATACCTTCCTTCATAATATTTGATTACCGACTGCTGATGTTTTTCTCTCAATGGGCTGCTTCTTGCGATTTTAGAGTTTTCCTCGAGGAGTGGTGCAGTGTAAGCGTTGTTAGTCGTCGAAACCACTCTCTCATCCCTCGATCAAGATAAGTAGGCTAGTCATCTTTTAAGTGTAGGTCGAATGTTCCTATGGTTCTATAAATGATCATGTGTGGATTCCAACCACATGATTAAACAATACTGTTTAATGAGGTTCGCTGTATTGCAGATATCCGTAAAAAAGAGTGAAGTCAATCTTCATCAGTTGTAAAAGTGGGCTAAGCCACTTTTGTCAGTCGAGGCAAGTATTAGTTTAATTTTGGTTAAGGATGTAAAAGAAGGAGATTAACCCTATTGTTAGTGACTAATGGAAAACTTGTAGGAATGCATATTTTAGGTGTTCGTGGATCTTAGTACGTTTTCACAAACAGGTGTATAATCACCCACTGTAACTGTAGATCAGCGAAAAGCCAAAAAGCCGTAAACACAGCATTTGAGACCACACGAGCGTGCGATCGCTCGAGTGGCAAGCCCAACTTGCGACTCATGGGCAAATGATCGAAATACCTTCGAAGGATAAAATGACCGAAATACCCTTGAAGGGTAAATTGATCAAAATACCCTTGAAGGGTAAAATGACCGAAAACTTTCAAAGGGTAAAATTATTAAAATGCCCTCGAAGGGTAAAATGACAGAAATACCCTTAAAGGTTAAAATGACCGAAATGCCCTCGAAGGCTAAAATGATCGAAATTCCCTCGAAGAGTAAAATGATAGAAATACCCCTGAAGGGTAAAATGACAAAAATACCCTTGGAGGGTAAAATGATCGAAATGACCTCGAAGGGTAAAATGACTGAAATACCCTTGAAAGGTAAAATGACTGAAATACCCTTCAAGGGTAAAATGATTGAAATGCCCTCGAAGGGTAAAATGAATGAAATACCCTCATAAGATAAAATGATTGTTAAACCCCTAGGAGTTGAAATGAGTGTATAACTGATTTGTTCTGTTATTTATATGACTGTTACTGAGTTAACATACTACATACACGTATGATTTATGACATGACATACTGCATGGGGTTGGGATTCTAATATAGGGGAAGTTTACTGTACTGGTGGCTTTGCCACATATACTGTTACAGGCAGCTTTGTATCATTACTATTACTGGCAACTTTGCTACGTCACTATTTCTGGCAGCTTGGCTGTGATATTGGTGTATTGGCTGGGTGTGTCGATTTTATCCCCACATGGTGTGTTGGTGGTATGAAGTGGTGTGTTGGCTGGATTGGGATGGGTTACATTACTGCATTGCACTGATTACTGTATTGGGCTAAGGGCCCCATGTTACTGTATTGGGCAAAGGCCCACAGACTGTTACTATATTGGGCTAAGGCCCACACTGTACTGATACTGTATAGGACTTAGGCCCAGACTAATTCTGTATGATGCATAGTGATTGTCGAGAAGAGGATTACACACTGAGTTTCATAAACTCACCCTCTCCTTTAACTGCGCAGGTAATCCTCAGCCATAGGCGATTCAATGCTGCGAGGGACTCGGAGATGGCCACACATTCATTGCTTTTCATATTTGCTTTTATTTTAATTTAAATAATAAGTTGGGTTTTGTTTTTTTAAAAAGGCCTTTAAGTTGGTTAAATTTTTAATTAGGCTTTTGCTTTCATATTTTAAACTGTTAGTTTAGGAAAAGAAAAATTTTAAAATAATTACCGTTTTCAAAGACACGAGTTTTAAACAGTAGGATTCAAAAAGCTTTCACGATTTTAGACTAATTGATTAAATTAATATTAGATAACAAGACAGACGTTTCGACTAATTGATTTGCTAGTTAATAATAAAAGGGGGTTTACCACTAAGAAGCAAAAAGGAAAAAAAATTTACCAACGAGTTCAAATTTTTGATGACACTTTGATGTGACACATCAGATTCGACCATAATGTCTAGGCCGGGTTTGGGGTGTAACAATTTAGCTTTTATCTGTCGATACACAAATCCTTTCAATTTCACTACATATGTTTCTTTAATTAATTAACTATAGTGTTCTTATGTATTTAATTTATCCCTTTTATGATATAACATATAATTTAATGGAGTTCATGGAGTAATAACCGCACTTGAGTATCATTAGTTAGTCTACTAACTTAATTTAGCCATTTCTTGTACACACTCGGCCTTGTTCATGTAAAATAATACAGTTGAACTAAGTTCAATTCCAATATTCAAATTAAGCAATCTAATATTTACACGACACAACTAATAATGATAGAATATACTTTAAATATTCCAACATTTCTAAGTTTCCTTCCTAGCCTTGGTAAAATACCATTTTGGCTTAAATGTCAAATTTACTTCTAATGGGTAGCCTTTAAACTTGCTTAGACATACACTTATCAATTTCAACTACAACTTCACTTCACTTCTTAATATACTTCTAGTTTTCTATATTCAAACATAACAAATTTCTACTTTAAAAATTAGCCCCCTAACCTTTTACTCTTAAGTTGTATGCTCTCCTTTCATGAGTCCTACTAGTTCCAACGATTACCAAAGTATCTCCCTCTGCAATGGAAACAACCAAGCATGTAATTAGAATAATAATTCATTAACAATTAGAAGATCGAGCTAAAAGAGAGAATTAAAAAAGCTCACAATTGTACATAAATTTAGCACTTTTCCTCCCTTTGGTCATTCACTAAGTAAATGATTTCACCAACTTGATCAACTTCTAAACTTTTTCCTTTCTTTCCTCAAAATTGAACAAAGTAAATGCAACAAGTCTTTGAACCCTTTACAACTAGTCAAAGACAAACATGTTAGTCAGACTTTTGTAATCAAATTAAGATGACACCAACCTTTATTTCTTGTCTTATAACAGTGTTAAAACACCTAGCATTATCATGCACTAACCTTTCCAATTAACCATTTAGGGTATGCTTGGTTGGGTGAGAAAGTGGAAGGATGGAATGAGAGAGTGGAAAAGTGGAACGAAAATAAATTTAGAGTGTGATTGGTAGTGAAGAAAAGTGACAGGAAAGAAAATAGGAGGAATGATCATTTTCAATCCTTATGCAAAAAAATCAATCATTCCAAATTGAAATTATGAGACGATAGAAAATGAGAGAGATGTGTATGTTAGTCCAAAACTATGCATTTTTAAATGTTTTATTTTCTTTCCTTTAATTTTTAAACTTTACTGAGCAATAGATGGAAATAAAACTATTTTTCTTTCCATTTTTCCATCCTTCCTACCAAACACACCTATGGAAAGAAAAATCATATTTTTCATCTTCCTATTTTTCTATCCTTTGATTTTCCATCTTTCCAGTTTTCTTTCCATATACTAAGCAAAGCCTTAAGTAAACTTAAATTGGACCATCACTTACCGTTCACTATTGTACCACCCTACTCAACGAAGCCTTAGCGTCTGGATATTGCTTAAGGAAATAAGACGGATGAGATAAGTTTTGAATATGTATAGTTTTAGAACTAGAATAAGTATCAGAATCCTTTTGTGCACGCCTATGACGCCTTGATGATTGGCAAACACTAGTTTGGCACATAATGATCAAAAATTGTGTCAGGTAAAGAAAGATTTGCCCAAAAGCTTTGATGGCACATAGAGTGGGCATACTCCAATATGGATAAGGGAATCAATATTTATGATGCGAGTTTACATCTGTAGTGAAGAGTATCGTATAAGGTTGGCTTTGAGCTAGTCAGGACAAAAGGAACTATACTCAGGAACCAACCAAATGAGAACTAAGATAGTTAAGGACCTAATGACTGATATGACGTTTAACAAGTTTCAATAAACACTTGGTTTGAGTTTAGTGTTTAAGATAGGTTAAGGAAAAAATATCTTCTCTCTTCCTTTTCTTGAGATGGTAGGACTAGAAGAGAGGCGAGGTACTCCTCTAAGCTATGTCTAACACCACGATGTTTGAACAAGACTTCTTTAAAATTAGGGTAACGCCCGATAATTAGGCAAGCTTTGAATTTAATAGGTAAAGTAAATGTTACTTCAAATGGTGAAGTTTTGTGGACCCTACTAATGCTCTTGGCATGATAAGTGGGCGTGTAACCAATAATAGATTATGGCGAGAAACTACCTAAGAAAGGAATAAGCCATTAGGAAAAAGAGTCCAGTAAGGTATTGAGGAAACCTGGATAATAGGGTCATAACCAAGAAGGCATGGCGTGCCAAGTGTGATTAGTTAATATACCAACTACACTCTAATGAAATGCCTAAGGACAAAGGATGGATTAAGGCCTAAGGGTATGTTATGAAAATATATGTATTCCTATACAAATCTTTTTATAGTTTTCAAACATTTATTTGGTGGATTCTAAGAACTGGGATGCGTGTCAAATATCCATAGGGACAAAGGTAAAATATCAAGGTAATTGGGTAAAAAATATGGAACCTTTCTCCTTTTTCTTCAAGAAGTAATCTCTATTCATAAAAGGGGAGAAATGAATAAAAATCTTATCATTGTTCAAGCTAATTTGAATATATGAATCTAGGCTTGGAGATGCCTCTTGTTAAGGTAAGATCTGCAACCTTACATACTAAACTATTAAAAACCAACTCGATTTAGCTGGGAAAAGTGAGTGGGGTAAAGTCTTATTTAGAGATTTCTGATGTTCAAAGTGAAAGAAAATGAGTTAAACGTATAGATCTTGATGAGTTCTCATGGTCACTCAATTAAGGGATATTGATCTACTCGATAGAAGCTCGGATCTGATGTTTAGAGCTAAAAAAGATGAAAGTCAGGTGACTCTTAAGTTGACTCCAGTAAATGTATTATGCATCTAAGAACTTCTATGAAAATAAGCTAAAATGCATGATGTGATGATTCTGTGTGAAATGTATGCATGAGGAAGTTGCATGACTAATTCATATGGAAAATGGTTAATATGTTTGAAGTAGTAAAGTGTGTATATGTATGTTTTGATGACATGAACAAGTTTGTTATGAAAGAGTATATTATGAGTAAGTCTATGCACAAAGTTTAAAGGAATGGGTTACATGTTTGTAAGCATGAACGTGTCTGTCATGAAGAAGTTTAAAAGAAATAAGTCTATCAAGCATAAGTGTGCATAAAGTGTCTGTGTCTGTCTCCAGAGTCATCTAAAGGGTCCGTTAGGACTAAAAGAATGAATATCTAAAAGGAAAAATCAATAGTACTTTAAAGACCATATAGTGTAAGACCTTGGTTGGGCCACGACATCATATGGAATATGTAAAGGACGATTGGGTGAGTACTAGTGACGAGGGGTAAACTTCACGACGATGAGTATAGGTGAATCGCTATCATCCAAACACTAATTACCATATAACTGAGCCTTTGCGGCTATCTCTAAAAGGACGCATTTGTGGCTATCTTAGTTAAAAGTGAGCCTTTATGGTTATATCTGTTAAAGAGGTGCCTTTGTCACAGTTTCCATAAGAAATCCTTGTGGCGGTCTCTATTATAAGAAAGTCTTTCTGGCGATCTCTTTTATAAGAAAATTTTTGTGGCTATCTCTCTTAAAGGAATGTCTGGTGGTAAACTCTTCTAAAAAGTAACGCCTTCGTGGCAAAATCTAAAAAATGGTATTCATGATGACCATCTAAAGACAATGCCTTTGGGTGGACACCGAGCGAATGGTGAACTTCATATAGTTACAATAGATGGATAGAAAAGATAGGGTACGCCAGAGTACGTGGCAAAGTAAAGATATGAGTTCAAAAGAAGAATAGAAAGTGTATTAAAGTAAGAAAGATATAGCAAATTCAAAAATAAGTATTGGGTGTAGTCTACCCCACCCGAAGACAATGATAAGGCTAGTGAGTATGGAACCTGTGTCACCCCAAACCTGACTAGGACGAAACGACCCAAATCCAAAGCAACACAATAGCCACCGAAGTGACTCTCTAGCTCAGGACCACCCAAAACACACCCCAACCTTATAACACCTCAATTCTAACTAATTTACTATCTAATTTTAATGGGGAAGTGATTTTGTGAACCATTTTAAAACTATTTCTAATTATTTCACCCTAAGGGTATTTTTTAAGTTCAATTTGGATCTTAACTTATTCAACTAATTACCATAATTATTGATGAATTCTTGATCAATTGATTTTTAATTAGCTTAATTTACATTAAGTGCATCCTATGCCTTGACAATTTATTTTCGTTCCAATTTAACAATTTAATGTTATTTTTGAGCCATGGTGCAAGACAGGGACATTTGGATGTTTCGAATGGACTCAATTTGGAATCTAATTTTCACGAATGAAGCTGTTGGATAAGGATGATCGTATGTTGATTTTGGAGATTAAAATTGACTTGGTAGAATGTAAACCCGAATTAACCACGAACACCGTGAATATACGAGCAAAAGTAGGCCAATTTGGAGGTGCTGCCATTGTGAAACCAGTCAGCAAGGGAATCATTTTTAATTCTTGAATTTCCCTTCTTTCTAGTGGTGACCGACTTTAATTAAACAAGGGGACCCAATACAGCCTTGAGAAGTTAAATTTAAGTGAAACAATAGTGAGCTGGAGCTAATTTTGTGCGACGAGATGAGCAAAAATCAAGGGATCAGATCAGATTTTGATTTTTGATTTACTGGAGGCTAATTTTATTGCATAAAAAGAGGAGAAGAGGCCGCAGGCCAAAGAAGGAAAGAATTGCAGGGATAGTTTGTGTTACTCAATCCAGAAATTCCTCTAATTGAACCAGCAAGTGCCGATCAAGCAGCTGGAAAACAATCCAAAAGTTCAGCTAGTTGAGAGGAAGAAAGCTCGACAATTAAAGTAGGATTTCTATACAAGATTGGTTCGAAATTCATGTTGTTTTCAATTAAGTCTTGTTCTGTTTTACTTGCTATGAGTGGCTGAATTACTCTTGCTTAGTTAGACACTCATGAAGCTAGGTACAAGTTGATTCAAAGACATATTTTGTTCTGAATTCAAATTCAGTATTCCTTAATTTTTTGTTCTTATCGTTCAAGGATTTTTCTAAATCAATTGGATTGATCACCTAATTAATTTAGGAATTTTCTTACAATCATTTAAGTACAAATTGAGCAATCAATTTTTTTAATTTTTCTTAGAGTTGGTGATGACTAATTGGCCAGCAGCTAATTAAAACAATTACGGATTTAATTTTATAGGGGCCGCTGGAGGATTTTCTATGTTTAATGCTAGGTGAAGTCTCTAAAATACTAAATGCACCTTCAATTAGTCGACAAGAGATAATTGAGGGTAGGTATTCAGTTATGAACGTTCTCTAATTGGATTAAAATTACTGGAGATAGGAAGTCACTTCGTAAGTGATTTTTCAGCCTTGCTGCCGAATTAGTCTACTAGGATGATTTAAGGTCGCAAATGACTTGTGCTTGGCGGATTAAGGAGTCAATAACTAAGCATTCTTTCTCTCTATTTGATTAATAATTTCAAGCATTCCTAATTCGAATTTACTTTCGTTCATTACTTTAGTTTTTTGAAACATTGAAACAAGAACACCCGCCTTTTTTCTTGCATGCGTGTGTGTGGTTTACATTAGTTTAATTTCAATTCTCCTCAAAAAGATTTAACACGAGCTTCTTCGTGGGACGATTCCCTATTTATCCTATATTACCAGTTAATATTGGTCGAGTAGAGGATTTAATTCGGTGGAAGTAATGATAGCTACCAGTATTTTGGTCAATTTACCATTTAGAGTTAAACAGTCAAGTTTTTAGTTGTAAATGATTACCAACCTTATTTTAGTCAATTTATACAAGCCCTAAAAATTTTAGCTTCAATCGAGTTCATTTACTAAGTCTAATTATTATTTTACTAAAAAGAACTAAAACTTAAATTTTATAAACTTTTAATACATTACCCAAAATATTATATAAGAATATTTCTACCAAATGTTAACACTCCCAAGTCTAATTCAAAAATATTATTTATTTTCCCTATCATTAGAGGCTTCAATTAATGTAATCAAGTTTTAGGACTAAATTATAATTTAAAAAAACTAGGATACTAAATTACAAAATTTAAAAAAATCAGACACAAAAGAACCACACGGGCATGTTCGGTGCTCGTGTGTCCTTAAATCCCTGTGTTCGAATCGTGAAAAAATTTGACGATGTTTGCACATGCCCCTGTCAAATTTCCACACGTTTGTGTCCCATTTCAACACGCCCGGGTTCCACCACCAACACGCCCGTGTCTAATGGCACACGCCCGTGTGTAGACCACTACAGATTTTCTCTTCTTTTTTTTGTCAAAAATTCATTTTAATTACCCAAACCATACTTAGAAATAATCAATTATATCACACAAAGTGCATACCTTAGCCACAAGCATTCCACTCCTTGGCATGCTACAACTAAACTATGTTAGTATAAAATACATGCTTCAAACACCATGTTTTTAATCACCATATGAACTCTCATCAACATATCATAAACCACACAACAATTAAGCATAAAAATAAAGCATTAAAGTAATTATAACATCACCAAAATAAATGTCCAAATATTGAATTAAACCTAGTCCCAATAAGTGCCACAATGCCCCCTATTATTTCTAAAGAAGAATCTTTAAGCTACTATCAAGCCTTAATCTTGGATCGGCCTTGCGCTTGCTCCTCAACTCCTCAAGCCAAAAAAGTCTTAATCTATTTGGGTGTTCCGTTTGACTGAACAGCACTTGTGTTGAGTATTCTGTTGTACTTGGTGTGATCTAACTGTTACGTGTGTTGGGGTGTTGGTTCCGTGTTTGGTTTTTGTTTCTACATATAGTTGTAAATGTGTTTTGCTATTGAATTGCCATCTAGGGTCCTCTTCTGGAATCTATTATTAGTCTCTGAGGTTCTCTTCTGGAACCTGTTCTTAGTCGTTTTGAACTCACATTGAGCTCGTGTATCTCACCCCCTTTAGTGTTTCCCCTTGCAAGTACACTTCTATTTTGTATAGTTGGACTCAGTATGCGGAGGTCTCAGACAGTCTCAGTCAAAAATAATTTATCAATTATCTTTTTAGTTTTCATTTTGATTTACCGTTTTAGTCTACATGATTTTATAAAAAATTGTACTACAAGTTCTGTTTGGAATTTTTCGCACGCAAATTTTATTTTTATATTAAACTTAGTTGTAATTTTTCTGAATGAATAGTAAACGAATAAATGTTTTTGATTCGTTGTGACAACTTTTTTTTGTAAAATTTTTCATCGATCACTTCAGTGGTCAATATGGCCTCTGGAATTCAGTCTAAACTTCTAGGCCAGATTTTGGGGCATTACATTTAGTGGTATCAGAGCCAGGTTTACAAAAAATCAGCCTGTATTTTTACGTATCCGTGTGCGCACGTGCTTGTTTTGAAAAAAAATTTGAGAAACTTTACCACAGTAAGTGGAAATGATTAGTGTTTTGGAAATGTTTTACGAAAAAAATTGTCTAAGACTCCGATGCTGGTCCGGGTGGAAATTCGAAATTGTAAGATTAGAAATGTAGATTCTTGTATTTAAATTGTGTTCGTGTTCTGAAAATGTAGATATTCTAAGTTAGCGACAAGACGGATATGGATTGTGAAGGTAAGTGAGATCGCGAGGAGTCGTCTGCTTCTCTGGGATGTGTGTCTTTTCAACAGTCAGAAGTCAGTGCAATTCTGCCAACATCGGGTAGCGATAACCCGGAGCTTGGTACTAAGACATTGACTCAGGTAGTGAGGGAAGTACTAGAGAAAGTGTTTGAGGCTAGGTTAGAGAGGACTAGAGAAGTGCTTCAAGCTAAGTGCGTAGATTATGGGAAGGAAAGAGATGGCAGCCTTTCGAGGTTGGAGCCTCGGTCTGTGAAGCATGTTAGAACGCATTTGAGTGGCAATAGCGGTTTTGCGGAGGGTGTCGATAGTGGGGCGAGTACTCTGTTTTCTGAGCACTGTAAGAAGCACCATCCGGGTAATTGCTGGAATAAGGCAGAAGCATGTTTTCGATGCGGGTCCATGGAACATCGGGTCCCGGAGTGTCCTCGATGACTTTGAGACAGATATGGTTATGAATGTTCGATGTTTTGATTAGATCATGGTAATTGTGTCTGATAGAATAAATGAGTATCTGCTTCAATGGCTAAGTGTTTTGGGTGTAGTTACCCGAGTATCCGAGTTAAGTTACTAGTTCGTCAGGCTAACTGTGAATGGAATTTATAAAATTATTTTAATGTTAAAGGCTAATGTATAGTCAAGATATTAGTAAGTGTTAAATGTTCAATGTTCAATGAATTACTTGATCATATGTTAGTATCATTATATTGATGACTATTCAGTTAAAGGTATATGTTTATGTACATATATAAATCAGTTTGGGTTGAATTATTGTACTAAAGGAAGCATATGCTGAATCATTTTCAATACTAATCCTATAAGTGGTTCGTAAATGTATAACAGGTATGATTAATTCATTCATTTAGATTTAATCTTGCCTAGATGACATGTTTATAGGAAAGTTTGAGACGAATGATGAATTACAGAATGGTTATTAGTTAAATGTGAAAGAGTTATGTTTAAGTGCACTAGCTTGTGGTTATGGTTGATGTTTATGCTTATGTCTTGTGAGTTATGCAAATGAAACGAGTGAGATTAGATATGGAAATGATAAGTTCATAAATGTGACAAAATATTATGAAATAAAAAGGATTGTTGAGTTAAAGTACTTACTTGTAAAGAAGGAATTTACTTATGATATATGTGAATTTACTTATGTCATGAATAGATATACTGATTCGTGAATTGATACGCAATTAAGCTTATGCTAAGTACATGGAATGGTAAGTAAGTAAATGAAATGATTCACTGTTTTAAGAAAAGGTTGATGACTATGTAATTCAGCTTATAAGACTCTATTTTGGTATAAATAGAAAGTATTTGGGATGTTAATGAACCTATTCATTTGTGAGTTGATAGTTATGTAGTTTTATAAATCTTGAAGCACTGGTATAGGTTTATTTCTGACATATAAAGTTCATATTTAAAAATGAAATGTTATGTTTAAAATTTATATGAGCTTACTAAGAATTCATTGCTTATGTGGTTGTCTTTCTCTTACTTTACAGATTATCAGAAGCTCGATCAGTTTGGAAGCTAGTCGGAGATCTATCACACTATCCAATGATTATAATGGTAGATTTTGATGTCTTCATCAACGTTATAATGGCATGTATAGGTGGACTTGTGTTTTATGTTAGTTGATGAGTTTGGCATGTATATGTCATTTTGGTTGATGTAACCTTGGTACATTTGATGCCTACTTGGTGTGTGTTATTTTGAGAAGGGGTTCATCCATGTTTGAATGACCAACTTGGTATGTTTGAATGTGATTTAGGAATGTAGTCATTGTGGTAAGATAGGTATTGAATTAGGTTAGAAATGTCTGGTCGATTAATGGCTAAATTATGCGTATGTTTAAGTATATTTGATAGTTATGATTGAGGTGTCTTTTGGCATATTGGTTGAATGGATAGTTGTCATTTTGATTTAACTACATTATACAAGTTTTAGGTTCAATTTTTGAATTTTTGAAATAGGTACAAATTGTTTGTATGTGTGAGCATGTTTAGAGCGAATGAAATGGCTTGAAAATTGCCTATTTCTTTTCCACACAACCTAAGACACTAGTGTGTGTCTCAGCCGTGTGTAACATACGGTTACGTGACATGATCGTGTGTCCCGTGTTGGTTTTTATAGGTTATATTTTGAGCGTTACACGGCCTGACACACGGGCGTGTGTCTTAGCCGTGTGACCTAAGTAAGAGAGTTACACGGACATGGACACGGGCTGCACCACGGTCGTGTGTCCCTACTTCGAATACCCACACGACCTGAGACATGGTCGTGTGTCTCAATTGTGTGAGTCACACTACCGTGTGACCCCTGTAGTATGAATTTTTCTATCTTTTGTCATGAAGTTCTAAATGTTTTCGATTTAGTCTCGAATCGTTTCTAAAGTGTTTCTAAAGCCTCGAAAAGGGGGCGTTATGCATGTGTTTGAATGGGATATGATGTGTTTTATAAATGATTGTAATTGAATGTTTTATGTTATAAGTTTCTATTAATACTTTGTAACCGTATTTTGGCGACGGATACGGGTTAGTGGTGTTACATTTAGTGGTATCAAAGCTACGATTTAGTTAGTTCTTGGACTGAACGTAGCATGTATGAAGTCTAGAAATACATGCCATTATATAGCCTATAATAGTGTGATATCTCCCGACTCTGATAAGATTTATTTCATTTTAGACAGAGATATTTTCCAACCGAGTTAATTCCAATAATACTGAATGTGATACTCAAGTATCTTAGTAAAAATGTTGCTAAGGATGAGTAGAAACTTATGAAGGTATGAACAAATGTTTATAATGATTATGTTAATGAGGAATGATATGCTATATGTGTATATATTATAGATTAAAATTTTCATCCCTTACGATCTCTACCCCCTCACCCTCAAGGTTTTATACAACGAAATTCACAAGATTTATGTTGGTTAAGCCCACAAGTATGAAATCAAAAATTTTAGTGATTGAATGAATAATAATGTGATCAGAGCTGGGAATGGGTTAACAAGTAAAGAGATTTCTAGAAGGGATAGTAGATTTTTTCTGAAGATCACTCGGGGTACACAATGTCGCTCTTAAGGAAGAGGTTATTCTCAAATAAACGACTAATTCAAGCATGGTATCTAAAGAATGAATTAACCGGAATTTCTTGTGAATTTATTTCCTTAGTGAAACGGGTTAATGTGAGATTATCGATGACTTTAGTAGTCAGTGGGATAATGTTTGAATTGCAAAGATATCTGAATACAGTGGTTATAGTCGAGTAACTTACGGCAATCTCTTCTGGGTATTTTATATGTTCTTTTGCCCTCAGAGGTATATGCAATTGTTCATTTTCAGATGTGATTCTTATTATAAGAGAATTCTAGCTAATCATAATGTTAAACAGAAGTATTGTTAGTCTGGTTGATTAATGATCAACATTTATCTATCGTTCTTTGGCATTCTATTCTATTATGATCAGTAGAAGATTCTATTATGTTGTCTCTGTCACAACTGGTTCCAGTGCGTATGAGCGATATTCTTCTTTTGGATTTTCTCTAAGTTATCATCAATCACTTTATCATTCAATATGGGTTGTATTCTTAGAGATTCAATAGAGTTCTACATCTTGGATTTCGTTATCTCATTTTTCTTCTTGTTCTTAATATTTAATCTATTAAAAATGGTTCATCTATATAGGATATTCATTGTCAGAGATAAATACATCTATTATAGTTGCAATTCCTGGTTCGATCATGGGAACACGGCGTTATAGAACTCAAATTAGAGAGGTGGTATTACTACACTAGCTGTTATTGGGACTGCATTAGGTTTTTCTCTTTGGTCTCTATTTACACTATTGATATTAGAGGTATTGTTCTATCTATACGGTTGCAAAGGTGATTTCATTACAGCACTATGCTTTTAATTCATCTGATGGTGGCAGATTTGGTATGATTTAAAGTTTCAATGTTATTAGTTGAAATAGTTTCATTATATATCTCATTTCTAGCTTTCATGAAAGGGACAGGCAATGAAAAAAGTGTAGATGGTGGAAGATCAAGCTTAAACTTGTATATCAATTCTCATTCCTCGGGTAATCTTAATTTATGTCAACGAGTTCAAATGGGATGTTATGTTTCATTTGAGTTAAGGCAGTTTGTTGAGATCTTTGATTGGTTTTCTGAGGGAATTATGATAGATTATATGTCTGGGTTGTTTTGACAACAAGGACAAAGGATTATTCTGAAATGTTATTATCCAATAGATAAAATTGACTTAGTTGTTTTAATCAGAACGGGTCATTCATTTGAAAGGTAATTTTAGTTATATGCATTTGAGTTATCCGTAGGTTTGGGAGTAAACTTTGCGCATTCATGGGTAAATTGACGAATATATAGAATGAGGGATTCACATTCTAGAAGACTTGATACAAAAATATAACTATTAGATAAGTTATAATCGAGAATCGCCCCATGTTTTCTATGTAAGGGGAACAAATATCAGTTGAAAGTTACACATGCAAACATGTCAGAATCATCAATCAGAGTTTGACAATTCAAGCTTCTCAGTTATGTTCCGTTAGACGATCACTGGGAAATTCTCAGTATTTATACTACTAATGATAAGTTATGACAGGAGAACATCATAGTTGTTCAGTGAAGTTTTGACATAGTATCAAGTTTTTATATGACTTCTGATACGAGTTTCGAAATTGAAATGAATTATGATTGACTTATCCATGAATTACCATTAAGAAGATGACAAAAAGATTCGATGTGATGCCTTTGATCAGGTGAGAAGTTTCGAGGACGAATTTCCGTAAGGAGAGAGAGTTGTAACAGCCTGTTTTTAGTGGTGTCAGAAACAGTGGTTTCGGGGCCACCAAATCTAACAGTTAAGTTCGCAAATATTATTATTTAATATTTATGAGTCAAACATGGTTTTAAAAAGGTTTTTGATATGATTATTTTTGTTATATAAATGATTTAATAAGTTCAAGTGGTAAGACTCTAAGGTCAAGTGGGTTTAGAAAATGAGGTATCGGGACCTCCTTTCTATAAACCCAGTCGTAAATATTTTTATAAATATTTACAGAGTTTCATTAAGGTGGTATTATAGTTTCGTTAAAAAATTTTAACATTTCGATACTTAATTAATTTAAAAGGACTAAATTGTAAAAGATATAAAATTTGATCACTATTTGATTTGAGTGATTAAATGGTTAATTGAATAAAGGAAAAGGGACTTAAATGGTAATTAGACCATTCAAGGTGATAGTGGTCAATAATGGACATGAATTTGATGTTTTATTTAATTATTAACTATGGTTAAAATGGTAATTTGGTAAAATAAAATAAAATAAAATAAAAACAAAAGGTAATTGGTTATCATCTTTTTAGTTTCTTCTTCAAACAACCGAATGTCCATGGAGGTTTTAAGGTAGGTTCGGCCATTGTGGATTCCTATTGCATGGTATGTGATTTTGTCTCAATTTTAAATAATTTTTATATTTTTTAGATCGTTCCAATTAGGTCTAGCTAGCCTGTACCTTCGATTTTAAAACTGTTAAAGACTTTGAATTTTTCCATTGATGAACCTTGTGTTTTTATATGTTAAATGATGAATTATAAACATTAGTTGTTATTTAAAAGTATTTTATTAAGTGATTTTTGATGTATTTGTCGATTAGGGACTAAATTATTAATATAGTAAAAATTCAAGGATTTGTGGTGAAATTGCTACATGAATGGGCTCTATTTGATAGCATAAGCATTCAACTGCACTCAATTTTTGGTAGAAATGGTTAATTTACATGTTTTAGGCTTAGGGACTAAATTGAATAAAAGTGAAACTTTAGGGGTAATTTTTAAAAATATCAAAAATGACTAAATTGCATAAAATATATTATTTTACTGTCTAAATTAATAGATTGAATGAAATTATTAATTTAGATCAAGATCGGATGGAAAATTGAGAATAAAAATTTACCAAAATGCCCTCACACTTTGACATTTCTGCAATTTAGCCAGGTAAGCTCGTAGGTATAGAATTGTAAACACCTATATATATAAATAATGTTAATTCTGATTCAGGAATGCATATACTTATATATGATGTTTAAAATGTGAGCTGAAACTCAAAATATTATAATTGAATATAAGGTGAGAAAGGATTTATTAGAAAACTACTGAATATTTATGAAATATAATATATATGCGATTTCAAGATGATTATGAATTGTTACAGCATGTGTATTGAGAAATATGAAAGTGATTAATAGATGATGTTAATCTTTGTGATGGAACATTGACAATGTGAATGTATGTATTGATATTATATCATGTGTGCGGAAACGATGAAATGCTCTTGAATGATAAATATGTTTAAAGGAAATGGATCACATGAAATGCCTGATTGAATTTAGTAATCACTAGGATGGGTTAGAATGCGCGCTTGTACGGGATTTGCACTTCAGTGCCCCAGTATACACTTCGGTGTCTCTATTCGCTCTACGGTGCCCATTTTTGCACATTTGTGCCCCCGTCTATGATTCGATGCCCCTGTTATGCATCTATGATGCTTTTGGTGCAGTGTATTTACTTGAGTGTCCGAGTCAAGTTACTAGTTCGTCGGGCTAACTGTGAATGGAATTTATAAAATTATTTTAATGTTAAAGGCTAATGTATAGTCAATATATTAGTAAGTGTTAAATGTTCAATGTTCAATGAATTACTTGATCATATGTGAGTATCGTTATATCGATGATTATTTAGTTAATGGTATACGTTTATAGACATATATAAATGATCTGGGTTAAATTATTATAGTACAAGAAGCATACGATGAATCATTTTCACTACTAAGCCTATAAGTGCTTCGTAAATGTATAGCAGATATGATTAATAGATTTAATCTTGTTTAGTGAAGGTAAGTGATTCCATAATGACATGTTTATAGGAAAGTTTGGGATTTATGATAAATTATAGAATGATTATTAGTTAAATGTGACAAAGTTATGTTTAAGTCCACTAGCTTGTGGTTATGGTTGATGTTTATGCTTATGCCTTGTTAGTTATGCAAATGAAACAGGCGAGATTAGATATGCAAATGATAAGTTCATAGATATGACAAAATATGATGAAATGAAAAAGATTGTTGAGTTAAAGGACTTACTTGTAAGAAAGGAATTTACTTATGATATATGTTAATTTACTTATGTCATTAATAGATATCTTGATTCGTGAATTGATACGTAATTAAGCTTATGCTAAGTACATGGAATGGTAAGTAAGTGAATGAAATGGTTCACTGTTTTAAGTAAGTACGTATTATGGAATAAATGGAAAGTAATTGGGATGTTAATGAACCTATTCATTTGTGATTTGATAGTTATATAGTTTGATAAATCTTGAAGCATTGGTATAGGTTTATTTATGACTTATAAATTTCATATTTAAAAATGGAATCTTATTTTTAAAATTTATACAAGCTTACTAAGCATTCATTGCTTATGTGATTGTCTTTCTCTTACTTTACTGATTATTGGAGGCTCGATCGGTTTGGAAGCTAGTCGAAGATCTATCAAACTGTCCAACGATTATAATGGTAGATTTTGATGTCTTGATCAACATTATAATGGCATGTACAGGTGGACTTGTGTTTTATGCTAGTTGATGAGTTTGGCATGTATATGTCATTTTGGTTGATGTAGTCTTGGTACCTTTGATGCCTATTTGGTGTGTGTTATTTTGATAAGGGGTTAATGCATGTTTGACTAAGTAACTTGGTATGTTTGAATGTGATTTTGGCATGTGGTCATTGTGTTAAGATTGGTATTAAATATGGTTAGGAATGTATAGTTGATGAATGGCTCAATTATGTGTATGGTTAAGTATATATGGTCGTTGTGATTGAGGTGTGTTTTTACGTATTGATTATATGGATAGTTATCATTTTGATTTAACTACATTATCTTGTTTTAGGTACCGTTTTTGAATGTTTGAAATAGGTACAAATGGTTTGTATGTGTGAGCATTTTTAGAGCGAATGAAATGGCTTGAATATGGCCTATTTCTTATCCACACGACCTTAGACACGGGCATGTGTCTCAGCCGTGTGTGACACATGGTTATGCATCACAGCCGTGTGTCCCCTGTAGGTTTTATAAGGTTGCCTTTCGAGCATTACACGGCCTGGAACATAGGCCTGTGGCTCGGCCGTGTGACCCAAGTCAGAGAGTTACACGGGTTAGGGGTGTTTCATTTAGTGGTATTAGAGCTGCGGTTTAGTCAGTTCTCAGACTGAACGTAGCGTGTATGGAGTCAAGAAATACATGCCATTATATAGGTTGTGATAGTGTGATATCTCCCGACTCTAATGAGATTTATTTCATTTTAGAAAAAGATATTTTTCAATCGAGATAATTCTGATAATGTTGAATGTGATACTTAAGTATCTGAGTAAAAATGTTTTTAAGGATGAATAGAAACTTATGAAGGTACGAATAAATGTTTATGATGATTATGTTAACGAGGAATGCTATGCTATGTGTGTATATATGTAAATGTCAAATTTTGATGCTTTATGATCTCTACCCCCCCACGCTCAAGGATTTATACAATGGAATTCACAAGATTTATGTTGGTTAAGCCCACAAGTATGAAATCAAAAAGTTCAGTGACTGAATGAATAATAATGCGGTAAGAGTTGAGAATGGGTAAACAAGTAAAAAGAGTTCTAGAAGGGATATTAGATTTTTTCTAAAGATCACTTGTGGTGCGCAATGTCGCTATTAAAGAAGAGGTTATTCACAAATAATTGACTTATTCAGGTATGGTATCTAAAGAACGAGTTAATGTGAGATTATCGATGACTGTAGTAGTTAGAGGGATAATGTTTGAATTGCAAAGATATCTAAATGCAATGGTTATAGTCGAGTAACTTACGACGATCTCTTCTTGGTATTTTATATGTTCTTTTAACCTCAAAGGTATATGTAATTGTTTATTTTCAGATGTGATTCTTATCATAAGAGAATGCTAGCTAATCATAATGTTAGGCAGAAGTATTGTTAGTCTAGTTGATTCATGATCAGTTTTAATCTATCTTTCTTTGGCATTGTATTCTATTATGTTCTGTAGAAGAATCTATTATGTTGTCTCTGTCACAATTGGTTCCAGTGTGTATGAGCGATATTCTTCTTCTGTGTTTTCTCTGGGTTATCATCAATCTCTTTATCATTCACTATGGGTTGTATTCTTGGAGATTCAGTAGAGTTCCACATATTGGATTTCGTTATCTCAGTTTTCTTCTCGTTCTTATTGTTTAATCTATTAAAAATGGTTCATCTGTAAGGATTAAGCATTGCCAGAGATAAATACATCTATTATAGTTATAATTCCTGGTTCGATCATAGGAGCACGATGTTATAGAACTCAAATTATAAAGGTGGTATTACTGCACTAGTTGTTATTGGGACTACATTAGGTTTTTCTCTTTGGTCTCGATTTACACTATTCATATTTGAGATATTGTTTTATCTATACGGCTGCAACGCCAATTTCATTATAGCACTATGCTTTTAATTCATCCGATAGTGGCAGATTTGTACGATTTCAAGTTTCGATGTTATTAGTTGAAATAGTTTAATTATATATCTCATTTCTAGCTTTTATGAAAAGGATAGGCAATGAAAAAGTGTAGATGGTGGAAGATCGCGCTTAAACTTGCATATCGGTTCTCATTCTTCAGGTAATCTTGATTTGTCAACGAGTTAAAATGGGATGCTTTGTTTCATTTGAGTTAAGGCAGTTTGTTGAGATCTTTGATTGGTTTTCTGAGGGAATTATGATAGATTTCATGTCTGGGCTGTCTTGACAACAAAAACAAACGATTATTATGAAATGTTTTTATCCGAGAGATAAAATCGACTCAGTTGTTTTAATTAGAGCGGGTCATTCATTAGAAAGGTAATTTTAGTTATATGCATTTGAGTTTATCCTCAGGTTTGGGATTAAATTTTACGCATTCACGGGTAAATTGACGAGCATACATAATGAGGGATTCACATTCTAGAAGACATGATACAGAAATATATCTATTAGATCAGTTATAATCGAGAATTGCGCCACGTTTTCAATATAAGGGGAACAAATATAGTTCAAATTTACAGATGCAAACATGTTAGAATCATCAATCAGAGTTTGATAATACGGGTTTCTCGATTATGTTTCGTCAGACGGTCACTGGGAATTTCTCGGTAGTTATACTACTAATGATAAGTTATGACACGAGAACATCATAGCTATTCAGTGAAGTTTCGATATAGTATCAAGTTTTAATATGACTTCTTATACGATTTCTGAATTGAAATGAATTATGATTGACTTATCGACGAATTACCATTAAGAAGATGACAGAAAGATTCAATGTGATGGCTTTTACCAAGTGAGAAATTTTGAGGACAAAATTTTCGTAAGAGGGGAGAGCTGTAACAGCCTGTTTTTTAGTAGTGTCAGAAATAGTGGTTTCGAGGCCACGAAATCCAACGAGTAAGTTCGTAAATATTATTATTTAATAATTACGAGTCAAAAGGTTTCTGATATAGTTTTTTGTTATATAAATGATTTAACAAGTTTAAGTCGTAAGACCCTAAGGTCAAGTGGGTCTAGAAAATGAGGTATCGGGACCTTGTTTCTATAAACTGAGTCGTAAATATTTTTATAAATATTTACGGAGTATCATTAAGGTGGTATTAAATTTTCGTTTAAAAATTTTAACGTTTCGATAGTTAATTAATTAAAAGGACTTAATCGTAAAAGATGTAAAATTTGATCACTTTTCAAATTGAGTGATTAAGTAGTCAATAATGGACATGAATTTGATGTTTTATTTAATTATTAACTAAGGTTAAAATGGTAATTTGGTAAATTAAAATAAAATAAAATAAAAACAAAAGGTAATTGATTATCATCTTTTTAGTTTCTTCTTCAAACAACCGAATGTCCATCGAGGTTTTAAGCTAGGTTCAGCCATGGTGGATTCCTATAGCATGGTATGTGATTTTGTCTCAATTTTAAATAAATTTTATATTTTTTAGATCGTTGCAATTAGGTACAGCTAGCCTGTACCTTCGATTTTAAAACTGTTAAAGACTTTCAATTTTGCCATTGAAGAACCTTGTGATTTTTTATGTTAAATGATGAATTATCAATATTAGTTGTTATTTAAAAGTATTTTCTTAAGTGATTTTTGTTGTATTTGTCGATTAGGGACTAAATTGTTAAAATAGTAAAAATTCAAGGATTTGTGGTGAAATTGCTGCATGAATGGGCTGTATTTGATAGTACAAGCATTCAGCTACATAAATTTTGGGTAGAAATGGTTAATTTACATGTTTTAGGCTTAGGGACTAAATTGAATAAAAGTGAAACTTTAGGGGCAATTTTGTTAAAATTTTAAAAATGACAAAATTGCATAAAATATATTATTTTACTATCTAAGTTAATATATTGAATGAAATTATTAATTTAGATCAAGATCGGATGGAAAATCGAAGAGAATGGAAAATTACCAAAATGCCCTTATACTTTGACATTTCTACAATTTGGCCAGGTAAGCTCAATGGTATAGAATTGTACACACCTATATATATAAAAATGTTAATTTCGATTCAGGAATGCATATACTTATATATGATGTTTAAAATGTGAGTTGAAACTCGAAATATTATAATTGAATATAAGGTGAGAATGGATTTACTAAAAACTATTTAATATTTATGAGATATGATATATATGCGATTTCAAAGATGATTATGAATTGTTACAAGATGTGTATCAAGAAATATAAAAGTGATTAATAATTGATGTTAATATTTGTGATGGAACATTGACAGTGTAATATATGTATTGATATTATATCATGTCTATAGAAACGATGAAGTGCCCTTGAATGATAAATATGTTTAAAGGAAATGGAATATATGAAATGCTCGGTTGAACGTAGTTATCACTAGTGTATGATTAGCATGCCAATAGGATTAGGATGCCCGCTTGTACGGGATTTGCACTTCGGTGCCCCTGTATACACTTTGGTGCCTCTATTCGCACTACGGTGCCCCTGTTTGCACATTTGTGCCCCTGTCTACACATCGGTGCCCCTGTTATGCATCTATGATGCCTTTGGTGTGGTGTAGTTACCCGAGAATCCGATTCAAGTTACAAGTTTGTCAGGCTAACTGTGAATGGAATTTATAAAATTATTTTAATGTTAAAGGCTAATGTATATTCAAGATATTAGCAATTATTAAATGTTCAATGTTCAATGTTCAATGAATTACTTGATCATATGTGAGTTTCGTTCTATTGATGATTATTCAGTTAATGGTATATGTTTATATAAATATATAAATGAGTTTGGGTTGAATTATTATACTACAAGAAGCATACGATGAATCATTTTCAATACTAAGCCTATAAGTGCTTCGTAAATGTATCACTGGTATGATTAATAAATTTAATCTTGTTTAGTGAAGGTAAGTGATTCCATAATGACATGTTCATGGGAAATTTTGAGACGAATGATGAATTACAGAATGATTATTAGTGAAATTTGAAAGAGTTATGTTTAAGTGCACTAGCTTGTGGTTATGGTTGATGTTTATGATTATGTCTTGTGAGTTATGCAAATGAAATGGGTGAGATTAGGTATGGAAATGATAAGTTCAGAGATGTGACAAAATATAATGAAATAAAAAGGATTGTCGAGTTAACGAACTTACTTGTAAGGAAGGAATTTACTTATGATATATGTGAATTTACTTATGTCATGAATAGATATCTTGATTCGTGAGTTTATACGTAATTAAGCTTATGCTAAGTACATGGAATGGTAAGTAAATGAAATGGTTCCTTGTTTTAAGAAAAGGTTGATGATTACATAATTCAGTTTGTAAGACTGTATTATGGTATAATTGGAAAGTATTCAGGATTTTAATGAACCTATTCATTTGTGATATGACAGTTATATAGTTTGATAAATCTTGAAGCATTGGTATTGGTTTATTTATGACTTATACAGTTCTTATTTAAAAATGGAATATTATTTTTAAAATTATACGAGGTTACTAAGCATCCATTGCTTATGTGGTTGTCTTTCTCTTACTTTGATATTAGAGATCTATCATACTATCCAATGATTATAATGGTAGATTTTGATGTCTTGATCAAAGTTATAATGGCTTGTATAGGTGGACTTGTGTTTTATGTTATTTGATGAGTTTGGCATATATATGTCATTTTGGTCGATGTAACCTTGGTACCTTTGACGCCTATTTAGTGTGTGTTATTTGGATATGGGGTTAATGCATATGACCAACTGGGTATGTTTGAATGTGATTTTGGCATGTGATCATTGTGGTAAGATTGGTATTGAATTAGGTTAGAAATCTATGGTTGATGAATGGCTAAATTAGGCGTATGTTTAAGTATATTTGATCGTTGTGATTGAGGTGCCTTTTGGCATATTGGTTGTTTGGATAGTTGTCATTTTGATTCACCTACATTGTGGCTAGTTTAGGTACAATTTTTGAATGTTTGAAATAGGTACAAATGGTTTGTATGTGTGAGCATGTTTAGATTGAACGAAATGACTTTAAAATGGCCTATTTCTCATCCATACGGCCTAAGACACGGGCGTGTGTCTCAGCCGTGTGTGACACATGGTCACACGACAAGGCCGTGTGTCCCCTTTAGGTTGTTATAGGTTGCATTTCAAGCGTTACACGGCCTGGTACATGGGACTGTGGCTTGGTTGTGTGACCCAAGTAAGAGAGTTACACGGGTGTGGACACAGGCTTAGACACAGCTATGTGTCCCTACTTCGAATACCTATGCGGCCTGAAACACTGCCGTGTGTCTCAGCCGTGTGAGTCACATGGCCTTGTGACCCCGTAGTATGAATTTTTCTATCTTTTGTCATGAAGTTCTAAATGTTTTTTATTTAATCTCAAATCGTTTCTAAAGTGTTTCTAAAGCCTCGAGGGCTCGAAAAGGGGACATTATGCATGTGTTTGAATGGAATATGATGTGTTTTATAAATGATTGTAATTGAATGTTTTAAGTTAATAATTTTTGGTAATGCTTTATAACCCTATTCTGGCGACAGGTACAGGTTAGGGGTGTTACATTTAATCTTAATTTAATAGATCCCTAATGAATTTAAGAAAATTGAATGTTTCCCCTTTAAAAAATCACATAAGCTTGATTTTTTTTGGAAAATTTAGATCAGTGTAATTGGGTAAAATGGATGGTTTAGATCTATAATTAGATGATATTTAGGATGTATGAAGTTGAAATACAAGCTTAGAAATGAGATTTGAGTGGTTAAACACCTATTTCAACAAAGCTAATTAAATTTTTCGTATAGAAGTTAAAGGGCCTGAATCTGTGATTTTAGAATAAATTGATTATGTATGTTGTTGTTAATAATGCCTTTTTATTGTGCTTGATGTGTAGGTAAAGTGTCAAGTCATTTGGGAGCCTCTACAAACATTAACAAAGGCAAATTAAAGCTTACTTGAGTATGGTAGTTAAGGCAAGAACTAAGGTGAGTGGTCTGATATACTACATTTAACCTCTAGTACGCAAGCTAAGGTAACATATGCGAATCCCTGCTTAATTAATATGTGAACCTTGATTTCTCCTAATGCAAACCATTGCAATTTTGTTGAGTGTTGGGTATGCATACAATTTTAATGATCCAAATGCGTGAATTTAAAATGTGTATGTAGTTATAAGAATAAAATAGACAGGCTGTAGCTACAAACTATGTACTTGACGTGATAAATGTTTGACAATTGTGAATTTAATTGTTGCATGTGTGAGTGGATTGTGCATTAATGGTTGTGTGTGGTGCATATTACTAATAGTAAGCTATTGCACCAAGTGAGTATATATATTTGTGAGTTGTTCTAAATAGGTACGTGTATATATAATATAAATATGTGTGCATGGTTTTATTATATATATAATATAAATATGAGTGCATTTTTATATATATATAATATATAGGTGTGGCTTTGTCATATAGGTAAAATATGTGTGTGGGTTTTGGTGATATAGATAATATATATATATATGCTAGTGGGGTTTGTAATATGTATATATGTGTGGCTTGTTATACATATATTATATTATATGTGTGGGTCATACTCTATATATACATAGGTCTTATTGTATATAGTATATATATTTATGGGTTTAGTTTTGTATTAATTTATTTATGGAACTTTAATGTATGCTAAAATTTGACATGACAAAGGTCACTATATAGGTATGTATATATATTTAATATATATTCATATATTGTTATGTAACGCTTGTGAACGAATATACAAATAAATAATATAATGTGAACTTTTATAACAAGTGAATTATATTGATAATGTACATTTATGCATGCATGAACCCGTATATGAATTATGAGTTGTACGATAATACAAACTATGATGAGTGCAAAATTATATTATCGTGAAATGCTAGGTGCGAACTCAACTATAGTGTGAACCAATTATATTTGTGTATTGTGTACTATTGTGAACTGTGTTAACTTGGCGAATTATATTGTTATGGCAAATTATGTATTGTGAGATTTTGAGTTGTACTATATGTAAGCTAAACTATTATGTGCCTATGCTAAACAAAATGTGCAAACTATGATTTATATGGCTATGACATGATTGATATATGAACCAAGATTATGAGTGCAATATATGTTACATGAAAGTTATATTATTTGCGAGCCATGCTCTATTGCAAATTATGAATTGCGAACTATGTTATGTTATGGGAGCTCTGCTTAATTCCAAGCCCTATTATACTGAATATTACAAATGTGTTAAAAGAGATATGTTGGCATTGTGACCTTATGGAACCATTGGATATAGTTGGCATGCCATAAGACTGTGAGTACTCACCCTTTTTATTGTGATGAGCATTGTTGCCCGGAGATGCATTGCAAAAATAAAGGAATGTCGAGCATAGCTCCATTAACCATAGAAAGCGTGGTATGTTTTGAGAGTGTGAGCATTCATACTACAGTTGTACCAAAGACAGAGCATGGCTCTTTTGAGTCTATAGTGAAGTGTTATATAGAGATCTGTTTATCCAATGTGTGGTGATAGAGTCCCCCATATGTTTTATAATCATAAAAATGAAAATTTATCATTATTTCAAATATATGAGTTATGATGGAGTATGAACTATTATTTTCCATGAGTTGTTATTCGATATGATTGATATTTCATATGAACTATTATTTTGCATGAGCTGTCATTTCATATGAACAGATGTTTGGTGCGAATTGATAATTTATGCGATCAACCCATTTTATGCAAATTACTTATTATATGTGCAATGTTTATTCTATGAGAAATGTTGTATCATGTGGGTTACTATGTTGTGTAGACTGTAATAATATGTGAACGGTTATAGTATGTCACCCTTTATCATAACTGATGTGTTTATTTGTAGTATGTTTGAGTACTTACCGAGCTTCAATAAGCTGACCCACTCTTTTATATTATTGTAGTGGTTTAGCTTGTGAAAAGGTGGGGAAGTGAGCCTTCCAAGTGATCCAAATCGAGGCTATACCTGAGTATGTTGTGTTGCCAAACCTAATGAGGAAGGCAAGGTAGGACCAACTTATGGGATTTAGTACTAGACTTACATATACTTGTCAGGTTGTAATTTGACATTATGGACTCTTTAATTGTTTGGTTTAGAACTTTTATCATTGTGTTAGATAGACAATTAAATGATGGATTGTGTGTAACACACTATACCCGGCCTGGTCGCCAAGTCCGAAGATTAGGATGCCACACCACTATCTCAAGTCATACTCATAGTAAATTGTCACATTATTAAGAAATCATCCTCGACCAGTGAAATTATAAATTTTTAGCCGCGCATATATCAATCATCATTAGAACATGCCAAACATACTTTAAATAAACTTATAATAATAACAAAACATGCATTAGGATCACTTAACAAAATTTTCAAGACAATCACGTACGTATCAATACTAGGACAAGGGTATCAATATTTTCCTGGTTCGTTATCGATACAATTTGCAAAATCGATACCAAATCAGTATTTTATTTCTTGCTTAAAAACCCTAACCTCACAAATTATCGGTACCTCTACCAAACTATCGATATTTCTACCCTGAATATTGATACTCGTGATAGGGTATCAACACCAAATTACGATTCTGACTTCTTCCATATTTGAAATCATAGAGGTATCGTTTTTACATCACAGATATTGATATCTCTACTTTATACTAGAAAAATACGACATACATGAGCATATAAGTCATTCCAACATGTACCAAATCATCATGCTATCATATAATCATCAAATAAACATTAAAACGGTGATAATAACAGTTTGAAACATCGAGAATAAGTTCAAGCAATAATCAACCTATCATGATTCAAATCTTTAAATCCTAAGAACAAATAAGTTATGGAAACATCCAAAATATCATGGCAAATACCAGCAAAAATTCTTCCATGTTTCATTATTCACAAAACGTAATCAATGAACAACAAAACCTACGAAATCACGTAAATGGATTTGCTTGGATCACCCTTCAGAACCACACCGCTCACACCAGCACACTACTAATCTACAATGGTTAAGAAAGGAGTGGGAGAGGTTAACAATCTTAACAAATGCCTAGAACAACTACCATGCAAACAATTCATCAAGCATTAACGAAACAACCATATAGCACCACCTCAACAGTACCAACTCTAGTGTCATATTATACTTACTCGTGCATTTTTTACTAGTTCATTTACATGGTAATGATATTTACTTTTAGGCATATATCACATTACACATATAATACATAACATTCAAGCATATACCATAATACTCATATAATCACATAACATTCAAACTAGCCTTTCCTAACTCGTAAATGGTCCTAGTGAATCCAAAGCTTCAAGAGAACAATTTCACACAACAATACATTTAAAAATCAGCAAAGGACTTACCACAAGAAATCAAAAACATAAGCCTAAACTAAGTTTTCATGTAACCGAAACCTTTAACATAGCAAACTTAAAACTCAAATATCTCAATCTATACTCAATATTTTCCCCTAAAACCAATTTTATTCATCTTATAATTCACCTACAACTAATTCCCAACGTATATACTACAATAAAATACTCAATTCATAGTATCAACTTTTTCGACATGTTTTATAGCTATTTTTTGAAAATTCATTAAAACTCAACAAATATTTAACGAAACATCAAAGTAAGTTGAGAAACCTCTTAATCATGTTAAAACTAATTGAAGAATACTTTGAAATCACGTTTTTACTCAAAATCTCGAAACCCACCATTAACGACCCAATTTTTGGATTTTATTCAAAATATACGATTTAATGTCTTTAAAGATTAAATAACACTTACTAATGGGAAGGTGAATCATTATCTTAGTTGATGAAAAACTGAGCTTTTGATCAAAAACTCGAAAAACCCACAAGCTTGACAATAGAGAAAACTATGGTATTTTTGGGTGTTTTTCTTAACTTCTATGGAGATTTATAACTTAAGAGATGATAGAAATCAAAAGAAATTGGGATTTGGAATTCAAAATCGATTAGGAAAGTTTAAAGAACTAAGGATGGCACAAGTATAAGAGGAGAAGAAGACTAACGTGAAATTAAAACTATAAATGGGGGTTTTAAGGTTGGATTTTAAAATCTAGTTTAATTGCCTCTTAAAAACTCTATGTTTTGACTATTTTACAAATCAGTCCTTTTTTTAAATGAAAGGTATCTAAAATTCATTTTCAGAAATTGATTTAATTTTTTAAAACCCATTGTAGAAAACATTATCGATAAATCATGTTCCAAAATTTTGAACACTGTAAGGTTAAAATTCCTAAAATACCCTTAAAACTCCTAGGCCCTATTTTGGGGTGTTACAATTCTCCCCCCTCTAAAAAGAATTTTTTCCTCAAAATTCCCTATCCAGACGTCACTTGCTTAATCAAAAAATTTGCTAATTCTACTTCTAAATTTACCATCACACTTTCGCTATGCACTCTGATTCCAATTGTTTCTAACTTCCTATTGCTTTTCTTAACCATTCTATTCACTACCAGGAACTATTCTACGGTAACTTTTCTAACACTTTCTTTTACTCATTACAACACTCTCGTCTAAGGAACTCATAGTCATTTTTCCTAATTCACTCAAAATTTACGAAGTCGTAAAACCTAAATCTACCACCATACTTCTACTGCCTGATCTGTCCCGAATGAAACCCTTAACAAGCACTCCTACCAGAATTTCCAACTTACTAGCTAATGCACTTAGAACAAATGAATATATTTGCACTCATGTTAGCACATCTACAAGGCATATCTAATCATCTAACACACAAACAAACAAACAAATAAATGATCTGAGTGGCGAGGAGATGATCCAAGTCTCGTTTCTGCAAGCAAACTTTAGGATTAAAGGCAATATGTTCCCATTCCTATCCCACATGCAATTCAATCAAATACATCCATTTCAAACAGAGTTATATCATAATTCCAAGAAAACTGAGAAATTTAGACTCATGAGTTTTGAAACTCCAAGCAACAATCACCTAGGTCCAAGAGTTAATAAACTTAGAGCTCTTATACCACCAAATGTAACCCCCTATACTCGACCTAGTCGCCAAGCCGAAATATTAGGATGCTACACCACCGTCTCATGTCATATTCATAGTAAATTATCACATTATTAAAAAATTATCCTCTTAATCAGTGAACTTATAAATTTTCAGTTGAGCATATATCAATCATCATTAGAACATGTGAAACATATAAATAAACTTATAATAATGATTAAACATGCATTAGGACCACTTAGCAAAATTTCCAAGACAATCACGTAGGTATCGATACTAAGACAGGGGTATCAATATTTTCCTGGTTCGATATCTATATCGTTTGTAAAATTGGTACCAAATTAGTATTTTGTTTCTTGCTTAAAAACTTTAACCTCAAAAATTATTAGTACATTTGCCTAAGTATTGATATTTCTACCCCAAGTATTGATACTCGTGATAGGGTATTGATACCAAATTACAAATCTGACTCCTAGAACATTTCAAATCATAGAGGTATCATTTTTACATCACAAATATCGATACCTCTGCTTTAGACCAGAAAAATACAACATACATGAGCATATAAGTCATTCCAACATGTACCAAATCATCATGCTATCATATAATCATCAAATAAACATTAAAACGGCTATAATAATAGTTTAAAACATCGAGAATAAGTTTGAGTGATAATCAACCTATCACGATTCAAATCTTTAAATCCTAAGAACAAATAAGCTATGGAAACATCCAAAATATCATGGCAAATACCAATAAAAAGTCTTCCCAATTGCCTTATTCCTAAAACATAATCAATTAACAAAAAAATCTACGAAATCACAAAACGTAATCAATTAACAACAAAACCTACAAAATCACAAAAATGGATTTGCTTAGATCACCCCTCGGAACCACACTGCTCACACCAGCACACTACTAATATACACTGAGTTATAAAATAGGGATAAAATAGGCTAGGATTCACTGAGTTATAAAATGCAATTCACTAAACTGAAAATGCTAAAATATATGCTAAGGATAACTAAATGGGAACAGTTTAACCAATAATAAGGAGGAAAACCTATGTTCTTTCTAGTGCTATCAAAGTCCTAGGCTCTATTTTGGGGTGTTACATTGTAATTGTTTGATAATTGGTTTGAATAACTGTTCGACTAACTTGTAAATGCAGGTTGAAGAGTCGCTGGTCATCAAGGTAAGCCTTAGATGTCTATGTGTGATTTGGATATAAACATGTGCTTGGAATGCCTGAGATGTAACACAGAATTTGATCAAGTCATGTAAACTATTAAATACCTGCTAACTATTAATTAATGATGTTAGGAGGTTGTGCGAAATGCTTTAATAAATTTTCCAAAACAACACTTATATGTTAAATCCTACAATACTATTGTTAAACTTTGTGAAATAGATTTTTTCTTAACATATTACTATATATTACATTTTAAATCTAATAATTTGTTTTTAAACTAAACAGTTTTCCAAATCCCTACAAATATAACCCTTTTAAAAATACCCTAATGCATGCATGTATGTTTAACTGAAATTTTCTAGGTAATTTCCTGTTAAATATTTAATTGTGAATTAGTCTTGCTATTGGTTGTTGATCAAAGTAGTGCAACGAAAGAATCATATTTGGTTTTTATTAAATATTCCATGACTAATTGTGTGGTGTGATTGATCGGTTGGTGTTTTGAATTGGTTTAAATGGAGAGTCACTTCGGTGGCTGTCACATTCAAAATTCGGGTCGAACTATCCGACCGGGTTTCGGGCACCACAAATCGGATTGAGGGTGTTACGATTATCGTATAACAGTTTTATGGTTTAATTGTCTTTTCACTCACAAACTAAGTCTTTTAGTGAATTTAGTTTATTTACCTTTACATCTTTCTTTTCCCTTATTTTTCCAATTGTATATCAATATGTAAAAATTTATCTTCAAGGCAACCCATTTTAATTCATTTATTTCACAAAAATAACTTACAAAATTTTTATGTATTTCTTGTGTTTGTTTATTATAAAATAACTTGGTAATGGAAAGTACCTAACAAGTCAATGGAAAATAAGTTTATTTTCCTATTAATTAACTTATCTTTTGAAAACGTAAATTATTTTTCAAAAAGGGCACCTTTATGAGTAATTTTTATATAAAATTAACTTGAATTAAGTCTAATATTATTATATTAATATTAAATTTTTATTTTTATTTTTAAAATATTAAAAATTAATATCAAACATTATAATGTACAGTATTATTAAGAATATATATAATTATTTATATTTAATAATATAATAAATTATTAGCGTCATTAATATAATTTATTGTTTGATAATTATTAATATTGTGATTTTATTTTAAAATTAAATTTTAACAAGACTAATTTTAAATTTTGAATAATACTCTTAATATATTATTGAAAAATATTATATTAATATTTTACTAAAATATATATTAAAATTTATAAATATTTAATAATAAATGTTTCATAGTATAAAATATGAATATTTTAATTATATAAATATGTCTAAATAATATTTAGCTTCATTTTATTCCTTTCAACTCTAACTTGTCACTATCCAGTCTCATATATGTAATATATGTTATTTAAATTAGATTTTAATTAGACATTGTTTATTATTAAATTTATATACCATATTAATTATTATAATATTATCTTGTTGCAAAATAAATATTTATTTTAAAAGGAAATTCTACTATAATATTTTATAAAAATATATATTTATGATGTGTTTATTTCATTAAACACAACTTTTAGAAACTGATCTTAGAAATATTTGCCAAACAATAAAAAATAATTTGCGCAAAATCATTTAAACATTAGAAGATGTCATCTTTTCTAGAAAATTAATCTTTTTAAAAGATCATTTTTCAAAATGTTTTAAATGAAACAAATATAGCTTTAATTCAAATATTTGCCACTGTTACATGTTAACTTGACATCTTTCCTAAGGAGTCATAAGGTTTTCATTCACCCCTCAATTAGACATTCTAATTCCTTTAATTACCATGTATACCGTGTCTACTAACTACTGGTTTAATTGCAATTGTTGGTATAATAACAATTTATGTCCCATGTTATTTATAATTTTTTACATTAACCTTCCTATTTCAACAATGCCTCAATTTAGTCCAATAAATTGATTAATAAATATACTGTTAACACTTTGAATTTCCTTAGTCCATATAATTTTTTCTATAAATAATTATTCAAATAATAATTATCCACTTCCACAAGTATTACACAGCACCAACATTTTTAGGTTGTGACAATATGTGAATGTCAAATATAACTCATTTACTTCGGTAGAAAAAGTGAGACTGTAACCTGTTTAAAGCAACCTAGATGTTATGGCTAGATTGAGAAGGCTACATTAGCTATCGAAATGGTTAAGCAGACCATTTGACATTTTAAAATCCTTAACTCAACTAATTGTTATTGGTGATTCAAGTTAGATAAAACATCCATTTATTGAAGTTATCTTACGAAAAACTCTAACTTGTCTAACTTTAGGAAAAATAATCAGTCTTGAAATTAAATAGCGTTAAAACATTCATTTAGTTCGGTCATCTTTAGTTAGAGTCCATTTTATTATTGTTGTCAAATTTTACAAGACTAATTGATTTGACATTCTGTTTTTGAAAGAAAATGAATCATTGAAATGTAGCGAAAAACCATTATTCATGTCATTTTGGAACTCTAGTTGTCTTATCAATTTGCTTTTTTTTTTTAAAATGGTTAATTTGTAACACAATGAAAAATTAATTAACAATGTCAGTTTTATTTTAGCCAAATAACATGCAATTACCAGTTATTAAGCTTCAATGATCCATGCATGCAAAACTCCCCAAATAAAAAATAATCAAGCCACAAACCCAATAATTAAAAATTAACAATCCAAAAACAATAAAGAAATTATTAAAAATACCTATTTAAAACAGTCTGATGTCCTAGGTGGTACTCAGTATGTCGAGTTCGATCCTAGTCTCGAGCATTACCTGAGAATTTTGAAACTATAGGGTAAGATAAACTAGCTCAGTGTGAGTCTATAACAGTATAATCACAAAACCATTCATTCAAGAATGAATCATTTATTCAATACCATTTGATTCAACAGAATACAATACATAGCATAAATTAATTTCATTCGAGTATGTTGTGAGCATGATGCAATGCAAAAAGGTTCCTATCCATCCATTGGCTACACACCATGAGTTCCCCAGAACCCACCTGCCAAACTCCAAACAATGCGAGTAAAGCTCGATGTGGTTAAACTACCATTATAAACAATGCAGTTATACTGCCAATCAAAATGCAGACAAGCTGCCAATTTTGTGGGCAAGCCACTAATCCAATAATTACAGTTTAGACTGCCAATCAATATAAGATATAATCGCCAATCCCCACAATACTCCCACTGCAGTGCACTGACTATATATAAATGTGGACTTAATATGCTACTAGAACTCCACGTAACTCCTCTGTGAACCATAATATCCCACCTCATGCACATGTCATATGTCAGACAACATTTCAATCAAATGCACGTTTCAAATGTATTCTTTTAGTAGCATAGATTATATGTCATTATTATAGCGTTCACATATCAATCGTTTAGTTTTTCCATCAATAGGGTGACATTTAATCATACCATCAATCGTTAACACTTTGGGAACATATTTTCAGTGCATGTATAACAATTTTTCCATTCAATACTTTTTATGGCATTTTATCTAACAAGATTTCGAGCATTCAATATCTATTTCTAAAATAACACATGCTATACCTAGAATCAATCACACATCATATCAACAAACCTTTCATATCAATATGAAAAAATTAACTATCATGTCAACCAAACAATTTTGCAACCATGCCATTTAGTCAAGGCCAGTAACGTACTTGATTTAGCCACTTTAACATGTTCACTTATTCAATTAAATAACCACGACCAATGAGCATAATCCATATTTAGATCATATATAATATTATCAAAACATTCAAGTTAACAACTTAGGACCCACACTTTATTTCGCACTATTGCAACACACTAACGAAACCCGCAATTTCTCCTAAAGACCTTAATCGTGCCTAAATTAAAAATAAATATTTTATTGAATTACTACACCATTTAAACAACCCTAAAACACCCTCTTATGGTTTCAAATCAAACAACATATTTATAACAATTTTTTGGATCTAAATTAACTAGGTCTCTTACACTGGTTTGATGCGAAATGTATGCGCAACTGTCTAACAGTTTCACTTTCGGTTTGAGGAGTTTAAATCGGCACCTAACACAATTAAATATTTAAAACTCAATAGACATTTCATCATTAAAATCTTTAATTCAATCAGTTATCAATTTCCCTAACAATTAAATCGAAACTACACAATTGCCCATAATCAACCACACTTACGCTTCTCAAATTGTTAGATCTTAGTCGTCCAACGATCAAGATTGAATATTTCATAAATCACACATGATTAAGGATGATTATAAAGGGTTCAAGAAACAAAAATATTTCTGTAAATAGGTGAGAAAAATTAATGAAATAGCAGCACCCTTTTGGTGCCCCTACACACGATGCACCACCACCAACGGTGGCAAATCTAGGTTGATTTAAAAGGCCAATTGAAATCACCTTTAAAGACTAAAAACGTACCCATGAAATCACCAAAATTTCCCCCAATTCCAGATATAGAGATTTGGGCATTACCTAGAAAGATTCATCATGAAAATTAAAGAAAATCAACACTTACACAAGCTAGAAGAAAGGGCGGTAATGGTACTTCTTGGGTAGCAATGCGAATCATTCTTGGATATCAAAGACTTCAGATTTATGGTTGGAAAAGTAATAAAAAATGGCATCAAGAAGGATGGGAAAGAATGGTGCAAGAACCTAATGCAAAAAAAAAAAGAAAAGAAATTGATGGTGAGTCTTGGTGGCTTGAGCTGCAGCACACAAGGGAAGAAAGAAAGAAAATTGAAGGGAAAAGAGGAGAGGAAGAGGTTGAAAATATAGAGTAGGGAAAATTTTCCTTAAAGGCTAAAAAATTCAAGAAAAAATTGTACTTATATTTAGGGTTCAAGGCTTGGGTGGCACAAAAATAAAGAGAAAAAGAAATTTTAGCAAAAATTAAGTTATTTTGCAAGGGATGGGAATTGAACTTGGGACTTTGATCTAATTTCTATGCTTACTTATTTTTCCTTAAACCACTAGGCTATTTCCCCATTTTTGACATAACTTAAAATATTTATATTAAAAATAATGCGTCTCACATACTAGAGTTTGATGCAAAATTTGCAAAATAATAAAAATGATGTAAGGGAAGAGATTTGAACTTGAGTTTCTAATGATAGCTCTACTAACACTTAACCAATAGACTAGTAACTCATTTATTTCTTAAGAATGCACATATAATCTCAAAAATTAAGACATAACCACTTTCTCTCGATTCACAAACCTGATTCTGCTAACCCCCAATTTCTGGGATTTGACAGAGACAATGTTAGGATATTTGCCCTTAGTGTAGTAATTGTGTCATAAATTATTGTAAGATTTCAAATTGATCAATAATAAATGTTTCAGCATGATTTTTCATTGTATACATGTCCTTATTCTTTTTGCATGACAAATAAATTATGAAGTGAATATTGATTCACTAATCATCTAATGTTTAACTAATTTAAGTCGCATCATAGAGATTATTTTGTAATACACATAAAAACTTATATTAAAAGGTAATCTAAATAATCAGAACCCAAGTGGTCATGATAAACAAATGACTCATGATGAAGAAATGTTCCATCAAAAGAAACCCAATATAGAGACGTAGATTTGATTGTCTAGATTGATAACACATTGGACTAGACCCAAGATGAATTAATCTTAATTTTATATATATATATATATATATATTAATTCTCTTGAGACAATTATTGTTTATCTTACCATTAGCTTGAACAAGTTAATGGTTATATATGTATGACTTATATACTTTAATGAATTAATAATCAATGCTTATTGAAGTAGTAAGCAAAAGGTTGGTATATTGAGTATGTAATACCCAATTTTGGCCCGGGTAAAAGGCCCAAATTACAAACGAGCCTGTAAGGCCCAAAATGAATAAAAGCCCAAATTACAGTGGCCCAAGAACATCAGTAACCCTGGGGTTTCTAATCATTTGCGCCACAATCATGCCCTCCGAATCTCCACGCGCTCGTACCTGCACAGTAAAAAAATAAGCAAAGCAGCATATGGCAAGAAAATATTGAAATCAAAATCAAGCAAGATACTAGGAGATTTCTTTCTTTCTTTTTTCTTGTTTCACGATTGCTATAAAAGCAGTCTTAATATACTGTAAAAAGGGGGGATTTTTTTAGATACAAAGGAAAAACTGAATACAAAGATTTTTTTCAAATACAAAGGTGATTTTTATTTCGTTTTTACTTTGTAGTGTTCACCGTTCTTTTATTTTTATTTGCATATATATTTCTTTTTTTATATTTTTACTTAAAATAAAAAGAAGAGAAGGAAGGAAAGCTTACCTTTTCGTCGGAGTCGCCGTGCCGCCACCATCTCCGTCGCAATCGGAGCTTTGGTGAAGGGACAAGTGACTGACGGCACCCAAGGGTTTGGATAAACCCAAAAAGAACAGTTTTTTTTTCTTCAAAGAAAGGGAAATGAAAAAGGGTTTTAAATTTTTTTTTAAGATTTAAAGAAGGGGCAAAACGACGCCATTCAGTGGGGGAAGGCATTTCCACCCTAAATGGGAAATTTTCGTATATGGTCCCTCCGTGTTTTTAATTATTTTAATTTAGTTTTTTTTATTTTCTTCAATTGATTCTTTAAATTTTAATTAGCTTCTGATTTGGTCCTGATAAAACGGCGCGTTTCAGGGGGTAGGGATATTTCTCCGTTCGGTCCCTTTGAGTTATTCGTGCCTTTCAATTGGGTTCTTTATTTTATTTTATTTACATTTTTCCTTCTAATTTTGTTTTAAGTTCATTTTAATCCTCACTAGTTTGGTTCAATGTTTTATTTTTAATTTATTTTAGTGTATTTTATTTAATCACTTTTAATATTTTTAATTTTAAATCTAATTTAATGGTGAAGCTCAATCATTATTTTAAATTTATTATTAATTTTTTTTAAATTTATCTTATGTTATTATTTTAATTTCCATATTTTTATATACCTTTTATGCAAATTTCGATATAATTTATACATTTCTAATTTATATTAAACTATTTTTATTATTCATATATCTATATATCATTGATCTAATATTTTTTACCTATCTCCGTACATATTTTATTTATACTTTTTACTATTATTTTATCTTCACAATTCTTATATACATGTACATACATATACATTTTCCTTATTTTATAATCCATGCACATATACATGTATTATATATATATATATATACATATTTTGGAAATACATATACATGTATAATTCTTATTAAAGTATTTGTTTTATGTTGTCTATTAACATTTTATCCTTTTTTTTTTTAAAAAATTTGGTTTCATCAAAGCATTAAAACTATTTTTGTTCAAATGCTTTCAAAATAAGGCAATATTCGATATTTGGGATCTTCGAGAGGATTGAGCCCTAACATATTGGGTTCCAATTTTCTTCGTTGAATCTAAATAATTGAGAATTGCTCTTTAATCAAACAAAATCAAGTTTTTCATTGGGGATTCAACAGGTGGTGTCCTAACGTATTGGATGTGACGTATTGAATTTCGAGATAAAGATTTTTTTAAAAAAATAATAAAGGAAATATTCGATGCTTAGAATTTTGAGAAATTGCGCCCTAACGTATTGGGCCACGATTTCCTTATAAATTCTGAACAAATGAATATTCTCTTAAATTTTAAGTATTTTGGACAAAATCATTTTTGGAGAAGCAAAGTATCGTGCCCTAACGCATTGGGTGTGATATTTTCTTTTTCTGAAATGAGAAAAGTCTTAATAATTAACCCATTTTTAAAAAAATTCACTAAAGATCATATTTTTCAACTCTCGACATTAAAACACTAATTAATCAACTAGGTACCAAGTTTTGGGCGTTACGAGGGTGCTAATCCTTCCTCGTACGTAACTGACTCCCGAACCTGTTTTTCTGAAACACGTAGACCAAAGTCGTTTTAGGTGATCCAATCACACCTTAATAAAAGATTGGTGGCGACTCCAAATTTTCATCGACACCTAATTTTTGTTTTTAAAAAAATAAAAATATGGTTTCGACAGAGTATATGAATTATACATGATATAGCTTGAATAAAGAGCTAATGGGATCAATGGGGTGTGCCTCAAATTTATCGGACACATTGCAAGCACATTAGACGAGAATCAACGAGCAACTGAAGAAAGGCCAAAATAGGCCCGACATCAGGACAAGAAGCGTCGACTTGTCGGGATGATGCGATGGACGAAAACGTGATGAGGCGAATGGATGTTGCAACATCACGACGTGTTCTCCTATTTGGTAGCCACATTTTAGACTTCAAGCAATACTTGTTCTCCTAGTTAGACTCTGATCATTGCAGGGATATTTTAGTATGATTAAAACTCTAATCTAGCTTATTTAAAAGGGCAATTGTATTCCTGTTTTGTTAAGCCAGTCAAGATGAAGTCATAGGCTTTTTTTTTAGGGCGACAAGATGTAGTCACATATGAGTTTTGGTGAGAGTTTCATGGTAATTATTATGAGTATTTTATACCCCTTTTGTTAGTGCCTTATAGATTTAGGGTTTTATTTATCGATTTTCTATTTAAGATTTTCAGCTTTGTATCCAGGGTTTTGGGTAATGTACGTTTAGTACATGTAAGTTATTTTCTCCATATTATACTCTCGTTTGTTTACTCATTTAGTGAAAAGTCAAAGTCTCTTTTTCCTGTGGTTTTTTCCTTTTTGAGGGTTTTCCACGTAAAATATTTGTGTTCGTTCTTCTTCACTTTTACTATCTTGTTGTTTATATCAGTCGATCCCCAACAAACTACAATCAGAGCCCAGGTTACGCTTCTTCAAATCGACTCAATTAGAATGACAACAATGAGATTCAACATTGAGAAGTTTGATGGGATCACAAACTTTAGTTTGTGGTAGGTTCGTATGACAACATTTTTAGCTCAGAACGGCCTAAAGAAGGTCGTTATCGGTAAAATGCCTAAAGGTATGGAAAAATTGGAATGGGAAGAGATTGATGAAAAAGCTCTGTCTATGATTCAATTATGCCACACGAATAATGTATTTCAGGAAGTACTCACAAAGAAAATAGCAGTTGCTTTACAAAAGAAATTGGAAACCCTTTATATGACAAAATCATTGACTAATCAATTGTTGTTGCAGCAACACTTATACACATTTTGTATTGATGAAAGAATGCCCATTATGGATCACATTACTAAGATTATTAAACTATTGTATGACTTGAAGAGCACCGAGGTTAACATAGATGACAATGATCAGGCTATGTTATTATTGTATTCTTTACCCCATTCGTATAAAACTTTCAGGGACACCCTAATTTATGGCAGAGATAAACACTTATTTGAGGATGTGAGGGGAAATTTGTTGAGCAAGGGAAAACTCAACAATGAATTAGGTTTAAGTAGAAAATATGTTTGAAGAGCCTCGATTTTGATTTCTAGAGGCAGGCAATAGTCTAGGTTAAGGTCGAAATCGAGGAACCGTGATAAAAGATACTACATCAAAAAGTTGGGTCACATAAGGGACGAATGTTATAGTTTGAAAAATAAAAATAGGAGGTCTACTAAGAATGACAAGATGAAGAACAGAAGGCTGAGGTCGCCAATGCTACTGTGGTTGAAGAAAAGGGTGACGATTTCTTGTTGGTGCTAATAAGCAAAAGCTCCACACTTACGTCCAAGTGGATCCTAGATTCAAGGTGGATTTATGCATATGGGGAAAGACTCATCCCGTAAGGTAATTGGTGTTGGTACCGTTTAGATTATGATGCACGACAAGACAATCAATACACTATAAGATTTCAGGCATGTGGTTGATTTAAAGAGAACTCTCATCTCATTGGGAAATTTAGACTCGAAGGGTTTTAAAATCAACATTGAGTCAAATGGCATTACAGTGTCTCGTGGTGCTCTAGCTTTGATGAGAGGTCGAAGGATACGCAATCTTTATGTTTTAGAAGGATCAATGGTACAGGATAAAACCGCAAGTTCCTCATTTGTTAAAGAGTTAGATTCAACTCAATTGAGGCATAGACGACATGGTCATATAAGTGAAAAAGGTATGATCATTTTGGCCAAGAGAGGTTTTCTTTCGTGTGTAGGATTTGGAAAAATAGAGCACTATGTTCATGGAATGAAAACTCGAGTCAGTTTTGATTTGGTAGTGCACAAGACAAAGACTAAAAGTCTTCTAGTTTCAAAGTTCAAGAAATCTTGAACTCAGTTAAAATCTAGCAAAGTTCAAGATAGGCCATGGCGGGCTTTGGCAAAAGAAGCATGACAAATGAGTCAAGTTGGTAATTTTTGGAGTGTACCTCACATTTATCAAATACATTATGGGAAATTAAAATGAGAATCGATGATAAATCGAAGAGGACCAGGAAGCCACGAGATAATGCGACATCTTTACCAACCAAGCAAGGCTGCACAAATACAACTATGATTTTTTACTCTCAATATGACTTCTTCTAATCGAACTCTATTTCCTATAAGGTTATTTCAATCATACTAGACAATGTCCTATAACCCCCCAAACCCACCCTAGACGTTATGGCTAAATTTCGGAAGCTACATTAAAACAGTTGAAACCATTTACTTGCTAAAAACAACAAGGTTCAATTGTTTTTATGAAAACTCTAAAATTTAAATATGGAGTGATTTAAAAAAAAACACTTATTAAATCACGAATATTGAAAAGTTCATTATTTTTGAAATATCGTCTTAAATCATTAAAACAAAGAATTTGTAATATTATTAATTATTTCTTAAAAATCTTTCAGTAGCAGACTTTTGAATATACTTAGAAAATCATAAAGTTATATGTTTATTTAAAATAAAAAATCATAAATAACTTAAATAACAATAATTCAAAATATTTGTAAGTTCATCAAACATGCAATTTAAAAGTAAAAAAAATAACTCAATAAAAGCCCAATGTCCAAAGTCCAAAATAACAACTCAATAGTTTATAAACCGAGATATTCGTTTCAGGCAAAAAGATTATGTATAGACCGAGATATTCAAAAAGAAAGTTTGCTATGCTTAAGGTTTTTATCACATGAGAACTTAGTTTAGGCTTATATTTTTTATTGCTTGTGGTGAGTCTTCGGGTGATTTTTGAATGTATTGTTGTGTGAATTTATTATGTTGAAGTTTCAGATTTGCTAGGACCATCTACGAGCTAGGAAAAGCTAGTTTGAGCTTTCAGCAAAAGTGTATTGGTGAGTGTTTGGGATAATTGTTTGTAGACATGATTTAATGTGATATTTGGGAATTTAGCCTAAACCCCAACTCTAAATTCCGAATGTAAGCTTACTCATACCTATGTCATCTTGTGAAAAATGTACTTATGTGTCTGTAAATATGTGAATTGAGATGAGATGCTATAACATGTGAGATGTGGTTGTGATAACCATTGAGAAAGTGTCGATGTAAGTATGTTATACATGCTAAATGACAGTGATAATGTTGTGTTATAATGCGAATTTTGCAATGAACGAGTGCATTGAATGGTAAGTAACATGTATGTGTTAATAACGAATATTTTGGCCTTGTGATCTTTGAGACCATTGGATATAGTTGGCATGCCATAGGATTGTGAGTACTCACCTATATGTACAGTGATTTGGGCATTGAGATTCTGAGACTTATTTGGAGAGATAATGGAATATGAGCTAAGCTCCATTCAACGGGACATATGAAGGAAAATAAGGAGAGTGCTAGCTTTATGCTTCAGTTTTAGGACATGTTTTGACTCTATGAGTCTATGTAGTGTGTTGGAGATCCGTGTATCTGATGAGTGATGATAGAGCTCACTTTTATGTTTCATAGCTCAAGTGGCAAATTATCTGAACTTATGAATATGTGTGTTTTGTTATATGTGTTTATATGACATGTGATCATTATGCAATTTATCTATTAAGGTGTTTTTGAGTATTGTCATATATGCTTAAATGTTATGCGATTATATGAGTATGGTGATATATGATTGAATGTTATGTGATTATACTGAGTATTCTAACATATACTTAAATGTTATGTGACTTTATGAGTATTGTGATATATGCTTGTATGTTAGGTGATTATATGTGTAATTTGGTATATGCTTAAAAGTGAATATGTTTACCATGTAAAAGAACTATAAAACAATGCACGAGTAAGTATATTATGACACTAAGGTTGGAACTTTTGAAGTTATGCTATATGGTTGTTTCATTAATGCTTGATGATTTGTTTGTATGGTGGTTGTTCTAGACATTCGTTGAGCTTGTTAAACTCACTTACTCCTTTTAAACTTTTGCAGATTAGTAGTGTGTCGGTGTGAGCGGTGTGGTTCCGAGGGTGATCCAAGCAAGTCCATTTTTTTGTTTTCATAGGTGTTACCATTATTTATTTTCATTTATTCACAAAGAATAAGTAGAGATTATTTCTATTGTTGAATGGTAATGGTTAGAATTACTCAGGGAATATTTTCAAAACATAATAATGCCATGGCAAAATTTTGACTAATTACTGCCCAGAGAATTACTACTACAATCTACTTCTTTTGAAAGTCAGACTTTAGTTATCATCCTGAGTCTGTGTATGTCTACAAGACTTACAAATGATAATCACACTAACGTTCTTCACCTGTGCAGATCGCAACTTCTATGTCTAGAGTGCTGCAATTATTCTTTTGAATACTCGCCTCTATCAATCGATTAATAATCTGATGTATTTAATCCTTTCAGATTCAAATTCATCTAAGAACATAATATACAATCAACTATGTCTAGAGCTTGCGCATGCATGCGTTCAAAATAAGCATAAACTAAATGAAGCAATCATGGGCACTACAAATAATTCAATATTCACCCAAATAATTCCAACCCAAAGATAATTAGCTCATGGGTTAGGCAATAAAATCCAAAATTAAATCATTCATCAACATTCTTCAAGTTTTACGGTCACAGAAATTAAAACCAAGAAAAACAAAACAAAGGCAAAACTGCAAGAAGTTCTCGCTAAACTCCAGCTTCTTCTCAAGATTTTACGTAAAACCCAGACAAATTTCTCTTTCACTTCTTCGGGTCTGTGATCTCCTCTTTTTAGCTACTACACTCTTATTCGCTTTTAAATTTTCCATGCAATTTCTTCACAAGATTTTGTTGCAGAGAGAGAAATTGCTCTTTCTTTTCTTTTCTCCTCACAATCCATGTGTCCTTCTCTTCTCTCTCCCCCTTTTATAGGGTAGATGTCCCTCTCAGCACATATATTTTACTCCTCTTTTCAAGGTGATTTATCTGGTACACGTACAGCTGTCTGAGAGTGACGTAGATTGAGTGCTTCGTCATCTTTCTAGAATTACCATGACATTTTTGTTGGCAATCTATCCCACCATTTGCCATAGCAATGTTTCATCTCCTTCGTTCTCTTTTCCTTCTTGTCTCTTTCATCCTACCAGCACCTACTACCAATGACTACCAAACCTCTTTCCAACAATTAAAAGTAACATATATTTATAGTTAAAACACAATCCAAGCTTTAGTATGTAATGCTCTAGTAACAAGTTTAAAATGCAAACATATTTTCTTAATTACAAGCAAATACTTCGATTTGGAAGAAATATAACTCTTTTCAAAAGTTATCAATATGATAGCATAGTGAGCTAGCACAAGTTGGAATGATTTTTATGCTTATATATGTTGTATTTTTCTAGTCTGAAGCAGAGGTATTGATATTGGTGTTGTAAAAATGATACCTCTGTGATTTGAAATGTGCAGAAAGTCATAATCTTAATTTGGTATCGATACCCCATCACGAGTATCAATACTTAGGGTAAAAATATTGATACTTTAGTAGAAGTACCAATAATTTTCAAGGTTTGGGTTGTTAAGCAAGAAATAGTAAGCAATTTTGGTACCAAATTTTTGAACGGTATCGATACCACTTGAGAGAATTATTAACACCTTTGTTATAGTATCGATATCTACGTGATTGTCTTGAAAATTTCGCTAAGTGATCCTAATGCATGTTTAATTATATTTATAAGACTATTTGAACTATGTCTGGTATGTTCTAATGATGGTTGATATATGTTCGCTTGAAAATTTATAAGATCACTGATAAAGAGGATTTCTTAATAATGTGACAATTTACTATGAGTGTGACATGAGACGATGATGTTGCATCCTGGTATTCGGGCTTGGCGACCAGGTTGGGTACAGGGTGTTACGACTCAATCACTATACTTGATACTTATACATTGACAAACGTGCCAAGGTCTTTTGAAAAAAAATCCAGCATGACCACTCTCAATTTTTTGACCCAATTTCTACTAACCCAATTTTTGGGATGTGATAACTCTCCCCTTCATAAAATAAATTTTGTCTTCAAAATTTCTATTGTCAAGCAAATCACTTATCTACAAAATTCATAACTCTTCTTTCTAAACTAACCACCATGCTTCCACTGTGCAACTCTTATTCCAATGTAGTTCCAATACTTCACCTTAAATCTCTAATGGAATTCCTATTTACTTACACGAATTGTCTCAAAAGACTATCTATAGAAATATCACTAACGATTTCCTTATTCACAAATTCTTAATTTCACAGATACATTATTAATAACAAACATTTAGGTAATACTAATTCTCAATCAATGCAAGACACAATTAGAATGGATCGTAAAAGTGCCTTCATTGATGCCAAATGCATCTCGATGCATTTGACACCTAGCAGCATAAACCAGTCTATACTTCTGTTTCTGAGTTGAAGCTTGCATTTAAACAGGAGGACATCGTTGACAATTTGTAACACCGTGCTCCGCAGACCCACTTCTCAGGTATGTTCCTGAGTTTTCCAACACTCACTCGAATGACGCTTATTACAATACTTACAAACAAAAATTTCTCCCTAGTACAATAGAACCTCCAATATTAGCTTTTAGAACTTTATGTTGTGCTTTTTCTTACCTGGAATGCTCGCGAATTTAGGCGAGTATAACTTGACTTCATCTTATTTTGTACTTTATTCTTTCCCTTTCTCTTGTGTTCCGACCACTTACTCCCTTCTAATATCTTGTTCTTCTTAACCATGTTCTCAAAAATCCTTTCTAAAACTCCAAGCATTGCTTGGAATATTGCATCAAACTAGTATATTGATTTCTTCCTTTAGCGGTAAATGCATCAACGATGTCATTTGTCTCAAGGGCGGGCACAACTTCTTGAAAAAACTAACAAATAATCTTGAGCTACTCAACATTACACTCCTCGAAATCAAATTCCACGAGTTTCCACACCTCGAGTTTTCATATCGCTTATCGCTAAATTGTATGAGTTTTATCTAAAAATTTTTAGAAACAAGTCTTATGTTATCACTTGAATGTTTTCAATAAGAGTTTCACTATTTATAAATATATCATCTCATAATCTCGAGTACTTATCTTGGATCAATTTCGAGTCTCAATTTTTTAAAAAGTTTATAGGAAAACATTTTTTAAAATACTCTTTAAAATATGCATGCAGACCCATTTAAAATCCATACTTTGAATTTTTTACTTGACTCTGATACCACTAAATATAACCCTCAAACCTAGCTTAGACGTTATGGTCACATTTCGAAAGCCACATTAAAACAATTGGAAACATTTACTAGCTAAAAACAACTAAGTTCAATTGTTTCTATGAAAACTCTAAAATTTAAACATAGAGTGATTTTGTTTTTGAAAATCACTTATTAAAACACAAATACTAAAAAGTTGATTATTTTATCGAAATATCATTTTAAGTCAAGAAAACAAAGAATTTGCAATATTATTAATTATTTCTTAAAAATGATTTTGGTAAAAATCTTTCACAACGGACTTTTGAAAACTTATAAAATCATAAATTTATATGTTTATTTAAATTCAAATAAAAATAATTCAAAATATTTTTAAGTTCATTAGACATGCATGCATGGCAGTTTAAAATTTTAAAAGTAACAGAAATAACCCAATAAAAGTCTAATCTCTAAATTCCAAAATAACAACCAAATAGTTTATAAATCATTTATTAAAAATCCACCTTAAAGGCTCTTTTGCAAGTTGGATCCAATTCCTATGTCTATGAATCACCTGAAATGATTATGAAAGTAAAAAGGTGAACTTTTACAGCCCAGTGTGAGTCTTATAACAATTCAAATAACAATAACCATATAGTTATCATTCAAAATAACCAATATTTATGTACATGATCATGGCAATACAATTTTTGTAAAATAGTTATGATTTTTTTTTAAAACATCCTACCTATCACTGTTACACTCCAAAATCGAGTTCTCCAAAAATCGTCCATCCAAAATCACCCAGTTTATGAACAAGCCATAAATAATGTAGACAAGCTACCTTTATTGCAGATAAATTGCTTATAATGCATACAAGCTGTCAGTATTGTGGACAAGCCACCAGTAATGCAGATAAACTGTCAGTACTTCCTTTTTACACATGTCTCAACTCCATGCATGTGATACGACCACAGTGAACATAATATCACATAACATGAGAATGAGAACAACATACTTTTCAAATCAGCAATAAACATATCCACACACATCATGTTTTTCACAAGCTAGTTGGTTTGGAGTCACTTACTTGGTATGATATATATCGATACGTTAAATCTCCCGTTTTGGAATACTTTAAGTATTCGAATAATGCACAATCCAATAACAATATTTACTTAAACATTAGAATTAATGTGTTTCAGTTTTTATTTAGATTAGACGCACACCTAACGTAGAAGATCCAATGTAACACTAGACTTCTTCGAACACCCACACTTGGATCTAACTAAAATAATGTTGATTTGATTTTAACCAAATTATAATTAAGTTGTGCAAAATATTTAATTATATAAATCAATTTCTATTTAATTATTAAAATCAATAAAATATTTATTTGGCTTGTGCTTTTATCCAAATTAAAAATGGATAGTCCAAGGCACTGGCCTATTGCTTGTGCAACTCTTCTATTTTGACTACTTTCAGACTCTAGATGAAGAATAAAGTGTTGCATATTTACTTTCTATTAATATACAAGCTAGTTGGCCACACAAAAAATCTAACACATCATGAACACTTTTTCCAAAATTAATGGAGATTTATTTGTGCAATTTTCCTTTAAGCATAAAGGAATTCTAATTTTTTTAGTTCCTGAAAGGAGATTATAATTTCTAATTATCAAAGAAACTATAACATGGAAGTTGGTTATTTAAATGTGTGGTCCACAAGTGTACAATATTTTGGAGAGAAAAAAAACCCTAACTAGAGTTCATTTCATTTATTTTATGTTTAAGGTTTTGGTTTGGAGTCAATTCTTCTAGCATCCTAGATTTCAAATTTAGTGAAGAAGATTGTTTAGATAAAAGTTCGAAGTGATTAGACTTCAGTTTGGATTTGATCGAAAAGCCCAAAGACTTCCCCAAAAAATCTTCACAACATCTCTAATCTCATCATGACATCGAACATATTCATATGCTAATTAGATTTATTCCATATTCATTTCTAACCTGGCCACAATGTCAACAAACAATTACTACATTATAATTGTCTTTTAAATCCTCTAAAATAGAGGTTTCTACAAATGTAAAATATTAAACGTTATACTAAACTTTTATAATAGTATAAATTATTATTATAAAAAAACTTAACATATTAAAATATTGATACAAGGTAACAATCACCTATATTTTTTCAGCCTACCATTCATCAGTAGCATTGACAATACTTTTATATGGGCTCCATATTAGATCAGGAGACTTAACAAGTAAACTATTCCATAACCTTTTTCTAATGCTTTCTACTCATTTTGCAATTCATTTTCCCATAATTATTGCGTCATTTCTTTAAAAGATACACTTTCTGTTCATTTAAGTTTAGACGAATTATTGGTTTATTATTGACTTTAACTTCGTTTACGCAAAGTTCACAAATGTCAATGTGAACTCATCATCCCAAGTAACTTACAATACTAGGATACTATCATCCTTTTACAAAACTTCTTATCTTCGCCAAAATGACACAAAGCCAAAATGAAAAACATCCAAATAGAATGTTCAATCCTCTAATTCAATCCCTAGTAAGATTAGTCTGCCGCTTTCTTTCATAACAGAGCCGGGAATAACGGCTGGCATAGAAGTCTCTCGCACGCAAGGAGATGCTGCTGCTGGATGTCACGGTTCTGGGGCGCCATGATCCTTCTCTCTGGAAGAGTCAAGTGCTTCACTTACATGCAAGGCGACATGACATGTAAAGCTTTTGCTAAATGCAAAGGAGATGCATTTTTGTACTACTTGTATTGAAAAAGCTCTCAGGGAATAATCTCTTTCTTATTTCTGCCTTTCTTTCCCATGACGACTAGGAACAGGCAAATAAAAAATTTCACTTCGAATTTCGGACCTCAACATCCTGCTGCTCATGGTGTTTCACGATCAGTATTGGAAATGAACGGAGAAGTGGTGGAACGTGCGGAACCACATATTGGATTACTCCAGTGCGGCACGAAGCCGCTGACGCCGAGTCGGCTCCTATGCCGCTAGCTATGCCCTGCTTGGTCCCCCGGCGCGGTGGAGATTCCGTAGCGCGTCATGAGCACCGGGCTAAGGGGCGGTTGAGCAACTCAAGCGAACCGCCCTACCTTACTACAACATAGGGACAGAAGGGAGAAGGTTGTGAAGGTGGCCTCGTTATCCACACTTCCGGTCGGATGAATGGAGGACCGACCGACCTGGGTTTTCATGAGCGTTGGCGGGTCCTGGAGTGCCTGTCAAGGGCGCTAGCGCATACCCCGGGGTGATCATCACCACCTGCACCTCACATCTCGGCGCAGTGGAACGTGTAACCCGCCTGCTGTCTCATTCAACTACATTTGCTTATGTAACTATACCCTAACAAAACATAGCAATGAGGGATGACCTGCCCATACAGCTGGTAGGAAGGATGGCATAATTTGCCAAATATCGTCTAGCAAAAACGTCGCAAGCGCGAAGCACGGTAGGCCTGCGTCGAGGGAGCATAGGTTACGGAGAAAAGGCAAGTCGAACAATGGAAGAGCTAGGGAAGGCCAAGTCATTTAGTGCAAATAGAAGGCTTTTCCCCTATTATAGAAGGCCCTATGAAGTAAAGGGAAGTGCATGAATTCTTGGAAAAAGAGGGAGCGAACCTATATAAAAAATGTAATAAAGTCAATTCAATGAATAGATAGAGTCAACGGTACGACAAAAAGCGCTGCCTAAACGCGAATTCGCTTCCGAGGTCGAGCAGTCTCAATTTCACTACAGGATTTGCGAATGAATGCTGGGCTGGGCCACCTCGAATGGCGTGAGCCGCATTTAGGGAGGCTCGCACATGCGATTTTTTCTTTCAGTTATACAACATTTGTACTAAAAGAAAAAAAATAAGCCATTTTTTAGTTATCCTTAATCAAGTTGGACCAAGACAAGCTTGCCAACAACTTCAACTCACTCGCTATAACCTCGAACATCAAAGAGGAAATTAATGCACCGGTAACATAAATGTTAGTCTTAACTATGCAAGTCTAGAGTAACCGTGCTTACTCTGGATATGTATATATCATGAAATATTTTCATGCTTAAGAAAGCCTTAAAATATAATTCAAATATGAAGTACTCTAGAACTCAATACAAATGATTACATTCTAACCTCTTTTTCTTATATTATCTTATAATATTAATATATACGTAAAAATTATAAAGAAAAAGTAAGGTATTAAAATTTATTTTTGCGATCAACATTATTTATATATTGAAAAACTTATTTTGTTTGCTTATATATACTTCTACTTATTTTTTTGTTTATTCTAACATATATCAATTGATTGGGATTATAATTACTTTTTATTCTTACTTTATAAATTCAGTTGATATACCATCTAAAAGGGCACGAGGACCAAGTCGAAGGAAAGGACTGAAAGCCTCATTAAAGGTAAGACTAAACTTTTAGTAGACATATCAGAAGGCAACACTAGACCAACTTGTGCAGTTTAGTAGGTCAAATTATCTTCTAAAATCCTGAATCATTTCTCGACAATTCATCTTGATACCAACAAAATGGAAATCTATAATGGATAATGATAAATCCCATGTCCTTGAGAGACTTAATGTGAGTTGAAAATATTTACTATTTCTTAATTTTTGTTATTTATATAGTTAACTTATCTAAATACATATTTTGTTCATGTTTTAGTCAAAGTTTAAGATGAAATTGGATGATAAATATGTGATTAACTTTGTCTTGTTAATGTTAAAATGTCAAGAAACCAATAATGCTAGGCCCAAAAATATAAAGATGGGATGAATTAGTGTTTTAAGAATTTTGACAAAGTTTTATATATTTAAAGAATAAGGAAGAAAATTATGGACACTTTGATTTATAACTGTTCAACCTCAATTGTTTATCTCCGTTACTTTAGTTATCCATCACTACAGATTTCTCAATTCACAACTAGAATTGATACTTTTTAAAGACAAGATCTAACATTTATGATACGGATTGAAGTGGAGGAAGCGAACACTACACCAAAACAGACTTTTAGCGGTGTTTGGACAAAAAACGTCACTAAAAATCGAGCATTAGCGGCGCCTTACGTAAAACGCCGCTAAAGATCGAGCATTAGCGGCGCTTTCCTGGAAGCGCCGCTAAAAATGAGCATTAGCGGCGTTTTTTGGAAAAACGCCTCAAAAAACCAAAGCCCAACGACATCGTTTTCTACCTTTCAGATCTTTAGCGGCGTTTGGAAAAAAAAGCACCGCTAATGCTCAGATCTTTAGCGGCGTTTTTGAAAAAGCGCCGCTAATGCTCAGATCTTTCGCGGCGTTTTCCATGAAGCGCCACTAATGCTCAGATCTTTAGTGGCGTTTTTGAAAAAGCGCCGCTAATGCTCAGATCTTTAGCGGCGTTTTCCATGAAACGCCGCTAAAGCTCAGATCTTTAGCGGCGTTTTTGAAGAAGCGCCGCAAAAATATTTTATCTGCTATTTACTATTTAATTTATTTTTAATTGAATATTTGTTAAAAATGGATAAATTTGAAATAATGACACGTAAAAATTTTTGAAATAAAAAACATAGAAAAATATTTGTTAAAAATGAAGAAATTAAAATAGTATTATTTAAAATAATTTTAAAATATTTTGTGTACATGATTGATTGATTTTAATTTATATATTAAATAATTTCAAATATAATTGTAAAAGATACAATAGTATTAATTTTAAAATATTTAATTTAATTATCATTATAGTTTAGGGTTTAATATATATGGTTTAGGGTATATATATGGTTAATTTAGGATTTAGGGCTGGTTTAAGATTTGCAATTTTAAGGTTTATAGATTATGGAATTAAGGATTATGGATTAGGGATTCAGATTTAAGGGTTGTGATTTAAGGTTTATGGGTTAGGGGTTAAGGGTTAAGGGTTAGAAGTCAAGAGTTAGGGATTTAAGGTTTATAGATTCAATGTCAAGTTAGGTTTAGGGTTTAAATTAATTAGTGTGTTTTAATTTATATATTAAATAATGTTTAGGGGTTAGGGATTCAGGGTCGGGTTAGGGTTTATGATTTAGATTAATTAGTGTTTTTTTAATTTCTATATTAAATAAGGTTTAGAGGTTAGTGGTTTGGGGTTTGAGGTTTGGGCTTAAGAGTTAGTGATTTAGGGTTTAGAGATTTGGGCTCGAGTTAGGGTTTAAGGTTTAGATTAATTAGTATTTTTTAATTTATATATTAAATAAGTTCTTATATAATTGTAAAAGAGAAATAATAAATTGTAAAGATTATTAGTTTAAAATTGATATGCAATATACAATAATTGAATATAAAAAATTGTAAAATATACGATCTTTGGCTGCGTTTATAGCCAAAACGCCGCTAATATGATTTAGAATTTTTCAAAACGGTGTCGTTTCATTACAAGAATTTCATTTATTAGAGGTGTTTCTTCTGTAAACGCCGGAAAAGGTAACATTAGCGGTGTTTATGACTAAAAAATATTTAATTTAAACCATTTGATATATTTAAATATTAGATTTAAAAAATTAATAAATAAAAAATGTAACAAATTGATACGGATAGGTAACTATCTATTTTGGATATATAGGACCAAATTATAACAAATAAAAATAAAATACAAAACTAAAATCATTCCACATCGAACATCTAGCAAAATAATTATATTTTAGTTAGGAAGAAATATCTTTAATAAAAAGAAATATCTTTAATAAAATGGAGATTAGATCGAAATGAACAATATAAAATCATAATTAACGTCTCAATCTTTAATAGAAATTTGTTATGTGAGAGATTAATTGCTTACATTGGATAATTCTAACTTAATAATTAATTACAACCATTTAATCATTTTTTCTTATTAAAATATACGATATTTATTTTGAGAGTACTTGATTTTTTATAAAAATTCAATTTATAAAAATAATAATAAATGTTTTATAAAATCACTTAACTAATAATTTTAACAGACAAAATAAAAGATTTTAGCATAGCAAAAAGTGTCATTTTATTCCAATGAAATAATTTTTTTGCGTTTTTTTTAAAACGCATAAAAGGTAAGTAATAATGCTTTTATAAAAACGTCACAAAAATAATTTTACTTTAAAAATAGCCATTTTATATAGCAAAACATTTAGCGGCGTTTTTATAAAAAACGCCACAAAAAATAATTTTACTTTAAAACATAGCCATTTTATATAGCAAAACATTTAGCAGCGTTTTTATAAAAACGCCACAAAAAATAATTTTACTTTAAAAATAGCCATTTTATATAAAACATTTAGCTGCTTTTATAAAAACACATAAAAGGTAACAATAGCGCTTTTATAAAACGCCACAAAAAATAATTTTACTTTAAAAAATAGCCATTTTATATAGCAAAACATTTAGCGGCGTTTTTATAAAAAAACACCGCAAAAGGTAAGCAATAGCGGCATTTTAGTAAAAACGCCACAAAAAATAATTTTACTTTAAAAAATAGTCATTTTATATAGCAAAACCTTTAGTGGCGTTTTTATAAAAAAACGCCACAAAAAATAATTTTACTTTAAAAAATAGTCATTTTATATAGCAAAACCTTTAGCGGTGTTTTTTTTATAAAAATACCACAAAAATAATTTTACTTTAAAAATAATCATTTTATATAATAAACGTTTAGCGGCGTTTTTTATAAAAAACACCACAAAAATAATTTTATAAAAAATAGGTCATTTTATAAAATCCCCCTCCCCAAAATCCCCAACTTTCCTCCTAAAATCCCTAATTTCCCCTTGAAACCCCCCCAACTTTACAAACATACCGTCCTTTAAAATTTTTAACTCCATGCCCATTGCTATCTTTTCTTCCTCAACCCCAATTCTTAAACGCCCAAATTTGGACAGCAATTTTTTCTTTCTCTGCCTCCATGAACCAGCCAAGAGAAGTGCAAAAGCGGCTGTCTCATCTATTCTTCCATCTAAGTTATTTGGGAAGAAAGAAGATGAACTGACTCAACTGTGGCAAATGAAAACGGTAAAGTGCCGGATGACTATGAGAGTGAAGGGTCTATTGAGGAAGCTACCTTTATGGAGTCAGTTTCAGATTCGAATCCTATTGATGAAAAGCAACCATTCTGATAGGAGGAAGTAGCTCTGTTGTTTTGAAGGATAAGGTCATATCTTATATGTTCATTTACGGTCTCAAATTTATCAGCTTGTCTATCTGTAATTAGGGGATTAAAGAAAATTAGGTTCTAGAGTCACTCTGACTTCTAAATATTGATGGCAACACTGGTTGAATAATTGTTGATAGAAAGATCAGAGAGAAGCAATTAAGACTTGTCATTCAAAATTATATGATGATATGAATGTAATGAATGATTATGAAGGATTTGCAGATCAATTTTCTTCCCAGCTAAGTGGAAATTTTAGCAGTAGAATGACTACGCCGCATACAAACAAGAAGAACTAGTTATATTATTATGTTTTCCATGTGTTTGTTTTAATGCTTGTTTGGTATTTCATATATATATATATATATATATATATGTTTTGTTGGCTTTGAAGGTACGAAGATCCTCATCATGGTGAGGGGAAAAGCACACATGAGGCGCATAGAGAACAATACGAGCAGGCAAGTTACATTCTCAAAGCGACGAAATGGGCTACTTAAAATTCTTTAACAAATCAAATGCTTACTCTTTATCACTTTCCAGAAAGTCTGAGCCAATGCACAATGGAAAAAGGTGTTTGGGCAGCTGCACATTTCTAACAAAAGCAGCAAAAATGATCTGCACCAGGCAATTGTAAGTTCGTTCTACTTGATATAAATAGTAATGATGGAAGCTTGCTTGACCATGGTTGATGTGTATCCTAGCAGTGAGTGTACCATGGTTGTGCATGCCAATTACTTGTCTAGTTCTTGCACTTTATTTGTTCTATGTTTTTTGGTCGTCATGTCATGTGTCCATCTAATATAGCTATGATAGATTTTAAAGCCTGGGAAGTATGAAGTTTTGGTATGCTATGGTCTGCATTATTTTCCTTTTGCTTATTTGGACTTTGAATGTACATTTCTGGTAACTTTTGTTTATGATTTATCAGGATAAGAAAAGAATATTTTATTTTGCCAAGAAAATTGGTAGCCATATGTGGTTGGATTGATAAAAAGGTCATAGTCACAGATTGACATAAACCTAAAATATATCATTTCATTGTGTCTTATTCAAGGCATGTATTTATTTATTTTTTTGCTCCAATTTAAACGTGCTTAATTATCTTTTATTCAAAAGTTATTACATTTTGATGTGACATTATTACTTTTTTATTTTATAATTAAATAAAGTTTAATGTTTAAAGTCCAATCACGTTTTCAATTCTGACCATTCATTCACCATATTAAAGATTATGATTAGAGTCATCTCTTTGGTCGCATGGCCATCCATTTTATTCTTGGAAAGGTATTTTCGGATAAATAATTATTGAGTAATTAAAATGTGTAAATTTTAAAGTGGAATGATTAAAATATAATTTTATATAAAACTTAGAGACTGTTGGTATAATTTACCTAAATTATTTATATATATAATTATTTATTTTATAGCTTTAAAGTTCACACAAAAATATATATATTGTATATTAGATTTTGCACGCTCATAATATAGGTGAAAACAATTATACAATAAATGTATAAAATTTTGATTAAAAAAGATTCTGATGTGGTATTTTCTTGGTATTCCGTTGTTTTAATCCAAGTCATGTGAGTTTTTCTTTGTCAAATGCTTGCAGCTTGTGGTTTGAGTTTTTTCATTTTATCTGCATACCTTTCATCTCATCTTATTTCTATATACAGCGATGACATATTAAATGCTTATTAGTAAAAATCCACAAGATCATACATACAGGTGCTTACAAGAATAAATAGCTTTATTTGTGACATTCTTAGGGCTGTTACCAATGTTCCATTAATTTATTATGTTGATTCCAGGCATTAGGGATCAATAATTTTATTTTAAGATGATGCGAAGGGGGTGCTATCATCATAAATCTCCCATCATTATGACTTTTAAGTTTAATGACTGGCATATTATCATTATGATATTAGCAATATATGCATAGTGAACAGTATTGCAGGCTTTGTCTTTGGTTATATTCCTTTTTTATGAAGAGAGCCTTGAATTTTATGTTTAACTTTTAACCTGTATTTTGTCCTTGTTCTGTTTCCTGACTATCAGGCAGCTAATGGCTGTGATATTGAGCATGTTGCGTATGATTTTTTCACACAAGTGTTTGTATTATATGAAGAAGAAATTGCGGTAATTGTACTACTCAGATCAGCTATTGTTGAAGTCTGTTATGCCTTTCTAATTTGTGTAGAGTTTCATGAATGTTTATTGATCATAGGACTCTAAAGCCCAAGTGACTGCAATTCATATGATAATTGGGACTCTCCAGAGGATGAATGTATTTGGTGTTGAGAACAGAGATACTTTGACACACAAAGCCACAGGAGTAATATTGCTTCCTCTTCTCTGATTCATTGTACTTCATTGAACTGTTTATACAAAACTTACATATGTGTTACTTTGGTCAGTATTCAGCTTGGCTATTGAAGAAGGCTAATCAGTGCAGAGCTGTTTATGCATGTTCCCATCTATTTTGGGTTGATGATCAGGATGGCATAAAGGACGGCGAGAGGTCTGGCCTCAAAACTTGTCCTTTGGTTTAGATTTTTTTTTCATGTAAACATTAAATTCATTCTAACAATAAGAAACTGAAAAACTTTGCGGGAGAGGTTGCAGGGTCCTCTAACAATAAGCAAACCACTAGTTCTGCAATCCAAGGGCTGATAGAATTAATTAATACTGAGATGCAAAATGATTCCACAAACCCTGATAGTGTGGCGGATGCTTTCCTTGCCAGCACCTTGTGTTACATTCAGTTCCAAAAACAAAAAGGCGGTGTAGTGGGTGAGAAATTCAATTCCGTTAAACTGTAAATTGTTGAGTCATGTAAAGAAGTAATGCATGGCAGTTAGAGATGTAAATAGGCGTTTATTCTGAATTTGGATTTCATATTTGCTTGATTATATCTTTTATTAAACTGTAAATTATTGAGTCATGTAAATTGTATTATTTCTTTTATTACCAAGATTTACTTGATTAAGAAAATGCATTGTATTTTTATTACCTTGCAATGTGTATAATCGTAGGCTTGTTCAACTAGTCGGTTTGTTGCTCATATGTATTATTTATTTTAGTTTTGATTCTAAATTTTTATTTTTACTTTAATATTTACGATAACTTGAGTTCTAACTTTTGGATTTTAATTGTGTTATTAATTTATTATTTTAAATTTTAAAACTAAATTCATTAATTTTATATTTAATTTTAAAGTTAAAATTTTCATAGAAAATTTAATTTAAATAATATTTTTTATCCTTAAAAGTATATTTAAAGTTCAAATTTAAAAAATAAAATAAAATAAAATAAAATATTTATCATAAAAATAAATATTATTTGATTAAATATATATTTTTAAAGGTTATGGTTTTTAGTGGCGTTTTTGTGAGAAGCGCCGCTAAAGGTCATGGTCTTTAGCGGCGTTTGTGGGAAAAAGCGCCGCTAAATGTCTTGGTCTTTAGTGGCGTTTTTGGGAAAAGCGTCGCTAAAGATATTAGTCTTTAGCGGCGTTTGTGGGAGTAGCGCCGCTAAAGATATTGGTTTTTAGCGGCATTTGTGGTAAAAGCGCTGCTAAAGGTCTTGGTCTTTAGCGGCGTTTTTTTCTAAAAATGCAGCTAAAGTTAGCGACGCGTTCTTTAGCGGCATTTTTTCCGGCGCTTCTCAAAGCGCAGAAAATACTTTTAGCGGCGCAAAAAAGCGCCGCTAAAGGCCTAAAAAAGTGCCGCTAAAAGCCTGTTTTGGTGTAGTGGAAAGAAGGATCAAATTCAAGTTGTTTGACTCAAGAAGGAAATATTTGGATCTGATCTAAAAAGAAGAAATAAAAAAATTTAGTAATAAAGAAATAAAAAACACTGAAAGAAGAAATTTGAACAAAGAACAAATAAAAATAATAATATATAAATAAATAGATGAAATTTAAAAGTGGAAGATGGATTGAATAAATCAATGGCTATGATGGATAGAATGATAAATGTCGAATTGAACCCTTTGAGATATAAATCCCAACAAACTCATTTAATGACTCTAATCAATCCTCCAAGAAATAATACTTGGCAAATTGAATGGTGAAGAATGAATTCCCATGACTCCTTGAAGAAAATCGAGAAGAAAACTACTTCTAAAAATCACAAGAAAGAAATCTTGCTCAAAGAAACAAACTCTTAGAGTTGAAAAATTTATTAATAAAAACAATTGTGTCCTTAATAAACAATGAAAAAGCCTTTATATAAGCTAGCTAAGTACATCCAAACAAAACTCTAAAGTATACTAAAACTCTAATTAATCTAAATAAGAAGTAGTTTTAAACAAAACTTTCTTGTTAACATAAAACTCCTAAATAACTTAAACTACTTAATAATTATAAAAAAGTCGTAATAAAAATAAAAATAATAATAAGAGATGATAAATACAATATTGGCCTCATGTATAATAAAAATTAAGCCTAGAACCCAAACCTAATATGAAATGCCTAAGCTTGTGGGATTGATTAAGGCATTTGAAGTGAAACGCCGAAGCTTGTTAAAATTCTCCACATAGGCTTGCCATCATAGATTGAGAGTTTAGTCCCACGAAAAAATTAATCCCTTCTAATTCATCAACGCTCCAAAATCCATCATCTTGAAGCTTCAACTCTTCTTCTCGAATTTTTTTTGTGATAAAGTCTTAAACGAATAAGTTGAGGTTTGACTTTAACTGCTTGGATTTGGATCTCGTGATTGGGCCTTGAGGGAACCTAAGTCCATCTCTATTATGGCCTTTGAATTGGACCGAGTTTCTCGTATTATTCCCCCTTTCATAAAAGGATTCGTCCTCGAATCTGTAATATCAAAAGGAGAAAGGTCAGTGACATTAAAAGTGGCACTAACATTATACTCACTGAGAATATAGATTTGATATGCATTGTCATTAATGTGCTTGGGTACCTGAAGAGGTCCATCACCACATGGGTTTAATTTCGTCTTGCATTTATTCAAAAATTGTTCTTTTCTCATATGAACCCAAACTCAGTCACCGGGCTCAAAGATAACTTGCTTGCGCCCCTTGTTAGCTTTGTAGCATTCGCTTTATTTATTTTAGCGATTCGTTGTCTTGCTTTCTCATGCATAGATTTCACCAATTCGGCTTTCTTCTCCCCATCTAAATTAGAAATTTTTTTTATAGGCAATAGCACAAGATCAAGTATAGTTAGTGGATTAAAACCATAAACAAGTTCAAATGGGGAATAGTCAGTTGTAGAGTGAATAGATCGATTACATGTAAATTTAACAAATGAAAAACATTCTTCCCAATTTTTAAGGTTCTTACCCATAACAGCTCGTAGTAAAGCATCTAAGACTCGATTGACTACTTTAGTTTGTCCATCAATTTGGGGGTGACATGTAGTAGAATGTAATAATTTAGTACCAAGCTTACTCCACAACACTTTCCAAAAGTGGTGAAGGAACTTACGTCTTTGTCAGATATAATGGTGCGAGGTATCCCATGTAGGCGCACCACATCTCTAAAGAATAAGCCAACCACATGTAAAGCACCATCCGTTTTGTGACAAAGAATGAAGTGAGTCATCTTTGAAAACCTGTCAACAACAACAAAAATACTATCTTGACCCTCTTTAGTTCGTGGCAAACCAAGAATGAAATCTATGGATAAGTCTACCCATGGCGAAGAAGGAATCGACAAAGAAGTATATAGCCCATGCGACATTACCTTTGATTTTGCTTGTTTACAAGCAATACATTTAGAATATACCTTTTCAACGTCCTTCTTCATGTGCGGTCAATAAAAATGTTCTTGTAGAATATCTAGTGTTTTGGCGACATCAAAGTACCTATTAAGCCTCCACTATGTGCCTCATAAATTAATAAGTCTCTCATTGAACATTGTGGAACACATAACCTGTTTAAGTGAAAGAGAAACCCATCTACAAGATAAAACTTGTTAAAGGCACCATTCCCACAATTGGAAAACATATTTGCAAAATTAACATCATTTAAGTATAAATCTTTTATATGATCAAACCCTAAGACTTTAGCATTTAATGTACTTTTCAAAGAATATTTACGAGATAAGGCATCAGCAACTACATTTTCTCTACATGTTTTGTATTTAATTACATATGGGAATGTTTCTAGGAATTCTACCCATTGAGCATTTATCTGACATAATTCGATGTAGCAGGTGAAACTATTTTTCACATTTAAGGAGCTTGAATACAAACATTTTCGTTGTGTTTTAATTCAATTTCTTTTGTTTTGTTTACATTCAATAAAATATGCATATTGAGTTTTTTATTAACTTTAAGGGTCAAATGAGGCCTAAGGGAGATCTAACGTACCTTATGAGTGTGCAGGAGACCATTAGAGGGCATATTGGGTCAATACTAGATGCTATGTCTCAACATGGTGGATCCGATGGCGCAACATAGACAGTAGAATAGAGAAAGTGGAAAACTATCTGCAATGTTGCGACAGAGGCTGAGAGTGTCATGACATACCGCTGAAGGTGGCTACAGAGGAACATGCTAGTTGATATGTCAGGACACAGGTCCTAGTGTGTCGCAACATTAACTCTGTGACGAGAACGTCACCTACCCTAGGGCTAAGAACGACGACTACTTGAAGGCTATAAATAGACCTCTCTGGCACACATTAGAAATACCATTTCATTAGCTTAGGTTCTTTCTTTAGGTTTTAGATTTTTTCTTTTGCTTTCTTGGGTTTTTAGTTTATTTGTTTTTTTCAAGAGATCTAATTGTAAAGGAGATCAATTTCTGTGGATTCATTCTATTCATCAATATCAATAAGGCTTTTTTAAACTTTCTATTTCAATTCTTCCATTCTTTCCATGTTGTTTATGAAAGCCATGAGGAACTAATCCTTCTATGGCGGATTAGTGAATGGAGGCATGATGTCTTAACATTTTGTAGGATTACTCAACGGACCAATTGTTTAGAAAATGAAGAACGTGAAACAAACCCTAGGCCAGACAACCTTGGGAAGTCATCAATGTGGGAATTAACCCAAAATTGATATTGCCCATTCGTGAACACCTTTACCCCAAGCCAGTTTGGACTGTGAGGTTGGAAGATAAGTAGTTCTTGCTGACTCGTTATGTTGGTTGAAAATTAGAAGATCCTGCTAGGGCAGTGACTAGTTGGTTAACGAGAACCTGAGACGATAGTTACTTGGGATTACTGAAGCGAGCTGATCATCTATTCTCAAATTTGATTCACTTTATTTATCTTTATCTCTTTCAATTTTAATTTCTTTTTTATGCTATTTTATTTTATTATTTTACAAACCCTAAACATATTTGTTATTTTACTCCCGTACTATAACTAACATAAAGTATTAATTAGACCGTTAATCGTTTAAGTTAAGATTGATTTAGTACTCGCCTCCATTGGGTACGATCCTCAGAGTAGTCACCTACTTCGTTCTAAAATCTATATTACAACTTAACTCGTATAGTTACAGATACCGCCTCATAACTCTATTTTATTGCAGTATTCACACTCTGGATTTTAGTACGTCTATAGGTGGTCAAGTTGTTGGCACTATTGCTAGGGAGGTAACATCACTACAATGATCTTAATTTTTACTTTCCAAAAGAATAATTAGGCAAATTTTCAGCTATAGATACGATTTCATTTAGTTTTAGTATTACTAATCTTTTCTTTATAGGTTTGGTGTATGACTCGCAATCGAGGCATGCCTATTGTAGTACCCATAGATCCAAAAAGAATAATTTGAAGAAATCACTGATAGCAGTAATAGCAAATGCAAGATCCTCACCATGAGGTGTAGTTAACATATCACGTAACAATCCATTATTTCGCGATGCTGACGATAACACCCTAGAAGATCCACCAGTACCACAATTACACGTAAATGTGAAAATGGCTTGGAATGAGAGACTTTACGGGACTATGCCCTACCAAGTTTAGATATGGTTCAGGAAAGTATAGTGAGGCAGACGATTACAACTAATAATTTTGAGATAAAGCTAGCAATGATACAAATGATCCAAAATAATCTGCAGTTTAGGGGCACTATGACAAAAGAGCCTAATCAGCATTTGAAATGGTTTCTCCACCTCTGGGATACTTTTAAGTATGACAGGGTCGCTGATGACATTATTCGTCTTCAGTTGTTCTCTTTTCTTTGATTGATAACACCTTTTCTTGGTTAGACTCATAGGCACCAAGATCTATCACGACATGGGATGAACTCGCTGGAAAGTTCTTACAAAAGTTCTTCCCAATTAGCAAAGCAATTCAACTAAGAAGAGAGATTGTTGTCTTTAGACAGATGGAAGGAGAAAGTTTCTATGAGGCATGGGAACGCTTCAAAATGTTGATTCAAAAATGTCCGCACCACAAATTTCCTGAGTGGATGCGACTGTAGGTATTTTACAACGTGTTAGATGCAAACACATGATCTAGACTAGACGGAGCAGCAGCATGAGCTCTTATAAATAGGACCTATGAGGATGCATACGAAATTATTGAAAATATGGCATTAAAATCTTATCCGTAGCCAACTGAACGTTTCACATATGGCCAAAAAATCACTACAGTCAAAGCTATTCAAAAGGATGACAACTATTAGTAGATAATGGAGAGATTAAACCGTATCGAATTTGCTTCTTCATGGTCTATGTATGAAGGAGACAAGCCACTCTTCATTATATCAACAATCTTGCCGAGGATGTGAATTACATAGGGAATAGGGGTGGAAACCCTTATTCGAATACATATAATCCCGGATGGAGGGATCACTAGAACTTGAGATGGGGAGGAAACCAAGGAGGAGTAAAATTTTAAATCAAGTTAAAAACACTAATTACCAACCTCTTTATTTGTAGAACCCTAGAAGAAAACCAACCCACATGACCATACTGCATGTGGTTAACGTCTGGATAGAATTGAGGGGGAGATGCAATCAATGAGAATAGACGTCAAGCAGGTGCAGCTTGAGTGCACCAACATAACAATAACATTTACTAAGCTCGAGGATCAAATGAGCCAATTGATGAGCATGATGGGTGATATCAAAAGAAAAATTGGCTCAGGCATTCCAAGTAACATGGAAGATAATCTATAGAGAGAAGGAAAATAGTATGGGAAAGCTATAGTACCCCGATCAGGCAAGGTACTGAGTAGCCCAGAAATACCTACCTTGAAGGTAACTATGGATAATACTGATGAACCTCAAGACAATTCCATGAAAGTAGAAGACAAACCTTAGGAGAAGAGAAGACACTAGTGGCTAAGACAGGAAAAGAGACATCTAAAGATGCCGAAATCATAAACCCATTTCCAACAAGATTAGAAAAAAGACAGAAGCGGGACGAGGATTAATTCATAAGTTTTCTGAATCTATTTAAAACTTTAAATGTTAACCTACCTTTAACCGAGCTAATTGAGAAGGTTCCCAAATATTCCAAATTTTTAAAGGAGATGATGGCAAGGCGTAGGAAAATCAAGGTACGAGAACAAGTTAATCTCAGTATTTCTTGTAGTGTGATTATTTCAAGACAAGTACCTTGGAAGTTGAAAGACCTGTGAAGTTTTACTATTCCTATAGAAATAGGGAACGTTCATTTTAATAGAGCTCTATGCGATTTAGGAGCCAGTATCAATTTAATGCCCTTATTAATTTTTGAAAAACTCGGGTTAGATAATCTTAAAACAACTCAAATAACATTACAATTAGCTATAGGTCTTTGCTACTTCCGAAGGTAGTATTAGAATATGTGCTAGTCAAGGTGCGAAGTTTTGTTATTCCAATAGATTTTGTAGTACTTGATTTTGAGGAAGATCAAAAGATATTAATCTTACTATGAAGACCTTTCCTGGCCACTTCTAGATCCACCATTGATTTAGAAAAAAATGAGTTAACTATGAAAATTAATGGTGAGACTGAAATCTTCAGATGTGGTTATCAACCGAATGAGGAAGAGTGGAGGATATTAGGGGAGCATTGTAAAAAATTATTCATCTCTAACATTCTCGAGTTAAGGGAAATGATTCCATTTATGAATGCAGAAAGAAAAATTAGGTTCAAAGAATAGGACAAGCGGGCAAAGGTGAAGTAGCACAACGGTCGGTGGGCTAATACCAATAGAACAAAGAAATCACCCACGGGTGAATCGACAATATTGTTGGAGAACTCTGGTAGTATAACTTAAAATATGTGAATTACTGCATGATTTTTTGTAAATTATTGTATACTTAACTAACCCCATAATTTAAATTGTAACTTTTATTTGATGTGTGTTCAAGTTTTGGACAGAAAACATCCTTGAGGTGGAATTTTGGACCTAACTGAAGTTATTATCGCAACATTGCACCATAGAGTTGCGACATAGCAGATAGTCTCTGAGAATCTCCAAACTGATGGATGTGTCGTGACTTGGAACCCCTGTGTCACGACACGGAACCCTTGTGTTGTGACATCGTTGCAAATTTTTGCAGGGTTGACTCAATCCACTGCACAACTCAGTGGCTTAAACACTAACTTTACTCTATTTTTAACCTTCAAAGCTCTATTTTATAACCCAAAACAATATCTACTACTAATTAAAACACCTCTTAACCCTTATTTCCTCAAACTCTCTCAAATCTATCAACATCCCTTAAACCCTAAACCCTAATTTCCTAAATTCCCTTTTACAAACTTGGTGCAACAAAGAACGGGGACATCACGAGTGAGCAAGGAATCCAAACAAACCTCAATTATACATTCAAGGTTAAGGGTTCCTGAACTCAAAATTTTTTTACTATTCCATTGAATTCATTCTTTAGATTGAAATACAATGCCTCCTAGGAAAGTTAGACGAACCATGGAAATAGAGCCATCGATGGTTCAAACTCCCTCTAATTTTCCAAATCCGAATGTTGAAAAGCATTTTAATGAGCTTTAAGGAAAAACATTCTTTCAGAAGAGGGGATTTGATCCATTGATGATATTGGGTAAAAAAATATGGCCTTTGGTTAGATATCACCAATGGGAGTGTTTTCGGACAATCTTGAAGGATAACGCCGTGGTCCCTATTTTTCCAGAATCCTATGAATCTTTACGGGACCACAAGTTCTGAAATAACGAAGGACATATATGGGATACAATACTTGTGCGAGAGAAAGAGGTGAGAGTAATCCCTCGAATAATTTGTGAATGTTATAATACTCCATATTATGGAAATGATTTCATTGATGAAACTGACTTAGAATATTTTAGAGACATAGATATGGATAGGGTTATAAACTTTTTAATTGAAGGAATGGGTGAATAGAAGTATCATGCAGGTACTAATATCCCATTATCTTTTCATCAAACCATTATGTTCCTTAAGGCTAATATGTGGATTCAATTCATTTCTACACGAATTGTACCTACTTTAAATGATTCTAATGTTAATACCTTGAGAGCACACTAAGTGTTGGCAAATGGATCCACCAGAACATAGGAAGATGAATTAGTAGCCAAAAGGTGGGAGTATTATTTCCCCATCTAGTGATGGATTTATTCAAAAAGATAGGTGTACCTATGACATCCGTTGAACATTCGTTGAAACCATCGCGAAGCACTATCGGAGACACCTTGTTCCAACAATACATTGAGTTTTGGGCCAAATAAGTCAAAAATGAGAACAAGCGAAAATAAGAAATGACAGTTACACCCACCTCGTCACAGAGGTTGGCACAAGCTCAACAAGATTCTAGTGAGGATGGTCATCCAAATTTAGATTGGATGATTCAATAGATGCAAGAATCGTGACCAAATTTTCAAGAGTTTGTGAGGCAAAATAACATACGAGTCCCCAATTATACACCTAATATGTTCGATTTGAGGAATAATGAACAGGATAAAGAAGCACAAGAAAGTAAAGAGGTAGGAGAAGAAAAGGACAATGACGAGGATAAGGATATGGACGATGATGATGATTGATCAATTTTGTATTTAAAAGACATGTATTAATTTTGGATAATTTTAATTTAGACTTTATAGGAATAGGATTAATAAGTATATTTTCTTTTAGTTTTGCTGCATTTTGTTTAATTTTTCTATGTAGGAATCCGACATGAAAGAGACACAAACAAATTCAAACTTTTAACGATCAAAGGAGGAAATACCAACCAATAGGAGCTCATGCAATCACGATCAATTGGGTAACTACTTTCCTTATCTTTTGATGGGCTACACATTGAGGACAATGTGTCAAATAAAGTGTTGAGTGGGTAACATAGAAAATTTGCTTTATATTATTACATTTTATTTTGATTTTTCTTGTATGTTGGTGTGATGGAGCTTGTAGAAATACAAGTGATTGGTTAGGAGCATGTACATAGGTTGCTTGTGTTTATAAATAAGTTTGGTATGATGATAGGTGATTTTAATTTTTTTATTAGATTACTAAAGTTCTATATGTTACACTGTAAATAGGTATTAAGCTATCTTTTGTACCAAGTGATATAGAAAATACAAGGAAACGAGTATGATAGTATGAATGATAAATGGTTGAATTTGTGTTTTTCTGGTTGATTAAATTTATGAATCATGAGATATTTAAGGATGACCTCAGGCATTGTTTGGAACACATCCAACAGCCAAAAATCTATCTTATTTATATTTCACCTTTAGTACCAATTTTGAGCCTTTTTACACTCGATGAACCGCAGTACAAACCCCAAGCCTAAAAATATTAATTTGTATATGCCCTTTTTCTTTGGTCCTGTACCATACAACTATAGATGCATGGCCATACGTATTGAGGATTAAGTAGATACATCACAGCGGAGTTGGTAAAACTAGAGTAAATTAGGAAAGATTGGTGTGATATAGCAACTAGAAGCTAGCCCAAATGTGTGAATCAAAAGAAAGATCCAAAGAGAGAATTGATACGAGTAGAAAAAGTCTTAAACTAAGTAAAAAAAACATTCATGAGTGAGATGTAATGAAAAAGAGAAAAGTCATAAAAGAAAGAAAAACTCATTCATAGTGCACAAAACTCGTAAGGCTAGCCATAGTTACTATGTCATGCTTTGAATTCTTATATACGGAGAGATAATGAAGGTAAGAGAAGGAGAAATAAGGCGGTAAGCGGGAAAGGGTCGTTAAGGTGGAGAATAGGGATCAATACGACGTGTCAAACTATTTTTGTGCTTGTACCCCTTTGATGCTTACTATTTTTGAATTCTATACGTACCCTAAGCCTCAGAACATTACAAGACGAAAAGACCTATGTGACTTAAATATCTTTATACAAGAATGGACATCATACTAAATAATCACATAAACGACTATTTTTATTCTACTCGAATAATCAAAGTACCTGTATAATTTGTTGATGGATTCCTATAGGTAAGAACCCTAATACTTGTATATTTTGTAACATACTAAACTTAGATATTTGTGATAAAAAATGGTAAGTCAATTACTCATGATGTTGAAATTGTTAGTAAATGTGAAATGCCTAAGTCATATGCTCCGAAACCAATACTTGTACCATTCCTACTCAAGGGTCATCATTTTTTATTTTGTAATCTTTGTTTATGTTGCTTAAGGACAAGCAATGAATTAAGTGTGAGGGAGTTTGATCTGTTGTAATTCGGTGTAGCAGATGAAACTAGTTTTCACATTTAAAGAGCTTGACTACAAACATTTTTGTTGTGTTTTAATTCAGTTTCTTTAGTTTTGTTTACATTTAATAAAATGTGCAATTGAGACTATTATTAACTTTAAGGGTTGAATGAGGCCTATGGGAGAGCTAACGTACCTTATGAGAGTACAAGAGACAATTAGAAGGCATTTTGGGTCAATATTGGACGCTATGTCGCAACATGGGAGATCCGATGTCGCCACATAGAGAGCAGAATAGAAAAAGTGGGAACCTACATTCAATGTCACGACATAGGCTGAGAGTGTCACGAAATACCCTTGAAGATGGCTACAGAAGAACATGATGGTTCCTATGTCGCAGCACAGGTCCTGGTATGTCGTGACATCGACTCTGGGATGTGAATAAAACACGAAGTAAGGGGTATTTTGGTCTGCACAATCAAACTTTAAAGCTCGGGAACGTCAACTACCCTAAGGCTAAGAATGACTGCCACCTAAAGCCTATAAATAGACCTATTTGGCATGCTTTAGAAACACCATGCCATTAGCTTCGATTCTTTCTTTAGTTTTTAGATTTGTTCTTTTGCTTTATTAGGTTTTTCGTTTATTTGTTTTCTTCAAGAGATCTGATTGTAAAGGAGATCAATTTCTATGGATTCGCTCTATTCATCAATATCAATCAGGCTTTCTTAACCTCTATTTCAATTCATTCCCTTTGATTAATTCTTTCATTCTTTCCATGTTGTTTATGAAGGCCATGAAGAAGTAATCCTTCTATGGGGGATTAGTAAGTGGAGGCATGATCTCTTAACTATTTTGTAGGGTTACTCAATAGATTAGTTGTTTGGAAAAGGAAGAATGTGAAACAAACCCTAGGCCAGACAACCCTGGGAAGTTATCAATGTGGGAATTAACCCAAAATTGATATTGCCTATTTGTGAACACATTTACCCCAAGTCAGTCTAGACTGTGAGGTCGAAAGATAAGTAGTTCTTGCTGACTCGTTATGTTGGTGGAAGATCAGGAGATCATGCTAGGGTAGAGACTAGTAGGTTGATAAGAACCCAAGACGACAGTTAATTGGGATTGCGGAAGCGAGTTGATCACCTATTCTCAGATTTGATTCACTCTATTTATCATTATCTCTTGCAATTTTAATTTAATTTTTTTATGTTATTTTATTTTATTATTTTACAAAACCTAAACATAATTCCTATTTCACTCTCATACTATAACTGACTTAAAGTATTAATTTGATATTTAATTGTTTAGGTTAGGATTGATTTAGTACTTGTCTCATTGGGTACGATCCTCAGAGTACTCACCTACATCGTTGTACAATCTATATTACAAATCGACCCATATACTTGCGGTTACTGCCTCATAACTCTCTATTTTATTACAGTATTCACACTCTAGAGTTAGTATGCTAGAAGGCGATCATGCATGTGTCTTGCTAAACTTACCTTGTCCATGTAACCATTTTAGGGATTCATGATCCGTATAGATAATGACATCATGTAGTAGCAAGTAATATTGCCAAACTTGTAGAGCTCGAACTAATGCAAGAAACTTATTGTCGTAAGTTGAGTAGTTTAATTGTGCCCCATTCAATTTTTCACTAAAATATGCGGTTGGCCGTTTTTCTTGCAGCAACACTACACCAAATCCAATACCTGAAACATCACATTCAAGTTCAAAAGTATTAGAAAAATCAAGTAATTTAGGAATTGGAGCAGAACATAACTTATCTTTTAAGGCTTGAAAAGCCTTTTCCTAAGCTTCTCCTCAAGTAAAACACATAGACTTTTTAATAATCTTAGTTAATGGGGCAACAATAGTGGAGAAATCCTTCACAAAACGTCTATAAAAACTTGCTAAACCATGGAAATATCTTACCTTAGTAATTTATTTAGTAGTGGGCCACTCCCTAATTGCCTTTACTTTGTCCTTATCAACATGAATACTTTGAGAACTTATTATAAAACCTAAAAAGATTAGTTTATCACAACAAAAAATGCATTTATCAAGGTTGGAAAATAATTTTTTCAGTTATCAGAATGTCCAAAATAGATTTAACATGGAAAACATGATCATCTAAAGAAGTTGAGTAAATCAGAATATCATCAAAATATACTACCACAGATTTACCCAAATAAGGCCTTTAAACATGATTCATTAATCTCATGAAAGTACTAGGTGCATTAGTTAGACCGAAAGGCATAACAAGCCACTTATATAATCCAAAGTTAATTTTAAAGGCTATTTTCCATTTGTCCCCTTCCCCATACGAATTTAGTGGTAACCACTTTTTAAATCAATTTTAGTAAAAAAATTTGAACTATGTAAAGCATGTCATCAAGTCTAGGCATTTGATGTTTCTACTTTACCATTATTTTGTTGATTGGGTGGAAATCAACACACATTTAGAATGAACCATCCTTCTTAGGCACTAATAGGATAGGGATGACCCAAGGGCTCAAACTTTGTCTAATGTACCCCTTTTGTAATAGCTTTCCCACTTGCCTTTTTAACTCTTTTATCTCCTCGGGATTGCTTCAATAAGCTGGATGGTTTGGAATAGTTGCACCGGGTACTAAGTCAATTTGGTGCTCTATGCCTCACAAAGGTGGTAAACCTTCAAGTGTCTAATTGAAACATCATCATAATCCTGCAAAAGAGATGTAAAGACAATAGGCAAAAAATTGTTAATGTTAGCTAAAGATAAATAATTCTGCCTAAACCTCACAAGGATACAAGGTTTTTTGTGATATAAGGCTCTCCTTACAACTTTTTTACTTGTAAATAAATTTCACACTCTGTTTTTACCATTAGAGGGTTCACTCACCATTGGGTCATTCGTATTTTGACTTTGATCACTAATTGCCTCTTTTCTCTCTGTATTTTCAATTTTATCTTTCTTCCTTATAACCCCTTCCCAAAACTTTTTTAGCTTGAGTTGATCATTCTGTACATCTTTTGGATCCAAATGGGCCAGAGTAAATTTCTTTGCTAGTAAAGTAAAGAGAAAAGCCGATTCTAAGGCTTGTGACTCGAGAAAAAGGCCTATGGGAAAGTTATACTCATCGCCATCAGATAAGTCAAAAGAATTCCGCGGTCATTTATCAACTTTGGTGGGTTATTCTGGGAAAGATCAAGGGAAACAACATTAGAGCTCGAAACCTCAAGCTACATTTGAAGCGAGTGTGGGCAGTGTCAGAAACAACAAGCCTGGATGTCAATAATGTAATAGACGACACTTTGGTGAATGTAGATTGAAACACGGGTCATATTTTAAATGCGATTCTGATGAGCATTATCTTAGATATTTCCCGAAAAGTTCTAATAAAGAAAAGGCCCAGACTACTCGACTGAAAAATACAACTGCGAAAGGGAGACCACCCCGAAACATTGAAAATACGGGTAATAGCCATAGTGGGACGAAAGATTCTATTGTCAGATTTGAGGCACAAGCACCAACAAGAGCTTATGTGATCCGTGCTCGAGAGGAAGCTTTAGAGCCTGATGTGATCACCCATACATTTTCTATTTATGATACTATTGGTAACGCTTTGATTGACTTGGGGTCAACACACTCATATGTTCGCACAGATTTAATGTCAGATAAGAAATTACCTTTTGAGTCTACTAAGTTTGTGGTTACAGTAACGAACCCCCTAGGTAATTATGTGTTAGTCGATAAAGCCTACAAATAGTCGATAAAGCCTACAAAAATTATCCTTTGATGATTCGGGGTTGCAACTTCTCCGTTGATTTGATGTTACTACCCTTTGATGAATTTGATGTGATTTTGGGTATGGATTGGTTAGCTTTGCATGATGCTGTTGTGAATTATAGACGAAATCATATTGTGTTAAAGTGTTATGTAACACCCCAAACCCGACCTAGACGTTATTGCCGAATCTGGAGAGTCACATTGAAGTGTTTTTCGAAAACCATGTTTTCATTGAAAACCCTTCTTGAAATTTCAAAATTATTGCCATTTAAAACTTGTACAAAACCTCAGTTTGCGTTTGTTTATTTTCGATCTAGGTTTATTAAAGAAAATTTGTTACCTTCAAAACCTTATTGTTGCGGAAGCTTAATTTAAACAAATGATATACGAAAACGTGATATTTAAAAATTGAGGTACGGAAACGTAGTGTTAAAAAATAATTATTGTTTTGGAAAATCGTGTTCTACTTCTAGCAGATATAAATCACAATCACATCAAATCTAAAATTTTAAAATCCAGAAATTATAGAGGCCTTATTACAATCCGAATCAAAATCAAATTTCTTGATTAATTAAGCAAAATAGAATAAAACATGTGCAATCATGTGGCCCTCTCCGAGTCCCTCACAGCTCCGAACCGTCTAACGCTGGGTAGTACCTGAAAGTTTAAAAATAGGGTGAGTTTACAAAAACTCAGTGTGTAATCCCCTTATTGAATAAACAAAATCAGTCTAGGCCTGAGCCCTTAATAGTAACAATATCAAGGTGGGCCTTAGCCCACTACGGTAACAGTGGCAAATGGCCTTACCCCTCATCAGCCTCGGTTGGGCCTGAGCCCATATCAATTGGCACATATCACAAATATCTAGGCCTAAGCCTACACTCTTGTAGGGATTAAAGTGACCCACCCATCCCTACACTCCTTATGTAGCACCAGTTGCGGCACTAACCAATGTTGCAGCACAACTGCCAATCACAGAACCGACTTATAGCCATTGGTGGGTCCATAATCGTCTCATACGACCCGTGCGACCCTCACATATGAATCACTTCCTCCAATATAAGATCCCAACCCCATGCAGTATGTTGTGTATGCAGTATGTCATGCTCAGAATCAGTCATATCGATAACAGTTAAGTCAATCAAACCATAACACAATTCAGTCATTTACCCTCAAGGGGCAAAATAGTCATTTACCCTCTAAGGGCATTACGGTTATTTAATAACCTTTTTGAAAGTCTACAATCACCTCGAGTGACACAGATAACCTAAATGGTCATAACGGTGTAAATGGGCCCAAGGCCCATATTTGGCCCAAGTGGGCTCACACGCTCGTGTAGCCCATTTAGCCCAAATTCAGTCACAATTATGCGAACTACATCGCCTAGTCTAGTATTTTCCACTTAACGTTGATTTTATTCGTGTGGGGCCTATGAGCCCATTGGGCCCACACGACCCATTTTAGCCCAATGAGGTCCATAACGGCCCAAGAGCACGAGAACGCTCGTGCTGGCCTCTACAGTCTAACACCTATATTCGTGGGCTCGGTTCACCACATGAGCGTTCACACGCCCATGTGCCCTCAATTGCCGTATTTCTGGCTTTCCAGCTTTTCGACTTTTGCCGATTCATGGAAGAGATTGTGTGATTACACACACTTTTGGCTTTATGACAGTAATGTTTTGCGGTCTACAGCTACACACTTGATTACGTAGCTTACTAGAAATCCGCGCGCGTCAGAACCTTGACTACACTGGTCGACTGAGATTTGCCTACTTGATCCAGAGCTCGGTGCAGCCACCCTTTCGCATCCTGGTGGAAAATCCCGAACAGTCGACACCTTATGCCACTTAAACTTGGGAGTGGAGGTTGCGCGCTCAAACTTAGCCGATACCATTGCCATCAATTTATTACCAACACCCTCTTCACCCATTTGAAGTTAAGCGATTAATCCCCTTAGATCGCTGGTTGCAAACGATCACTCGTTACTTTCCGAATATTTGCGTTACAAGTGCACTCCTATTAGACAAGATTGCTAAACCATAAGGTTGATCATACCCACAAAACCCCTAGGTAAAAGAAAGTAATATTCAGCCACAACAAAATATACAGCCAACACACTCTAGATTGAGCACAATAATAGCAACAGGGTTACCTTCAGACAAATAACGATAAGAACGCTTGAAATGCTTCAGTATTTCTTGAGTACTCCTTCACTTCTCACAGAATTCTAGAACCCGAAGAAGATAATCGACAACAAGAGAATCAAGAGGAGAAAGAAGTATTCGGCTTAATACCAAAAGAAAGAGTGACGATAGAATCAATTAGAAAGAAAAATAGATGTATTCAGCCAAGCATACTAGAGAGAGGAGATGATAAAATGAAAGTACTTGAAAGTCCTAAGATGTGTTCGGCTGGGATTGAAAAGGAATGGGAAGTAGAGAAGAAAGTGAAGAAAGGTGGGGAGAAGGTTCGGCTTAGAAAAGAGTTTGAAAGGAGAAGAATTAGAGAGGACGGGGAGAAGCACTATTCGGTTTTGAGAAACATAGAAGTAGAAAGAATAGAAGAAGAAGAAAGACGATTCGACAAATATTGAAAAAAAGTGAATTCGGCAATACTAACCAGTTTTCCCCCAAATGGTCAATTCGAAAAAACTTCAACAACCAAAAACGACACATCCTTCTACAACTCAAACTCCTTCTTTCTCTCCATAATCCACTCCTAAAAATCCTCCCTGATATTCTTCACATATCACTTCAACCTCTTATCTATCAGAATTTTACTACAACACAACCGTTAGTCGAACCAAACTGCAAAATTAATACCCCATTACGCAACCTAGAACTTGAACCTCAGACCTTACAGTACACAACACACCACCTTGCCACTAGACCACAGGCTCTCTTTGTGTCATATTTTATCTTCAATTAATAAAAAGGTCTAAAGGCCAAATTCCAAGTTCCTTTAAAAGAAAACCAAAATAAATTACAAGAGTCAAGACTTGAACCCAGGCTCCCTTGCAACCTTAATGACACCACAACCACTAGACCACATGTTTTCTTATGACATTTTTTTAACATAATAATTTAAAAGGCCTACATCCAAGCATCCAGGGTTTTATCCACTTAAAACCAAAATTTTTGCTAAGGCCTAGGTTTGAACCCAGGACTTCTCAGACACTTCCAAACACTCATAAATCACTTAACCACTGAAGCAGACATTCATTTATGTAAAGTTTCCTAACTGTTCCCTTGCTCAAGGCCCAATACTTCTAGGCCCAAATTCTGGGATGTTACATGTTAGAATGGTGAAAAGCTTTGAATTGAATCCGATAGATTGGATAGTGCATCTAATGTTATTTCGGCTATGTCGCCATAGAAATATGTTAAAAAAGGCTGTGAAAAGTATCTTGCTTACATATTTGATTCCAGAGTTTCTGAATTGAAGCTAAAATCGGTCCAAGTAGTATGTGAGTATACAAATGCATTTCCAAAAGATTTACTAGGGTTACCACCGATTAGAAATGTTGAGTTTGCTATTGAATTAATGTCGGGAACATCTCTGATATCGATAGCTCCGTATAGAATGGCTCCTACAGGATTGAAAGATTTGAAAGCACAGTTGCAAGAGTTGACATATAGGGACTTTGCTTGGCCCAACTTTTCTCCTTCGGGTGCTCCTGTGTTATTTGTTAAGAGAAAGGATGGATCTAAGCATTTATATATTGATTATCGACAGCTCAACAAAGTCACGATCAAGAATAAGTATCCATTCCCACGTATTGATGATTTGTTTGATCAGTTGAAAGGTGCAACAATATTCTCAAAGATTGATCTTCATTGGGGTTATTATAGGTTAAGAGTTAAAGACTCAGAAGTATCAAAAACTCACTCAGAACCAGGTACGAAAATTATGAGTTTCTTGTGATGCCATTTGGTTTGACTAATGCACCTATTGTATTTATGGACTTGATGAACATAATTTTCAGATCGTATTTAGACAAATTTGTTGTTGTGTTCATTGATTATAGTCTGATCTATTCACGAGATGAGACAAAGCATGCCCAGCATTTAAAAATTGTTTTGCAAACTTTACGCGAAAAATAACTATTCCCTAAGTTCAGCAAATGTGAGTTCTGGGTCCGAGAAGTCAACTTTTTTGGGACATGTCGAATCGGCAGACGGTATTAGAGTTGATTCAAGTAAAATTTCAGCTGTGGTAGATTGGAAACCTCTAAGAAATGTATCTGAAGTCAAAAGTTTTCTGGGTTTAACCGGATATTACAAAAGATTTTTCAATGGATTCTCGATGATTGCCAAGCCGTTGATGAGATTGTTGTAAAAAGATGTCAAGTTTGAATGGTCAGAGAAATGTCAACAAAGTTTTAATCAATTGAAAGATTTGTTAACCGAGGCACCTGTCTTGGATCAGCAAGAGTCCGGTGAAGAATTTGTGGTTTATAGCGATACTTCATTGAATGGTTTAGGCTGTGTTTTGATACAAGAAGGCAAAGTGATAGCATATGTTTCTCGATAGTTGAAATCGCACAAAAAGAATTATCCGGCTCACAATTTTGAGCTTGCAACTATCGCATTTGCTTTAGAGATTTGGCGACACCATTTGTACAGAGAAAAATGTCACATTTTCACAGATCATAAAAAGCCTGAAGTATTTGATGTCGTAAAAAGTTTTGAATTTGAGACAGCGCGATGGCTTGAGTTGTTGAAAGATTACGACTTGATCATTGATTATCATCCCAAAAAGGCTAATGTCATTGCTGATGCACTGAGTAGAAAATCTCTATTTTCTTTAAGAGCATTGAACACACGATTGACGTTGATTAATGACGGTTCAATTTAGCTGAATGAAAAGCTAGACCGATGTTTCTGCAACTGATTTACAAAGCTCAGAAATGTAACAATGTTTTGATAGCTAAATGGAAACATATTGAGATGACACCTTATTCAGATTTTTATGTTGGTTCCGATGACAGTTTGTACTTCAAAGGCAGAATTTGTGTTTCGAGAAATTTTAATCTCATTCTGAAGATTTTACAAGAAGCTCACAGTAGTAGTTTGTCAATTCACCCTGTAGCAATCAAATGTACGGTGATTTGAAACAGATGTATTGGTAGCCAGGTATGAAACGAGAGATTTCAGAGTACGTATTGAAATGTTTGGTTTTTCAACAAGTTAAAGCCGAGCATCAGGTACCTTCAAGTTTACTACAACCTATGATGATTCTAGAGTGGAAATGAGAATGTGTCCCGATGGATTATGATATTTAAGGTTATGCCATGAATAATTTTGTGTGATTCTTGATGTTTAATGATAGAATATGAGTCGTTGTTAAATAAACAAGTTTTGTAAAGTGATTTTTTATGAAATTGACATTTAGGGGCTTATTTGTCATCGTAGAAAAGTTCATGTTAAATTTATGAAATGATGATTTGTATGGGTTGATTTAAGTCCCTAGAGAATTCGGCTGGCTTTAGAAAATGATTAAAATTCTTAAATTTCAATTTATGAGTTTAAGGACCAAATTGGGAAAAGTTAAAATGTTAGGGGCAAAATAGTAAATTTTAAAAAATATGAAATGTGGACTAAATTGAATGCTAGGGGGTATTAAATGGATTAAATATGTCTACTTAGATCAAGATAGACATGTACGGATCTAGATTGGGGAAAAGCTAATGCCTCGAATTAGTCGATCTCGTTCCTATGCCCTAGTCGTCGAGGTAAGTTCATATGTACATATTACTATGTTTATTTTGTTTAATTATATGTTAATATGTATTTAAAATGCTATTGAGCAATGTATATCCAAAATCATGCTATAACGGTTAATGAGTCATGTTTCATGTTTTACGAACTTACTAACAGTAAGTTATGTGTCATGTTTTACGAACTTATTAAGCATTATGTACTTACATAGTTTCTTTTATATGTTTTATAGATAATAGGAAGCTCATCGAAGATCTATCACACTATCCAGCATAAATATCAGTAGTTTTTGATGTTTTGGCCAAGGTTATAATGGCATGTATAGGTGGACTTATATTGGTATTTTGTTGAATGTTAGTTGATAATTGTGGCATGTATAAGTTTTTTGGATTTGGTACATTTTGATGATTGCCAAATTATGTCATTTTAGGTACATGTAATGCATGAATGGTGTGGCTCAAATGGTATGTTTGTGGTAAAGTGTTAAATGGTCCTATTTGTGGTATGTTTTGTTAAAAGTAGAATTATGTTTGATGAAGGAAATATGTTCAAATAGGCGTGTATAGGTAAGTTTTAATGTTGCTTGTGAGGTGCCTTGAAATGACACATTGGTTGATTGATTTAATACTATTGAATTGGTCATTATATGCATGTTTTGTTAAGGTTTTGAGGTCTTTTTATGTGCACAAAAAGACTTATAGGTATATGCATGAGTTGGTGTTGGAAATGACTTGATTTTTGGAAAATTCATGTCCACACAGCCTGAGCCACGGGCGTGTGACTTAGCCGTGTGTAACACACGGCCTAGCAACACTGTCGTATGTGACACATGGCCTAGCGACACGGTCGTGTGTACCCTGTAGGTTTTATTGCATGCAAGTCAAACAGTTACACGGCCTAACACACGTCCTGGCACATGGGCATGTGACCCTACTTAGAGAGTTACACGGGTAAGGACACAGGCTAGGACATGGCCTGAGACACGGGTGTGTGTCTCAGCTGTGTGAGGCACACGGTCTAACCACACCATCGTGTCACCCCTGCAGTCAAATTTTTCTAACTTTATCTTAACATTACCAAATGTTTCCAATTTAGACCTGAATTTTTTCTAATGTATTTCTAGGTCCTGATTTAGAGACGATATGTATGTGAATGAATGATTTATGTTATGTATTTATTAATGTATAAAATGTATGTTTTAATGTTCTATTTGTACGATGATTCTCTGTAACCCTATTCCAACAACGAATACAGTTTAGGGGTGTTACAGTGAAGAAGCCAAAGCAATGTATGATAGCATATTTAAAAATCAACAAAAACTCTCCCAGAAAAATGTTTTACATTGAAAGAAAGAAACTATACTAATTTCATCGCGAGCATTCGATAAGTTGTTGAAGCTTTAAATTGGAAAGTGTTTTGTGAGAAAAGACCTAGTGCAGATGAAGAGTTTGTTCGTGAATTTTATGCAAATTTGACCTCAAGTGACTTAACAAAGTTTTTGTCCGAGGAATCAAGGTACCAATAAACTCAAACACTATTAATGAATTCTTTTATTTACCTGATTTTGAAGACAACAAATATTCTTCCTTAATGGAAAATATAGAAGCTAAAAATTGTAAGAAATTCTCCAGAGAAACTTATAGTTCCAGGTTCTAAATGGATCGTGTCAAAGCATGGGACTCACGCTTGTCACAAAGAATATTTGACACAATTAGCAAAGGTATGGTTTTATTTCATTCAGTTCAGCCTTATGCCTATTTCACATGGGACCACAATTTCATTAGAAGGAATGGTCTTGTTATACTCAATTATGACAGCAAAGACCATTGATGTTGGAAAAATCATTCTAAGGGAAATTTGGAATTGTGCCGTTAGACGATTTGGACTAGCATACGTTCCATTGATGTTGGACTAGCATACGTTCCACTTTACGATAATAGTTTTGTTCTGGTATAGCCAAGGCACAATCATAGAGTGGGATCTCTTCTGAGTAGTAGGAGATTCTGTTATGCAACAACGAGCTGAATCGAGCGAGGATCATGAAGAAGAAGAAAAATATCCCACAGAGACCGAACCAATGCAGTCAGCTAAAATCCCTGATGAAGCAGAACCAACTAAACCAATGATTGAACCTAACATGGTTACTTCAACGTATAGAACTCATTCGCCTCGCCCAAATCTTTGTGATGAGCTGTCAAAGTTGATGGACCTAATGCAACATATGTAGTGGTAGCAATAAGCTTAGTGGAGATATTCTAAAGCACGAGATGACTTAATGAGTAGCGCTTTTACAAGAATATTTCATGACCCATTTATTTTTGTGCCTGAGTTTCTAGATTTTATATTTGAACCATGGACTCCAATATCGAAGATGGACCCAGGTGATTTAAGAAAAAACAAGAACGATAGAGCAAAAGATGAGCTGGATTCTAAAGGGTCTGCAAATAAATAAAAAGGGGGGATGTTTACTTTATTTTATTTTATTTCTTAGGATATTTAAAGTTTTAAGGGTTAGGTTCTTCTAGGATTTTATTTCTCGCATAACAAAACAAGAGGTGGAAATCATCAATAAAATAAAAAAAATTACAAAATAAGAAGTGTGGCAATAGATATGTACATGTCTAGGATTAGATTTGCTTTGGAAAAGCTTGGTATTTAAGCAGTCAGACTCGACTCTCCTCCGTTTCCTTAGGTCATACCTGGTGTATAATATCTATTCACTTTTATATTTTCATTCTCTCTACTGTTTTTAACAATGGGGACATTTTTCATTTTAAGTAGGGGGTCCAAAAATTGAAATTGATTTTCCTTTTCAGAATACATTATACTTATAATTATGATTAAGTTATATTTTATTCAAAAATTTGAATTTGTGTTAATTATGTTAAAATTCAGTATAAATAAAGTTTTACTATTTTTAATAATTAGTATGTTAGCTGAACTATAACATAAATGTTATTCTTAATAAAGTTTGTAAATCATACCATAAATTTTTTATGACTTTAGGAGAGCTAGACATGCATGAAAGTTAAACATGCATGAAAGTTTAAGTCTCTAGAATTGACTTAGTAATTTCTTGAAGTGAAATCCTAAGAAGCATGGAACTTTGAAAATGACTTAGACGACCTTTTTTTAGACCATTAGAGCTTTTCAAGTCAACCTTAATGAATATTTATCCCTTGAAACCCAACTTTGAGACTATATGGCCTAATTTTATTTGAACCATTGTAATATTTAACCATCACTTTTCTTATAATTATCTTTAAATTGTCCCAAAAACTAGACTCAATCTATCCAAAATATTCTTTAAAAATAAGTTAGGGGGAGTTGAAAAGAAGTATCAAATGCTCAAAAAGTTGTAGTACATATAGTAATATGCTCGTGTGAAAAAAAAGTGGAGCATATGTACTCAACAGAAATAAATGTACAAAGAGCATGTGAACTCAAAAGCAAAAATACATTGCTGAATTTGAAAGTATTTATTCTAAAGGTTCAATGCAAGCTAAGTTTAGGGTTTTTAACTTAAATTTATCATCTTTTACCTACCCCTAGCCTAGCCACATTACAACCTATTTAAAAGACCTTTCGATTCAGATTTCTATGTTGCCTACATTAGTGGAGAGAAATTGCTAAGTTCAACATATGAAGACATAAGTTAAACTTAGTGATTGTAATTTACTCTTAAATAAGGGAATAAAAATTTATTGGCAAGAATTAGCATATCTTTATTGAGAAAACATTTAGTCTATTTTTGTTATCATGATAACGATTGAGAATAATTTGAACAATATGTATACTTCAGTTGCATAATTTCAAAATTCTTGTTCTTGAGCATAATTACACTAAACTCATAGTTGTAGGGGAAATGTGTTCTAAATATCTTTTTGAAAGGTGATTTCAATCAAGTTCTTTTTCAATTTGTGCATTACTTGGGATGACCAATTAATTAAGTTTGAGGTGTGGAAAAAACAAAAATATACAGACTTTTTCAGCACCTTTTGAGCTTTAATTCGTGTAGTTCTATAGTATTTTTTTTCAAAATTCATATTTTACTTATAAAATAATTAATTTGAAATTAAATTATTAACATATTCAATTTTAATTATTTTTGTAATAAATTTTCACAAATTTGGTTTATTTTCGACAGTTTTGCACAAAAGGTGAAAATTAACTCAGCATGCACCTTAAAATGCCTGAACCATTGGGGTAATTTTTGCATCAAGTGAATCAAGAACATGGCTAAACTATTTTCTAGACAAGGACGGCCCAATAATGATTATTATAAATACTTTATATTTAATTTTTATCCAATAATTAATTGAGTTAAAAATTAATATAAAGTTTGAAGAAGAAAGTGCCCCTAGTGTGCTAAGTATAGAACACTGAATGTAACAACCCGAATTTGGGGCTAGTCGGAATAGTGGTTTCGGGACCACAAATTTGACGAGAAAAAAATTTATTTTAATTATATTTTTATGGTCTATTAGTTCACAAATTGATCTCGTGAAAATTTCGTTCGAAAATTTTGACATTTGGGCACTTAATTTAGTCAAAATGACTAAATTGTAAAAAGTGAGAAAGTTGAGTTTTATATGTTAGAGGTGTACAATTGTTATGAAATTTTAAATGGAGGTATTTATATGGTAATTAGACCATTGGTTAAGTTTTTGGACAAAAATGGGTATGGTTAGGCATGTTTCCAAAGTTATTCATTAAGGGCATTTTGGTCATTTAGTTATTAAAATGAATTAAAAGCCAATTTTTGTCCATCTTCAACCCCTAGGCCGAAAATTGCATGGAGAAACCATGGCTAGTGTTTTTAAAGCTTCCAATCTCGATTGTAAGTCCGTTCTATCCCCGTTTTTAATGATTTTTACGTTTTTGAAATCCTCATAACAAGATTTAGCTATTTTTACCATTGTTTTGAACTAGGGTTTGTGTTTAAAAATTTACCCATGAATGATATGCATGTATTTTGATGTTTTATGGAAGAATATGAATGTTTGGAGTGTGATAAATGATTTGTACTAAGTAATTTTCGATGAAAATGCCTAAAATGATTAATTTGTAAAAGTTATAAAATATGTCACAAGTCTGTGAATAAGTGAGTATTGTGGACTGCTATAGTTATGAAAATGGTTTAGCTAGGCCTAAAATGCAAGGAAATTGAATAAAAATTATTTTACGAGCCAAGGGCAAAATCGTAATTTTGTGAAAATTTAGGGGCAAAAATGTAATTTTTCCAAAGTATGATTTTTAGACTGGACTGAATAGTGTGAAGGTTATATAAGTTAAATGTATTGTTATAAATCAAGAAAGACGAGAAATTGAAATTGATCGATAAAAAGAAAAGTGAAAATAAGTGAAAAATTCCTGAATGAACCTTTGGAATAAAAAGGGATACGAATGAAGTGACAGAAATGATCAGATGTGTGGCACAAATTGTGTGTAGGCCACTATTTAAAAGTGAAACTGATGGTCACGTGTGTAGTACTATGTGTAGGCTACTACGTGTACTGGAATGATAGGTCGCATGTCTAGTACTATGTGCAGGCTACTATGTGTACCAGATAGTTTCGATCACGTGTGTAGTACTATGTGTAGGCTACTACGTGTATCGGATGGTAATGGTCACATGTGTAGTACTATGTGCAGGCTACTATGTGAACCGAACATCATTGATTAGTAAGGTGGTTGCTATGTGCTGATTCCACCGGACATCATTGATTAATAAGGTGGTTGCTATGTGCTGAATCCACCGAGTATCTGTTATTATTCCGAAGTGTTCATCCGAAAATTGACTAAGTGTAATTGACTAATGAATATAGGTGTGGAATTGAATTGAATATCGACTTAGAAATGGAAAAGTGAATTTTGAATTGAATTGTGATTGAAAGTGAAAAAGTGAAAATATGAAAGAGTACATTTAGCAATAAAACAGTTTAGACAACAAAAGTTGTGTGACTTTGAAAAATCACCAAAAATGGTGGAGATTGAATTAGAGGCTGAATAATATATGAAATTGAATCTAAATGAGTCTATTTTTAATAAAAGAAACAGAGCAAGCAAAAGAGTTATATATTTTTAGATATTTGAAGTTTAGTTAGACAGAGTCAGAATGAGTTCGGAATCCCCTGTTCTGACTTTGGAAAATTGTCAAAAATTGTACAAAAATAATTATGGGATAAAGTTTATATTTTTAGAATCCTTAGTTAATTTATTTTCAAGAGAAACAAACAGAAACAATATCCCAATTCTGTACAATGGGATAATTAATTTTTAGTGAAGAGAGGTTAGAACTGTTGAGCAGTGAAACATGGAAAACTTTAAAGAATAAACTATACTATTTGGCTAAACCAAAAATTATGAAAATTTTATGGTAAGAAGATATGTGAATGTAGTTTTGGGAAAAATTGATGGATCTTAATTTAGAGTTCTGTAGCCCCAGGTAAAAATAATTTAGTGACTCTGACTCGAATAGACAGCTTTGAATATACATGTGAGTGAATAGTGAAATTGTAGTTAATGTTGTTTAAGTGTGTTATACACATTAAGGATGTGGACTAGAGAGAAGGAGAAGGAAAATTGGAGGAACATATGAATTATTTGTGTATAATTGGTCATATGCTCGATTATAATCGATAAACGATTGAAAAGAAATGATGTTTATAATTGTGCATTATTAGTTATAATTAAAGTTCATGTGAGAAAATAAAGTTTCATAGTATGTGTATGTGGTATACTTGGTATATGATTTGGTATGTAGCAATGTCAGAAATGGTTTATGAATTAACTCATGTTGATAAGTTTGATACATAAACAAATGTGGTGCTTATCCATGCTTATAATGCTTATACTATATGTTTATTTGGCTAGCATGTTTGGTGTGTATGGTTAGGCTTTGGCCAAGTTGTGGCTAGATTACGCCACATTAAATTTATAAAATTATTCATTGAGATGGTAAATGTCTAGATGGAAATATGCTTGTGATCATAAAAGGGTGGTAAGGTTTAAAGTTTGTAATCTTTATTAAAATGGTTTATCATGTGGTTAGTCTTCAAAAAGACTAGCTTGCGACTATGGTTGAGTGTAATGTTTATATCTTGTGTGGTATGCATAGGAAACGGGAGTGGAAAGGAAATGAAATACTAGGTTCATGCTTGAAGTGCAAAATGATGCAAAAAGGGGAAGTTAAGTTAAACGATAAATATGTATTAGTATTGAACTTATTAAAATTGAATTGTACGTGAATTAAATCGAAATTGCAAATGATATGATGTGAATTAAATGAATTATTGTGGTATTGAAATGTATATTGGATTGAGAAATTGAATTGAATCGTGAACATGAGAATCGTGAATTAAATGAAATGGAAATGAAGTATTGAATTGCATGAGTATGTATTGGGTCTCAGAAGCCCTATTTGTTACAAATATAGTATTTTGAAGTTATAACGTGAAGAATTATAAAAGCATGTTAAAAATTTGAAGAGTTTAAATTTGAATGAAATTTTATAACTCGGTTTAACATGTTTATAAGTGTATGTGTTCTAGTAATACCTTGTACCCTATTTCGACGTTGAATACGGGTAAGGGGTGTTACAATGTGACATCGCCAGATTCGGTCATAACGTTTAGACTGGATTTGGGGTGTTACATTGAACCACCAAGCAATTGGGTAGCCCAAAATTTTTCCTATATCTGATTTTCATATTTGTAAAACAACCCTTGAGCTTCTCCTAAATGCTATTAAACCCCCTCCACTTTTTGTGTCTTTCATTTTTTGCCTAAAGCTAAATAAAACGAAGTTTTAATAATTCAAACTTGCTCAATGCATGGCCGGACAAGGGAGAGTGAATGACTAAAATTTATTTTCTATTTTTACCATCCATTCCCACCTATAAATATCCCACATACCTTCCTCATTTGACACACCATTCATTCCCACACATCTCTCTCTTTCACTCACTTTCTCTCTTCCTTTCTCTTCTTTGTTTTCCTGTTTTTCTTGTTTCATTCCCTAGCTGAATTCCCCCTTGAAGAAGATCTTTCATCCACCTTGGTGTAGCACCATTCAAGTGTTTGTGAAGGCCTTGGATCGATAGAATAAGAAAAGACGGAGAGGAGCATACTAGTCTGGATTTAGAGAAATGCTAGATTTCTTTCCTAGTTCCCTTCTCTTTATTTTTCTTTTTTATGTTGTGATAATGAACATGGATATTTTTTATGTTGTTATTCTTGATTTAATTAAAATGACTTAAATTTAATTTGTGTTAGATTGATTGCATTCTTTCCACGTAAATTATTATAATTGTGTTTGTGTTATTATTAGGCCTTGGTAATTTGTTCAATTAAATAAAATCATGCCAATGTTATACTTGCATTATAATTGTAAGGTAACAAATGAATTAATTATTAATCATATTGAAATTGCAAATAATTGACACAGTATTGAATTGATGCATGTTTAATCTCCTAAGGTAGCTGAAGGTTCAATTAGCGACGGTATTAAATGATACATTAGCCCTGCATAACTTGCAAGATTTTCGTGATTAAATTGCTTCAATATAGGACTATGTTGTTACTTCACTTAATCTTATACTTGCTTATGAAAATGATTAATTGTTTGAATTGACATAGTAATATGCTCAAGAGATTGATTGGCTTACTATGTTTGTATGAAGTTTGTATGTGCATTTGTTAGCAAAATACCAAGTTGTCGTGAAATTATTAATAACAACATGAACATGAGTTTAGTAACTTTAAGTTAAAGAATGTAATCGATCTAACACATTTATGTCATCTTGATTTAAACCCATATTTTAGAAATTGTTCATTAGATTATTTAATTTTTTTATTTAGTTAGTTAAATTAGCTTTAGTTTTTTGATCACTTCTTCAAATCCACAATTTTTTCCATCACCAAAGTGTTTACTTTACATTTTACAAATATTTTTCTTACACAGTCCCTGTGGGTACAATAACTCGACATTTACTTGCCACTTTATTACTTGATATGATTGTGTCCATATTTCCATCGTTCTACTTGCTTACCTTATTTCTCCAAATTTTAAGAAGTTATTATGCGATATTGGCACTTACAAAACTAGTACACATGAATACATTGTGAATCAGAAGATTTTCTTTATCAAGCTCAACTTTGATTTTTAAGCTCTTTTCTTCTTTTCGCTCTGTTTTGTTCACAACGCTATTTTTTATACATACTAAATCGTGTAATCTCTTCATTTTTTTATTGCACACAAAGCAACCATGACTTCTCTACCTAGTCCTCAATGCTCATGGCCTGATATCCGTTACATAGTTCATTTTAAGAATCGGGTCAGAGAAGTGTTGAGTACTCGACTCGTTTAGGCTCAAGGCTTCGATATTAAAACTACAAGAAAAGGATACTTCAGGCTCAAAATACGGAAACTAGAGGTACATAGCAAAAGGTAAGCTTTTAGGCTCTAGGATAGTTTAAATAATGCCTAAGGTCTTTCTCAAAATATTCACAAAACCCTAATTTTATCTTGCATACTTCTATTCAAACGAACAACTAACAATTCAAATTGTTTCTCTACAATAATCCACGCACTTCATTCATCCTATGATGCACTTTATACACTTTCATTTAAGGTTATTGCCTCTAATCTATTATACAAAAAAACTAATTGAACTAATTTATCTACACTTAAGAACATCAAGTTATCTAGTATCATTCAAAATTTACATGCTTGGCAATTCATCATATTTAATCGATGTTTACAACTAATTATTTATTGCCTAATTATAGTCTAAACACCATGCAAACACACAAAACAAATAAAGGAAACAAAAATTATTTTTGGTATTTTTGAATTTTTTGAAAATTGCATAAAATGGAAATAAACACACAAAACAACATAAAAATGAGATAAAATAACAGACATAAAATTATATGCATCCCCTACACTTAAACTACACATTGTCCTTAATGTGTGCCCGAAAAAAGGATAGGAGATTACCAAACTTCCCTAGAAGAAGCGTCAGACTAGCTCAGGTGTCCACCTCCTCATGAAAGCTTATAATCATAGTGTAGTCTTTCAGGGTAATTGATTTCACATAAAGCAAACTCAAACAAAACAATAGCAAATAATAACAAAATATGAAGAATAAAAACAATAAAACAAATATAAATAGTGTACTTTCAATAGTTTATATGTCACACAAATTAAAAAATAAAAATAATAAGGTGAATGCATGTAACTATTCCAAATTGTTTTAAGGACCCTCAAAATGATCTCGCAATTCCCTTTCCTTTGCCCTTCACGACCCTCCTCTTTTAGGAATATCTCAGTTGGTCGCTTGGGTCATGGATGACGACACTTATGATGGATGGGTGCACCGACGCGAAGGCTTCCTCGAAACTGTCATGGTAACGCTCAAAGTTGTTGTCCTCCACAGCTTTGTCATCCTCTTCTTCCCTTTCCGCTTCTTCTCTTACTTCCTCCTCCTCTTCGGTGACGCCTCCCATGGATGAGTCAATTAAGCCCTCAGGCTACTGTAGGCCATCAATCCCCTAACATACTACCAACTTTTCCAGAAATGGTTTCATTGCCCCTAACATGCGAGTGGTACGATGCATGTCCTTACACAATTGCCACTGCCAATCGGTACCCTCACTGGCCTTCTTCACCTTATTTTTCTTAGGTGGAGTCGGTGTCACGTCCATCTTATTCTTTCATCGATGATTCCACTACTATATTTGTTTCCTATGAAACTTTTGGAATTGCATCATTTGGGTATCTTCAATAACGCATCGAATGGGACAGTGAAATATCTCGGTTAGTTCTATCCTCACCCCTTCTTCTGCCATAAGTCTGTAATTAGATGAGGTAAGTAAATGCCAACCTTGGCACCCCTAACACATTTATTTAATTCTGAGTTGATCCATGTGTCAAGGCAGACCCGCTTCTGCTACAAAATATCAAACAACAATACAGCTCGGAAGACATTAATCATGTTAGTATTGAGTAGAGGAATAATACAAGTCAAAATGAATTGCATCCATAGTTTCGCAACAGGAAACATTATAGCTTGATTAGAGGAGAGTGGAAATTTTTTTATTGTTCTCGTTTCCATTCCCCCACCTTTCGTTAGTTAGGCTAGTATGGCGTCCATATCCACATTTTTATAAAATTAGAGGTCCATTTCCTCAATACCATCTTTTTCAAACTAAGGGATGCCATAGTGCTCAGAGATAGTACACAGGGAAATGTCAATCTGTGCGTTACACACCGACACACAGCCTGACCCAAAAACCTTTAGATTTAAATAAAATTCTAGTGATCATCGTGGTCGTTTTAGGGACACAAAAAAAATTGAACCACTAATGGTGGTGAACTAGGTCTCACACTTCATTGCAATGGGAGGTGGATGGGTTGAACCTAAGTTCAAAAAAAAACATTTCTCTACCTCTTTGTTGTGAAAACGCTCTAGTGACACCGCAGGAGGCGGGGGTGACGGAGGAGCTTCGAGTTGGGACCTAATTCTTTTATTTCGACAAAGTGGCATTTTCCAAAAATTTTACAATCCAATCAAGCAATAAAAAATAATATACTAACCAAATAGCCTCAACCAAATAAACAAAATTTAACTACCAAAAGTAAGAACAACAATAATAAAGTAAAAATATAAAAAAGATAAAGAAAACGAAACTTGAATCATTTTGAAGGAAAAGGCAAAATGGCTTTGAAGTGGTGAAGCACCATCATTCCCAATCAACGTGAGAAGAAAAACCTGTAAAAGAAGAAAAAGAACAAAAACAAAACAATAAAGGAATAAAAAATGCAAAGAAAAAAGAAAAAAATTTGAAAGCAAGAGTGAGAGAAATGCAAGGGGGAGTGTCTTTGGGGATTTAGGGTTTGGGATTTGAGAAAATATGAAGAGAGTGAGGGGTTTTAGGGTGTTTGGAGGCTTAAAAAGCCTCTAAAATATGCATATTGCAATACTCAAGTTGGGTATCACTAAACTCAACATTGACATCATGATAACAAGGAGTGGGTACCGCGATACCCTATTTTTTTAGACTTCAAATTTTGAATCCGCTCGAGGTATCGCGATATCAAAGGTTCAGCATCGCCATACGACTGTGCATAAACAAAAATTTACTTTTGAAATTTCAATGGTATCGCGATGCTAATGGGTCGGTGTCACGATACCCAAAAGATTTTTGGCCCACTACTAAATCTATCAAGGAAATAGCAAGATCCCCCCTTAGATATCAAGATTTCACTTAATGGAGCCACAAAACACTTACACAATGACCAAATTTCCTCTCAATCATGAGAGTCTATCCTACTAAGCCCATAATTAAGTTAATAAAATTTAAAAATCCTAATCTAACCATCTAAAATAAGAGGAGTCCATACTAAATAATTTTAATATTTACAAATTAATGTTCATTTCCCACATGCGAAAAGTTCAAATTTTGAGTTGTCATGATATGTGGCACCCCCATAGTGATGCTTGCATAAGGTTCTAGGTATCAACACATGCCTAGTTTTCTTTAGTCCCACGAGTTGATTCACTGATCACCACGCCATGGTACCTTATTTCCTCATGTGGATGCCTTGCATCCTTGCTCAGGAACCTACAAAAAACACTACTTGGCACCTCTCCTATCAGTAGTAGAATAATCAAAAAACACACGTATGGTTTGACATTTAAGACCACTACTAGGGGACATTTCCTTCACCCTTGACTCTAGTTCAACACACCTAAAGGTCTCTACCTCCTCATCGACTTCCATCATCAATTCTCCCTTGCCCACATCTATGCTGGCCTTATAGCTAGCTAAGAACGGTCTCCCTAATAGAATGAGAATCTCTAAATCTTCATCGAAGTCTAAAATAATGAAATCAAAAGGAAGAATAAACTACCAAACCCTCACTAAAACATCCTCCAACATTCTTTTCGAGTGAACTAGGGACCTATCAGCAACTTGAAGGGTTACCATAGTCTTCCTAAGGTCGCCTAGACCTAATCTATGGTAGATAGACAAGGGCATTAAATTTATACTCACTCCAAGGTCACACAGTGCCTTGCCAAAATTTACACCTCCAATTTCTATCGAAATGCTAAAACTACCAGGGTCTTTCAGTTTTGGTGGGACTCTTCTAGATACGATGACACTACACTTGGCATTGAAAGCGATATTCTCTTCTTTTCTGATTTTCTTTCTCCTAGACATCACTTCTATAAGGAATTTAACATACTTGGGCATTTTTTATAGGATCTCAAGAAATTGAAATTTAACATTCAAAGCCTTAAATAGTTTGAAAAAATCCAGAATTCATCATTCTCTCTTTTCTTTTTCTCCTCTAATCTTCTCAGAAATGGGATGGGAACATGCTTAGGCAGTGTGACTGATTTCTCATTGGGTTTCGGCTGCTCAGGTTCTCTAGGCTGCTCAGGTTCTCTAGGCTATTCTTCACTCACCTCCACACTATTTCCAACACTAGGAGTGCGAGTGTCACTTTCCATCTCTCTTTCTTCTTCACCATTCAACTGTCTCACCGGTTCTTTAATTACCACTCTTGACCTAAGAGTAATTGCCTTAACATATTCTTTCTCCACACACTTCAGGTTTGGCTTGGTGTTGCTCGACATGCTAGAGAGTGTGTGGGTTTGAATCCATTGAAATGTTTGGTCTAATAGACCATCTATTTAATGAACATCGACTTGCAAAGTGTGCACATTCTCCTCTAGCCTGCTCATACGGATGTGTAATGGAGGGTCACTATTAAAGGATGGCTTCCTCTTAATTTCTCAAGGTTTCCCATAAGGTTGTTAAGGTTGGTATGATGGGTTGGGTCGAGGGGCAATAAATTTTGGGGCTTCTTAATTAGGGAGACTTCCTTGGTTCCCTCCCCACCTAAGGTTGGGATGGTCGCGCCACCCCAGATTGTAAGTGTTGGAGTATGGGTTGTACCCTTGATTTCCCAGATAGTTAACCTCATTGTTCTTGTTTGAACCACCCCAATGTGTGCCTTTGACTTCAGTACCTATATGAGAATTGGTTAGAAGGGGCAGAATTGGAGCTTGCAATATTACCGAACTCATCTAAAGTTGATTGAGCCTTTCGAGGATTTGTTGGTACTTATCCTCGCTACTGATCGCATTCATGGTCGATTGATTGGCTAAATTTGTGAACCGCTTGGCCGACCACATATATGAATTCATTGCCATATCTTTTATGAGTTGGAAAACATCGGCATACGTTTTTGACATGAATGCCCCTGTAGATGCTCTATCAAGACTAGAACGCAAGTTCCCATCTAGCCCATTATAAAAGACTTGAAGTTGTAACCAATCTTGTAGGCCATGGTACGAACACTTATGAAGCATAAGTTTGAAGCGCTTTCATGCCTCATATACCAACTCCCCTTCCAATTACCAGAAATTTGTGATGTCCATCCGGAGCTTCATTGTATTACTAGGGGAAAATACGGTTCCAAAAGTTTTCAAGCAAGCTCGTCCCAAGTGTTTATCAAATCCACCCATTGTGAATCTAACCACATAAAAGCATCATTAGTAAGAGAGAAAGTCAATAACTGAAGATGATTAGCGTCATCAGATGCCCCATTGTATTTAAAGGTAACACATATGGTCAGAAATTGCTTCAAGTGCTTATTCAGATCTTCATTCATAGATGCTCATAATTGTAAGTTCCTTTGGATAATCTATATCATGGATGACTTTATCTCAAAGTTATTAGCATTAATCGTTGGGTGATTAATACTTCCTCGAACAACTTCGAGGTTGGGCATCGCATAGTCACGCAACGTGCATTGTTCTATAGGTGGGTGTGGTGGTGGTTGAACTTCCACTCGTGGGTCATCGATAGGCAGATCTCTCTCTAAAGGTTGGGCTTCCTTAGGATGTTGTGCCCTCCTTACATGTTTAATGATATGTTCTGGTTCAGGCTCAAATGGTAAGACACCGTTATCGGTTCGAGTCATACAATGCCTCCTACAAGCACAAGAGAATTTAACAAATCAATCAAAATTTGAAAATGAAATAAAAAAACAAAAACAAAAACAAAGTTGTGTATATAACTTCAAATTTTGTAAATTATCTCTCTAAGCACACGTAATGAAACTAAAAATAATTCAATCTAGCACCGACACCATAGTAATGGTGCCAACAAACCACCCTCTCCCCAACCCTTGCGAATGTGGGAGAGAAATCAACAAATAAAGACAAGAATTGAATAGAACTAATATGAGCAGTGTCTACAAGTGTAATAGGTTAGTTGTAATATAATTGTATTATGGGGTACGGAGTATTCCAAGTAAATAAAGAGTCTAACCAACTAATCGTTAAACATTATAGTACAACAAATCATAAAGTCAAGAATAATGATGCTAATCTACAAGCTAGCTACCGAGGACTAAATTATAAAATATGCAAAATTACAAAATTAACTAATAAATAACAAAAGTTGGTTGATTGATTTCAATGTGGTTCACCCATCCTCGAATTAGGGATCCAAATTACTTAAACTCCTAAAATGGTTCCATTTTACCTCTTAGTCTCAATTTTACCAAATTAGAGAAGTTAATCTGGTTTATCTCTCGATCTCATTGGCCAACCAGGGACTAACAAATCAATGCTCAACAAGATCTCCTCTTGGTCTCACTTGCCTAAATCTTCCCTTAGTGTCTTCAATCCTAAGTTTTTAAGTTCATTAAAATTAGTCCAATTTATTACAATTTGGTCTCGCATCCAAAAATTAACTCACCACATCTCCATCAACCAACCCTCTCAAAGTTTAGTTACCCACAAGAAAAACTAAGCTAACAAATATAAAAGAAAAAATCATTGCATCCCTGAAAATATAAATTGAGAAACAGATGAAAGTTAGGATTTTTAAGCTATAAAACTTGAAATAAATGTAAAGCTAAACATTTAGTGGTAAAAAAAACACTAAGAAACATAAAAGGTGAAGTCTTTAATAGATTAGACTAAAGGACACTCAAATAAATTAAACAAGAAGATTAAGATGTCATTATAAGTAAAGACTAAATGTGCCAATAAACCTAAGCTATAGTGTTAACTAACTTAACTAATTATAAGAGCAACAAGAATAATATGTAAAGTGCAGAAAAATAGACACTACAAGTATGAAAGATGAAGAAAAATAAGAACCCTAAAAAAATGCAGAGAAAACCTAAAGAAAACCTAAGATAAACTATCTAAAACTAAGCCAAAGTATGTCTCCTCTCTCCTTAGCCAAATTTAGTTATTTTTAGCAGCCAATATTTGACCCTCTTTATGCCTAACATGCCCTTGAAAGGGCCTTCCATGATTGGTGCTTCAATTGGATAAAGACTACCATTGACGTAAATTTTTGTCCTCTCACGATGTTGGTAGGCTTGACTTGGGGTGTTCCTTAGGCAAGTGGGTATCGTGATACCCAAAGTGCATATCACAATACCACAGTAAGTTGTCTACAACTTTGGGGCTTGTTGGAGGTCTCATGATTCTTAGGATAGGATATCACAGTACCTTCTCCTTTGGTGATGTTCTTACTCGATTTTGACCTCCAGTGTATCCCTACAGCATACAATCAAATATTAGGGCCCCTAATGGCACCATTGGACAATTTAGGTATCAAAATGAGTAAAAAGAGACAATTCCACTTATTAAATCGAAATTCTAAAAACTATGAAAAACTAAGGAAAATACACAAATTTTCTTGAGAACAAGCTTTCTAGGTATAACGGGAAAGCCTAATTTTCCATATCAAATTACGGCAGATCAAACCCCAAAAGAATAGAAAACTATTTCTAGTTGTTATGTTTTATTCGATTTGATTGAGCCCACACTCGAGGTAGTTTGTGATACAATAATAGTGGAGAAGATTGTTTGGTTGAAATTTGAGCATGACAAGGATTCATCTATCCAAAAACATAGGTACTATTTCTGTTTAGGGTTTATTGCTATAAATATCATAAACCGGGTCAGTTTTCAAAATTTTTATTTTCCATTGTGTAAGAAAATTATTTTTAAATCGGATTTTTCCAACAAGTACCGATACATCTCCTTCCACTAGTGTACTTTGGCTACTGACTTGCAATATATTGATACTTAGGGCCCAATATCGATACTACGTCACAAAAATGCCTTATAAAAATTTCAACCATTCTGAAATGCTTTGCTATTCATTCAAAAACATATGAAAAGTTTAAAACACATTTAAAACATTTTTCTTGAGTACTTTGCATGACTTTGAAATGCTTTGAAAATGTTCGATCACTAAATGACTTCATACAAAATTATCTTAAATATTTTTATATGAAAAGTTTAGGACATCAAATTTAACAGCCAAAATAAGCTTCACTTGAACTTTAAAATTTTACAGAATATCAATGTTGCACACCAAAATTACCCAACAAATTATAACTTGAATCAAATCAGTTGGGAACAATTGTCACATCCCGAAATTGGGTCTAAAAGTATTGAGGGTAGTTTTGGAATTATGGTTTGAAAAAGGCGTTCAAGAATTCAAAATTTGCAACCTCAAAATATCTTTGTTCTATGGCTTTTGACAATTAACCTGATTTATAAAAATAATGTGGAAAGGACATTCAAATTTAGAAAGTAGACTATATTGTAAAAAGGGTTTAATTTCCAAGCAAGTTAAAAAAAATTATACCAAGTCATAAAATCAACCCATTTTTGCCCCTTTCACCCTATTGTTGACGTGAAAAAAAAAAAGAAAAATCTATTCTCCCATTTTCTTTATGCCGTCTATTAGAAAGAAAAATCCCTAAATACAATTCTTCAATCCTTGGTCTTCACTACTCTAATACTTTGTTTTCCATCATCATTCAAACATCAAACCTCTTTTAAATACAAAGAAGCACGCCAAAATACCATAGATTTGTATTGATATTCTCCAAGTGGGTTTTTCTCAAATTTCAATCAATCATTCGTTGTTTTCTTCAATCGAGGTAAGGTTTTGTATTTCTAATATTTTTTATGTAATGTAGCCATTTAAAAAAAGTTTTAGTCAATTGAATAAAGGATTGTCCATGCTAGCTGAAATTGGGGATGTTAATGGTAGATTTTATATTTCTAAACAAAACTACTATTTCTATGTATTTTTCAACTTATTTTAACATGATTAGAAGGTTTTAAACTTTCTTTAAATTTTCATTAAAAGATTTGAATGTTTTGTTAAGTTTTCATTAAGAATGGCCATGGATGTCAAAAATTTTGAAACCATAAATCTAAGGAGTTTTGGGTGTTTTAAAGGTTTAGAATTTTTCTTGTAAAAGTAGTTAGAATGTGGATTAAGTTATTTGAGTTTCGGCTATGCTAGTAAAAAATTTTAGTTCCAAGAGGAACTAGCCTTAGACATACTTTTTTGTTTGATTAATGTGTGTTATGACTGCTAATTAATTATCTGTGTTGTATGGTTAATATGTGAGAAGATTCAAAATCATTGGAATCCTCTTCGAGCTAGGCGAAATGTAAGAAGAATCTTGTTTGAGCCTTCAACAAATAGGCGTAAGAGTGAATGGTGAGTGTTTTGGGATCGCTGCTTGTAGACACGATTCATAGTGTTAAATGAGAGCTTAGGAGTAGCCTAAAACCCTATCCTAATTTTTGAGTGTTAAATGAGTGTATTTTGCAAATGTGTGGTTATGTGATTGTGTTAATACTGTTTGTGGAGTGATTGTATTATGCATGTATATGTGACTTATTGTGGTTATAGCTTATTGAGTTATATGTTAGCGCTTGTAAGTGCAGGAATAGAGACCATGGTAAGCATGTTATGTGCTTGTGACATTGTTGTGTGTATGATGTAAAAGAGCAATGAAAATGTACAAAAAACGGTAAATAAATATGTGTATAATTATGGATAATTTGGCCTCATGATCTTTTGAGATCGTTGGATATAGTTGGCATGCCATAGGATTTTGTGAGTACTCACCCTTGTTTTGTGATTTGGGGCATTAAGGCCCGGGACAGTTTTGAGAGATAAGGGAACGTGAGCTAAGGAGAACCAATTATCAGATGAGGACAGGCAAGTGAATCCGACCTTGTCTCAACAAATTAAGGAGAATTAATTATTAGATAATGATTTGGTAAAGAAGATTTAGCAAGTTGAACAATGTGTTAAGGGAGAGTTTGATGTTAAAACAGATGATATATTGAATTTTCGAGGAAGACTTTATGTGCCGTGTGTTGTGGATTTGAGACAGGCAATTCTTACCGAGGCACATAGTAGCCCTTACACTATGCTTTAAAGCTAGTTTTGGAATTATAGTTTGAAAATGGAGTTCGAGAATTCAAAATTTGCAACCCGAAAAATATCTTTGTTCTATGGCTTTTGAAAATTAAACCGATTTTATGAAAATAATGTGGAAAGGACTTTCAATTTTAGAAAGTGGACTAGTTTGTAAAAGGATTTAATTTAACAGTAGCTTAAAAATAATTATACCAAGTTTTAAAATTAGCCCATTTTCCCCCTTCCACCTTATTATTGACATGAAAAAAAAAAAGAAACATCTCTTCTTCCCTTTGCTTTATGCCATCTATTAGAAAAAAAACCCTAAATACAATTCTTAAATCTTTGTATTAACTACTCCAATCCTTTTTTTTTCGATCATCCTCCAAATATCAAATATATTTTAAATACAAAGAAGAATGCCAAAATACCATTTATTTGCATTGATATTCTCCAAGTGGATTTTTCTCGAATTTCAATCAATCGTTTATCAATTTTTTCAATCAGGGTAAGGTTTTGTATTTCTAATTGCTTTTGATGTAGTCTAGCCATTTAAATCAAGTTTAAATAAATTTAATCAAGGATTTTCCATGTTAGCCAAAACTAGGGTTGTTAATGGGGGACTTTATATTTTTAAGCAAAACTATTGTTTCTATGTAATTTTTCAAATTATTTTAATATTATTATAAGGTTTTAAACTTGCTTTAAAGTATCGTTAAAAGATTTGAAGGTTTTGTTCAGTTTTCTTTAAGAATAGCCATGGATGTCGAAATTTTCGAAACCATAAATCTAAGAAGTTTTGGGTGTTTTGAAGGTTGAGAATTATTCTTGGATGAGAAATTAGATGTTTATAGTCGGTCCCAAACGATGGGAATGAATGTGGATTAGGATATTTGAGTTTCGGCTATGCTAGTAAAAAAAATTAGTTCCAAGAGGACCTAAATCGTAAAAAGTGTAAAAGTTGGTATCTATTACTTAAAGGGGTCAAATGGCTATGAAACCTTAAACTAATGGACTAAGATAGTAAATATACTATCCTTGCTGTTAGTGGACAAATATGGACTAGGTTTTGTTGTAATTTTAATAAGTAATAGGTTAATATGGTAAATAGGTAATCAAGCTTAAAAAAAAGATAAGAAAAATATGTATCATCTTTTTTTTTCACCTTAACCAATTTTAAAGAGAAAGAAAGCTCCATGGATGAGTGCTTGGTATGAGTTTTTCATCTCATTTTTCATTATTTTTATGTTTTTGAGTTCGTTTTAGCTTAATCTAACTAGCCCGAGGGTTAATCTGTAAAATTGTTCAAGGTTGAGGGACTTAACATGAATGCTTTTGAAAGATTTTTTATGTTAGTTGATAGAATATGAATCTTTGTTGAAAAATAAACAAGTTTTGTTAAGTGATTTTTGATGAATTTTGGAATTAGGGATTAAATTGTTAAAAGTATAATTTCTAGGGTTTTTTTTGTGAAATGATTGTTGATATGGGTTGTTTAAAAGTCCCTTGTATATATGGTTAACATGGATTTAGGTTAAAACGGTTAGATTTTAAGTTATGAGCTTAAGGACTAAATGCAGAAAAGTTAAAATGTTAGGAGCAAATTGGTAATTTTGAATTAATATGAAATATAGATTAAATTGAATTCCAGAAGTACTTATGTCATATCCCAAATTTAAGGTTGTTGGAATAGTGGCTTCGTAACCACAAATCCGATGAGAAAAAAAATTATTTTTCTTATATTTTTATGGTTTACGATTTCACAAAATGATTTCGTGAAAATTTCGTTCGAAAATTTCGACGTTTGGGCACTCAATTTAGTCAAAAGGAGTAAATTGTAAAAAGTGCAAAAGGAGAGTTCTACATGTTAGAGGTGTCCAATTGTTATGAAACTTTAAATTGGAGGTCCTTATATGATATTTAGACCATTGTTTAAGTTTTTAGACAAAAATGGTCATGAAATAAGTGAAATAGAAAATTTTTAAGTTAGGGGCAATTTGGTAATCTAGTAATTAAAATGAATTAAAAGGGAAAAAGATGGAAAATTATGCTCATCTTCTTCATTTGGATGAAATCAACAAGGGGGAAGTCATAGTTAGGGTTTTCAAGCTTCCAAGCTCCATAGTAAGTGATCCCAAGCCCCGTTTTTAATGTTCTTTACGTTTTTAGAGTCCCGGTAGCTTAATTTAGCTTATTCTAGCAATAATTTAACCTAGAGTTTATATTTGGAAAAATATCCATAGGTGAAAAGTGTTTATTTTGATGTTTTATGATATAATATGAAGCTATAAATTATATTAAACAACTTTTGCTAGCCGATTTTAAGTGAAAACGAGTAAGTTGACATAATCAGTAAAAATCCCTAATGTACATAAGTGTTAGAGTGAGAATTTGATGTTTTCATAGAAGAGAAAAATGTTCAGCATGTCATAAAACATAAGAACATGAGATGAAATTTAATTTTCGAGCCTTTGGGTAAAAATATAATTATGTAAAAGTTTAGGGGCAAAATCATAATTTTGAAAAAGTTAGAGTCGAGGGCTGCTTTGATGAATGTGGGTATTAAATAAGTTAAATTTTCTATTTTAGATCAAGAAGAACGAAACTCGAGGTTAGACAAAGGGAAGAATAAAGTTGAAGACTAAGTTGGTGAATTGGGCTATATTTGGTACCGAGGTAAGTTTACGGTAAATAAATGCAATATTTCAATAATTATTATTAATGCTGCTATTTTACAGCAACTATGAATTTATTCCATGAATTTATTTGATGTTGATTCAAGTATAAAATGATAAAGAATTAATATTAAAAAGTCCCGTTGATACATAAGGAAAGTACTGGATACAAATGTCATGACATTTGGGTAAAGAGATCCCATGTAAGACCATGTCTCTGGCATCCTTGAGATCATGAGAGGTCCCCTGTAAGACCATGTCTGGGACATGGCATGGGCACCGAGATGAGAGGTCCTCCGTAAGACCATGTTTGGGACATGGCATGGGCACCGACATGAGAACATCCCATGTAAGACCATGTCTGGGACATGGCTTTGGCATGTTTTTACCAGAAGAAACTCGAGTATCCTTATTGTTCCAATGTAACTCAACGGGCTAATAAACGAATCATGTTCAGGAAATTTCAGTTAAAAACATAAATGGCAAGCTCAGGTAAGTTATAGAAGTTAAGAATTTATTATATTATCAATTGATATTCAATGATGCAGCAAGAGAAGAGTAAGTTATGCATACAAGTATACTAAGAAAACAAGCAAGAGAACTAGAATGAGATTATCTAAAGAGCAAACTAGAGATATAGACACTTGAGTTTAATTATTTGTGTTTAATGTTGTTATTTATTTGCTAGTAAACTTACTAAGCTTTATGCTTACTTATTTTATTTCTCTTTCTCTTATAGTATTGCAAGGATACTTCAAGGATCCTAAAGAAGTCGGTGATCGTCCACACTATCAACCACAACTGCTCGGTATTTTATGATGAAACACGTTTGAGTTATGGCATGTATAGGGATTTAGTTATTTTGCATGTTTGTAATTATGATTTTGCTAAAGAATGAGGTGTAAGTATTTGATGATGAATGATTATTAAAAATTTTAAGTATGAAGGTGTTTGTTGTTATAAGAGTCTAGGTGATAAATTATGCATGGAAATCATGAAATGGGTAAAATTTTGTAGAGAAACAGAATTCAGGCAGCACAGTGACGTGACTTTGAAAAATCACCTAGGATGGTATAAAATGAATTAGAGGGTGAATGATATATGAAATTAAATCTTGTTGAGTCTATTTTCATGGAAAAATAACGTTTTAGAAAAAGAAATTTTATATTTTGAGATATGTGAATTTTAGTGAGATAGGGTCAGATCTATTTTTTGAGTCTCCTATTCTGAGTTTAGAAAATCATTACAAATTTAAAAAAAAAGGTTATGAGTTATAGTTTATATTATTAGATTCCTTAACGAGTCTATTTTCTGTAGGAACAAGTGGGAACACCATATGAAAATCCTATAATGAGAAATTTTATTTTTAGTAACAAGAGGTCAGAACAGTCGAATGGTGAAACAGGGGAGAGTTTAACTAATAAACTGTACTAATTGGCTAAACCAAAAATTCTAAAAATTTTATGGTAGGAAAATATATGAGTCTAGTTTCAGGGAAAATTTACAGAATTAAATTTTGAGTTCCGTAGATCGAGTTATAATCAATTTAGTAACTGCTGCGCGATTGGACGGATTTGTTGTAAATAGTGAAATTAATTTTCAAAACAAGTTTTTATGCTCCGAATTAGTAAGATAAGCTAGGTAATATCTCGTGCTTGACTCCGACAATGGTCTCGGGTAAGGGGTGTTACAACTTAATTGATTGAAATATCCATTTAGATCAAGATAAACCACGTCTGGACTTAGATCGAGGAAAAACTAAAGCTTCGGAGTAGTTCGATTAAACTATTACGTCCTAATTATTGAGGTAAGTTCGTATGAACTGTAATCGCTTAAATGTTGTTTAAATTGAATTATTATTTTGTTTTGATGGCTGAGGTCTTGTATTTGTTGCAGATTCTCTACAGCTCGTGTTAGCAGCATTGTGTAGGTTACATTCCGACCCATAGCTCGTGTGAGCATTGATGTAATGGAAGTTTATGGTAATATGTTAAGGCACAGTTCGTGTGAGCTTTCCTGAGTATTCGATGTAATCTAGATGGTTCAATAGGTAAGAAAAGGAAAAGAAAATGGTAAGTATGCAAGTGCACTGAATCATGACATTATAGTAACATTGATGATGTAAAATGTTATGTTTATACATGGTAAACCGCATATCTTATGGTTGATTTCATATATATATGAACAAGTATACTAACTTGCGAGTTTGATGATGTTGTATAGGCTCATACTAAGCTTAAGGCATTGGTTTGGTTTATACTTGTTTTATGAATTGTATTATAGAAATGGTAAGATATGTTTAAGGTTTATACGAGCTTACTAAGCACTCATTGCTTACGTAGTTTCTTTCCCTTGTTTTATAGATTATCGGGAGCTCGATCGATTTGGAAACTTGTCGGAGATCTATCGCACTATCCAGAGGTCTTCTCGGTAGTTTTTGTATATTTTGGCCAAGGTTAATAATGACATGTATAGGATGTTTTATAATGGTGCTTTGATATGTCTATGACTTGAAGATTATGTTTGGTTGGTGCACTTTAATGTTTATCAAAATTTTTCATTTTTGGTCACTTGCTAATGCTTGTAATTAAGGCTCTTCATGGTATGTTTTGTAACCTCCGTTATAGCTAGACTGAGAAGGCTACATTAGCCACCGAAATGACAAAGCTAACTTGTGTTACTTTTGAAGTCCTTAAATAAACTCATTTTAGGGAAAAACCGTAGTTGAACTTTGAGTTAGCTTAAAAGCATTCATTCATTAGGCTGTGTATACTTAGAATTCATTTTATTGCTGATAGTGTTGTTTTATAAAAATGCTTGCTTGTCAATCTTCTTTAAAAAAAACTCAATGTTAAACTAATGCAGCGAAAAAACCATTTTTCAAGTCATTTTGGAAACTTAGTTGCCTTATCGATTTTTTTTTCAAAAACGATTCCTTTGCAATGCAGTGGAAACTAGAGAACAATATCAAATTTTACTTAAGCCCAATATCATGCATTATCCAGTTATTATGCTTGAGAAATCCATGCACGTAAAAATCCCAGAACAAAAGTTACCAAGCCACAAACCAGAAGTCATTAAAAATTACAAACCAAAACTAATAGAGACTGATTAATACTTATTAAAAAAAGTAATCTGAGGTCTAAGGTGAGTCTCCGAATGCTAAGTCCGGTTCTAATTTTGATGTTTACCTAAAAAATTAAACACTATTTGGGGTGAGCTTATGAAAAGCTCAGTGTGAGTTGAACAATTATTTAAACAGACATAAATATCGAATACAGTGAAACAAATTAGTTTTAATAGAAGAAAATAGAACCATCATACGAATTTCATATCATTACATAACCGTTATCAAATTGATGTCAAATGGTGTATGGGCATGAGACATCATTCATTCGAGTAACAATTATTAATTTCAATATCATTCAATACAACACAATACAACACATCATAAATCAATAACATTCGAATATGTCGTGAGCATGATGCAATGCAAAAAGTTTCCTACCCATACCATCAGCTACACACCGTAAGTTCCGCCGAACCCATCATCTGAACTTAAAAACATTATGGGCTCAAGTCCATTGTGGTTAAAACCACCAATAACAATATACAGAAAATTCTGTCACTAAAATTGCAGACAAGCTTCCAATAAAAATGTGATAAATCGTCATTCCCCTCGGTACTCTAGGTGCAGTGCACTAACTACGAATAATGCAAACTTAATATGCTGTCAGTACTCCACGACACTCCTCCATCAACCACAAAATGCAAACCCAATGCATATGTAATATGTCACACAATCTCATACATAATCATATCTCAATACTTTTCACTTTCATTTGACATGCTTAGCATGTCCTCAATAATCACATACTTTCAATAAATGGAAACATTGTTCCAATCATTCAAATTACCATTGTGTTGGTATCAATAAATATTGTTCAATTTCACATACTTTACAAATTTTGAAAGTTCGATGAATCAAATCGAAAAATGCCAAGAGGGGGCTGAATTGGCCTTTTAAAATTTTGGTGAAAGCAAAGGCAAGAAAGAAATAAAGAACACAAATAATTTAGAGTGGTTCGGCCCCAATTGCCTACTCCACAACCTTAGCTTTCCACCACTAAGGATTTTTCCCAAATTCACTAATTTGATCAACTTTTGAGGTCAAGGTTTAACCTTACAACTCATTAAGATTTCTACCCCAAATCTTAAGTTTCAAAACCTCTCAAAGAGATACAAATGAGCAAACAAATAAACAATCCTTACAAGTTAAATTTGTTTCCAAATGGAAACACAAATACAATGAAATACACTTGAGCAAAAATAAAGTGATAAGGCTCACAAGTGTATGTAAGAAGAATATGAAAATTTAAGCTCTAAAATTGTTTAATTGATGATTTTTGCTCGAAGTACTTTTCTTGGATATTGTAGGACATTAAAAGATGATATTTATACCCCCTAATAGATTTCCAGCCATTGAGGATGTTAGAGAAGTAAATATGGTTGTTGGGGATGTAAAACTAGAGCATTTATTTCACCTCCAACTTTGAGTATCAATACCATTAAAAAGGGTATCGATATTTTTTGTCATAAATGCTGATTCAGTGACCGTTGGAATGAAAAAAATCGATACTTCAAAAATATTTTATCGATACTTCCTGAAGAAGGTACCAATATCGGATGGATACCTTGTAGGGTTTTTGAGAAACAAAATTCAAGTTTGGTATCATTTTTAAGTACGGTATCAATTATTTTCAAAAATTATCGATACTGGGCCAAATAGTATCTACCTTTTTGCCTGGAGCAATTCTGAGTTGTTAGAAAATCATTTTGATGTGTTAAAATGATTTTAACTTAATTGGAATCATTTTGACTTGGTTAAAATAATTTTACTTGATTTTAAAATTGTTTCAAAATTTTCTAAAATTTTATTGTAAGTATTAACATTTTATTTCTTAGAATTCAAATTTAAAATTATTTTGTCAAATTCAACTTATATTCAAAACCTCTTTTAATTTGTTTTATCAAAATCTTTTATCGAATAAAGTTTAATTTAACAATCTCCCCCTTTTGATATAACAAAGCATTTGGTAAACTTGTTTTTGAATAATTGCTCCCCTTAATAAAAGGCATTTTAAATTTGAGGCCAAAATAATATTTGTTAAACAAGTTGGCATTCATTCGTACTTAAAAATTTTTGGTCACAAAATATGATTTAATTATCAACAAAGAGTAATCTCAATCATCAATTTACCTTTTTCTTCTCCCCCTTTTTGTTATATCAAAAGAAAAATAAAGCTTAAAAAGAGAAGTTAGCTCATTAAAATATAGAAGAAGTGAAATGAGCATAAAAGTAGCTGGGGATAAAAATAAAGCAATAATGTGCAAGAACAAGTTATAGGCATAAAAAAATGTGCAAATGTTATGAAATGAAAATGAAATGTATGGTTTAGAGCTAATCTAATCATCATGATGAAGAGAGAAAGGAGGCGTCGAAGGGAAACAAGCTAATAAAGATGCCATTTGTGTCTTCAAAGTTGAGAGACGAGAGTTAACATCTTCCTGAAGACATCGAATGTCGTTGCTCAAAGAATGTATAGCATCAAGGATAACACTATTTACCTCGGAGGAGGGTTGAGCAGCATGTGACGAAGAAGGCCGTGGAGGAACGGGGTCAGGAGCCGGAATATCATCAAAGGCAGTGTCAACACCATCATCTTCATTTTCCCCCGGTTCATCATGTTTCATCCAAATGTTGGAGGCAACATCGAAATGGTATCCCACATGATGTAGAGCCCCATAACTAATAGGTTAATTAGAAGAAACGAGGGTGTCTCCATGAGTGCTAATACTTAATCATCTAAGAACGTATGACAAATACGTACCATGAGGAATAGTGATATTTGTGTTCATCCCTCTTCCAATAGCTTTCGTAATGTCATTAAACAAGATGAGTGTAAGATTAGGTCGCCTATTGGATTTAAAATAATCGAGCCACCAATAGTCGGTGTTTCGAAGCTTAGCATGCTTTTTGATAGGTCTTAGATTCCAAGTAAGAATTAAATGGAGGACACGATCATGGAGATTTAGTTCGAATGCCAATTCGGATTGGATAAAAAGGGAGGGATCAAAATGCCCTTTTTCATCGAAAGAACCTCCAAAAGGTAAGTGAATATAGTCGCAAAACTCTTTGAGAGTGAGGAGAATGGGAGTTCCTATTAAAAATGAGATGATGGAGGTAACGCAGTCGCTGGACTCATCGTGTTCGGGTTTGGCATTAGAAAAGAAAGCTCGAACAAGATTTAAATAAGTTGGTGAGGAAATATTTAAGAAATCCATCCACCTCTAATTTTGCAAAATAAGGACATAAGCAAAGTTAATGGCTTCTAACAGGGCTACATCAATTTTCCTAGCCTCCCATACACATTTTGATGCAAAATATGAGTTAAAAATATACCAAAAGTTTGTGTCTTGAAAACATGTTCTACACGATGAATCCAGCTCACTAGACAAATTAGAAGACATGCACTAGTCCTAGAACACTTCTTTGGGGCCATAATAGTTAGAAACAACTTAAAGAAACACTAAAACCAAAAAAAAATCTTTGAGGAATTTTATCAAACACTTGGTGGGTTAGGGTTTCAAAAAGAGTTTAGCAAATATCTTTAAGAATAGGTGACCTCCTGCTAGGAAACATGATATATATATGGTCAAAAACATCCTAATAACTATCAATAAACAAAATTTTAACCTACATTTTTCAAAATCAACAAGGTGAATTTTTTAGAAATTTACCTCAAAATTGTTGAAAAAAGAGAAATCTTCAAGCAAGGAGGACCAAATCTTGTGATAAAGAGGTTTAAAGATGGAAAAGAACACTACACCAAAATAGGCTTTTAGCGGCATTTTTAGCGGCGTTTGAATAAAAAACGCCACTAAAAATCAAGCATTAGTAGCGCTTTTCAAAAAATGCCGCTAAAGATCGAGCATTAGCGCGCTTTTAGGAAAATGCCATTACAAATGAGCATTAGCGACATTTTCCCGAAAAGCGCGCAAAAAACCTAACCCCAACGACGCCGTTTTTTGAGTTTTTAGGGCTTTAGCGGCGTTTCAAAAAAAGCTTGAATTAATTATCATTATAGTTTAGGGTTTATGGTTTAGGGTTTAAGATTTAAGAGTTGCTATTTTAAGGTTTAGGGATTATGTATTTAGGTATTATAGATTATGGTTGATCGTTTAAGGTTTAAGGGTTATGGGTTTGGGGTTATGGGTTTGGGGTTATGGGTTTAGGGTTTAGATTAATTGATGTTTTTAATCTATATATTAAATAATTTCTTATATAATTGTAGAAGAGATAATTTTAATTTTAATATATTAAAATTATGATTATAGTTTAAATTATTTAAGAGATAATAGATAAATTTTATATATATTAAATTGTTTAGGATTTAAGGTTTACTTTAGATTTGTTAAATGATGAAATTTTATACAATTAATTAATGCTTTTATATTTAAAAATATTTAATCTAAACTATTTGATATATTTAAATGTTAGATTTAAAAAAACATTGATAAATAAATAAAAGCAATGATTGATATGGATAGGTAACTATCTATTTTGGATAGGACCAATTTATAACAAATAAAATGAAATACAAAAACTAAAACCATTCTACATCAAACATCTAGCAAAATAGTTATATATTAGTTAGAAAGAAATATCTCTAAAAAATGGAGATTAGATCGGAAAAGAATAATATAAAAGCATGATTAACGTCTCAATCTTTAATAGAAATTTGATGTGTGAGAGATTGATTGCTTACATTGGATAATTCTAACTTAATAATTAATTACAGACCATTTAATCATTTGTTTTCTTATTAAAATATACGATATTTATTTTGAGAGTACTTGGTTTTATTTATTTATAAAAATCCAGTTTATAAAAAATAGTAATAATAAATGTTTTATAAAATCACTTAACTAATAATTTTTAACAGACAAAATAAATGATTTTTAGCAAAGCAAAATGGCGTCGTATTGATCAAAATGAAATAATTTCAATAGCGGCAATATTGCAAAAAATCATTTTACTTTTAAAAAAATGGCGCCGTAATTTATCCCTAAATTCCCCCTGAAACACCTAATTTTCCCTCCTAAAAATAATCACCTCAACACACTGTTACTCCCTCAACTCTGCGCAAAACCCTAAAGCAATGCCTCCCAAAGCAGCTAAATCCAAGGAAGCACCAGCGGAGAGGCCCATCCTCGGTCGATTCTCTTCTCATATAGTTTAGGATTTAAGGTTTAGGAGTTACTATTTTAAGGTTTAAAATTTAAAGTTTAGGATAAAACAGTTTAAGATTTAAGGTTTACTTGAGATTTGTTAAATGATAAAATTTTATAAAATCAATTAATGCTTTTATATTTAAAAATATTTAATCTAAACCATTTGATATATTTAAATATTAGATTTTTAAAAAAATTGATAAATAAATAAAATCACTTAGCTAATAATTTTTAGCAGATAAGATAAAATAATTTTTTTGTGGCGTTTTTATGAAAAATGCTGCAAAAAATAAGTAAAACGACATTTTTTTATAAAAAAAACGCCACAAAATTCATTTTACTTAAAAAAATTGGCGCTGATTTTTCCCCAAATTTCCCCCCAAAAACCCTAACTTTGCAAACACGCACAAAAAATCCCAAATTTCCCCCCACAAACCGTTTGTTTCCCTGGAATATATACGAGACTTAGGCTTCCTTTGGATGCAACTGGATCTCAGTACATTGGCTTTTTTAGGCTAAAAAAAATTACAAATGAAATGTTAGTAAACGTAAGGCTGTTTGGAAAGCATTCTTCAGTGCGTTGAAAATGCATTTCACCTCACAGGAGGCTTCATTCCAGACTAGAGCCTTTTGTTCCAGTAAAAATTTAGCAACTTCAATTGCTCTTTCTTTTCCTCTTTTACCCATATATTCTTCAGTTGCATTCTTCAGACTTTTCTGATGTTTGGTTACCCTTCTTCTCCCCTTTCCCCTTCCCCTTCCCCTTGGGTTGCAAATCAGTTTGGTGAAGGACCTCTTTCGGTTCCTCCTTCATCCAGGTAAGGCTCATTCTCCTTCTTCCGTTCTTCATTCCTTTTTCTTCTTCCGTTCTTCATCTTCTCTTATCAGCATATTCTATCTTTAGCTATAAATAAAGAAGCATGCAATTTACCAAATTCGTCAACGAAGACAAAGTCCGATTCATCGAAAGAAACAATGGTAGAGCCTTACATTGAGCAAGTAGAGTATCTTGACGTTCTCACTAAAACCAGTAAAAAATCAGCATTTCCAAGCCCAGGCACGTCCCTTCATTCTTGTCTGTTTCTGGATTATCTGTTTTTGATCTTTCAACATAAATGATTACTTTACAACCGGCTCTTTTATTTATTTTCTATATTGTTTGTTGCTTACTCTTAGCAAAAAACATGTTTCTGCACTTATCATTTTGGAAAATTACAGGACAATTTAATTTAAGCTATACTTGTTATTTGCAGCTTCTGTAAATTGGGTTTTGATAGAACCTTTGAGATTAGTTAAGCTGGTTCCTTGAAAATGGTAGTAATAACTTCATTTATTGATTTGGTTTGTAATTTCTTTCAATGAACCCCTAATTTTTTTGGTACTCAATCTGAATTATAGAACTGAAAGTTTTCAAGTGTGTGTGTGAGTTGGGGGAGAGGCTGCTTATGGTCCTTGAAATTGGAACTGGGAATGGAAAACTTGCGAGCTAGAGCTAGGGAGGCATACATTTGATATAAAATATTTCATTTTGAGTATTATTGTGTGTTAGAGGTTGCTTATGATTTCACATCTTGGCGTTTCTCTATAATGGTAGTTTCTTGATATGTAACTCATTGTGATCTCTTTTGGGGAGATATCCATCGAGATGGGGATTACCATAAAGCGTCCATGTCTGGATTTTTCTTGAGAGTACACAAGAATTATTTCTCCAAAAACGCAGATGCAAGGACTCGTGGCTGAGGTTGTGGGATATCTCCGGTCTTGGCCATATATCTGCTGGTGACTCATTGCTAATAACAACACAAGAAGTGAATCCAATTTCACACGTCTTGATCTTGCTTCTTTCATAGGGCATTTGAAAAATTGTTCGGTCTTTAATCGTTCTATGTGTGCCATGCAGATATTCTCCCATGTTCTTGTTTATCATTGCTACTTTACATTGTTTTATATACTTGCTAGATTTGGTTAATACATTTCTTTTAAATATCTAATTGATAGTTTCCTAACTGATGGTAAACCTAGTGGTTTCTAGATGGCCAAGAAACCTTTTTGTTTGGAAGGAGTGAAGACATCTGAGTCTTTTTTTTTCTTTATTTAAATATCTTATTGTCCATTCCTTTGTAGTAACTTTCAACACAAGAAATTCTTTGGAGATCAGCATCCATTGAATTTCTTTTTACCTTGTTGGCCCATTTTTTCCATCGTCTATTACTTGGTGAACATATTATTGTTAGAAATTTATCCCTTTTTGGTTGATCTAGTGTTAAAACACAATGCTTGTTAAATATCTTATTTGCTCAGGAGGGAGCTTCAAGAAGAACTTGGGGTGATCCTCCCAAAGGATGCATTTGAGTTGATATTCGTTTTTCTTGAAGAGTGGTTAGTTGATAAAATCTTCTTTTTGTTTGGTGTAATTTACTCTCTTCTTGGAATGTAATTGGTGCAGCTGATCAGATGACTATGATGTTTTTTAGGTGATTTTAGCAGCATTTTCTCTGGTTTTGTTGCTTTGCTAGAACCATTGGTGCATTCATTTCTGATGCTAATGCCGTCTTACTAAATTCAAGTCTATTTTACGTTCATCAGGGTTCAATATTTTCAGTAAAAAATTAGCATTTGGCATAAATTTACTCTGAAAAATGGTGTTATATTTTTCATTGTAAGTTCATAGTTGTATTGACTTTGGCCTACAATATGCACTACTTTGTTAGTAAGTAAAGTACAGGATGTTGTTGAACTTTGGCCTGTAATGCAACAGGAAACTAGCGACAAACCAAAGATGCGACCAAACATCCAAATTTGAACTAGATAAGCAAAGACATTTTGTTTATTTTGTTCATTTGTAACTTGATTTAGTTGCAATGTAATTTATACTTAAAGTTAGTAGGAGTAGTTGTTGATTTATGTTTGATGTTATAGTTGGTATGTCAGCTGCATTTTGTTTGTAATTCTATCTAGGCTTTAGTCATGCATCAGTGGGAGCAGTCATACATTAGTTAACTGTCATATTTCATTGTAACATAAATGCTTCTCAAGTTAATGAAAAAGATCTGATTTTTGGAAATGAAATTCAGTTTTCTTCTTGTTCAAACATCTTTGCATTCGTTTTTCTTTTTCTCTTTAGTTTTCTGCTAAAAAAACCAACACATGTAATCCGGACTACTTATGTATATGGCATATTGCTTATTCAAGTAATGAAGTTAATCTTTACATCATCCGGGTTACTTGCTTCTGTTTTCTTCCTCTGCTGTCAAAACCTTAACATATGTGATTCTTAACTCTTCCCTTTAGCATTGATGACCAGCTCAAGGCTCGACATGGCACGTTCTACATGGTGGCCATATGCTATTTCAGTTACTAGCCAACGATTGGTTTTAGTTTTAAAGTTATTTGGTGCTAGCAATGTCTTGCATTGAGTTACTGATGACAAACAGTTGAAATAACATGCATTAAGACCCTTATTCTAGAGTTGCTTTATTATTTTATCTTTCAATAATGTTTTATTTTTCTAAAGGCTCAATAATTTCAATAATCTTTCAATAATGAATTGAGCCCCTATAATTAAATATATGATTAATTTTGAAATATTAAATAAAATAAATTTTTGAATTTTTCTCTAGTTTTAATTCATTTTTAATTATTTATTATTAAAAATAAATATAATTGTAATAATTTTTAATAATTTATTAATTTTGTAATTGTTAAATAATTTTAAAAACTTCTATTATATATCATTTTTAATCTAATGTCCTTAAAAGTCATTTTCTATTTTCACCTCACCGCTACAGCTGCGTTTGAATCCAAAAACACACTCCACCATTGTTTCTAATATCACCGTTACAGTATCCAATCTCACCGCTACAGTAATTAATCTCACCGCCACCGCTATTTTTAATCTCACTGGAGCTAAACATACCGCCCATCCAAACTAAGCCTTAATATTATTATTTTGTTTGTTTATTTGTGTGTCTGTTTCATCTTGTTGTGTTCATTACTCAGATCTCAAACGCACATCTGAGCATAGTTCATCGACCGCATTATATTTTTGAAAAAAAAAAGTGGTTTAGGGTTTTTGTTGCCAGATGGTTCTTATGATTGTGGCTCTTTTATCTCGGCTGGGTTGACAACAGTTCTCCTCTCTGTTCGGTAACAGAGAAGCTCGAATTCTCATACTGGGTGTTGACAATGCTGGCAAAACTACTATTCTCTGTAACCTTTCGATCTTTCCTAAACAAGCCTATCGCTTTTATTTCTTTTCCATTTTTCCTCTTTATCTTCTAATTTTGGGTGTTATTTATTCCATATATATTTTTAATTATAATTTTGATCATCTTCCAACAGATCGGCTTCAGATGGGTGAGGTAGTCTCTACAATTCCAAGTAGGTTTGCCTTTGCCGGCTACTCTCTCAATTCTTCTTTATCATTCTTGTTTTGGGTTTTCATTTTTTTTTCTAAATGACTGACAGCTTCGATGCGCCATTTTTTTGAACTCTTTTTTTGCAGCGATTGGGTTTAATGTAGAGGCTGTACAATACAACAACATCAAGCTTCAAGTATGGGATTTAGGTAAGTTAACATTAATAAATCTGAAATAGCAGTTGATGTAGTTTATACAAATGGAGTTCAATTTAATTTACTTCAGCATGAGTTGTCAGATAATGCCATAGCTGGTTGCATTGAAAATGAAGGTCGTGCCTTTAATTTTCCCTCAGTTACATCTTTTATTATTACACGATTCTCACCCTTGTTAATTTGCAGTTACTTCTAATTTATTTTATTTTATTGAAGAAAGGTCACTAACTGTTTGTGTATATATTTAAAAGAACACTCCTACAGGTTTTGGAAAGCTATCATCCACATTGAGTAATATGGAGATTCTTGACTTAAGTTACAATTACTTGAATGATAGCATTTTGTTATCTTTGAGTGAGCTTTCATCTCTCCGATGTTTGGATCTTTCATTCAACCGATTTGAAAGATCAAGTCATCCAAGAGGTAAATTAAGTTTAGTCTGGTGTTAGTTTTTATTTGTATTGGGTAGTTTGACATAGTTTTTATTTGTATTGGGTAGTTTGACAGTGGTTTTCCATTGTTTTATTCCCTGTAACTTAGTTTTTGGTTTACTATTTTTTCATATGGTTGAGAGGAAAAAGAAACAAACAAACAAGTACTTACTCAAATTAACTAAACAATGGAGTTTTTTTTTTTTTTTTATGTTTTGCAGTAACTAATTCCATAGTAAATAAATCAGGTTTTCAGTGGCTTTCAAGGCTCACTAAATTGGAAAGTCTTAATTCAAGAGGAAATTCTTTAAAGAATAGCATTTTTTTACATATGAGAAATCTTTCATCTTTGAAGACTTTAAGTCTGAGTGGCAATCAGTTGGGAGGAAAACTGCTTCATATTCAAGGTAGACTGATTTTACACTTTTCTTGTTTAGTTTAAAATAAATTTATGTTGAAGGAAAAGTTGTTGCAGTATGTGATTTGATTTTATCATATCATGAATATAACTGATCAATATTTGAGATTGAATATAACTGATTTTACAGTTTCAGTGACTTCTCAATTTTATTTTTTTCGATAAAAATACTATTTATAGACTGTTCTCTTGACATACAAAGTAGTGGAGATGTTAACTTGACCTCAAGGACAGAAACAGAACCCCCCAAAAGCCGTGCAAAAAGTCTCACCTAGTGAATCACATAAAGATTTGTGGCTTGCTGTGCGAGACGGGTCCTTGCCTGATGTAGAATCAGCATTGACGCTATTGAAGAAGACTGCTGGTACCGTAAACTGTAGGAACAGGTTTGGCCTGACTTCTCTTCACATTGCAACTTGGAGAAACCACCTTCCCATTATTCAGAGGCTTCTAGCTGCTGGTGCTGATCCTGATGCTAAGGTGTGTTATTCTTCTTATTGTTTAGTTGATCTGAATGTGTCCTGGTTCATAATAGATGCCTGTCGAGTACCTTGCTTTAGAAGTTATAGAGATCTATGATGGTCCAATTATGCTCAATCCTCTTTCAAATTACACTTCAGAATGTATGTTTCAGGATGGAGAATCCGGATGGAGTAGCCTTCATAGAGCTCTGCATTTTGGTCATCTTGCTGTAGCTAGTGTTCTCCTTCAGTCTGGTGCTTCTACTACATTGGAAGATTCAAACTGTAGAACACCTATAGATCTCCTTTCTGGGCCTGTGTTGAAGGTTTTCGAAAGTGGGCTTGATTCAGGTACCCGCTACCATCTTTACTTTGTTGGGATCTTTAGATGTTGAATTCTGTTAGTTTAAATTTTACATCATGTTTTTTTTTTTAATTTGCTTTTTTTCTGGAATACCATATTGAAAATTTTAAAATTTTGAAACAGTTCTGTTTTTATTTTTATTTTGGATATACAGGATGATGTGAGTCAACAACCATGAATGTATTATTTTATCCTTTATACTTTTCAGTGGTCAAGCTGCAGTTATCACTCCCCGCCAAGTGACTTTTGGTTTGGGGGCTCGTCAGGTGAAAGCAATTGCTGCAGCGAAACATCACACTGTAGTTGCTACGGAGGTCGGGGAAGTGTTCACTTGGGGATCTAATAGAGGTAAAAACTCATTGGTTATACTAGCAAGATTTGGTGACCATAGGCGATAGTTATTTCCTGAAGTGAAAATTCTCCATTTGCAAGTCTCATTAGATATTGAAGGTACTAAAGCTATAATTTTCTTTATAATTGTTTCAAATTTGAACATTCACATTTCACGTTTTAAGATTTTTCATCTTCACTTTAAGTCTTAGATTTACTTTTTTTCATTTTTATTTCATTAAAATTTTAAGTAGGAATTAAAATTATTAACATAATGACTTTTTGAATTGGACGTGGATATGTATAGGATTGAGCAATTTAACAAATTTGAAGAAACTCGATTTAAGTTGGAATCAAATTGGAAGCTTTCAATCCTTTAAAGGTATGCATTTATATTAAATATTGTACCCTTTTTTGCGAAATTGTTGTCTTTTGAAATATCTTTAAGATTAAGGAACTATAGTAAATGCGGTCACAAAACTTATGGAGGACAGTTATACTTTTTGCTTTCATTAATGAATAGCTTTCTTGTCTTTATCTGCCCTTATCAAATAAGATTTTATTAGTTAAGGGATGTTTTTTGGATCAACCTTCAATTGATACCGTAAACAATTTTCTTATGTAATTTTAATATAGAATGTATCTTCTTTTAATAGCTCTAATGCATGGCGATAACTTACATGAGAAATGGCATACTGGATCAATCAGCCATACTGCTTTCTAGCCATGGTTGTCTAACTTACATGAACTGCAAAGTAAGTCAAACTTTTTGTAGTAATTTCAGGAATAATATATCCTTCTTTGTTTTGAAGAGTTCGATCTATTTTTGTTAGCTTGGCACTACTTATGCTTAATTTAGTCTTAATGCAATTGCTATAATTTGGTTATCAGCCAGATTTATGATTGTTTTCTACTGACGCATTTATGATTGTTTTTTTATTTTTATTGGTTTATGTAATCAATCTCAATTCTGCTTTTTGCAAATTAATACTATTGTTCTTTGTTAAAAAATTGAATAGTTTAGACAATCATTAGAAAGAATGCCTATTTGAGACACATGGAAGAGCTATGATTGAGATTGTTTGTTAGTATGGTTCAACCTGCTACTAAAGCTGCTCATAATTGTTTGTAATATATATTTTTTGAGCCTTAATGGCTATATATAATTTTTATTTTTAACATCTCTGTTGTTTACCAAGTTTGTTGGTTTATCTGATCATTTGGTTTTGCATCCTTTAGATATTGAAGGTGTTGTAGATGATTCAATCTCTTCAAGCTAGAAAAGCCAAGGCTTAGCACTTCTTCAAGTAGAGTGTTATTTAATGTTGCATTCCATGGTCGTTTATCTTAGTCGGAACTTGAATTTGATGTTATAAAAACAGGGTTTTTTAGCTATCTTGTGTACTAGCTTCTTTAACCATGATTGTTAATTATTACGTGTTTTGTAGCTTCTTTTATATTTATCCGAGTTAATATAGATCAGATGAGCTGCGAGGTAGATTGCTCATTTATTTAAACATAATATTTTAATTCTAAATTTAGATTCATTAATTTTTATATTTAGCTTTAAAGTAAAATTTTAATAGAAATTTTAATTTAATTAATATTTTTTATCCTTAAAAGTATATAGTTTAAAGTTTAAATTTTAAAAACAAAACATAATATAATATTTATGATAGAAATAAATATTATTTAATTAAAATATTTTTAAGTCATGTTTTAGCAGCGTTTGTGAAAAAGCATCGCTAAAAGTCAATTTTTTATAGTGGCGTTTGTGGTAGAAGCGTCGCTAAATGTCATGATTTTTAGTGGCGTTTGTGGTATAAGCGCTGCTAAAGGTCATCATCTTTAGCGACGTTTTTTTCACATAAACGCTGCTAAACTTAGCGACGTCTATAGCGGCACTTTTTGTGGTGCTTGTTAAAGCGCCGCTAAAAGTCTAAAAAAGCGCCGCTAAAAGTCTATTTTCCTGTAGTGGAACCAAGATTTGAGGAAAAAATGAAGAAATTTGAAAAAAATTTGAGAGGAGAATAAAAGATTTTTCAGTGGAGGGAAAAGCAATCTTAGGGTTCTTTATGTTTAAAAATAGCTGCAACACCTTTAAAAGCCCCGTGGTATCGATATTTTTACACGAGTATCAATACCAAATTAACATTCTATTTTCTAAGTTTAGTAAAACGACAAAAGCAAGAATTTTAGGTTTTATTGTTTCTCAAGTGTCCTAAAATGACACCAAAATAGTTCTTAAACATTTCATATGCATAAAGATATGTAATGTGAGTGAAATGCATGAAGCAAGAATATGTAAAAAAATGACTAAGTTAATACCATTACTCTAAAATGTGAAAGGAAATGTGATAGAAATAGAACAAATTTTCACCGGGAACTTCCCCTACCTTTTTGCATATAAAAGCCATGAAATCCATGCTCAATAAGCTTGTAGCAATAAAATAATCAAATATGGTACAAGAAGGTTGTTAAACCTAGTTCTCCCCTAAGTGTCCAAAATCTTTCTTTGTCTAATGGTTTTGTGAAAATGTCAGCTAATTGGTTTAAGGTGTCAATATACTCTAGAACTATTTCATCCTTTTGGACATGATCTCTAATAAATGATGTCTAATTTCAATGTGTTTAGTTTTAGAATGTTAGATGAGATTTTTAGTAAGACAAATAGCACTACTGTCACACTTGAAAGAAACGATATCTATATCAATTCCATAGTCCTTAAGTTGTTATTTCATCCATAAAATTTGAGCACAACAACTACCGGCAGAAATATATTCCACTTCAGTGGTGGACAATGCAACACTATTTTTTTCTTTAAAAACCATGAAATTAGCATGTTGCCTAGAAATTGACAAGTACCAGAGGTGTTTTTCCTATCTAATTTGCAACCTCCAAAATTCACATACGAGTAAGCATGCAAGCTAAAGGATGAGTCTCTAGAGTACCAAAGACCTAAATTTTGAGTATCTCTAAGGTATCTAAAGATTCTCTTAATTGCTTGTAAATGTGATTCCTTAGGACAAGATTGATGTCTAGCACACAAGCATACACTAGACATAATGTCGGGTCTACTTGCGATAAGATAAACAAAGAACCAATCATTGACCTATATAATTTTAAATCAACACATTTATCTTTCTCATCTTTGTCAAGCTTTGTAGATGAGCTCATTGGAGTAACTTATGGTTTGAGAGTGTCCATCCCAAACTTTTTGAGCATGTCCCTTGTGTATTTAGCTTGATTGATAAAGGTACCATCCTTTCTTTGCTTGATTTGGAGACCCACGAATAAATTTAGTTCTCCCATCATGCTCATCTCAAACTCACCTTGCATTAGCTTAGAAAATTCTTGACAAAGAATATTATTAGTAGAACCAAAAATAATATCATCAACATAGATTTGAACTACTAATAAATCTTTGTCTTTTCTTTTAAGAAAAAGTGTTGTATCAACCTTCCCTTTACAAAAATCTTTTTCAATAAGAAAATTTGATAATTTTTCATACCAAGCTCTAGGAGTTTGTTTCAAACCATATAAAGCTTTTCAAAGTTTGAAAACATGGTTTGGAAATTTTGGATCTTCAAAACTGGGTGGTTGTTCAACATACACTTCTTCATTTATAAAACCATTTAGAAAAGTTCTTTTTACATCCATTTGATTTAATTTAAAATTGTTAAAGCATGCAAAAGCTAACAACATTATAATGGCTTCCATCCTAGCTACGGGAGCATATGTTTCATCATAATCTATTCCTTCCTCTTGAGTGTAACCTTGAGCAACAAGTCTAGCCTTGTTCCTCACTATGTTACCATTCTCATCTAGTTTGTTCCTAAAAACCCATTTAGTACCCATAGTAGATTTATCACTAGGTCTATCAACTAGGGTCCAAACTTCACTTATCTTAAATTGATTTAGCTCTTCTTGCATAGCCAATATCCAATATTCATCATTTAATGCTTCTTTGATATGTTTAGGCTCAATGCATGAAATAAATGCAACATACTTACAAGTATTTCTAAGAGAAGATCTAGTGATTATCCCTTGGGAAGGATCTCCCAGAATCATACCATCCTTCACATATTTGAACTCTCTTGGATGACTTATTTCTCTTTCCTCAATTGAAAATTCTTCTAGAGTATCTTGTATTTGCTCTTGAATTTTGTCATTTGATGATTGATCCTCTTTATTAAAAAATTCTGCATCATCATTATTAACACAAAAATCCTTTCTAGAAGGAAGATTAAAGTCATCAAAGATAACATGTATAGCCTCTTCTACTACTAAAGTTCTTTTGTTAAAGATTCGAGAAGCTTTAGAATTTAAAGAATAACCAAGAAAAATACCTTCAACACTTCTTGCATCAAAATTTCCAAGATTATCTTTCTCATTTTTTAAGACAAAACACTTGTATCCAAAAAGATAAAAATAGCTAATGTTAGGCTTTTTATTTTTCAAAAGTTCATATGGAGTTTTCTTTAAAATAGGCCTAATCATTAGTCTATTAATTACATAGCAAGTCGTGTTTGTTGCTTTCGCCCAAAAATATTTTGGTAAATTATTTTCACAAAGCATGGTTCTAGCCATTTCTTCTAAAGTTCTATTTTTCCTCTCAACAACTCTATTTTGTTGAGGGGTTCTCAGTGCAGAAAAATTATGGATAATTCCATTTGAGTTGCAAAAATTTTCAAAACCAAGATTTTGAAATTCAGTTCCATGTTCACTTCTAATAATAGTGATAGAGTAACCTGTTTCATTTTGGTTCATTTTTGAAAATGTGATGACTTTTTCTAAAGCTTCATCTTTAGTACTTAAGAAAAGAACCCAAGTAAATCTAGAATAGTCATCAAAAAACACAAAAGTATATTGTTTACCATCCAAGCTAGATCTCCTAATTGGACCAATCAAGTCTATGTGAATTAGTTGAAGAACACTACTAGTTGATACATCATTAATAGGTTTAAAAGAAACTCTTTTATGTTTACCCTTAATACAAGCATCACAAACATTACTCACATCAAACTCAATTTTGGGTAATCCTCTTACTAAGTCATTTTTAACTAATTTATGCAATATGCTCATGCTAGCATGTCCTAGTTTTCTATACCATAACAAATAGCTATTTCTATTTTTAGCAATAAGACATAAGTTAGAGTTATGCATATAATCTAAATGCATCATATATATATTTTCTATCCTATGTCCTATAAGTCTAAATTTTTATTTTCAAAGTCATTAATAATTTCTTGCATTTTATTTACTTTCTCCTCAAGGTCATGATTGGTTTTAGAAAGTAAGTCATTTTCAATTTTCAATTTTCAATTTTGAAACATTTTTCTTATGTTTTGACATCAGGGTTTCAAATTCTAAACCTAATTCATCATAGGCATCTTGCAACTCATCAAAAGAATAATCATTTAAAGTAGACGAGTTAGAAGTTACCTTAATATCATCAATGGCCATAAGGCAAAGATTTGCTGCTTCTTGATCTTCATTGTCCGATGAATCTTTGTCACTCTAAGTAGCAATACGAGCCTTAAGATTTTGTTTGCTTAACCCTCTTTTCTTCTATTGAGGACACTCAAATTTGATGTGTCCCGTCTTCTTGCACTCATAGCATATGATAGGGTCCTTCTCTTTAGTAAATTTATTCTTAATTTCTTCTTTCTTTTGGAATTGTCTTCCTTTGTTAGACCTCATGAACCTCTTGAATCTTTTTGCAAACATTGTCATTTCTTCATCATCATCATCATTGCTAGAGTCTTCATTCTTCTCACAAGTTTTTTATTTCTAAGCAAATCTCACCTTCTTTGGAACTTCTTTGATTTCCTTTACATTGTAGTTGATCTTCAACTCAAATGTCAACAAAGAACCAATGAGCTCATCAAGGGAAAGTGAGTTGAGATCCTTTGACTCTTCTGTTGCTTTCACTTTAGGTTCCCAAGATGTTGGGAGACTATTCAACATCTTCTTCACCATCTCCTTGTTGGTATATGTCTTCCCAAGAGCTTTGAGACCATTGATGATATGAGTGAAGCAATCGAACATTTTCCTGATTCCTTCTTCTGTTTTTGCTTTAAACAATTCATAATCAAGGGTGATAAGACTTATCTTGGACTCCTTGACTCTAATTATCCCTTCATGGGTGACTTCAAGCTTGTCCCATATTTCTTTTGCATTATCACATAAGGAGACTCTATTGCACTCATTGGGAAAAAGAGCACAAAATAGAGTTTGCATAGCCTTTGCATTTAATTTCACCTTCTTGATGTCATTTTCATCCCATTCATTCTCTTCCTTTGGGACAACAACACCTTCGACCCTCTTTATTGGGATAGATGGCCTATTAGTAACTATCCTCCACACTTCATAGTCGTTGGCTTGAATGAATAACTTCATTCTTGTTCTCCAATATGAGTAGTTAGTGCCATTGAATAGAGAAGGCCTCACGGTGGAATGTCATTCTCCCAATATAGTGGAATTTTGCTCCGATGCCATGTAGGAGAATTTTTTACTTGAGCTTCTAACAAGAAAACCTTGAGAATCTTCTCTCTTTGTGGTAAAACCATCTCTAGAGATCTAGCTCTAATACCAATTGAAAGTTCGGTGAATAAAATCAAAAAATGCCAAAAGGGGGGTCAATTGGCCTTTTAAAATTTTGGTGAAAGCAAAAGGCAGGAAAGAAATAAAGAACACAAATAATTTAGAGTAGTTCGGCCCCAATTACCTACTCCACTAAGGATTTTTCATAAATTCACTAATTTGATTAGCCTTTGAGGACAAGGTTTAACCTTACAACTCTTTAAGATTTTTACCCCAAATCTTAAGTTTCAAAACCTCTCAAAGAGATACAAATGAGCAAATAAAGAAAAAATTCTTACAAGATAAATTTGTTTGCAAATTAAATCACAAATACAATGAAATACACTTGAGCAAAAATAAAGTGATAAGACTCACAAGTGTATGTAAGAAGAGTAAGAAATTTTAAGCTCTAAAATTGTTTAATTGATGATTTTTGCTTGAAGTACTTTTCTTGGATATTGTAGGACATTAAAAGATGGTATTTATACCCACTAATAGATTTCCAGCAGTTGAGGATGTTGGAGAAGTAAATATGCCCGTTAGAGATGTAAAATCAGAGCATTTATTTCACCTGCAACTTCGAGTATCGATACCTTTAAAAAGGGGATCGATATTTTTTTATCATAAATGTTGATTCAATGACCGTTGGAATGAAAAAAAATCAATACTTCAAATATATTTTATCAATACTTCTTGAAGGAGGTATTGATACCAGATTGATACCTTGTAGTGTTTTTGAGAAACAAAATTCAAGTTTGGTATCGTTTTTAAGTAAGAGTATCGATAATTTATATTTTTAGGTTTTATCAATACTTCAAATCATAGTATCGATAATTTTTAGGTTTTTGACAGAATGCCTTTTTGGTCTCGGTTTTACTAAGGGTATCGATTATGTTCAAAAATTATCGATACTGGGCCAAATGGTATCGATACCTTTTTGCCTGGAGCAATTTTGACTTGTCAAAAAATCATTTTGATGTGTTTAAATGATTTTAACTTAATTGGGATCATTTTGACTTGGTTAAAAATAATTTTACTTGATTTTTAACATTGTTTCAAAATTTTTCTAAGATTTTATTGTAAGTATTAACAATTTTATTTCTTAGAATTCAAGCTTAAAATTATTTTCTCAAATTCAGCTTATATTCAAAACACTTTTAATTTGTTATATCAAAATCTTTTATCAAATAAAGCTTAATTTAACAGATTTTCATTATGCATAAATAGCACCCTTTTCAGTGCACAATATAATAGATATCTTATGCGTTTAAATCATACATAAGCTTAATATCTCAATACATTATATCATTCAGTCAAACATTCTCATATCTCATAACTTAAATAAGCAATTACAAAATGAACCAAACATCCGTACTATCAAACTAGCAATTTTGCCAACATGTAAATCCTTTAAGGCTCGAAACATATCGGTTCAGCCACTCACAAAATCAATAATTTGACTATTAAGAAAATCCAATCAGCAAGCTAATTTATCAAATATAACATGATATTTAACATTTTCAAAGAACTTTACGATTTTAGGACCCACACCTTATTTTTCGCTTCATCGCAACACACTAGCGAATCTTTCAATTTTCCTTAATAAATCCTTAAACGAGCCTAAACAAAAATTCAGTATAAATCCAATCAATTTACCATTAAACCAGCCCCCAAACATCCACTTGTGAGTTCAAAACAATTGTTGAAATTATAATTATTTTACGAATCCAAACTAGTTAGATTCCTTACACTATATCTATGTGAACTGTACATACGATCGTTCTTCTCCTTTACAGATGATTTAGGGAATTTGGATCTACACCTAATTCAATAATATACTGGAAAATAAGTAGCTAATTAATTATTAAATTCCTTCATCTAATCAATTCATAATCTTTACCCAACAACTATGTCGATATAACAAACTAGTTATCCTTAATTGCACTTACGCTTCACGATTTGTGGGATCCGATTGGCTAATTGATCAAGAACGTCTCTCCCTAATTAAAATATGATTAAACAATGATTATAAGGAGTAAAGAACACAATTTAATGCTGGAAAAATATGGGCAAGACCCAAAAACAAAGCAGCCCCCTTTCTTGCACACAGGTGCACGCACCACCAACCATGGTCGCCAAAATTGAGGCTGAATTTTAAATTGGTTTGAGATCTCATTAAAATCTGGAAAAAAGAATTTTGAAATCATTTAAAATCCCCCAAATTATAGAGCTAGAATTTTTTTTTAATTGACAAGATTAATCAAAAAATTGAAGAGAAAAGAGATCTTACCCAAGCTAGTTGAAAGAAACGGTAATGAAACTTTCTTGGCAATATTAAGGATCGATCTTGGCATTCAAGATTTTAGATTTGGGGGTGATTTAGATGAGGATAAATTGCAACAATAGAGTAAAAAATATGGTGCACAATCTTGATGCAAAAAGAAGAAGAAAGAGATGGTAAAATAGGAGGTGTAGGTGACTACAACAATTAGAGAAAAAAAGAAAATTGAAAAGAAAGAAGAGAGGAAGACGGTGAACGTCTAGGCTAGGGAAAAGTTGAATTAAACTCTGAAAATACAATAAAAATTTGTATTTATACTTAGGGTTAAAGGACACACACATTAAAAACAACAAGGGAATTTGCAAAATTTAATTATTTTCTAAAGGAAATGATTCGAACTTGGTACCTCATTTAATTTCCACGATTTCTCATATTTCTTTTAACCATTAGGATTTTTCCTCATTCTTGAAGTAATTTTACAATATATATATTAAACATAAGGCATGTCACATACTAGGGTTTAAGGCAAAATTTGCAAAATAATAAAAATGGTGAGAGAGAAGGGATTTGAACTTGGGTTTCAAGGAACATTTCACTAACACTTATCCAACAAACCAAAACCTCATTTTATTCTTAAAAATGCATAGATAATATCAAAAATTAGTGCATGACCACACTCACTCGATTCACAAACCCGATTCTACTAACCCCTGATTTTTGGGATGTTACATGTTTAGAATGGTTTGAGAATGATGAATTTGTGGTATGTTTTGGTAACTAATTGAACTAGGTTATAATTCTTGAAATAAGGTAATGTTGGCTTGTTTTAGCATCCTAGGTTTTGGTATATTTGCGGTGCCTTTGAATGGCATATTGGTTAGGTAATTTAGGATGCTTGAAATGCCATGTTTATGCAATTTTGAATGGTGTTTAGGTCCTTTGAAAGTGTTCACAATTGGATTGAATGTTTATGCATGGTTAGGTTATGGAATGGCTTGATTTCAAGTGAATTTTGAGCTTTACACGGCTTGGGGCACGGGCAGTCACACAGCCCTGTGAGGCACACGGCCTGGCCATACGGTCGTGTGTCATTTGAGATTTCTTAAGGTTCCAAGTCACTGAGTTACATAGCCTAGTACACGGTCTAGCACACGAGCGTGGGGGGCAACTCAAAGAGTTACACGGGCATGTGACACGGCCGTGTGTCCCTTGTTTGAAAGTTACACGACTTGGGGCTATGTCACATGGCCATGTGACCCTTATTTCTTAATTTTTGTAACTTTTTCCTAAACTTTTCGGTTTGTTTCAAATTAGTCTTGAATTGCTTCCAACCTATATTTATGGCCTCAAAGGCTCGATTTAAGAACAAAATGTATGAGAATGAATGGTTTATGATATTTTTTAATTATTCAATGTTATGATATTTAAATGTTTCTAATTGTAATGTAATACTCTGTAACCCTAATCCAGTGACGAAGACGAGTTAGGTGTGTTACAACATGAACTTGAAGAACCAAAGACAAATTTTGAAATAATTTATGCTCAATTTTAAGCTATATGTAATATCACTTACCAAATTCGATAAACATTATGAATAACATATGTCCAATTGAGAAACTCATGGCTTAATCAAAATTTCTATTATCAAAATCATTATTTAAAATAATTTACTAACATCATCTCTAAACAACTGAGAACACTTATAAGGGTTAAAGCACATGTTAAAATCATTTTGAATAATTTTCTAAATACTTGATCATGTTAAACTTTCAGGTGCTTCAATAGCTTCAAAAAGTTACACTTTCGGTGATAGGAAAGTAAAGATGTTTCTTAAAAAAGTTCATTTATTCAGTTTGAATAATTTTGCGTACATTTTAGAGGTCTTACAAATCTTTTTAGACCCTTCCCAAAGTCTTATTAAGAAATGAGAATGGTTGGACATTATTCAGAGTCATTTTAGGACATCAAAACACATTGTTGTAGGTATAGATTCCCTATGTAATGATACTTCCTCTTAAAATTGTAGCAATTTAGCTACTAACTTTCATGTATAGATACTTAAAGGCTAGATACTTGTTTAAAAACACTTAAAAACAACCCCAAACATCAGCACACTAAGTCCCCTCATAACCAAACAATTTTAAGTATCAAACACACTTTAAAACCTTTATTTTTAAGACCATAACCTCAAACCACAATGTTCATGTAACAACTCAAGACACATTTTTGAATGAGAAATTAATGAAACACCTTATACATTGCTCATTATTTGTACACATAACCTATGCACATTCATGGCAAGTTTCTCAAATAGAAATCAAAAGGAAAATACATAAATTTCTCCCTCAAGATATGATGTGATCCATTGATTTACACATGAGCACTTCCTCCCACTTGAATTTAACCTATGCAATTAAACAATTAACACATAAGCTCGATGATCTTATTAAGTACACATGGAATTTCCTAGTTTACCTTATTCCCTTTTTAATATAGAGCCTTTTATGGATATTAAACTTAATTTCAATTGTACCACTTAAATAATAAGGATTTTAATTTAATATTTCATTGATGTATCCCTAAGACTTAATCCACTCAAGAATGATTCTTTCATATATTTCACTTTAGACTACCGAGATGATTTCCACTTATTACGCTCTTTTTCATAGAAGGAGCATTCACTCATTACATTTATTATTGTAATCATTAAATTAACCACTTATCCACTCTTTTATTACACTATGCTTATATTTTCATCTTACAATTCCTATTTTCTTCTTATACACATAATAGTTCAATGTTAAGGGAAATTGCCATGTCATTAAAAATATTCATTAACATGCCTTATTATCACAATTTGAAACAGTTACCCTTAACTAACTCTACTAAAATAAGATTTAGAAATTCGAGATTCTCAGTAAACACCATACATTGATTCGCACTAAAAGTTCATCCAACCATACCTAACAACACTTAGCTCTTTCATTACGCACTTACATGCCATTCAATGAGGCAAGTTTTATTGTCTTCACACTAACCATTCTCTTCAATCACTTAGTGTGCACACTAATCTATACTAGTATGTCAATTGTACCTTAATTATTTCACTAAGTCTACTAGGGCATTTCACTTTTTATGATTCAATCACTTAACATTTCAAATCAGAAATAGAATTTCATATATTCATGCATATGACAAAACTTTTTATATATTAACACTTTTTTATAATATTTTTCCCATGGAAAAACTCATTTCACTTATCACTTAGGTGAACCATATCACCATTTAACTTTCACCCACACACAGACCCACATATTTAATATTTATTTTCACTTACCCAATATTTGGCAATTTCTAGTGTGTCTCTTCACATATTCCATCATTTGGTCACACACTTTATGATTACTTTATGATATTCATCTTATAATATTATGAAATATATTTTTCCTCTTTATTATCTTATTTTTCACTTTTATCACTAAATCAATTTTCTATATCGAATCACTATATTTTACTCATTTATGGTCTTTAATAATATTTCATCATTTGAAAACACTTTTCTTTTTATACTAGGACCTCAAAGTTCACACAACACTTTCTTAACACATTTTCACTTGAGATAAGCAAAATTCAACTTATTATTAGCACTATCTAATTTATTATCAATTTCAACAATTTAAGCTATGGGCTCAAGTTTTAATACACTCATTTCAGTAAAATTATTTATCACACTAATTATTCAACTCAAAATCATATATTTATTAAGGAAAGATTGCAAAATCCATAAATACATTTGGATGAGCCAAAACACATTAAAGTTCCCATTTTTCTTCTCTAATCCACTATATAAATTTTCTTATGCTTGGAATTGGAATCTTTTTACCTACTTGTCTCATTATTTCCTCACACATACATAAATATAATATTTCCATAAAAATCACTCAAACTAAAATCCATGCACTAAAATCTCAAATGAACACTTTAAAGATGATAAGAATACCATTTGTTACCTTGATTGAAGCTTTTTGTCTCTAACTTCAAATTTCTATCACTAACCAACAAGAACTCTGTCGAAACCACTTTTTGAAAAATAAAAAATTTAGTTATCGACTTATTAAAAATGAAAATTTGGGAGTCGCCACCAATCTTTTATTGAGGTGTGATCGGATCACCTTGAAAATAATTTTAGGTCTGTGAATTTTGAGAAAACAGGTTCGGGAGTCGGTTACACACGAGGAAGGGTTAGCACCCTCGTGACGCCCAAAATTGGTACCGAATTGATTGCTTAATGTCTTAATGTCAAAATTTTGAAAATATTTTAAAATTTGATCCTTTTATCTTGAATAAAATGAATTGGATGATAAGGCTCATTTATTTTAAAGAAATAGCTTGTCATACTCAGTAAGTTAGAGTGCGACATTTCAAATCCTCAAAATTAAGTTTGACTTTTAGAACCTGTACATTTTGAGAAGGATATTCGATTCTTTAGGTCAAATGAGATGATCAAAACCCAGTAAGTTAGGGTTCGATTTCACCAATTTCCCAAATATCGAATATTGCCTTTATTTTTATTAATCCTTAATTCGAGGTAGCAAAATGTCATATCCAGTGAGTTAGTATCCAACATTTTTAAAATCTCAAAAAAACTTTATTTAGAAATTTTACGATATTTATTAAAAAAGAGATACTCCATTATTCGAATTTAACGAGATAAAAATTGAAGCCCAGTAAGTTAGGGCACAATCTTCTCGAAAATCTCGAATATCGAGTCTTGTTTCATAAACTTTGGAATGAAAATGCAATGTGATTGAATGACAACATACGATGCAAAGGATAATTTGTAAATAAACCGTACATTAATCATATAAACAATAGATGAATACAAACAAGTAATACACATAGCAACAATAATCTCAATCAAATATTATGCAAATGCTAACAACATCAATGTCGAAACCATTTTTAAAATTTGAAAAACGGGGATCGACTTTAAAAATGAAAACGGGAGTCCCCACCAATCTTTTATTAAGGTGTGACCGGTTCACCATGAAAATGAGTTTTTGGTCTGCGAATTTTGAGAAAAAAATAGGTTCAGGAGTCGGTTACGCACGAGGAAGGGTTAGCACCCTCGTAACGCCCGAAATTGGTACCGAATCGATTGTTTAATGTCTTAATGTCGAAATTTTGAAAAGATTTTAGAATACGATCCTTTTATTTTGAATAAAATGAATTAGATGATGAGATTCACTTATTTCAAAGAAATAAATCGTCACAGTCAGTAAGTTAGAATGGAACATTTTAAATCCTCAAAATTAAATTTATCTCTTGACTTTTAAAACCTATGCATTTTGAGAAGGATATCCGACTATTTGGATTAAATGAGAAAATCAAGACCCAGTAACTTAGGGCTCGATTTCACAATATTCCTAAATATCAAATATTGTCTTTATTTTTTATTTGTAAAATCTTCGTATCTAGAAAATAACACGTCATATCCAATGCATTAGGACACAACGTGTCGAATTCCCGAGAATGGGTTTTTATTTGAAATTTGTACGTTAAAATTTCGATTATTTAGATTCGACGAGGAAAATTGGAACCCAATATGTTAGGGCTCAATTCTCTCAAGGACTCCAAATTTCGAGTATTTTGAAGATTTTTTGAATAAATTGGTTTTAATACCTAAATGATATGAAACATAACCTTTTAGCGAATAAAATGCAATACAATAATAATGTACAATGCGATTTGATAATTCGTAAATTGAAATGTACACCAATGAATACAAACAATCCATAGATAAATACAAACAAACATAGTAACAATAGCCTCAATTATGTCAATTTCAACATCAACGTTCAAAATAAACACTATAAAAAATAAATCGAAATGCATTAAATCATATACATACATTAATTTAAAGTAAGTAATACATAGGGAGTGAAAAACTTCATAATAATATACAATAGTACGCAAAAGGTTGGCATGAGTAAAATAAAATTGAGACTTTTTAAAGAAATGAAATATATATATAAAATAGGTAAAAAATGAAATTAATAGCATATTATGTATATACATGTGTATAATAAAATAATTAAATATAAATTATATATGCATGAAACGGAATTATGAAAATGTTATTGTATAAATAAAATTACAAATATATAAAATAGAATTTATGAATACATTGTAAAAATAAATTTATAAAAATATGTATGATTAGTCGTAAAGAATATTTAAAATAATATATTATGTAATTGAATAAATAATAATACATGATAAAGGAATAAAATACATAATAAAATAAAATAAAAGTAAATAAATATACTAATTAATACGATAATAACATATATAATAATAGTATTATAATTAAAAATAAGAATAAAAAAACAAGGACAATTTCAAAAATAAAACAAAATATCGGGGTCTACTTTGAAATAAATATGAAGACTATCAAATTGAAAACCATTGCAGACCAGATACCAAAACAGAAAATAAACACATAAATTCAGAAATTCAAATCTGATTAATGAAAACGACACCGTTTATCTGTGGACTGAAATGGAAACCGAGTCAAATACACAGTACAAATTAAAAAAGAAAATGAACTGAATCACAACGACGCCCAAATACAGAGAGACTTATAGCGCAAATAGACCATTGAGCCAAAAAGGCATGGATCCTCCCCCGGGTCGGGCCACCGCGCGGGTCACACGCCTCTAAACGGCGTTGTTTGATTCTTTACAGAACTAAAAAAATAAATAAATAAATGAAACCTAAAAAACAGAAACGACTAAAACCCTAACCCCCCTTCAATCAAAAATGCGCCGCAATCAACCTCCGTCCCCTTCGATCTCCGACCACTGTGAAGCGGCCTAGGACTCGATGACTCGACGGTTTTGATGCACAGGTAAGCCTCTTTCCTCTCTGCCGCCTTGAAAGCCAGAGCTCTCCTCTCTCCCATTCCGATTCGAACGGAGTAGAGGATGGCTCCAATGGCACGCAAATGTGAGATCCCTCTTCCCTCCTTTCTTTTCTTTATCTATCTGCTCATATATTTTAATGGTAAACAAAAAGAAAGAACAAAAGAATCGAAAAATAGAATGGGAAAGAAAAAAACCTTTCGTATTGATTTCATTCTTGTTACAGTATACCCTTCTTTTTTTTGAATTCCGTCCAATGGCCCTCTCTTATGGCCAGCTTTACAAAGAAAATAAAAAAGGAAAAATGATAAAAAAAATCCTCTCTACTATTGTTTTTTCTACTCCTCTTCTCCGTTGCCTTTTGTGTGTATTTTCTGCTGTTTGGTGCGTGGTTTGTTGCGTTCTTTTGTCCTTTCTGCAGGTGTACGGAGGCTAGCTGGGACGTGGCGCAGCTCGTGTGAGTGTTGCTATGTGCGTGGGGAGTGGCTCGTGCGGCGCTAGAGCTGGGCAGAGGCAGGAGTGGCGGCCAGCAGTAGCTAGGGCTAGGGTTTCTGATTCTTTGTGTTGGGCTTGGGTCAACTTTAGGCTGATGGTTAGGGTTTATTTAGGTTTAGTTATAATTTTGGGCTAGACATTAGGTTAAAATAATTTGGGCCACGTTTGGCCCATGTATTTGGACTGTGGACTTTGATTATATTTATTTTTTCATTTGGTTTACTTTAGTAGCGGGCCGGGCAAAATTTGGGCACTACAGCTGCCCCTCTTTGCTCGTTGTCATGTAACAGGAACTGAGCAAAGACTCCAAAAATGGCCAATTTTTCTCGGTCGTGTTGGACCTCGGTGCTCCTCTTCCAGTAGCCTCATTCCATCCTACTGCATCTTCAGAGGTATAGGAATTGGTGCTTCGATCCACTCCACTGCAATGTCAGGGAGATAGGATTCGTAGCTTGTAGCTTCTGAAAAGAACAAAATTTGCTATCTCTAGTCGGCAATACTTGATACTATCTGCTCTACTGCAACTTCAGAGAGATAAGATCTATTACTTTAATTCGCTCCACTACAAATTCAGAGAGATAGGATTATTGAATTCAATCTGCTCTACTACAACGTCAAGGAGATAAGATTCGCTTCTTCAGTCTGCCCCACTGTGACTTTAGGGGGATAAGACTTGTTTTCTCAGTCTGCTCCGCTCCAACTTCAGGGAGATAAGACCCGATGCGATCTGATCCACTACTGCTTAGGGAGATAAGATCTATTGTTTTAATCCGCTCCACTGCAACTTTAGGGAGATAGGATTGATTTCTTCTGTTTGCTCCACTACTGCTTAGGGAGATAAGACTTGTAATTTCCAACCTATTCCACTGCTGGTCAAGGACATAGGACTTGTGGCTTGAATCTATTTCTCTACTCCTGGGGATAAGATTTGCCATCTTCGATCTGCTCCGCTACTGCTTAGGGAGACAAGATCTGCAATTTCCAACCTATTCCACTGCTGACCAGGGATATAGGACTTGTGGCTTGAATCTGCTTCCTTACACTTGAAGATAAGATTCGCCATCTTCGATCTGTTTCACTGTCGATGCAGGAAGGCAAGATCTGTTATCTTTAACCAGCTCCAGCTGCAACCAATGGAGGCAAGGCTTTGTTTTCGATGTGCTTCACTGTTAACGCAGGAAGGCAAGATCTGCTATCTTCAACCAGCTCCACTACAACTGATGGAGGCAAGGATTTGTTTTCAATCTGCTTCGCTGTCAATGCGGGAAGGCAAGGTCTGCTATTTTCACTGATCTGTTCCCTGGGGAACATGACCTGTATAATGAACCTAATTATGCCTAATGATTAGGATGGCATGATCAAAATGAATCAAATGCTCCTAACTAGACATGTGTGAATGGTGTTTGCATGAATGCAGAATTTTATTTTTCCGAGAATGATCCCGCTTAAGTTGTCATTACTCGCAGTTTATTAAGGCTTTGTGACTGACGTGCTACAATGCCTTCTCGCTTGACTAGCTTTTCTGAAAAAACATTTAGCCAGGTTGCCCTATTGTAAACCTTAAAGTTTAATCCATTAGGGCGCACAATTTGTACCATCATTCTCCCACTGTAATCCAAGGGTAGAAATATGACTTTCCCTCAATCTTTTCTTATCCAATTCAAGGATACGGGATCTACATCGTTCTGGTTCCTTACACCATTCCCAGGGTGTCGTACTCATGTGCAAATGGAGGTTCTCTTCTCAAGGTAACCTCTTCCTATTGCCTGATGATTATTGCTTGCTTGTTTATGTAAGCTTTGTCACCAACATGGCGTCTTGTCAATCAACGCATTTAACAAAAATCTGAAGAGAAAGTCTAAATTTAGACTATTCCTTCTCAAATTTCCAACCTTTAAAATCGGTGTGTTCTAAACAATAGTCCTGTTTCAGGCTCCTATATTATTTAGAAACTTTTTAGAGTAATATGCAAAACTTCCTTTGTGAAAGTTTTATTAGTCCATTAATCATTATTTCAATGCAACATGTTTGCAAAAGGGTCATAACAATGGTTAAGAATAAAGTTGGTTCTGAGCATAGCTCGAAAGAACAAATTATTGAAAAAAGTAAAGAATGATAACAAAGAAATTAATTGGGAATGTATATCTTGGAAAGGAAAAAAAGTATTCCAAGAACAACAAATAATATGAGAATTGGGTGCCTCAGATATCGCAGCTTAAGTAAAAATATGTACAGATTAGTCGTAAAGAATATTTAAAATAATATATTATGTAATTGATTAAATAATAATACATGATAAAGGAATAAAATACATAATAAAATAAAATAAAAGTAAATAAATATACTAACTAATACGATAATAACATCTATAATAATAGTAGTAATAATAGTAATAATAATAATAGTATTATAATTAAAAATAAGAATAAAAAACAAGGACAATTTCAAAAATAAAACAAAATATCGGGGTCTACTTTGAAATAAATATGAAGACTATCAAATTGAAAACCATTGCACACCAGAGGGACCAAAACAGAAAATAAACACATAAATTCAGAAATTCACATCTGATTAATGAAAACGACACCGTTTATCTGTGGACTGAAATGGAAACCGAGTCAAATACACAGTACAAATTAAAAAAGAAAAAGAACTGAATCGCAAAAACGCCCAAATACAGAGGGACTTATAGCACAAATAGACCATTGAACCAAAAAGGCGCGGATCCTCCCCCGGGTTAGGTCACCGCGCAGGTCGCACGCCTCTAAACGGCGTCGTTTGATGCTTTACAGAACTAAAAATAAATAAATAAAGAAATGAAACCTAAAAAACAAAAACGAACTAAAACCCTAGCCCCCCTTCAATCAAAAACGCGCCGCAATCAACCTCCGTCCCCTTCGATCTCCGACCACTGTGAAGCGGCCTAGGACTCGATGACTCGACAGTTTTGATGCACAGGTAAGCCTCTTTCCTCTCTGCCGCCTTGAAAGTCAGAACTCTCCTCTCTCCCATTCCGATTCAGACGGAGTAGAGGATGGCTCCAATGGCGCGCAAAGGTGAGATCCCTCTTCCCTCCTTTCTTTTCTTTATCTATCTACTCATATATTTTAATGGTAAACAAAAAGAAAGAACAAAAGATTCGGAAAACAGAATGGGAAAGAAAAAAACCTTTCGTATTGATTTCGTTTTTGTTACAGTATGCCCTTCTTTTTTTTTTTTGAATTCAGTCTAATGGCCCTCTCTTATGGCCAGCTTTACAAAGAAAATAAAAAAGGAAAAATGATAAAAAAATCCTCTCTGCTATTGTTTTTCTACTCCTGTTCCCCGCTGCCTTTCGTGTGTATTTTTTGTTGTTTTGTGCGTGGTTTGTTGCATTTCTTTTGTCCTTTCTGCAATTGTACGAAGGCTAGCTGGGACGTGGCGCGGCTCATGTGAGTGCTGCTACGTGCGTGGGGAGTGGCTCATGCGGCGTTAGAGCTGGGCAGAGGCAGGAGCGGCGGCCTGCAGTAGCTAGGGCTAGGGTTTCTGATTCTTTGTGTTGGGCTTGGGTTAACTTTGGGCTGATGGTTAGGGTTTATTTAGGTTTAGTTATAATTTTGGGCTAGACATTGGGTTAAAATAATTTGGGCCACGTTTGGCCAATGTATTTGGACTGTGGACTTTGATTATATTTGTTTTTTCATTTGGTTTACTTTAGTAGAGGGCCGGGCAAAATTTGGGCATTACAATCAACATTCCAAAATAATTAAATGAATTGTCCATTTATTTTAGAAAACATACACCAAATATATAAAAACAACAAGAAAAAAATTTTATAATCAAGAAAATATACATACAAGAATTCCAAAATAAACAATATGAGTTTCAAATAGATTCAAAATAGAATTAGAAAAACATACAATAACATATTTGAAATAATGATATATGATACATGTGTATTATAAAATGTGTATATATATATTAAAATTATAAAGTTCAAAATGTATGATAATTAATAATAATGCAATAGATATACACAAATCAATAACAACTTTATAGTAAGTTTAATTATTTTAATAATATTAGATTTAGAATCAAATATATTAAAAGCAACAAAATAAGATAATTAAATAAAAAATGAACCGATTGATATAAGGATCAAATCGAATCCAAAACAAAATCATAAAGAAAAAAAGAAAAAATAACATTGAAAGACCAAAATAAAATACGCGTATTATATAGAGGATAGCATGGGAAATATTCCTTATCCCTCAAAATGCGTCACAGTAAAAATGGGCTAAAATGAAACGATACCGGAGATGTGGGGTAAATTTAGAAAATGAAAAGGAACCTAATTAAATCGTCTAAACAAATCAGAAGGACTAATGATGCAAAATTCCCTCCAAGACCCAAAACACGCTGATCTGACTGTGCTTGGGTCAGGTCATCGGGTCGGTGGCTATACGATACCGTTTTAAGGCCACTGACACAAGCCTTAAATGGCGTCGTTTTCTGCACCATAAATATAAATTTTAAAACCCTAAAATTAGCATCCATCTCTTCATTTTTCAAAACGGAAATAAAAAAACTAAAAAAACAATCCAAACGCTCCCCTCTCAGCGCCGCTTCAAAATCGAAGGTCCCTCCCCTCTCATTTAACCTCGACCTGAACGGAGGAGGGATTCGGCGATGTATCGACCTCCGGTAAGATCCTTAAGCCCCTTTTTATACCTCCCTTTTTGTTGTTTTGCAATGAAGAAAGAAAAAAACAAAAATAAACGAAGAGAGAAAGAAGATTGGGAAATCATCTCTTTTTTTTTGTATTCAGTATTTCTGCCTAAAAAAAGGAAGAAGCCCTTACATTGTTTGCCTTGGATCCTTATAGCCAAAATTATAAAATAAAATAAAATAAAATATAAAAAATGATATGTCATTGCCACGTTTTCGCTTTCTGTTTTCTCTTTCTTTTTCGTTGCTGGTTGTTGCTCTCTTGGTGTTGTTTGTTGTTTGCAGGTACGGGTACAGAGACGCGTGACGTGGCTCGGCGCGTACGAAGGTAGAGGCTGGCGTGGAACGGCTCGGAGGCGTGGCTCGTGGGGCCGAGGGAAAGCCCTGGCTGCGGCGTTGGGATCTCCCGAAACCCTAGGTTTTCTTATTTGCTCAGCCTTGGGCTGATTCAGGTTTTGGTTTGGTTTGGGCTTTAGGGTATGTAGGAACTGCTTGGTCATTGGGCCCTATTGTAACTGGGTTTGGGCTTGGGTAATGTGTTTGGGTTTAATTTATTATGGACTGTTATAATTTTTGCTTGGTTTATATTTGGGTTTTTATTATTTGGGTCTGTTTTGCTGGTATGGGCCCGGGCAAACATGGGCTGTTACAGCTGCCCCTCTTTGCTCATTGTCGTGTAACAGGAATGAAGCAAAGATTAAAAAGGGCCAATTTTGCCCTGTCGTGCTGGACCTTGGTGCACTTCTTCTTCAAGTAGCCTCATTCCATCCTACTAAATCTTCAGAGGTACAGGAATTGGTGCTTTGATCCACTCCATTGCAGTATCAGGGAAATTGGATTTGTAACTCGCAACTTTTGGGAAGTAAGATTCGCCATTGTAGCTTCAATCTTTTTAACTGCACCGCCAGGGAAGTAAGATTCGCCTTTATGGCAGCTTTAATCCTTTTAGCTAAAATGCCGGGGAAGCGAGATTCACCGATGTGGCTTTAATCTGTTCCACTGCACTGCCAGGGAAGTAAGATTCGCTGTTGTAGCTTTAATCTCTTTAACTGCAACGTTGGGGAAGCAAGATTCACCAATGTGGCTTTAATCTGTTCCACTGCATCGCCTGAGAGGTAAGATTCACTGTTGTAGCTTTAATCTTTTTGAACTGCAATGTTGGGGAAGCAAGATTCACCAATGTGGCTTTAATCTGCTCCACTGCATCGCCTGGGAGGTAAGATTCGCTGTTGTAGCTTTAATCTCTTTAACTGTAATGTCGGGGAAGCAAGATTCAGGGATGTGGCTTTAATCTGTTCCACTGCATCGCCAGGGAAGTAACACTCGCCGTTGTGGCTTTAGTCTTTTTAACTGCAATGTCGGGGAAGCAAGATTCACCATTGTGGCTTTAATCTATTCCGCTGCATCGCCTGGAATGTAAGATTCGCTGTTGTAGCTTTAATCTTTTTAACTGTAATGTCGGGGAAGCAAGATTCGCCGTTGTGGCTTTAATCTATTCCACTACACCGCTTGGGAGATAAGATCTGTAATTCTTTGGTCTATTCCACCGTAATCTCAGGGAAATAAGATTACTGGCTTCAATCTGCTCCGCTGTAATCTCAGGGAGATAAGATTTCTGGCTTTAATCTGATGCGATCTACTCTGTTGTAACTTCAAAGAGATAAGATCCTTTATTTTAATTCGCTCCACTGTAATCTCAGGGAGATAGGATTACTAGCTTCAATCTGCTCTGTTGTAAACTCAGGGAGATAAGATTTCTGGCTTCAATCTGCTCCACTGTAACATCAGGGAGATAAGATTCACCTTTTCCAAATAGGAATTCTTCGCTCTAATCCACTGTAATCTCAGTGAGATAAGACCTGTGGCTTAAATCTTCTTCCTTACACTTGAAGATAAGATTTGTCGTCTTCGATCTGCTCCGCTATTGCTTAGGGAGACAAGATCTATAATTTCCCCAGATATGTTCTCTGGGGAACATGACCTGTATAATGAACCTAATTATTCCTAATAATTAGGATGGCATGATCAAAATGAATCAAATGCTCCTAACTAGACATGTGAATAGTGTTTGCATGCATGCAGAGTTTTATTCCTTTCGAGAATGATCCCGCTTAGGTTGTCATTACTCGAAGTTTATTAAGGCTTTGTGACTGACGTGCTACAACGCCTTCTCGCTTGACCGGCTTCTTCAAAGAATCACTTAGTTAGATTACCCCCACTGTAATCCACTAGGACACAAAATTTGTACCATCATTCTCCCACTATAATCCAAGCGTAGAAATATGTGGCATTTCCTCAATCCTTCGTTATCACAATTCAAGGATACAGGATCTAAATCGTTCTGGTTTCCTACACCATTCTCAGGGTGTCGTACCAAAGACTTTTGTGCAGATGAAGGCTTTCTTCTTCGAGGTAACCTCTTCCTCTTGCCTAAGGATCATTACTTGCTTCTTTATTTAAGCTTTGTCATTAACACGATATCTTGTCAATGTTCAGTCAATGCATTTGACAACAAAATCTAAAGAGAAAGTCCAAATTTAGACTCTTCCTTCTCAAATTTCCATCCTTTAAATTTGGTGTGCTCTAAACAATAGTCCTGTTTCAGGTTCCTATATTATTTAGAAATTTTTCAGAGTAATATGCAAAACTTCCTTTGTGAAAGTTTTATTAGTCCATTAATCATTATTCCAATGAAACATGCTTGCAAAAAAGGTCATAACAATGGATAAGAATAAAGTTGGTTCTAAGCATAGCTCGAAAGAACAAATTATCGAAAATAGTAAAGAAAGATGACAAAGGAATTAATTGGGAATGTATATCTTGGAAAAGAAAAAAGTATTCCAAGAGCAACAAATAATATGAGAATTGGGTGCCCCAGATATCGCAGCTTGAACTTCTCTGTACAAACTTTCTGAAGACCGTTTTGAGTTGGACATGTGTTTAGGATATCTACAGTGCTTTGTCGATGCCCCAGGATGTTGCCTATCCTTTCCTGTTGATTCAGGTATAGCAAGATCACCACATGCCCCAATATGATCAAGATTCGAGTTGTGCTGATCACTTCATGCCCCGTTCTGATCAATATTTGAGCCGCCCTTTTCGGGTTTTCAACTCAAATCCCCTTTGGCCTAAGGTGCCATTTGCGGGTTTTCCCCTTAGCCTCTCCGTCATTACTTTTCATTTTTCATTTTTCATCTTTTTTTTTAGTTTGAAGAATCGAGGCACCCTGTGCACGCTTTCATCTTGGTCCCTTCTTCTTCTTAAGGTGAAGTAATGCTCGACTGAATCTGAGTTTGCAGGATTTAGCAAGTTTTTACCATCTATCCTACTCAAGATCAGAAATCCTTTGGAAAAGGCCTTTGGTGTCAATTTTCCTCTAAAATCCTTTTGTGTAAGAATAATCTTTCTCAACATTAGGTTTCCCTTATAGAATTCTCTGAGGTGAACCTTGTAGTTGTAGGCTCGCGTCATTTGCCTTTGATACACTTGACTGTACTGTATAGCTTCTAGCCTTTTCCTACTGATCAGATTGGATTCATTCTGCCTCATCCAACTCTTAGCTTAACTACCACCTGGAGAGAAAAGATTTTTACTGTAATGGGCAGAACTACCTCCATCCCTTAAACCAAAGAGAATGATGCTACTCTGGTAGGAATCTTGATAGATGTTCAGCCAACAATGACGGCAAATGGTAATTTGTCATGCCCGTCCTTGTAAGTCTCAGTCATTTTTCTTCATTTTTCCCAATGTTCATCTCTAAGAAAGTCAGTTACAAATTGTGGTGTCCGCTTCTGAATTGATTTCAGACCTCAGCTATCGTGCTATTGTTCAAGTCCAATGTATTTTCCAATACCATCTTCTCTGGAATAAGCATATGATGACAATTGCGTATGAAGTAGCCTCTATCCATTTGGTGAAGTAATTAATGATTTTAATAGTGAAACAATGCCCATTAGAAGTCTTCGATAATGGTGCTGTCCATGCCTCATTTTGCTCAAAATTTGAGTCGCCCTTTTCGGGTTTTCAACTCAAAACCACATTTGGTCACAAAGCGCCCTTTGTAGGTTTTCACTTTGGCCTCTCCTTTACCCTTTTTTTTCATTTTTATTTTGATTTTTTCATCTAGATTTTTCTTTTTTCTTCTTTTCTTCTTTTCTTCTTTTTCTCTCATTTTGATTTTGACCTTGATTTTGGTTTTTCTTTTTTCTTCTTTTTGTTTTTTTTTTGATTTTTTTTGAGCTCATAGAGTTAGGCAAGTCCTCGTTATCCCTTTTAAGAATCTTCTTTAAGAATCTTCTTTGATATCGAACTTCCTTCATAGAGCCTTTTGGGGTGACACTGTAACTGAAAGCTTTTGATCTTCCTCTTTTATCAGGATGAGATCCAACAAAACTTGAATAGATGAAAACTCGACTTCAAATGGGCAAAGCTATGCTGAGCCAACAAGAAAGGCATTGCCCTGACAAAGAATTGCATCGTTAATACTGCAAAACATCTTTAAACCCTAGAGGTGACTCAACAAGGTCTCGCTTCATCTTTGAGGTCAGGTCAATTCTAATCCTCACCAAGCCCACAATTCCTAATGATTCCTTATGAGGTAGGATCTGTCTATCCTCCTGCTCAACCATCCTCAATAAGTCTGGAGATAAGCTACAATCTTTGTCATTTTCAAAGTCGTGAGATCTCTCTGAACACATGCCTCGCTCAAAAGGAAAATCTGGGTCTGTAGCAGAGTCATTCGCATAATTGATATCCGGAGACCCATAATAAGCACCGAAGAATATACAAGAGAACGCATAAATTAATGAATTATTATTTGTACAATATGATTATGAATGAATGAATAATGTGGAAGAAAATCCAAAAGAATGAAGTAATCAAAGATAATTATTCAAAAAGAATGAAAGAACATTGACTAAAAAATGATCACAAAGATGTATTTCATTAGAATAACAACGTTCAGACATGAGCCTATTTGACAAAGGAATTTCTATCATTTTTAGGCTAAAAACAACAAAAATGTTCTAAACATTACTCTAAATAAGTTCTAAAAACTACAGGCCTTTCTTCCGCAGTCTAATTGCTTAGAGCACTCCCAAATTTATAAGGGCGGATATCTAACAAGGTCCCTCCTTCAGTTGCTTTTCGTCGATGTGAACATTTCCCACTCTTCTTCATGCATTGCATTCACCCTATTATCAATTATGATTGGGTAACGAATTTTCTGCACCAGAGTCATCAAACTTGACAACACCCATGTTAATGAGCCTTTCAACAAGCTTTTTAAAGACGGTGCAATTTTCTATCGAATATCCCCCCAATTCCCGCATGATAATCACACTGTGCATTCGCATCATACCACTTAGGGTACGGAGGTTGCAAGGGCTTTGAGTAAAAAGGGACAGCAATGCAGGCATCGAATAAGCATTGATACAACTCTTTATACGACATCGGAATTGGTGTGAACTAGAGCTTCTCAGTACTTGGTTTCACTCCAGATTCTTGTCTCAATGAACCTTGTTGACTAGCGACCCCTTTACCTGGATGACTTACTGGCCTTGAGTAACTTATGTTATTCATCTTATCTTTTTTTCTCCTTGAGACTGATTTTTTATTACTCTCTCCACCATCTATTCTTCCATTTCTGATGGCATTTTCAATCATTTCGCCATTCATGATTATATCTGAAAAACTCTTCGAAGCGCTTCCCAACATGTGAGTGATGAACGAGGCCTTCAAAGTGTTGATGAAGAGCATCGTAGTTTCTTTCTCTAGGAGTGGCGGCTGGACTTGCACTGCAACCACTCTCCACCTTTGTGTATACTGTCTAAAGCTTTCATTCGATTTCTTTTCCAAATTTTGTAAGGTGATTCTATCAGGAACCATATTCGTTACAAGACCGTATTGTTTCATGAATGCCTGTGCTAGGTCCCTTCATGAACCAATCTCGGTACGGATCAACTGATTGTACAATTTCGATGCTGCTCCAATGAGGCTATCCTGAAAATAATGTATTAATAGCTGATCATTGTTAATATACCCAGTCATTCTCCTACAGAACATGGTGATATGGGCTTCTGGGCAACTGGTCCCACTATATTTCTCAAATTCAGGCATCTTGAACTTGTGAGGGAGTACTAAGTCTGGAACCAAGCTAGGATCTTTTGCATCAATTCCACGGTGACTTCCGGCACTTTCCAAGGCTTTGAATTTTTCCTCCAACCATTTGCACCTATCTTCCCACTGTTTTGGCAATTCCGCGATCGCCTTTCCTTCCTCAGCTGCTTCATCAAAATTCGGGACGGCAAGATTAACCAGATTATCACCAGGGTTAGGACCTGATCTGGCCAGAAAGTTCATTGGTAATGAAACATCGGTTTGAAACCTCTGAGGCCCATTGGAAAAAGAGGATCTACGCGGAGGTACCTCGGTCTGAGTCTGTGCATGTAGAGGCATAATGCCTAGAGGATAGATAGGTGTATCCTTGTCTTCTTCATCATCATTTATCATAGAGCCTTTCCCCTTATTTATTCCTTTCAGTAATTGCGTCAGCTCAGTCATCATGTCCTTTTGAGACTCCCGCATCCTTTCTGTCAGGTCCTGTTGAATTTTTTCCAATTGCTCATTCATTTGTTTCTTTAGCTGATCTTGCATATCCTTTTGCATTTGCTCCAATTTCTCTAATCTTTGATCCATTTCCTTAGTTTTACGACGAGTACCGTAAGGATGTTTGGTTGGTTGGTTTTCTAGATTAGCTGAAACAAATTTACTCGTTTAGACTCTTTCAATAGATTTTAATGCATATGATGCAGATGTATGAAATGCATGCCTAAAGAGACGTTGATTCTGATTAAATTACATTTAGGAAACTTTTCTAGAAAGCAAATTCCTTTACATAAAGTAGAGGCATGTGCGGCTTCGCCCTTATATTCCAAGAGACAATATCAATCTTTTTCTTCATCTACATGTTTGAGGTAATCTCGCCAATAGATGCCATTGCTAGCTCCTTTTCTCGATCTTGGTCGTGATCCATCATCTACCCGTCTTCATCAGGCTCGTTTGCTTCTTTAAGGGGTTGGAATGTTGAAGGCTCTTAGACGATTGCCTTGAATCCTCAGGCCACGAAGCAAGGTCACGAACTCTTCCATCGCTCTTCTTGTGTTTCTCAGAATATATTCAGGCAACCGTATTTTTTTCCACTTTATCAAGGAACCCGTATTCCATGACAAGCTTACTAAGTTAGTAATCAAACTTGAATCAATATCTCCTTCCTAAGATGCAAATGCAATGCAATCTCAGTCAAAACACGGCGAGAGGGGTTAGTAGAAAACATAAACAAGCAAGGAAAACAAAAGTAGCTAGTCGGGTGACTACTAGGGGTTCGGAGTGGCTCTACCTAGGATGGGTTCCTAAGGTCTTCTACATGTGGTTTGGCTCTAAATTCAAGGTACCCAAACCAGCAGATTCCTCGATCTTCACCCATTATAGGCTCATACAGACCGAGTTCGGTTCAGGGGAATATATTTCCCTATGGCTGCACGGAGATGAAAATCTCACGAGGACATAGGTACAGATGTATTCCGAAAGTGATCCACTATCCTGCACGGAGGTGAAAACCTCACGAAGGAGTAGCTTCTCACTCCCACTTAAAAGGACAAGACTAAATAGTCTTATGCAATATGATGCCAAAATATACAACTCACTTTACAATAATCATGCAAACAAGTACAAAGAAAAGATTGTAATTTTTCAAATCAAATTTTCATTTTTCGACAATAAGACAGAAAACAATCAATTTTACGGCTTGACTCTCTAAAGGTCCCCAGCAGAATCGCCAAGCTGTCGAAACCACTTTTTGAAAAATCAAAAATTTAGTTATTGACTTATTAAAAATGAAAATTTGGGAGTCGCCACCGATATTTTATTGAGGTGTGATCGGATCACCTTGAAAATAATTTTAGGTCTGCGAATTTTAAGAAAACAAGTTCGGGAGTCGGTTAAGCACAAGGAAGGGTTAGCACCCTTATGACGCCCAAAATTGGTACCGAATTGATTGTTTAATGTCTTAATGTCAAAATTTTGAAAATATTTTAAAATTTGATCCTTTTATCTTGAATAAAATGAATTGGATGATAAGGCTCATTTATTTTAAAGAAATAGCTTGTCATACTCAGTAAGTTAGAGTGCAACGTTTCAAATCCTCAAAATTAAGTTTGACTTTTAGAATCCTCAACGATTCTTTAGGTCAAATGAGAAGATCAAAACCCAGTAAGTTAGGGTTCGATTTCACCAAATTCCCAAATATCGAATATTGCCTTTATTTTTATTAATCCTTAATTCGAGGTAGCAAAATGTCATATCTAGTGAGTTAGAATCCAACATTTTTAAAATCTCAAAAAAACTTTATTTTAGAAATTGTAAGATTTTTATTAAAAAAGAGATACTCAATTATTCAAATTTAACGAGATAAAAATTGAAGCCTAGTAAGTTAGGGCACAATCTTCTCGAAAATCTCGGATATCGAGTCTTGTTTCATAAACTTTGGAATGAAAATGCAATATGATTGAATGACAACATACGATGCAAAGGATAATTTGTAAATAAATTGTACATTAATCATATAAACAATAGATGAATACAAACAAGTAATACACATAGCAACAATAATCTCAATCAAATATTATGCAAATGCTAACAAACATCAACATTCCAAAATAATTAAATGAATTGTCCATTTATTTTAAAAACATACACCAAATATATAAAAACAACAAGGAAAAAAATTTTATAATCAATAAATTATACATACAAGAATTCCAAAATAAACAATATATGAGTTTCAAATAGATTCAAAATAGAATTAGGAAAACATACAAACATATTTGAAATAATGATATATGATACATGTGTATTGTAAAATGTGTATATATATATATATTAAAATTATAAAGTGCAAAATGTATGATAATTAATAATAATACAATAGATCTAAACAAATCAATAATAGCTTTATAGTAAGTTTAATTATTTTAATAATATTAGATTTAGAATCAAATATATTAAAAGCAAAAATAAGATAATTAAATAAAAAAATGAACTGATTGAAATAAGGATCAAATCGAATCCAAAACAAAAACATAAAGAAAAAAAGAAAAATAACATTGAAAGACCAAAATAAAATACGCGTATTATATAGAGGACCGCATGGGAACTATTCCTTATCCCTCAAAACGCGTCATAGTAAAAATGGCCTAAAATGAAACGATATTGGAGATGTGGGGCAAATTTAGAAAAACAAAAGGTACTTAATTAAATCGTCTAAACAAATCAGAAGGACTAATGATGCAAAATTCCCTCCAATACCCAAAACACGCGGATCCGACTGTGCTTGGGTCGAGTCATCGGGTCGGGGGCTATACGGCGCCGTTTTAAGGCGACTGACATAGGCCTTAAACGGTGTCATTTTCCGCACCATAAATATAAATTTTAAAACCCTAAAATTAGCATCCATCTCTTTATTTTTCAAAACGGAAATAAAAAAACTAAAAAAACAATCCAAACGCTCCCCTCTCAGCGCCGCTTCAAAATCGAAGGTCCCTCCCCTCTCATTCAACCTCGACCTGAACGGAGGAGGGATTCGGCAACGTATCGACCTCTGGTAAGATCCTTAAGCCCCTTTTTATACCTCCCTTTTTGTTGTTTTGCAAAGAAGAAAGAAAAAAACAAAAATAAACGAAGAGAGAAAGAAGATTGGGAAATCATCTCTTTTTTTTTGTATTCAGTATTTCTGCCTAAAAAAAGGAAGAAGCCCTTACATTGTTTGCCTTGGATCCTTATAGCCAAAATTATAAAATAAAATAAAATAAAATATAAAAAATGATATGTCATTGCCGCGTTTTCGCTTTCTGTTTTCTCTTTCTTTTTCGTTGCTGGTTGTTGCTCTATTGGTGTTGTTTGTTGTTTGCAGGTACGGATACAGAGACGCGTGACGTGGCTCGGCGCGTACGAAGGTAGAGGCTGGCGTGGAACGGCTCAGAGGCGTGGCTCGTGGGGCCGAGGGAAAGCCTTGGCTGCGGCGCTGGGATCTCCCAAAACCCTAGGGTTTCTTGTTTTCTCAGCCTTGGGCTGATTCAGGTTTTGGTTGGTTTGGGCTTTAGGGTTTGTACGAACTGCTTGGTCATTGGGCCCTATTGTAACTGGGTTTGGGCTTGGGTAATGTATTTGAGTTTAATTTATTATGGACTGTTATAATTTTTGCTTGGTTTATATTTGGGTTTTTATTATTTGGGTCTGTTTTGTGGTATGGGCCTGGGCAAAAATGGGCTCTTACAAACTGTAGATTGAATAAAATGAAATTAGTGGATAAAATAAGCTTTGGGTGAGTTTTCTCTTTGATTTCAATAAAGAAACTGTCTCTTTGATTTCAACAAAGAAACTGTGATTTTAGGTGAGATTTGGCTTTTATTTATGAAGGAAGTTTAAAAGGAAATTTTCATTTCGCATGAAAATAAAGACAATAAACAGGGGGCGTAAGATGACTTAAATAAGTTTAGTCAAATGGGTAAAGGTCAAAGTCAGCAATACTCTGGGTGGTTCACATTAAATCTTTAAATTTAATCCAACCCAATTGCCACAATTGATCTCAACCATTTAATATCTTACTAATACAATACAACCAACATAATTTCATGTTAAATTACCAAATTGTTCTCATAATGGATTATTTGCACTTTGGTCCCTTTTTGTTTCATCACCTTCCTTTTTCACCTTACTTTGACACTTAGCACGCCTAAAAATTCATAATTCACAGTTACACATTTCAATATGTGTCCACTTATGGAAAAAATTACATTTACGCCCTTTTCTAGTGAAAAGAGAAAAATTGCAATTTAGTCCCTTTACTTTTCACTTTTATTTAATTCAATCCAAAATCAATTTTTCCTCTTGTACACTTCTCTAGTCGTACTTGCACTTAGCACATTTTACCTCACCTCTTCATTGTTGAGCAATTTACACTTTAGGTCCCTACCCTTTATAAATTTTTTACTCTAACCCTTTTTCAAAAATCTTATATTCACACATCGTTCTTACTACTTCATTTTCCAAACATATAATTAATTCCTTAACACTTTAGTTAGTACAATTGTCTTTTAATTTTTCTTAAAATTTCATCGTAACTGATCCTAAAATAGTACCTTTTACTATTACAAAATTTCAAGACGTTACACTATGAGAGTTCTTGTGGTAAATGTTGGAATATCAATACCTTAACCACAATAGATAATCAAAGAACTATAAATTTTTTATTACGATGATAATATATCTTAAGATTTTCCTCAAAATCTCACAGTATTCGATCCCAAAACAGTATCATTTATTGTATAAAAAATTGAGGCGTTACACTATAAGAGTTGCTTTGGTAAATATTGGAATCTCAATGCTTTCACCACAATTTGCAGGTATATTGTAGCATGCTTTGATTGAATAGTTAATCGAAAAATTATAAGTTTTTATTGCGATGATACATACATTTACATTTATTCAACTCTAAATGGCACCAAAAGCTCACCATCTACACAAAATATAAATTGAGACGCTCATCACAAATTGTTCCATAATTCCATAAACTAATATGAATTCATGCCATTTGACCAAATCAATATCACATTTCCATTTTGAATATATTGATTCGCAATATTTCCATATCGACCCTCTTGACTAGTATAAATTGATTTGCATGGTCTTTCACATCCTATCTTTCATCATTTTTCACATATGTGCCTTTATATTAGCAATTCATATCATCATTTCAATTCAAATATCATTTATCCAATTCATACTAAACAATCCTATTAATTTGACTCAGACTCAGGACTGATACACAGATTATCTAACCAACACACCAATCTATCACCCACTGCCTCATTGGAATGTCCGAAGTATATAAATTGCGTCCAATGCTCATCGATATAACCAAAGTAAAAGGTGTGCCCAAAACTCATCAAAACTTCTGAAGTAATATGCGTCTATTGTTCATTGTATATAACCAAATTAAAACCTGTACACAATCAAATTCTATGGCATGCTAAGTATATCCAAATATGCCGGAACACTAAATAAGGTACCAATGATCCAATTACATTTCATAACCAATTCAAATATCAATTCATATTCAATATCATAATTTCATTTCAATTTCCATCATCAATCATATTACAAATAATATCATTTTACACTCAATTCACATCCAAACACATAGTCACTCATATTTTTCTTTTTATTCAATTTAGTCTCTATACTAGGGATATGCATATTTTGATATCTAGCATCGAATCAAAATTCAATTTCACATCCATTCATTAAGAACCCTATACTTTCTATTCATAGCATATTCTCATGATAGGTTTTCAATTTATTTAATTTATTCCTTAATGTTACAAAGTTATCTAACAAGTTTAATTAGTGTTCCAATTTTGTCCTTATCATGATCTAAACTTATTAACTATCAAATTCAAGTCTAATTCATCAATTTCTCTATAATGGCAACTTGTTGAAAAATAAAAAATTGATCAAATTGATATATGGGTTAGATTAATCAAGCTCCCATGATTAAAATTCCATAAAAATGAAATGAAAATAGCTTTGGGACTTACTTGAAATAATGGTCAAATGTATAAATAGGTTGAAGGATTTCTTTCTTCTTCTTCTTCTTCTTTTTTTTTTTTTTGCTCGTGGAGGACCGTGGTGGCTTGGAGAAGATGAGGATTTTCTCTAATCTTTCCACTATCAATTTATATATATAGCTTAATTAGTTAAATAATTAATGTTTATTTATATATAATTATATTAACTTAATGGTCATCATCACCAATTCCCAATAACTCATAATATAATAACGGTTTAATAACCATTTGGGTCCTTCAGATAATTGTTATTTAGGTCCCCAATCATTTTATAAATTAAAATTAAATTGCGATTGGACTTTTACAATTTAGTCTCTAAGCTTTAATTAGCTATCTCCTCAGTTAAGTTACTTAACCAAACTTCAGTATATTTTCATAATAACCTCATTAAAATTTATATTTTGTCCTTACGATCTCAGTTTACAAATATACGGTTCTAAAACTGCATTTTTCGACACCGCTAAAATCAGGTTGTTACAATATTCTTTTTTTTATTTTGAACATTTATGTTTTATTAGATTGTGAATAAAACTTATCGAGTGTTGTTGTAGGAGTAAGAATTTTGGAATAGGTTTTGGGTAAGTAAGGTGTTTGATTTAATTAAGAGGTTCAAGTCTACGAGTATGCCCTTGGTCGAAGTCTTGGTTAGGCGAATAAGTCAAAAGGAAGCAGAGGATTGTGGTTCTAACCACCCAAATGATACTTTAGTAGATAGATTGGGCAAACTGCTAACGTTGGGATATTAAGTGAAAATGTCTCAGAGAGTGAGACATCTTTAGGAGTGGAACATGGTAAAATGTTAAGGAATTTTGAGTAATGGAGATATCATCGAAAGGAGTTGTATGCAAAGTTTGGCTAGTTAAGGTGTTGGTTATATTCTAATTAGATGTTTAGGAGAGAATGATGAATTTAACTCGAAAATATTTACTTATACATGTAACTATGGATTGTTGTACACGTTTCCTTACAACCATAAACCACCCATTAAGAGATAGAGTAAGATTCTGATGCGTGTCAAGTTTCCATAGGGACAAATTGTATATCTAGATAGTAAAAAATTGAAAAAGGGGCGTTTTTCTTCGACCTTCTTCAGAAAGTATTTCCCTGGTCTAGATCTAAAACAATCAAATGCGTTTCCTTCCTTTACAAAAAAAAAACGGAGGTGTTGATTTGGATCCGCACCTATGAGTGATTCATGTCAAGGTAAGGTTTGTAATCTTCTATGCTATTTTGTAAAAGAGTAAGTTTGTTTCTACTAGGTAAGGTTAACAACCTAAACCTTTATTCAGGGGATATTAGCATTTGACACGATGAAAAAGGGGTATATATGAGTGGGTCTTGATGAGTTTCCATATTCTGAAGTAGTAGACGTTGTTGATCATTCGATGGAAGTCTAGATCTAAGGTTTGGAGCTGAGAAAGGGGTAAAAGCCAGATGACGCCCTAAGTTGACTCTTGCATGAAGTATGTATGTTCTAGGAACTTCTATGCTAACTTACAAAATTGTGAAATAGAAACTAGTAAAGTATGATTTGATGAATCTGATGAGGAACATATGATTTATGAACTTGCATGTATGGATTGCATGAAGTCATGTGGTCAAAGAATGAAACGCTTGAACTTTAAGTAAGCTTGTGTCTAGGTAATGGAAATGTGTTAATGTGTCTGTTATGAATGAGTCAAGATATGATGAGTTCATGAAAGATGGGTCTAAGTATAAAGAATTTGTGTCTATTTCGGAGTCATCAAATGGGTCCCTCGAGACTAAAAACATGAATGATGACAGGTCCTGATGTGTTGCGACAAAGGAACTGATGTGTCGTGACATCGACTCTAGATGAGAATTAATAAGAGCTAAAGGACATTTTGGTTCGCATAATCAAACTTAAAGCTCAGGAACATTAGCTAACCTAGGGTTAAGGACGACTGCCACCGTAAGTATATTAATTCACTCATTTGTCGCATATTATAGACATCAATGACTTAGCTTAGAATTTCTCTTTTAATTTTAGCATAGTTTTCTCTTTTCTTAGGTTTTAGATTTACTTTTTGCTTTTTCTTTGTTTTATTTCAGAGATCTGATTTGTGGATACAATCAAACCTTTTGGATTCAGTTTCATTCATAATACAAATCAAGTTTTTTCTTAAACTCTATCATTTCGGTTCAATTATCATATTCATCCTTTATTTTTATTCTATATTATTTAAGAAAACCATAAGGAACTAATCTTTCTATGGGGGATTAGCGATTGGAGGTATGATCTATTAATTGTTTTGTAGGGTTACTCAATAGAACAACTATTTAAGAAAGGAAGAACCTAAACCCTAGGCTTGACAACCCTAGGAAATCATTAAGGTGTGAATTAATCCAAAATTGATATGGCCTATCCGTGAACACCTTAAACCAAGTCGATCTGAACTACGAGGTCAGAAGATAAATAGTCCTTGCTGACTCATTATTCTGGTGTACGTATCGAAAGATCTTTCAATGATATCAATGTTGGATCTCCGACACCCCTACGGCACAGCGAAAAAATTAAAATCGGCGACCCTAACCATGGATCCATGTGTGAGGAACGAATCGGGGTGATCAAGGTTACGAATTTACCTAATGTTTATTCAGAGAGACGACAGAGACTCAACAACAAGTAGTCCGATCTGTTTGTCGAACCAAAACCGCAATCTATCGTGATCCGGTCTCACGTAATCCACCCATTGACTCGAACGGAAGGAATCCCAAAACAATTTTAAGAGTTATTTTTCTTATGCGGTGCTAGACTCAAACAAAGAAAAACGTGATTATTTATATCCTTTTGTTTTTTAGGGTTTTAAGAATTAAATAAATATGATAATATTTTAAATGTAAAATTATAATTACATTAATTATAATATAAGTTCGAGTAAACCATATATTTATTTGAATTCTTATGCTAACCAAATTCATGTCCTCACTATCATACAACAACCTTGTACATAATGTGTTGAAATTTGATTACCGAATTAAATTAATTCTATAATTAATTTAATTCAAGCGACAAAAACAATACCAACTATGGTATATTCCGTTCATTTCAACTATAGGTGTGACCTATAGGTTCTTGTAACGTTAGCGGTAACACTAGAACGATTCTAATGCTACGAACAATGAGTGGCATCTAGCAATGCATCATTGCTACCTAAGTCACAAGAGATCATGATTCGACATAACCTTTTTATGATTAACCTTTTATGCAATAATCCTTAAGTTCTTTATCTCTGGATTGGACACAAGTCATGGAATAGTCACACTTGCATTGTCCATTCCATGTTCCTTGATCTCTTAAGCAGACTACGATATACAAATAAGTATGACATCTAATATCATCTTATTTGAGCATGGCCATGCATTTCTAGTCTTACTTAATAAAGTGGCCTAAGATATTACTCCCATTATGTAGGAGGGTCTTATCCTATATCGACCAACCATATCCCTCTACATAGATTGTGGTATATCCAACATCGTCTTTATAGAACAACCGATTCTGATTATACGTTTGATGTATCAAAATATACAACTCACGATGTTGGGATTATGATGATCTCAAGTCGAGGATCATATAAATATTAATCATTATGAGTAATGTCGTGACAATTACATAATAATCCAAGAAACATACTCATAACGGGTCAGGTCCAATATGTTGTTCTCTAACACACATATTCATGTAATGATTCGACATTCCATATCAATGACAACTCTTTATCATTAATCAACTACACGTAAGTCTTAATGCATTATCGTTGTCCTATCCAACAATAATACTTGACTAAGGAACTTTTAAGAATAATCATATTATTCTCGGGACATTATTATAAAACAGTTTATTTATATACACGTAAAAGAAAGCTGAAATAATAATGGTAACACCTTATATTAATAAACATGATAAATCAAGTATGTTATTACAACCATCTCATGATTGATCTTTGGGCATACTCTAACAATCTCCCACTAGCACTAAGACCAATCACTTATATATCTAATAGCAAGTGACTTAGTGTGACGATCATGCTTCTGGCGTGTCGGAGGCTTGGTCAAGGATCGACAATGTTATCATCTGTAGGTACTCGCATATCTCTACATCCCCTCGGTCGATAATCTCTCGAATAAGATGGTAGCGCCTAAGTATATGTTTGGATCGCTGGTGAGATCTAGGTTCTTTAGCTTGTGCAATGGCTCCTTTGTTATCAAATCGGAGTTCTATAGCATCTGATATGCTAGGCACAACTCCTAGTTCAGTAATGAACTTTTTGATCCAAACCGCTTCTTTTCTTTGCCTCTTTGGCTGCAATATACTCAGCCTCTGTTGTAGAATCGGCTACTGTACTTTGCTTTGAACTCTTCCAGCTCACAGCACCACCATTAAGGCAAAACACAAAACCTGATTGTGATCGAGAATCGTCCTTATCGGTTTGGAAGCTAGCATCAGTGTAACCTTTTACACTTAATTCTTCCTCACCTCCATATAGTAGGAAAACATCCTTAGTTCTTCTCAAGTACTTAAGGATATTCTTAACTGTGGTCCAGTGACCTTCACCGGGATCTACTTGGTATCTGCTCGTCATGCTTAAGGCATATGAGACATCTGGACGGGTACATAACATGGCATACATGATAGATCCAATAGCGGAAGCATATGGAATTTTACTCATTCGTTCTCTCTCCTGTGGAGTTGAAGGACACATTTCCTTCGAGAGTGAAATACCATGTCTCATAGGTAGGAATCCTCTCTTACATTCTTCCATACTGAACCGTTTCAGTACTTTGTCTATGTATGTACTTTGGCTTAGACCTAGTAGTCGTCTTGATCTATCTCTATAGATCTTTACTCCTAATATGTAAGTTGCTTCGCCTAAGTCCTTTATAGAAAAACAACTTCCTAACCAAGTCTTAATAGACTGCAAGGTACGTATGTCATTTCCTATGATAAGTATGTCATCCACATACAGTACCAAGAATGTTATAGTGCTCCCACTAACTTTCTTGTAAACACATGGCTCATCTTCATTTTTGATAAAACCAAACTCTTTGATTGCATCATTAAAACGAAGATTCCAACTTCGAGAAGCTTGCTTTAATCCATAAATGGATCTTTTTAGCTTACATATCTTTCCAGCATCCTTTGGATTGACAAAACCTTCAGGTTGTGTCATGTACACATCCTCTTCAAGTTTCCGTTGTTTGTTTTGACGTCCATCCGCCGATTTCATAGTCATGAAATGCACTATAGCTAGCAAGATCTGATGGATTTAAACATAGCTACAGGAGAAAAGGTTTCATCATAGTCAACACCATGAACTTGGCGAAAACCTTTAGCGACTAATCTCCCCTTGTATGTTTGTACATTACCATCCATGTCGGTTTTCTTTTTGAAAACCCACTTGCACCCTATGGGCTTAACCCCTTCGGGTGGGTCAACCAAAGTCCATACTTGGTTTTCATACATGGAATCCATCTCAGATCTCATGGCTTTAAGCCATTTCTCAGAGTTTGGGCTCGTCACCGCTTCTTAATAAGTCCTAGGCTCATCTTGATCTATCAGTAGAACGTCACCATGCGTTGTAACGAGAAATCCATATCTCTCAGGTGCTTGGCGTTCCCTCAAAGATCTACGCAGTGGTTGTGTTTCTCTGATGAATTACTTGTTCCTCAACCCCTTGTGGAACTTGCTGTTGTTCTATCTCTGGTTCAGTGGTATTTTGCGATTCTCGAACTTCATCAAGTTCAATCTTTTTCCCACTTCCTTTTCTAGAAACAAATTCTCTCTCTAGGAAGACACCAGCCCGAGCAACAAGTACTTTGTTCTCAGTGGGATTAAAGAAATAATATCCTTTGGTTTCTTTTGGATACCCCACAAAAATACATTTTTCAGATTTGGGTTCAAGCTTAGTAGACGTCTGACGTTTAACATAAGCTTCGCAACCCCAAATTTTCATAAAAGACATACTGGACGTTTCCCAGTCCATATCTCATATGGTGTCTTTTGAACCGATTTAGATGAAACACGATTTAGTGTGAAAGTAGTTGTCTCAAGTGCATGTCCCCAAAAGGAAGTCGGCAGATCAGCATGACTCATCATGGATCGAACCATGTCTAACAAAGTTCGATTTCTTCTTTCAGAAACTCCATTCCATTGAGGAGTACCAGGAGGAGTAAGTTGTGAGACAATCCCACATTGCTTTAAAAGATCATCAAACTCTAAGCTCATATACTCCCCACCTCGATCAGATCGAAGTGTCTTGATAGTTTTTCCTAGTTGATTTTGTACTTCATTTTTGAATTGCTTGAACTTTTCAAGGGATTCAGACTTATGGCGCATGAGATAGACATACCCATATCTCTGAAATCATCCGTGAAAGTGATGAAGTAATGAAATCCTCCTCTAGCCCCGGTATATTTATTGGCCCACATACATCGAATGTATTAGGCCCAATAAATCACTAGCTCGTTCACTTTTACCAGTAAAAGGAGACTTAGTCATTTTTCCCAATAAGCAAGATTCACATACTTCAAATTGTTCAAAAACAAACGAATCCAAAAAACCATCTTTATGGAGCTTGGATATGCGTTCCTCACTTATGTGGCCCAAACAACAATGCCATAGATAAGTTTGATTTGAGTCATTTATTTTTGATCTTTTAGTATTTATGTTGTAGATGAGATTCATTTGATCTAAAACATAGAGGCCATTATTCAATTGTGCCGAACCATAGAAAACATTATTGAGATAAAAGGAACAACAATTATTCTTAATAATTATCTCAAAACCAACTTTGTCTAAACAAGAAATTGAAATAATGTTTTTAGTCAAACTGGGCACATAATAACAATCCTCTAAACATAAACCAAGTCCACTAGGCAAAGATAAATTATATGTTCCCACAGCTAATGCAACAACTTTTGCTCCATTTCCAACTCGTAGGTCCACATCTCCTCTAGCCAAAGTCCTACTCCTTTGCAGTCCCTGTACAGAAGTACAAATGTGAGAACCACAACCAGTATCTAATACCCATGAAGTAATAGTTGATAAATTAATATCAATAACATAAATACCTGAAGCAGACGTTCCTCTTATTTTGGCCTTCTTGACTTCCTCAAGATAGATAGGGCAGTTTCGCTTCCAATGTCTAGTCACACCACAATGAAAACAGTTTCCTTCCTTAGCCACCCCTCCTTTAGGTTTCAATGCAGCCGTAACTTTTCCAGGCTTGGGCCTACCTTTGCCCTTGGGCTTTGTCTGAACTTTGGCCTTTCCCTTGCCCTTATTATTACGGACCATCAGTATAGGCTTGGGTCCAACCTTTTTCATGTTGCCTTCAGATTCAGTAACATCTTGAGCAAGCGTGGCGAGTCTTATCAATTTCATTCATATTGAAATTGAGGACAAACCGATCGTAGCTATCCGCAACGATTGCAGAATAACATCAGTGGCCAACTCTTGGCTCAATGGAAACCCAAGCTTAGACAGGCTTTCAATATAGCCAATCATCTTAAGGACATGAGGTCCTACTGGGCTTCCTTCAGCTAGCTTACATTGGAATAGGGCCTTAGAGATATCGAACCTCTCTTGCCGTGCTTGCCCCTGATAAAGTTCTTTCAGGTGCTCAATCATTTCATAAGCAACCATGTCCTCATGTTGCTTCTGAAGCTCAGGATTCATAGTGGCAAGCATAAGCCATACAACGTCTACCATGTCATCGAGATGCTTCCTGTAAGCGTCTCTATCAGCCCTCGAGGCATTAGTGGGTGGCTCGTTAGGAACTGGTTGTTCAATGACATATAATTTTCGTTCTTGTTTGAGGACAATCCTCAAGTTACGAAACCAGTCAAGAAAATTTAATCCATTCAACTTGTCCTTCTCAAGGACCGATCGCAATGATAGTGTATTTGTGTTTGCAGCCATAATATATCTACAACAATGAAATTATGCGTGTGAAAATTTATCAAATTTATGTTAATCATTAAAAGGACTTAATTAAATGATGTTCCCACTATTTTACTACAAAACTAATACCCTCATATGTTAGTTTTGGAAGGCTTTCTCGAAAAGCATTTCAAGTGGGTTAAGGATCCATATTTCACCTCCTCTTAAGTCACTTTGGCTTTACTCTCAAGATTATGGTTATCTAGGTAAGCAACACTTGCTAATTACATCATATGTAACTCCTAAAGTTTGGTGAACAACTCTTGTTCTAATCATCTTATGATTTATCCAAATTACTTGCCTCTAGGTTTCTAATCCTATTAGAATAACCTAGTCAAGTCATTAACCAATTTTAACTCGCGAATATCACTTGTTTATTCTTCGCGTTTAACCAAGATAAATACTAGTACTTCGCTTTAGCGAACCTACAGTATTGATCGAGGCCTTAACGAGGCAAAATTGGAAGGCTATGTTGACTTAATATTTTAATAGAGGGATTTTATTAAGATCGTTTCATCTCACCAATTATGGTTTACTATATTCCATTTAGCCATTTAATTGATCTCATCAATTCATGTGGTTTATTATTATCAAATTTTAACATGTTTAAAATTTGGCATGCTTTAGACATCCATAGCATCTCATACATGAATAAAGCAATAAATAAATGCAATAGTTATAGCCCATAAACTAAGGTGGCGCAACCCAAGCCAATGGGAGAACCAAAAGGAAACCTAAAGGTGTAAGCGGTTTTCAAGCTATCGATCCACCTTTGGTTGGCCCATCTTCCATCTCGGCTAGCCCACAACAACTCTTGCAAATTACAATATGTAGAAACTCGTTTTACATACGAGGGAGTAAGATGAGAAGAGAAATACAAGAGAATAGTAGCAAGGCACGACACACAGGCCGTATTTATAAAATTACAACCTTTTTATCAAATGGGCTGTTGGGCTATAACTATGCATTTCAAACACCGTGCATGTCAAAAATAGCATACACAAATAAACACTTTTGTTAAGGTGTATTAAAACATATCCTTTCAACTTTATGGCCCACCAAGTTTTATTTATTATATATTAAAAAAATACTTTAAGAGGATGGGGGCTGAGGCGGTGAAAGGAGCGAGCCGAAGGCCCGCGACCGAAACCGTCCTCAGATCCCCATCCCCAAAAATACGACAGAAGCCGGGGGTGCGGGGCTGGAGCCTCCACGGTACGAACCGCATACCCCATTCAAGTAAAATCTCACGATTTGATAACTTTTACCAACATAATCGTGTTTTCGGGATTTTAATCCGTGAGGTTTCATGCCGGAACAACCCTTGTTCCACTAACCAGTTAACTTTTACTGGAAACTGTCAACACCACTGTCGCACCATTATAGATCTGTTAACACTTAACTGTAATAACATAAAACCAAATAGGCCATAACATCATGATTAACATTTAATCCATTGTCAAAAGGAACGATTATCAGGTTACTATTAAACGATTTAAACAGTTGAAATTTACTAAAATTAAAGCATGCATCTCATACAATTGCATCACCCAAGTATTTAAACCCGAGTCCGTATCACACAAGTGGCTCTGACACCACTGTTGGATCGCCGGCACCCCTACGGCGCAGCGAAAAAATTAAAACCGGTGACCCTAACCATGGATCCATGTGTGAGGAACGAATCGGGGTGATCAAGGTTACGAATTTACCTAATGTTTATTCAGAGTAGACAGCAACACCTCAACAACAAGTAGTCTGATCTGCTGTCGAACCAAAACCGCAATCTATTGTGACCCCGGTCTTTACGTAATACACCCAGTTGACTACGAACGGAAGGAATCCCCAAAACAATTTTGAGAGTTATTTTTCTTATGCGGCTGCTAGACTCAAACAAAGAAAAACGTGATTATTTATATCCTTTTGTTTTTTAGGGTTTTTAAGAATTAAATAAATATGATAATATTTTAAACCGAAAATTATAATTACATTAATTATAATATAAGTTCGGTAAACCATATATTTATTTGAATTCTTATGCTAACCAAATTCATGTCCTCACTATACGTACAACAACCTTGTACATAATGTGTTGAAATTTCATTACCGAATTAAATTAATTCTATAATTAATTTAATTCAAGCGACCAAAAACAATACCAACTATGGTATATTCTTTCATTTCAACTATAGGGTGTGACCTCAGAGGTTCTTGTAACGTTAGCGATAACACTAGAACGATTCTAATGCTACGAACAATGAGTGGCATCTAGCAATGCATCATTGCTACCTAAGTCACAAGAGATCATGATTCAACATAACCTTTTATGATTAACCTTTTATGCAATAATCCTTAAGTCCTTTATCTCGGATTGGACACAAGTCATGGAATAGTCACACTTGCATTGTCCATTCCATGTTCCTTGATCTCTTAAGCAGACTACGATATACAAATAAGTATGACATCTAATATCAACTTATTTGAGCGTGGTCATGCATTTCTAGTCTTACTTAATCAAGTGGCCTAAGATATTACTCCCATTATGTAGGAGGGACTTATCCTATATCGACCAACCATATCCCTCTACATAGATTATGGTATATCCAACATCAGTCTTTATAGAACAACCGATTCACGATTATGCGTTTGATTGTATCAAAATATACAACTCACGATGTTGGGATTATGATGATCTCAAGTCTGAGGATCATATAAATATTAACCATTATGAGTAATGTCGTGACAATTACATAATAATCCAAGAAACATACTCATAACGGGTCAGTCCAATATGTTGTTCTCTAACACACATATTCATGTAATGATTCGACATTCCATATCAATGACAACTCTTTATCATCAATCAACTACACGTTAGTCTTAATGCATTATCGTTGTCCTATCCAACAATAATACTTGACTAAGGAACTTTTAAGAATAATCATATTATTCTCAGGACATTATTATAAAACAATTTATTTATATACACGTAAAAGAAAGCTGAAATAATAATGGTAACGCCTTATATTAATAAACATGATAAATCAAGTATGTTATTACAACCATCTCATGATTGATCTTTGGGCATACTCTAACAATCAACTAGTTAATTGACGAGGAACCTGAAGCAACAGTTGATGAAAATTACCAAAGCGAGCTAATCACCCATAATCAGATTTGATTAAATTAACTTTTCGATTTCTCATTACTTAGTTTTTGTTACATCTTATTATTATAAAAATGCTAAAAACCCCTTTTGTTTATATTTCTGTAATATAAGTTATTCTGAGTACTAATTAGATCTTTTGGTGTTTAAGTTAAAATTGTCTTAGTGCTAGCCTCTTTTGGGTATGATCATTGGAGTACTCACAAACTCTGTTGTAACTATATCACAACCTAACTTGTTTACTTGCGAACACCACCTCGTTTATATATCTTTTGCTGCAGGATTCACACTCTGGACGTTAATACGTCCGGAGGCGGTCAAGTTGTTGGCGCCATTACTGGGAGGCAATGTCTCTAGTCAATTTTAATTTTTACACTTAAACAAGAAGAATTATGAAATTTTTAGGTTATAGATACAATTCATTTAGCAATAAATAACTACTAACAAAATTATGCGGGTTGTAGGGACCTTGTTTGATGTGAACTAGCTACGATCTAACATTTCTCGTCCTATCATTCATAGTCTACATTTTGAACTAAACTATTCCTTATAAGCATGAATTTTTAATAATGTCAGATTCACCGATCATAAAACTCAGGGTCCAATAGCATTTCTGCTGAGATTTGATCATATATGCAGTACTGTCACTTACGCTAGTGTTCCATCAGATACTATCAAGTTATTTTAATTTCATTTGCATTGGATGGAAAAGAAAAAAAAATGTGGTTAAAATAGATGAATTTGTACACCTATTTCTCTATCGAGTATTTTCGATGACAAAGGTACCAAATAGTTACACGCAATTGTTTTATTTCAAGCAAAGTACCACTAAAACATTAGGGAAGGCATGAGAGAGATTTAAGACAATCCTCGGATCTATATTAGCCGGAGGTATATACTTCACAGTCCAAATTCAATATTTTTACTATGGGTTGGATAGCCAGAATAAACGAAAGCTCGATATCATGACTAGGGGAAGTATTTGGACAAATAAACAGAAGGAAGTTATGGAAATATTTGAGAAATTCAACGCTAACGAATCTACTTGGGAGGAATGTCATGAAGTGGAGACTGGGCAACTAGAACTAGTTGGAAAGCACGAACAATAATGCAACTACTTGGAATTAATGGCAGCATCGATATTGCAACATGGTCACTTTGTGTTGCAACACCGTGTCTTGTAGCCATGAATTATGAAAATTCTATTAACGTTACAACACCACTCTCATGTGTAGCGACATGGAGGACAATTTCCCAGAATTTCAAACTATAGGGTGTGTCACGACTTCGAACTCTAGTGTCATGACATCGAACCCTAGTGTCACGACATAAGCAATCTGTTAGGGATGTCGCGACACAGAACCCCTGTGTCGCAACATCGCTGTAATTTTCTACATGGTTGACCTGACCCGTTTGCGCAACCCGGTTACATAACCTTTAATTTACTTAGTTTTCTAAATTTAAAACCCTTTTTTTAACTTTAAAATACCTTAAACACACACTATGAAACTCTTCTAACCACTAAACCCTTATACAAAACCCTAATCGTCAAAACCCATTTTCATCCCAAACCCTAACAAAACATACTTTCATTGCTATTCATAAAGGCTCTAGTGGGGAGAGCTTCATCAATCTCTTGGAGAAGCAATAAGAGCATTTGCAAATAAGTCAAGGTTAAGTAATCCCTTACTCATTTCACTGTTCCATTGATTTTTTTCATTTACCTGCTTTCAAATTGAACAATTGAAAATGCCACCTAGGAAAAGCAAGAAGGCTACGGTCCTAGAGACTCTGGATGTTTCGGGCCCTATGAGATTTCATTAATTAAATGTCGAGAAATATTTTCTCAAGTCCCAGGGGAGACCTCTCATATAGGAGTGAGGTTTCGAACCCTCCATGGTCCATTGCAAAGAAATTTGGGCTTCAATCCAGTACCATCATTGGGAGCGATTTTGTATCACTCCTAAAGAAAATGCAGTTATTACCATATTCCATGAATTTTATGCTTCTCTTAAACACCAAGCAATTTGATATGGAACCTAGGTATATGTGACCAATGTTACGGTTCGAGTGGTGTAAGTCTCATTAACCTCTAGTGCAGTATGTGATTTTTATGACACTCCATATTAAAGTGATTTTCTTAATAGTACTGATTTGGATAAATTTGGAAATATAGATATGGATAGTTTTTTTGATTTTCTTAATCGTTGTGAGGGATTTTGTATCACTCCTAAAGAAAATGCAGTTATTACCATATTCCATGAATTTTATGCTTCTCTTAAACACCAGGCAATTTGATATGGAACCTAGATATATGTGACCAATGTTACGGTTCGAGTGGTGGAAGTCTCATTAACCTCTAGTGCAATATGTGATTTTTATGACACTTTATATTATGAAAGTGATTTTTTTAATAGTCCCATTAACCCAGATACTGGGTTCCCAATGAATTTTACTCAGGCTATAATGTTTCCCGTAGAAAAAATTTGGATGCAATTCATAGGTACTAGAATTGCACTTGCATTGAATGTTTCTAATGTTAATACTTTTCAAGTTATTCTTTTGTATAGTATTTTACAGCGAAAATAGTTATGCGTAGGAAGATCGATGAAATGCTATTTGAGTGGGAAAAAAGTTAGACTTTTATTTCCAAACCTCGTAACAGCACTATGTCGAAAGGCAAGAGTTTGGATGAGCAAAAATGAGCAATTTATAAAGCCCACAAAAAGTGTAATTGGTATTTCATTGTATATTTAATACATTAAGCTCCAAAGAAAACAAATCACCGAATGGAACCAGAAAAGGAAAGAGAAAATAGACATTTCAGAATCACTTAAATGGAAGAAGCAATCAAAGGAAAGAAGAGGAGCAAGTGGAAGTGTTGAGGAGAAACTTGATGGGATGACCTGATGGATGCAGGAAATGAGGCCAATACTTCTAGAGTTTGCAAAACTAAATTGGGATGATGAAGGGGATGATTGAATATAGTAACTTTGGATTTTATTAATTTTTTCGGATAAATTTAATTTATTTTTAGGATTAGGAACAAATATAGACTTTTAGTTGGTTTGTATCTTGTTTAAGTTTTCTATGTAGGAACCCCACACAAAGGAGACACAAAAAAAATTAAACTGTCAACAAGCAAAGAAGAAAACACCCACCAATAGCAGTTGGAATGACCACAATCAGTTGAGTAACTTCTTTCCTTATCTTTTTATAGGCTACACATTGAGGACAATGTGTTAACTAAAGTGTGAGGGGTATAATAGAAAATTTGTCTCAACTTTTTTGTACATTTCTTTTAATTTTTATTGTCAACTGTGTGCTTGAGCTTTTATAAATACAGGTGATTGATTAGGAGCATGTACATAGGTTGCTTATGTTTACAAATAAGTTTGGCATGATGTGTAACACCCCAAACCCGGCCTAGGCGTTATGGCCAAATCTGACGACGTCACATGGTAGTGCTTTTCAAAAAACATGTCGTCGCTAAATCCTCCTTTCTATTTAACCATTTTTTTATTATCTTATGTTAACTTCAAATCGTGTCGTTCGTTTTCAAAATATTATTCATTTACAAATCATTATTAAATTTCAAAACATTTTTTTATTTTTATTGTAGAAGCTTTAAATAGTTTGCTTATTTGTGGTATTTTTTTATAAAATATTAATTTCAATTGAAAACCTGAGTTTTACCTAACACTAGCAGATTGAAATCATAAAATCGAATAAAATCCAAATTTTAAACCAAAATTCATAAATGCCATAGTTACAGTAAAAGATTCCCAAATAAAAGTAAAATCATAAATAGGTAGTAAACAGTGTAAAAGAAGTCGTGTAGCCACAACTGAGTCCTCCGCTGCACCGATCTGCCTATATCTAGGGATTACTGCATGATTAAATGAAGGGTGAGTTTACGTAAACTCGAGTGTGTAATCCCTATACAAATGAACAGACAGTAAACAAATAATCACAGTCTGGGCTTAAGCCCTTTTTAGTATCAGTATCAGTCCAGTTTAGGCCTTCACCCATCTCAGTACAAAAACAGTCATGCAGTAGGGTTTTAGCCCATCACAGTATCAATAGTAGTAACAGATATGCAGTCATAAAAATCATACCCATCCAGCCTCTACACACCATCTCCATCCAACCCTACACTCCATGTGGAGATATAATCAACCCACCCATCCCTACACTCCAAGTAGTACCGAATGCGGCACTAGACAGTAGTTTGCAGCTGAGCTGCCAGTAAATTAGGCTCGAAGCCTTTCAGTACACTTCCTCCAAATATTATAATCCCCCAACCCAATGTAATGCAATATACAAATATGACATGCTATAACATAATATCATGCATGTAAATAGGACATACAATATCAAATCAATGAGACATCATCAGGCGTAATCATATCAGTCATACAGTCATTTTAGTCAATTAGGGGTCTAGGTAAACTTACTGACCCTACAGTAGGTTCACAGTCGACTTGGGCGACCCGTGCAACCTTATCAGTCAAACAATGAAAATGGGCCTACAAGCCCATGATATTCGCTTGTGTAGGCCCACACACCCTTGTGGCCCACATAACCCAAATTGGCCATGGCCTCGTGATCCATTTTAATGTAACTTGTGCTACTTAATTATTCATATGTGTTTCCACTATTTACTTATATGATCCTTCAAAGTTGTCTACTTGAGTCATTGTTACTAAATTATTTGTATCTTAAGCTACAGAATTTCGAATTAAGATCTGAAAATTTTCCCTGAAACAAGACTCACATATTTTCTTACCATAAAATTTCCAAAATTATTGGTTCTGCCAATAAGTACAGTTTACTCTTTAAAGTTTCCCCTGTTCTACTGTCTGACCGTTTTGACCTTTCTAAACTAAAAAATAATTATCTTCTCGTACAGAATTCAGATGATATTCCCATTTTTTCTCTTGAATGTATACTCATTCAATATTTTAAACAAATAAATTCTAACCCCTAATTATTTTTATACAATTTTTAATAGTTTTCCAAAGTCAAGACAGGGGATTCTGAAATCATTCTGACCCTGTCTCACAAAAATTCAAATATCTCATAATATGAAATTATTTTGCTTACTTAGTTTCTTCTATGAGAAACGAGACTTAAATATCTTTAATCACATATTTTTTATCCTTTAGTTCAATTTCCACAATTTATGGTGATTTTTCAAATTTAGCCTACTGCTACTGTCCAAACAGCAAGCAATTTTAGATTTTTGCCGAATCCCTTATTTTTGTGTTTCGGGGGCACGCTTGGTTTTGTTTGATGCTAAAACAGTCCCCAAGCACTCCAAAGCCTATAATTGAACAAATAACACCATAATCAGTCTTACCTCGTGATTAATCAAAATCCCAAAACCAAAATACTTACCCATAAAACAATGAACACTTACCGTAAAAACTTCAAACCGGTACGTTTACAAAAATCACGAGGAGAGCCTCAATCCTCGAGAAATGCTACTGCCAACACCCCAAAATTAGACTATTAAACACAAAATAATCTCTTAAAATGATATCCAACAACTTACTGAATTTGCACAAGTGCTACTTAACGCTATGAAATCAAGAGGAAAGAATGGTTTAGGGGGAACAAGGGAATTTCGGCAGTAGAGTAAAGAAAAGAAAAGATAATCGAGTAAGAAGCAAGGAAGCAAAAAAATTCGGTAGAGATGGGGGAGAGAAAACGTCAGAAAGATGAACAGAAAAATGACTCTCTTTTTTTTTTAGAAAAAGGAAAAGTGATCAGATTTAGGATATTCTCCCTCATAATCTCTTAATTCACTCCTAAAATCGTTCCCTCACTTCCCACTACAAATCCACCACTCAGACACCTAGTTCAGCACAACTCTTGCCAAAATTAGGAGCAAAAATACAACCTTTGTCGTCCCAAAGATTTGAACCCATGACCTCCCTCACACCAACACTCCACTTATCCACCAGACCAGGAGGCCCATTCTGTTAATTATTTGCGAACTTTTACTTAAAAGCCTACTGACCAAATATAGGGCTTATTCATAGAAATGCCAAAGTTTGTCCAAGTCCTGGCTTTAACTTGGGATCTCCCAAACACTCCCAGAACACATAACCACTAAAGCTGATAGATGTTTGTGTCACACATTCACAATACCCAAAATTAAAATTTTGGGGCGTTACATGATGATAGGTTACTACTAAGTTATATCTATAAATAGCCATTAAGCAATCAACTATACCAAATGATATAGAAAATACAAGGAAACGAGCATGCTAGTATGAATGATAAATGGTTGAATTTGAGTTTGTTTGGTTAATTAAATTTGTGCATTTTAAAATATTTAAAGGATGGCCTAAGGCATTATTCGGAACATATCTAGAGCCAAAAAGCTGAACCTATATTTATTTATCCTTAATACCAATTTTTGAGCCTATAAACACTTCTTGATAAACCTTATTTCAAAACCCTAGCCTGAAATGTTAATTTGTATTTGCCCTCTTTCTTGGTCCTGAATTGCACGATTATATACATTTGGCCATATGTTTTGAGGGTTAAGTAGATACATCAGAGTGAATTTTGTAAAAATAGAGTGAAATAGGAAAGATTGGTGTAATATAGGAACTATAGGTTAGCCCAAAATGCAAAACAAAAGAAAATTTCAAAAAAGAAAATCAATACGAGTAGAAAAAGTTCTTGAAAAGAAAAAGAATTTGTGAGTGAGATGAACTGAAAAAGAAAGTGACAAAGTCATTAGAATAAGAAAATCTCATTCATTAGTGCACAGAAACTCATAGGCTAACCGATGATTTCCTATGTAGAAAAATAAGGAAAGTGAAAGAAGGAGAAATAAAGCAGAGAGTGAGTAAGGGTCGCTAAGGGGGAAGAATATGGATCGATATGATGTTCCAAACTATTTTTCTGCTTGTCACCCTTTTGATGCTTACTGTTTCTGAAATTCATACTTATCTTAAGCCTCAGAATGTTACAAGTCGAAAAGTCATATGTTACCTAGGTATCCATATGCATAAATGAACATTATACCAAACAATCGCCTAAGTTGTTATTTGTATCCTACTAGGACAATCAAATTACTTGTATAATTTATTGATGGATTCCTACATGTGAGACCCTTAATGCTTGTGTACTTTGTAATGCACTGAACTTAGATGTCTAAGGTCAAAAGTGGCAAATCAATTATTCATCTTGTCAAAATTATTTGTAAATAGGAAATGCCTAGTCAAGTGCTCGAAACTCAATATTTGTATCATATTTGCTCAAGGTTGGTCTCTTCTATTTCTTGTTCTTGTTTGTGTTTCTTAAGGACAAGTAATGACTTAAGTGTGGAGGAGTTTCATTTGTCGTAATTCGGTGTAGCAGTGATAGCACTAGAAAGAAAATAGGTTTTTCCCCCTTACTTATTAGTTAAATTGTTCCCATTTAGTTATCCTTAGCATACATTTTAGCATTTTCAGTTTAGTAAATTGAATTTTATAACTTAGTTAATCCTAGCCTATTTTATCCTTAATTTTGCTATCTTTTTGTATTAATGTCATTGCATAAGTGAATTCTAGATTGCGTCCAGAATTGTCACCGCACTTGACAGCTATCCGGATAAGAATTAAAATTGTATGAATTGTCCAGTCTGGTATAACCAACCTATACGTACAAGGACAAAATAATTTTTAGGAAATGACACTTGTACTGTTGGAGGAGGACATAAAAGATGGACGTGAGAAGAAAAAATGGAGCTTTTTTTTCTTAGATCATCATCATCACCATTCGATCTTGAAGCTTACGACCATGGAAGCTTAAGCCTCTCACAGGTGAGCCAACGTGAAAACCAGATGCAGACTAGCTTCTGACGAGAAGACCTAAGTGCGAGACGAGAGGGAATAGAGAGATTCAGTCGAGTTGTCTAGGAATAGTATTCTCCACTTGATTCTTTCTTATTTCTTTATGAATGCTAGTGATTATTCTCTATTTTCTATTTGTATGGAAGTACACATGAATTCTTGATTAAATGTTATCTTATTCAATCTTGCTTTTATTGTTTAATCTTGGGGTTTGAATTTCTTTAACACAGAAGTGTTATTACAGTCACTGACACTAGAAAGTACAGTGCTAGTTTGAGCCAACAAGCATTACAACAGAAGTTGATTGAGGATTAGAGGAATTTAGTCTACTTGTACTTAATAGTGCCATATTGCCATTATCGGAAGGTGAGGTTAGTATGCATGTTTAAGTCTAGGGTTAAATAGAGGAGTGACACTGAGTAAGATATACATTGAACTTTATTGCTTCGAAAATCACCTATCTTTTTATTCCTTGTAAGCACTTAGTATTCTGCTGAAGATTCATGTTAGGGATCCCAGTTTATCATTATCATATTTTATTTTATTGTTTTCAAATTAATGCATCGACAACTATTCTCACAATTTATCTCATTTCCATCTAGTTGTTACACCGACATTAATAGACAAAAGACTACCATATCTATGGGATCGATATCCAACAGACTCATATCTGTCTACTATACTTGCATTGACAGTGTACACTTGCACATTATTGTTGTGACGTTAAACAGTCGATCAAGCAGATTAAACTAATTTTTGCACTTTAGGAACTTGAAAACAAGCATTATCATTAGGTTTTAATAATGTTTTAGTAAGTTTAACTAAATTCAATAAAATGTGAAAATTGATCTTTTAATGACCTTATGGGCCAAGTAAGGCCCAAGGGTGAACTAATGAACCTTGCAAGTGTGTAGGAGACCATTAAAAGGCATGTTAAACCGACAGCAGTCACAATGTCGCAATGCGGGGGGTTTGATGTTGCAACACAGGGAGCAGAATGAAGAAATGCCGAGACTCCCTTCAATGACACAACACAACTTAAGGGTGTCGCAACATACCCCTCAAGACACCTTGAAGAGGAGTATACTAACTTCTATGTTGCGACACAGGTTCTGATGTGTCACGACATTGACTTTGGAAGGGAATTAATACGAACCAGGGGGCGTTTTCATCCGCACAATCAAACTTAAAGCTCGGGAACATTATTTACCCTAGGGTTAAGGATGAGGACCACCTCAAACCTAAAAATAGGCTCATTGTCACATATTCTCGACACCAATTACTTAGCTTATAATTTCACTTTTAATGTCAGCTTAGCTTTTCTCTTTTCTTAGGTTTTAGGTTTATTTTCAATTTGTTCTTTGTTTTATTTCGGAGATCTGATTTAAGGATACAATCAACTCTTATGAATTCACTTTTATTTATAATACAAATAAGACTTTCTTAAACCTTATACTTTCAATTCAATTATCATGTTTATGCTTTATATCGATTTTATAGTGTTTATGAAAACCATAAGGAACTAATCCCTTTTATGGGGGATTAGCGAGTGGAGGTATGATTTAGCCATTGTTTTGTAGGGTTACTCAACGGATCAACTGCTTTGGAAAGGAAGAACCTAAACCCTAGGCTTGACAACCCTAAGAAGTCATCAAGGTAGAAATTAAACCAAAATTGGTATGGTCCTATTTGTGAACACCTTCATCCCAAGCCAGCCTACACGTGAGGTTGGAAGATAAGTAGTCCTTGCTGACTCGTTATTCTAGTGGACGTATCGGAAGATCCTGCAAGGGTATTGACTAGTTGGTTGACGTGGAACCTGAAGTGAAAGTTGAAAATTACTAAAGCAAGCTAATCACCCATAATTAGATTTGATTAATTCCCCTTTTTAATTTCTTGATACTTATTTATTTGTTATATTTTATTCTAATAAAAATCTTAAAACCCCTTTTTATTTATAATTGCATAATATAACTTATTCCAAGTACTAATTAGATCTTTTGGTGTTGATATGTCGTAATTCAGTGTAGCAGATTAAACTAGTTTTCACAATTAATGAGCCTAAATATAAGCATTTCTGTTACATTTTATTTAAGTTTCTTTAGTTTTACTTATATCTAATAAAGTCTGCGAATTGAGTCTTTTATTGACCTTAAGGGCCGAATAAGGCCTAAGGGAAAGCTAACGTACTTTGTGAATGTGTAGGAGACCATGAAAAGGAATATTTGGTTGATACTGGACTTTATATTGCAACACGGGAGGTCCGATGTCGCAACATAAATAGCAGAATGGAGAAAATACAAAACTAACTTCGATGTCGTGCATTGACTAAGGGTGTCACGACATACCCCTAAAGACATCCCAATGAGGAGCTTACTAACTTTTATGTCGCAAAACAGGTGTTGTTCTTTCGCGACATCGACTCAGGGATGGAAAATAAATACGAAACAAGGGCATTTTGTTCTACACAATTGAACTTAAAGATTAGGTACGTCAGCTAACCTAGGGTTAAGGACAACGACCACCTGAAGGCTATAAATAGGCTCCTTTGGCACATGTTATGGACACCATTCCATTAACCTAGATTCTTTCTTTAAATTTAGTTTCCTTTTCTTTTTTTCTTCGGTTTTTCAGAGTTTAGTTTATTTGTTCGTTGCTTTCCTTCAAGAGATCTAATTTGTAAAGATGATCAAATTTTAGGGATTCGTGTTATTATTTATATAAATCAGGCTTTTCTTATACTCTACACTTCAATTCCTTCACCATGTTTTATTCTTCCATTTATTCCATATTGTTTATAAAATCCATGAGGAATTATTCCTTCTATGGGGGATTAACGATTGGAGGCATGATCTATTAATTATTTTATAAGGTTAATCAACGAATCAACTATTTGGGAAAAGAAGAGCGTGAAACAAACCTTAGTCCTAACAACCCCGGGAAGTCATCAAGGTGGGAATTAACCCAAATTTGGTATTGCACATCCGTGAACACCTTCACCCCAAGCCCATCTAGACTGTGGGGTCGAACCATAAGTAGTCCTTACTAACTCGTTATGTTAGTGGAAGATTGGAAGATCCTACTAAGGTAGCAACTAGTTGGTTGACGTGGAACCCGAAACGACAGTTAATTGGGATTGCCGAAGCAAGCTAATCACCCATCATCAGATTTGATTCCTTCTACTTTTTCTATCTCTTGAAATTTAGTTTTCTTTTATGTTATTTTGTTTTTATTATTATTACTATAACAATCTCAAAAACCTCTTACTTAATTTTTCATACTATAATTTGATTAAAGTATTAATTAGATATTTTAGTGTGTAGGTTAAAATTGATCTAGCCTGCGCCTCCCTTGGGTACGAGTGCTCACCTACTCTGTTGTAAAACTATATTACAACTAAACTCGTATACTTACAGATACCACCTTGTAATTCTAGATTTTAAAAGAGTATTCACACTCTGGACATTAATACGTCCGAAGGTGGTCTGGTGTTTAGGCTAAAATTGATCTAGCACTAGCCTCCCTTGGGTACGATTTTGGAGTACTCACTTATTCCGTTGTAACTATATTACAACTGGACCCATATACTTGCATATACCGCCTCATTTATATATCTTTTACTGCAGTATTCACACTCTAGACGTACTAAGTGGTAAATCATCTCGGCCTCTACGTAGTCCACCCAATCAAGCACGAACAACAAAACTCTTTAAACTTTTTCAGAGAAAATTCCAAAATTGGTTGCTAGACCTTTTCACTTTTTCTTACTTCGTCTACATACCATTTGGGATCTTTTTCCTTTTATTAATAACCTATAATAAAAAGGAAATAATTTCCTTTTAATAACCTATAATAAAAAGGAAATAATTTCCTTTTACTTTTTTGAGAAAATCATGGTAGGTATTAATATTTTATATTCTTTCCAAAAGAATATTAACTTCCATAAATATTAACTCATGAAAGTAGTTACGAATCGTATCCGCAAGGCAATACTATTCGCCAAACGATACTGTTCGCCAACCAATATTGTTTCCCAAGTAATACTATTTGCTAGGCGATATAATTTGACAGGTGATACTATCTGCCAGGTAATACTGTCTGATAATGTTGTATGTAAGAGGGTATACACCCAATGTATTTGCATGATGTTTGTTCGCTTTAACCATAGGGTGTGACCCTGTAGGTTCTTGTAATGTTAGTAGTAATATTAGAGCATTTCTAATGTTACAAGCAATGAGTGACATCTAGCAATGCATCATTGCTACCCAAGTTACAAGAAGTCATGATTTGACATAACTTTTCTATGATAAAATTTTCATGTATTATATATTTTTTTCCTTTATATCTAGATTGGATACAATTCATGGTATAATCACACTTGAATAGTCTAATCTTGCATTTCTTGATTTCTGAGTAGACCACAATAAATAAATAAGTGTGATATCTCATATCAACATATTTGAGCATGGTCATGTGTTTCTAGTCACACTCCTTCAAGTGACTCAATTTATTACTCTCATTATGTAAAAGGGATAAATCATATCTTGATCAATCATATCACACTACATGGATTGTGGTATATCCAACATCAATCTTTATAGCACAACTTGTTACGGTAGATATTTGACTGTATCAAAACATATGACTCACGGTGTTGGGACAGTGATGATCTCAAGCCTAAGGATCATATACATAGTTATCACTATGAGTAATGTTTGTAACTATTAAATAATAATCCAAGAAGCATACTCATGGTGGGTCAGTCCAATATGTTGTTCTCTAACATGTACTCATGTATTGATTTTGACATCCCTATATCAATGACAATACTTTGTCATGAATCAACTACACATTAGTGTCAATGCATTATTATTGTCCAAGTCCACAATAATACTTAACTAAGAACCTCTCAAGAATAATCATATTATTCACATGATTTTGTTATTGATTAGTTTATTTATACACACGTAAAAGGAAACTAAAATAACAATGGCAATGCCTTATATTAATAAAAGGTAAAACAAGTATGTAATTACAATCATCTCATGATTGGTCTTTGGGCATACTATAACACATAATTTTGTCATTAATAATTTGAAAAATACTTTCAATTTATTAGTGATGATCATTATAATATAATCAATGGTAAAATCATTTATAATTAGTTGACAAAATGATTGTGACAAAATATTAATTATATGATGATGTTCTTTTATTATTACTATATTGTTTGTAATATGTAATGATTTCAAGTTGACACCAACTAAAAGTTTAATGACATAATTTTAGAATATTAACTAATGATTTATCACATAAGTAACTATGTAACATTGTTTGCATCAACATTATAAGTTGTTCTTTCATTATTGGGGATGATTCCTATAATTAAGTGATGTTAGCTCTTACTATTATTATACAATTGTAATATGCAATGACTTGAAACTAACACTAAATAAAACTTTCATGACATTATTTTACCATATTAGATGACAATATATTATAACATTAACTATGTAATGATATTTGTTTTGTCATTGTAAGTTGAATGTACTTTTATTATTGGTAATTATTTGTATAATTAATGGCAATAATGTATATGTTCTAATGGCTTTCATCAATTAACAATTATCAAGTGGCATTATATATTCTCTTCATTCATGCTATTATTTAATCATATATAGCTTCGTGATGAAACTATCTATAACTAAATACTTATTAAATGGTAATGTTTTACATTATCATCGAATGTCCTTATTTTGTTATATTAAGTGATGATATACTACATCATTAATACTTTTATGATATCGATTCATCATCTATGCATTAGATGTTATTTCATTATTAGTGACAATATGAATGATTAATGACAAAATCCTATATTATTCTTGATGTAACTAGCTATCAATGAATGTTAATTATGCAATGACATTATACACTTTTGTCACCACATTCTCGACAATACATGAAGAATGATAATACAATGTCTTCCTTAACTTTTAGTGATACATCTATAATCAGTAATTACAATCAGCACCCATACAACCATTTAATCACGTTAAAGGCCCTCTAGCATTCGGCCACTACCCTTTTAGTAGTTACCTCAATCGATAATCCCTAATCCAATTCAAGCCATTTGGCGAAGCGTAAAACAACATTTAATAATTGGTCAACATGCATAATACATAATTTTAACAATCATTAACACACAAAGGTAAGACCCACACTTAATTACGCTAATTCGAACACTATCGTTTTTCCGCAACTCTCACTCATTAGATCTAACTAGATCCAACTTTGATTTGTACCCACCAGAGATCAGTCATTAAAGACCAGCCCCTTAACACCCATATAAGGTTCAGCCAAAGCGATGTTATTAATTGAATTTTTCAAATCTGAAGTTGAAAATTAACACTTACTTTATATGGCTTACGACGGAGTTGCGAAAAGTTTATCAAAGCTATTGTTGATCCGTAAGGTTTGGATCTAGATCTTGAATCAATCAAACACAAAAAGAAAGAAACTTTTAAGATTCAGCCACGACATGAATCATTCTGCCATTACAAAATATGAAAAGAAGAGGAAAAAACATAGATTTGATAGAAATAAAATAAAAACTTTGCACTTACGCTACTTGATCAATTCTGTGACGACAGAAAAAAATTAGCAAAAAAAGTGAATCAAAGGGGCGACGACTATAACAAAAAAATCAACAGCAAAAATTTAGCTATATGGGTAGAAGATGAGATGAGTATAAAATAAAATAGGAAACAAGACGAGATGATGGTCAATGGGACAACACAACAATAAAGTTTTGGGGTCTTAAGGGCGGCATTGAGAGGAAGAAGGGAGGGGATAGTAATGGGGAAGGAAAAATGAGAAAAGAAGAGATTGAATAGAAAAATATAAAATTTATATCTAGGTTAAAAATAAGGGGGTGGCACCACTAGGGTTTCAGGGCAAAAATTCGATAAATAAAAACTATATGGGAGAGGGGAATCAAACTCGGGTCTCAAGGACAAATTCACTAACACTTAACCATCAAACCAATAACTCATTTTTTTGCTATAACTTTACAACATTATTAATTAGAAATTTGGGATGTGATATTTCTAATGTGGTAATTGTGTTATTTTTTGGTCCAATCTGGTACTTGCATTTGATAAAAGTTTATTTTGGTACCCAAAAGTAACTGTGTTAACTTTTTAGTATTTAATTTAGGTTTTATAGTTGATTTGATGAAAATTAATTGTTAATATTATTAATTTTGAATTTTATGATCTTTTAATAGAATAAATTAAGTGTTAATTATGAATTTGTTTAATTTTACATTTAATTTGTCAAATATGATCCTGCTAATGTGATTTAATTTGAGTTTTAGAGTTGATTTAGTGAAAGTTAATTGCTAATATAATTAGCTAGCTATGAATTAAGAAAACCGAATTAAGCAGTAAAAGTTAGCACAATTACCTTTAAGTACCAAAATATATAACTTTTGTCATGTATGGTACTAGATTGAATCAAAAGATAGCACAAATATCACATTAAAAAAATATCTAGCTCAAATACCGAATCATGTATTAAGTTTAAATACGTGGAGATAATATTTCTTCTCTTAATTTCTATTTACTTCATTTTATTTTGAATCTCACTTTGTTTAAATTTACTTTTTTATTTTTAGACCCGAACACAATTTTCAACTTAAGAATTCTATCCCGCACATTTATCATTCTTCTAAGTCGATTACAATACATTAAGGCCATTTTATTTCCTCTTTAATTCTCGTTCTTTTATTTCCTTAATTGTTTAAGATTTCAAATCTAGCATTGTGACTTCACATGCTAAATCTTGGGGTTTCTGGATCATATGATCCCTGGAGAACCAACTTTATCCCTCAATAATATAAAAAAGTGCATGAAATTATGAGAATGGGAGAACTCCTAGGTAACCGAAAATCTAATTATCTTACGTTAACCCTTCTGATTTTATCACATTTATTTTCACACCACAATTGCACTAAATTTCGGTTTCTTTTATGAAGGTTGGGGTTTCAATCTTGGTCGGCAATGTCGGTAACCTTCACCTTGGAGGTTTCCTTAAATAACTCCTTTTTATAAGTGAGAATTTTTAAAATTAGATTCACCATAATTAAAAAGATTTTAACCATTAAATCAAAATAAATTATTCTAAATTTTTATTTTTATTTATCTTATCTTTTAAAATAAAATTAGTAACGTCTAATCTTTTTCTTCTTTATTTCTTCTCACCATGTAGTTGAAGTTTTAGGATAAAAAATTTGAAAATATTTAATTTATTTTATTTTTTCTGAGAAAAAATGAAATGAAAAGCAAAAATTTGAGTTATTAAGATTAATCAATTGGAGTATTAGGTATTTGTTTTTCTTGATTGCAAAAATCTCAATTTTATAATGAAATGTTCGATTAAATTTTTCAATAAAAATATCTAATACACAAATTTATTACTTTTAGCAACTCTATTATCATGTTTTCCTATCTAATTTTTTTAAATTAAATTTTAAAATAAAGATTATCTAAATTTTTCCACCTTAATTCTTTAATTACACAAGGTAAAGAAAGAAAAAAAGAGAAAGATTAGGTGTTGTTAATTTTATTTTAATAAGATAAAATAAATACAAAATTTAAGACTTAAAACCATTTATTTTAATTTAATGGCTACAATCATTTTAATTCTCATAATTCTGATTTTAAAAATTCTGATTCAAACATTTTTATAACACCTAAAGCTTTTTGTTTTCTCTTTTCCAACAATTTTGCAGACGTTTGTGAAAAAGATTGTTAAACCTTTTTGAAAACTTGTTGATTCAATTGCTTGACATTTCCTCTAAGCTCATCTCTCCATTTGGTCACACCAAATTAACCTTTGCTTTATTCAATTATCACGTTTTTTCACCTCATTTCTTTCCCTAAAGACGTTACATTCTTTCAAATTTAAACTTATCCAAAAATCGAGCTATCCATACTATTTTCGGATATAATTTACACGGACGGATTCAAAAGATATTTTCAAATCTATTTTAACTAAAGATATTTTCGAATCTATTTTAATTAAATGTTTTGTGAACTCATCATTTTGTGTTCCTTTTATTAAAGCTAGATTTTGTCACATCCACAATATGGATGAAAATATTTATATATATAATATTATTATAAAACCAATTGTGGCTTTTGTTGAAATGGGAAGAGATAGTGCAAAGCATGATGCCATGACTTCAAGGCACATGATTTTCATTATATGTCTATATTTTCCTTAAATTTATCAAAATACAAAAGAAAATATAAATGACCTTAAATTAATATTTATTATTTTGTAAAACAAATGGGCTTTTGGTAATTTCTAAACTGAGTTGACACTCAATTGAAAGGTGACATCAACTTAATTAGTCTATAGTATAGATTTAAATACCAATTTATAAAAAAATTATATAAAAAAATATTTTTTTGTCGTAATCAGGGTATCCACCGTTGGCAATAGTGATCAATCACTTCACTGCAGGTGCTCTCCAAAGAGGTAACTAGCTGACCATGAAATATACTACATTCTCATGAGCTAGAATCGAACCTTCAACCACATGGTTAACAAATATACTCATTAATTTTAATTTTCATTAGGTGAAAGATAATGATAAAAGATAAGTGAATAAACGGATAACAAATAAATAAGCCCCTCCATTCATTCAACATCAAATTCAAGTATTTTATTTCATCTGTGAAGCACAATTTGAATTTTATTGTACACATAAAACATCTTGTCTTATTCTTCAACGTTTATTAATAAGTTTACAATAAAAAATGGCAATGATCTAATTTATTATATTTTGGGGAGTATGGAATGAAATTTAAAAACTCGTATACCTCATTTTTGGCTGATTTTTGTGGATGTCAACATCCATTAATAAAGATCTTTCTTAAGTAATTTTCTAACACAAAATAGCCATGACACAATTGAGTATCTATACGTGATAATGTCAAAGTAATATTTTTTTGTAATCTAATGTCAATGTGATATTGATTAAAATATTAATAAAAACTATATTTACGAAAAAGTATATTAAATATAAAATAAAATATTTAATTTTTAATAAATTAATTATTGCTGTATGTAATTTATCCATATTTACTCTTAACAAACTTTTTTTTTTGAGAGAAGCAACAAATCTTCAACCTAAATGGCATCAAATTTAAAGTGTGGGTCATTTTTTTTTTTTTTTTTGTCGTCGAAAAACAAATTAAGTTAACAATCCTGAAAGTGACATTCCAAAATACTCAAATCGTTACGTTTTAATGCTTAAAATATTATTTTTCATACTTTCCTTCTTCTTTACTTGCTTTTGCCCAAAAAAGGTAATTACATGTTGGAAAGCATGCAACCATCATAGACATGATATCAATACATGCATGTCCATGACCATGATGGGCTGATGAATGACGATGGGACTATACATGCATTTGAGAACCAAACGACGACGTGGCGGTGTCCTCTGAAATTGTTCTTATCCTTTACCATAGTCCCCTCGCCCACCCCATGCTTTCGGTTTCAGGACATTTTGTCCTTTTTCTGATACAGCTGAGGAACGTACAAATTAAGCTACAAAAGCCACTATGTAGATATCTAAAATTATGGGGCACTTTTACATTTTCATATTATTTTCTTAAATTAAAAAAAAAAGGAAAAACCTAAGACTGAAACCCTAAATCGTAATATTATGAAAGTAGAAATCTCATTATTGTCACATGTCAGTAAATAGAGGGTAGTGGTGAAAACTTAGGTTAAACTTAGCCCTTACCGTTTTCTGCACTGTTTTTATTAGGTGTAACTTAATTGGACCGACTATATATAATATTTAAATGGAATAAATCTTAAAATTATACGATTTAATGTGTAATTATATATATAAATTTTAATTTTGTGTAATTTTATAAATAAAATTTTAGTTTGATCAAATTCTTATAAATTATTAACACAATTATTGGTATAATATCATTTTATTTGTATATATTGTATATACAAATAATTATATTTATCAATATAAAAATAAATTCATGTATTTATTTTTAAAATATGTATGATTAAAATTAAATTAAATTTACAAATATACATTTGAACCACAATTAGAGTTTCACGTGTACAATTACATATTAAATCAAAATTCATTTATAATTTTAAGATTTATCCCTATTTAAACACCCTAAAAAATCTAATTTTTGACACACTGTTGCTCACTCTAAACCATGAACATGATCAATTTTTCTCAAATATATACAAACTTTAAATGTTTAGCTTCCAATTTAAATATATTTCGTTGGTTATCACTCAAAACATTTTTGAAGCTGTAATTATATAAGTTTGATATTAATATTTTTTATTCTATAAATTTCAAATATATATATAATATTTTAATTATTAATGGATCTATGAAAAGAAGTTGATTTCCTTTTTTCCTATGATTTCTGTTATAGGTTACTGCTTTCGAAAGGAAATGACGGTGCAAATTCTAATTTTGAGGGCAACTGTTAAGACAAATGCTTGGGTTGTCTTCTGAATCTTCTTATCATGTCCCCCTCATCTTCCCTAAACAAAAGACCTTGAAAACTTTGTTATAGATTTCCTCGTGCACCTAGTATTAATTGTCACTTCAAACATGGAAACTTTGTCGACCCATTTTATACTAATTAATGCGAATTGGAGTTTCTCAATTAGATTTTCTTCTTCTTTTATATATATATACATAAATCTTCAATTGCAAACACAAATAGCATAAGATGACCAAATGTTTCTTGAATGATTAGCTTGTCATGTACAGGAAAAAGAAAACATAAAATATACAACCTGCGGGATTTGTTCATTGGAAGAAAGTTTGATTTATTTTATATTGCTCTACTTTTGTTTTGGTAAATTAAATAAAAAAAAATTGTGAAGTTTAGTCCTCATGGGATTATTGTCCTAAAACTTGAAATTTAAGAAAACAAAATGATATTAACGAGATTGATAATAGATGTGATTCCATTTTTGGGATATTGATTAAAGGGGGTCAAGATTTGATTCCAAGTTAAAAGCTTTCATTGTAAAGTCCCATCTTGTTCTTTGCATGAGGATTTACTTGGAACAATATCGTCCCAAAAAAAAAAACTTTAAGTACTTTAGAATAATACTAAAAATATGTAAACATGGATGGTTGTGAGTTTGTCTTCATGCTCGAGTGTAGTAGTCAAATGCATGCTCCCAACGTGTCACCATAACTTCATTATATGAAAGGTCATTTCAAAGGACTATACACATATATAAATGATTTTTGGGGGGGTTCATATGAGATTGGCATGACATAAATTCATGAAAATGTGTTGAAGGGGAAGCGGGGGGTGATGGGCCAAAAGTTGAAACGTCTGAAAGAGGGGACATGGTGCATAATGTAGGGGATTCAGCCCAGCCAGGGCCGCACCTTGGTGTCGGTCTCTTGCCATACAAATTGCTCAAAACAAAACAAATTTACAATTTGAGAGAAATGACAGCTCCTCAGCCACTCTCTGACCTTTGTCTCCCCCAACATTCAAAGCTGTACTCCAATTTTGGACTTTATATATCTTCAGACAAATGGTAACTTGTTTTATATATAAAGCGTTGATGGGTGTGTATTTCAAATGGTAACTTTGAAGTTTATGAAACCAATGGAATATAGAAAACACAAAGGAAGTATATTAATGATATATATAATTAAAGTGAAAAGTAGAGGTTGTTTTGTAGGTCTTTGTAGAGGGGGGTCAAGTTCCATAATGTCTCACACCGACCCTAAAAACATGTTACGAGAAGGAAACAAGGGTCTGATTTTCAGGTCTTTGATTTGGGCTTAAAATATTAACCGAATCCTACCTTTTCGACCACAAAATATCAGTTTCTGCTCTCTGCCTTAGGTCAAAATATTTGAATGTCTCGATGACGATAAAATAACCTAGGTCCGTTACTATTATTATTATATATAAAAAAAAAACACTTGACTATTTCCATATACTTTCCTCGAGCCACACCATCCCAATAACTTGTTATTATTATGTGGTTTTGATGTTTGGTGGTCAAGGGTTAGCCTACTTTCCAACTGTCTTAATAAAATTTTTAATCAACCCATTAACAAACTTGCTATCTGTTAGTTTCCTTTAGACAAGACAATATAAACTTGTGTTAATTTATTAAAGAATCCATGTCTGGTTTCACACAAAGCACGAGGATTTTCAAATTATTTAACGCTGTTTGTCATCCCAAAACCTAGTTACCCATAGGGTATCTATGGAGAGACATGAATTTAGGTTAAATACAAACAAAAACAAAACAATAAGCGACATTGCCTACTATGAAGATTTCATGTTTCGAATCGGCCATACAATGTTAGTTGTGCTTACAATATATATGATGATCGGTGTTAAAAGATCCGTACGGATCGCATAAACTAGATTAAATGTGAAAGGGAACAAGATCCCTACAATTAACTTTTTATTTATTTATTTTACTACCCTTTTAATTTTATTATTTTTCATCTAACCCAAACATATATATATTAACAATGTACATGCATAATTATCTATCGGTTATGCATATATGATGGAATATATTTAAAAATACATTCATATTGCAAAAGTTTGACATCAATGATACCTGAACTGACTTGACTGGTGAGGTATGATATTCTCGGTATTAGAGTCTGTGTGGTCCAAATTTGGTTTAAAGTTTTAAACCCTAGTTATTTATTATTAGAACATAGCTAAATATTGTGATCCATTATCGACCTAATCAAACTTTTATGATTCTAAATCTTGACCGATTAAGAAAATGTGGAACAAAAGCCACAAAATTCGCCAGAATCATGTGTTTTTTATATTGCTGTTAGATGTATTTTTAATAAATGATTTTCATCAGCTCTTTCGTCATCATAAATTAATTAAGCATAATTTTCTAGTTTAATCGATTATTGATTCGGAACCATCTTCAATAGGGGGGACAATTCATCTTCAAGAATTATTCTCAAACTTTGGTCAACAAATTAGGGTTCTATTAATTGCTTTTTAATTGACTAAAGATCAGAAAATCACGCCAAATTTTTATTCCAAACCTAATGAAGGCTCAACCATTTTTTATACAAAGAATAATATTTCAGTAATTCTTAGGATCATTCATATATCATATTTTGAATAAGAGATTAGTTATAAATGACGAGCAAGCAAGAATCTCATCATGATTTCTTTATTTCATTTCCACTTTATTCTAGATCCAATAATTTTTCCAAGAAAAGAAAAGTATATATATAGCTAATATGCTTTCAATTTTGGCCACTAATCATTTAACAAAAGTTTAAGTCTATCCATGAATATAATTGAGTGGAATCACAGGTTGACTTTCTTTTGGTATTACAGTTTGAATTCTATTTTTTTTTGGTTTATTTAAGTTTTAATTTTACTTAATCCAATCCGGCTAAATTGATATTCATTATATATTTTAAAATATAATTAAACATTTTAATTGAAAATATATTTTTATCTATAATATATAAACCAGTTTACTACCATGCGTTGCATTGATGAATTTGATTTATTTAATTAAAATATTTTTAAAACAAAATTTAGAAATATTATTTTATATTTTAAAATTTTTGTTAAAGTTTATAAATATAACAAAAAAAAGGCAATATATATTACTCAATTTCTTTTATACAAAAGAGAGATTAATTCTAATCAATATAAAGCAAGATCACACTACATCAGGAAGATTATCGTGTAGAGATTGAAGAATTTCATCCGGGGGTTGCATGAATATAACCTTGCTCAAAGGTCTTGAGAATGCAAATTTTGTCAAACCATCCGTTGCCTTGTTGCCTTCTCTAAAAACATGTAGTAAGTGAATAGTCCAATCTCTTTGATGGAATGGATCATAGAATATTCACATTGATCCTTTCTAGATTCTTGAATTGTTTGAATAGCTTCCTTACTATCCGTCTCAAGCACCACCTTTTTCAATCCAAGACTCCACACAATTTGAAGACCATCGAAAATACCACAGAGTTCAGCCATAAACATCGAGCAGCTCCCAATATTTCTTGTTAATCCTACAATCCATACTCCAAATTGGTCTCAGATTAAATCACCTGCAATAGCATACTCGAAAGCTAGCACACTGCACCATCAGTATTCACCTTCTTCCATCCATCATCTGGAGGTTTCCACTTTTCGAGAATTATCATTTATGCGTCCCAATGTCTAGTTCAAAACATGGTTTGCCTTCAGAAAAATGACTCTCATCCAACAACTTTTCCCCAGAATACTATCGGTTTCCAAAATCTCAGCATTAAAAACATACTTGTTTCTCCTAATCCAGAGATGCCAGCAGATATTACCAAACAATGATACCCAACCGCTAGGAGTACAAGCAAAATAATCAAGATCAAATAGATTTTTAACAAACCAATCTTCCAAGTTGAGACTAAAATATTCATGTCTCGTTTCCACCTTAATAACAGAAATCCAAGTTGTCACACCAGAGGAGCAAAACCTCAGTACATGGTAAGTATTTTCCAACGCGCTTCCACTAACCATGCAACTTAAATTTAGTATTACTAAATTTTAATAATACATCTTACGTTACATTTAACATAAAGTAACTGCAAGGTGACTAAAAAAAATATAATTTTGAAAAGTTTAATGATTAAATTGAAAAATTTTATAGTTGAATGACTAAAATCGAACCATTTACATAATATAGTGACTGTAGTTTACCCTTACTTAAAATACTTTTTAAATAAAATTATGATAATATATTAATTTCTTGATTTATCTTTTATCACACTTAATTAGTAGTGATTAATATAATAATTAAAAATAATAGTTTAGATGAAAATCATAATAATTTATGAGTTTAAATTATAGTAGGATGATTCTAAAAGTTACTTTTTAAGTATCCAATAAAAATGTGCCACTTCATAGTTTATAAAAAATTTCTAATTAATATCATACATTTTCAACGTTAGATCAATTCTCCTTAATAATATATTAATTCTAATTAGTGTTGATTAATTAAATAAAATTAACAAAAAATAATAGTAATGCAAGGTTTATGGTTTCTTTTGTTCAACTAGATTTATGATTTATGGTATGGTGGGTTAGACTTTTGAATTTTAATATTTTACAATTTTAGGAAAAGGGTTATATTAAGATTTAGGGTCTAAAGAAGTCTAGGGTTTAGGATTTTAAAATTTTATTAAAAATATATTAATTTTAGAATTAAAAATAGTAATAAGTGTCAATTTAAATTTTCTTGATATATTATATTATTCATGCACTCTAAAACATATGACATGCCATGTTATTATTGAGTGCCTAAAAATAATTTTTAAGATCATCATCCTAATTTAAGTTAAGCTCATAATTTATTAAATAATTAAACGATAATTAATATAACAACTCTTATATCATAATATTTAACAAACTCTTACAGTGCTCTTATAATATTATATAATTAAACAATAATTACTACTCTAATAAAATTTAATAGTGATTTATTTTGTATTAGTGATCAATTATATTTATTATTTTATATTAATAATTATCACTTATTTAATGTAACACTAGATATATATCAATTAAAACTAAATTTAGCACTATAAATAAATACATTAGCATCCGGCACTACTAAGAGAATCTAAAGAAAATTACAATAAAAAATGTATTATTTGTTAAGTTCTATTTATGAGATTATTAATATTAATAAGTTAAAAGTATCTTTAAAAGGAATGTAGTATTAAAGTAATTGTTTTTCTTGACACCGAAGAAAGATGGATTATTATTTTAATTGATCATGAGGTAATATTACATTTATATTATATTTTTATTTTCATTCAGTTTTTTAAAAATTTTAAGTTCTAGTGACCTGAAGTTCAAGTTGAGATGTTTAATGATGTTCCGGCAAAGTTCAAAGATCTTTTCACCAGAAAAGATGTAACTATTTATCTATAATATATATAAAAGTCTGAGTTTGAAAAACTTTTGAACTAACGAAAATATCAGTTATTTTTCATCATATTGTTAAATTCACATTTAAAAAATGATAATATTTAACTTATAATTATTAGTTAAAAAGTTGAAATAAAATAGAAGTTTTGATAATTATACATTTAAAAATAAATGTAATTTAATAGAAGTTGCGATAATTAAACATTTAATAATAATTAGGATTTAAAATATAATTATTAATTAGAAAAGTTGTTGTAATTTTAAAATAAAGTTATTACTTAATTAGAACTATAAGAGAAAAAGTTGTGATAATTATAATTATAATATAAATATTATAATAACAATTTACAATTATTAGTTCAAAATTTTGTACATAAACAAAAGTTGTGCTAATTTTATTGATATAAAATAGAGTTATTACTTGAATAGAATTCTAATCATCTTAATTATCACTTAATTAATGCAAGAGTTAATTATGTTAATCAGTTATTATTTGAATAATGTTACTTTGCTTTATAAGGTAAAATTATATTGTTTGTTAAATATGTTTTAATTATTACTTGAAAAGTTTCTATTATAATAAATTAATATATTTTAATTATATAGTGTCTTAAATTATAATTTAAAATTGATTTATTTTACAATATTATATATTTTAATTATATTAATTGAGGCGAAAAGCTAGTAATAACTTTTAAAGAATTGAGTTGAGATAACTTTAAATAGGTCTACATATAATCTATTAAATGTCAGTATTTTATTTAAGGGTGCCTTTAAATAACATTTTCAAAATAATAATATAAATAGAAGCAAAAGTTTAGCGGATGTCCGGAACTTTATGTTACAATTCCAACAACGTCACTAAGTTTAGATAATAAATTAATGGTTTTAGTGGAAAGAGTAATGTGTATAATTAATTTGAGTGTAACAAATTAGCTATGCATCATCTGATGTTAACTAAGTTGATACAAACATTGATATGGGATATATTTAAATTGAAAAGTTATAAATAATTTATGCATTATATAATGAAAAATTATCATTTTAAAGTAATTAAATAATGTCACCATCATCCATCATTTTCATAATTATTGTCATTATCACCATAATTTTGGTAACATTACTATCAATTTCACATGTTAATGTCATCCATGATTTCATTAGTATTCATCATTGTAAAATTTATTGCTCTTTGTCATTGTCAACATAGTCACCTTCTTCAATTTAATTTCCCTTCTAATGGTTATAAATCACTTGCGTTTAGCACCTAAAATATAATAATATTTGTTGAAGGATGCATAATGTTATAATTAACTCCATAATATATTACACTAAAATTAGAGAACCTCAATATTTTACCCTTAAAATGTGTAAATGAATCTATCATAATAACAATAATATTAACTGAATTAAAACTTAATCGGTGAAGATCGATGCATTATGCATCCGGTAGAGAATAGTGATGTTAAATAAGAATTAGTGGACATGTCATTATCATTAAAGAGTGATGAAGAAAATTTCAAAAAGAAATTGAGGTTTAATTTCCAAATTCGATAGACTACTTTTTAATAATAATAATAAAAGACCTATTCATTTAATTGATTTATATTAAATTTGAAAATATTAATTATAAACTAATTTTAATAATAAAAGATAAAAAATTAAGAATCAAGGAGAAATCTTAAATTTAAGTTTGGTCATTAGTTGGATAATGCTTTGATTTTAGTAATTCATATTGAGAAATAAAATGAAACTCAAATCACAGCTTTTTATGACGATAGGAGAGTTAGATTAGAATATTAAAGGTGAAGTGTATACATTGGATCTTCAAATGAAAGAGACAAAGAAATGATTTTGCTAACAGTTGTTTAATTGGAGGGCATAAATCTTAATTCAATTATTTTCATGTGTATTATAATTAGGCTAAATGTCATATATTGAATCAATAGTCATCTTTATCTAATCAAGTAAAGATGATAGATTACTTTAACAACTTTATTACTTTTGGTACGGGAAAGAAGATTGTTATAGTTAAACCTATAATATTTTGATATATTTCAACTTTTCCAATACCTTAGCAAGTTCGGATTTATATTATGGATAAAAGTACCCAAAAAACCCCTTTTATTTTATCCACAAATATTAATTTAAAAAAATATAAATATATGCTTAGCTACAATAATTGCTAGTTTACAATTGGAGAAGAGTCAAAATCAACTCCTAATAATCACCTACCAACTCCCCCACTAACCCACATAGATATTTCAACATGACCCATCAAATGTAGGGTCCCATTTTCCTACTTATATAAATTAATTATAATTTACAATTAAAATAGATTATTAGTGTATTATTTTTTCTTAAAAATAAATTGATATTTGTCTATCTCCCAAACTTAGGATACTTAGTTTTAACTTCACATCACTTTCCTTTCATTTTCCTCTTTCCCCAACAGTTCCATTTAATTTAAATAAATCCTCAATAATTTTAGGTCATTTTCATTAAGCTATTTTTAACGATTAATTAAATATCTATACCATAGTTATTCCTTTAAACAGTTCTTAGAAAATAAAAGAAACTTTAACTAGTGTCTAATAGTACGGATTAAAGAGATTTAAAAATAACTAACAAATTGTTTTTCTTGAATTTAGCGAAAATGATAAATTAAATATAACAAACCTTTTGACACTTTTTTTAAAGTTAATTATTATATTATAAGCTTTGTCTATATGTGTTGAGTATTTTTGTAAGTCTGTCTCTCATGGAGGTTAATTTTCCTATTTTTATAACACAGTTCCTAGATGTGACGTCCTAGGTAGGCCTCCATGCATGCCAACATGTACCTTATTCCAATGCCAACACGTGTTCTCTAAGTGTGGGTTCGCTTGCATGATAATGCGAACCCACCACGTGCGGACTCATATAAGTGAACTATACAGGCTATCACTACTTAAGAAAAGAAGATTGAGTCGACCCTAGTCGGGTAGCAAGCCAGTAATGGAGAACACCATAACAATTTTCCCCCACTTAGTTCTAGGAAGAGTTATAAGTGGATCTTTTGAGAACTTGGCTAAGCGAAGTGGGGGGATTTTTGAGAACGAAACTTATTGTATATGCCTTTCGATTAAAATTTACATATACGCTTTACCACGTGTTAAAGGGAGGAACACTTGTATGAAGTTAATTGGACCTTCATTCTTGGAGATGCGAATCATCAAACTTTGAATTTCTTTAAAAGGACCTAGTTTCGAACCTAAGCATTAAACTGTTTATATTTGAATTTTTTTGAAGAAGAGACGCCGTTGAGAACCACAATTGTGATTCAGAGGTAAACTTCTTAAAACTTTCAAATACTCCTTCTAGTCATTATGGGTTTAGTTGGGTATGGTGGTTAGGACAAGAGGAGGTGGTCGTTGTGGTCAGGGTAATCGCGATGGTTCAAGGAGTGAGCACTTGCAACGTTGTGAAGCCAATGTTCCTGTGGAGGCGAAAGCCTATGCTTGTACCATTAAATATAAACAAATGAGTCATCATTTGGCCATTCGAGGCATTCAAATATCCAATTTTGCCTATGACTTCTTTGTTGTTGAAGGCTCGAGACGATTAAGTGATACTACAGGAGGTTTCCTACTTCCTTTGCACATGTTAGAAGCGGGTTTTCACCTTCCTCTCCATCTTTTTTTTTTGCCATGTTCTTGATGAGTATGAGATAGCTTTGAGGCAGTTATTTGGTTTCTCATTGTGGGTCGCGGTTGCCTATTTTATTTATTGTGGTCACCGAGAAGAGTCACATTGATTTTTGTTTTCCAACATCTGTATCAACTCAAAGCCTATAATCAATGATGTTCTTTAGGTTTATTTTACTCCTCGCGAAGGATGTGAGTTGATCATTTCCAACTGGTCTTCTAACCTTCAACTAAATCGTTGTAAATTCATATGAGTGTTGAACAAATTTGGAGTTGGTTTTATTTTCCAACTGACTGGCCCATACCTAGAAAGAGCGTGTGCCTGTGACAACGAGCTATTACATCTAAAGTAGGCTAGGCTCAATTTGCCAGGCTTTACCGAGGTCGTGCACTAGGTCACCACTGCCTTATAGTTCTAAGCCCTAATGGGTGGCTTCTAGTTGACGACAAGAACGCTGTGGATATTGTGTCAGTTTTTCCCATATAGTTCATGTGGCCATATGGAGTTACCAATGCGTTGGGGCTAATTCTATTAGGAAAAGTGAAGGAGCCTAGAAATTATTTTTATATTTTTTGTAAATTAAAACCTCACTCATGGTCCTCTAAATCTGCAAGGGATCAAGAAGGTAGTGCGAACACCCCTATGATTACTATTTAGTGCTGATAATAAACTTATTGGTGATGAGGCACAGCTTGTGTCATTAAAGAATCTTCAAGGGAATCAACAAGTTTATCCAGAGGAATCAATGAATACATGGACGTACGGTCTTTTATGCAAAATGTATGGGCTGCTCTTATTGGTGCTTCCACTTGGGAAGGAAGTGGGAGTAGTAGAAAGAAATAGAATATTACTATTAGAGCTTTCAACATTGTGTTAAGTAGAGAAGACGAGGGTAGTCAGCTGAGGGAACTTTGCCAAAAAAAGGGAAAGGGTCGTGCAACATTATCTGGTATTGTGGCGAGTACTATTGCTGTCCCTTCTATGATTCCTTCTACACTAGTATCCTCGCCTCCTCCAAGACCATCCACCAAAGATGCCTTTGGTGTGATTTTTGAACATGGTCCTCCTGAGGGTTTGCTGAAGTTTATGTCTACTGGTGGCGAAGCCTAGACATTGTTTCCCTAGCGTGACCATCTAAGTGTGCAGAAATTTCCTTACTGCCCTACTGAGATGGGTAAAAAGTTGAAAGAGTTAATGCCTGAAGAAGTAAAGGACTACATTAGCCCTTCTGCGTCATCTACCTATGAGAAGAAGTCATCATTGAAGGAGCTTGTATTGTCTCTTCAAGTGTCTCTGGCCTCAGTTGGAATTATTAGTGTAGGGCTCACTGAAGGTATTGATGAAGAGGAGGCTAAAAAGATGGAGCATGAGAATGCTTTCCAGTCACCAAGAGAGCCTTAAAGAGGGCTCGTGAACTACACAAAATAGTTGGAGGAGGATTATAGTAAATTGGTGGAGCAAAATAAAAGGTTGGAAGATCGCCTCAATCTTTTTAAAAAAGCCAATGAGAAATTATATGAAGAGACCGGAGGTATGTGAGCTGAGGAGATTGTTTTCGAAGAGACCATCAAACCAATGGGCGAGCAGCATAAACTTGCTATGGCTAATTTGGAGAAGCATAATGAAGAAGCCTTGGAAAAATATAAGGTAGAAACAATGCAAAATTTTCAAGATTATCCGCCAGATTTGAAATCAAATATTCTGCTGCATGCCTAAAGGATTGCAAATCCTTTGATACTCTCAATGTAAATTTTAAAGCTCTGAGTCATCTCACAAGTGCCCATCTTGATTTTGATATTCATTTCCCTTTTGAAGCTGCTTGGGAGGAGTTTGATGAAGAATGAAAAAATTCCATCAGAATTTATCTTGTTGATACTCTTGTTGAAACCAGTGTTGCCCCCGTTACTGGATGTGAAGGAAATGATAATGAAGAGGAAGAAGAATAAGTGGACACTGCTAATCCCAATGATACTAGTGAGAACTCTTGATTCATTTTTATTTGTTGTACTGGTTGCATTACATTTTGAAATGAAAGGGTTATCATTTATTTAGTACTTAAACCTTTTGGAAATTGATATCTTTGTTTGAGTAAATTGCCTAATTAAGTTGTCATCGTAAATGACTTAAGCAAGTATAAATCCAATGATGATCAGGAACCTAACTGTGATTTGTAATTAGTGCACCCAAGTTGTGCTCATAAATTAGTAGGCTTCAATGATATCAGTGATGATAGTAAATCAATGAATTGTTTGAATTGAGTTGTGATCGTAAATCGACTAACTTAGAATAAATTGTTCATGATTGTAAATCCATGAACTTAGGTTGTAATCATAAATAAACAAGCCTTAATAATACCAGTCGTGATTGTAAATCAGTGAATTATTTGAATGGAGTTACAATCATAAATCAGCTAACTCATATTAAATTATTCATGATCGTAAATCAATGAAATTAGGTTGTATCGTAAATCTGCAAGCCTTAATAATACCAGTCGTGATCGTGAATCAACGAACTGTTTGAAACATTCCCTATTTAACAACATTAAACTAAGTTTTCAAAAAAATGTAAATTTATTGAGAAAGAAGAAGGAATGTTCATACAAAGTATTTTTTTAAATGACGTGCATTCCATGTGCGAAGGAGAACAGTACCATTCATTTTCGCTATCTTATAAGCTCCAAAGCCTATTTTCTACACAATTTTTTAGGGCCCTTCCTAATTATTAGCCATTTTTCTTAGTCACGATGTCGGTAAACTAGCTTCAGTATTTTCCAAAACTAGATCACCCACCTAAAATTGCTTGTACTTTACTCTAGCATTGTAATATCGAGCAACTTGCCGAGCTTGTACAATGTTCCTAACTACTACCGCCTTTATGATTTCATCAATAAGATTTAAATTGAGTTTGATGGCTTCTTGTTGGCATTTTCATCAAAATAAGATGTCCTATAGATCACAAGCCTATTTCAGTAGGGATTACTACTTCGGCCCAATATACCAATGAGAATGTCATTTCCTCAATTGTTGTATGAGGAGATGTTCTTAGGGGCCATATGATTCCTTACAGTTCTTCAAGCTAGGCACCCTTAGCATTGTCAACCTTTTTCTTTAAAGCCATTGCCTCGACTTGAGAATTCATTTTAGGCATTTTCACAAAACTTTGGGTGAGTGATATATGTAAGTCCGTATAGAAGCTCTTGAATTTTCCCCAGAATTAAGTTCCATCATCTGTTATGATTAGACGTAGGATGCTGAACCTACAAACAATGGATTTCCAGACAAAAGATTGCATCTATCTCTCTTTATTGTAGCTAAGGCCTTAACTTTTATCCATTTAGTAAAATAATCCATAGCTACAACTGTGAACTTCTTTTGAGATATGAAAATTGGAAATGGACCCAAGATGTCAATCCCCCATGATGCAAACGACCAAGGACAAAACATCATTTATAGGGGTTCAGCTGGTGATCGATGTACTGGAGCATGTTTCTAGCAAGAATCACAAGTGAGAACCAAGTTATGAGTATCTTTCTGCATGGTTGGCCAATAATATCCCCAGCTGAGAACCTTCTGGGTTAACAACCTTACCTCTAGATGATCGCAACATATTCCCTTATGTATCTCCCTCATGACTTTCTATACTTAGCTTCCACCAGAGTTAAGCACTTCAAAAGCAGCTAAAAGTAACCCTTTTTTATATAGTACACCCTCTAACATGATATATCTAAAGGTGATAGATTGAATAATTTTAATTGAGTGAGAGCTAAATAGCTTGTAGATACAATAATATATTAAATGTAAATAGTAGCATCATACCTTGCAGCTTTATGTTTCATCTTGGCTAATTCTTTCTTGTTCAACTGCTGACTTTCCACTTGTAAGGCTTGTATTATGGGAGTCATCCATGTATGCTCTTGACTTAAATCAAACACTTGTTGACTTTTATAACTTGGAGTGGCTCTATGTTCTAACAAAATCTTATCTCTTTGCTCAATAATGATAGAAGCCAACTTAGATAAAGTGTCAGCTTTGGTGTTCTCCATCCTGGATAACTGTCAGACTTCTACCGTATTAAATTGAGTTAGCAGTTTAGCATCCATGGCATGGTATTTCTTTAAACTAGGATATTTTACTTCATTTTCTTTGATCAATTGCTTCGCTACCGACTGAGAATTAGTGAATATTATCAACTCCCTTGCCACTAACTATCGAGCTAGATGTAGCATAGAAATTAGTGCTTCGTACTCTAGAGTGTTGTTGGACACTTGAAAGCCAAAGGAGAGTTCGTATTGTCAATCATTCTCACCAGGGTCTATAAGGAGAACACCTAATCCTGATCCCTTCTTTGCTGTTGAGCCATTTACACATATTGTCTAGTATTTTGGCCTCGTAGTTAGGATATTTCATCCCTGTGGCAAGCTAACAACTACATCTAGTATAATCAAAAGAACAAACTTTTAGAACCAAATGTATATTTGTAATGAAATATCTAGAGAAAAGTGAATATTTGTCAAATAAAATTTCAATAATCAATGTGACATGTTATTATATCATTAATGCGAGTAATAGTATCTCAATTTAACGAGTTACCTGTAGGGTACCATAAAGTCAGCCAAGATTTGATTCTATTCTGAATTCTACTAGCTTGATTCCCCACTTGGTCATCTTTCCCGAAGTATCAACTCAAGACAATATGCCCCTGATGGGTTCGTTTGTTATAACTGTCACAGGGTGAGCTTGAAAATACGGTCGTAATTTTTGAGCCACCACTACAAGAGAAAAAATGAGCTTCTTTGTCTTTGAATGTCTCTACTCTCCATTCTAAAGTACCTTACTAACATAGTACACGGGGAACTGAAAAACCCCTTCTGTTCTAATCAAGATCGCTACAACTATTTCTTTAGACATTGCTAACTAAAGAGAAAGAGTTTCTCCTACTCGTGGTGACATCAGAAATGGTAGAGACGTTAGATACGATTTAAGTTGTTCAAAAGCAACCTAACATTCCTCTATCCAACTAAATGAAGTCCTCAATAAGGTAAACATTTATCTACTATTTTGGACAAGAAAATATTCAGTGCGGCCACCCTTCCTGTTAGACACAAATTGTCTTTGATAGTTTTCGGTGGAGGCATGTCTAGAATAACCCTTATCTTCTTAGGTTTCACCTCAATACCTTTTTCTGAAACCATGAAGACCAAAAATTTGCTTACTCTTACTCCAAAAGCACAATTCTTTGGATTTAGTATCATATTATAAGTTCACAAAATAGCAAAAACTTCAGACAAATCCTATATGTGCCCCATTAAATTAGTACTCTTCACTAACATAACATCTACATAAACCTAGATACTACGACCAATCTACTCCTTAAAAATATTATTAACCAATCATTGATATGTTACTCCTGCATTTTTTAACCCAAAAGAATAACCCGATTGTATAACAAACCCTCCTCTGTAAAAAAAGTTGGCTTATCCTGGTCCTCTAGAGCCATAGAATTTGGTTGTACCACGAGAATGCATCCATGAAGCGCATGAATTTATGGCCCATCAAAGCATCCATTAATCTGTCAATTGAGGGTAAAGGAAAACCATCCTTTGGGCACGTCTTGTTGAGATTGGTAAAATCAATGCACATTCTCCATTTTTCGTTAGCCGTCTTTACCATAACAACGTTCAATACCCAGTCAGGGTACACCACTTCCTTAATAAATCATGTTGAAAGTAATTTCTCTACTTCATGTATTATGACCTTCACATCTTGTGAAGCGAACCTTCTTCTGTTTTTCATAATCGACTCGATAGTCTACCATAAATAGCTTTATGAAGGCCCAGTAAAAGCTCAACACTCCAGTCAAATACCATATAATCACTCTTATGGGATACTTTTTCGAGGCTATGGACACTGACACCAATTTGGACGAGAACACTCAAATTGAGATGGTGTTCAAAAATTTATCCAAAGATTTTGCTGGTTTTTGAGTTGCGTATAACCTTGCCAACAAAAACCTGATGCTTACATAACTAATGAAGGAGATACAATCTTATGAGTTGGTGTTGAATGGAGGTCAGCCGGTATGAAGAGCAAAAGAGAATATAGTTGTCGCTTCTTTCTCAAAAGGTACGGGAAACGCGCTAAGAAAGGCATTACTAAGGTCCCTGGGCCACCACAAGTGGAAAAGAAGAGAACAACAAAACCAAAAGACTTATCTAACTGTAAATGCTTCTTTTGCAGCAAAAAATGGTACTTCAAGGCAAACTGTAAAGAGTTGAAGGAATACCTAGCTACCAAAGGCAAAGGTATGAAACTATTGATGATAGAAGCTTGTTTAGTAAAAGATTCAATAGACCAATAGGTCATTGATTCGGGAGCCACTAATCATGTTTGTGTTTCTCTATAAGGGTTCGAGGAGACGAAATATCTTAGAGATAAGAGCTTATCATTACGGACCAAGAATGGGACAAGTGTGGTAGTTGAAGTAGTGGGAGATGTACATCTTTATTTTGATAATTTAGGAAGATTATTTTAAAAGATGTTTTCTATGTTAGGTTTTAAAAGAAACTTAATTTCCGTTGCATGTTTATATAAAGACGAATTGACCGTGACTTTTAATAATGGAAATGCAATAATTAGAAATTGAAAACTTATTTGTAATGGATGGATGTCAAATAATCTCTATTTTATCAAACCAAAGATGTACACACTGCTTGAGAGTGAAATATCGAATAAAAGACTTAAACCTTCTCACTCTAATGAGGCATACCTTTGGTATTTGAGACTTGGTCATATTAATCGAGAAAAATCACTAGACTTGTAAAAGATAGCATCTTAAGTTCGCTTAAAGAAGTTGATCTTTCACAATGTGAATCTTGCTTGAAAAGTAAGATAACTAGGTGATCTTTTAATGCAAAAGGAATGATGACCAAAAACCCCCTAAAACTTATGCACACTGACGTATATGGCCCCATGAGCATCAGTGCAAGAGGTGGTTATGAGTATTATGTAACATTTATTGATGACTATTCCAAATATGGGTATGTATAGCTGATGCACCACAAGAGTGAAACCTTCGATAAAATCAAAAAGTTTTGTGCAGAAGTTGAAAAACAACTAGGTTTACCCATAAATGCACTTTGGTTTGATCAAGGTAGGGAATATTTATCTGATGTGTTTTCAGGATACCTCATAGAGAAAAGGATTCTATCCCATTTAACCGTGTCAAGCACTCCACAACAGAATGCCGTGACAAAGAGAAGGAATCAAATGTTGTTAGACATGGTATGTTCAATGTTAAGTTATTTAAAGTTGTCATTCTCTTTTTAGAGATATGCGGTACAGACAACTTGATATATTCAGAATGATGTGCCAACTAAGCTAGTATCAAAAATTTCATATGAATTGTGGTATGACAGGAAGCCAAGCTTAAAACATTTAAGGATTTGGGGATGATCAACCCATGTATTGGATAAAAATGTGAGGAAGTTGGACTCACAGATAAAATTGCACATGTTTGTAGGATATACAAAGGGATCAAAGGGTGGTTTATTTTATAACCTGAAAGAGCAAACTATTATAATATCCACTCACGCTACTTTCCTTGTAAAAAGTTACATGAATAACTTCAAACCTTGGAGTAAAGAGGTACTCGAGAAGTTTTTTGGAAATATATAAGACCCTACGAAAATGGTTCTAGAACCAACTCCTAATAGTAGACCTGTAAACAGTCAACAACATAAGGCGCTTCATCGCAGTGGGAGGGTCTCTCATAGGCCTGGGTTCTTCCAATTTGATAGAAGTGTTCTTAACACTTCGTTTGCCGAACAGAAAGATGATGAACCACTCACATATGACGAAACGATGCAGAATGTTGATTCCAAGCTTTGGGAAATAACTATAAAAGCTAAGACGGACTCTATGTATTCCAACTCAGTGTAGGAAATTGTAGACTTACCGAAAGGAATAAAACCCATAGAGTGTAAGTGGATCTACAAGTGGAAAAGAAATGCGAATGGAAAAGTGGAAACTTATAAAGCCAGACTTGTAGAAAAAGGTTATACTTAAAAAGAAGGTATTCATTACAAAGAGACATTCTCTCTGATTGCCATGCTCAAGTCAATTTGCATATTACTATCCATTGTGGCAACTCTTGATTACAAGATTTGGAAAATGGATGTTAAGACAGCATTTTTGAACGGCTACCTTGAAGAGAGCATCTACATGATAAAACCCACTAAATATATAGCTAAAGGAAACGAGCATAATGTTTGCAAACTGCTTAGGTTGATATATGGACTTAACTAAGCATCCCACTCATGGAATCAAAGATTTGATTAGACGATCACAACTTTTGGATTTGAGCAAAACATAAATGAACCTTGTGTTTACAAACATTTAGGAGATGGATCGTTCTCATTCTATATATTGATGTCATTCTACTAATTGGAAATGATGTAGGGACATTGTCATTGGTTAAATTATGGTTAACCCAACAATTTAGCATGAAAGACTTGAGAGAAGCTAATTTTGTTCTAGGTATTTGAATCTTAAGGGATCGAAATAACAAAGTGATAGCACTATCTCAAGCTTCATACATAGACAATATATTGGAGCATTATGCAATAATCGATTCAAAGAAGGGAAATCAACCCTCCATATCGAGATTTCATATCTCTTTAGAGGATTGTCCAAAGATAACAAAAGAAAGAGAAAACATGAGAAAGGTTCCTTATGCTTTGACAGTAGGAAGTCTCATGTATGTTACTCTACGTGTATGCCTAAATATCTATTTTTCAATGAGGTTGGTAAGTTGATATTAGGCGAATCCAAGACCAAGGCACTAACAAGTAATTAAGCATATACTCAAGTATTTACGGGGAATGAGGGATTACATGCTTGTGTATTCCGGAGGAGATCTCACTCCTATCGGATATATTGATTTTGACTTCCAAACATGCTAGGATTCAAGAAAATTGACATCTGACTGTTGTTTAGTCCTAAACGGCGGATCCATAGTGTAAACAAGTGTCAAGAAGGGATGTACTATTAACTTCACTATGGAAGGCCGAATATGAGGCATGGAAAATCTATGCACTAGAATAGTGTGGATATAGCTAAACTCGAATTAACCACATAAAGACAAAACATATAAGGGAGATAGTAGTGTTTGACGGAATGGTAGACATAGTCAAAGATCACATCTGAGAATAAACCCCGGGGATTTTTTTAGCCAAGAATATTATAGCTAGAGAGCTCTTTAGGAAAAATATAGAATGACACAAGAATGTGAAACATGGCTCATCTATTTCATTACGGCAAGTGGGAAACTGTTGGATCTGGTTTCCTAAGTGTAGTATTTTCGTTAATATACATTAGTAATTTTTTTGAATAGATTGGTTAATTAAAGAATTTCATTTATCACATTAATATACTTTGTATAATTGTCCTCACAGGGTCTTGGCATGCGAAGCAAAATAGAAGTAAGTGTTGCTTATTGGTTGACTATTGTTTAAACTGATACTAAGCGGTATTACGTGGTAGGATCGTAGTACAGAAAGAGAATTTGTATTAGTAGATGAACCTAAAAAAGTCCTTAGTCTAATCGAAAATGAGAAAATCAATTGAAAGACTAATATGTTGTCTATCAAATCCAATCAGGAATATACTTTTCTTAAGCATCGGAGCGGATCACTCCTAGAAGACAGAGACATAGATGTGACTGACTGGACTAATAGTACATCGGACAAGACCCAAGCACAATAGATATTGAATTCGTTTATAGATTTATTCACTTGTGAAGTTCATAGTGTGACATACCTAAATCTGGAGTGGATGGAAAACCATGTATGTGTGCCTCACACACTTTGACGTGAGTAAAAGTCTGAGTTCAAATAGATAAGGAATCAAAAGCTAGAGCATTAGGTGTACGACTTCTATAGTATGTAGTTTCATTCACAACAGTGGAATTCATAGCCCAAAACACGGGTAAATGATATCCTCTCATTGGTATTACATGGTTGATGAAAAGTAAATGTGGCTATGTGTCGTCCATCTTTGTGATGGATGACTTGGTCACTATTTGATAGTGATTGAATTTTCATGAAAGAATATGTAATGGTTACCATGAGATAACATAGGATCATATTGGGAGAATGAATATTATCCCAAAGAGGTTAAGGATATCCTATGAGGGTAACAAACTTATGACAAGGTCATTGGATGAGCACTCAGTAGTTGCTTTTGTAATTGTATGTCGTTTGGGAGTGCTTAGTCACGATACTATAGTGGAATGACTTCATAACTAAATGAGTTTATAATTCATACGTGAAAAATCAGAACTTAATTATAAATCATTTGAGCCTCAACTTCATATGTCCAATCGGTCCCTCTGCTAGCTTGTTGAAACCATAAATGAATTGCATGTTTGAATCAAAATGAACGGAATGTGTAACACCCCAAACCCGGCCTAAACATTAGGGCCGAATCTAGTGATGTTACATTGTAACACCCCTTACCTGTATTCTACGCTGGAATTGGGTACGAGACATTACCAAAATGAATATACTTATAAACATATTAAACTGAGTTATAAAATTTCATCCAAATTAAAAACTTTCAAATTATTATCTTCGAGTCGCTAATTAGGGTTTACGAGGCCCAATACATACCTATTCATATGCTCAATATATTCGTTAAATCAATCCAATATTGAAGAATCCACTTTAAGTCAGAATCAATATTAATCATAATCATAAATCTCTTCATGTTACTTTCATATATCACTAACTGAACTTTGAATGTCAATTTATGAATATGTAATTCATTAACACATTCTGGTATACACAATGTTTAACTGATGAAATCATATAATTGAGCTAAATTTCATATTCACTCCAAATTTTCTTCTATATCCATAAATGGTTTTACTTACCATTTACCTAACCAATTTCTCGAACCAAGCTATCACACAACAATAATACATCACTTGTGCTTTATGAATTCAATGTTCGAATCTTATCACCATCAAATCCATGTCATTCGAATACTTAAAGTTTATTCATTACGTTTCATATACCAAGCATATGTCAAAATTACGAATACGTAATCAATTCATTTTTCATTTATTTGACTAGAAAATTAATCTCAAAATTCATAACATTCCATTACTTAAGATATGCCATAAAACACTCCTTTAACATAAACTAGCACCATGGCCGAATTTTCAGTATGTTATTTATTCCCCTTTTTCCGAATCACATAGCAAAATATTACAAATATGTATATATTTGAGTACTATAATTATGCATCAACTTACCAACATGAGTTAATTCATGAGCCACTCATGACATTATTTCATGCCAAATATACCACACACATATGCTATGAAACTTTATTTTCTCTCATGAGCTTACCATGACCAGTAATGCACCAATATAAGCATCACTCCTATTTCAATATTTATCGATTATAATCAGACATTTAACCAATAATACACAATTAATTCATATACTTTATTATCCTCCTCCTCTCCACCCCACATCCTTTATGTATATAACATTCTTAAATAGCATTATACATAATTTTACTATTCACTTATATTTAAATTCAAAGTTGTCTAGTCGAGTTATAGTCACTAAATTATTTTTATCTAGAGCTACAGAGCCCCAAATTAAGTTCTATTAATTTTTCCAAAAACTAGACTCAATATCTTCTTACCATAAAATTTTCAGAATTTTTTGCTTAGCCAATTAGTACAGTTTATTCTTTAAAGTCACCCCTGTTTCACTGCTCAACATCTCTGACCTCTCTTCACTAAAAATGAATTATCTCATTGTAAAGAATTCAAATGATATTCTAGCTTATTTACTTTGAAAACAGACTCATTAAGGATTCTAAAAATATCAACTATAACTCATAATTATTTTTTTTACAATTTTTAATTATTTTCCAAAGTCAAAACAGGGGATTCTGAAATCAATCCGACCCTGCCTCACTAAAATTAAAATATCTCAAGATATATAAATCTTTTGTTTTCTCTATTTCTTTTATGTAAAAATAGACTCATTAAGATTTCATTTCATATCTTATTAACTCTCTAATTAAATTTCCACCATTTTGGTGATTTTTCAAAGTCACACTATTGTTACTATCCAAAACTATTTTATTCCTAATTTTACTTTTTCATAATTTCACTTTTTAACTTTCAATCATTATTCAATTCAATTTCACACATATATTCATCATTCAATCACACTTAGTTGTTACATGATCTCATGTATTTTCACTTAGTCAATCCCGATGAACACTTCGAAATAATAACATATACACGGTGGATTCAGCACACAACAACCACCCTTTGTAATCAATGATATCCGGCGGGATCATCACATAGCAACCACCTTATAATTAATGATACCAGTTCACATAGTAGCCTGCACATAGTACTACACATGTGATCGAAGCTATCCGGTACGCATAGTAGCCTGCACATAGTACTACATATGCGACCTATCATTCTGGTACACGTAGTAGCCTGCACATAGTACTACACACGTGACCATCACTTTCACATAGTGGCCTACACACAGTCCATGCCACACATGTGATCATTTCTGTCACTTCATTCGTATCCCTTTTTATTCCGAATGTTCAATTGGGAAATTTCTCACTTTACTTTTTCTCATTTTTTTCCTTTTTCACTAATCAAAGTCAATTCCTTGTCTTTCTTGACTTATAATAACATATTTAACTTATTTAACACTCACATTATTCAATCCAGTCCAAAAATCATATTTTGGCAAAATTACATTTTTGCCCCTAAAGTTTCACAAAATTTTGATTTTGCCCCTAGGCTTGAAAATTAAACTTTATTCCTTTTTCTTATGTTTTATGACATGCTGAACATTTTTCCCTTCTATGGCAACATCAAATTCTCACTCTAACACTTACTTATGAACATTAGATATTTTTACCGATTATGTCAATTTACTCGTTTTCACTTAAAATCGGCTAGCAAAAGTTATTTAACATAATTTCAAGCTTCATATTCTACCATAAAACATAAAAATAAACATATTTCAACTATGGGTATTTTTCCAAATATGAACCCTAGATTAAATTATTGCTAGAATAAGCTAAATCAAGTTACCGGGACTTGGAATCACTTACTATGGAGATTGGAAGCTTGAAAACCCTAAATATAGCTTCCCCCTTGCTGATTTCGTTCACCATGGAGAAGATGGACAAATTTTTGGCTATTTTGGCCTTTTTAATTCTTTTAATTACCAAATGACCAAAATGCCCCCATCTTAAAATTTTCGTATTTCACTTATTTCTTGTCCATTTTTGTCCAACAAGTTAAGAAATGGTCTAATTACCATTTAAGGACCTCCAATTTAAAATTTCATAACAATTGGACACTTCTAACATGTAGAACTCAACTTTTTCACTTTTTACAATTTAGTCCTTTTAACTAAATTTACTGCCCAAACGTCAAAATTTTCAAACAAAATTTTCACGAAATCATTTTGTGAAACCGTAGACCATAAAAATATAATGAAAATAAATTTTTTTCTTGTCGAATTTATGGTCCCGAAACCACTATTCCGACTAGCCCAAAATTTGGGCTGTTACAGAATGAGTAGAAAAAGAGAAATGAGAAACACTTAGGCATGATTATGATTTTCGGAGAAATGGAATCATTTGGAAATGAATGTAGGTTTCTGAAAATGGAAAGGGAAATGGAAATTTGCAATCCAATATAGGACTACTTAGAAAATGATAGAACAGTGAGTTTATGTTTTTGGATTGTTTTAAAGCCTCGAAAATGAAAATAAACCATTTGGTCATAGTGAACATATTGAGTTGTGACATGTAACAAATTTTCTCGAAATTTTATCGGGGGTAAAATCGTCAAAATTTTATTAGAGTAAAATTGGGATGAGAAAATTATTTAATATGTAAATATTAAAGTTTATTTTGGGTAATAGAAAAAACTTAATCGGGTTGGATCACATTACAGAGTACTAGTCAAAAAAGCCTAAGAAGTACTCGTAATTGGACTTAATGTGAGAGAAACCCAAAACCCCTCATATAACATAAATGAGGCGACAACCCTAGTAGAAATACAAGGGTGAGTCATCCACCCTTCTCCTACTCCAAGTAGGATGTCGTTTTTCAATTTAAAATAAACATCTACATCTCTACAAGGGTTTTACCTTCTCTTCCTATAAATAAACAGCACGAGTAGAGCTATTAACACAAAATTTGAGAGATTGTTATCTTGCCAAAGAAAAGAGAGAATTTATTCTTTACTTATAAATATTTTTTTCCAGAATAACAATTTTACCAGTTTCTATTAAAGAAGAGAGAATTTTCGTTTTTACCCCAGAAGGAAAACTTTTTCTAATTCTGAGTTTTGGTTAAATTGGTTTTAGCCCACATTCGAAGCAGTTTGTGGTACAAGATTAGTGGAGAAGGTCATTTGGTTGAAAGCCAAAAAACATCAAGGATCCACTTATTCGAAAACACAGGTACATTTCGGTTAAGGTTTATTGCTATAAATATTACAAGCCAGGTCGATTTTCAAAAGTTTAATTTTCCACTATGCAAGAAAACCATTTTCAAACCAGGTTTTATTTTTCCAACACTTATAATGTTTAAAGGCTTAGGATGGTTTGGATTTCAAACAAAAAGGTAGCTCAAAATGGTTTCAAGCACTAGAAACAATAAAGAATATGACATTGTTCTCTATTCATCCCCAAAGTAGTCATTAAGCTCACCTTCTTATTTCTCGTTCTCTCACATTCCTTATCTCTCCAAACAAAATGGAAAATAATGTTCAATACTGGTGCATATAAAAAGCTAGCGAGTACCTATACATTATGAAATGAAATATTTCTTTTAAGCTCAAAAATATTTTCGTTTGAGTGTTTTTTAAGAATTTTTACTCTTTCACTTACAATGTTTTTATCACTAACCATGGTTTTGTTCCACTCACTTTGCTTTTAACTCTCACATTGCTTTTACTCACTCATTTTTTCTCATTTTAGTACATTTAGGAAGAGTCTATATACCCCATATTAAACAATCTCTCACTTTTTTCTCAAGAACAATTTGAAACCACCACAATGTCTCTGCCTAACCCTCAACATCAATGGCCCGACATCCTTTTGATAGTGCATTTTAAGATCACGAACATAAAAGGGTTGAGTTTTTAGCTCAATTTAAGCTCAAGGTTTCAAAAATATAGATACATCAAGAAATGATAATTTGAGGCTCATATCATGGGAATTAGGGATAACATAGCATTAAGGTGAGTCATTTAGGCTATTGGCTAATCAAACAATGCCTTCGGTCATCTCTAAACATTTTAGAAAACACAATCTCAATCATGCCTACTTTTATCCAAATGAATAAAAATAAACTCAACCACTACTTATCTACAAGAATTTATACAATATATCTATCATTTGGCATAAATCATACATATTTACATAAAGAATAATTACCCTCGGTTTATTGTACAATTTAACTTATTGAACTAACTAATCTACTTTTAAAAGAACCAAATTATCTAACATCAATCAAAATTTATATGCTCAAAAGTCAACCATACATCATTCAATATCAACAACCAATAACCAATTGCCAAAATAATTCAAGCACCATGCAAGAAAAAAAAAGAAAATTTTAAAAATTTTATAGATTTTTGAGCAGATTTTGAAGCAAACATAAAATAAAAAATAAAACACATAAATTAAAATTTCTATATACGCATACATAAAATAAAAAAACAAAACACATAAATTAAAATTTCTATGTACACCCCCTACACTTAAGTTACATATTGTCCTCAATGTGTCCCAACTAAAGATAAAGTTTCAGAAGACTTACCTTATCCAATGTAAGAACAGAAAAATGGTGGAGTAGTCCTCAAACTTCGTTGAAGCTCTCACTGTTGTGTAGCTCTTGATGCATAGACCTACAAAGAAAAACAAAACAAACACACAAAAAACAAAACAATCAAAATATAAAATAAAAATAAGTTAGAAAGAACACAAATAAAAATTATCGAGGTCCTCAATAATCGGAGCGATCCGTATTGCCACCATAAGAGAACTTCCATGAGGTCGTCGACACTTTGAATCGACATTTGTTCTTTATTGTTGAGACAACGACCTCCCTCTTTGATCAAAGACATTGCTTTCATTTTATATTTGATCGTTGAGACAACGACATCACGAGCCACTTCTCTCCAAATCCTAACCAACTCCAAGATTTGTGCTAGGGTACTATAGCCTCGGACTTTACTTCCTGTTTTAAACTGAAAGTATATATACTCGTTAGGTTCATATATTGACTCATTTTCAACAATAGTCGAAAAATGTGTCGGCTCCTTCACACCTTCAGTTAGTTCCCAATTTAGCTCTTTATCCTACTCCTATTCCTAATCTTACTCCTATGTTTAATTCATCATGCTCAATAATAGTGGAGTGGTCACCAGCCTCGAACTCAAGAACATCATGCTCGATCTATAGGAGTGTTTGTTGTGGTTTGGTGTTGGATGGCTTCCAATATTGGCTCCACCATATTGGATATGGAGGATACATCATCTTGGATCAAAGACATGCTCTCATCTCATATTCCAATCCGTGTAGCAAGGGATGGGTCTTCTATGTGCCCATCACTCTCCAGATTACTTTCTGGATAGTAATATGAAGAATATGAATCTTCTGCTGGATAATTATTCGACCACCCTTGGTTGTAGCTACCCATTTCAGTTGCATATCCATACGAACCATAAGGATGCTCCTATGAATACTCTTGCCATTCGTAATCGCCATCATAACTCCAATGGTTAGTCGAATCACCATTTGTTGAACCCGAATATCTTCATAATTGTATTGGTCTTTTGACCACCTATATCCATTGTTATTAAACATGATTAAGCTAAATCTTCAACAAGTAAAATAAAAATAAAAATACAAAAATAAAACACTATACAATGAAAATAAAAAAGAACTATCTAATTTACTCGACTTTCAACTAATATTGCCTCAAAAGTTACTAACTTGACTACACATTTACACCGTTGCAATCCCCGGCAACACCACCAATAACTTGATTGTGTGCGCATAAGACAAACAATTTTATAAAGCAAATTTAAGTTGTAGTTTTACTGCAAGCGTATAGGTCAATTGTAATATTTATTATGGAACACAAAGTATTCCATGGGGTCAAACCCCAAGGATTTCCAAGTGGGTAAATGTGTTTATCAAGTTAATTACAAGTGAAGTAATTGCTAATCTAGTTGAGTCAGAAATTATTAGTGCAAGTCCAAAAAAATTGTTTATAAACTAAAATTAAACTATTAACTAAACTAACTAAGCTAAACTTTCTTACTAATGTTTTAGATAATATCAATGGTTAACGATGGTCGAATGATTAGTTGAGTGCTAATTAAACTAATGAACCTACATCGATTATATTGGTTGCCACCCTTAGTTAGGAATCTCCTCTTGGTCTCATCCTAGACTAAAAGATACCACCTTAGATTACCTCTCAGTATCACTTAGGCACATAGATTACCTCTTGGTCTCACTATTTGGCACGATTATATCAAACTATCTAAGGATGAACTCTCCTCCCGATCTTCTTTATCTAGGTTTCCACTAAAAGTTTCAATTTTGACGTATTAAGTATTTCGGTATAATCGAATAATCAATCAATCAAGAATAGACATGAACTTAAGCTAACAAACAACCAATTAACCAACTATCCAATAATTTAGCACATAATAAAACTTAACATCCAAACAGACATTTGATCGAACAATTAATAAGCACAATAAAAAGATAAGGATAAGAAATGCTCAATAAATGTAGAACCAATGGCATCCAAAAGCTTCATCCATCTTCATTTACACATTATTTTACAAGAAAGAAGAAAGAAAACTATAAGAATAAATTCTACTCTAAAAATAAAAGAAAACCTAAACTAAAATGAAAAGAAAAAAAAAGGAAAGGAAAAGAAGAAAGAAAAACCTAACCTAAAAACTATAAACCTCAAATAAACTATTCAACCACAAAAAAAATCTAAAATGAAATGCTTATAACGTTGTAATTATAGCCTACTAACGTTTAACCTAACATTGACCATTTTTCCCTTAAGTAAAAAGAACATATAAGCTTGTTTGGACATAAAATTGCCCTTAAAGTTTTTCACTCGACAGGCTGTGATATCGCGATATACCCAGTGTAACAACTCGTTTTCAGTGGTGTCAAAAATAGTGGTTTTGGGACCAAAATTCTAACTAGTGTGTCAATTTTATTATTTCATTATTATTTATAGGGTTACTACAAGGTCGTATTAAAATTTGGTTAAGAAATTTTAACGTTTAGATAGTTAATTAAGTGAAAAGGACCAAAATGTAAAACCTGCAAAAGCTAGTTTATATTAGTTAAATGTGTTAAATAGCTATAGAAATAGAATTGGATGGACTTAAATGGTAAATATACCATTTTTTGTTAGTGGACGATTTTGGGTTGATAAAAATGAAATTTTTAATTTTAAAAGGTTAAAGTTGTAATTTCATAATTAAATAAAAATTAAAATAAACAAGAGGCCAAATAGCTATCATCTTCTTCTCTTTTCTTAGCCAAAAATTGATTCCACCATTTTTAACCTAAGGATCATTCGACCAAGCTTAATTCTTAATGCATGGTATGTAGTTTTTGCCTTTTTTAGTGATTTTTATGTTTTTGAGTTTGTTTTAGCTAAAATCTAGCTAACTCGGGGACTAATTCATAAAATTGTTAAATATTTTAGGTTATACCATTGATGTGTTTGAGGTGTTTTATGGTAGATTATTATGCATGGTTGATAAATAGGACTATTTTGTAAAGTGACTTTTACTAATTTTGATGTTAAAGGATTAAATTGTTAAAAGAGTAAAAATTCTTGAAATTATTGTGAAATTATGAGAAATGTGAGTTGAATCGGGACTAAATAGAAATCAGGTGGCTTTTATTTTTCTTAAATGTGGTTAATTCATAAGTTTCGGGTTTAGGGACTAAATGGCATAAAGTGTGAAGTGGAACGGTAATTTTATAAATTGATAATTAAAGGGCTTTTATGCATAAATGTGATTATTTAATCTGGTTGAATCGGTTAATTGTGTTAAACTTTTTGTTTAGATCAAGAAACAAATACATTGGACAAAGACCGCGAAAAAGCTAAAGCAGCAAAATAATTGTCGGCCTTATTTCTGTAATCATTTCAGGTAAGTTCGTAATTTAGTGTCCGTTTGTTTGCAGGAAAACATTTTTCGGAAAATGTTTTCCTAATTTTCCAGTGTTTGTTTGACTGAAAACATTTTACATTTGGAAAATATTTTCCAAGACACGGGTAGAATGAATGGGTTTTAGGGGAAAATGTCTTACGGATTTCATTTCTATAAGACATTTTCCAGTTCCTCCTTCATCCAGGTAAGGCTCCTTCTCCTTCTTTCATTCTTCATTCCTTTTCCTTCTTCCCTTCTTCATCTTCTCTTCCGGCTAAAAGTCCGTCACATATCTTCTCTTCTCAGCATATTTTGTTTCATTTCCTCTCTTTCTCTCTTTCTCAGGCAAATCTACCATGAATTCTTTACTGGGTCTTGGCTTAAGGTATAGCATAAAGCTCTTTTTTTTCTTCTTGTTCTTTACTTGTCCACACTTTTAACCAATTTTATGCCTGAAATTTGTTTCCTTTCTTTGTTTCTTTGTTTCTTTGCTGCCTGTAACGAAAAATGTTGATGTTGTGCCTTCAAAATCGATCAAAAATCTAATCAAAACCTTCAAAAAGATTTTTCTATTCCTCTGAGATATTCAGTGAAGAACGAAAATAGTGTTCTGCATTCTGATTCTCTTTTAAATTATAGTTTTGTTATTAAAAATTGAAGAAGATGTCATTGAGACCAAACTCAAGGACGGAGGTTCGAAGGAACAAGTACAAGGTGGCTGTGGACGCTGAGGAACGGAGGCAGATGAGGGAGGATAACATGATGGAGATTAGGAAGAATCACCGTGAAGAGAGTTTGCAGAAGAAGCGACGTGAAGTGCTTCAAGCGCAACCAATGCCTGCTTCTCTTCACTCCTTTACTGTTGAGAAAAAGGTCGATTTTCAATTGTTCTATTTTTCTCGTTTGTTTTTAGTATTCATAAATTTCTTTAAGTTTTTGAATCTTTCTTATTCATAGATTTTTTGGTTTTTAATTAATCTTATCAGATTAGGATTATGGTAGGTTTTTAAAACTTAGAGAATTTTGCATATATTAGGTTTCGATTGTGTTGATGACGTCATATATATATGGTTTTTGGTGTATTTTTGTTGATTTGATTGGGAACTCTATTGTTGTTTAAACGTTTTGGTAAACAGTAACATGAGTTGTCGAATAAGCAATTCATTTTATTTTTTTCTCGTATTAAGCTTAAAGATTATGTAGCTAGTTATCTTATATTTTGCAACAAATATTCGGGGTTGGTTTTTGAATTCTCAAATTAGTGCTTCTTAATTTGTTTTTAATTAATTAGAGTTGTAAAAATGGGTTTCCTCTTTTAATTTATTTCAAAGCAAAATGTTTTTAGTAATTGGCAGCATGTTCCATGAATTTTTCTTTTGCCATGGTTTACCCTATTACAGTTAATTGCATTGGATTGTTCTGATCCTGTTCAACTGTTTGACTGCAGTTGGAAAATTTGCCAGCCATGGTTGCTGGTGTCTGGGCTGATGATAATAATATGCAGCTTGAGGCAACCACACAATTTAGGAAGTTGTTTTCAATTGGTTAGAATTTAATCACGTAATAATTTAACCACACAGTTTATTGCTCGCACAATAACAAAGCAACTAAATGCATATGAAAGTTATTGCTCATGAGAAAGGAAACAAAGTAAGCCACTTGAGATTCGGTTAATTTAAGGATTCTAAATTAGCATGTTGTCATCATGGTTGCAGGAAGTGCAGAGATGCCTGATGCAATGGAGACAATATTTCAAGCCGCCCTTGCCTTAGGAAGACATGGAGGAGTGAGTCTTTTCTTCTCACCTTGATATTCATTCATCTAAGTTAGTGGGCATGAAGAATGGATCAAGCGAAGATCTTATATAATATAAAATGAAGTTATTACATAGTTGATGAATGTCATAAAATATTTATTGAATAAAGGTGATAAAAGGTTAAAGTAAAAGCTTATCAGCTGAGATGCTTCCTGCATATGCGTTTTGCTGGTTGATGAGCTCATGGGTGATATGGAAAGTGCAGCTTTATTGTATTCAAAGGCTGAGCGTTTATTAGTCTTCCTTCTAGTGGAAGCACCATCTCTCATTCTGAATCTTTCATTTTCCCTTACAAACTCAGATCGGTAACTGAACTTACATTAATTTTCTTCGAAACAGGCAAGGTTACTCGAGATCACAGATGATGGCTCTTCTCAAGTGCAAGGATCAACCATAGAGAGTAACCATCTTTATTACTCTATTTTTAACTCCAGTTGTTGATGATTTCCATTTTCATTGTGTAAAAAAATATTTATTTGTACAGTTAATTCTTTTGAGTAACAGGAAATTAGGGTGTTAACATGGGTCAACTCAATTGTATCTTGTTTAAATGTTGTAATATTATCCCATTTCTGCCGTTAGTGAATGATAATTTGGTTCAAGTTTTCATTTATTCTCTGCTTGGTTTGTTTTTAGCCTTTTCCCTCATTCTCTCATAGAACAGATGGAACCGGACTGGATTCGTGGGTTGAATTGGGAATTAGCTGAAATATCAATTAGGATAAAGGGTTAAAACAACTTTTGAATGAACTTTTCGAAACTGATTGAATTGTTTTTCTTCTTCTTCAAACTTAATGATTTTTTAAATAATTTAATGAAACTGCTTTATTTGACTTTGGTTGTTTTCAATTTATGACGGTTAATATTCTAGCTTAATAATTGAGTATTATTATATATTTAATTTGATTTATTTATTTATAAACAAATCATTGGAATATATGTAAAATAATTTAAAATATAAATTTATTAATATAAGTAAAAACAAATTTTTCGGAAAATATTTTCAGGAAATCTGCCAAACAACAGAAAATATTTTACACAGATTCATCCAAACACCAAAAAAGTAAATCATTTCCAGAAAAGTAAATTATTTTCCAGAAATCATTTTCCAGAAAATATTTTACTGGCAAACAAACCGAGCCTTAGTTAAATTAATTATTCGTTATTTTTCTATTTAATTCATATATATATGGAATCATGAATCAAACGAGTAAGACCATAGCTGAAAGACGCTATAGCATCATGATTCAAACGTGTAAGATCATAGTTGAAAGACACTATGGCAACATGACGGAAAATAAATAAGACCATAGTTGAAACACACTATGGCACCAGGTCGGGAATAAATAAGACCGTGGCTGAAAGATGCCATGGCATCCTTCGACCATTTGTTGTTTAGATAATATGTTTCGGGTGAGATATATATCATATGTTGTGAATATGAGATGAATGTTTTGATTTGTATAGGTTGATGATGAATGTTAATGTCTTGGTGTGATTATATATATATAAACATGCTAACTTGTGAAATTTGTGGTGTGTTTAGGAAATTTAATGGTTATGAGCATGCTGTAAATGGTGCATGAATTGTATAAATTGATTCTTGTTCGATAAGATATGTTTAAATTTGTACGAGCTTACTAAGCATTGATTTCTTAGATTAGTTGTTTTATTTCCTTGTAGATCACATGAAAGCTCGATCGGTTGGAATCAAGTTGGAGCACATTCACACTATCCATCCTTGATGATGGTAGAAGATTTGGTCATTTTGATGTTGGTTATAAATGGCATGTATTAGGAGCGTTTTTGGTTAATTTGTTCATGTTGATAACGTTTGAACTTTGGTTTGGGAAATCCTTAGAGTTATGTAAATATGTTTGGTATCTTTGACTTACAATTGTGAGTATAAATGCTTTTGGTCATTTGGTTTATGCCTTATGAAGATAATTTGAAATGTGGTAAAATGTAAGTGATGAAATGAAGGATTTAGGTATGTTAAGTGCAAGTTTAAGGTCTTAATTTATGATTGTAGAGTGTGTAATTGTTGGATGTTTAAATTGTGGTACCAATGAGGGTGCATTGGTTAGGTACTTAGGTTGAATGTTTTGGTATGTTTTAGGCTTATTAGAATGTGTTTTCAAGGTATGTGAATGATTGAAATTGTTGTGGCTTGGCATCTAAGGAATGGGCATTTTTTTAGTTTGTTTTGGAAGTTATTTTAGGTGCGTACGGCTTGAGACACGGGTTGTCACACAGTCATGTGCCACTGACAGTGTCTTATTGATTTTCAAGTGCAAGTTTTTCCACATAGCATCAAATTGTTACATAGTCTGAAGACACGACCATGTGACCCCATTTCGAATCTCACACTGTCTGACACACGATCTACAACATAGCTGTGTGATCCTATTTAGATTTTTTGTGTGACCCAAATTTTGAATTATACATGGATTGGCCACACGACCATGTTCTTGGGCCCCATAGCCTGTTCTATGTCACATGACTTGGCCACACGGCCATGTGACCCCCTTTTTCAAGTTTTTCTACTTTTTTCTATTTTGTTTCAATTAAGTCCCTAATTGTTCTTGAATTGATTTTTAGGCTTTGTAGGCTCAATATAAGGTCACTAATTGTATATATACTATGAAATCTGATTGGATTTTGAATATTTGATATTTCAATTAGTAAATAAATGGTTATAAATGGAATGTACCCAGGCTTGGGTTTCGCGATACCCATAACAGTCTTAAGATTGGGAGCCTTGTGGGTCTCGGTATCACGATGCCCATAGTCCGGTATCGGTATACCACTATAGATGGCCTTTGTTCTCCTCATTTCAACACTATTAGCAATATCACGACTTTCATGCTTTGTTATCACGATACCCCATTCTAAGTGATGTTTTCTTCACGTTCGAGCCGCCGCCAACTCCCTATAACACTCGATCAACTTGTTAGATTCCCCATTCTCTCAAAAATGGCTTAAAACTAATAAAAATAATTTATTAACAACAAAACTAAAATTCAGAAAAAAAACATATAAATGACACTTAAATTGCTTGAGAATAAGCTCCTTAAATAGAGAGCTTAATTTGACGTATCAAATTATGGCAAATCACCTATGGCATGTCTGTTGCTGGCCATGCAAAGATATCTGATTTCTCCCTCAAACATTGTACCATGTACCTCTTTTCCTATTCTACTATTTTCGATGAAATCCTCACCAACTTTTCTGTGTCATCTTAAAATAATTACAAATATTTTGTTACCTCTGTCACCTCTACCTTGCAAACTCTTCTCTCTTGACATCCAACTATCTACACCCAACACCTAACTGGCTACCTCTATCTACTGCGAACTCTAACCTTGCAGCTCCTACTCGCGAGTCTGTTTAACCAACAACATATGACATTGTCTAGCTAATCACTAGTTAGATTTTATGAAACTCACCACCGCTTTGGTAAGGAATTTAACTTTCATGCAAAAGGTGACAATCATCATTTTGGCCATTCGCATAATAACACGCCAAAAAATGGCATTATAAGTCATAGGATGGTCTACCAAAAAAAATTGAACGTATTCTATAGTAGTGTGCCCACCATCCCCAAGAGTAACAGGTAGAGCGATACACCCTTTTACCTTGAATGGATATAAAAGGGTCGCCTTCTTCAAAGGTTGTTCTTTCAGCCCTATCTTTTGATATGTTTCCCAAGTTAAAATCTCTACAACACTTCCACTATGAACCAAAATCCTTTTAACCTCAAATCCAGCAATAGTTGCTATCACCACCATAGGGTCATTTCCTTCCTCATGACACACTAAATTCTCATCTTCCTCACTAAATTCTACCCTATATTTCTCTTTCTGACGTAACCTATTAGGTGAACTAACAGACGTCACACTTTTAAGATGAGCCTTCCTCTTGGTGTTAGACTTCGCACATTCTTCATCTGTACCAATTATGACATGTATCATGCCTCTAACCTTCTATTTACCTTTATCAACACCTCACAAACTCTGCGCCGATGGCGAAGACTTCTATGCTACAAAATCTTTTAGTTCACTATTTCTAACAGTCTTCTTTATGGCATCCTTCAAAGAGAAACAATCATCTTTCTTGTGCCCCCTATCATTATGAAAACTATATTTGTCCCTCGAATTAGATCTCAACTAGTTGGGTTGCATAGGTAGTGGATTCAAAAAAATTCCTAAGCTTCCTACCTAGTTAAAAATATAAGTACACGAAGCATTTAAAGGAGTGTACACTTCAAATTTTCTATGGGGAACATACCTTCTCGTGTGCTTGCCCTGAAACCTCTGGAATGCCCTTGGTGACTCATTTTGTGAATAACTCCTTTTTTGTTCCCACCTTGGACTCGTAGGTTATAAGAATGACATTTCTGGCCACGCACACTTTGACAACTTCTAAACTGCCTATCATCCCTCTGAAAGGTACCACGGGCTACTCTTTTAATTCCCTTGGCTTCAGTAAACTTATGTGCACTCTTATATAAGTTTGTCTATCACACCCTAAAAATTGGTGGATCCAAAAATATAAGGTAGGTATGTAGACTGTTGGGTATATTATGGTAACATAATCTGCCACCTTATTGGCTTGATGGCAATTTAGAGTATTGGCGCATACTAGTGTTAAAACATTCACTCGTTAGCAGTATCTAAGGAATTGATCACAGGATGTTTCCAAGAGAAAAAAATTTATGCCCAAGAAAGTGTGTGCCTATGAAGGGGTACGCCCTAGAGTTTTGGTTGAGCACTAAGAGTCTGTTAAGTGTATGAGGAAGTTGTAGGAGACTTAATTTTCTTTAAGATCACATCGAATGCTAGTCACCGCCAATATATGGTACGACCGATTTGCATAAGTACTGTCTAATTGTAATTTATGTCAGGTTTGGTTGGGAGTTGTTGGGAATCTGTAACAATAGAAGTAGAGATTAAAGTAAAGCGCATAGTAGTGAGATGTGTGAAAGATTGCTTATACAAAAAAAACAAGCCAACTAAATAAATCATCACAAGCAGCATGGTTGGACATTTCTCAAGAGGAGTCAACTAGATTGATTTGACCCTCTCCATGACTAGTCAATAGTAAGGTAAACCTTCGACGAATTTTCTTTTACCTACCCTTCATAGGGTAAAATTTATATTTTAAAATATAATAGTAATAGGATAAGCAAACTTAGAATGCCTTAAAAATTATTGTTGATAAGGAATTAACAAGAATAGACCACTAGGCTTAATGGTTAAGAGTTAGGCAAACTAAGGTCCAAAGTTCGAACTCCCTTAATTACACCCCTATGCTGATTTTCTCCAATTTCCCCTAATGCTTGGCCAAAACCCTTAAAAACAATTTTTTGGATGCTTATGTCAAGAATGAGCCTATTGGTTCAATAGTTAAGACTTAGCATCCCTTTTGATCCCAAGTTCGAAACCCTTTGTGCACCTTTAGTCAAAATTTTTTATTTTTTATTATTTTACCACCATAAAGCACCAAAATTTCAAACCAGCCCAGACCGAGAACTATTTTTTTAAATTTAGTCCTTAATTTTAATCAATCCTAATTCTAAAGTAATTCCTAATTCCCTTACAATTAGGAATTAAGTTTTATAAATAGCCAATTTTTTTAAAACCTAGAATTCTTATTTAGAATTTTTGTTTTCAAGAAACGCTCTCAAAATTCCCTCTTCTTCTTCTTCATTATCAAAAACTTCATTACAATTAAGGTTCCTAATAGTTTAATTTCTCCCCCTTTTCTCCTCGATTACCGAACCGCGTTGCTCAACCAAAGATTTCAAGGTTTTCAATTGCATCCCTCTCCTCCAAGTGGTTATTGAATTCTTCATCCAAAAATTAATTTTTTTTGTGTCTTCAATCAGGTGTAGAATCTAACTTAAACCATTGTGTATGATTAATTAATCAAATCATTAAAAATTAGGGTAGTAATGAATTGGATCAAGGTAAGTTATTGTAGTAAAAGTCATCATCATAGATGACAAGTGAACGATCATTGTCACCGGGAAAATTAGGAAAGTAATTAATTGAATCAAGGTAAGTTATTATAATAATACCCTTTACCAAGGATAGATGACTTATTTAATCAATTTCGAGGTGCAACAATATTTTTAAAAATGAACTTAAGATCGCGATACTATCAACTAAGGGTGAAGAAGGTAGATGTGCCTAAAACTGCATTTAGAACTCGTTATGGGCACTATGAGTTTTTATTCATGCCATTCGAATTAACAAACAAACCAGCAACATTATTAACAAACACACCAGCAACATTCATGGATCTCATGAACCACATGTTTCAACCTTTCCTTGACCAATTTGTCGTAGTCTTTGTTGATGACATTTTGGTGTACTCAAAAACTGAAGCGGAGCATGACAAACACTTAAGGATCGTTCTACAAATCTTATGGGAAAAGGAAATTTTCGCAAGACTTAGATAGTGCAAATTTTGTCTTAAAGAAGTCATGTTCTTAGGTCACATTATATCTACCGAGGGAATCGAACTAGATCCGAAGAAGATAGAAACAATCCTAAAATGAAAGGAACCAAAGAATGTCTCAAAATTGGGAGTTTTTTGGGATTAGTGGGATACTACCAAAGGTTTTTTGAGGGTTTTTCCTTAGTGTTTTCCCCCTTAACTAAGTTACTAAGTAAAAACACACCCTTTAAGTGGATCGAAGAGCAAGAAAATAGTTTTGAGAAGTTAAAATCGATTCTAACTCAAGTACCTATCTTAATACAGCCCAAATTAGGAAAAGAATATGTAGTTTTTAGTGACGCATCACATGTGGGACTTGATTGTGTTTTAATGCAAGATGGAAAAGTAATTGATTATGTTTCAAGGCAACTTAAAACTCATGAGTGCAACTACACTACACATGACTTAGAGTTAGCCGCAGTAGTCTTTGCACTTAAAATTTGGAGACATTATCTTTATGGAGAAAAGTGCATAATCTACAGATCATAAAAGCTTAAAATACCTCCTAACTCAGAAAGAACTTAATTTAAGGAAAAGGAGATGGATCAAGCTACTCATCCTAACTCAAAAAGAACTTAATTTAAGGAAAATGAGATGGATCAAGCTACTCAAAGACTACATTTGCACAATTAAATACCATCTAGGAAAAGTAAACGTTGTAGCAGACGCCCTAAGTAGAAAAGAAAAAATTAAATTAAGAGCAATATTTGCAAAATTGAGCCTTTACGATGATGGAGTCATTCTAGCAGAATTGCAAGTTAAATTAACCTTGGTAGAAGAAATGAAAACCAAACAACCTTTGGATTTTGAGTTCTTTTTGCACCTAAAAAGGGTTGAAGATGGATCGACTAAAGACTTCTCAATCAATGAGAGAGGAGTCATTTGCTTTAAAAAATGATTCTGTGTACCAAAGGATCCAAAATTGAAACATAAGATACTTCGAAAGGCCCATAATAGCCCATATTCTATGCATTCTGGAAGTAATAAAATGTACTAGGATCTGAAAGAATTATATTAGTGGCCAAGACTAAAAAAAGACATGACAGACTTTGTGGCAAAGTATTTGACATGCCAACAAGTAAAAGCAGAACATCAATTTTTGTCAGGATTGCTGCAACTAATCAAAATTTCACAATGGAAGTGGGCGAGAATAATAATAGATTTCGTGAGTGGTTACCTTTAACTCCCACTAAGAAGAAGTCAGTATAGGTAATTGTGGATCGACTCACCAAATCACCCTACTTCATTCCAGTCTGAATTGATTATTCCTTGTCAAAGTTAGCGAAGTTGTACATTGCAGAGATTGTCAAACTACATAGAGTGCAGTTTAATTCAAGAATTTGTGGAAGACACGTTAAGAAGTTGCACTAAAAAAATTATCTAAATTCTGAAAGACATGTTAAGAAGTTGTGTCATTGACTTCCGAGGCAGTTGAAAGGAATTTTTACCACTAGTTGAATTTGCTTACAATAGTAGTTTTCAAGCAAACATAAAGATGGCACCATATGAACTTTATGAGAGGAAGTGTTGCACACCTCAATGTTGGACGAAATTGAAAGAAAGAAAAATAATGGATACTAAATTGGTACAAGAAACTGAAGATAAAATTCATTTAATTCAAGAAAGATTAAAAATACCCTCATATCGATAAAAGTCATATGCCAACCTAAAGAGAAAGATATTTAATTCAATGTCGAATAACAAGTCTTCTTAAAAGTCTCGCCTTGGAGAAAAGTTCTAAGGCTTAGCAGAAAAGGAAAACTGAGTCCTTGTTTTATTGGTCCTTATTGAATACAAAAGCGAATTGGCCCAGTAGCTTTCCAACTTGAACTACCTCCTAATTTAGATCGAATCCACAATGTGTTCCATATGCCCATGTTACGATGCTATTGTTCTAGTCCTTCCCATTGAAGAGATCGAGCTCCGACTAGACTAATCTTTTGAGGAAGAATCAATTAGAATAATAGATAGAAAGGTTAAAACTCTAAGAAATAAACAAATTCCTCTAGTTAAGGACTTATGGCAAAACCATTGAACCAAATAAGCAACATGGGAACCTGAGGAGTTGATTCGCCAACAATACCCTCACTTGTTCGAATAAGGTAACTTAATTTCAAGGATGAATTTTTTTAAAATGGGGAGATTTGTCATATCCAAAAGTCATGGCTAGAAGAAATAGGGATAAAATTTAGATTTTAAAGTATAATAAGAATAGGGTAAGCGAACTTAGAATGCCTTAAAAATTATTGTTAATGAGGAATTAACACGAATAGATCACTAGGCTTAATGGTTAAGTGTAAGGCAAACTAAGGTCCTAGGTTCAAACTCCCTTGATTGCATTCTTTTGTTGATTTTTTCCAATTTCTCCTAATGCTTGGCCAAAACCCTTAAAAATAGTTTCTTGAACAGCAATTCGAATTTGACCTCTTTGTTAGGTCAAAAATTACACCGAACTGAAAAAAAATTGAACCATTTGAATTTGACCTCCTTGGATTAAATTATTAAATTAAAATTATTAAATAAATTGAAATTCAAAAATTTAAGAATTAAAGGGGTTAGTAAAAAAAAGGTATGTTAATTAATCCAAAAAAGGTATGTTAATTAATCAAAGGTCCAAATGATCACCACATCTATATTGTAAATATGCTGATTCTGAATAATCCACCAAAGTAATAGGAATTAGACCTAAGACGATTCCAAATAGAAAAACTTCAATCATTTCAATTTATTTGAAAGGAGAAAAGAAAGGTAATATCTATCCCTAAATATTAATTTCTATTGCCCATGAATATCAATACCTAATAATTGATAATAAACACGGTAAAGAGTTATAGAATATATGGAATAGGACAGAAAGCTTTGTTTTTATGAATTGTTCGTTCATTGAATTAATTTTCAAATAAGTCGTATCTTACTCAGACCAATAAATAAAGTTGAGGTTATAGTTAAAGCCGCAAGTAAAAAACCAAAATAACTAGTTATAGTAGGCATGAAGGAGCTAAATGAAATATGTTCTTTTTATACATATGTTTATAAAGCACTTACCTAAGTTTCAATTTTTAAACGAGAGGGGGATAAGCAAAAATACCAATTGAAATAATAAGTTCAATTGAAATTTTTTGCTTCATCAATCATTATAAACGGTATTCCCAAAAATAGGGCGGCAGAACAATATGATACGAGTCACAAAGGCCCAACCCAAGCTCAAGAATGTGATGGGCTCAAATTACCACAAGGCCCAATAACGAGGTCAAAGGCCCAACAAATGCGTTCCAAACTAAATGGGACTATTTAGGAATTTGTTAGTAAGGCCTTAGATACGTACACAAAAGAAAGAGAAAATCAAGATTCACTTTCTTGTTTTCAAGAAAATCAAGAAACCGAATCTTGGCCCAATCTTACTGTTTGGAGCGATTTCAAGAATCAAGAAAATCAAGATTTCAAATCTTGGAAATCTTGGTCTAAGAAACCGAATCTTGCAGCCAAAGCGCATTGGATCTCCATTACGAGCATCAACGAACCAATTTCGGTAGGAGATGGACTACAAGCCCAAGTTCTTGAAGGCAAGGCCCAATAAGAGGATTCCAAGCCCAACAAAGAAGTCAAACCATACTTAGATGAAAATCAGGCCAAATTGTTAAAGTGGCCCAATTTGTAAAAATTTTAATTGTTTAATTTAATTTTTAGACTTTAGGAGTATTATATGTAAAAATTCGGCCCAAGCAGCCCATTAAAAATGCCTTGGCCGAATTTCACTCTTAAATTTGTTAATTAGGTTTTTTTTTTAAGTTTTCCTAATGAGATTAGGAAATAGTTATAAGGCCTATTTATAGGCATGGCCGGCCACCCTTGTTACACACATTACAATTACATTAAATTTTCAGATTTGTTTTTGAGTGAAAAATCTCTTTGAGTTCTTCAAGAATTTCTCTTGAGTTTTCTTTAGAAGTAGTTTTAACAACCTTTTTGATTGTGGGAGCCATCTTCAGCGTTCTTCTTGCCATTGTTCTTCATTGGAGGGGAGATTAGAGCCGTTTGAAGGGAGTTGTGAAATCTTTCTCGATTTCAAGGCTTTTTAGGACTTTATCTTTATTTTCTTGTCGTTCAATCTCTTTTAAATTTCTGCTTGTGTCGATTTTTATTAGCTAATTTGTTTGTTGTTCTTGTTGCGTTTTAGCCTTTCCAAAACTCCAAGATCTGATTCGACACTTCCTTGGACATAAAGAAACGCTTTTGATTTCACAAAAACCCCTCTTTTCTTGCCGTCCAATCCCTAGAATTAGTTTCAATTGATTTTGTAATCTGTTTTAATTTATTTGTTTTTTTGTGTTCTTTGATAGATTCGACTGATTGGAAGTTAATCTTGGGGCTTAATTTTGTGTTCTTGGCTTCCAAGAACATCTATTCATAAGTGTTTTGATTCTTGGCTATTCTTTATTGATTTGGGGATTTTTAGTTTCTAGATCTAATTTATTCTAATTAAGTTTTGCTGTTTCGTTTCAGATCCAAACGTTTAGAGTTTTCGTAGGAGTTTCCCGTGACTTGACAACTCGATCTTGGTCCGCGCGCAACCTTCTATCATTTGGTATCAGATTTTGGGCGTTTTGGGCATTCTTGGTTGATTTTTAAACTGATCTCTATTTTTTAAACTACAAACAACAGTTTTACCCAGAAAAATATTTTGAAAAAAATTAATTTGAGTGGGTAAACGTTGTCCGATTGATCTGAAATTTTACATACATATTTTTGGAACTGTGATTGAATATAAAAAAATATTTCCTGAAAAAAATTCAGTCGAAAAATTCAAAAAAAATTGAAAAAGATGAAATCCAATAAAAATTTTAAAAAATATTCAGCGGGTTGATTTTGGTGCCCAAACTTTCCAGATCAAAAATTTAATATTTAAGGACACTCCATATTTAATTTTGTGATTTTTGGAGATCGGGAACACCTTAAACGAAGTTGTCAAGTTACTCTGCAGTTTTTCAGGTTTTTCGATTTCAGCAATTTTTATTGATTCTTTGCTGTAGGTTTTCATTTGTTTGCTTTTTATTCTCCATTTACAATATGTAGCACCTTCTTGTTTCTTATTTTAGTAGGATTTAAACGTGTGCACAATTCTTCGTCGGTGCAACATGAATCAATTGGTGTCTCGTCAGTTTTTGGCATCCTAGTGCAAATTAGGATTCTTTGGTAGTTTCGGTTCATACACTTTCTAATTGATTGATATAGACTCTACTAAAGAACTCACAAGACTAAATTCTACCTCATTGAGAATTTGATTTTTCTTTTTGAGAGATTAACGGTGAGGTTTGCTAATTTTTTCTTTATGAGTGTTGAGTGTTTGTTTTGCAGGTTTGGTCTAACAAAATGTCTAGGATGGGTCAAGGTGATAATGACCATAATGATGTCTATGACTCATTTACGAAATTCCAACAACAATTAGACGAACAGGCTGCCTTACTTCGAACATTGAGTGCTACTATCAATGAGGTGCGATTGAATCAAGAACCTCAGTATCGAGATCCAATTAAAGATGATGTGCATAACCAGCCTCGTGCTCATAGGCACACTCGTAGACGTGTCCCTAGAAATGACTATGACGTTCATGATCGCGGACAACCCTCTTTGGCAAAACCAAAGAGCGAGCAGCAACGAGAACATCTCTTTCATACTCGCTGCCATGTACAAGGTAAGCTTTGTAGAGTTATTATTGATGGTGAAAGTTGCTCGAACGTAGCCAGCACGACGATGGTGGAAAAGCTTTGCTTAACCACTACCAAGCATCCACGACCTTATCAACTACAAGGGCTTAGGAACGAAGGCCAATTTAAGGTCACTCAACAAGTGCGCATCGCCTTTTCTATCGGCAAGTATCAAGACAAAGTCGTGTGCGACGTAGTGCCTATTCAAGCCTGCCATTTGTTGCTAGGAGAACCATGGCAAAGGGATCGAAAGGTCACCCACGATGGTCGTACCAATAGGTATTCTTTCAAGCATCAAGGAAGGAAAGTCACCTTAGTGCCGCTCACTCCGGAACAAGTCCATGAGGACCAAATCAAACTGAAAAATTATGTTGTTAAAACAAGTGAGGAAAAAGAAAAACGAGAAGAGAAAAATACAAGTGAAAAAGAAGAAAATGAAAATGAAAAAGGCGAAAAGGAAAGCGAGAGAGAAACAAAAGAAAATGTGAATGAAGTGAGTGAAAAAGAGAGAGAGTTTAAACAAGGAATGAGTGAAGAAGAAGAGAGTGCTCAAACACAAGGGAGGAATATTTTTGCTAACCCCCATTCAAAATCGCCTTGTGATTTCTCTTTGTTTCAGGTTTGCAAGATTCCACCCATGGACAGGTTCCAGCTTCATTACCCTTCTACCGAGAGACGTTTTCAATTGATTGAACAAGGTAAAACTGATCCTCGTTTTCCCACCTCTAATGGTAAGCAAGGTGAAGTTTCTCTATTCTCTAAACAACTACATTCAACTGGTATTGATGACTTTGCTCATTACTTGAATTTTGAAAAGGTACTGTATGTTATTGTCGATAATTGCCATTCTTGGATTGATGACATTTTAATTTACTCAACAACATTAAATGATCAGGTTTTCCAAGTTAGAACGGTTTTAGACATTCTAAGAGGTGACAAATTGTTTGCCAACCTTGATAAATACACATTTTGTTGTGATAAGCTAATATTTTTAGGTTTCATAATTAGTGCTCAAGGTATTCATGTCGATGAGGACAAAGTTAAGGCAATCAAGGAGTGGCCAACTCCTAAATCGATAACTGAGGTGAGATCTTTCCATGGTTTAGCTAGTTTTTATAGACAATTTGTGAAAGATTTCCCTACTATTGCTGAGTTGGTGAAATCCTTACACGAGAAGGCTAGGCAGCGAATAGCCAAAACAAATGACATCAACACCAACAAAGTAAACAAGAGGCGCAAACGGGTTGTCTTTGAACCCGGAGATTGGGTTTGGGTCCATATGAGGAAAGAACGATTTCCTACAAAAAGAAAGACCAAGTTGGACCCAAGGGGAGATGGGCCTTTCCAAGTACTCGAATAGATCAACGATAATGCCTATAAAATTGATCTACCTGGTGAGTACAATGTAAGTTCTACTTTTAATGTGGTTGACTTGTCCCCATTTGATTTTTCAGATTCGAGGACGAATCTTTTTGAGGAAGGGTGGAATGATACGAGTCACAAAGGCCCAACCCAAGCTCAAGAACATGATGAGCTCAAATTACCACAAGGCCCAATAACGAGGTCAAAGGCCCAACAAATGCGTTCCAAACTAAATGGGACCATTTAGGAATTTGTTAGTAAGGCCTTAGATGCGTACACGAAAGAAAGAGAAAATCAAGATTCACTTTCTTGTTTTCAAGAAAATCAAGAAACCGAATCTTGGCCCAATCTTGTTGTTTGGAGCAATTTCAAGAATCAAGAAAATCAAGATTTCAAATCTTGGAAATCTTGGTCCAAGAAATTGAATCTTGCAGCCAAAGTGCATTGGATCTCCATTACGAGCATCAACGAACCAATTTCGGTAGAAGATGGACTACAAGCCCAAGTTCTTGAAGGCAAGGCCCAATAAGAGGATTCCAAGCCCAACCAAGAAGTCAAACCATACTTAGATGAAAATTAGGCCAAATTGTTAAAGTGGCCCAATTTGTAAAAATTTTAATTGTTTAATTTAATTTTTAGACTTTAGGAGTATTATATGTAAAAATTCGGCCCAAGCAGCCCATTAAAAATGCCTTGGCCGAATTTCACTCTTAAATTTGTTAATTAGGTTTTTTTTAAGTTTTCCTAATGAGATTAGGAAATAGTTATAAGGCCTATTTATAGGCATGGCCGGCCACCCTTGTTACACACATTACAATTACATTAAATTTTCAGATTTGTTTTTGAGTGAAAATTCTCTTTAAGTTCTTCAAGAATTTTCTCTTGAGTTTTCTTTAGAAGTAGTTTTAACAACCTTTTTGATTGTGGGAGCCATCTTCAGCGTTCTTCTTGCAATTATTCTTCATTGGAGGGGAGATTAGAGCCGTTTGAAGGAAGTTGTGAAATATTTCTTGATTTCAAGGCTTCTTAGGACTTTATCTTTATTTTCTTGCTGTTCAATATCTTTTAAATTTCTGCTTGTGTCGATTTTTATTAGCTAATTTGTTTGTTGTTCTTGTTGCATTTCAGCCTTTCCAAAACTCCAAGATCTGATTCGGCACTTCCTTGGACAAAAAGAAACGTTTTTGATTTCACAAAAACCCCTCTTTTCTTGCCGTCCAATCCCTAGAATTAGTTTCAATTGATTTCGTAATCTGTTTTAATTTATTTGTTGTTTTGTGTTCTTTGATAGATTCGGCTGATTGGAAGTTAATCTTGGGGCTTAATTTCGTGTTCTTGGCTTCCAAGAACATCTATTCATAAGTGTTTTGATTCTTGGCTGTTCTTTATTTATTTGGGGATTTTTAGTTTCCAGATCTAATTGATTCTAATTAAGTTTTGCTATTTCATTTCAGATCCAAACGTTTAGAGTTTTCGTAGGAGTTTCCCGTGACTTGACAACTCGATCTTGGTCTGCGCGCAACCTTCTATCACAATAGTAGAAAAGAAAAAGAAATTGATTCATCATATTTGTAGTTAGGTCAAGAAAAAACCTTTGGATCTAATACAAGAATACAAGAAAGGTCGTCTCACAAATATTGATTAGTAGAATTTTTTTTTATTCCTTGCTCTTTTTTTTAATCTATATCTAATACTATCGACTACTCTTACTTGTTACTAGACGACTAAGCAATTCCTTAAAAAAAAAAGAGGGCTTCCGAAAAAAAGCAAAACCTCTTATGCAATTACGAAAAAAAAAGTCAATTTTTATATTTCGCATGTAATTGACTTGCAGAAATATGATAATTTCCTTCATGAATTATTATAAACCAACTCGTTGGATTCACGGGTTACCTGATCTTCCGTTTCTAGGCCCAAGCCAATACCTCCAGGAATTTAAGGAATTTTCTATTGCATGATACCTGGTTATACATTGACAAGCAAGAAGAAGAAAGAAATTATCTAGCACTTCACGTCGATATACTATTTGAAATTGCATTGTTGTGTCAGAAGAAGGATAGCTACATTGATTCGGTATACTTTAAAAATACCTTTGGTATAATATTGATGATCTCACAAAGATTGAGTTTTAGTGAATTCCCATTTACTAATCCCATCTTTTAAGGAATCGATCCCCTACAAGAACATGTGGAGCTCGGCATGTCTTGAAGCACAGGAGAACGTTCTATTGCTGATATTATTACCAGTATTCGATACTGGGTCATTCATAGTATTACTATACCTTCCCTATTCATCGCGGGTAGGTTATTCGTCAGCACAGGTTTAACTGTCAAGAATGAGCTTGTTAGTTCAATGGTTAAGACTTAGCATCCCCTTTGAATCCCAAGTTCAAAACCCCTTTTGTACCTTCAACCAAAATATTTTATTTTCTTAATTTACCCCATAAAGTACCAAATTTTCAAACCAACCTAGACCGAAAACTATTTTTTTAATTTAGTCCTTAATTTAAATCAATCATAATTCTAAACTAATTCCTAATTCTCGTACAATTAGGGAAAAAGTTTTATAAATAGTCAATCTTTTCAAAACCTAAAATTCTTATTTAGAAACATTGTTTTCAAGAAAAGGTCTCAAAATTCTCTCTTCTTATTCTTCATTGTCGAAACCCTTATTACAATTAAGGTTCTTAAAAGTTCAATTTCACCCATTTTTCTCCTCCATTGCCGAATTACATTACCCAACCAAAGATTTCGGGGTTTTCAATTGCATCCCCCTCCTCCAAGTGGTTGTCAAATTCTTCATTCAAAAATTAAGGTTTTCTTGTGTCTTTAATCAGGTGTGGGATCTAACTTAAACAATTGTGTATGATTAATTAATTGAATCATTAAAAATTAGGGTAGTAATGAATTGAATCAAGGTAAGTTATTGTAGTAAAAGTCATCGTCGTGGATGACAAATGAACGGTCATTGTCATCGGAAAGTCCGAGATGGTCAGTTATTTATATGGGTTTTGGAGTGTCGAGCGATGCTTGAGGGAAGATAGGATGGATGGGTGGGAACTTAAAATTAAAATTACATTGCATCATGTCATAACCTGTACTTGCATTGATTTACTGAATGTTCCTTACATTATGCTTAATTTGGTATGATGCTATAAATTGAATGTTTTATTATTTGAACAATTATATATAATGGTTTAAAAATTAGACTCGCGTTGGGCTGTCATAAGCTCACTCCCCATTTTCTTACCTCAAGTAATGCAGAAAACTAGTACTCGAAATGACATAGGAGGAACCTTGGACTAGCATCTCGTTTTTTTTTTCTTTAAAGCTTTCCTTAATCGTTTTATTGGTGTATTTATCAGGTTGTAAATTATTAATTATTTATTGCTTTTATAACTATGGTTTGATATTATTTAGCTTATTAATTTTTAAGTATGTTACTTAATTAATACTCGAGATAATTGCATGCTCATTGGTTTAGAAAACTATTATTCTTAATAATATTTTGCTCGCTTTGCAAAAAAGAAAAAGAACTATTGTCATTTCTCCATAAATAGGGTATTGAAGTAGTTTTTTTTACTGTAAGGGTAGTATATAATTATTAATTTATTTTTCTTTTATTACCAAAATTTAAAATATAAAAATATTAAGAAAAATAATTATGATATTTAGGATTAAAATATCCAAATTATAAAATAATATAGAACTATTAATATATTTGAACTTTTTATCATTTTAATTAAAATTAAAATTAAAAACTATGAACTAATTGTGTTGTATTTATACAAATACTAGTTCCCATGTCACATGCGTTACAGTGATTTTACATGTTATTTTAAATTTATTAAGGCATAATAACATATTTGACCCTTCAAATTTTAAAAAAAATCATTTTAGCTCTCCAATTAATTTTTCGCTTATTTTAGCCCTTTAACTTACATAGTTTGTTAAACCACCCCAAAATGTATGGAAAATTAATGTCTATTAATTTTGTTGACGTGTCATCCACATATATGAGGTGTTAGCAATTAATTATTTTAAAAAATTTAAAATATATATTTTTAATATTTTATACTTTTTAAATACTTTTTTTATTTTTTTGAATTTTTTAAAAATTAAAAATTAATTAATTATTGATGCGACATTCACATGGATTGTCACATGGATGCCACATTAGCAACATTAACTTTTCCATCTATTTTGGGTGATTTAACAAATGGTGCAAGTTTAAGGGCAAATAGAGACTAAGTCAAATGGAGAGCTAAATAACTTTTTTTTTTGTAAAGTTGGAGGGCATTATGCCATTTATTAAAAATATGCTTTTATAATTTTTAAACAATATATATTTTCTAATTAAATTAGAATTGGTGTAATTTATAATGAAAATCTATTAATTTTGAAAATTAATTGAGAGAATAAAATAGTATTTTAAAAGTGATGAAAGTAAAAAAGTGAGAAACAATCAATAGTAAAAATATTGACCAATTGACCAGTAAAAGTCCATTTCTAAAAAAAATTATGAAAATGGGCCACTTTTTTAAAAAAATAATGGGAATGGTCCGATTTTGCTAAAATGCGCTGAGTTGGCGTCGTTTTCAAGGGAAAGTCAGAAAAACGCGTCCAGCTCAACACTTTTTTCCCCTCTAACCTATAAAACGCGTCCAGGTCAGCGTGTTTTATTAAAGCGCTTCCAGGTCAGCACTCTTTTACCCGTGTTCCAACGACTAAATTTCTAAAAAAAAGACTATTTTTTAAAAAAGTTACAAAAATAGGCCAATTTTTTGAAAATTTATAAGAATGAGCCTTTATATAGATCCAAAGTGGCAACACTATTTTTTTTAAAATTTTGGTGCCACAAATTAATATAAAAATAAAACTTACAAAACATGCATTTATATAGACCCAAAGTCTCATTTCCCTTGTCTTCTTAAACAATGTGGGATGTGAGATATGTTTATATATAGACTTATGAAAATATTTGCAGTTTGTTCCTAGATAACGGGATTCCTTCCTCTTTTAACTAACAACATAAGATTAAATGTTATACTATATATATATATATATATATATATATATATTACTTGTAGAGTTTAAAATTTTTACAAAAGTTAACATTTGTTACATTATAAATAAAATTTTAAACTCTATCAAGAAAAAAATTAAAAAATATATAAAATGATGTGGGATTTGGTCTCTTCTTGTTTGAAGATGACCAAATGGGTTTGAAATAAAGGTATTTGGGGATGTGTGGAAGATTATATAGTATCTGCTAATGCAGTCTTATTTGGTTGCATTTGTTTTTTTTTAAGCAAGTTCATTTTATATACTTTAATACCAATATTATTAGATATTCACTAAAAAATTATATAAATTTATTTACTGAACACTAAGGGTCTGTTTGATTGACGGAATTGATTTTCCAGAAAATCGTTTCCAACTTTTCCAGCGTTTGATTGGCGGAAAACATTTTCCATTTGGAAAATGAACTCCAAAACAAGGGAAAATGGGTTACATTTTAGGGAAAATGTCTTACCCTTTCAATTTCCGTAAGACATTTTCCGTGCTCTCCTCTCTATCGCCTCATTCATTCCTTCCTTCATTTCCGGTAGAAAGTCGCATACATTTATCGATTTTCCAAGAACTTGTTTTTTAATTATTCAATACTTATTTTTTTAACACAATTACAAATAATTTATTTGATATTAGTTTTTTTCAATTTATAACGATTAATATTGTAGCTTAATAATTGAGTATTATTATAAATAAATCATTGCAATATATGTAAAAATAATTTAAAATATAAAATTTATTAATATATATTAATATATGTAAAACAACTTTTCCGAAAAATATTTTCAAAAATCATAAGCAAGCGAGAAAATATTTTACATGATTCAATCAAACACCGTAAAATATTTTCCAAGAAATCATTTTACGAGAAAAGTAAAACATTTTCCGAAATCATTTTACGGAAAATATTTTACGGCAATCAAACAGAACCCTAAAATTTGATGCAAACAATCAATATAATGTGTAGGTATGAAACTATTAATGAATTGATTCATATACATTTGTTTTATTTTCAAACGAATGAAAGTTATATTGAAACTAAAATCATTTACATATAAAGAATTTTAAACATATGTAATATAAAAATTGATTATGAAGTTGACTATTCTTATGTATTTAAGGAATTTTTTATCACTTAATTATAAAGTGTTATAAAATAGTCATTTAATTATATTTTTTGAATCATCTGTTTATGAAAAGTTATAAAATTGTCATTCAACTATTCAAATTTGTCTTCTTTTTGTTACATACCTCAAAATTCAAGATAATTGAGTGACCAAAAAATTACTAATAGTTGAGTGATCATTTTGTAAGTTTTATAATTCGATAGCCAAAAATCATAGTTAAGTGACTACTAATGTAATTTAATATAGATACAAAAATATGAAAATAATTATTATATTTTATGTATATTATATACTTCTATAAAAAGACTTATTTAACATAACTATATATATTTTTAAATAGATTATCTATCTAGTCAAAATACATCTGAAATAAATTTATCAAAGAATGAGGTGAAGGAAAATAAATTAAAATTATTATTAAAAAATTAATGATTTTAGTAAAATATTTAAGAAAAGAGATATCAATTTTTTAAAATTACAAAAGTATACTATCTGAGTACCAAATACTCACCATTTATTTATTAATCAAACATTCATAACATAAAATAAAATAAATAATAAAAATTAAAATTATAACTTCTAAGTTGAAATAATAGAAAATTATTTTAAAAATAGAATTGCATGGATATTAACTTCAAACATTTAAAATTGAAAAGAAGATTATTGCCTGCACAAGTTTCTTATGTGCAATTTGTTGCTCTTTTTCTTTTATTTTTTATTATGGTCATTTTGTATATACTAACAATTCTAAAATGCAACAAGATTAAAGATCTCAAAAGGTAATTTTATAATATAAGAAAAAGTTAACAAAATAGAAAAATAGAAATTATTTTGTAAAAAATATAAAATATAGTGTAGTTTTTAATCTTATGTTGTTAGTTAAAAGAGCAATGAATCTCACATTGTCTAAGAACAAACTGCAAACCTATTCATGAGTCTATATATATACATATCTTACATCTCAAATTACTTAAGAAAACAAGGGAAATAAAAATTTGGGTCTATATAACATTTGTTTTGTAAGTTTTATTTTCATATTAATTGGTGGCACCAAAAAATTAAAAAAAAAGTGTTGTCACTTTGGGTCTATATAAAGGCCCATTCTTGTAAATTTTTCAAAAAAAAATGGCCTATTTTCGTAAATTTTTTAAGAAAATGACATTTTTTGAAAATTTAGTTGTTGGAACACGGATAAAAGAGTGCTGACCTGGAAGTGCTTTAATAAAACGCGCTGACTTGGACACGTTTTACAGGTCAGAGGGAAAAATGCACTAAGTTGGATGCGCTTTTCTGACTTTCCTCTGAAAACGACACCAGCTCAGCGCGTTTTAGTAAAATCGAACGATTCTCATTATTTTTGAAAAAAGCGGCCCATTTCCGTAATTATTTTTGGAAATGGGCTTTTTTTGGACAATTGGTAAAAAATATTAAGTAATTAGGTAAAAAAATTGTCATTCGAATATAAGTTAAAATTTTACCTACAAAGAATTATTACTTTAGTTAATTAAAATAATATTTCACAACTCAATGGTAAATATTCACAATTATGTAAATATTGTTAATATCAAATAATAGTAAAACTATGAAATATCAAATACCAAATAATAATAAGAATTAAATATCTCAAATAATAATGAGAATCATGCCTTTTGGTGATAGAAACAAAACCTATTAAATAATGGTAAAATATGATTTGTTTTTCCCATTAATTCTTTAAATGTTATTTTGTATGAAAATGCATTACATATATTTATATTGCTAAATATTGATTTTAACTGATATATAACTATAACTCTAATTAAGTTATCATTAATCTAAAATATAATAAGTGTAATTTAATATGAATCAAAGTCTAATGAAGTGGTAATAGTTATTACATTGATAATGAAAATTTATTAATAAAATAATTATAAATTTATTAATAAAATAATAAAATATAAAAATCTTAATTAATCTATTTTCTTTATCCTAATTTCTTTAGCTTGACTTTGATTAGAATTCAAGATTTGAACAAATATCTTGCAATTTCAAATTATGAATTTATTTTATTCTATAAGTGAAGTCATTGTCTTTTGTTTGTACCGCATATTATCTTTGTCAATCTATTATTTATTTAATGAAAAAATAAATTTTTACTATTTTAATATATCTAATTATATTAAATGATTTTTAAATATTTATAATTTTATTAATTAATAATATATTATAATATTTTCTAAATAAAATTTTTAAAAGTCATGACCTAAATATATTATTATATTAAATAATATTTATTTAAAATTACTTTTATTATTATCACATAATAATTCTAATAAATTATTATTCTTATTTCAATTTAATAATATAATTAATTTTAAAAGTTATTCTCATCTGTTGTAAAAAAAATTCTAAACACCTACTTTTATATATATTATAGATTATAGATAAAATATAAAAATTATTAAATTTATATAATTATAATTTTTGATAATATTCCCATTTATAAAGAGAGTAGGAATTTAAAAGCTAGGCTTTAGGCAATGACAGTGTTGAAGAATCTAGCTACCAGTGAATGGGAGCCATCAGGACCGTCCATTTGGATTCTGATCAAATGAAAAGATATTGAAGACAACTGATACAGATCGCAAAATCCACGCTACGCTACAATGTAGATGAAGCAGTATATTATAGCATTAGCAGTTATTCTTTTCATAATAATAATAAGGATAGCCGTTTTTGCAGAGTCCAGTCCACTTCAATCAAACGGCCAATCTTCTTGGTTGCCTCATTTCCCCCGTAATAACGGTTTCAGTGTCGCCACGTTGCCAATTGTTTGCTCCTAACTAACTAAAAATTTTAGTATCAAATTATAGAAAAAAATTGGTTGTTTTTAAGGTCAATTTACTAATAAAAGCCCTTTTTTTAAAAAAATTATCGAAATGGGCACATTTTTTAATTATTTACCTAAATGGTTCTTTTTTCGAGAAATCGCGTCCATGTCAGCGCGATGTCAGGGTACGCGTCAGGAAATCGCGTCCAGAAGGAAATCGCGCTCTCAAGGACGCGATTTCCTTCCACGTCAAGATCTCGCTACCGACGTGGACGCAATTCGACCAGCGTGAAACAGTACCAACGGTCAAAAAATAAAATACTGGGCCCATTTCGATAAATTTTAAAAATATAGGGCTTTTTGGTATTTTGAAAAATAAATTTTGAATCTTTTGTACTTGTATTTATTTTTAATCAATTAACTCTTCAATATTACATCAATAGCAACAAGTACAAAAAGATTCAAAATTGTTACCAACAAGATTTGAACCAAGGTACTAAGGAAAAGAGCAAGCATCTTAACCAACTAAGCTAAACTAATTAATTAACATATTATAGAAATAATGTTTTTATCTTAATTATATTACTTATGTTCTAACGATTTATCGGACCTATTCCATACACGTGTCAAATCAAAAAAAAATCTGGTGTTTACTTCAAATAAATAAGGAAAATAATGATTTAAATATTTCAAAATTCAATTTTAAACCGAAAAAATCAAAATTTAGGGGCAAAAACAGATCTTTTTCGATGAAAATTGCGGCAAACCGCCTTCGGCTGTTTGTCAGCGCGTAGATCTCGAAAATTTATTCGAAATAAAAAAAATCGTCTCAATCGGACAACCGAGCGAAAAGTTATGGCCTTTCAAAGTTTTCCAAGCTAAAAAACATAAACTGTTCATCCACGTCAGCAAATCGCATCCTCGTAGGCACGATTTGTGTCCACGCAAGCAAAGCGCGCTGACGTGGACGCTATTTCGAAGAAAATGGCCCATTCCTGTAAATAATAAAATACCGGGCCCATTTCGATAAATTTTGAAAAAATAGGGCTTTTTTTGGTAATTTACCCTGTTTTTAATAATTAAAACTTAAATGTCCAAAATTACACGCATATAATAATTATATAGAGATTTTATCAATCATTAGTGATTATAATAATATTAACAACTTTTAATATGTATTTGCTTTTGCAGAGGTTATAAATTTTAACATTTTTATATCAATGAAAGAAATCAAAAAATAATCTATTTATGCTAATAAAAAACTTATATCCACACTTAGAAAAGTTAAAAAATTATTTCATTACGAGAGTTATTGAGTGTTTTTCGTTATGTTTTATTGAAGGGGATAATCGAATATTTATACATATGGTTACTATTCATGGAATTGACGTTCTTGGTAGACTATATGCATGTTGGACACGTGTACTATTCTAGTCTGCTTACTATACTTCGTAGCCCCTACACGTGAACTACTTGGTATATGCAAACTGGGATTGTAAACTACCCTTGCAAGCTCTTCTGGCGAACCCCCACTACAAGAACTGCATGCATCCAACTAGTAGGGCCCAACCGGGTCCCAAGTAGGTGATTCAGACTATACTCGGGTTTTAGGTCAATGATCATAAATACGTAAAAATTTAGTCCCCCCATTGGGTCTAAGAAGATTTATAAATCGGTGCTTCTTAGAGGCAACATTTCACATTTATACAGCTTGTTGAATACGTTGCTACCATTGACACATGACGTTACTCTCGCCATGTGTACGAGTGGATCATGTATGTTTACGTCTGGTCGTTTGTGCTCCTCGGTTATTTGAATCATCAAAACGCGAGAGAGAGAAACTCTTTAAAAATAAGGTTTTCAAAAGACCTAAAACTCACAAACTTAGCATTTTTTGCAACCAAACTCGATTTAGGCTTTTCTTCAAGGTAAATTTTGTAAACTTCTACGTCTCAGATTTTAGCTTTCTTCTTTTATCAAAACTATGTTAAGAATGAAAGGAATTGGTGGTCGAATAATTCCCAACTATCTACCACAAGAGTGTGCATCAAAGGTCCCCTTAGAAACTAATTTCCACGTCTACGCCACAAAAAAAGAAGAGATGACTCAAACTTTGGCCATGTGAGGGATTGAAATCCCCAACTTCGCTTACGACTTCTCCATTCTTAAGGGGCCACATAGGCTGAGTGACACTAGTGATAGGAGTTTCCTACTCCCCTTCCACGTTCTGGAAGCTGGATTCTATTTGCCCCTGAATCGGTTATTCTATCATCTTCTCCAAGACTACAGGATCGTTCTCGGTCAACTTTCTGGGTTTTCTTGGTGGCTCGTGGTGGTTTACTTCATCAACTGCTACCAATGCAACAAAGTACCACTTCTCGTGGTTTTTTAATGTTTATATCTATTGAAGGCCCAGAACCGAGGGAATTCGTTAATCTGTTACTATTTCAACCCTTGCGAAAAGGTCGAGACCATTATCTTCGACCGGTGTTCTAATATTTGACTAAATCAGAGAAAATACATTAGGGTAAAGTAAAAGCTTGCTGACGGATTTGGTTTTCCAACCGAATGGTCCTCACTAAGCAGGGACATGTGCTCGTTTAAGCGAAGCATTATAATAGATAATAGTTCACCCCAATTTCGAAAGCTTCGTACTGGTCATCCCCTGGTTCTAAAGGATCTTAAGGAATGTGTTTCAGTATCGTTTGGAGGGTCTTAAACCCAATAGATGGAGGCTGGGTGATAACAGAGAAGTGGCCTAGATAGTTGGTGCACGACCTGAAAGACACACATGGCCTCATGAGGCCAAAGACGACCTGGGTCTTATATTGACAAGATATAAAGATGAACCCGGGAACTTCTATAGTTTTTGCAGGATAAAACTTCGGCCTTGGATCTTAGTGGTCTCATCGCACGAAAAAAGTGGTGCGAATATTAATTTTACAATAGCTCCTACTAACCCAATAATTATTGGTGGTCAGGCACAACTTGTGGTTTCGGAAATGACTTAGAGGAAACTACTACTAGTCTGTCTCACAAAATTGACGAAGCCATGGACTTGCGAGCTTCTTTGAAGGATATACGTAAGAAGTGTAGAACTGATGTGAGGCTTGTGAATATAGTTATCAGCAGTGAAAAAGAGGAAGATAGTGGAAGGCTGGAGCAGCGTCGTAAAAGGAGAGCGGGTCATGCTGGGTCTTTTGCTATGATAGTCGATACTCCTACTTCTCTCCCGGCGAGCTCACCATCAGTAGCTCATTTAAGTTCTTTGATTACTGCTCATGATAACTCTCCTCCTTCTGCTCCTTGTATTCCTCCTTCTTTGCCCCTTGTTGAGGAACCATTAGCTGAAGAGGATGGTGAGCTATTCCCATGGCACGAGCATCTTAGCATGCGAGAGTACCCTTATAATCCTAACGAAGTGGTCAACAAGTGGAAGACTTCTATACTAGAAACTGTAAAAAAACAGATGTGTATTTTTGAGTCATCAAGTGGTATAAAAAAGCCTTCACTATCGAAGCTTACCTTATCATTGCAAGTTCTCCTTGTTAAGGCTATTATGGTTATCTTAGGCCTTAGTGGAAACGTTGGTGAGCTGAGGCCAATTAGAGGGAACTCAAGGAAACTAAGGAAACGCTAGAGATAACTCACGAGCTATACCTCAAGATGAATGAGGAGAACAAAGAGCTTTATAGGTAAAATAATGAGCTCGTTGGGCATCTGGGTGCTGCTGAATTTAAAATTGATGAGTTATCTCAGGTCACAGTTGAAAAAATGAAGGAAAGAGGCCTTGGATGTTGAGTTGAAGAAAACGACCGAAGAGCACAAGGCTGCTGTGAATCGAATTGTTGAAGAACACAAGACCACAATGGCGACTTCAGAGCAAAAACAAACAGAGACCTTAGAAAAATTCAAAAATGAGAGTCTAGAAAACTTGAGTAGCTTTTGTTCATGAGCTCAAGTTAAACATACTTTTGTATACCCAAATTGTGGGTGGCCGTTCTGATGCTCCCAAAGTTGACCTCGAAGCCCTCTACGATGTGGATATAAATCAACTGGGTTTCGGTGCCTGGAATGAGTTCGCATCCAAATGAAGGAACTCGAAAGAATTTTACCTAGATGAAGACCCAGCTGATACCAGCACTGCTCTTGCTAATAACAACGATAACAATGAAGCTAATAAGGACACAGCTAAGGCCAACATTGCTCCTGTTGATGGTAACCACAACAACGAAGTTGCTGAATGAAGAAAAGGAAAAGATAAGATCCCTAGTGACCATGAAGGGGCTAATAATATGCCATAATTAATTATAACTTTGTATTAATTTTCCCATTTTGGAATAAAAAATTCAAGTTTACTTGTTACTATTATGACATCATATCTTTTTGTGAACTTATTTCATCTTTCCACGTGACAACATTGCTCGTACCAAAAGTTTGAATTTAAGCAAAATTTCAAATATACTCTCAGAAACTTTTTATTGACTTAGTGCAATTCAATAGCTTTATTAATGCAATTCAATGGCTCTATTTTAGGTGACTTACCACCAATTTTGACTTGAATGTTCTTAAACATTCTGAGTTGTGAATTTAAATCATCAAACTCAAAGGAAATTAAGTTGCGACCTCAAATCAAGTAAGCCTTAAGTATAAGCCAGGAACATAGTTTTACTGGTTGTGTTGGAGCTGTGAGCTTAACTCTGCAAGCTCTTATAATTTTAACTGGGAACGTAGGTTCGCTAGCTATTTTGGAGGTTGCGATCTTAAACCAACAAACCTTTATGACATCAGCTGGGAGTGTTGGTCCACTAGCTATATTAGAGGCTACGATCATAAACCGATAAACCTTTAGAGTTCAGTTAGGAACATAGGTCCCCTAGTTGTTTTAGAGGTTACGATCTTAAATCGGAAAATATTTATGACATCAGTTAGGAGCGTAGGTCCACTAGCTTTGTTGGAGGCTGCGATCATAAACCAGCAAGCCTTTAGAGTATCAGCTAGGAACGTTGGTCCACTAGCTTTGTTAGAGGTTGCGATCATAAACTAGCGAGCCTTTAGAGTATCAGCTAGGAACATAGGTTAGCTAGCTATTTTAGAGGTTACGATCTTAAATTGATGAACCTTTATGACATCAGTTGGGAGCGTAGGTCTGCTAGTTGTGTTGGAGGCTGCGATCATAAACCATTGAGCCTTTAAAGTATCATTTGGGAAGGTAGGTCCGTTAGCTAATTTGGAGGTGACAACCTTAAACCTGCAAACCTTTATGACACCAGCTGGAAGCGTAGGTCCGCTAGCTGTGTTGGAGGCTGCAGTCATAAATCGACAAGCCTTTAGAGTGACAGCTGGGAATGTATGTCCGCTAGCTATTTTAGATGTTGCGATATTGAACCGTCAAACCTTTAGATTATACTAAATACAAGTGTTTATAAAGAAAATATTTTTTATTCATAGAGTAAAAAATTACACATAGTATTTTTTTGAGGTGATAGGTGTTCTATGTCTGTGGTAAAACCGTTTCCTCCATCTTTGCCAGCTTATACGTTCCATAAACTATCTTCTCTATGACATTGTATGACTCTTCCCAGCTCAGAGCCATTTTTCCTTGTTGCGAAGCTGAGAAACTAGCCTCAGTGTTTCTAAGGACAAGATCACCTACTTGGAATTGCTTATTCTTAACCTTAGAGTTGTAGTACCAAGCTACTTGTAGAGTACGTGTTACATTCTTGATTTTCGCTGCTTCTCTGAATTCATCGATGGGATCAAGGTTAATCCTGATAGCTTCTTGGTTGACATCTTCATTAAAATGTGTTATTCTGTGTGATTCCATAGACAAGGGAAAATGCAGTTTCTCCTGTTGTAGTATGGGGCGAAGTTCGCAGGGCTCATAATATTCTTAGCAGCTCATCCAACCAAGCACCCTTAGCCTCACCAACTTTCTTTTTTAAGGCCATTAGAATCTTATTATTCATTACCACTACTTGTCTAGTCGCTTGTGGCATTTTAACAAAACTCTAAGCGAAAGCGGTCTGAAGATCCACACATAAATTTTTGAACTTTCTCTGAAACTGTGTGCCATTGTCTGTGATAATCAAGTGAGGTACACCAAACCTATACACAATTGATTTCCAGAGAAAAGATTCCATTTGTTTTTTTTATGATGGTCGCCAAAGCTTTAGCTTCAATCCACTTGGTGAAATAGTTCACAGTCATCATTATGAATTTTTTCTGTGCTGTAGCTATCGAAAATGGACTGAGGATATCAATTCCCCAGGTTGCAAATGACCAAAGGCTCGACATGACTTGAAGAGGTTCTGTTGGTTGTCGCTGCACCTGAGCATATCTTTGGCAGGAGCCACCCATGAGAACCAAATGATGTGCATCCTTTTGAACTGGAGGCCAATAATACCCTTGTTTGAAAATTTTCTAGGCAAGCATCTTTGATGTGATCCGGCTCGGTTGATTGAGTTGATTCACTTAATTACCCAATCGTCGACAAGAAGTTCCGTTCGATGTTGAATTGGAGATAGCTTTATGGAAATTTTTGAGCGGAAGTAATTAAAATGGGTTCAAAAGATGACTTGGTTTTGGAGATGGATAGGTTCGGTTTTAACAAAGAAAATAACTTGCAGGTTGATAGATTAAAATGGAATGGAAATATGAACTCAAGCGTCAAGATCGATTCAATACTATATGAAGTATTGCCCCGGGACTTATATTGCTTAAGGTGGAATTAATGGAATATCGAAGATGAACCTTGACCCGTTACTTATGAAGAAGTAAGAACCAAAGGTATAAAAAGGTGGATGAACGCCACACCAGAATGGTGATAAGTTCAAAGAGTCGGGTTGACACCACTAGCTAGCTAGATAGGTCAGAACGAGACTCAAACAAAATAAGATAGGAGGTAACCTCACAATCATGTTTAATAATAAAAAAATGTCTAACCTTGTTACAAAGAGAAATAAACTATTTATAGACTACATATGATAGCCGAATGGATAGAATAAACAAGCTTAAAGATTAAGTAATTCGGCTTTAAATGTGTTAAACTAATCTAGGAATGTATCCCTTAAAAGCTATGTCTAAATTCGGCTGAATGAATCTTCAATGGGCAGCTTCATGGCTAAGGAAACGAACTTGGTGGCTGGTAAATGCATGGGAGGCCAATAGCCTTGTCTAGGTTCGTCCAAGGTGTGAATGGACACTCCAAAAGATGCCTTTTGGCCGAATAGGTACATAGGAGTTCAATGGACAGCAACCGATGCATGTAAGTGGACATTCATGCACTCTCTCATTCATTGTAATGAACCATTCATGTATCATCTTTAAAATCACTCATTCGTTGTAGATAGTCATTCATGCATCCACTCATACGTTGAATCAACATGTTCGTGAATCGGCATTAATGGTGTTCCCACATTCGGTTGTACCTACAAAAACAAAGAGCAAAATTAAATTCAAGGTATATTCAGTTGATCTTAAACTAATTAACATCAAAACATATTAAATAAGCAAATTAAAAAAAACACATAAATAAAACATAGCTAATGATAAATTCGGCTAGCTCAAAAGATGTGAAACAACTTAATAAACTGAATTGAGCTAAATAATTCGACCATGAGTTGCAGAAAATTAACTAATACTCAATTTATTTAAACAAAAAATTAACGAGCTGAAAGAAAGCTAAATTGAGCTCAAATGAGCTGAATTGAGCTTAAATGAGCTGATTGGAGCTGAAACGAGCTAAAGGAGCTGGAATTGAGCTAAAATCAGCTTGCACTAAGACGCATGGATTCCCCAATGGATTAGCCCGAGCTTTCCCTTCGTTAACAAACTGATTCTCCTTCAAAATTCTAAGAAATAATGCTGAAACAGCTTCTTGGAATCGCTTGGACCGCGCTCGAATCATGGGTCCTTTTGGGAGCTTATTGGGATTGAAACTAGGACTTAGAGAGCCATGGGGCATGGTCACATCATTCCCCTCTTCTTCAAAATGACTTGTCCTCAAGTCGAGCTGTTTGTTCACTAGAAAATATTCCTTCTTATGCAACTCTCATTGGGCGAATGGGGCGATTAGTCTTTCATAGGCCTTCGCAAAAGAACAAAAAATATTCGGCAGTAGAGACGGCAAATGAATCAATGGAAATGAACAACCATTAATCATCAATAAATGATCAAAACAAATATGTAGATCATGCATAGTTGTATCAAGACAAGTATGAGTCATGTAAAAGGGCAGATTTAAAACATCATTCTTACAATCAAATGAACAAAACATTTTACATGTCAATAACTCATCAAATGATCGAAACAAAGACTGATATGTTTTAAAGCATTCAAATATCTCAAATTGCTTCCACAAGTCATTGTTCAAATGAATGAAATGCAAGCAATGAGCCAAGAAATGTAAGTCTTCATCACAAATAGGCAAATGAAAAGATTCACATGATTCATGATTTCGCATACTTGAAAATTGCAATTGTCGTTTGGCTATGTTCTCTCCAACGATTTCATCACAATTTCCAAAAACAAAATTCTTCTTATCATCAACCAAAACAGGTATATTCCCTTTAAGCAAAATCGAACAACTACCCACAATAGGATTCAAGCAATTTTTAGCATTCAAAGTGTCTTCAAAAATTTCATCTTCATTCGAATAAAGAAAAGATGGCCGCATAGCATCAGAAATCATACCTTGTCCACCTTTAGGAATAGGAAATTGAAGATCGATTTTACCTTTTTCAATCAAAGTGATTCTTTTCTCCTTGGGAAGGTATTGAAGTCGAAGCTCATTACACAGTCCTTGAGAAACCTGAAATGAAGGGTAAACACAAAGACAACTTGCACTTTTCGAAGTGTTATGTTCATAATGTTGAAAGAGGGTAATGTCACCATGGCCGTTGGACTCAAAGGAACATGCTAAAACAATATTCACATAGTGAACATATGTAACGATACCAGGTTCAAAAACATGAGTTGATCTTACCTTTTCGAAATGAAAAATGAATTTCATGTACAGCCACATAAAATGATCAAAGAACAATTTTAAATTATAATCAAAATCTTTAAATTTCAAAGGCCAAGCATCAAACAAACATAAATTTGCTGCACAAAAATTAAGATGCTTAAGTTCCGCACATATCAACCTAAAATAATAAATTCCAGGTTTGAACACACGAGTTTGATTACTTATTCCAAGGTGTAACAAAGGTTTCATTAAATCAAACCTGCCAGACCAAGAAAATTTGTGCTTACACAGAATGAAATAATCAAACTTCTTTACATTCATCAAAACAAATTTGCACAAATTCAAGGATTTCTCACAAAGCGGTAATTGAGTCACAAAATCATCGCAATCAGACAATTTAATCGCTTGTCGTGAATTGTCATTATCATGCAAAATCTTAAGTTGTGTGTGTTGATTTATTTGAAAAACATGAACAGGGTTTTGAACACAAAACAAATCAAGGAAACAAGTCCTCATGCTTCCACTTACAAGGAGTTTATCATCCACAAATGAAGAATAAGAATTAACCAGATCAAAATAAGGAAATCTTTTAAAAACAAAGTCATCGAAAATTTTATCGACAACTTTCAAACCTGTTTGTCGTGGCTCTATTGCTAAAAATACCTTACCTTGCTTATCTTGGAACACTTGTGGTTGGATTTCACCTTCAATCTTACCTTCGTTGGTCAATTGGAATCGCCTCTCATTAGGAAGGTATTGAAGTTGAAATTTGTCAATCGATTCTTCAAAAACCTGAGAAGAAAGAACATGAGGAAAACTCATATGTTGGTTAGTGGAGACAATCCTCACTTTTTCTGGTTCGCTCATCTCTTTTTCTTTCGTTTCATTTTATTATCTTTTTCTTTTTCAATTTTTTTCTCAATCTCAATTTCTTTTTCAATTTTATTTTCTTCGATTTCTTTTTCTCTCACTTTTTCGATTTCTTTTTCTTTTGCAGTTTCTTTTTCTTTTTCACATGCTGTTTCGATTTCATTACAAAAGAAAAAATCATCAAAATGAGAAGCCTTTCGCTAAGAATAAGAAAAGGATTCTTCATACAAATGACAATCATCTCTTTATGATAGATCTTCCGTGGCTGAGTACTTTGATGATCTTGATACACGTCCGCCTCTTCGTGACCCGACCTTCACAGATGAATAAATTGATGCACTTGTAGAGACATGTCTACCTTTTCTTTTATCATCTCGGAAGGACTCAAACTCGGAGTTTGCTTCTCTTGGTCTCGAACGCCTTGTTGAATAGGATTCTTGATAAGAGTCTCGTATCGAGTAGTGTTTTCGTGATGATCTTAACTCCGTCTCTTGTCCCGGTGAATTTGGCTTCTGTCGGGCTCTTTCCTCCACTCGATACAATTGATCATGCAATTTATCAAATTTTGATTTCACCATTCTACGCATCTCTTGCATCAAATATTGGAATTCTATTTCGGAAAATTCTTCTCGAGACATGATTATTCACTAAAAGAAGAAATGATAAAAGAATAATAACAGAAAATTAGATACCTCACCACAAAATCCTCACCAATTCTTTCGAAAACGAAATAATGATTTTCACTCGCACTCGTGTTTACACTCAATTTTTGGCTTTTTCTTTTGATGTAATTCACTCGTGCCTTTTACCACTCTACCTCGTTCCACAATTTCGTAATTCGTCTCGTATCGACTTAATTTGCAGCTTGAGGGTCGGTTTCAAAAATGGGTAACAAAGGGAATAATGAAATGGTGTAATGTAGACTAAAACAAAAACAAATTCGGTTTAAGATGTGGCGTTTAAGAAGGTAGAATAAGAAGAATAGGGAAACTCACTTGATCGGAAAACACAAAGAATGAATAAACAAAAATTCCAACACTTCACTTTTTTTTTCGAATTTTTTTTTACTTCGTACTCTTTTTTTTATTCTTTTTTTTCCTAATTTCCTCTTTTCTTTTCTTTTTTTCAATTACAATAGATGAAATACAAAGAAAAGAAAAAAAATTACAACTTGAAAATTTTCTTTTTGATTTTTTTTTCACGTTACGAACCTACTCTGAGCTTGATACGAACGTCGATGCTCATCGTTTAGCAAGCTCTGATAACAAATGATGTGATCTGGCTCGGTTGATTGAGTCGATTCACTTAATTGCCCGATTGTCGATGAGAAGTTGCGTTCGATGTTGAATTGGAGATAGCTTTATAGAAATGTTTGAGCGGAAGTAATTAAAATGAGTTCAAAAGATGGCTTGGTTTTGGAGATGGATAGGTTCGGTTTTAACAAAGAAAATAACTTGCAGGTTGATAGATTAAAATGGAATGGAAATATGAACTCAAGCGTCAAGATCGATTCAATGCTATATGAAGTATTACCTCGAGACTTATATTGCTTAAGGTGGAATTAATGGAATATCGAAGATGGACCTTGACCCGTTACTTATGAAGAAGTAAGAACCAAAGGTATAAAAAGGTGGATGAACGCCACACCAGAATGGTGATAAGTTCAAAGAGTCGGGTTGACACCACTAGCTAGCTAGATAGGTCAGAACGAGACTCAAACAAAATAAGATAGGAGGTAACCTCACAATCAAGTTTAATAATAAAAAATGTCTAACCATGTTACAAAGAGAAATAAACTATTTATAGAATACATATGATAGCCGAATGGATAGAATAAACAAGCTTAAAGATTAAGTAATTCGGCTTTAAATGTGCTAAACTAATCTAGGAATGTATCCCTTAAAATTTATGTCTAAATTTGGCTGAATGAATTTTCAATGGGCAGCTTCATGGCTAAGGAAATGAACTTGGTGGCTGGTGAATGCATGGGAGGCCAATAGCCTTGTCTAGGTTCGGCCAAGGTGTGAATGGACACTCCAAAAGATGCCTTTTGGCCGAATAGGTACATAGGAGTTCAATGGACAGCAACTGATGCATGTAAGTGGACATTCATGCACTCTCCCATTCATTGTAATGAACCATTCATGTATCATCTTTAAAATCACTCATTCGTTGTAGATAGTCATTCATGCATCCACTCATACGTTGAATCAACATGTTCATGAATCGGCATTAATGGTGTTCCCACATTCGGTTGTACCTACAAAAACAAAGAGCAAAATTAAATTCAAGGTATATTCAGCTAATCTTAAACTAATTAACATCAAAACATATTAAATAAGCAAATTAAAAAAAACACATAAATAAAACATAGCTAATGATAAATTCAGCTAGCTCAAAAGATGTGAAACAACTTAATGAACTGAATTGAGCTAAATAATTCGACCATGAGTTGTAGAAAATTAACTAATACTCAATTTATTTAAACAAAAAATTAACGAGCTGAAAGAAAGCTAAATTGAGCTCGAATGAGCTGAATTGAGCTCAAATGAGCTGATTGGAGCTGAAACGAGCTAAAGGAGCTGGAATTGAGCTAAAATCAGCTTGCACTAAGACGCATGGATTCCCCAATGGATTAGCACGAGCTTTCCCTTCATTAACAAACTGATTCTCGTTCAAAATTCTAAGAAATAATGCTGAAACAGCTTCTTGGAATCGCTTGGACCGCGCTCTAATCATAGGTCCTTTTGGGAGCTTATTGGGATTGAAACTAGGACTTAGAGAGCCATGGGGCATGGTCACATCAATCTTCCACCCAAATGGTCACCACAAATGCCTTCATGAATTTCTCGTATTACGAACTCAACCTCAGACGATGATAAATAACGCAGCAGCAGATGTGAAAACCCCTTTCTATACAATACACCCTCTAAAAGGGTATACATAAAAATTTTAGGACAAAAAGAATTATTTTAACCTGGTATGTAATTGAGTAATTTAACAATTAACTACACAATATTCAAATGTCTAATTTATCGATTTAGAATTTTTTAGACATGTATGATTTGTGACAACGACATACCTCGCAACAGCTTTGCATTGTAGCTTTGCGAGCTCTTTCTTGTCCAGATTATCATATGCTCCTTACAATGTGCGAACTATAAGAGCCATCCATGTCTCCTCCTGATCTATACTCAAAACTTGTGGAATATCGTAGCTCAGGGTATCCTTGTACTCCAACATAATTTTCCCTCTTTGCTCAATGACAATAGAGGGTGCTTATTTAGATAAAACGTCTGCATGTGTGTTGTCACTCCTTGCAAACTACTTTATCTGAACTTTGTCCATTCCTGTGAGCAGTTGAGCTGTGACTGAATGATATCTCTTTAATACTGCCTCCTTTACCTCGTACTCGTCATTCATTTACTTCGCCACTAACTGTAAATCTGTATGGATGATTAGATCTTTCACTCCTAGCTGGCGTGTGGAATGACGAAAATGTGCAAGTGTACAAAATCGCAACAAGTAATAAAGTGACAAGTATTGTCGAGTTATCGTATCCATAGGGACTATGCAAGCGAATATATATGAAATGTAAAATTTAACAGTTTGGTGGAGGAAAAATATGTTGATTTGAAGTGGTGAAATAAAAACTAAAAAATTAACTAAGTCCTAACTAAGAAAATAAAAATAAAAATTCCAATGCACGATTTCTAAAAATGAGTTTAATCAATACGACATAAATGTGTTAGATCAATTTTATTCTTTAACTTAGAATAATTAATGTTGTGTTCATGTTATTACGAATAATTTCACAAGAACTCAAGAAATTGGTAACTAATGCACATATTCACCTATTAAAACCCATTATCTCTTAAACATATTTTCATGTCAATGCAAACAATTAATCAAATTTTAATAAGCAAGTATAAGATTAAATGAGGTAACGATATACCGCTATATTAAAATAATTTAATCACAATAATCTTACAAGTTATGCAAGGTTAATGTATTGTTGAATACCGTTGCTAATTTAACCTTCCTACCTTAGAAGATTAAACATGCATCAATTAAATATTGTGTTAATTAATTATAATTTCAATCGGTTAATAATTAATTCAATTGCTACCTTAGAATTAAAATGTAAGCATAACGTAGGCACGATTTCATTTAATTGAACAATTTACTAATACCTAATAACAACACAAACACATTTTAAATAACATAAGCGGACAACATGCAATTAATCTAACACGAAATGAATTTAAGTCATTATAATTAATTGAAGAAAAAAAATGAAAATATTCATGTTTATGATCGAAACAAAACTTAAAACAAAGTTAAGAGAAGGGAACTAGAAGAGCAAGTCTCGGTAGTTTTCCTAAGCCAGACTAGTGCGCTCCTCTTCTATGCTCGTTCTAATGATCCAAGGCCTTCATGAACACTCTATTGCTGCTACTCCAAGAGGCATGTAAACTCTTTTTCAAGAGGTGAACTTCGCAAAGGAAGAAAGGAATTTAAAGGCAACAAAGAAAAGTGAAAGTGAGAAAGTGAGAAAGAGAGATGTGTGTAGTGAGAGATGAGAAATGAGGGAGTGAAGAGGGGTTTATAGGTGGAGTTGGCTGCTAAAAATAGCAAAAAATATTAGCCACTCCCTCTTCCCTTGGCCGACCATGCATGGTAAAAGGGATGGTTTGACTTGAATTTGCTATTTTTAGGTTGTGGCTAAAAATAACAAGCTTGAAAAGATGAGGGGTTTGAACGAAATTAAAGGAAATTTTAGGAGCTGATTTGTAATTATAAAAACAACTAAAATAAGTTGATCGGGTCAACTATATGGGACGGCTTGGGCTACCATATTCTTGATGGATCAGTCTTTTTCACTCAGCACAATTGGGCCCATTTTTCTACATTAGGCTTATAATTAATTTTTAACCCAATTTATGTTGGATAAAAATTAATTATAAAATGTGTTGAATAATTATTTTTGGACCGTCTATGACTGGAAAAAGAATCAGCCATACTCTTGGTTCACTTGATCCATAATTTGCCTCAACGGTTCAAGTTTTCGAGGTGACTATCGAGCCGGTTTTCACCCTTTGTGCAAAACTATCAAAAACACATAAAATTTGTGTAAATTTATTATAAAAAATAATTAAAATTCAATATGGCCATAATTTTAGTGCATTTTATAATTTTTGACAACAATTACTATGAAACTGCATGAATTAGAGCTAAAAATGGGCTGAAAAAGTCTATATATTTTTGTGTTTCCAGCGTACTAGTTGCAACCTTGATATCAAAGGTTCATATTCTACTGTGTTTTTGGATGTTTGAAATTCAAAAGATGATTTGTACTGTCATTCATTCCCACTAGGATAAACTAGAAGTACCCCTACTTTTGACCCTACCTTGGCTGCGGAGCCATCAACATAAACTAACCAGCTTTTTGAATTATCAGTTGTATCTTGAGGTGGACTAACTACTAGATTTTGTACAACAGATAGAAAAGAAATCTTAGAATAAAGTGTAAGCTCATCACATATTACTATAAAAATAATGAGTTAAATTACTGGTGTTCGCCAATGTTCACAGGAGATTGCAAATAACATACACATTTAACTTCGTAAAACGTTTATTACCCAATATTTCAAGTTATAAACTATATTACCTTCTGGATCAACAGACTTCTTAAAAGAGCACTCGACTATAAAGTTAGCTAATATCTGCCCCTTTATTGTCGTTTTTGGGGGCGAAATCCACGCCGAACTCAGCCAACTCGATACTCCACTTCGTCACCTTTCCTTAGGTATTAACTTTAGATAATACTTCCTTTATAAGTTGATTGGTCATGACGAAAACTGGATGAGACTGAAAGTAAGGACGCAACTTGTGAGCTGCAACAATCAGAGCAAAGATCAATTTTTCAATTTTTAAGTACCTCAATTCACCATTCTAAAGTATCTTACTAACGTAGTATACTAAGAATTGGCGAATGTCTTCTACTCTGATTAGGACTGCTGCAATTGTTTCCCCTAAAGTAGCCAGCTAGATATAAATAGAGGGTTTCTCCCACTTGTGGTGACTTTAGAAGTGGTGGGGAGGTGAGGTATGACTTAAACTTTTCAAAGGCTGTTTAGCACTCCTTAGTCTACAAAAAGAAGGTCCTCAAGGTTTTGAAGAAATGGAGGCATTTTTCCGTCATCTTGGAGATGAATGAGTTAAGTGCCACTATTCTTTCCATGAGGCGCTGAATATCTTTAATTGCCTACAGAGGAGGCATTTCTAAGATAGCATGGATTTTCTCCGAGTTCATTTCTATCCTCTTCTCTGAGATCATAAAACCCAAGAACTTTGTTAGCTCGCATACCGAAAGAACACTTTTTCGGTTCAACTTCATGTTGTAGGCCTTCAAAACAACGAGCTCCTCTAACAAGTTTTGCACATGTTCCTCCATATTTGCACTTTTCACCAACATATCATCAACATAGACTTCAAGACCATGTCATATCTACTCCTTGAAAATTTTGTTTACCAACCTTTGATAGGTTGCTCTTGCGTTCTTGAGGCCAAAATGCATGACCTAATAACAGAACAACCCTTCCTTGGTGATGAAAGTTGTTCTCTCCTGGTCACCTTGATCCAATAAAATCTGGTTATAACTTGAAAATGCATCTATGAAGCTCATGAACTTGTGACCTGCAGAAGCATCAACCAAACAATCAATCGAAGGTAAAGGGAAGTTTTCTTTGGGGCACGCATTGTTGAGGTTGGTGAAATCAATACATATCCTCCATTTTTCGTTTACTTTTTTCACCATGACCACATTCGAGACCCAATCTGGATATACAACTTCCCTGATAAAACTTGTCGAGAATAATTTATCTACCTCCTGCCTCATAGCTTCCACCACATGCAGAGCAAACTTCTTCTTTTTCTACTTAACAGGCTTCACTTTAGGGAGTACATTTAACCTTTGGAAAATTACCTGTGGGTTTATCCCTGGCATATCTACTGCTGACCAGGCAAAATCATCGGAGTTCGCCTTCAAACACTAAACCAAAGTGTTATTTTCTTCAGGTAATAATTTGATGAAATCTTTATTGTCATTTTTTCATCGTCGTAGAATAGTTGTAAAGTTTCGGTGTGCTCTGCTGCTTCAAGTTTCTTACTTCTCTCTCATCCCTCGCATCTAGGCTATCCAAGTCTAAGGCTTGACTAGCTAACTCTGTCCTCTGCGAACTTTGCCCCCTAGTTGCAGGCTCTCGTGCCTGTTTCACAAATAACATATAACATTGCCTTACTGTTTACTGGTTGGATCACATGAACTCAATCCCTGTCTTTATCAAAAATTTAATTTTCATACAAAATTTTAATACCACCATCTTCGCTGTTCTCATTATCGAACACCTAAAAATGGAGTTATATGTCATAGGATGGTCCATAGCAAAAAATTATACATATTCTGTAGCCGTATGCTCACCATCTCCCAAGGTGACTAGCAAAGTGATAGAACCCTTCACCTCTACTAGTGATTCGCAAAACCAAATAGAGGATTAGCCTTGGACAAAGCTTATTCTTTCAACCCCATCTTTTGATAAGCCTCCCAGGTTAAAACCTTCATAGCACTCCCACTGTCAACCAATATTATTCTAACTTCAAAACCTACGATCGTTACTGATACAACCATTGGGTCATTTCTTTTTTTGTCGCACACTAGCTCCTCATTGTCATTACCAAACTCAACACTCTATTTTCCCTACTGACACTGTCTCTTGGGTGCTTTAACTAACATGACACACCTCATGTGAGCTTTCCTCTTTGCATTAGAACTTTCCCAATCCTCATCCATGCCTACAATCACATGGATAGTGCCCCTGACCTTCTGCTTACCTTTGGGATCACCACAAGAACTTTGACCCTGCTAAGTAGTAACCTAATCCACAAACTTGTGAGCTCACCATTTCTCACTTCCTCTTAAATAACATCCTTCAAAGTAAAACAATATTCAGTTTTATGCTCCAGATCATCATGGAAAGCATATCTATCCTTAGAATTTGACCTCTTTGTACCATGCTTCATAGGAGACGGGTTAGGCAGGATGCTTAAACTCTTTACTTGATTCAAGATATAAGCACGAGTAATGTTCAATGAAGTGTTGGCTTTAAACTTGCCTTGAGGGATGTATCTTCTTATCTGCTCGGGTTGAGATCCTTAAGGAACCTGAGGAAAATTACCCTATGTTTGCGTTTTCTGCTGCTCGTCTCCTCGGGCACGCAAAGCCTGATTAGGCGACCCCTATCTATTGCGAGCTCCTTCTCTTTTTCTGATTTGTCTACCATCTCTTTAAAATGTGTCATACGTCACCCTCTTAATCTCTTCTACCTCCGCGAACTTGTGAGCCCGCTCATATAAGTTTGCCAAACTCTATGCCTGTTATCAGTAAAGGAGTACTGTTCATATTCATTCTACACTCCGATAATGAAGGCATCGGTGGCCCAATGTCCTCCAGGTTCTTCGTATTCATTTGTTTGGTTGAATGTAATACTCATTTAATGGATTGAGTATTGCTTTCCTACTACTTGTCTTCCCCTAATAACTATTCTTTAGTTTCACCAAAGAATGACTATTCCATGCAACATTGAGTAAAAAAATATTAATTTCTAGCTTAGTCCTTAATTTAAAACTTGGACTTAGAAAATATAAAAATAAAATATTTAAAATATTTGAATATAATTTAATATAAAATATTTAATTTCAAAACATAATTTAAAATAAAATATTTTAATGGGCGAATAAAAATATAGTAAAATAAAAAATGTTGTTAAAACATTAAATGTCTTTGAACATGTAATAGATAGAGAATTTTCATCTTTCATGAAACGACAAAATAAAGTCGTTATGTATGTGGAAACGATGGTCATGATATTATGATGATGATGATGATGATGATGATGATGATGATGGATGGATGGATGGGTGGGTGGAATTGGAGGAGGGGGAGATTAGAGGGAAGGGAAATGATTGCCAAACTCCATCCTTAGAAATTAAATGATTAAAATGAAAAAACAGAAAAAAAAGAAAAACAATAAAACTGCGCAGCCATAGCCGCCATTTCCAGTTCCACCCTTTTTGTGATGATTAATAATAAAAATTGTTATTATTGTTTTTCCATTTATTTACAATCTCTCCCATTTTAACTTTCTTTCTATAAGATAATATTTTCGTTACTAGTTTTAAAAAGAAAGAGAGAGAGAAAAAAGATAATATAGACAGACAGAAAGACGAGAGAGGGAGAGATAGAGACTTTTAAAAGCACTGAATTAAATAAAAAAAGCCAGAAAAGAAAAGGAAAGGTTTAGTGATTCTAGAGAGATAGTAAAAAGAAGAAGCCAACCAGTATTTAAAGGCAGCTTCAAACCAATTGTTGCTCTGGCCATCAACTTCTCCGTATTTCCTCTCCTATGTCAAGGAAAAAAAACCCAAGAAGAAAATAAATACACAACAAGAAGCCCTTAGCTTAGCTTTTTTTCTTATGATCTCGAAGTCCTAAGCTTTCTACACCTTCTCTCTTTACTGCTTTTGCTTGTTTCAGACGTTATTGACGGCTACTCTCTGACCTTGAAAAAGCTGCGTTTTCACCTATATAAACCCTCGTTTCCTTTTCCATCCATTTTCACTTTCACTATAACATAGAGTGTGAAAAAGAAGGAAAATTATGGGAGGTGATGACGAGTGCGTTATAGTGGTACGGGAGTTTGATCCTAGTAAAGATTTAGCAAGTGTAGAAGAAGTTGAAAAACGATGCGAAGTTGGTCCCAGCGGCAAACTCTCTCTCTTTACCGACCTCTTGGGTGACCCTATTTGCCGGGTCCGCCACTCCCCTGCTTTTCTCATGCTGGTACAACTCCTTTTCCCTCCATTACTACTATCCCATGCTTCATGCTTCTTCTTGCGTTGTTGCCTTAATTTTTTTTAAAGGAAAAAACAAAAACACTCATATTGGTTTATGTAATCAAACAGGTGGCTGAATTAAGCTCCACCAAAGAAATAGTTGGGATGATAAGAGGTTGCATAAAAACCGTTACTTGTGGCAAAAAGCTCTCTCGGAATACCAAAACCAATGATCCCTCCAAACCTCTCCCTGTTTACACCAAAGTCGCTTACATTTTAGGCCTTCGGGTCTCCCCTTCCCACCGGTATTTACTGCTCCACCCAATCATTAACATTCCTTTAATACGTTAAAACCTATAGTAATCAATGGTCTTAATTTTCTTCTTTTTTTTTTTTTTTAATTTCTCAGGAGAATGGGAATAGGGTTAAAGCTGGTACTAAGAATGGAAGAGTGGTTTGTCCAAAACGGCACTGAATACTCTTACTTAGCCACGGAAAACGACAACCAAGCTTCCGTTAATCTCTTCACTGATAAATGCGGCTACTCCAAGTTCCGTACCCCTTCCATTTTGGTGAACCCCGTTTTCGCCCATCGACTCCCTGTTTCCAACCGAGTCTCTCTGATTAAGCTGTCCCCATCCGACGCCGAGTCGCTATATCGGCGTCGTTTCTCCACCATCGAGTTCTTCCCTCGCGACATTGACTCGGTGCTTAATAACAGACTCAGCCTGGGGACCTTTTTGGCAGTGCCACGTGGATGTTGCTATACGCAAGAAACGTGGGCCGGGTGTGATAAGTTTTTATCCGACCCGCCAGAGTCATGGGCGGTTTTGAGTGTGTGGAATTGCAAGGACGTGTTTAGGTTGGAAGTCCGGGGCGCGTCGAGGATGAGGAAAACGTTGGCTAAAACGACAAGGATAGTGGACAAGTTGTTGCCGTTCTTGAGGTTACCGTCGATTCCGGAAGTGTTCAAGCCGTTCGGTTTGCACTTCCTGTACGGGGTGGGAGGGGAAGGGCCATCGGCGGCGAAGTTGGTTTATGCGCTGTGTGCACACGCGCATAACTTGGCCAAAGAAGGAGGGTGCAGTGTGGTGGCGACTGAGGTGGCGAATGGTGAGCCGTTGAAAGCTGGGGTCCCACATTGGAAAAGGCTATCGTGCGATGCAGATTTATGGTGCATCAAACGGCTTGGGGAAGACTACAGTGACGGGTCCGTCGGTGACTGGACAAAATCACCCCCTGGACTTTCAATTTTTGTAGACCCCAGAGAATTCTGAACTTCAAAAGTCTAAATACCCAAGAATGCAAAATCTATATACTAATATAATATAATATTTAATATTTAATATTTTTTTTAAAAAATATTTGAGATTTTGGGGGAGAGAAAAGTGGGACTGAGAAGATATGGGTTTTCGGTGTACCAAAGAATATGAATATCCCCTGTTTTATATATATTATTTGTTAGGTCTATCGATTTTGTTTTTGTAAATGGATTTGGCTTTTAAGATCTTGTTTTAGCCAAACAAATATCTCTTTTTTTTACTTTACGGTCCTTTTAATAGGGGATGGTATATCATTTTAATCAGAATATCCCTTTAAAGTCAATTATATGCGTATATAAGAATTTTCTCCATTTACCCTCCATCTTTTATAGGAAGAACACATCCAAGGCAAATAAAAATACATCGGATCACATGGGCATAAAAATGGAACCTAAAAAATTTTAAAAAACTTTTGGTGTTGTTAATGGAATCTTTAGTATAAGTATTGAATATAAAAAGACTTGAGATGGATGATGATGATGGGAGATTTGGCTTTTAGCTGCCATGGGTGTTTCATCTTTGGCTTAGGAAGGTACACACTGAAATTGATAGGAAATATTTCTTTCAATGCTTGTCTTTTTTAGTTTGAAACCATGGGCCATGTACATGTAGGATAGATCCTAGGATTGTGATATTTTTTCCTCCTTTTGTTCATGACAACAAACCCATCCCCCTTTTTTCTTAAAAAAGACAAAACATAAATAATGATAATCATGTATGAGTAACTTTTAGTTAAGGCTGTAGCTGTTATTTGGAACAAATGCTATTCGAGCCGGTCAGAATTTTGAATTACAAATAAATTGTATCATTAGAGGTTAATTGAAAATCAAATAATGTTAGTTGGAATGTTAAAAATAATGAGTCATGGTGAATAGGTTATACATGCAATAAACGCCAGGATGAATGGAGGGGGTGATGAGTTACCAACCAAAGAAAGGGAGTATTAGGTTGGATTTCAACCTCTATGAAGTGATCTTCACGGGATTTTGCAACAAGTATTCATAAGAAACATGAGGATTGAAAGCTCTATTGGAAATGAAAACTACACAATATTTGTATCATTTTTACCTACTTTCTACTCCTCCTTTTATTGGATAGCATTAGCAATACCATCCATCATTTGCCTAATATTTTCTTCAAAACTTCATTTCTTAATTAATTATGACACAAAGGTTTAAGTAGACTATCAAAATTTAAAAAATGTTGTAAAATATATAAGTCAACTAGTATTGGATTAATTTTATAAAGCTGTCTGCCATTTGTTTTGTATTTTGGTTTGTGATTGTGAAATTCGGTAGTAAAGATTTATATTTGTCAATAAAGTCATATGAATCCCAAATTTCTCTCATGGAAAAAGAAAAAGCAATTGATTTCAGCAGTGTTTGAATTTAATATCACTACATATTATCCAATATGTAATCATGAAAGATATTCTAATTCCAAGTATTTATCCTTACTTTTATTGAAAGAAGGCCTTTTAAAGTAAATAAAACATGCGGAACTTTCAAACATATACTCTTACAAAAAAGCCATTATATTTAAAAGAAATTTATGACACATTTTAATTCATAAACCTATCAAATAACAATTCTAGTAAATAATAAATTGTGTAGAACCAATCCAATTTCTTCATTTATTAAATTATTATTTATTCTTAATTAAATTAAATTTATTAATAAGCTATGATCAAGAAATTAAATCATTTTAGAATACTTTTATAAAGAAATCATATTTTAAAGGGTTGATTTATCTCTAATTAATTTAAATTAATATGAAATAAACATAAATATAAATATAAATTTTAATGTTTATAGATAACTCAAATGAAGAAGCTATATTCTACAAGAATTTTCTTGTACTCAACTGATTGACACTATAAAAGGATGTCACCTTCAAGCCATTCAACAAACATTAAGAATCTCACAAATTTAAACGTCTATAAGTATAAAGATTGAAGCATGAGGAGAAGATTTTTGAAGATTAGAAACTTTTTCCAAAATCTCAAGATATTTCTGAAGAAATTGAAGAATTAGAAGAAATCTAAAGAACGTTGTATTAATTCTGAAGAAACTAGTTTTTTATCTTGTTCAATCGATAAAGGGAAGACTAAACTCATTTTCAACATCAAGTTCAGAAGGTCCTTCAAGCAAAATTATCTATCCAAGGTCAAGCCTCAAGGACCCTTAGATCAAATCTCTCACTCATCCAATTGCATTGACCCAAAGGAGATAAAACTCATTCTTCAATATTAAGCCTCGATTACCCTTGAATCAAGCCTCATCAACCCAAGATCAACTCTTGAATACTCTTAGATCAACCTTCAAGCAATTTCAAGCAAGTAACTCTCTAAACCAGTTTCCAAGATCACATCTAGAAGACCCTTGGATCAATGTTTTATTGAATAGAAGAATCAAAGGATTTATCGAGAGATTACAACATCATGCAACTCTGTGAAGAAGGAAAAATCACCACTTGGTTAGCCATCCTTTTGAAAAGTGATTACAACATCATGCAACTCTGTGAAGAAGGAAAAATCAAGTTTAAAAAAGAATTAACATCATCAAACTTAACATCAAGCACTATGGTTTCTATAACACCTCAAACTTGGCCCGAAAGCCTGGTCGGATCCAAAGCATCACATTGATCACCTAAGGGACCTGCTCGGTCAATTGGTCAATAGTTTCATAAAATAAAATAAATATTTGAAAATGCGATCACATTTAAAAATTTTAAGCATTTATCAAAATGAAAAACTTAAGCATGTTAGAAAAACTAAATATTTTAAAAAAAAATTCCATAAATCATTATAATTTTATAATCTATAAGAAGAAATCAATAACTCTTATTGGATTTAAGGCGATGTGACCCATATGTCACGCAAATAAATGAAATTGAATAAAATATTTAGAAATATAAGTGGTCCTATGTACATGCTTTAATAAAGAAAATTGAAAAAGATTAAAGTCATTACAAAAGAAAAAGTCTGAAAATTTTGCAAGAGCTTGACCTAAAATTTTCATTTCTCTAAATTTAATTGAATTTCGAGTTTAAAGAAATCATCAATAAGTATTCTATGTCATTTTCAATGTTTTGGGCTTAATTGGGTAAAAATACAAGATGAGGAGAAAATGACATTTTTTGTCATTTGGCACATATGGGTGTTAAATATTAGTGTTTATAAGCATATTTAGTGATGGGATGATATTTTGACCATTTAAAACCAATTTTATTATAAAAATGAATTTGGACCACACACATTTAAATGTTGACTTTTCTACCAAAAGTTGGTATTTTAAATCTGAGAAAATAAAAGAGAAAAAAAATAGAGAATTGTAATAGCTCGTTTTTTAGTGGTGTCAAAAATAGTGATTTTGTAACGACCTATTTTTAGTAGTGTTGGGAGTTAAGGTTATGGGATCATAATTACGGCTAGTGAGAAAAAATGACTAATATTTATATGGTATTACATATGTCGTATAAAAATTTGATAGTGAAATTTTAGGGTTCAAATAACTAATTAAGTAAAAAGGACTAAAATGTAAAATATACAAAAGTTGAGGTTTATTAGTAAATGTGTTAAATAGCTATAAGAAGGAAATTATTGGGCTTAATGGGTAATAACACCAAATCTCTAGTTAGTGGATGTTTATAGAATTGGTTTGGCTGTAAATATAATGGTTTTTAAATGGTAAATTAGTAAAATGAAAATTAAATTAACTTAAACAAAAAAAGAGAGTTTCTTTCATTTTCTCCTTACCATTGAAAAACACCATAAGAGATGGGAATTGAAGCTTTGGTTGTTGAAGGCCTTGCATGTAAGCATTTTAAACTTCTATTTCTAATAGATTTTGCATTTTTGGAACCCTTGTAGCTAAACCAAGCTAATTGTGTAACACCCCAAACTTGGCCTAGACTTTATGGCCGAATCTGGAGATGTCACATGGTAGTGTTTTTCGAAAAAGTGAGTTGTTGTCAGAAACCTCTTACCTATATAACCTCTTGACAGTATCTTATGTTAATTTCAGGACGTGTCGTTCATTTTCAAAACGTAATTCATAAAGTTACTCTCTTTCAAAACGTTATTAATTTTCAAAACGTCATTTATTGCGGAAGCTTTTTAAAACAGTTGCATATTTGAGTGAATTTTGTTAACACGTTTGGTTCTTTTTGAAAACTCGATTATCCCTACTACTAGCAGTTATAAATCAAAACAATAAAAAGCTCAAATTAAAAATATAAATCCAAAGAGTCCATGATACAGTAAAATCCTCAACATAAAATCAAAATCAAAATTAAGCACTTAAATGGAATGAAGTAGGTCGTGTGGCCACCGTTGAGTTCTCCACCGCATCAATCCTCCTATGACTGGGGATTACCTGTACAGATAAATCAAAAGGGTGAGTTGACGAAAACTCAGTGTGTAATCCTAATATATACAAGCAGACAGAAAGCAATCACAATCTGGGCCTAAGCCATTTTTCAAAGTCGATCCGATTTGATTAGGGCCTTAGCCCATTTCAATCTGAGCAGATCATGCATTAAGGCCTTGGCCTATTACAATATCGAGAATCAATGCAGAGATCGCTTATGCGATCACAAAATCCTACCCAACCAGCCTCTACACTCCATCTCCGTCCAACCCTACACTCCATGTGGGGATATAATCAACCCACCCATCCCTAAAATCCAAGTAGCACCGAATGCGGCACTATACAATAATATGCAACTGAGTTACCAGTAAGTTAGGCTCGAAGCCTTTCATCACACTTCCTTCGATCAATATAAGCCCATCCTCATGCAATGCATCATACAATCATGTCATGTCAAATCATGGTATCATACGTGCATTCAATATAGTTTTAACAGCATGCTCAATATACAGTCATAAATATATATATCGTACATGGATATAACAGTCATTCAGTCAATTAGGGGTTTAGGTAAGCTTACCAACCCTACAGTAGGTTCGCAGTCTCTCGGGCGACCCGTACAACCTTAACATTAAAACAGTGAAAAATGGACCCACATGCCCATATTGTCGGCCCGTGTGGCCCACACGACCCAAAATTACCATGGCCATGTGGATCAAACGGTCTAGCCCAATAATCTCACACGCTTGTGTGGCCCACATGGCCCAATTCAGTTCGGCCTGTGTATCGCACACAGCCAGCCTCGTCGATCACACGCCCATGTTCGATCACACGGCCAACCACATGGGTGGCCACATGCTCGTGTGGTGTCGACAGTCTCACTTTTCAACTTTTTGCAGATTTTAGTCTCCAGTGTTGTTGTAACAGCCCGATTCTAGGCCTAGTCGGAACAGTGGTTTTAGGACCACAAATCCGACGAGGGAAAATATTATTATAATTATATTTTTATGGTCTACAATTTTACGGAAAAATTTCGTGAAAATTTCGTTAAAAAATTTCGACGTTTGGGCACTCAATTTAGTCAAAAGGACTAAATTATAAAAAGTGCAAAAGTTGAGTTCTACATGTTAGAGGTGTCCAATTGTTATGAAATTTTAAATTTGAGGTCCTTATGTGGTAATTAGACTATTATTTAATTGAAGGACAAAAATGGGCATAGGATTAGTGAAATATATATTTTTAAGTAAGGGCATTTTAGTCATTAGTAAATAAATAGAATTAAAATGGGAAAAAGATGGAAAAATGGTGTCCATTTTCATAATTTGCTGCCGAAATTTGAAGGAAGCCATAGCTAGGGTTTCTTCACTTTCTCAAGCTCATAGTAAGTGCATCCTAGCCCCGTTTTTAATGTTCTTCGCATTTTTGAGATCCTCGTAGCTCAGTTTAGCTTATTCTACCATTAATTCATGTTAGGGTTCATATTTGGAAAAATAACCATAGGTGAAATGTGTTTATTTTGCTGTTTTATCGTAGAATATGAAGCTATAAATTATGTTAAACAACTTTTGCTAAGCGATTTTAAGCGAAAACTGGTAAATTGACATTATCGGTAAAAAATATTTAATGTTCAAAAGTACATGTTAGAGTGAGAATTTGATGTTTCCATAGAAGGAAAAAGTGTTCAGCATGTTGTAAAACATAAGAATAAGGAGTGAAATTTAATTTTCGAGCTTTAGGACAAAAATGTAAATAAGCAAAAGTTTAGGGACAAAATCATAATTTTTGCAAAAAGTTGAGTTGAGGACCGTTTTAATAAATGTGAATATTAAATAAGCTAAATTTTCTATTATAGATCAAGAAAGACGAGAAGACAACCTCAATATGGGGAAATGAAAAGATCATGGAGTAAATTGCAAAATTACAATATTTTGCACCGAGGTAAGTATGCATGTGAATTAATGCATTATTTTAATGTTATTCAATATATTGTTGAGATTTGGTTGAATATAGAATAAATATTGGATGGAGATCATAAAAATGTGGTTAAGTTTGAGAAAGGTGGTAAAATGTTGAAAAATAAGGTTTCCGAATGAACACTCAGAATAGACTGGAAAACATTGAATAAAAAGGGGTTGCTAAGTGCTGATTCCCCGAATTAGTGACTTTAAAGGTGGTCGCTAAGTGCTGATTCCACCGTATCTTTAATTGTGAAAGGGGTTGCTATGTGCTGATTCCCCGTATTACTGAATATAAAGGTGGTTGCTAAGTGTTGATTCCACCGTATCCTTGACTGTGAAAAGGGTTGCTATGTGCTGATTCTTCGTATCACTGAATTTAAGGTGGTTGCTAAGTGCTGAATCCACTGAGTATCGGATAATATTCTGAGTGTTCAACAGGGAAATTGGAAAGGTGAATGTACATATGAAATGGACAATATTATGTGAGGAATTTTGGGTTTGATATTTAATCGACCCATGTGTAAGATGGTATGAAATATCAAAACTACAAAAAAAAATAAATCTAGAAATAAAACAGTTTTAAACAACAACAGTTGAGCAACTTTGAAAAATCACCATAAATGGTGGAAATTGAATTAGATAATATATGAAATTGAAGCTTAGTGAGTCTATTTTCACATGAAAGAAACAAAGCAGGCAAAATAGTTAGATATTTTGAAATATTTGAATTTTAGTGAGACATGGTAGAATTGATTTCGAAATCCCCTGTTTCAAATTTGGAAAATCACCAAAAATTGTACAAAAAAAATTATGGCTTGTAATTTACATGATTGAATTTCTAAATGAGTCTATTTTAAATATAAATAAACAAGAACATAGTTTGAGTTTTGTACAAAGAATTAAGTAAATTTTAGTAAAGAGAGGTCAGAGCTGTCGAGCAGTGAAACAAGGGAAGGTTTAAAGAATTATTAATTGGCTAAATCAAAAATTATCTAAATTTTATGGTAGAAAGATATACGAGTATAGTTTGAAGGAAAATTTACAGAACTTAATTTGGAGCCCTGTAGCTCCAGATAAACATTAATTAGTGACTATGACACAGAAAAATAGCTTGCTGGAAATTGAACAAATAATGAAATTTATGTGTGAATAAATTTATGTTTCTATGAAATCATGTTAGAAATTTGTTTATTTGTCATATGTTTACTTATTAAGCTATATGCTTACTCCTCTTTATTTCCCCTTGTTTTATCGTGACATCAATCAGCTCGGAAATTGGACGAAGTCAGAACATCATCCACACTATCATCATCATCTTTGGGTATTTTTCAACCAATACTTTTGAAATATGGCATGTATAGATGACTTAATGTAATGTGGTATAAAAATATATATATATATAATATTGTTTGGTTTAAAAGGTTGGTGTATATTAATTGATAAATTGTTTTCTTAAAACTACTAACAAAGTATTTATAATGTTGTGGATGGATAAATTGTGTCTGAACATATAAGCGTATTTGGTTGAAATATTGAAGATATTTGAAATTGTGTTTCGAAAATTTGCAGGAGGGATTGAATGTTTATGAAAAGGAATTATGTCAAAATTTTTGTTAAAAAAATTATATTAGTAATGATATACCTCAATTGGAACAATTACAAGTGTTTGAGTTCAAGTAATACCTGCACTTCTGTTAGGAGGGACTCGGGTAAGGAATTATTACGATTCTTGATTACACACCGGTCTATTTCACGCTAACCCAACCACGAGCACTCCAAGACCTCAGACGAAAATAGAATGGCGATTCTCTACTGCCAAAGTGTCAATCAACAACCCACTGGTTTTTGATCGAATCCGAATGTGCGAAAACGCAAACGACTATTGAAATAGGCCAAAGGAACAATAATTCGGCTGCAACCAAGTAGGAAGCAAAAGTAACCCTCAGATCAGTCACTTTTAAACGAAGCATTAAGAACAAACAATTTCCAGACACTATAGACAACCTTACCTTCGACAAACCACAGTAGATTTGCAATTAAACGGCACCGCCCAAAATTCCTATAGTGACCTAAGGGTCTCTTAACCAGAAATAGAACTCCCATTAGACAAAGAACAACAATAGGATGGAAGCTATAATAGTAAAACTTACCGTCACTGCTCAAAGATATTGAAAAAGCAAATCGAGACCACAAGAAGAAGAAGGTTATGAAACGAAAGAAATTCACAGCAAACAAGAAAAGAGGGAATTGACAGAACCAAGATAATAAAATAAAAGAGAAAGATGGTGAGGGAAAAACTAAAGGAAACTTTCGGCAGGAGAGAATGAACAAAGAAATTCGGCTTCAGCAAAACTGGGGAAGGAAAAACCGAATTTAAAAAAAAAGAATATAATCCTATCACAATCTCTTAATTTCTCCTATTTTACTCCTCAAATCTCTCCACATGACTCCCCACTCAATCCAAACACCCCAAACCGTCCACAACCTCCCACACATCTCAAACACTCAGTATTTTACCACATTTCAATCTCCTTCACGGCACAAGAACAAAAAAAAATCCCTCTTACACGTACAGAGATTCGAACTTAAGACCCCCAGCACACTAATACTCCACTTAACCACCAGACCAACAGGCCCATTCTGACCTATTTTACCAACATATATTTATAAGCCTACTGATTAGAGATAGAGGTTATTTCATTTAAAAACAAAAATTTTCCCAAGCTAATGCTTGAACTTGGGACCTTTTAAACAATTTCCAAAACACTTAACCACTAAAGTAGACATACAATTATATCACAAACATACGAAAAATATATAAGAGATTTTGGGGTGTTACAACTCTACCCCCTAAAAGAAAATTTTGACCTCGAAATTTTACCTGATCAGAACATATAGGGATACTGCTGACGCATCACATCCTCAGGCTCCCACGTGGCCTCCTCGGTGCTATGATTACCCCATAGGACTTTAACCAGTGGAATAGACTTCCTCTTCAGAACTTTTACGTCACGATCCAATATCTAAACCGGCTCCTCCTCGAAGGTCAGATCTGGCCTAACCTTGATCTCTTCAATAGGAACAATATGCGTGGGATCAGAGTGGTAGCACCTCAACATCGATACGTGGAAAACATCATGAATCCGGTCCAACTCTAGAGGTAGCTCTAACTGGTAGGCAACCAGTCCCACTCGTTTTAGTATGCGATAGGGTCCAATAAACCTAGGGCTCAACTTACCCTTACGACCAAATCTCAGTACCTTCTTTCATGGCGAGACCTTAAGAAAAATGAAGTCCCCCACCGAATACTCAATATCTCGACGCTTCAGATCTGTGTAGGACTTCTGTCTGTCTGATACCGCCTTCAGTCGGTCTCAAATCAACCTAACTTTATCTTCGGTATTAGAAACTAGTTCAGGGCCCAAAACACTTCGCTCGCCCAACTCAGTCCAACATGAAGGCATGCAACAACTACGACCATATAATGCCTCGTAGGGTGCCATCTGATGGCTAGACTAATAGCTGTTGTTATAAGTAAATTCTGCTAGCGACAAGTAATCCTCCTAACTTCCTCGGAAGTCAATCACACAACTTCTCAACATATCCTCCAGTATCTGAATCACCCTCTTTGACTGACCGTTAGTCTGAGGATGGAACGCAATACTGAAGTCCAATCTTGTACCTAGAGCTTCATGTAGCTTTTTCTAGAACCGAGACGTGAAGCGGGGATCCCTATTAGATATTATTGAAACTGGTACCCCATGCAGTCTCACTATCTCAGGCATATACAATTTAGCCAACTTTTGCAAAGAGTAGTTAGTACGAACTGATATGATGTGGGCGGATTTGGTCAATCGATCCACGATGGCCCACACTGAATCCTTCTTAGTGGGTGTGAGGGGTAACCCACTAACGAAATCTATAGTTACAAGCTCCCACTTCCAAAGCGGAATCTTGACTGGCTGCAACAATTCCGAAGATAACTAATGTTCAGCCTTAACCTGCTGGCATGTCAGACACTTAGCCACGAATTCAATAACCTCTCGCTTAAAACCTGTCCACCAATATAAGTCACGAAGGTCACGGTACATCTTATTTCTGCCCAGATGCATAGCATAAGGGCTATTATGCGCCTCTCTCAGAATAGACTGCCTCAATTCAGTATCTTTCAGTACACAGATTCTCCCATGGAAATAGAGCACCGCTTCGCTATTTAGTCTAGAATCCTCGGTATTCTCACTTTCAACCTGTCGAAAATGAAGACCCAACGACTCATCCCCTATCTACTTACCCTTAATCTGCTCTATCCACGTCAGTTTAACTTGAAGTTTGGCCAACAAACTACCATCATCAAATAAATTGAGGCGAGCAAACATCGCCCTTAGGTCAGTCATAGCTCTACGGCTCAGTGTGTTGGCCACCACATTAGCCTTACTAGGGTGGTATTCAATAGTATAGTCGTAGTCCTTATGCAGCTCAATCCATCTACACTGCCTAAGATTTAGCTCCTTTGAGTGAGGAGGTACTTGAGGCTCTTGTGATCAGTGTAAAGGATACACTTCTCACCATACAAATAATGCCTCCAAATTTTCAGTGCGAATACCAGGATGGCCAACTCCAAGTCATGCATCGAATAATTTGCCTTATGAGTCTTAAGCTGACGAGACGCGTACGCTACCACCTTACCCTCTTGCATCAACATACATCCTAAACTGACATGTGATACGTCGCTGTAAACAGTAAACTCCTTTCCAGACTCTAATTGTATTAGAATAGGGGCATCAGTCAGTACAGTCTTGAACTTCTCAAATCTCTCTTGCTACGAATCAATCCAGTTAAATGGTACACCCTTACGTAGTAGCTTAGTCAAGGGTGCGACAATCAGAGAAAACCCTTCTACAAATAGTTGATAATACCCTGCTAGTCCCAGAAAACTGCGGATCTCAAATACAGTCTTAGGCTGCTTCCAATCCAAGATAGCCTCAATCTTTCAAGGATTGACTCTAATCCCTTCAGTAGAAACCACATGTCTCAGAAACATTATTTCACGCAACTAGAACTCACATTTACTAAACTTGGCGTACAGTTACTTTTCTCGCAGAATATGTAGAACCACTCTGAGGTGTTCATTGTGCTAATCCTCAGTTCTCGAATACACCAGTATGTCGTCAATAAATACCACCATGAATTGGTACAGATAGGGCTGGAACACTCGGTTTATCAGATCCATGAAAGCTGCTGGTGCATTCGTCAGTCCAAATGGCATCATTAAGAACTCATAATGTCCTTATCGAGTCCTAAATGCTGTCTAGTATACATCAATCTCCTTAACCCTCAACTGATGATATCCTGATTGAAGGTCAATCTTGGAGAAAAACGAAGCCCCTCGGAACTGATCAAACAGATCATCTATCCTCGGTAAGGGATACTTATTCTTGATTGCCAACTTGTTTAATTGTCAATAGTCAATAGTCAATACACATACACATTGATCCATCCTTCTTTTTTACGAACAGAACTGATGCTTTCTACGGAGACACATTAGGGCGGATGAACCCACTATCCAGTAACTTTTAAATCTGATCCTTAAGCTCCAGAAACTGTTTCGGTGCCATTCTATAGGGAGTGATGGACACCGGAGCTGTACCAGAAAGGAGCTCAATCCCGAACTCTACTTCACGATTTGGAGGTAACCCAAGTAGCTCTTCAGGAAAAACGTCTGGAAAGTCCTTAACCGTCTTGATATCCTTAACCGAAGAACCCCCAAAATCTGAAACACTGATGTAGGCCAAATACGCCTTACATCCTTTACGAACCAACTTTTTTGCCCTCAATGCAGAAATCACATTCGATAAGTACTTTCAACGATCCCCAATTATGGCTACCTCACTATCCTCTTCAATTCTCAGTACAACCCTTTTTGTGGCATAGTCTAAACTCACTCAGTGTTTGACCAACCAGTCCATCCCCAGTATCAGATCAAACTCTCTAAAATGTAGTTCCATCAGATCAGCCAGAAAAATAGCCCCTTGAAACTCTAAAGGAATGTCTTTAAACAACTTATTTACCTTTACTGATTGTCCTAGCGAACTTAATACAGTCATCTCCCTTGTAGTGCTCTCAACCAGTATACCTAAGTTTTCAGATACGGTATAAGGTATATAGGAATGAGTGGATCATATATCTATCAGTACAGTATAAGGTACATTATAAATATAGAACGTACCTGTGATAACGTTTAGAGCATCTCCATCCTATTGGCGACGTGCAGCATAAACCAGAGTCGGTTGCCTCGCCTCAGTATGACCAGTACCTCTGCCCGGTGTTCTCTAACCACGGCCCAAACCATTACCACCTTTGGCCTGACCACGACCTCTCGGTGGCTACTGAATTGCTCTCGGTGGTGGTGCAATACCAGTGCCCAGAGCTTGCATCTAATGGGACCTCCGTGGACACTCTCTAATACGACGCTCTAGAGAATCTCACCTCAAATATGCCTAGTTCTTTTCCAACAGTCGACCTGATGGCGTCTACCACAGTCAGTACACAGCGGCTGTCCAGTAGCAACAACGGAAGCCCCAACTCTGATCGACCCATCAACTCTAACCTTTTTCTTAGGCCTTTGAACGGAACTCGAGGGCTCCGAATCCCTCTTATTCTTACCTCTCTCTGTCACGGTTCTGGCACTTGGTGCGCTTCACTTTCTTGGTGATCTTTGCCTTATCAACCAGTGCAGCAAAATCTCGCTCCCTCTGTGGAGCTATCAAAACCCTCAGATTATCCCTGAGGCCATATTCGAAATGAACACATCACTCGTACTCAATCGCCACCATACCATGCGTATAGCGGCTCGGTCGTAAAAACTCGGCCTCATACTCGGCCACTAATCTATCTCCTTAAATCAGATTTAAAAACTCCCTCCTATGGGCATCTACATAACTGTCCTCCACATACTTCCCTTTGAAAGCATCCTTAAAGAACTCCCAGGTTAGTCGATCGGGCTGAGTGCCCTCCTTAATAGTGAGCCACCACTGATAAGCCTCATCACACAGTAGTGATACAACACCCTTCAACTTCTGCTCAGGAATATAGTCTAGGTCGTCCATAATCCTCTCTGTGGCCTCAATCTAGTATTCTGTCACATTAGGGGCAACTTCAGCAATACCCCTGAAAAGCTTAGCTCCGTTAGACCGGAGTCATTCCGTAACTGACCCGCAGCCTCTAGCTCCAATATTAGATCCAACGACGCTCTTTAGAATCCTTAAAATGGCTTGGGATAGTGCGTCGTACCTAGCTGCACGATCATGAGACCCAACCTTAGCCATAGGTGAAGCCGGTGTCTCACTACTATCCAAATTAGGCAGATTGTCAGATGACGAAGACCCAGCTCGAGTACCCCTATGGCCTCTTCCATGGCTTCTTGTACCTCATCCGCGAGAACCTCTCGTGCTCATTGGCTAATTATGTTTTATCTGTATTAACAGTTTTATGCATCATTTTATAGTTCCGGTGTTTATTAGCACATATTTTATGAAAATAGTATAAAAAGTGTAAAGTTTGTTTCGTACGTCGCAGTGTCAATCAATGTTTATCAGTTTTACTACAGTCTCAGTATACACTATTTTAAGTGTTTTTCAGTACAGTTTATCTATAGTAGTCTCAGTATATACTACTATCGCAGTTTCAAGATATACTATCAAAAACAGTTTCAGTTTCAGTTTAGACAATCCACAGTTTCAGAAAACTTACTAGATCGGTGTTGAAGACTCGGTGTACCACACTTTCAATAAAAATATTTAGAAATCAGTTATCAGAAATCACGTCTTAAAAATTCACATCCACAGCCAAGTTTTGCAACCTGGCTCTGGTACCACTAAATGTAACACCCCAAACCTGGCCTAGACGTTATGGCCGAATCTGGCGATGTCACATGATAGTGTTTTTCGAAAAAATGAGTTGTTGTAAAAAACCTCTTACCTATATAACCTCTTGATAGTATCTTATGTTAATTTTAGGATGTGTCGTTAATTTTCAAAACGTAATTCATAAAGTTACTCTCTTTCAAAACGTCACTTATTGTGGAAGCTTTTTAAAACAATTGCATATTTGACTGAATTTTGTTAACATGTTTGGTTCTTTTTGAAAACTCGATTATGCGATCACAAAATCCTACCCAACCAGCCTCTACACTCCATCTCCGTCCAACCCTACACTCCATGTGGGGATATAATCAACCCACCCATCCCTACACTTCAAGTAGAACTGAATGCAGCACTATACAGTAATATGCAGCTGAACTACCAGTAAGTTAGGCTCAAAGCCTCTCAGCACACTTCCTCCGATCAATATAAGCCCATCCCCATGCAATGCATCATACAATCATGCCATGTCATGTCAAATCATGGTATCATACATGCATTCAGTACAATTTTAACAACATGCTCAATATACAGTCATAAATATATATATCGTACATGGATATAACAGTCATTCAGTCAATTAGGGGTCTAGGTAAGCTTACCAACCCTACAGTAGGTTCACAGTCATCTCGGGCGACCTGTGCAACCTTAACATCAAAATAGTAAAAAATGGGCCTACATGTCCATATTGTCGGCCTGTGTGGGCCCACATGCCTGTGTGGCCCACACGGCCCAATTCAATTCAGCTTGTGTATCACACACAGCCATCCTCGTCGATCACACGCCCATGTTCGATCACACGGCCTATAACATCCCAAATTTAGGGCTAGTCAGAATAGTAGTTTCGGGACCACAAATTTGACGAGAAAAAAAATTATTTTCATTATATTTTTAAGGTCTACGTTTTCACAAAATGATTTCGTGAAAATTTCGTTTGAAAATTTTGACGTTTGGGCACTCAATTTAGTCAAAAGGACTAAATTATAAAAAGTGCAAAAGTTGAATTCTATATGTTAGAGGTGTCCAATTGTTATGAAATTTTAAATTGGAGGTCTTTATATGGTAATTAGACCATTGGTTAAGTTGGTGGACAAAAATAGGTATGGTTAGGCATGTTTCCAAAGTTTTTCATTAAGGGCATTTCGGTCATTTAGTTATTAAAATGAATTAAAAACAAAATTAAAAGCCAATTTTTGTCCATCTTCAACCCCTAGGCCGAAAATTGCATGGAGAAACCATGGCTAGGGTTTTTCAAGCTTTCATGCTCGATTGTAAGTCCGTTCTATCCCCGTTTTTAATAATTTTTACGTTTTTGAAATCCTCGTAACAAGATTGACCTCTTTTTACCATTGTTTTGAACTAGGGTTTGTGTTTAAAAATTTACTCATGAATTATATGCATGTATTTTGATGTTTTATGGAAGAATATGAACATTTGGAGTGTGATAAATGATTTGTACTAAGTAATTTTCGATGAAAATGCCTAAAATGATTAATTTATAAAAGTTATAAAATATGTCACAAGTGTGTGAATAAGTGAGTATTGTGGACTGCTATAGTTATGAAAATGGTTCAGCTAAGCCTAAAATGCAAGGAAATTGAATAAAAATTATTTTACGAGCCTAGGGGTAAAATCATAATTTTGTGAAACTTAAGGGGCAAAAACATAATTTTTCCAAAGTATGATTTTTGGACTGGAATGAATAGTGTGAAGGTTATATAAGTTAAATGTATTGTTATAAATCAAGAAAGATGAGAAATTGAAATTGATCGATAAAAAGAAAAGTGAGAAAAAGTGAAAAATTATCGAATAAACCTTTAGAATAAAAAGGGATACGAATGAAGTGACAGAAATGATTACATGTGTAGCACGGATTGTGTGTAGGGCACTATGTAAAAGTGAAAGTGATAGTAACATGTGTAGTACTATGTGCATGCTACTACGTGTACTGGGATGATAGGTCGCATGTGTAGTACTATGTGCAGGCTATTATGCGTACCGGATAGTTTCGATCACGTGTGTAGTACTATGTGCAGGCTACTACGTGTATCGGATGGTAATGCTCACATGTGTAGTACTATGTGTAGGCTACTATGTGAACCAAACATCATTGATTAATAAGGTGGTTGCTATGTGCTGAATCCACCGAGTATCTGTTATTATTCTGAAGTGTTCATCGGGAAATTGACTAAGTGTAATTGAATAATGAATATAGGTGTGGAATTAAATTGAATATCGACATAGAAATGGAAAAGTGAATTTTGAATTGAATTGTGATTGAAAGTGAAAAAGTGAAATTATGAAATAGTACATTTAGCAATAAAACAGTTTAGACAGCAACAGTTGTGTAACTTTGAAAAATCACCAAAAATGGTGGAGATTGAATTAGAGGCTTAATAATATATGAAATTGAATCTGAATGAGTCTATTTTCACATAAAAGAAATAGAGAAAGCAAAAGAGTTATATATATTGTGATATTTGAAGTTTAGTTAGATAGAGTTAGAATGAGTTTGGAATCCTCTGTTACGAATTTGGAAAATTTTCAAAATTTTACAAAAATAATTATGGGATAAAGTTTATATTTTAGAATTTTCAGTTAATCTATTTTCAATAGAAACAAACAGAAACAATATCCGAATTCGTACAATGAGATAATTAATTTTTAGTGAAGAGAGGTCGAACTATCAATCGGTGAAATAGGGAACTTTAAAGAATAAATTGTACTATTTTGCTAAACCAAAATTCTAAAAATTTTATAGTAAGAAGATATGTAAATATAGTTTTAGGAAAAATTTACGGATCTTAATTTGGAGTTCTGTATCTCCGGTAAAAATGATTTAGTGACTTTGACTCGAATAGATAAATTTGAATATACATGTGAGTGAATAGTAAAATTGTATTTAATGTTGTTTAAGTGTGTTATACACATTAAGGATGTGGAATGGAGAGGAGGAGGAGGGAAATTGGAAGAACATATGAATGATTTGTGTATAATTGGCCATATGCTTGATTATAATCGATAAACGATTGAAAAGAAATTAAGTTTATAATTGTGCATTATTAGTTATAGTTAAAGTTCATGTGAGAAAATAAAGTTTCATAGTATGTGTATGTGGTATACTTGGCATATGATTTGGTATGAAGCAATGTCAGAAGTGGTTTATGAATTAACTCATGTTGATAAGTTTGATACATAAATAAATGTGGTGCTTATCCATACTTATAATGCTTATACTATATGTTTATTTGGCTAGCATGTTTGGTGTGTATGGTTAGGCTTTGGCCAAGTTGTGGCTGGATTACGCCACATTAAATTTATAAAATTATGCATTGAGATGGTAAATGTCTAGATGGAAATATGATTGTGATCATAAAAGGGTGGTAAGGTTTAAAGTTTGTAATCTTTATTAAAATGGTTTATCATGTGGTTAGTCTTCAAAAATACTAGCTTGCAACTATGGTTAAGTGTAATGTTTATATCTTGTGTGATATGCATATGAAACGGGAGTGGAAAGGAAATGAAATACTAGGTTCATGCTTGAAGTGTAAAATGATGCAAAAAGGGGACGTTAAGTTAAACAATAAATATGTATTAGTATTGAACTTAATGAAATTGAATTGTACGTGAATTAAATGGAAATTGCAAATCATATGATTTGAATTAAATGAATTATTGTGGTATTGAAATGTATATTGGATTGAGAAATTGAATTGAATCGTGAACATGAGAATCGTGAATTAAAGAAAATGGAAATGAAGTATTGAATTGCATGAGTATGTATTGGGTCTCAGAAGCCCTATTTGTTACAAATATAGTATTTTGAAGTTATAACGTGAAGATTTGTAAAGGCATGTTAAAAATTTGAAGAGTTTAAATTTAAATGAAATTTTATAACTCAGTTTAACATGTTTATAAGTGTATGTGTTCTGGTAATGCCTCGTACCCTATTTCGGTGTCGAATACGAGTAAGGGGTGTTACAATATGACATCGCCAGATTCGGTCATAACGTTACACCAGATTTGGGGTGTTACACAGCCAACCACACGGGCGGCCACGCGCCCGTGTGGTGTCGACAGTCTCACTTTTCAACTTTTTACTGGTTTTAGTCTCCAGTGCTGCGGTTACACACCTGGTCTGTTTCCGTTGTTAACCCAACCACGAGCACTCCAAGACCTCAAACGAAAACAGAATGGCGATTCACTACTGCCAAAGTGTCAATCAATAGCCCACTGGTCTTTGATCGAATCTGAATGCGCGAAAACGTAAATGTGATATCCCGAAAATTACTACTGTAATACCCTGAAAATTACTACAACAAGAAAGTAGGTATCCTTGATAGTAAAATAAGGAAATAAAGTGACAAAAAGGGAAATTTTGAGTTATGGCAGCATTGGGAATTATATTATGACATATTAATTCAAGAAAGGATTAAATCGCAAAAGTGAAAAGTTTTGTTTCCTAGGAGTAAATACTCAAAATTTGAGGGATTAAAGTGTAAATATGAAAAATTTGAAGGACCAATAGTGTAAATATTTTAAGGGTGGAATAATCTAGAAACTAAGGAAAATAGATGAATTAGGACCAAATTGAAACGGTGACGAATGTTGAGGGACTAAATCATAATTTTACCAAATTAAGTGATGACTCAAGGATGGAATTTTTAAAGATTATAAAAGGAAAAATGATCAATTAGAAGAGAGAGAAATCTAGAAGATAATGATGATGTTGGAGATATTTCATATTAAATAAATAAATAAATATTAGTTTGTTAATATTTTAATTTGATTTTTAAATGATATTTTATTATTTTATTAGTATTTTATTTAGTATATATAAGAAAAGGAAGATGAAGAATCATCCATTCCACCATATTTCGATGCAACTAACATGAGAAGAGAGGAGAAGATAGAAAGTTTTGCTTTCTTTACAATTTGGTCCTTCCACCAAAAATTTACCATTTTCACCTCGAAATCAAAAAAATTTCCACATCTTCCAAGAGAGAAGAATAACAAGGAGGAAACAGGGAGCTAGAATATCAAGTTAGATTCAAGAAATAAAAGCTGGAGGAGAGAGAAAATCAAGTTAAAGATTGAAATCAATAGCACAAGGTAAGAACATCAAGATTTCAATATATTTTTAAGTTTGATATTATTGAGAAAGCATGGAAATAATGTTATAGTAGAGTTTTATTATATAATGTCTTATGTTCTTGATATATTAGTGAAGAGAAATAAGTGAAAGTAATGAGAAATATTATAGAGAAAAGGGAATAAGGAGTTATACACCTAGTAATCAACATTTTGCACTAAAATAGTTTTGGACAACAAGCAGAGGTTAACTTTGAAAAATCACCATAAATTGTGGAAATAGAATTAGAGTAAGAATAAAATATGAAAATAAATATTATTGAGTGTAGTTTCTCATAGAAGAAACGGTGTAAGTAATGAAATTGTAAATCATGAGATATAATAAATGTTGTGAGACAAGGTCGAATGAATTTGGGTTCCCTATTCGACTTGGAAAAGTCATTAAAATTGTAAAAAATAATTATGGGTTATAATTTATATGTTTAAAATACTTAATTAGTCTATTTTCAATATAAACAAACAAGAACATCATTAAAATTCTTTACAAAGAGATAATTAATTTTTAGTGAAGAGTCATCGAATGTCAAATAGTGAAACAGGGAAACTTTAAAGAATAAACTGTACTTATTGGCTAAACAAAAATTATGAAAATTTTATGGTAAGAATATATTTGAGTCTAGTTTCAGAGAAAATTTTAGATCTCAATTCGATGTTCTTGTAGCTTAAGATATAATTAATTTAGTGACTATGACTCAAGTGAACAGCTTGTTATGAGTAAACAAGTTAATAGTGGTATTATGTATATATCAAGGATGTGGAATGGAGTGGAGGAGGAGGAAAATATATGTGAATATTCAGCTAATATGAGTTTATTTTAAAATAGCTAATTTACATGTTTTAGGTTCAGGGACTAAATTGAATAAAAGTAAAATTTTAAGGGTAATTTCTTAAAATGTCAAAAAGTGACCAAATTGCATGAAATGATTTGTTTTATTATTTAAAGTAATAAATTAATTGAAATATTAATTTATATCAAGATTGGGTGGAAATTGAGGAAAATAGAAAATTACCAAAATGCCCCTAAATTTTGGTATTTCTGCAATTTAGCCTGGTAAGTTTGTGTAACTTGAATTATATTCTTAGATGATTGAAATATATATATTGGATTGAGAAATTGATTTGACTTGTGAACATGAGAAATTGTGAATTGAATGAAATTGAAATGAAGCTTTGAATTACATGAGTAAATATCGGGTCTCGTAGGCCCTATTTGTTATAAATATAATATTTCGAGGATATGTTGTAAAGAATTATAAAAGCACGTTAATAATTTGAAAGTTTTAATTCGGATGAAATTTTGTAACTCGGTTTAATATGTATGCAAATGTATGTCTTCTAGTAATGCCTCGTACCCTATTCTGACGTCGAATACGGGTAAGGGGTGTTACAATGTGACATCGCTAGATTCGATCATAACGTTTAGACCAGGTTTGGGGTGTTACAGTAAATGACTATTGAAAGAGGCCAAAGGAATAATAATTTGGCTACAACCATGTAGGAAACAGAAGTAACCCTCAAATCAGTCACTTTTAAATGAAGCATTAAGAACAAACAACTTCCAGAAACTGTAGACAACCTTACCTCCGACGAACCATAGTGGATTTGCAATTAAAAGGCACCGCCCGAAATTCCTACAGTCGCCTAAGGGTCTCTTAACCAGAAATAGAACTCCCATTAGACAAAGAACAATAATAGGATGGAAGCTATAATAGAAAAACTTACCGTCACTGCTCAAAGATATTGAAGAAGCAAATCGCGACCACAAGAAGAAGAAGGTTATGAAATGAAAAAAATCCGTAGCAAACAGGAAAAGAGGGAATCGACAGAACAAAAAGAATAAAATAAAAGAGAAAGATGGAGAGGGAAAAAATAAAGGAAACTTTCGGCAGGAGAGAATGAACAAAGAAATTCAACTTTAGCAAAATTGGGGAAGAAAAAACAAAGTTTTGAAAAAAAAATCTAATCCTATCACAATCCCTTAATTTCTCCTAATTTTACTCCTTAAATCTCTCTACATGACTCCCCACTCAATTCAAACACCCTAAACCATCTACAACCTCCCACACATCTCAAACACTCAGTATTTTACCACATTCCAAACTCCTTCACAGCACAAGAACAAAAAAAAAACATCTCCCTTGCACGTATAGGGATTCAAACTCAAGACCCCAGCACACTGACACTCCACTTAACCACCAGACCAGTAGGCCCATTCTGACATATTTTACCAACATATATTTATAAGCCTACTGATTAGAGATAGGGGTTTATTCATTTAAAAACAAAAATTTGCCCAAGCTAATGCTTGAACTTGAGACCTCTCAAACACTTCCGAAACACTTAACCACTGAAGCAGACATACAATTGTGTCACAAACATACAAAAAAATATATAAGAGATTTTGGGGCGTTACAAATTGGGGGGACTAATTTGATAAAATACAATAAGTAAAAGGACTAATTTTTGACGTTGTTCTTTGTGCTGGAAATGTTGGTTAAGTTTATAAGTTTTATGGTATGAAAAATATATTAGGTATGGATTCTTGCTAATGTTAGGCTTTTCAAGGATTTGAATGTTAGAAATTAAAATAGCATAGTGTTAGTCTATAAATTGCAAGAGTTAGGGACTGTATAGAATTATATATGTATATTCGATTAGCTAAAAGATTGGTTAAGGAATGGATTAAATTAGCTTTTGTTGTAAGGACTAAGTTGTGTAAATGTTAATTGTTAAAGGTTAAATGTATAGATATGTTTATGAAATAAATTGTTTAAGTTGAATGGTTGTGGTTTCGAGTTAGTAAGTTGAATCAAATTATTGTATTTAGATCAAGAGACGAGTAGAGCGCCAGTTAACCAAGGGAATGAGAAAGTTGTCAAATAATCAACTTCGATCATCAGAAGCTAACGCAATTATTTACTTTAAATAATTTAATTGTTACTTTAATAAATAGTTATATTGATATATGTAATGGATTGGTAGTTGAAATGATGAATTATGAAGTTATATATATGGTTAGAGAATAGATCAAGGAAATTAATTATAGTTATTTGATGCAAATGGATGAAATATGAAATGAGAGATTGTGGAAATTTAATAATTATATATGTATTTGTCGGTTTTACCAACTAGTGCTGGGCACACCGAAACATTTGTATGTTGGTATAACCAACCAGTGCAAGGCACAATTATTATCAGTTTATCCGACCAGTGCTGGGTGTAAAGCATTGTTGATTTATCCGACTAGTGTAGGGCACAATTATTGTCGGTTTATCCGACTAGCGCTGGGCGTAAAACAACGTCAGTTTATCCCACCACTGCAGGGCACAACAATTGTCGATTTATTCAACTAGCGCTGGGCACAAAAATTTTCTACAGTATATCCGTCAAGCACCAATTGCCAATAATGGTATGGTTGTTGATTACGTAAAATCGATTATTTGAATAAGTTTGATAAAAGAGCTATAATGGTAAAAGTTGGGAATTAATACACATATTGCAATGTAGTAAGTAGTAATTAACATTATATGTTTGAATACATAAATTATGGTTAATAAATGTATGTTTAGTTCTTGTGATAATGAAATTTATTAGGTAGTTGATCATTCCTCTGTGTGCATGTTAGGTACCTATCTTTGATTGTCGACTCAGCATCCAACGATAATTCTGAGGTCAACATTGGTGATGTATTCTTTTTGTGTCTTGGCATGTACGTAGGTCGTTAATAGTATTAGAAATGGTCATTTTGTGTATTAGTAATTTTTCAGAAAGTTATGTTTATAGGATGTTTGATATGTGAATATGGATATGTTTGTTTTAGTTGTAAATACTTGTGAATATAGTTGATGATATATATAATATGTGTATGTTAAATGAACTTATTTTCCCTTAGAAGAACATGTTGTAAATTACGTTGAGTTGGCTTGAGTTATGATATGATGTGGTTTAAGTTGATGGATTTTATTGATGAATGAATTGGATGCATGGATAATTAAGGTTAATGTAAGTTGAATGATTATTGAATTGTGGTGTCAATGAGGGCACATTGGTTAGGCACATAAATGATAGGTAATTAGCATGTTTTGACTTGTTTGAGGGTGTTTGATGATGTTTAAAGACTGGTTTTAAGCTTGGCTTGATACCCAAGATAGGTATAAAATGTGCCTTGTTTTGGAAGCAAATTTTGGTGCACATGGCCTGAGACACGGGTTGTCAGACGGATGTGTCTCACACACGGTCGTGTGTCTTATTTATTTTCAGTGTAGGTTGGTCTTCACGGGCACAGAGAGTTACACGGTCTGGTGACTCGGTTGTGTGACACTGAACTACATGGTCACAGTAAGTTACACGATCTGGTCACACGACCGTGTGATCTTATGTTACGCGAGCACAGCAAGTTACACGGTGTTCGTACACGACAATGTTCTGAGCCACATGGTTTGGACTCTATCACATGGGCATGTGACCCCTGTTTTCAAAATTTTCAACTTTTTCCTAGTTTTTCTGTTTTATTTTGATTTGATCCTAAAATGTTCCCAAACTACTTTTAGGGCCCCATAAGTTCGCTCTAAGGCCTGTAAGTGCATGTTTATTATAAATCGAATGTGATTTGTTTATTTATAAATATACTTGTATGATTGTTTCTATGCAATGTTAAATGTTTAAAAATTTATTGTAATACTCCGTAACCTTAATCAGACTACGTAGACAGGTTAGGGGTGTTATAGGTTTTGAGACCAAAATTCTGACTAGTGAGTCAGTAAATGTTATTTATTTTATATTTATAAAGATTTTGGAGTGTCGTATTAAAATTTGGTTCGATAATTTAGACATTTGGATAGTTAATTTGGTAAAAAGTACTAAATCATAAAAGTGACGAAAGTCAATCACTATAAATTATTATTAGTTAAATGGTTTAAAAAGTTAAAGCATAATGGCTTAAAAGGAAATTAACCTTTAATCAAGTATGGTGGGCGGTTATTGAATGACCTTTATCATAAAATTATATGTTATTATATATTAAAATAATGTTAATTTGTAATAAAACAAAAACCAATGTTAAAAGCCATTTTATTTTTCATCATCTTTAACCTATTCGCACCGAAACTCTATAGTTGAAGAACACCAAGTTTGGCCAAGTCATTTCTTCTTGCATGGTATGAAATTCAAGCCCGTTTTTAGTAATTTTTATATTTTTGAGATCGTTGTAGCTTAATCTAGTTAACCCAATGACTAATTTGTAAAATTGTTAAAGGTTTTGAAATTTTCCATTGATGGTTTTTAGGTGTTTATGAAGTTGAATGAAAGATTTATAAGTTTGGTTGTTAATTAGGACTATTTTGTAAATGAATTTTAGTTACTTTTAAGTTTAGGGACTAAAATGGTAAAATAATAAATTTAGCATGAAATTCTTGTGAAATTTCAATAATTACAGACTTTAAATTTATAGGAGAGAATTTGACTAGCTTGGTTTTGGTTTAATTATGATAAATGTATAAGTTTCGATTTTAGGGACTAAGTTAAATAAGAGGTAAATGTAAAATGACATTAAAAGGTCAAATGCATAAATTTAGATATTTTAAGGTATTCAATTGTTTAATTGAACTAAATTATTATATATAGATCAAGAAATGGATCAATTGGTCTATGATCGCGAAAAAAAGTTATCGAGGAGTTCTCGTTGTGGTGTTGATAGCTACTTCGTTTAGGTAAGTTTGTATTAGGTTTATTATGTTTGTTCATGGTTTGAATTTTAATTATATTTGTGTATATGTATGTGTGTATAGTTAGCTTGGTTAATTGAGGTAAGTTTGAAAGTGGAAATAAAGGTTTGAATCATAAAATATGAGAATTGTACATATTTGAGTTGAATCATGTTATCATGTGGAATGTATGTGATCAAGTTGATCATGGTATAATGTTCTAAACATGAAAATCTTCTAGAATATGAGTTAAGGCCTCTGTGAACTTAGTGAATGATTAGGATACAAATGTCATGTCATTAGGGTGGTCCAAGCACTAGGTGCCGGTGATATATTTTCAAGTACTATGTACCTGTGGTGTTTACCATACCGATGGCTAGAATGTAGCATTTGTTGTAGATTCTTGTCAAGTTGTGTGAGAAACATTGTATAATGATTAATGTCCCGATTGTCAGCTTGTGTCAGCAACATTTTCCCCGTGTATCTAAATTGAATTTACTATAGCTCTCTAGGAAAAATAGTTAATGAAAAGAATAGAAATGAAATTCAATAACATGAAAGTTATGCACTTATTGATTATGAATTGGAATGTGAATTATGTTATCTTGAGATCATGATAATGTTATACATTCAAGGTTAAGCATTTGATATGGTAGGGAAAAATGAAACTTGGCAAAGAATATTAAGTTGTATGTTAGTCTTTGGAGATCACAATATCCGTCAACTCTTTTGGTAGTTATTTACTTATTTTGGCCTGATTATAAGTGGCATGTGAATAGGGTTGTGGTAATGTATGTATATAAAAACTTTGTTTATATTTTATGTCATCTTGAATATGAAATATGTTTTTGGATGTAATCTTTGATGGCTATCTTGGTTAGTTGATGTATTGGATGGCATAGGCATATTTTGGTATCTAAATGCATCATGGATTGTTGAATTGGTATATATATTTTAGGTAACTTGATGAAGTTTGGTTGGTGTTGAGCTAGTAATTGAAACAATGGTGATATGTGATGGATTAGGCTTTACCCTTATGGTATGGATGGTGTTGAATGTTAATGGTAAATGCTTGAATTGTGGTGCCAATTGTGACATATTGATTAGGCATGTAGGATGTATGTTATTTGATATATTTTGACAAATTTGACATTGCATAACTTGTGGCTTAATTGTTTATAAGTTTGATTGCTTGGTTTAGAAGGTTTATTTAGGTGCACACGGCTTGTGACACATTTTGCCACACTGTTGTGTGTCATACACGCTTGCGAGGCACGAACATGTGGTCTATTGAATTTAGGGGCAGGTTGATCCACATGACCTCAGTCTATTAGATGGCTTATCGACACGCCTGTGCGACCTAGGATTACACAACATCAATTTTGTCGCACGGTTAGGCAACACGACCATGTCATAGAACCACATGGTCTCAAATTTTTCACACGGCCGTATGACCTACGTTTTCACTTTTACCTATCTTTTCATAAAAGTTTCAAATTACTTTTGATTTGTTCTCGGGGTATTTGAAGAGCTTTGTAAGCTCAATTAAGGCTCGATTTTGATAAATATCATTGGATAATTGTATTCATATTGTAATATGGAATGATTGATTGTTTATTTCGAATTATTGAATGATATAGATGTTTAACAGTTGTAATACCTTTTTATTTCCCCCTTGGTAGACCATGGATAGAAAATAAGGGAAAAAATTATTTGTTTCCTCTCTTTTGATTTCCCACTTCAAATCTATTCAAACCTCCACCATTTTATTTCATTTTCTTGCAAATCCAACTCCTAAAAGGTTTAATGGAACCATTGTCTTCATCATCTTCACCTACAATTTAGGGTATAAATATTTTTGAGAGATAAAGAAGCTCTAATGAGAGAAAGTGTCATCCATGGTAAGATTTTATGTGTTTCATCATCACATCACTCTCATTTTTCTCTTCCATGCTCTTTATATTGTTTAAAAATGAATATGACCATTTTAGTTGTGACTTCGATGTAAATTTATTATTGTGTTTATGGTATGAGAAAGAGGAAACCTTAGGTTGAGGTGGAAAAGGAACTATACTCCATTTTGTGTGTTTTAAATTAAACTTATCATAGACACTTTGTTAAATTATGTTAATATACATTAATTTGGTGGTTATTAATTATAGAGCTACTTTTATGCACTTGTATCGATTACGACATGACTAAAATGATGAAATGTACCTTGATAGTGTTGTAAAATGTAGAATTAATAAAATGTGAATTATTCTTATGGAAATGAGCCAAGATATATATATTGTTATAAACAATAAAATGTGTTGGTATAATATGTTTTGGAAAAACAATGTGAAATGAAATGGGCTATGAGAATTGTAAAGAGAAAAATTTATAGGATTTTTCCTATGTAATTTATCACCTTTTAATTAAACCCGTTGTTAAAACTAAGTAATTGTTTAATAAATTAATGAAATATGTGGAAATATGAAATTAGGACATAGAAATTATTAAAATGTGATTTAATGCTTGAGTATATAGTTTTCATGCAATAAATGACTTATTTTATATTAATTTGAATATATTATATTTTTTAAGACATAAAGTGGGCCATGCATGATTAAATTAAATAATAAAATATAAAATTATATTTAATAATTCATTTTAAAATATTTCATTAATAATTTGGGTTTTAATTAATTAATTAAATTGGATAAATTTAATTCTTTGGTCCTTTAACTTGTTGATTTATTTTGGACAGGTCTGATAGCTTTGCTGGATTACAAAACCGTCCAAATTGGAGACCAAGTCAACCCAAAATTCGGCTGCACATGGCTGTCCATAAACCACTTTTTGGTTTAATTCCACAAGGTCCTTAAAGAGTTGAAGAAATTAGAGATTTACCTAAAGATTTGCACTTGACCGAGTCTTAGTCTTGAGTTGTTGTGGCACTCAAATTGACCAAAAATAAAGGAAAAATTAGCTCACTTACTAAAATTATGGCCGGCCACCCATGGAAGATTCTTCAAAAGATGAAAACTCCTATTTTTAGTAAACTATCCCCCTTTCCTCACCTATAAATAAGACCCTCTCATTCCTTCATTCATCATCCCTCAAGCATCCATCAAGCATCATTCTCTCTTTTTCCCTTAGCCTTTTCCATTCCAACTCCTAGCATCATCTCTTCATAGAGATTTTAGCAATTAAGCCTCTTAAAGAACCCTTGGTCGGCCACCTTGGAGAACGATCAGCTAAGGAGCAAAGTAAAGGAACGAAGGAGTCTCGTTAATTAGAATCTTGGGTGACAACCACTCTGAATTGGGTTTAATCTTTCTTTTCTTTAACTTAATATAAAGATGTTTGCTATGTGTTCTTTGTTCTTGTTTACAACAATGTTAGCTTAATTTTATTTAAGCTAGGATGATTGCTTTGATTAAATAATATTTATTTGATTCATGTTTATAATGTTTGTGCCTCAATCGATCATGTTTTCAATTAAAATCAAGTCTGTATTTCGTTCATACGTGATTGAAATGCACCTGAATTAGCTGAGCGATCCTAACCAGACGACGGCTAATGGATGCATAGTTGAAATGTGCATGTTAAATTTAGATCCTAACTCGATTAAATTATAGGTTGCATAAGAACTCTAACCAAGCTCTGTTATCTGCATAGTTTTTAGATTTGTGTGATTAAATTGTTTTAAACCTAACACGTCCCTGTTACCTCACACGAATGCTAAGAAACCCTTAGAAAATAAGGATCAGTAAAATGCGTATTTACTAAGTAAAGGATTCCGAAAGGACCTAATGTGGTTTCCAAACTCATGAAAATCTGAGTTGCCATGGAATGATTTTTTGAATGTTATTAAGCATGTTGATAATAAATTAAGTTTAATTAAAGTAATTGTCCTAGTTTATTTATTTTATAATTGTTGCAAATTGTGTTTAATTTTACTAAAATCTATTTCAATCATATAGTTTGCATACTTAGGATAATTGACATTAGGTATCGTTGCATTTAGTTTAATATATTTTAATCACCATTTCTCAACTATATTGTGTTTTTTTACCAAATTGTTAATATAATTTTACAAATTAAGTGACTTAGCACAAATACAATCCCTGTGGAGACGATAACTCGATACTTACTTATTACTTGATAATGACTGTGAACACTTGCACAAACCTAAGCGTTACAAGAATACGATAAGCATACGCCTATGATAAATGAGATATGAGATCCTTCTTCCAACATACTGGGTGAATAAAATGATGTTATGATGAATTTGTTATAGAAATCATAAAATGGAAACTAAATTATATGTATGTTTGGTATCTTGTTTGAATATGATCTCGCTCGTATTATGATAAGAAATATGCAAGTTATACTTATGTGACAGATGATTTTTAGATGTAAAAGTATGAAAAGAGAATGTGATCTTAATTACAAATATGAAATTGTCTAACTCTTTGTGATAGAAGGTTGTAAGACCCTTTTCGATATAAAATGAGAAATAATAGTCTATTTGACTTTGACTTTGATATGTTTTGTATATCAAAGATTGTGAAATTCTTTGTTCTATTAATATCTTAATAGAAACCTTTTATTTTGTCATATGTACCCTAATAAACTTGGTAGAAATGTTAGGATATAGATGGCATGTCAATTAGGGTCTATTCCATATTATTGTATAGATTCTATGTAGATTTAGAACTCTGTTATGTTATTTTTTGGTTGGGCACTTTTGTCCAGACCATTAGACTCATCGTCTAATGAGATCTGTGGTTGGCTGCACTTCTAGTGCTATAATTTATTTGGTGGAAACACAAAAATTGTGCAATATCTCCTCTATTGTATTTGGTGTATTTTCGTATGTCCAAGTCCTATTTTACTAAGATTATTAAAAGCTAACTCTTGAAATCTATTCAGAATTGATCAAATTAATAAATATGAGAATTCAAATGCTGAACTCATGATAACTTTGAAAACATACTAAACGTGAAGTGTCTCTCTGATAATATGGCCTTAAACAAAAGGATTGTGTTGAACTAGGTTTAATTGAACCATAATCATGTGTGAATGTGCTAAAATTTGTTATGTACTTATCCATTACATTCCGTTTATGAGGCACATATTATCTAAAATGAACATAAAGATTAGACTTAACCTAATTATAAAAGAATTGTGTGATCATGAACTAATGTGCTTGTTACCACGTCGATTACCATGCCATTAACATTTGTTAATGTAACACCCCTCACCCATCTCGATGTACAACACAACTGGGAGGTGTTATCGAAGCACTCAGTTTCCAATATATTAATATTCATTAGATTAAAATGGAAAAAATTAGAAAATTTTAATTACAATAATAATTCATTTGGGTCTTTGAAACAAATATGAACATGTTTAAATCATAAAATATGTGTACGAAGTTCTTTGGCTTAAAATCGAGATAAGAGGTAAATGCCTCCTTTAACTGTTGAGGCACTGAATTTTGTTGCTGCTGGAAAATGGAACTCAGTTAGATAGAAGGTACACCTAACTTCAGTAGGTCATGCCGAGGGAAAAATCCTTCTGCTTCAACAGAAGGAACCTTGTGTGGTGGAATGCTGGGAGGAACAACTGATAAAATTAAAGGTATGACTTTTGTGGGACTCTCTGTTAGTAGTGGATTAGATACATGAATTCAGGAGTCTGTAGGGTGGATAGATTCTATTGGTGGTGCTAGAATATCAGGTAAAGTGCGAACTGGAGAAGTGTGAATAGTTGTTGTAGCATGCTACTTATTTGGTTTACGCCGTGTTAAGGGAGGGCATTCACTAGTCCTAGTCTCTTGAGTACTTTCATCCAATCTAGGCCTTTTTTTAGTTTTCTTGACTGTTGTTTTTCTTGATGAAGCAGTTGTAGTTTTCTCTTATGCTCGAGCCTTAATAAGAATGGCTGAAATGTCCATGTTTGAGTTGGGTTAGGCACAGTATGAGAGTGTAAAGAAGATCTTGCACCAGCAACACGAGAATTATCTTGGTTTGAAAAAGAAGTAGAAGTTGTAACAAGATTACTTAAAATGTTCCTGTTGCGTGGGCTAAGACCACAAATGCTATAGAAGTAGAAAATATGTTCTCTTATATGCCCCACTAAATCATGTGCTAACTCATCGTCTGAATTATAAGGAAGGGACCATCATGTAGTAAAACCAAACCCAGATTTTAGTTTGCATATGACTCTTATGTACTTGACTTTTCTTTGATGAAAAGTTGAAATACTGTTCTGGATTATAGGTTCACAACCTTGGTTTACACTAAAATGAGAAATGCCAACATAAGTTCCTTTCCTTTTTACCTTTAGCTGGTGAAATTTCTAAAAAACACCCAAAAACGGTGGCTCATTGTGCATGTACCAATCGATAAAGAACGCCACCAATGTCAATCAGTATAAGGTTGAAAACTGACATGGTGCAATGTCATATTCATTTAGTACTACACAAAAGAAGGGATGTGATGAGTCTATGGAACTAACTAAAAATCTGACTAAGGTAAGTGCAACTATCAATTAATAGTATAGCTACGGTGAGCAAAGATATCATTCCCACAAATATTAAAAATACTAGTAATTACTATTTTTCTATTATTTAATCGAATAAATAGAGTGGTTGATTAAAAACTAAAATTAACTCAAACTAATTAACTAATGAACACATCAAAGAACAAATCAAGAAAATAATTGAGTAACAACCAAAAAGCAAAACAATACCCAGGCAATAATTCACCTAGACTTCATCTGTCACTATCAATCTAAATTACGCAATTTCTTTACTTAGTATCCTGATTCTTGAAATCCCTAAATTATGCTAATATCTCTTTCGAGAATAAGAGCAACTGACTCTAGGTTGATTAATTGTAATTTCTTTCTAATTAAAACTCATATTAATGCATTAACTCGTGCTATGAGTTCCCCTATTAGATTTGAATCTAATACGGTAGATTTATATTGTCCTGTTTCTAGGATTGCATGCAACTCCACTCAATTGCACAAGATCTACTCTTAAATAGGGTATATTCCTCCTTTCATTTAAGCACAACAAACATGGATCGATAATCTAGAAATATCAAACCAAGAATTAAGCACACATAATTGAGAACAAGATCTAAGCATTTATTGGGTAAAATAAAAATCAAACGACAAAATTCATTATAGGGTTCATCTCCCTAGGTATTTAGAAAATTAGTTCATGCTTAAAAATAAAAACATCCAATATACAGTATAATCGAAAGAAATAAAGAATTAAGCACACATAATCGAGACCAAGATCTAAGTATTTATTGGGTAAAATAAAAATCAAACGACAGAGTTCATCATAAGGTTCATCTCCTTAGGTATTTAGAAAATTAGTTCATGCTTAAAAATAAAAACATCCAATATACAGTATAATCGAAAGAAATAAAGAAACTCATGATAATATCCTAAGAAATCAACTGGGAATCTTCAATCTTGAAAGAAATCTGCTTTAGAATCAGCTTCAATGGTGTTTTTCAAGTTGTTTTCTTGAATATTCTATGCCAGCTTACTCCTATCTTCTTATTTTTGTCATATATACATCTTAGAATGTCCGAACTACCTAAAAAAATGCGATTTCTCATAGTTTAGGGTGCAAATTCGCGAAATTAACATGATTTTTCGCTCCTTTTTCTTCCAAGTGCTCTATTAAGTATAAACACATTAATTTAAAGGATTAGGAGCATAAAATTCACCATTAACAATGAATAATAATAAAAAAATGCATTAAGAATGAGGTTAAAACATGTTACTTTTAGCACTTATCAGTATGAAGTGGGAGTTGCAAGCCGCCCTCCAAAAAAATTAAGGGTAAAATAAAACCTACGGAATTATCGATTAGATGACATCTTTGGGGGTCATCGGAAGTTCTATGCAAAGTTTGGGCATTGGATCCTCAAACCCCTAAATATCGATGCATTTTGTCCTGGGTAGTATTATAGTCATTCATCGCAGCCTCTACATGTTATGGAGTATCATTGGGACCTTGGGGTCCAAATGGAACTTGAATTCTTTGAATAACGATTTAGCTAGCTTGACCTTGGCCCTTCCCTTTGGTAGTTGTTCTAACAATTTTGTGAATGAAAGTGAAAGGAAAAAGAGGATAGAAAGAAGCAAATGTTACCTTTGAAGAAGTATGAAGACCAAAGAAGATGAAAGTGGAAGGATTAAGCAAAAAAGGAAATTAGGGTTTCGATTGATTCAACAAAAGTGATAAAAAGGGGTGTTTGAGTATCTGTTTAATAAAGGCAATCATGGGCAAGAAGTTTAATTTGGGGCAATTCTTCAGATTTTCTAGTATAAATTTAACATCTATCAAAGAATAAGTTTTGAAACATTTAAAAATCACGCAAGTAACTGCTAAGTCCTGAATCTACCTATTGGGATCTGACGATTGTTATTCTCACCCGTATGGGATTTCTAAGGTTTACGCCTTGGAAAGAAGTTGCTTTCAGTAAGTGGTATAGTTTTCCAATTAGGGGTATATGCTTGATAAAATGATAAGCTTTCAGTTGTTGTTATGAAATTATTTCGAGTTTGAAAATTTCGAGGGTGAAATTTTTTTAAGGGGTAGTGTAACACCCTTAACCCGTGTCCGTTGCCGAATTAGGGTTACGGAGCATTACCAATCAATTAAAAAAATTTATCATAGTAACATAAAATAAATTAATATCCTTCAAAACATATCAAACTTAAGCATTTGGTCCCTTAATCGAACCTTTGAGGCCCTAAAAATAGCTTAGAAGCAATTCATGACTAATTTGAAACAAAATAAAAGTTTTAAGAAAAAATGCAAAAATTATGAAAACAGGGGTCACATGGCTGTCTGGCCAGGCTGTGTGACATAGCCCAGGTCGTGTAACATTCAAATAAAGGGATACATGGCTATGTCCCAGCTCATGTCCTCACTTGTATATCTTACTGATTTGCCATACACAGCCGCATGCTAGGCCGTGTAACTCACTGACTTAAAACACTAAGAAATTTTAAATGACACATGACCATTTTGTCAGGCCGTGTGTGTCACATAGCTGTGTGACAGCCTGTGTTACAGGCCTTGTGAACCAAAAATTGACCCTAAATTCAAGCCATTTCAAGACCAAACCATGCCTAACTAACCATCCATTTGGGCACATAATCAAAAGACTTAAACATCATTTAAACACATCTAAACATACCATTTCTAACATCCTAATTCATCCAACCAATATGTGATTCAAAGGCACCACATTTATACCAAAATATCATTATTAAAATCAAGGTAATATAGCCACATTTCAAACATAAGACATTATTTCTTTAACTACCAAATAACATCACATATAACCATTTACATATCATTACAAACATACCAAAAAGGACCATATAATCCAAGTACTTTAAAATAGCCAAAATAACCATTCCAAAACATGCCAGCATACCATATACCATATGGAACCTATGGAGTATGCATGAGGTTTCATTCACCCATACTTGCTACTATTATTCATGCAAACATTTACCTTATTAACCACAACAAGCTTGACACAACTCAAGACAAGCAATTTCGCTTAAATAGCCTTTCAATCCTATGACATGCCATTTATAACCATTAACCAAAATAATCATAAATACCAATATGTCGAATAGATAGTGTGATGATACTTCGACGAGATTCCACCCGGCTGAGCTTCCCGACAATCTACAAGACAAAAAGACGATTACGTAAGCATTTAATGCTTAGTAAATTCGTATAAGTGAAACTTAACTTACTAATCAGATTAAATTAAACAACCAAACCTACTCTCATCAAGTCGTATGCCAAACTTCCTTTCCTATAAATATCACCTTATAAGGTTAGTAAATATATCATTCCACATAAATCCCAAGTATCTCATGGCATACACATTATAAACATTTAGGCTTCACCCATAATTCATCACCTATACATGTATCCTTTACACATACTTTCGATTAAAATCATATGGTTAATAGATAATAAGTAAATAATACATAAATAAAATATAACATATATTAAGAAATAGATTCCATGCATATTGTATAAGCATATTCATCTTTCTCTGTCATATGAACACTAGTAACATTAAATTTTCATACATGCCTTTCCATTAACCTTTACTTACCCATTGAACTGTTTGGGATAACATTGGATACTCGTGCATGCTCACACATAGTGTGCCTTTTCATGTAACCGTAACCTTTCCTTTTCATTAGTGCTCACACGAGCTGTGAAATGGGCCTACTCAAACGAGCTGTGGGTTGAAATGTTAGCTACACAAACTTTTACTAATGGTACCCATTTATTACGAATTTCTTTTACTTTACGAGCTAAAATCCCTACCGGCTCCTCTAAATATGACAGATCAGGTTGTAACTCAATCTCATTGGAAAAAATCACATGTAAAGGATATACCGTCTCATAATCGAAACATGAAAAACATTGTGAACCTTTTCGAGTTGAGGAGGTAATGCCAATTTGTAAGCTACTAGACCAATTCTCTCGATAATCTTAAACGACCCAATAAACCTTGGACTAAGTTTCTCTTTTCTGTTGAACCGGAGCACCTTTTTTTCGGAGAAACTTTCAAAAATAGTCTGTCGCCTATAGAAAACTCTATCTTTCCTTTCAACTCTGCGTATGATTTCTAATGATCTGATACAGCTTTCAAGTAATCTTGGATAACACAGACTTTATCTTCAGTTTCTCAAGTCAAATATGTCCCAACTAACTTATTTTTATAATGAAATTCTACATTTCTATCCATATAGATCTTCAAATAGTCTTATTTTAATAATGGACTGATAGTTGTTATTATAAGCGAATTTGGCCAACGAAAAATATTTTTCCCAATCACTTTCAAACTCAATGATACAACATCGTAACATGTCCTCTAGAATCTGTATTACTTGTTTCGACTATCTGTGTGCCTGCAGATGAAATGTTGTACTAAAATTAAGTTTAGTACACAAAGCCTCGTGAAGCTTACCCCAAAATCTAGAGGTAGATCTCAAGTCTCGATTAGAATAATGGATAACGACACTCAGAGGAATTTGAAAATCTCGGATACATACAACTCAGCTAGCTTTTCAAGCGAATAATTTGTTCTGACTAGAATAAAATAAGACTTTTTCATAAGTGTGCTAACAATAACCCATATCAACTCTTTCTCTCTCAGCGTCAAAGGTAGTCCACATATGAAATCCATTGTGACTCGCTCTTATTTCCATTCAGGAATCATAACAGGTTGTAATAACCCAAACGAAACATGATGTTCAGCTTTCACTTCTTGACAAATCAAACATTTGGCGACAAGTTCAGAAATCTTTCATTTCATTCCCGACCACTAGTACATCTGTTTCAAATCACAAAACGTTTTTGTGCTACCCGGATGAATTGAGTACATACAACTAGGAGCCTACAAAAATGTCTCATTTTAATTTTGAATCATATGAAATGTATAGTCGATTACAAAAATATAAAGTACCATCATTATCACCACTATATTCTATGACTAGTCATTTTGAATTTATTCTCGTTTATCTTTCAATTTTGGGTCATCATTTTGCAACTTTTAGATTTTCTGAAGAAATAATTGTCTAGCTTTCAATTCGGCTAAAACAAAGCTGTCACAGTTTAAGGTCAACTAAATGTTCAACACTCTTAACACAAATAGATATTTTCAACTTAACGCATCAGCTACAACGTTAGCTTTTCCTGGGTGATAGTCAATTACCAAATCATAATCTTTTTGCAGCTTAAGCAATCTTTGTTGTCTCAAATTTAGTTATTTTTGAGTCATCAAATATTTTAGTCTTTTATGATCGATGTAAACATGACATCTCTCACCGTACAAGTAATGTCGCCAAATATTCAGAGTGAAAATAATCATGACAAATTCTAAATCAAGAGTTGGGTAATTTCCCTCATGTGGTTTTAGCTATCGAGAAACATAAGTTATATAACCTTTCTATCCTTCATCAATACCCAACCTAACCCACTGTATGATGCATCACTATAAACAACATATTCTTTCCTAGATTCAGGCTGAGTCAATACAAGAGCTTCTATCAGTAAAGCTTTCAGCTAGTCGAAACTCTGTTGACACTTATCTGAACAAACAAAATCAACATTTAAAGCAATTATCAAGAAATTTTTAACAAATCGACGATAATAACCAGCTAAATCTAGAAAACTATGCACCTCAAAGACATTTTTTAGAGGTTTCCAGTTTATAATTACTGAAATCTTACTCAGATCAACCTGAATACCATCCACAAAAATCACATGTCCAAGAAATCCAACCTCTTTGAGCCAGAACTCACATTTACTGAATTTTGTGTTCAATTGTTTCTTTGAGCCACAATATTCAAATGTTGAGCATACTTGGATTCAGTTTTAGAATAGATCAATCTATCGTCAATAAACACCACTACAAATCTATCGAGGCAAGGCTAAACAACCCGATTCATTAAATCCATAAAAACAGTGGGGGAATTAGTTAATCCAAATGATATTACTAGAAACTCATAATGGTCGTAATGAGTTCCAAAAGCACTTTTCGGCATGTTGATATCTTTAACTTGCAACTTATAATAATCGGATCTAAGGTCTATTTTCGAAAACACTGTAGCGCCTTTCAACTGGTCAAATAGATCATCGATATGGGGCAAGGGATATTTATTCTTTATAATGGCTTTATTTAATTGTCTATAATTGATACACAGTCTCATCGATGTCTTTCTTTTTCACAAACAACATAGGTGCACCCTAAGGAGATACACTCGGCTGAATAAAACCTCTGTCTGAATAAAACCTCTGTCTGACAAATCTTACAATTGTGCTTTAAGTTCTTTTAGTTCAATTAGTGCCATTTTATACAGTTCAACTGATATCAGAGTAATTCCAGACATCAAGTCAATTACAAACTCAACTTCACGATTAGGCGATAATCCTGACAATTCTTCAAGAAATACATTAGTAAACTCACTAACAAACGATACTTGATCAATCTTCGACCCCAATTACCAAGTATCAAGTATATATGCTATAAATTCACCACAAACTTTACGAATCAATTTCTGAGCGTAGATTGCTGAAATAACTTTAATAGCACAATCTAATCTATCGGACTCAACTGTTATTATTTCACCAGTCTGACATCTCTGATAAATCTGTTTCACTCTACAGTTCACAATGGCCTCGTGTAATGCCAACCGATACATTCTCAGAATGATATCAAGTTGATGAAATGGTAACAACATCATATTAATAGGAAAGTCACAACCCTGAATTCTCAACGGACATTTTTGACATATTAAGTTAACTATCACACGTTGACCTGGTGGTTTGTAACTTAGACATTAAACTTGATTGACTCGACAAGTAAATTCTTATCCATTACTAACGCAGTTCAAATATATGAATTAGTTAACCCAGGGTCAATTAGTGCATACATAGTAACATCAAAGAGATAGAATGTACTAACAATAACATCGGGTGCGGTAGTTTCCTCCCTAGCTCGGGTTGCATACGCTCGAGCAAGCACTCTAACTTCAGAATTAATAGTCATGTCTTTGGTCCCACTACAATTAGCTCCAATATTACTGCTCTGACTAGGACGTCTACCTTTCTGATGCGTAGGTAACAATTTCACAATTTGATCATCAGTGTCTCCCTCTTTTCTCAGGCAATTTCTCATAAAATATTCGATTGAACCACATCTGAAACAAGCGCCTAATTTCATCCCGCATTCATCGATATGTAATTTCCCACAATATTCACAGACATGTCTAGGGGCATTACTGACACTGCCGACACTATCTGCAGGCACTGGCTGAAGTTTCGAATAATGTTGTCTCGATTTATTTCTTCCTAGAAATCCTGATGGTGAAGTAAAATAACAGAAAGTTTCTTTCAATTTCTTTGACAGATGAGCTAAAAACGATCTAGATGAACTTTGTTTACCAAAATCCCATATTTTTCTTTCATTTTATTTCTTACTGTTGAAAAACTCTTTCATCATTTGCGCTCAGTCAGACAACACTACAAATTCTCACAATTCTATCGCACCTACTAGCATTTAATTTCATCATTTAACCCATCTTCAAAACAAGTACACATTTCTTCTTCGGTCGGCACAATTTCACTAGCATATTTACTAAGCTGCATGAGCTCTCACTCGTATTTGACTACAAATTTATTTCTCTACTTCAATTATATAAATTCTTTCTTTTTCCTATTCAGATATCATTTGTTGACATATTTCTTTCGAAACTTAGTTCTAAACAAATCTCAATTAACCTTATCTCTCGGTACGGTAGCTGTTAATGCTGACCACCAGTTATAAGCTTCGTCTTTAAGGAAAGATACGACACATCTAAGATAATCATTAGGTGTACAGGCCATGCCATCAAAATCTCTGAATACTTTCAAGCTAGTATTCAGTTCTAACTGGATCATCATATGTTTTACCTCTAAATTCCTCGGCACTATACTTCCTGATTTTTTCAATTTAGAGTTGTCAAACTATTTCTATAGTTTAAGGACACAGGGTTCCACAAGAGGCATGATAAAGGGTGGAGGTCACTGAGCCGCAGGATTGGCTCGCATAAACTTCAAGAACCATTAAACCGTCATGCAGAAAAAGGCATTTTTAACTTCCTTTTTTAACATTTGTGTAATAGGAAGCTAGAATATTACTGTCTACCTTATCAATGATAGCACAATTAGTTTCTGTCAACATTCTTGAATCTACAAGAAAAACAAGGTTAGATTGGATTAAATAATATCACACTATTTAAGGTTTATGTGGCATGTAATTCTAGAATCGAAACATGATACGTTCAGTCAAAGAATCGACTAAATTGTGTTTTTGATACCACTTAATGTACCACCCTATACCCAATCTGGTCATCGGACTTGAGCTATAAGATGCTACGATAGTTAACAACATTTAGCATGCATGAATTCGTCTTAAATATGCAATTAAACAATCAGGCATTCGATATCATAAGTATAATATGATTCACAATCAAAATCGAGCCTCAGTCGAGCTTACAAAGCTCTTAAACCAACTCAGAAATAATTTAAGACTAATATGAAACTTTTACAAAAATTTAGGTAAGAAGGCTAAACAGGGGTCACATGGCTATGTGGCCAGACTGTGTGGTGTAATAGCACACAACTATGTTCCCAAACAGTGCAATAGACTAATTTTGTTGGAACGACGGAAATGTGCAAGTGTACACAATCGCAACAAGTAATAAAGTGACAAGTAAATGTCGAGTTATCGTACCCACAGGGACTGTGAAAAGAATTATTTATGAATGCAATTAAAAGAACTTTGGTGAAGAAAAATATTTTGATTTGAGGAGGTGATTAAAAACAAAGATTTTTAACTAGGTAAAATAAATAAAAATAAAATAAAGGTTCCAATGCACGATTTCAAAATATGATTTTAATCAAGATGACATAATTGTGTTAGATTAATTAGATTTCTTAACTTAGAATTACTAAACTCATGTTCATGTTGTTACAAATAAATTCACGGCAACTCGGTAATTTGCTAACTTTTGAACATACTCACCTACCAAAATTCCATTTATCTCTTGACTATATCCCTATGTCAATTCAACCGATTAAACAAATTTTAATAAGCAAATGTGTTAATGCACATACATACTTATGAAATTAAAATAATTTCTTGTACATACCTCTATGTCAATTCAAACAATTAATTCAATCCCATAAGCACATAAAAGATCACGTGAGGTAACAATGTATTCCTACCTTGAAACAATTTAATCACAATAATCTTGCAAGTTATGCAAGGCTAGTGTAGCATTAGATACCGTTGCTAATTCAACCCTCAGCTACCTTAGATGATTAAACATGCACTGGTTAAGTACTGTACAAGAATAACGACAATTTATATCCATTTAAATAATTAATTCATTAGTTACCTTACAATGGTAATGCAAGAATAACTTAGTCATGGTTTTACTTAATCAAATATCTCACCAAGGCCTATAACAACAAAAACACAATTTTAATGAACTCAGTGGAAAAAATGCAATCAACGTAACACGAATTAAATTTAAGCCATATTAATTAAATTATACATATCAACATCACAATTATTCATAGATATGTTCATAAAAACAACAGTAAAATTAAAAGGATAAGGAACAAGAATCAAATCCGGTGTTTCTCCAAGGCTTAACTAGTTTGCTATGCTCCTCCTTCTCCGATTGTTCTTGTTGAAACGAGGCTTTCATGAACACTTAAATGCTTCTCCAAATGGTGGTTTAAGGACTCTTTTTCAAGAGGTGAAATCAGCAATGGAATGGGGAAGAAAATGAAGAACAATGGAAGGGAATTGAAGAGAGAAAGTGAGAGAGAAGTGAAAGGATAAGAGGGTTTAAGATGTGTTTGAAGTAAGCAGCCAAGGGAGGTGTTTATAGGTTGCGTATGCTGCTAAAAACATCAAAAATTAGCAGCCATAGAGTCCCCCCATGGCCAGCCACACATGTGGCAAGTTTGAAGGTTTCAGACCTGCTATTTTAAGGTAGGGGCAAATCTAGGAAGGCATAAATAGTGGAGGGGTTTGAATGCAAATTGAAGGAGTCATCAAGGGCTATTTTGCAAGCCAAAAAAGCTGATTGTGTCAACATGTGGAACAGTTTTAGGCTGCCCAGTGCTCTGTTAGATCGATTTTCTCGGTTCAGCTCAACTGGGCCATTTTTTCATAATTAATTAATAATAATTTATTTAGTCCAAATTAAATTGGATTAAAATTAAAATTAATTATATTATGAATTAATATCCATAATTTTGACCGTCTTAGGCTGAAAAATTAATTTTCCTTGATGCTTCAAAATCGCTTCTCAGTTTTGCGCTTCTCGGTTTTGCACTTCTAACAGTGTCTGCTGAGCCAATTTTCGTCCTTTGTGTGAATCTATAAAAAAATATCAAAATTAATCAAAATTTATTATAAAATTAATTAAAATTCAACATTTTAATAATTTAAGTACAATTTAATTATTTTATAATAATTATATATTTTTCAAGAAGAATTTTACCGAAACTACATGAATTTAAGTTAAAAAGGGCATGAAAAAGTGTGTATATTTTTGTGTTTCCACACCCACAAACTTAGTTCATTGCTCGTCCCGAGTAATGCACCAATTTGAAAAGAATTTCTTGAAAACACCTTTGAAAAATTCATTCAGAATGACATCCTTCCCAAAATTATGAATTTAGTATTCTTATGCTCAAGAACAAGAAATTCGGTATCTATGCTACTTAAGTATATATATCATTCAAATTTATCTCAATTATTATTGTGATAGAAAAATAGACTAAATGCTTCCTAATAAAGACATGTTAGATCCCTACCAATTTGACTTTATTCCCTTATTCAAGATTAAGCAGCAATCATTATGTTTAACTTATGCCTTCATATGTTGAACATAACAATTTATCTCCACTAATGTAAGTAGCATAGAAACTTGAATCAATAGGTCTTTACAATAGGTTGTAACATGGTTACGTTAGGGGTAGCTAAAAGATAGATCAATTTAGGCTAAAAGAACCCTAGACTCAGCTCGAATTGGACCTTCATAATAATTACCTTTAATACACCAACTTACTTTGCTCTCACATGCTCTTTTGTACATCTATTTCTTTCAAGTACGCATGCTCTTCTCGTTTTTCATTTCACGAGCATTTTGATTTATGTACTACAATTTTTAAGCATTTTATACTTCTTTTCAACTCCCTTAAACTTATTTTCAAAGAACATTATGAATAGTACCGAGTCCTAGTGTTTGGGACAATTTAAAGATAATTAAGAGAAAAATGATAGCTAAATATTGCAAGGGTTCAAATAAAATTAGGTCATATAGTCTCAAAGTTGGATTTTAAGGGATAAAAATTCATCAAGGTTGGCTTGAAAAGCTCAAACGGTCCAAACAAAAGTTGCCTAAATCATTTTCAACATTCCATGCTTCCTAGGATTTCACCTCAAGAAACTACTAAGTCAATTCTAGAGACTTAAACTTTCATGCATGCCTAGCTTTCCTAAGGAACTAAAAATTTTATGGTATGATTTGCATGCTTTATGAAAAATACATTTATGTCATAATTCAGCAAACATAACAATTATTGAAATAATCAAACTTTATTCATACTTAAGTTTATCACACTTAACAAAATTTCAAATTTTTGAACAAAATATAACCTAATCATAACTAAAAGAAAATTTATTCAGAGAGGAAATAATTTCAATTTTTCGGTCCCCCTACTTAAGATGAACAATGTCCTCATTGTTAAAAGTGAATAGATACTATACACCAGGTAGGATTCTATAAAAAAAAAAAGGTGAGCCAGTTTGACTGCTTATGTACTAAGCTTTCTCTAGATCCAATCTGTAACAGCTTGATTTTGACCCTAATCGGACAAAGTGGTTTTGGGACCACAAATCTGAGTCAGAAAAATATTTTAAAAACATTTTTAATATTTACAGTATGTGAATTTCAATGTGTGAAAATTTCGTATGAAAATTTGATTGTTTGAGTGCTCAATTTGATAAAAAGGGATTAATCGTGTAAAATGAAAATTTAGGGATCTAATTTAAAAGCATCTATTTGTTGATGTCTTATTAATTAGGAGGCTTAAAAGTGCAATAAACCCACTATATAGATAGTGGATGGTTATGGACAAGACTAACCTTAATGTTTAAATATATATTATTTAGTAAATAAGGTTAGTAAGCTAAATAGCTTATTATTACATTATATGTAATTAAAAATACATGAAATTTAAACTAGCTATCATTTTCTTCCATGGCCGAATATTAACAAAAGAAAAGAAAGAAAAACCAAGCTAGGTTTCAGCACAAAACAAACTTGATTAAGGTATGATTTTGTTTCGATTTTTGATAGTTTTTACGTTTTTGAGATTGTTTTTTGTGTACTACAAGACCCATGCTTTAATTTTTGAATTTGATGTTGATTTTGTCATATGCCATTGATGAATTCTTGAGCTTTGTAATAGTTGATGATGAAATGTGGAAGATTAACATGTTTATCTTTGAGGTTTTGGTGAAATTGAGTAATTAGCGCTAAATTGTGAAATTAAATTTTTGAGGGACTGAAATGTTAAATAAATGAAATGTGTGGACTTGTATGAGCATTAGGGATATTCTGACCTTGTATAATGTGGGGAAATTTTGTGTATTTTGTGTTTTATGCAATAGGGATTAAATTGCAAAAAGTGTAAATGTCAGGGGCAAAATAGTAATTTTCCCATTTATGTGTGTTTGGACTAAATTGAATGCAAATATATTTAAACTAGCTCATTTTGAATATATTTAGATCAAGAACCGAAGAAATCAGGGTTAGATCAGCGAAAATCTAAAGTTGTCGATTAATAGTCCGGTTTCGACTTTTCACCGTTCGAGGTAAGTGTATTAGCTATTAAATGTTATTAAATTATTATATATACATGTATATGTATTGTATTTTTCAGTACTATAATTTAAAGTATATCTATTTAATATATTTAAAGTATGAATGATTTATATATATATATGTATTTCTAATGTTCGAACATATAAGTTTATACTTATATAAATTTTTGCAAAGCAGTTAAAGTATGAAAGGTATATAAGCATATATATTTATAAATGTTCTTGATCATGATTGAAGTATGAGAGTTTTATATGTATATACAAGATTCAAGTTCATGTATGTATATTCATGTATGAATTATTGATTTAATTAAAAGTTTGGATAACATAAATATATACGAAAAGGTTGAATGAATTTATAAGTATATACATGGTAAAATTTTGGATTTGATTTATAATATGCATGTTCTAAAATATATAATAAATTCGATTAAGCATGTAAATATACATGCGTGTGTTTTTTTGTATTGAATTTAGATATGTTATTAATTAAATGTGTGAGGTTTGATTATGCATTATACATGTATAAATTCTTGTTATGAAATTAAGTATGAATTTACATAAGTACATGATAAATTGAATATGTATATATATACGTATGGTATAATTTCTTGTATTGAAATTAGGTATGGAATTATATATTGATATATATGGTCGAATGTATATGTATATATATGTTTAAGATTTACATTGAATCAAAGGTATGAAATTGTTAGCTTTGATTATTTTAATATGTTCGAATGTGAAATGTATATTATTTAAGTATAATAGAAGTTAAATATTATGATGGTACTAGTTGAATCTATAGTATAAAGATATATATAAATGTATTCAGTTGAATCATTGAATTATTAAGTTTGGAATTGGTGATTGAACTTTATATAACCATGTGTATCTGTCATAGGCCAAAGTGCAAAGCCCGTGACCATAGCCCAAGAAGCGCCCCATAGAGGTCTATCGATTAGATGGGGAACATTTAGCCCACAAGAACTGGCCCGATTCAAAGAACTATTGAAGAAGCCTATCAGATTGAAGCCTGGTTGGCCCGATGATGAAGAAATGACAACTTAGGCTAATTTTAGTAACTAATCTTAGAAGATAGAGAGAATCATATCTTGTAAAGATTAGATTAGATTTGATATGGCAAGTCTTGTAAATCCCTAAAATCAAGGGATATGATGAATCTCGTCCATCGATGTAAATGTATCTTGACCGTCGGTTTTAGGGGACCTCAACTATAAATAGAGAGCCTCCCCCTCATTTGTACTCATCCATTGTAAGCTGAATTCTTAAGAGTAATAGAATTCTTGATCATTTACTTAAACACTTTGTGTGCATTCTTTCTTTGGCTTTCTGTTGTTCACTTGTAGCTTCTTTTGGCACAACCGCTTCCACTGTACAAATTGGTGCCTTGGAGGAGTTCTTAAAGAATCCTCACTTTTGGACGTAAAGGCTAACTTAGGCGAGTTTGGGACGAACGGATCGCCTAAGGCCGCACAGATTGCGAGACGAAAGGTCTAGCCCCGTGACAAGTGGTATCCGAGCCAAGTTTTGAAAAAGTGATATTCGAGTTGGTTTGAAGGCATCGTTGGGATGTCGAAAGAAGTCGTTGGTCAGAGTGAGCCAATGGAGACCCGTGGGAGGGCCAGAAAAGGAAGTCGCTCGAGGGACATGCTGATAGCTTTGGAAAATCGAGTGGTTAATCTCGAGGAGTCTGTTGGTGACATGAGAGAGACACTCGAAGTGGTCCTGACCCGTATGGAAGAACTGAGGGAAGACAGCAAGGAATTCGTGCTGGACACTCTTAGATCCAATTCGGACAAGTTGACGGTAAGGGATGAAACACTCGAGGATATGGTGTTAGCCATGAAGAAAGAAATAGAGGAGCTCAAAGGGGAGCTCACGATTTACAAAACCGCTTTGAGTAATGGGATGTTGTCTTCAAGGCCGAAGCAACAAGCAATGGATGTTCCCAAACCGGAGAAGTTGAAGGGTGCACGATCCGTAAGGGATGTGGACAACTTCTTGTGGGAAATGGAGCAATACTTCTAAGTGATGGGCATCGAGGATGATGCCATTAAGGTAAACACTGCTTCAATCTATTTTACTGATATAGCTCTCTTATGGTCGCGTCGTAGGTCCACGGATGAGAAACGTGGTGGGAACACAATTGGGACTTGGGAGGAGTTCCAAAGAAAGTTGAAGAAATAGTTTTACCATCAGTTTGCCGAGAAGGAGGCTCGAGCAAAGTTACGTCATCTCACGCAACAAGGCACTGTTCGGGAGTATATTCGGGCATTTAGCGAGTTGATGCTTCAAATCTCCGACTTGAGCGAGAAAGAAGCGTTCTATTGGTTTGAGGATGGGTTAAAGTCGTGGGCAAAGCATGAGTTGCGAAGGCAAGGAATCACTGAACTTACTGTAGCCATGGCAGTAGCAGAGTCCTTTGTTGAGATTGGTCCAGCGAGAGACAAGCTTAAGGCGTCTAATCCCAATGGAAAGGGCAATGGTGAGAGAAACCATGAAGAAGATGAAGAGGGTCATAGTGATGATGGCAATAGTACCGATAGCACAAGTGGCAATGGGAAACCACGAGATGCGAATTGGGGATTCGACAACCCAAGGGACAAGTGGAAGAAGATAAAATGCTTCCTTTGTCAAGGACCACACATGGCGCGAAAATGTCCAAATAAAATGATGATTTCGGCAATCAAAAAGAAAGATGAGCCGAAGGAAGAGGCGAAGCCTACCGAGGGAAAGACATCGAGAGTCAATTCAATGGTGCTCATTCTTGGGAAGAGGAATGGTGGAAAAGGGTTGATGTTTGTGGACATCAACATTGTGGGTCAGAAGCGGAGTGCTATTATTGATACGAGAGCATCGGACTTGTTCATGTCGAAAAAGGCTGCGAAGAAGCTTGGTCTGTCAATTAGGAAATCGAATAAGAAGATCAAGGTTGCAACTTCCGAGAAAGCCCCAACCGTGGGAGTAGTTCGTGATGTGGAACTACAAATCGGCAAATGGGAGAGCAAGGAAGATTTCAAGGTAATCCAATTGGGTGATTACGATTATGTGCTTGGCTTAAACTTCCTTGACAGGATTCAGGCAACTTTGCAACCATGGGCCGATAAAATCCATATTGCCACTGGTCCGTCAACAAAAATGGTTGTGTCGGTGCATCGAAATATGAAGATTGGGACCAAGGTGTTATCATCAATCCAACTAGTCGAAGATGTTTCGTATGGGAGAAACATTAATTCGTCAGAACAGAATGCTACGAAACCCCCTTCGGATGTGTTAGTGGCGCAAGGGACCGATATGAAGCCTGCGGATTCGATTGTGGAGCCGACACCTTTGGGAAAGGTGGGTGGTGCATCAAGCTTCGAGGGAAAAGGAGCGATGCAAAAACAGCCGAGACGAGTAAATGCTGTGAGTAAGGTACATTGCAAACACTCTAACAGTGTTTTGAATTCTGACTTGTTGGCTTTGCAAGGTCGTAGGGGCCCTTTCAAAGTTCATAAGTAAGGAGGCCAAGGAACTGTGGGCGGTACGAAGCTGAGGTGTGAGAATCGAGGGGATTCCAATGGGAACAAGTCAAAATTGGGGCAAGTTAAAGCGGATACTTCTTGCCAACAGAATGTACCAACGAGTGCAACAGTTCAAGATAAGAGGTGACAGAAGCCGAGGCATAGGTTCCGAAGGAAGGGACAACCCGATCGCAAGACAAGTCGGGAAGAAGCCGAGGCAACGAGAAAGTTTCAAGGTGAATCAAGTCGGTGTCATCCAGAAGTCGTAACGAGGGCGTTGCGAGAATGGGTGGGGGAGAATGTCACGGGCCAAAGTGCAAAGCCCGTGACCATAGCACAAGAAGCGCCCCGTGGTGGTCTATCGATTAGATGGGGAACATTTAGCCCACGAGAACTGGCCCGATTCAGAGAACTATTGAAGAAGCCTGTCGATTGAAGCCTGGTTGGCCCGATGATGAAGACATGGCAACTTAGGCTAATTTTAGTAACTAATCTTAGAAGATAGAGAGAATCATATCTTGTAAAAATTAGATTAGATTTGATATGGCAAATCTTGTAAATCTCTAAAATTAAGGGATATGGTGAATCTCGTCCGTCGATGTAAATGTATCTTGACCGTCGGTTTTGGGGGAGCTCAACTATAAATAGAGAGCCTCCCTCTCATTTGTACTCATCCATTGTAAGCTGAATTCTTAAGAGTAATAGACTTCTTGAGCATTTACTCAAACACTTTGTGTGCATTCTTTCTTTGGCTTTCTGTTGTTCACTTGTAGCTTCTTTTGGCACAACTGCTTCTGCTATACAAATTGGTGCCTTGGAGGAGTTCTTAAAGAATCCTCACTTTTGGGCGTGAAGGCTAACTTAGGCGAGTTTGGGACGAACGGATCGCCTAAGGCTGCACGGATTGCGAGACAAAAGGTCTAGCCCCGTGACATATCAATGATATAAGTTATGAATTTTAAGCTAAATATTTATGCATGGACTTTGTATACAAATGTAGCTCGAAAATGAATTATATCTGATGTGAATTGCGTATTCAGGCTCACGCCTAGCAGGTATATTGCCAGTGAATCAATTCAGTCTTAAAGCCTAGTAGGCTAAGTGCCGGTTAAATCGTTTTAATTAAGTGATTATATACATTGGGTATATATGTATATGATTTGGTTATTTTTATTGGATAAATATATGAACATCTATTTCTATGTTTTTGATGAGCATATAAAAGCTCGAATCTTTGTGTTTGGTGAGTATATTTGTTATCATGAAATTGTTGGATATATATATGTATGCATTCGACATATGTGAATAATAAGTATATATATGTGCATTCGGTACATGTGGTTGATAAGTATAATTATTTGCTTTTGGTATATGTACTTGAATAATATGTATATGCATTCCAAGAAGTGCAAGTGATAAGTACACTAGTAATCAAAATATGAAATTAATGAGAATGTTAATAACTCGGCTATATGCATATAATGTATATACATATGTTCGTTTATATGTATTAGTTAAATATAAATTCTTTTAGATATCAACAAAATGACAAGATATTAGTGTTTAAACAGTAATTATATTAGATATTTGTGATCTTAACAATTTTACTTAATGAATTATATGATTCTTTTATAAGTATTTTAGTTATGCTATAGACTTACTAAGATATAAAATCTTACTTTGTTTGTTTACGTCTCTTTGTTTTATAGACTTAAAGATCAAGTTTTAGGCTCGGGAATCGTCAGCAAGATCATCACTCTATCTACAGTCTCGGTATTAAATGTTTTAAATTTTTAACTTATGGCATGTATAGACTGGATAATATTTTGAAATTCGTACTTGATGTACAATATATGTAATTAATAGCCATACGATTATGGCTTATTTTCTTATAGTTTAACTAGATTCAAATCTTATGTTCTGTTTAAAATGATCAAAGTAGAATTTATATATTATGCTTATTTTAATATTACAATTTGCTTATTATATTTAATAATAATTTTTTGAAAATTATTAAACTATACTGGATGTCTGTTTTGAGTTATGTTTGATTAGTAATGCCTCTTAACCCCAAATTTGGAGACGGATACGGGGTAGGGATGTTACACAATCCTAGATATGTATATATCTATTGCCACACTTCTTATTTTAAAACTTGTTTAATTTTATTTATGATTTTCACCTCTTGTTTTATTATGCGAAGATAAAAGTTCCTAATAGAACCTAATCCTAAAAAATTAAATAGCCTAAGAACGAAAATAAAATAAATTAAAGATCCCCCCTTTTTATTTATTTGCAGATACCTCCGAATTCGACTCATCTTTTGCTCTATCGTCTTTGTTTTTGCATGAATCACTTCGCTCCCTCTTCGATAGTGGACTCCATGGTTCCAATATGAAATCTTGGAACTCATGTACAAAAATAAATGGGTCATTGTATATTTTTGTAAGAGCGCTTCTCATTGAGTCATCCCGTATTTTTTAATATTGCCAGTAAGCTTATTGTTGCCACTACATATGTTACATTATGTCCATCAACTTTGACAGCTCATCTCGAAGATCTGGGCAAGGTTATTGAGTCCTGAGCATTGAAGTTGCAACGTCAGGTTCGGTTACTTGTTCCATTGGTTCTGCCTTATCAAGGATTTCAGTTGACTGCATCGGTTCAATCTTTGTGGGATCTTTTTCTTCTTATTCTTCTTCAGGATCCTCACTTTTTTTAACTCGTTGCTGTAGAATAAAGTCTCCGGCTATTCGGTAGAGGTCCCAATCTATAATTATGCCTTGGCTATAACCTGTCTTCTTTACATTTGCAATAATTTTAGCTTTCAAGCAAAAAATTATTATCGTAAAGGGAAAGTAAGCTGGGCTAGAACGTCTAGTGGCACAATTCCGCATTTCGCTTAGAATGATTTTTCCCACATCAATGGTCTTTGCAGTTAAAATCGAGTATAACAAGACCATTCGCTTTAATGAAATTGTAGTCCCATGTGAAATAGGCATAAGGCTAAACCGAATAAAATAGAACCATACCTTCGCTAGGGGTGTCAAATATTCTCTACGACAAGTGTGAATTCTTTGTTTTGACACAGTCCACTTAGAACCTAGAATTGTCAATTCCTCAAGAATTTCTTGCAATTTTTCAGCCTCAATATTTCTTATTAAGGAAGAATATTCGTCGCCTTCGAAATTAGGTAATTCAAAGAATTCATTATTAGCAATTGAGCTGATTGATACATTGATTCCTCGGATAGAGACTTCTGCCAATTCGCTTAAGGTCAAAGTCGCATAAAATTCACAAACTAACTCCTCATCTACACTAGGTCTTTTCTCACAAAATAACTCCCAATTGAGAGCTTCAGCAATTTGTGGAATGTGCGCCATGAAATCAATATAGTTGTTTTCTTTTAGCGTAAAGCCTTTTTCTGGGTGCATCTGTTGATTCTTGAAAACACTTTCATATCTGACTTTGGCTTCTTCACAGTGAAATTTGTTTTGTGATTCATCAATTTGGATAGAGGCACAAGTTCTTTTGTGAGTCATGATTAACCTGAACATAAGATGAAACAAATATTTTCTCAAAAATTTTATTAGTAAAAATAATATATTAACAATTCAAAATAACAATTCAAAATAAATTAAAAAGTTAAATAATTAAAACAAATTAAAATTTTGAAGAAAAATTCTTACCACCTTACATATAAAAATTAAGCACTTAAATAAAATTAGAGGCAAAAGATTGTAATTGAAGGATGATAGGAAAGGTTATCAGCTAGGTGTGGGGTGTTGGTACGAGTAGTAAGGCTGGTGTGCCACACGGATGCTGGGAAGTTGCTAGACATGTGGGCAGATGTGTGAGGGAGCAGTAGGGCCTGGCATGGGCAGGAGGCAGCAACGTCGAGTGTGCAGTAGCTTGGCGCACACGAGCTGGAGCTGAGAGTAGTACGCCAGCGTGAGCAGACGGCAAGGCAAAGTAGCATGGCTGTGATGGAAGTAGGTGCATACGGGGTGAGCTTTTGGCCAAATAGGGCTACTGGGTGGTGCTATTACCGTGTTTTTTGGATGCTAGGATTGATGGTGGAACAAGTGAATGAAGGTTGGTTTGATGAATGATGAATGATGGAGAAGGTTGGTGGAATTTATAGGGAAAATGGTAGGAGTTCAATTAGAATTCTTAGAACAAATTAAAAATTAAAATATTCTAAGTTCTAATTCTACACAAAGTTAACAACAATTAATAATTAATATAATGCATATTAAATTATTATTTGCTATTAATTTAATGAAAACTATAAAATAAGATCAAATTTAAACTAATCCTAATTCTATGCAAAGTTGATAATAATTAATATATATTATAATAAATATAATTATAAACTAGTTTTTATCATCTTATTTATTAAATTAAAACATTTATTCTAGGTGCCTTTGAAAATATTTACAAAAGAGACATATAATTTTTAATATTTACAAAAGAGCAACCAAATTTTGAAAATAGTTCAATTAAGTACCTAGACTTAAGGAAAATTTGAAATTGAGTTGCAATTAAAACTTGGATCAAAATTGACCCTTTTATTTGAAAAACTAAAAATTTATTTTGCCATTTAGGGAGTAATTTCTCTGAAGATTATGTTAAAATCAATTCCTAGGAAAGATTGAAGGGGTCACAAGTGGTCCCGCTTAAGTTCCAATCTCCTAAACATAATTTATTTAAACATGCTAATCCCGAAAATGCACCCTAAATCATTTATTTATAAAGAAAAACAAAAAAACTTAAATATCTGATAAAATGAATGAGATTTGATCCCGTTCAATTTTATCCCCCCAATAATGTTTTAAACGCTGAGCATTGACTCGAAAATTACCTCCCTTACTTTGAAGTTCGACAACTCCGTATGGATAGACTTGGTGAATCGTAAATGGACCGGACCAAGGTGATTTTAACTTACCTGGAAAGAACCATGCTTCAAATTCTCGAACTCGAATGTGCTTGTCATGCCATCTTTTAAGACTTTCCTTAAATAGTTTGGCATTCTCGTATGAGAACATTCGAAACTCTTCTAACTCATTGAGTTGGAGCATCCGTTTCTTTTTAGCAAGCTGATATCCAAGTTGAGTTGTTGGAGAGCTTACTAAGCTTTGTGTTCTAACTCCAAAGGCAGATGACAGGCTTTCCCAAGGACCAACCTATAGAGTGACATCCCTAAAAGGGTCTTGTATGTTGTCCTGTAGGCACATAAGGCATCATCCAGTCTTTTGGACCAATCTCGTCGGTTCAGGCAAACTACCTTCTCGAGTATGCCTTTGATTTCTTTGTTTTCCAGTTCACCTTGCCCATAAGTCTACGAATTTTAAGCTGTGGTAACCTTGTGCTTCACTTCATGTTTCTCGAGTACCTATTTCAACCATTTGTTCACAAAATGGGACCCTTCATCACTGATGATAGCTCCAGGGGTTCCAAACCTTGTGAAAACATGCTTATGCAAAAACTTCATCACAACCTTAGCATCTTTCGTCGGATATGCCTTGGCCTCAACCCACTTAGATACGTAGTCTACTGCTACCAATATGTACTTGCTCATCATACCCTTACACTCACATTTTTTCTTGTCCTTGAGTAAAACAACTAAAACATAAATATGCAATCCTAATATACTTAGCATAACTCAATGAAAATATTACAGAAGAGTGAAAACTAAACAACTCAACACTATTAAGAATCTAAGTTTTTGAAATGTCCAACTAGGATGCTTGCAATGGCACATTTAATCTGCAAAAAATTCACATATAGAAAATATTAGAAGAACAAAACTTTGGGGCTTGTGTGTGCTAGTTACCTATTTTAAAATCTCATTAATGCAATGAAAAAGTTGTAAACAACAAACCATTGGTCTCCCATTGTGTAAGGGATCCAATGTTTTATTTATTTTCTAACACTGAATTAAAATAAGGGTAATTATTCTATCCACTGCTAGTGGAATAAACAAAATTCCACAAGTGGGGTTAGGATGATGCCATGTGTCTTTTTTTAATCATTTAATTATTATTTTATTACACTCTAAGAATAAATGAAATCAACCCAGACCGGCTTGTGGGTTTTTTTTACTCCATTAGAAATGTATATGATAATAATATTTAATATAAAACACTTATGTATATTATTTCTATAAAATACATCATGTCTAACCATAATTGATATATAAATTATCTTACAAAAATTTTATGAAAATCTAGATAAATTTATTTTATGCAATTTTCTTATGCAAAAATAAGTTTAAAAATTTTGAAGTTGGATTGTATATTCAAGGAGTGATTATAGTTGTTTATTGAAGCAATTTTAATCCAAGATCTAATGGTTAAAATAGTTGGTCGACCAAAGAGACAATTATTTTTGTAAAGTTTGTTTTGTTGCAAGAATCTATGAATTCAAGAATAATAGAGAAGATTGTTCGATTCAAAGCTTGGTTCAGAGTTCAATTTAGATTAATTGAAAAGCCTAAAGACAAAATCCTACAAAATTCTTACTCTCCCATGATACCCAACAAAGACATACAAAAGTACTAATATTAAAGTAATTTATTGCATTAGACTTTATGAGTTAATCATATTTTATTAATCATTTCAAATTTCCTTAAAACTATTTCATGCTTTTAAAAACTACATGTAGGATATAACTATAAAATATGGCTCTTTCAATCCTATTAAACTAGTTTTGAGCGCAGTAGATCTTTGAGTGAGTGATCGCAATTGTTTGTTCCCAAAACATCATAATGATCATGGTTGGACTTTATTCATAAGTCAAAGAGGCTAATAAAATGCAATGCTTCTATGCACAAACTTAAACTATCACATTGCTCTTAAACGCAAGCTTAAGTTGTTCACCCAAAATGATGATACTCCTATGTTTATGCTTAAATTGTTCATCCAAATAATTAATAATGTTCCTAAGCATGATCTTGAACTATTGATCCAAAAAAAATGAGACTCTTAAGCAAAAACTTAAACCGTTGTATCACTGTTAAACATGAGACTAAACTACCCATTTAAAAGAAATTTTGAGCTATCTAATGATTTAATCCTTCAAAAAGAAGGGTACATAGGGAATCTACTTTTATTTCCAAGTTTAGTTTAAATGAGGAAAAAAACTTGATGTATCCTTTTCAAAATTGAAATTCTTATAAACACAATTCAAAGATGAAAATTTTCAACATCCAAAGCAAATCAAGTTTCTTGACTTGCCCACTTTCTACACTTATCAAAAATTACGTATATGACCAAGACTTGAAAGGGAATAGTAGATAGAGAATATAGACCAATCAAAATACATCATATGTCATTATTATTTCTCTCTAATGAAACAAAACTAATTAATAAAAGGTAAATTAAGAAATTAGATCCTTTCAAAACTCTTTTATAAAGATATCATATTCTTCAAATATTACTTTATCTCTAATTAAATTCAATTAATATGAGATAAACAAAAAAATAAAAATGTTTAATCCTTATAGAGCACTCAAACAAAGAAGTTATATTCTACAAGAAGTTTCTTTTACTTAATTAATTAACACTATAAAATGATGTCATCTTTAAACCATTCAACAGACATTTAGAACTTTAAAAGTTCAAAAATCGAAGCTCGGAGAGAAGATTTTGAAAGACAAGAAGCTTTTTCCAAATCTTAAGAAATCTTTGAAGAAATCGAAGAACACAAAGAATTCAAAAGAACTTCACATCAGTTCTGAAGAAAATTGTTTTTCAATGTTATGTGGGAGATAAACCCATGTAAGGAACGAACAAGAAAATTAATGAAAAGATTGAACACACAAATTTTACGTGGAAAAACTCTTCTAAAAAGGATAAAATATCACAGGCAATGATAATTTCAGTAAATCAGAAAAAACGAAAAGTACAAAGATAGAGATAAAAACTAAACCCCAAAACCAAAAAATAATAACCCTCAAAACTTAAGCACAAAATTCCCTGAAAGCTTGTAAAAGCTAAAACTTAAATGTGTTATGGGTTAATCTTTCTAGGGTAGAAAAGGGTCTATTTATAGGCTAAATTCGTAGGTCAAATAATCTACACTAATCAAAGTTTGACTAGGATAAATAATTAGAATTTAACTAGAAAAAAAGTAAACCGAGGAAATTGCATGACACATCGCGACGTCATTTATGCTTCTCCTCTATTTCATCATTGAGTCATCATGATGCCACATGGCTCCTCGTCGCAACGTCACTCTCTGTTTGTGTTTTAATTTGACTGAAATGTGAGGCATACTCTACAAATCTCCACCTTAACCCATATTTTCACAATGCCTTTTTTGTCGAGCTCACCACAAGCCTATCTTGAACTTTGAAGGATATTAATTTAGTCCAAGCCATGCTTGAACAAAGACTTGTAGTCTTTGACTTGCGCACTGCTAAATCAGAACTGACTCAGGTCCACTTTCCATGAATGCAGTGCTCTGTCTTTCCAAATCTTACACTCAAAAATAACTTCTCTTATTCAAAACGGTCATACATTTTTCCCTCCTATGATCAAATTGTCTCTACTTTAAATGAGCCGAATCTGACTCCTTAATAGATGAGAGACTTACTATTTAACAGTCACCGTGGAACCTTACAGAACATAAAGACTGCCAGTCTTTCGATCTTTCATTAGAACGAGAGCTCCACGAGACAATTTAATGTCACTTGACTCGATGTTAATTCTACAACCCTTTGAGTTTAACATACTCAATGAGATGAGATTCTTCCTGAAATCAGGTACATGCCTTACATCTAATAGTGTCTTGATTGTCTCGTCGTGCATCCCAATCTGAACAGTACCTACACTGATTGTCTTACTGGATTAACTATTCCTTATACGCATAACTCCACACTCAATTGAACTGTATGTGGAGAACCAGTCCATATTGTGACATATGTGGAAAGAACACCCCGAATCCAGGATCCATTCAAACATAAACGTAAACCTTTTGACCGTAGACACCAACAACCAATCATCACCCTTATCATCAGCCAAATTAGCATCAGCTACTTCCTCCTCGTTGCTTTCAACAGCCTTCTTATTTTGCAGTTTGTAACAATCTGCCTTAACATGACCTAACTTCTTGCAATAGTGACATCTCTTGTCCCGATTCCTTCATGCTATCAAAATCGAGGTTTGCCTATCTAACTTTATATCTGAACCAAACTCATTATCGAGTTTGTCTTTACTCAACAAGTAACCCTTCACATCCTTGAACGAGAGTTTATCTCTATCATAAATCAATGTCTCCCTGAAAGACTTATATGAAGGGGTTAAAGAGCACAATAATAGCATAGTATGATCTTCATCATCTATCTAAACCTCAATGTTCTTTAAATCCTTCAAAAGAGTAATAAATAAACTGATGTGATCTCTAAGGTGCTCACCTTCGTCCATACAAAACATGTATAATCATTTCAACACCAATCGATTTACCTAGAGACTTTGTCGTATAAAGGGTTTCTAACCTTTTCCACAATGCGGATGCCATTTTTTTATCAACACCTTCTACAATAGACTATTTGTGAGGCACACTGAATTGCAGACAGGGCATTCTCATCAAACTCTTCCCATTCTAACTGATCTAGATTATCAGGCTTTCTCCCTATAACAACTTTTTTAGACTGTTCTGAACTAGAATTCTCATATCTGAACTTGCTAAAGATTGAAATTTGTGATGTCATCTTTGAACGGGTTGAATGTGGAAATCAAATCAAGCTCTGATACCAATTTGTTGGGGATAAACCCATGTAGGCAACGAATAAAAAAATCACAAAGAAATTAAAAATATCGATCACGCAAATTTTCTGTGGAAAAATCCATCCAAAGAGGATAAAAAACCACGGGCAAAAATAATTCACTAAATCAAAAAAAATAAAAAGTACAAAGATAGAGATAAAAACTAAACCCCAAAACCAAAAAATAATAACCCTCAAAACTTAACCACAAAATTTCCTGAAAGCTTGTAAAAGCTATTACTTAAATAAGTTATGGGTTAATCTTTCTAGGGTAGAAAAGGGCCTATTTGTAGGCTAAATTCATAGGTCAAATAATCTTAAAATAATATACACTAATAAAAGTTTGACTGGACAAATAATCAGAATTTGACTAGAAGAAGTAAACCAAGAAAATTACATAACACGTCACCACGTCGCGACGTCCCCTATCGTGTCGTCGTGACATCGTTTTTGCTTCTCCCCTATTTCATCGTCACATCATCGTGACGTCGGATGGCTCATTGTCGCGACATCACTCTCTATTTGTGTTTTAATTTGACTGAAATGCGAGGCATACACCACATCTTATTTAATTGACAGATTAGAGGTTAAACCTATTCGCCATAAGCAAGTCTAGAAGGCCCTTTAAGTAGAAGTATCCATATAATATCAACTCTCAAAGACCTTTGGATTAAATCACTTTCCAATCCGGGTACATCACCACAAAGGAGATAAAACTCATTCTTTAAGATCTAGTCTTGGTTACCCTTAAAGTGAACTTCATCAATCCAAGATAAAGTCTTGAAAACACTTGGATCAACTCTCAAGCAATTTCAAGCTCTCCAACCTATTTTCAAGAGAAAGTCTTAACGGTCCTTAAAGTGGATTGTATTCATCCAAGTTTAAGTCTTGAATACTTTTGGATCAAAATTGAATTGAAGTGTAGAATTAAATGATTTTTCTAGACATTGTATGTAACACCCAGTTTTGGCAGGTCCTAAGTTCTGGCGAGTAGGCTAAGAATAATCTGTGGGACGCGACTCTATCTACCCAATAGTTGTTTTTGGCGTATAAAATCGGGCGTATAGCAAACGTTAGATTATTATATAGGGATTGAACTCATAATGTGTTAAGCTATAAGAAAAGGGAGTTTGGTAAGAGTATTAAGAATTTTGTAAGTTGGAATTATTTATGAAGGTATTGCACCCCAAGTTCATTGAGTTATTGTGCTAGTTACGTTAAAAATGATTTGCTTAGAAATGGATAGAACTGAAGAACCAAGTATATGATTTTTTGAATTTTTAATTAGGTACTCTCTGCGTTGTAAACCATTTTTAAGGACAGTTCTGAAAGTTGTGACACGTGTCAAGATCTAATAAAGACTTAGGTTAAATATGTGGATATTATGGGCAAAGAGGGGAAAGTTTTCCTTCTTTTTTCTAGAGTATTGTTACCTGGATATGGAGGAACCAAAAAGTATTTCCTTCTTCTTTAAGCTGGAGTTGTAAATCTAGATCTTTGTTAGTGACTACTCCATGTCAAGGTAAGTACTGTGACTCTGCATGTTAAAGTTAAGAAAAATTACGTTTGAATAAGTGCATGAATAGTAAAATGAAAAAGTAAGGCTTTATATGAGGGTTATATGGGTTTGAGATGATGGTAAAAGTACAAATAAGTTTTAATGGTGTTCTCCTATTTAATTAGGAGTGGTTGCTACAGTTTCTTGTTGGATATGGAGTTCAAGCTGTTATTTGAGGTTGTCTGGTGAGTCTCTATGTTGACTCTTGCATATGTATTGTTCATGCAAAGAGATCTGCAGAACACTAAATAAAATATGAAACCGAGATCATGAAAGGTACATAATGATATGTATGAAACAATATGAGTAATTACTAAAGGATATATGTGAATGTATGATTGTTGGCTGAGGATAGTATGTATAGTTGGTATTGCATCTAATAAGTTCTAATATATGGTGAATGGTGAATAAGTAATGTGATACTAAGGTATGGTTATATATATGTATGCTTGGAATGTGTATTATGATCCGGGAATGTATGTAGGCTTATGTTAGTGGAATAAAAGGCTAGGCTTAGACTATATAAATGCATGAAGAGACTGTCAAGAAAGAGAGTCTATGTCTGTTCATTGCGGTGATGTTCAAAGGGGCCGTCAGGACTTTAAATACGAACTCAAAATGGAAAGTCCATGGCCATGCCACCCTCTGTAAAGGACTAAAGGATGGTTATTACCCAATGGGGATTTAAGTGTGTTCCAGGACGATGATGGGCAAACTTCATGAAATGTGAGTCTAAGCAAATTCATATCACAAACATGTCAAGAAAGAAAATGCCTCCGCGATGAACCTTAAAGGAAGGCCTTTGTGGCGCAATATGAAATGAACGCCTTTGTGGCGAATTATGAAAAAAAATGCCTTTGTGGCGAATCAAGAAAGAAATTTCATTGTGGCAGATTATGAAGGAATAGCCTCTGCGATGACCCTATATATAACACCCCTAACCCGTATCCGTCGCCAAATTAGGGTTACAAGGCATTACTGGACAAAACACAACTCAATACAGACGTTCAGTAGAATTCAAGAATTTAACATTTATATGCAATTCTTTTGAATACAGGTTTAAATATACTATTTCCAAATCAAAAAATAAGCATTGTATATATATATATATATATAAATTGAAATATATTAAGCTTAGTCAAATTTTAAGTAAGTATAATTATAAATTCTAATTTAACCTTTTAAAACAAAACATAACATTTCGATCCCGTTAAACCATAAGAAAATAAGCCATTTTCGTATGGCTATTAATTATATATACAGTACATCAAAGTACGACTTCCAAAACATTATCTAGCCTATACATGCCATAAGTTAAAATTTAAACATTTCAATACCGAGACAATAGATAGAGTGATGATCTTTGCTGACGATCCCCGAGCCTGCAACTTTGTTTTTATCTATAAAACAAATGGACCTAAACTAACAAAGTAAGCTTTTATCGCTTAATAAGTCTTTAGCATATCTATAATACATATAAAAGAATCATATAATTCCTTAAGTAAATTTATTGAGATCACAAATACCAAATATAATTACTATTCAAACATTGCTATCTTAAGTCATTTTGTTGATACCTAAAAGAATGTATATTTAATTAATACATATAAACGAACATATGTATATTCATTATATGCATATAACCAAGTTATAAACATACTCACTAACTGCATATATCGATTGCTACTGTACTTATCGCTTGCACTTCATCGAATGCATTTATATATATAATTATTCAAATACATATGCCAAAAGCATATATTTATACTTATCAATTACATGTGCCGAATGCACATATATACTTATAATCCACATATGCCGAATGCATACATATATATATCCAACAATTTCATAACAACCAATATACGTACTTACTCACTAAACACTAAGATCTGAACGTTTATATGCTCATCAAATACATAGAAACAAATGTTCATATATTTATCCATTACATATAACCAAAATCATATATATACCCAATGCATATAATCACTTAATTAAAATAGATTCATCGGTACTTAGCCCGTTAGGCTTAAAGCCTGATTCAGATCACCGGCACTTAGCCTGCTAGGCTTATAGCCTGATACATATCACCAGCACTTAGCCTGCTAGGTTTTAAAACCTGATTTAGTACACCGGCTTTTAGCCTACTAGACTTATAGTCCGCAATGTTTCACCGGCATCAAGCCTGCTAGACATAAAGTCTGAATTATCTCACTGGTGATAAGCCTTCTAGACACTGAGCCTGAAATCTCATTTCAAATAAGTTGTAACTCATATTCAAACTATATATGTATATAAAATCCATACATAAAAATTCAACCCAAAATTTATAACTTATATTCTTGAACCACATGGATATATATAAAGTTAAATCACCAAATCCAACATTAATATCCCAATGATTCAACCGAACACATTTATATATAACTTCATACTTTAGATACTACTACTAATATCATACTATTTAACTTATAACATACTATGTACATTTAACATTCAATCTCACATATACTTATATAATTTCATAACCCATTTCAATACAAAACTTATACATGTACATATATACATATTTTATTCTAACATATATGCATATATAATTTTATACTTACATTCAAACAAGTACTTATACTTGTATACACATACATTTTCAATTTAACATATACATATATAATTTCATACTTATACTCAATATAAGCAATTATACATATATATACATGCTTATTCGATCCAAACATATACAAATATATTATACATATATATATGTAACATCCATACTTTTAATAAAATCCAAGAATTTATACTCATATATACATACCTATTCGAACCTCTTGTAAACATATATAACATTCAACATTAACTAAATTCAAAACTTATTCATGTATATACACATATATCCTAACTTTATATATATAAATATAACATACATACTTTTAACTAAATTCAAGAATTCATTCATGTATAAACATATATATCCGAACTTTATATATATAAATATAACATACATACTTGTTAACTAAATTCAAGAATTTATTCATGTATATACATATATATTCGAGCTTTATATATATAAATATAACATACATACTTTTAACTAAATTCCAGAACTTATACATGGATATACATATATTATCCACTATTAGTTCTATATTATGAAATTTAAACAAACTTTAGCTAACATACATGTAATTTGCATCATTAATATCAACTTACCAAAGTAAATTCTTGTATTCGCTAATAATAATAAAATTTAAAGTTTCATTCAATTTGAATATTTTAAGTTTCATTTTATCATATGTAAAATAAATATAATAAGCATATATTTCATTTAGAGAACATTTATTTGCTAATTGACTTACCTCGGATATCGACGGACACATTTGACTATTCGACTACTTTCGTTTTTCCCCAATCCAATTTTGTTTTCTTTGTTTCTTGATATAAATATATTAAAATTTAGCCTTTTTATTCATCAAATCATTCAATTAAATCCAAAAATACATAAATGGGCAAATTACCATTTTACCCTAACATTTTACAGTTTTTGCAATTTAGTTCTTTTTGCACAAAACACAAAATACACAAAATTTAATCACACCATACTAGGGCCGAATGTTCCTAGTGTTCATACAAGTCCACACATTTCATTTATTTCACATTTTAGTCCATAAAAAACTATTTTCACAATTTAGCCCTAATTACTCAATTTGACCAAAAATTCAAAGACAAAACATATTAATCTTTTACATATCTTTCATTTTTCATCATCAACTATCACAAAGCTCAAGCATTCATCAATGGCACATTTCAAAATCATCAACAATTCACAAAATTAAGACATGGGTTTTGAAGTATTCAAAGCAACGATCTCAAAAACGTAAAAATTATCAAAAAGCGAACAAAAACTAACCTTGAATTAAGCTTCAAAAGATGGTCGAACCTAGCTTAGGTTTCTTTCTTTTTCTTTTCTCTAGTTTCGGTCAAAATAAGATGAAAATATGGCTTTTAATTTGTTTGTCTTTTCATATATTAACTTTATAATATAATATATTATTATAACCTTTATACATAATATAAAAAACTATAAATTATAAGCATAATGTCGTCCACTATCTTGATTAATGGCCTAATTTCCTATAAGGACTTCACATTATAAAGACATTAGCAAGTTAGCACTTTACACATTAATTAGTCAATTTCACATTTTACGCGATTAAGTCCTTTTATTAAATTAAGCACACAAACAATGAAATTAATTCACGAAACTTTCACACAAGTAAATTAACACATAATAAACACAGAAAATAATATTAAAATATTTTTCAGAATCCTATTCGTGGTCCCAAAACCACTATGTCTGATTAGGGTCGAAATCGGGCTGTGACAACTCTCCCCCCTTAGGGATTTTCGTCCCTGAAAATCTTACGGATGAATAGGTTTGGATAACGCTCTTTCATTGCATCCTTAGATTCCCTAGTTGCTTCTTCAACTTTGTGTTTAAGCCACGGTACTTTAACTAATGGAATTCTCTTGTTTTGTAACTCTTTAACTTCACGAGCCAAAGTACGAATCAGTTCTTCTTCATATGACATATCATATTTAATCTCAATTTTTGACGGAGTAATCACATGTGAAGGATCAGATTGGTATCTACGAAGCATTGAAACATGAAATACATTGTGATATTTTTTTCTAGCTAAGGTGGCAACAACAATCTCTATAAGCAACCGGCTCAATACGCTCTATAATCTCATAAGGTTCAATGAATCTCGAACCCAATTTGCCCTTACGACCGAATCTGAGCATTTTCTTCCACGGCGAGACTTTCAAAAACACTTTATCTCCAATCTGAAACTCTATATCCTTTTCTTTTCAAGTATGCATATGATTTTTGACGATCCGATGCTGCTTTCAAACTATCCCGAATCACTTTCACTTTCTGCTCAATTTCTTTAATTAAATCAACCTCGTGTATCTTATTCTCACTAAGCTCGGTCCAATACAATGGTGTTGACATTTACGATCGTACAAAGCCTCGTAAGATGCCATTTTGATGCTAGATTGAAAGCTATTATTATATGCAAATTCAATCAATAAGTATCGTTCCCACTTATCTTCAAACTCAATAATGCAACATCTCAGCATATCCTCAAGTATCTAAGTAATTCGTTCAGATGACCATCTATTTGCGGATGGAAAACTGTACTGAAGTGTAGTTTCGTACCTAAAGCATCTTGCAGTTTCCTCTAAAACCACGATGTGAACCTCGAGTCTCTGTCCAAAACAATAGAAATAGGTACACCATGCAACCTCACAATCTAAGAAACATATAACTCAGCTAGCTTATCAAGTGAATAATCTATACGAACCAGAAGAAGATGTGTCGATTTAGTCAATCTATCCACTACAACCCAAATAGCATCTTTCTTGCTCGGTGTCAACAGTAAACCAGATACGCAATCCATCGTGACTCTGTCCTATTTCCATTCAGGTATCATGATTGGTTGAAGCAACCCTGAAGGCACCTGATGCTCGGCTTTTACTTGCTGACATATTAAACACTTCGAAATAAAGTCAGAAATGTCTCATTTCATATCGCGCTACCAATAGTGCTATTTTAGATCATTATACATTTTCGTGTTACCTGAATGAATGGATAATCGACTATTATGAGCTTCATTCAAGATCATCTGAATTAACTCTAAATTTTTTGGTACACATAATCAGTTTCTGAATCTCAAATAATTCTCAACATCAACCAGAAACTCTGAATCAACATTCGAATCACACTGAGCTCGTTTTATAAATAAATCCTCATCGGCTTTCTGAACTTCACAAATCTGTTGCACAAATAACGGTTTTGCTTTCAACTCAACTATTATCATATCATCATCAGACATAACTATATGTGCATTCATTGCACGCAAAGCAAATAGTGATTTTCGACTTAAAGCATCAGCGACAACATTAGCTTTTCCCGGATGATAATCAATCATGAGGTCGTAATCTTTAAGCAACTCTAACCATCGACGCTGTCTCAAATTCAAATCTTTCTGTGTCAATCACTTTACTATCAATCACATATGCAAAGTAAGCTTGGCAGCTCTTTCTCACATACTTCAGAGCTAACATCAAAGATATCACAGCTGGTAAACCATTCAAATCATTAGATTCAACCCGAAAAATCTTATCATTCTGACATCTCAAGTCAGTAGTCTTCCTTTTACAATTTACCACAGCATCGTGTAAAGTCAACCAGTCCATACCTAGAATAATATCAAACTCGTCGAATGGCAACAACATTAAATTAGTCAGAAAACATGAATCTCGAATCATCAACGGACAATTCTTGCACACTTTGTCAACCAAAACACACCGGCCCAGGGGGTTCGATACTTTAATTAGAAACTCAGTAGACTCTACAGGCAAAGTCTTACTGAATACTAAATTTTCACACACACATGAATGAGTTGAACCAGGACCAATCAATGTAATAACATTAGTATCATAAAGAATGAAAGTACCGGTGATGACATCTGGGGAAGAAGCCTCCTCTCGAGCGCGTATAGCATATGCTCTAACAGGTGCACGAGCTTCAAATCGAACTATCGTATCTTTCATCCCTCTCTGACTGCCACTTACATTACCTATATGTCTGGGTGGTCTACCTCGCACTGACATATTACTCGGTCTAGAATTTTGTACAGTGTTTTGTTCAGCTAACATCAGGCACTTCTGAATAAAATGATCCTTCGATCCGCACTTAAAACAAAACCGATCATGCAATCTACAATCTCCAGGATGCCACTTTCTACAATGCTTGCACTCAGATCTATTTTGTCGAACATTGCCAACACTAGCAACTGAAGTGGCTCGTGAACTCACAGGAGGTCGATCTCGATCTCATCTAAAAAAGCCTGCAGTATCTTTAGATCGACCATGATCATCTCTGGATTTCTTTGAGGTGAACTGAAATGATTTACTAAATGTTCTTTTTCGGGAATCTCTAGCTTCAAAGTCAGCTTTTCTCTTCTCTTTCCCAAGCTCTTCAGCTTTGCAAGCTCGTGCAACAAGTATCACAAACTCTTTTATCTCAAGTATGCCAACTAACAGTTTAATGTCTTCATTCAACCCATCTTCAAATCTCTTACACATAATAGCTTCGGTAGACACACACTCTCAGGCATATCTGCTAAGTCGCACAAATTCTCGCTTATATTTAGTGACAGCCATACGACTCTGTTTAAGTTCAAGAAATTCTTTACGTTTCTGATCAATGAATCTCTGACTAATATATTTCTTGCAGAACTCTGTCTGAAAAAATTCCCAGGTGACATGCTCTTTTGGTACAACTGACACTAAAGTATTCCACCAATGATAGTCAGAATCACATAACAAAGATATGGCACATTTCAAACATTCATCGGATGTACATGACAATTCTTCAAATACACAAATAGTGTTATCAAGCCAAGATTCAGCCCGCTCAATATCATCATTAACTATGGCCCTAAACTCTTCAGCCTCATATTTTCTAATTTTATCAATAGGGGGCTTACTTAATCTCATCGGATCAATCATCGGAGGTATCACAGGTATCGAAGATGGATTATTCTGAGGTAGGGGTTGTTGCACAGCCGGATTAGTTCGAATATATTGAATAAACCAATCATTCATCATTTTGATAGAAGGCTTGTTTATCCTCCCCCTCTTGGCTACTCGACGTAGGTCGGGAATCAACTAGCACTGCCCCTTATACAGGAGCAGGCGCTATACTTTCAACGTCATCAACTACAGCTCGAACGGGATCTATTACTATACGAAAACATATTTTTAGATGTCAGAAGTCATCACACTATCGAAATATAAAATATGGAATGTATACTAGACTCACACACGCTACGTTAGTCCTAGAATTGACTAAACTGTAGCTCTGATACCAATCAAATGTAACACCCCTAACCGGCATCCGTCGTCGAATTAGGGTTATAAGACATTACTGGACAAAACACAACTCAATACAGACATTCAGTAGAATTCAAGAATTTAACATTTATATGCAATTCGTTTGAATACAGGTTTAAATCTACTATTTTCAAATCAAAATATAAGCATTGTATATATATAAATTGAAATATATTAAACTTAGTCAAATTTTAAGTATAATTATAAATTCTACTTTAACCTTTTAAAACAAAACATAACATTTTGATCTCGTTAAACCATAAGAAAATAAGCCACTTTCGTTTGGATATTAATTATATATACAGTACATCAAAGTACGACTTCCAAAACATTATCTAGCCTATACATGCCATAAGTTAAAATTTAAACATTTCAATACCGAGACAATAGATAGAGTGATGATCTTTGCTGACGATCCCTGAGCCTATACATGCCATAAGTTAAAATTTAAACATTCAATCTCACATATACCTATATAATTTCATAACCCATTTCAATACAAAACTTATACATGTACATATATACATATTCGATTCTAACATATATGCATATATAATTTTATACTTACATTCAAACAAGTACTTATACTTGTATACACATACATTTTCAATTTAACATATACATATATAATTTCATACTTATACTCAATATAAGCAATTATACATATATATACATGCTTATTCGATCCAAACATATGCAAATATATTATACATATATATATGTAACATCCATACTTTTAATAAAATCCAAGAATTTATACTCATATATACATACCTATTCGAACCTCTTGTAAACATATATAACATTCAACATTAACTAAATTCAAAACTTATTCATGTATATACACATATATTCGAACTTTATATATATAAATATAACATACACACTTTTAACTAAATTCAAGAATTTATTCATGTATATACATATATATCCTAACTTTATATATATAAATATAACATACATACTTTTAACTAAATTCAAGAATTTATTCATGTATATACATATATATTTGAACTTTATATGTATAAATATAACATACATACTTTTAACTAAATTCAAGAACTTATACATGTATATACATATATTATCCACTATTAGTTCTATATTATTGAAATTTAAACAAACTTTAGCTAACATACATGTAATTTGCATCATTAATATCAACTTACCAAAGTAAATTCTTGTATTCGCTATTAATAATAAAATTTAAAGTTTCATTCAATTTGAATATTTTAAGTTTCAGCTTATCATATGTAGAATAAATATAATAAGCATATATTTAATTTAGTTAACATTTATTTGCTAATTGACTTACCTCGGATATCGATGGACACGTTTGACTATTCAACTACTTTCGTTCTTCCCCAATCCAATTCTGTTTTCTTTGTTTCTTGATCTAAATATATTCAAATTTAGCCTTTTTATTCATCAAATCATTCAATTAAATCCAAAAATATATAAATAGGAAAATTACCATTTTGCCCTAACATTTTACAGTTTTTGCAATTTAGTTCTTTTTGCACAAAACACAAAATACACAAAATTTAATCATGCCATACTAGGGCCGAATGTTCCTAGTGTTCATACAAGTCCACACATTTCATTTATTTCACATTTTAGTCCCTAAAAAATTATTTTCACAATTCAGCCCTAATTACTCAATTTGACCAAAAATTTAAAGACAAAACATGTTAATCTTTTACATATCTTTCATTTTTCATCATCAACTATCGCAAAGCTCAAGCATTCATCAATGGCACATTTCAAAATCATCAACAATTCACAAAATTAAGACATGGGTTTTGAAGTATTCAAAGCAACGATCTCAAAAACGTAAAAATTATCAAAAAGCGAACAAAAACTAACCTTGAATTAAGCTTCAAAAGATGGTCGAACCTAGCTTAGGTTTCTTTCTTTTTCTTTTCTCTAGTTTCGGTCAAAATAAGATGAAAATGTGGCTTTTAATTTGTTTGTCTTTTAATATATTAACTTTATAATATAATATATTATTATAACCTTTATACATAATATAAAAACTATAAATTATAAGGATAATGTCGTCCATTATCTTGATTAATGGCCTAGTTTCCTATTAAGAACTTCACATTATAAAGACATTAGCAAGTTAGCACTTTACACCTTAATTAGTCAATTTTACATTTTACGCGATTAAGTCCTTTTATTATATTAAGCACACAAAAAATAAAATTAATTTACGAAACTTTCACACATGTAAATTAACACATAATAAATATATAAAATAATATTAAAATACTTTTCAGACTCGGATTCGTGGTCCCGAAACCACTATGTCTGATTAGGGTCGAAATCGGGCTGCGACACTACAAGCATAGCCTTTGTGACATACCGAGATGGGCTGCCCTTGCGGTATGTCTTAATAAGGTTCTTAGAGAACTTTGAAGGATGATCCTTGTGGCATACTATGATAAGGCCTTCATAGCGTATTCTAATGAATTTTCTTAGTGGCAAGTTCTGTTTGGCTCCTAAACGAAATTAGTGAAATCAGTAAGGGCAATCTACATCTATGGACTATATGGTAAAGTATGGTACAAGGCTAAGGCTCAATTGGAAATAATGAAATGAAAAGAGATGGAGTAGTAATGGATTAAAATTAAAAACGTGTTCTGATTAATGACATAAAATTTGGTGTCGAAGGAAGTATCGGTTATCTCTGCATGTGTTTCTTCTTGAACCGTGATGAGGTGAAGACTTAGAGATTGAAGGATGTAAGTGACGTATCGAAGACGCTTTGATAAGAAAAAGGAAATAGTTTATGATTAAGGTATGGTAACGAATGAGTATAAATGAGTGGAACTTGAGGAAGTATTAGTCAAAGACAAAGTTGAAAGTTAAGAACGATAGGATTGTCTATCTAAACCATCAATTGCAATGTGAAAATATGACTCAAGTAAATGATATTTTCCTCACTAAGTTCTTATGGACTTATCCGTGTGTGTTATGTTACAGATGAGATGGTGTGGGTCTGCGCCAGGAGGGATGATGCCAGGACTACGCCAAGAAGCGGCGTATTGGGTTATTATGCATACAGAACGAGTTTGGCGACGTGTTCTAGGGTTGAATTGTCACTTAGAAGTCCCTACTTTGGGGCATCTGTAATGGATTAGGATTTCTATTTAGATATTATTGTAACCTATTATACGTGTTGTAGTTGTATATGTAATTGTGTATTTTAGTTTTGAAACATAGTAATTATGTAACTTGTAATTGATTTAAATTTGTATAAGTAGATTAAGTTTTTGTTTGTATTAACCTAGTAATACCCAAGATTTGATTCAACCAATCGGATCGAGTTAGGGTGTTACATTGTAACTCAAAATTTATAAGTATCATTATTTTATTTGTTACGATTCTTCAAGTATTATTTTCAATTTTCAATTTTCAATTTGTATGTAGATATAGGTATCCATTTATATCATTCATATTAAATTTATTACATATGATTATTTTTTGTATTTTTATGTTGGTTTTATGTTATTTCTTATAATAATAGTTTTCAAATTTTAAACATATATCACCTCTTGAAAAGACAATATACCTTATCATTATGTTTCACTACCGTACAAAAATATTATAAATATGAGATATACCTTTTTATCCTCACTTACTTTTATTATACAAAAGGACTACATTCAAAGGCTCCAAATTGTAACATCAAAGCAGGCAACAAAGTACAGAGCAATTGATGGATAATTGCCAAATATGCAAAAGCCTTGTCGAAAAAATTGTTTGTTTTTATTGTTATTGATACTGTTTAGGTTGATGCAATGAACCAACATCTAACAACTTGAAAAGCTTTTGGACAGTTTCTACTTTTTAGAGTTTAAACTTTTCAAATTTATCGATTTCGACAAAACAGATACTAAAATCTGTTTCTTGTAATATCCTTATTGTTTATTCTAATTATCCACTTAATAATGACTTGAAATAATCATTTAACAATTAATGCTTATACGTTGACAAGGTTGATTAACCCAAAAAAAAAGGGTTTAATTAGGCAAAAGCTAGGTAGGTGTGTATGAAAGTGTTAGGCAAGTATTTCCGACTTCCAACTAGAGTTTTGTTTTCATTTAAGCAACTTCAATCCAACCTAATAGTGATTAATTAATTAATATATGTGTTTAGTGTGAATAGATTCTTTTCGCATTCCCATTATCTTCTTTACTCTTCTTTCTTTATTAGTGTTTTTTTTTATAAGAAAAAGATGTCCCTCTCCCCCTAAAAAAAGGGTGTAAAAAGTAAAAAGAAGCTTAGGCAAAAGTCACTTGAGTTCATGTCATTCTTTTGGCCTATACTTGAAAATGTGTGGGTGGTTTAGGTAAGATGAAGGTGGAGGAAGAAATGGGAAATTATGGTCAAAATTGGTCGGCATTTCTTTTTTCTTTTGGTTCTTATCTTTGTCGTTAAATATTACAAGACAATAGCTCTAAATGGCCTAAAGTTGTTTAGCTTTTTTACTTCCCTTGGCCTATTTTCATTCTCTTCTCAAATTAAAGACTAGATTTGGTGAATTGATGGTGAAAACTTTCAATTTCATATATATTAGAAATGTAAACATTTTTCTTTAAAACAAATCAAATATGATTGTGTGCAAATTTAAATTTTTTGTCATTAAAGGAGAGGGATTCACTTATATCGGTGTAAAATTGAAGTTGTTTTGCACCTTTTCGTATATCTTTGTACGGTTAATATTTTAACGATCTAACCGTTGAATTTAATATTTTACTCATATAGATCATACATGTCAAATTTGATGTTCAGCTATTTATTTTATATAAGAAAATCTAGTCGTTGAGTACTATAGATCAATATAATAGAGAAATGAGATCGATTCAAAATTTTATATGCATGACAAGTACAAATATATTAATAAATTTAACGATTGAATCGTTAAAATATTAACCTTACAAAAATATAAAACAATTTTAATTTTACATCAATATAAATAGATCTTTTCCGTATCTAATAGAAGTTTAAAGAAGAGTGTGAAGAGTGATATGGTAAGTATAAAGTGATGTGAGAGTTTGATTATCTAAAGCAACGACCATAAAGAAAGTTGCAATTATAAGCATCTTTTGAGGTGAGTCCACTTGGTCTAATTGTCTTAACACATTGGCATTTTTAATATACTACTAGTAATAATAATCTTTCAGGATATGATATGAATAAAGATAAAGAGAGATTATCATGAACAACCCACATTGACTGAAAAAACAATAAATGATAAAATAATAAAACCTATTTTTTGGGCTTCCAATTTGGTGTTTCTTTTGAATTTAAGGAAAAAAACATAAAGACATGGGTTGATTTGTCGGTCAAGATTATATTAATTCAAGGTTAAATGTTGCTATTAATCTCTTTTCTTTGTTAAAGTTATGAATTTAGTCCCTATACTTTAATTTGGTTATTTTAGTCTTTATACTTCTCAAATTTTAAAATTTCAATCATCACCAAATGATAACTATTAGACTCATTAAATTAAGTTTTGTTATTTCCAAAATATGATATGCCAAACATATTATCATATGTTAATACCGGTCAACTGTTATTGCCATATATTTCCCACTAAAATTCAATTATTATATTAATGATTGTCATTTGCATCAAGTCCGAAATTTCAAAATTCACGACTTAGAATAATCCCATTGAAACATATGGGCTAAATCTTTAACTGCACGTATAGTACATAACTAATAATTGAATTTAAACCAATAGACTTAACATCTATTGTTTAGGTCAGGACTAAAATTGACCAATTCAAAAGTGCAAGGATTAAATTTGATCAAATTAAACTATAGTGACTAAATCTATACCTTTTACAAAGTACAGGGACTAATAATAAAATTTAACCTTAATTCAAATTTCAGCATATATTGAGGAAAAGGATGATTACATAAAGTAAAAACAAAAATGGCATATTTGTTTTCTCTATTAATTCATGTAGAAGTATTTGGTTTAAGTGGGATCTCATGAAAATTAAAATAATTAATAGTTGGAACTAAATGTTAAAATCATGTCTCGTAAAAAAATTTAAATATGTGCGGTAAATAACAGAAATATTTAATATAAAATATAATAAATAAAACTGAAACGTTTAATGTGAAATGCTTAAATGGTATTAAAGTATTCTCGATATATTATAATACTTAATTGATTTTAAACTTCTTTAAAAATTTTATCTTTGTGTTTAATTTAATTTAATTTATTATTGAATTCCATTTATATTTATTAGAGTATTATGAAATTGAATGTTTTTTAAGCACTATAAATAAGTTATGTGGGTTGGCTTTAAAATTTATTATAATTTATTTATATTATTATTTTTAATATATTTTGATCAAGTTTAATTATCATCAGTGATAGTTGTTTCTTGCTATCTTTTCTTTTGAACTAAGAGACCTAGCCTGTGTTTTATTAGAAAAAAACCAACAAAGCTTTAACAAAGAAGGCCTACAAACATGGAAGGCCCAAAAAAACCTAATCTTAACAAGTCCATATCCTAAGAAAAAACAACAAAAAAGTAACAAACCCTAAAAAATCAAACCAGCACCCAATTCCATTTATGTGCTTCCTCCTTTCAATGCTTCGAAGGAAATCCACACACTCCACCCTCATTAGATGACTCGTACCTCTTTAATGGCGGACTTAACTCGCATTATTTGTTGCCGGATTTCTACCATCTGTTTATCTGAGGTACCCGTCCTTTATATTATCCCATTTCTTATTCTAATAATTTACAACTCAACGTTCCTTTCCCTGATATGTTTTCCCTTTTTCTTTTAACAGCCCTTCTCATGTCCTGATTTTAAGTCCTAACCCCTCTGCTGCCTTCGGTGACACCATTCCTATCATTCGCATCGACCCTAACGACCACACTAGGTCCGATCATATTCAGATGAGTATTTTCTCTATATTTTAACCCTTCTATTGCTAGGGAATAGGCCACTAAGTTTGCTTGTCTACTTGCATGTTGAAATCTACAAGAGATAAAGTTCCTTCTCATTCGTTTTGCATCAGAAATAAAGGCCCTTATATTTTATCTATCTTCATCTTGTCTTTGTACTTTCCAAAATATAGATAACGCATCGCCTTCAATTTCAACTCGTAGGAAACCAGATTCTGCCCTAAATCTCACTACTTGGACGCATGCGAGAGCCTCGGCTGCAAAGGTTGTCGATATGTGCTCGTTTTCATAGATTATTGATTTTAGAATGTCACCGTCAGAATTTCTGATCACAATTCCAATGCATGATCTTTTTTTCTGTCTGTCGAAAGCAGCGTCGAAGTTAATTTTTACATTCAATCCTTCCGGGGGTTTCCAGTTTTCCTTTTGTACTGGGTTCACAGGTAATTTCTTCTTTACTCCATCAATTTCCTTTTTATAGCTTTGGATAAACTGAATTAGGCAGGTTTCAAACTGAACCAAATTCTCATGTACCAATTTATTCCTAGCCATCCAAAACCCCTAAATGGTCCCTACAATAGTCTTTATTTGTTGACTTGATTCTTTTTCAAACAACATCTTCACCCAGTCCTTATATTGCAATTGATTTTGTTTTAGGGACCATCTAAAGCCCAACCTTGACCAAACTGCAACAGCAAAAGGGCAGTCCTTGAATACATGATCTGTAGTTTCGGGATAGTTGATGCATCTAGGGCAATTACTACTACTGGCCAATCTTCTTTGGAAAAAATTAGAGAAAGTAGGTAGATAATTATTTAGAGTTTTCTAGACTAGGAATTTTGTTTTTGAGGGCAAATCAATCGACCATAGTTTTTTGTACAGTGGCTTGTAATAATTGTGGTTAGCTTACATATTTGTTTGGCTTTTGGTCTATATTAAAATTTTATACCCACTCCGCATTGTATACTTCCCTGACGTTTCACTGCACCAAACCATTCTTTCCATTTCCCCCTCTAAATGAAGGGGGATGCACAGGATTCTTTCGGCGTCTGTGGGGTGAAAGGTACTCCTTATGAACTCTTCTTTCCATTTGTTTGTATCCTATTCAATAAGCTTTGATACATGTCCCAACCATTGATCAATATTTGAATTCTCTAATTTGTAGTCGTTAGTGCCTGGGATCCAAGCTTCATCCCAAATTTGAACATGTTTTCCTGATCCAATTCGCCAGCAAAAACCTTTTTCAAGGAGTCCTTTTACCGCCCATATACACCTCCAGGTATAGGATGGTAATGTCCCCAACCTAACTTGCATGAAATTAGAATTTGGCTAATACTTTGATTTTAACGATTTTGCTAATAATGAATCCTAATAACAAATCAAACGCCACCCTTGTTTTGCTAACATTGCTACATTAAAATTTGATAAACGCTGAAATCCCATTCCTCCGTCCTCTTTTAGTTTACCAAGCCTTCTCCACTCACACTAATGGATCCCCCGTTTGTCGCGACTTTTTTGCCACCAAAATCGACTCATAATGTTTTCCAATTCTGTACAAAACGATTTTGGTGACAAAAAGCATGCCATCGCATAAGTGGGAATTGTATATAAAATTACTTTTATAAAAACCTCCCTCTAATCAACAAGAGTCTCGTACACAACATTTAATTTTACTCATCATCTTATCTTTTAGTAATTGGAAATTCCTTTTTTTGTCCCTCCCTATCATATTAGGCAATCGCAAGTATTTTTCTAGATCTCTAAAAGTTTGGACTTCCAATATACCTGCAATTTGCTCCCTCTTTTGTTCCTAAACGTTTGAACTAAAAAACGCCACTGACTTGTAAAAATTTATGCATTGACCAAAACAGCACTCATATTCTCGTAAAATTATTTTAAGGTTATGAGCTCCCCTTTCCATGGCATCTCCAAAAAGAATGCAATCGTCTGCTAAGAGGAGACGAGTAATAGTAGGTCCTTTTCGACACACCTTAGCCCCCGTAATTTTATCATCCTATATAGCTAGCCTTATTAACGATGATAACCCCTTGCTACAAATTAAGAATAAATAAGGGCTTAACGGGTTAACTTGTCTCAATCTTCTCATTGGTTTGAATCTTTCGCCAAGCTCTCCATTTAGACAAATCGAATAACTTATCTATGTAACACATCACATCATTATAGTCACAAAAAGACTTTATAAACCCTAAATTTTTCAAAACTTTTTTCAGAAAGACCCATTCCACTCTATTGGAAGCCTTATTCATGTATAATTTTAGCGCTAAACTTCCATGTTGCTATATTCTTCTTTGCTTGGGTGTATGCATTAACTCATAAGCTAAAATGACATTATCTGTAATGAGTCTTCCTGGCACAAAAGTACTTTGGGCAATGCATACATCTAAAACTTTTTGAAAACGATTGGCAATCACTTTCGATATAATCTTATATAAAACTATGCATATGCTAATAGGTTTAAAAAATTTTAGATTTGTTGGATTTGTAGTTTTGGGGATAAGAACAATGTTGGTAAATTTTTGAGACAGACATATTGTCACGTTAATCAAGGAAGAGAATTACGTCCCGTAAGTTAGGACGCAATGTTTAAAATTCTTGATACGAATGCTGGAAAATTTATTTATTTGAGATATTCGATTATTTCGAGTTAGAAAAGAAATCATATCCCGTAAGTTAGAATATGATCTAGAATATGATCTTTTGTTAAATCCCGAAATCGTAAAAATTGCTTGAAAAGATTCATATATTTAAATATATTGAGAAAAATCGAAATCCCGTAAGTTAGGATATGACTTTTTGAATCTCAAAATATGAAATGTTATTTATTTGGAACAAATTTTGATATATCGAGTAAAATAAAATAGATGTCATGGTAAAAGGCGAAATAAATCAAATTGTTGGCATGTATAACAAAACAATAATGAATACGATAATGCAAGCATAAATAGCATGAGCAATGATAAATAAAAGAAGAAAAGGTGAATTGACTATGTAAGATAATAAGTAAATAAATGAGTCAAATCAAAATAAAATGGGCATAAAAAAAGGGTAAACATTACGCGAAACGATGAAACAATAAAGGAAATAAATAAAGTTGAAGAATATAAAATATATGATATAAAATAAGAACATACGTATGTATATATTTTAAAACTATGAAACATATAAAGAAATATAGGTAAGTATTTTTATATACATATATGTATATGATTTAAAATATGTATATATATTTATAGGTGTATATATGTATATAAAAGATGAAATATATGCAAAAAAGAAAAAAATACTTATACATACTTAAAACCAAAATTTGTTTTAAATCATGATTTCCCCTTTGCATTCATTGGTTTTCATCATGATATGTTTGCTTAATTGATTTAAGTCTGTTAGTTTATTTGCATTTAGCATTCTATGGATGATTTTACCCCTTAAGTTGGAGTGAGAAACTATTCCTTCGTGAGGTTTTCACCTTCGTGTAGGATATTGGATCGCTTTTGGGATACATCTGTACCTATGTCTTCGTGAGATTTTCATCTCCGTATAGTCATAAGGAAATGTATTCCCCTGAACCGAACTTAGTCTATATGAGCCCATAATAGGTGAGGATCGAGGAATTTGCTGGTTCGGGTACCCTTACGCTAGAAGCCAAACCACATATAGTGAACCTTAGGAGCCCAACCTAGGTATAGCTACTCCAAACTCCTAGTGGTTGCCTGAATAGGTACTTTATTTTTTCTTGTTTGCTTTTGTTTTATATTAACCCGTTTCGTTTTGGTTTTGATTATGATTGCATTGCGTTTGCATCTTTAGAAAAGAGGTGTTCATTCAAGTTTGATTACCAAATTAGAGAGCTTGCCACGGAATACGAATTTCTTAATAAAGTGGAAGATAATACGGTTGTCCGAATATATTTCAAGAAACAAAAGAAGGGTGATGGAGAAGTACATGACTTTACTTCGTGGCCCGATGATTCAAGCTGATCATCCAAGAGCCTTCGACATTCCAATTTTCTTAAGGAAGTTGATGAGCATTACGAGGATAGACAGACGAGGGATCGTGATCAGGATCAAGTAAAATGAGCTAATGGTGACATCCATTGAAAATTTGCGAGATTTATCCTAAACATACTGATGAAAGAAAAGATCGATGATGTCTTTTGGGGTTTGAAGGCGAGGCTGTACATGTATCCGTTTTATGTAAAGAAGTTTGTTTTCTAGTAAAGTTTTTTAAATGCAGATGAATCAGAGTCTGCATCTCTTTAGACATTCATTTCATGCATTTGCATTACATGACATTATATGCATTAAAATCCACTAAAAGAATTTAATTGATTAAAGTTATTTCAGTTAATTTGGAAAATCAACACTGTTACGGTACACGGGCAAAATCAAAAAGTATGAACCAAATATTGGAAAGGCTCGAACAGCTTCAAAAAAAATGTAGGACCAAATTCAGTAGCAAATGTAAGAGCAGCTCGAGAAGATTCAGCAGAATATGATGGACAAAATGATGGAATCTCAAGGGAACATGATGACTCGGTTAACGCAATTGTTGGCTGAAGGAAAAGATAAAGGGAAGGGCCTTATGGCTAATATTGAAGAGGGAGGCGATGATGGACCTCTCTATCCTCCAAGCTTTACTCCTCTACATGTGCAGACTCAAGCCGAAGTATACCCGCGCAAGCCTTCTGTCACAATCAAGCCTCAGCAATCTCAAGCCGACGCTTCGCGGCTAATGAATTTCCAAACCGGATTAGGCTCTAGCCTTGGGAATAATCCTATCAATCTTGTTATCCCCGATTTTGATAAGGTGGATGAAAAAGAAAAGACAAATGAAGAATTATCAAAGCAACTAAAGGAAAGGTGAAAATAGATAGAAGAGAAATTGAAGGCAATGGAAAGCATTGAGAGCTATCGCGGGGTTGATGCTAAGGATCTGAGTTTGGTCCCAAATTTGGTGTTCCCTTATAAGTTCAAAATGTCAGAGTTCGAAAAGTATAATAAAACCAGCTGCCCTGAAGCTCACATCACCATGTTTTGTAGGCAAATGACTGGATATGTTAACAATGACCAACTGTTGATACATTGCTTTCAAGATTGCTTGATAGGAACAGCATCTAAATGGTATAACCAATTAAGCCGTACCAGGATTAGTTAATGGAGGGATTTAGTACAAGCATTCATGAAGTAATACAGTTATGTAACAGATATGGTTCTTGATAGAATCGCTTTATAAAACATGAAAAAAAAGCTGAATGAAAGTTTTAGGCAATATGCTCATAGATGAAGGGAAGTTGCTGTCCAAGTTCAGTCGCCGCTCCTAGAGAAAGAAACTATAATGCTTTTCATCAACACACTGAAAGCCCCGTTCATTACACACATGTTAGGAAGTGCTGTAAAAAGTTTCTCAGACATAGTTATGAATGGTGAAATGATTGAAAATGCCATAAGGAGTGGAAAGATAAATCCGGGAGAAAACGCCAAAAGATTAACTCCGAAGAAAAATGAAAATGAAATAAATAATGTGAGTAAAGGATATTCCAAGCCGGTCATTGTAAGACTCCAGTTCTCACTCATCCCAATAACATTGGGGAGTTGTACCAGAAGCTGTTTAATGCACATGTGGTATCTCCGTTCTACTCAGAACCTATGCAACCTCTATTCCCAAAATGGTATGATACAAAAGCCTAATGCGAATACCATGCAGGAATTGTAAGACATTTTATAGAAAGCTGCACTACTTTCAAGAAATTGGTCGAAAGGTTTATCAATATGGGTATTGTCAACATATCCAGTCATTCGCCTGCAAAACATGGTGATGAGAGCTTCAGGGCAGCTGGTTCCATTATACTTTTCGAATTCTGGCATTTTGAACTTATGAAGGAGCATCAAATCTGAGACCAAACTCAGATCCTTAGCATCAACCCCGCGATAGCTCTCGGTGCTTTCCATTGCCTTAAATTTCTCTTCAATCCATTTCCACCTTTCTTCTAGTTGCTTTGGTATTTCTTCCTTTGTCTTTTCTTTTTCGTACACTTCATCAAAATCGGGGATAACAAGATTGACAAGATTATTCCCAAGGCTAGAGCCTGATCCGATTTGGAAATTCATTAATTGCGAAGCGTCGACTTGAAACTACTGAGGCCTGATTGTGACAGAAGGCTTGCGCGGGAATACTTCGGCTTGGGTATGCACATGTGGAGGAGTAAAGCTTGGATGATAGAGAGGTCCATCATTGCCTCCCTCCTCAACATTAGCCATAGGTCTCTTCCCTTTATCTTTTCCTTCAGCAAATAACTGCGTTAACCGAGTCATCATGTTCTCTTGGGATTCCATCATTTTGTTCATCATATTCTGCTGAATCTTCTCGAGCTGCTCTTGCATTTGTTGCTGAAGTTGGTCATGCATTTCTTTTTGAAGCTGTTCGAGCCTTTCCAATCTTTGGTCCATACTTTTCGATTTTGCCCATGTACCGTAACAGTGTTAGTTTTCCAGATTAACTGAAATAACTTTAATCAATTAAATTCTTTTAGTGGATTTTAATGCATATAATGTCATGTAATGCAAATGAATGCCTAAAGAGATGTGGACTCTGATTCAACTGGATTTAGAAAACTTTACTAGAAAATAATTTTTTTTACATAAAACGGATACATGAACGACCTCGCCTTTAAACCCCAAAAGACAGCATCGATTTTTCCCTTCATCAGTATGTTTAGGATAAATTTCACAAATTTTCAATGGATGTCACTACTAGCTCATTTTGTTTGATCCTGATTACGATCCCTCGTTTACCTATCCTCGTAATGCTCATCAGCTTCCCTAAGGAAGTTGGAATGTTGAAGGCTCTTAGATGATCAGCTTGAATCCTCAGGCCACAAAGTAAAGTCATGTACTCCTCCATCACCCTTCTTGTGTTTCTTGAAATATATTCGAGCAACCGTATTATCTTCCACTTTATCAAGAAATTCGTATTCCGTGACAAGCTCTCTAATTTGGTAATCAAACTTAAATCAACACATCTTTTCTAAGATGCAATCAAAACGAAAAGGGTTAATACAAAACAAAAGCAAACAATAAAAAATAGAGTACCTATTCGGGTAACCACTAGGAATTTGGAGTAGTTTTACCTAGGTTGGGCTCCTAAATTTCACTATATGTGGTTTGGCTTCTAGCACAAAGGTACCCGAACCAGCAGATTCTTCGATCCTCACCCATTATAGGCTCATATGGACCAAGTTCGGTTTAGGGGAATACATTTTCCTATGACTATACGGAGATAAAGATCTCACGAAGTCATAGGTACGGATGTATTCCGAAAGCGATCCACTATCCTATACGAAGGTGAAAACCTCACGAAGAAATAGTTTCTCACTCCCACTTAGGGGGTAAAATCGTTCATAGAATGCAAAATTCAAATAAACTAACAGACTTAGATCAATTAAGTAAGCATATCATGATGAAAACCAATGAATGCAAAGGGGAAATCGTGATTTAAAGCAAATTTTGATTTTTCGACAAAAAGACAAATTAATCAATTTATGGCTCGATTCTCTAACGTCGTCAAGCTGTCGAAACCATTTTTTGTAAAAACGGGGTTGACTTGGATTTTGAAAACGAACATGGGAGTCGCCACCAATCTTTTTTTGATGAGGTTGATGGGGTACCTCGTAAAACGGTTGTTTTTAATAAACGGTTTAGATTTATTAAAACAACGATTGTGGTCCACGAAAATTAGAAAACGGGTTCGGGAGTCAGTTACGTACGAGGAAGGATTAGCACCCTCGTAACTCCCAAAATTGGTTCAAGTTGATTAATTAGTGTCTTTGTGTCGAAGATTGAAAATTTTGAAGAGTTTTAAAAAAAATACGATCCTTTGTCAAAACATTGAGAATTTTTGAGACAAACATATTTTCACGTTAATCAAGAAAGAGAATTGCGTCCCGTAAGTTAGGACGCAATGTCTAAAATTCTTGATATGATAATGAATGCCAAAAATTTTATTTATTTGAGATATTCGATTATCTCGGGTTAGAAAAGAAATCATGTCCCGTAAGTTAGAACCTGATCTTTTGTTAAATCCTGAAATCGTAAAAATTGCTTGAAAAGATTCATATATTTAAATATATCTGGAAAAATCAAAATCTCGTACGACTTTTCTGAATCTCAAAATACGAAATGCTATTTATTTGGAACAAATTTTGATATATCGAGTAAAATGAAACAGATGTCATGGTAAAAATGCGGAAATAAAACACATTGTCGGCATGTATAACAAAACAATAATGAATACGACAATGCAAGCATAAATAGCATGAGCAATTATATATAAAAGATAAATAAAGGCGAATCGACTATGTAAGATAATAAGTAAATAAATGAGTCAAATAAAAAAATGGGCATAAAAAGGGTAAACATTACGTGAAACGATGAAACAATAAAGGAAATAAATAAAGTTAAGAATATAAAATATATGATATAAAACAAGAAGAACATACGTATGTATATATTTTAAAACTATGAAACATATAAAGAAATATAGGTAAGTATTTTATATACATATATGTATATGATTTAAAATATGTATATATATTTATAGGTGTATATATGTATATAAAAGATGAAATATATGCAAAAACAAAATATATATGTGTATATATATTTATATATTTATATATAAATATGTATATATATATATAAATATGTATATATATATATAAGCAAATCTAAAAAAAGGTATATGATGTATATAGATATGTATATAAATTATAAAATATAATAAAATGTATATAAGTATGTATATATATATATATATATTAAAATGTGTATATGTATATGTATATACATGTATATAAAATTGTGAAAATAAAATAATAATAAAAGAAAAATATATATAAGATATGTATATGTATATCTTTACAAAAGTTTAAAATATATATACACATATATATTTAAAAAATATGCGTGTGTATATGTATATATAGCAAAATTTTAGAATTTAAAGGGTATAAACAAAATAATAATAATAATAATACAATAATAATGATGCAATATAACAGTACTAATAATATTAAAATGCTTAATTTAAAAAAAAACCTAAAGTGACAAATTAATGATTAAATTGAAAATAAACGGAGTTTAGGGGCCGAATTCAAAAATGAAAAACACAAAAAGGGACCAAATCATAACGCGTGGAATAGGAGGAGGACCCAAAGGGAAATATCCCCACGCTGATCCAACGGCATCGTTCTAGTGAGACCTATGCGCACGGTCTATGGACCAAATTGAAACATGAGAGAAATTCTGTGGCAAAAATTAAATATAAAAAAATTGTATTGAAAGCGCTACGAAAGCGGAGGGACCGATTGCGCAAATATCCCCACTAATGAAAACACGCGGATCCTTAGGCGGGTCGAGTCACGCACGCGGGTATGGCCTTATACAGCACCGTTTTTAGGCCACTGAAACAGGCCCTAAACGACGCCGTTTCATGCATGTTATAAAATCATTTTTTTCCTAAAGAACTCATTTTCTACCCTCTTTTACAAAAAACAAATGAACCCTCTGCTAGGGTTTTCATTTTTCTCTGCCGTCGCCGCCAACAAGGCCGTCCTACAGCTTTCGTCGTCGTCCCGGTCTCCGATTGCGACGAAGAGGGGAAAGATTCGACAACACCAAGTAATTTTCTCACCTCTTAATCGTTTCTCTTTCTCTTTTTTTACACACGATAAATAAATAAAAAATATTCAAGAATAGAAAAGACAATCGTAGCAAAAAATCACCTTCAATATACTGCTTTTTTTTATTTTCTTGTATCTTTTTTTCTCTGTATCAATCAGTTTTTTCTTTTAATATCCGTAAAAAAAACTTTTGCAGATGTCCATCGGTTTTTATAACCGAATCTTTACAGAAAAAACAATCTTTTTTTTATATTTTGTTATTCTAGTGCTGTTCGTGGTTCGTTGCAGGTACGTACTGGAGGGAAGACATGCGTGCCGTGTGTGAGGGCTGTTGTACGTGGGTGAGGTTGCTGCGACACGATAGGCTGGCTAGGGTTTTTCCCGCATGTTGTTAGGGCTAGGTATTGGGCTACATGGGGCTGGGCTGTATTTTGTTTTGGGTTTATTTGATCTGATTTGGGCTTTATTTATTGTTATTGGGCCGGACAAAAAATTGGTTATTACAGTAAGATTAACTTTATCAATTGGGTTGTCATTATTAAGAATATTAAGACAAAAATTGCTAACCTCTTGTCCAATGATGTGGCAATATTTTTGGAAGAAAAGTGTTGGGAATCCATCACTTCCGGGGGCTTTAGTAAGTCCTATACTTTTTATCGGCAGTACGATTTCTTTTATTGTATTTTCCTCCGCTAGTTCTTTATTCATATCCTTCGACACACACCTCTTAATCCTTGATAATATATGTTCAGAATTACTAACTCCACCTGAAGCAAACAAGTTTTCAAAGTATCTTTTTGCTACTTCCGCCATCTTCCTACTATTAGAAATAATTTGACTGTGCTCGTCCTCTAACTCTTTAACTCGGTTTGCCCTCCTCCTTTGAGATGCACAATTATGGAAAAATTTTGTATTTCTATCCCCATCCTTTAACCAATTCATTCTAGCTCTCTGTTTCCAATATTTCTCTTCTTTTTCAATTTCTATATTTAGATGGATTTTTGTATCAATTAATTTTGCCAAATTCTCATTCGTTCTCTATTTCATCCAACTCTTCAATTCGGGCAAGTAGTTTTTTTGAAAGTCCCCTTCTAAGTTTTTTGATCCCAATTGCCTATCTATTTAACCATTTTGCTATTGTTTCTAACTTCTCGATCACCCCCTACTCTGTCATCTATAGCCTTTTTACTTCTTCCTCACATGATGTCTCTATAGCCCATCATGCCTCAAATTTGAATCATATTCTCCTCCTACTAATTCTGTCCGTCTTGGTTTGGAAAAATAAAGGACAATGATCAGAAAAGAGTGAGACAAGTGTCGACTTGTATATTCAGGAAAAAGGTCAATCCATTCCTTATTGGCCACCCCTCTATCAAGTATTTCTCTATTTTTTTTTCAAGAAGATTCCCTCTTTCCCAAGTTACCCATCTTCCCACATGCCCCACATCCTCTAAATGACAATCATTCAATATTGTCCTAAATTCTTCCATTCGTCCTTCATCTCGTGGCAAGCACCTTTCTTTTTTAAAGGAGTAAAGAATCTCATTAAAGTCATCACAAACAAGCCATGGCATTATTTTCTTACGACTTAATCTACTCGAGATCTCCCAAACAGTACTTCGTCCACGTGTTTTTGGTGCTCCATAAAAGCTGATTAATCACCAATTTAGTCTAGCTTCATTATCATCGATATTTACATAAATATGGCTATTTGAAAAACTTCTCAATATTACTGAAACCTCACTTTTCCATCCCAGGCTTAGTCCACCTTTAGTTTTGTTTGCCAAAACATCAATTCCGTATTGAAATCCTTAACGCCTTTCAACTTTCTCCATTCAAAAATTATCAAGTTTGGCCTCCATAAAGAAGACTTCCTGGGGATTATACATCTTCAATATATGTTGAAATCTTCTAACGCCTCGTGGACTCCCCAATCCAAGACGTTCCAACTAAAGATTTTCATTGCATCCGGTCAGCTTGCCTACTGGCAACTGCCGATATCTACTTTGTTTGAGTTGATCCTCTTTGTTCTTCGTGTCCACTTCCCTCTCCAGTCACAAATCTATGTTGACCTAGGCTATCTGATCAAAGTCGCTTCTTTCCTTCACTATTTTCTAGTGGTAATTCCTCCTCCTCTTCCTCCATGTCATCTTGATCCTCCTCTTTTAAACCCATTAGACCTTTTCCTTTTTCTAATCGCTAACTACCTTCCAGATTAAGTCCTTCTGTTTGGTTTAGAAAACCCTTATTATAATGTGCCCTACCAAAGCCCAACCCTTCTTTAAAATTTCGCTTCTCTTCTCTACCTACTTCCTTCCCAAAGTTCCTTCCCAGGTTTTCCTCCCCCAACCATACGCTAAGCGTAATACTAGCTCTCATTGGTTGCGTCCTTAATGAAACATCCCATTCACACTCCATTTCTCCTAACCCTAAATTAATTTTTTTTCTACAAAATATGTCTCTAAGCAAAAAAGGGATAACTTTTCATACCTAAACTTTACATAGACCGGATTTGCTTGGGGAATAAGGATCTTTCTTTTCCTCATTAAAGGTTTCCAGATATCAATTTGAACTCTAATGCGCATATAATTTTTGAAGCCTTGACTAAATTGCTTTGTATCATAGTCCAAAAATTTTCCCACAAAATTTTCCAATTGTTGAGCCACTTGTTCAGAGAAGTATCCTGTAGGGATTTCATGCATCTATACCCAAAAGTCAGTGTATACCAACGTTATCACATTCGGACCTTCCCTTTTTTTAATCCTATGTAGTATTAGAAATTGATTGTTGAAAGTCTAAGGCGTTCCACTCATTACTTGCTCCACATCAACCTCATAAAAGAATCTAAATAAATATCGTTTTTCTCCTAGATTAGAAATTTGAATTCCTCCCAAAGGGTGCCAAAGATTGGCCATTGTATTTTTCATAGCCGCAGAATGAACCACATTTGTTGTAAGACAACATCCAACTAAACACAAATCATATGGAGATTTTTGCGGTCTTGCCTCGGTGTCAAACTGCATGCCCTCATCATCTTCTTCCTCAAGACTCAAATTTGCCAAGTCATTTTCAATTATCGCTATCTTCAATTTTCTTTACCAAATTTTAATTTTTATGTAGGAGTCACCTTTTATAATCGTGGACACGGATAAAACAAAACTGTGATTGACGCTAACAACAATCAGATTAAAAGAGAGACACTCGTTATTACGCACTTTTTCTTTTGACTATGAGGGAATTATAAAGCCAGAAAATCATAAACAGTTCTACCCAGGCGAATCAGAAAAGAAACCGACAGAAAGATTGATTCAAGAAAAGAGAAAAGTAATCGTAAAACATAGGCTTTGCTAGACGAATATCGTGCTACTTAGATAGCAAACTCTGAAAATACCAGAGAATTAAAATATATACATTATATATTTTTTTTCTTGCTATCATTTTTTGTTTATATATGAATGTGTAATCATTATTATATTTTTTGTCACAATTTAACATATAAGTTAAAATTATAGTGTAATGGTAAGAAAGTGAGAATATAAATTTTAGGTTTTGGTTTAAAACCCATGAATTGAAATGAATAATTTTTAAGCGAAAATAATTTGCTACTAGAATCGAGAAAATTAAGCAAATTCAATTGAAAGTATTTTTAAGCGAGAATAATATTATCTAGAAGCGAGAAAATTAAGCGGAAATAATATGTCTAGAAATAGGAAATTATTATGAATTTATAAATTAAGTTAAGAGTAAAATTAAAAATTCTCGTATTAGTAAAAATGTTGTGAAATAATGTTTCAACTAAATATTTAAGTACTCACTCTTTGGGTGAGAAATTATATTTATTTGAAAAAAAAGTTGTATATTTTGATTATTTTTTAAAGATAAGTTGGTAGTTTATTTGAGATAGTTAATAATTTTTTAAAAGTATATAATTAATTCTTTAAGAAAATAATATCGTTAAAAGAATTGTAAATTTTTAAAGAGAATGGTTATTTTTGAAGAGGAGTATTTAAAAAAAAAAAGCGAGAAGCTTTTACAAAATTATAATGTACCTAAAATTTAAATGATATAGTTATCCTTTGCATATAAATTTGATGTACTTAAAATCTTTATATGAATCGGGTCACTTAACTCATAACACCAAACATTTTATATCTATATATATAATGGTATGTATAACTAATGTCATAATTACACCTCTTGAAATTGACTCGAACACCAAAACTAATCAAGGGCTGATATTAAAATTAAATCAAAGGATGATATAAAAATATTTATGTTGGTCCACATCCTTCAAATTTAGCTTATTTATAGGCTAAATTTGAATCAACAAAAGCAAAGAACATAATTTAATGGGGCAAAAAATAGAACATGATTACTAAAATAAAAAATTTATTTCAAAAAACTAACAGCACAAAAAGGAAGACAACAACTAAATGGATAAGTTTTTTGCTATCACATATTTTGCACCAAAACTGTAACATATACATTTTCATGCCAGTAAAAAACTCTAATTTGGTACTGAATATAAAAAAATATCTTGATGTGTCTCACGTGACTAACTAAAAATATGACTAAAGTAAGTGTACTTATCGATAAATAGTATAGCTGTGGTGAGTAAAGATATTGTATTCACGAGAACTAAAAGTATTAGTAATTGTTATTTTTTTATTATTTAGCCGACAAATTGGAGTGATGTGTTTAAAACTAAATTTACTAAACTAAATTAACTAAGAACTCAACAGAGAATGAATAAGGAAAATAATCGAAAGATAATCAATGAGAGAGACAATACTCAGGAAAGAATCCACCTAGACTTCACCTATTATTATGAATCTTAACTAAACGATTTATTCACTTGGTGTCTTGATCTGTAAAAATCCCTAAGTTATGCTAATATATCTTTCGAAAGTAAGAGCAATTGACTCTAGGTTGATTAATTGAAATCTCTTTCTAATTAAAACCCCTATCGTCGCATTAACTCGATCTATGGATTCCCTTATTAGATTTTACTCTAATCAAGTAGATATATGTCATATTATTTCTAGGATTGCATGCAACTCCACTCAATTATACTAGATCTATTCTTAAACAGAGACTTTTCCTCCACTGAATTAAGCACATTAAACATGAATTAATATTCGGAAATATTAAAATAAGAAATAAGCTCACATAATTGAGAATAAGAATCAAGTATTTATCGCATAAAATAAAAATTAAATAATAGAATTCATCATAGTTTTCATCTTCCCTAGGTATCTAGGGAATTAGTTCATAATTCTGAAATAAAACATCTCAAAGTCAAAATAACCACAAGATATAAAGAAACTCATAAAAACTTCAAAAGAAATTAAAAGGAGGTCTTCGATCTTGATGGAAATCTGCTTCAGAGTTGGCTCCAATGGTGTTCTTTGAGTTGTTTCTTCAATATTTTTTGATGTCCCCTTATTTCTTCTTCTATTTGGTATTTATAGACTTTAGAATGCTTAAAAAACCTAAAAATTGTGTTTTTTCGCGTGTTTGGGAAGCATGTTGTGAAATCGACACGAGTTGGCACATGGGCGTGTGTGTCCAACCCGTGTGGCTCACATGGGCGTATGTACAGCCTGTATGGCTCATGAAATCTGCTTTTTTTTTCTCCGATTTTCACTCGTTTTTTTGCTCCAAAATGCTCACCTAAGTATAAGAACATGAATTAAAAGGATTAGGAGCACCAAATTCACCAATTTGCATAAATAATCATCCAAAAACGCATTAAGAATGGGATTAAAATATGTTAATTTGATTATTTATCAGATACCCTAATACAGAAATACCAACAATTTTGAAAAATTAAAAAATTAAAAACAACATTAATGGAAAAGTTCAAGGCGATACAAATCCTAGATCCCAATAACACAAGGATTTGCAAGGAAAAATAAAATAAATCAAAACATATAAGGAAATACTTTGGTTTAAGGGAAAGAAAATTGTATGTTTTAAAGATTTTATTTCATTTGAGATCTATAAAAGGATGAACACAAAAACACAATGAGAGCAAGAGACAGTCGGATAAGGAGACACAAATACATACAAATAGATTGAGAAAAAAAATAAAAAAATAAAAAATAGAAATAGAAATAGAAAAGCATCAGACAAAAAAAGGGAAAAGAAAGTTGAAAAGAAAAACACAAAAAAGAAAGGCATGGGACTACTGATTTTAAGCTCACTAGCAAATAGAATCACTCGGAACACAAAAGAGCCACAAACAAGGAAAAATACAGGTAGTCTTTTTTCTAATATGCATGAGGCTTACATTGTTAAAATTCTCTAATCAATTATAGTTTTTTTTCGAAAAATGGACGTTGAAGTTTCAAAAAAAAAAAAAGGGAGAAGTCATGGGATGGTAAGAAAATCTAGATGAAGGAGATGGAGAGAAATTTGGTGTGAGAGTAAATGAAAGAAGGAAATTGAAGGAATAAAGAGAGAGTTGGGAGAGAGAGGGATGAACAGCCGGGAGAAAAGAAAGTGAATATATGAGTTCTAGGGTTAGACTAAAAAGTAATGGAAAAATAAATTAAATGGTTTCAAAAAAATATTAAATAATTATAATAATGTTTTTAGGTTAAGGACCTAACAAACTAGACACAAAAATCCTAAATAATTATAATAATTGGGCTAAGTAGATTAGTCTTGTGAATTCTAAAACTAATATAAGTAATTAATCTTAAAACTACCGCTTGATCTCAGTAACTAAATATAGGTTCAAGAGTACGATTATATGTAGAAAAAGTTATAGTATCCCTACAACATCAATCTAAAGATGGTTTTACAAAGTTAGATATTTAAAATTTCTAACTCAAAACTTATAATTTGTTGGCTTTAAAATAAACTTAAAATCTAAAACTACACTTAAATTTGGTTTAAAACCTATATTGAACTAAGAAAATATAATAAATTTGAAATTTAATCAAGGTAGAAATATTTTAAAATCTACTAAAATTTAATCTAATAAATCTAAGATGAACCTAAATTTACCACACTTAAATTAAATCTAAAATACTAAACCAAATAAATCTAAACAAAATCTTAAATTTAGACATCCATGACAACTTCTCAAGAACTCCAAAATATCCCAAAAGAATAATATATGTATGAAAAATGTAAGTATCACACTAGTAAATAAAATTAAATTAATGCAACGATTACCATGAATATGAACCAAAATGCATGACAAAATTGCTCAAAAAGTTGAATTTCAAGTTAAACAAAATTTTTAAAATGAATGGTTTAATTTAAAAAAATAATAATAATTAAATTGTAGAAAGCAGAGAAGGGGGTTTGAATTGAAATTTCCCAAGATAAAATTTCAAATTTTGAAATAAAGTTGAAAGTATAGGGAGCAATGTTGTAATTACGAAAGACGGAGGTCCTTAAGAAAAAATAAAAACACGGAAGGACTTAAAGTGTTATTTTAAAAAGCAATGACCTTTTTTAAAAAATTAGAAAAACGGAGGGTTCATTTGAAAATTTCCCATTCGTGTCCTTATAAAATCCCAAAATTTTCGCTTTCTTAGAAATTTTCAGAAAACCTCTCTTTTCTTTCTTTGCTTTCCCTGTTTTATGTGCGGCGAGCTTCGCCGTCGGAGAAATTGTTTTCATTATTTCTTTCGTTTTCGAAATCGAGAAACTTTCCTACGTTTAGAACCCAGACCTGGGATCCCGGATTTAGTGAGGACCTTTGCGGCTAGGGTTATGAACCCTATGATGCCACTACATCGTCTCTGTTCTAAAGAAAGGAAAAGAAGACAGGGGTTCATGGCTGACTTTTTTCCTAAGTTTCGCTCACTTGATTTTATTTTTAAAAAAAATTATCTTTTTTCTTTTTCAAAATGAACTCTTTACCTTTTCAAGTTGATTTTTAATAAAAACTGATATTATTATTTCCTCCCAAAAACAAAATAAGCCTACCCCAATTCATGCCAAATTTTTAAATCTTTAAAACTTAAAGACAAAACAGTTGAATACAGGAGCTTTGCCGCTCATTTGAAGAATTGTTGTAGTCCCTCATGGTTTCATGTTTCTATAATCGATCTTTTAATCCTTAGATGTGTGGCTTTCATTGTTAATGGTCCAATTGAATTCTTATGTTTTGTAGGTTATAATTTGTCTAATGTTGGTTAATTTTGGAGTTTATTTTAGATTGCACGTTTATACTTACTTTATATGTCCTAGGTTTTGTTCCGAACAAATTGCATGCATATTTAGTGGTGATGAAATTTATTTTGATACATGTTAAAATATGTTTGTAAGCATTATTATGATCTATTTCAATTCTTCATTGATATGCAAGTAATATTTAATTTTTATTAGCTTAATTCTTCATATAAATTAACTTTGGCAAACTCTAGTTTTGAATAACTTTGAATTTGTTTGTGAATTTTAATTAAATTTTATTGAATTTAGGTAGAATTATTCAAATATGTTGAAAAAAATTTGAGAGACTAAGCTGTTTTTTAACGATTTATGTTGTTTTTGGAGAGAAAAGAAAACGTGTTTTATAGGGCTTGTTTTTACCACCCTATTAGTGAAAACATGCCTTATAGGACGCATTTTTCTTTCAACAGTAACTTTTCCAACGACTAAAAGGATTTCAAGAGCCATAATATTTCCTATATAAACTCCTCCAAATTTCTTTTCAACCAAATATTAATACTCATTCATCAATCTTAAATTCTCAATCCTCAATTTTCAATTCTTAATTTTTAATTTTCAATTCTCAATTATTTTTGTAATTCTTTTTCTGAATTTTATTCTCTTCAATTTTATTTTATTTGTTATAATTTTTAAATGGAAAATAAGTTTATTCGTTTGGATGACAAGCATATCTTTGGCGTTCAATTACAAATGATAAGAAAATATTATTAAATTATTTAATTTCAAATAGTTAATTATTATGCAGTTTAGATTATTATTTTTTTATGTTTATATACTTAGTCCGAAGATTGGATTTTGGAGATGTACATAAATAATTTAAGCGAAAGTACACCGGATGTCATTTTAAAGATGCCCAGATATTTGTTTTGCAATGGGGTTGGTAAGTTGATATTAGCGAATCCAGGACCAAGACACTGGTAAACAGTTAAGCATATACTCAAGTATTTACGGAGAATGGGGGATTATATGCTCGTGCATTTCGGAGGAGATTTTACTCCTATCGGATATAATGATTTTGACTTCCAAATAAGATTCGAGGAAATCGATATCGAGCTGTGTTTGTCCTAAATGGTGGGTCTATAGTGTAAATTAGTGTCAAGAAAGGTTACATTGCTATGGAGGGTCAAATATGAGTATAGAAAAGCTATGACTCTATAACAGTGTGAATATAGCTAAACCTAAAAGAAACCACATAAGGACAAAACACATTAAGGGAGAAGAGAGTGTTTGACGAAATATAGAATGTAGTAAAAAATCGCATCTAAGGACAAACTCTAGGGATTTGTTGAGCCAACACTCTTATATCTATAGAGCTCTTTGAGAAACATATGGAGGGCATAAGAATACGAAACATGACTTATCTACTTCACTAGGGCAAGTGGGAGACTGTTAAATTTGGTGCCTTAAGTGTAGTATTTTCGTCTAAGTAAACTTGTAATTTTTTGAGCAGATTGGTGAATAAAATTATTCATAAATTACATTAATACTTTGTATATGGTCTTTACATGGTTTTTGCACGCAAAACAAAATAGAAGCAAATGTTTCTTATTGATTGTCTAATGTTTAACTAATATTAAGAGGTATTACATGGTCGAATCGTAATACGAAAAGACAACTTGTATTAGTAGATAAACCTAAATATGTTTTTAGTCTAATCGGAAATGATAAGACCGATTTAAAGACTAATATGTCATTTATCAAGTCCAATTGGGGAGATGTCTAGTCTTGGGCATCAGAACGGATGACTCCCAAAAGATAGAGACATAGATGTGACTGAATGAACTGACAATACATCAGACAAGACCCAAGTGGAATAGATCCTGAATCCGTTTATGGATTTATTCACTTGTAACATTCATAGTGTTGCATACCTAAATCTTGAGTAGATGACAGACTATGTACCTGTGACTTGTACACTTTAATGTAAGTAAAAGCCTGAGTTCAAATAGATAAGGAACCGAAAGCTAGTATATTGGGTGTACGATTTCTGTAGTATGTAGCGTCATTCACAACAATGGAATTCATAGCTCGAGACATGGGTAAATGATATCCTCTCTTTGGCATTACATGGTTGATGAAAAGTAAACATAGTTATGGGTCTTTTGTCTTTGTGATGAATGACTTAATTACTATTCGATAGTAATTGACTTTTCATGAAAGAAGATGTAATGGTTACCATGAGATAAAATAGGATCATATTGAGAGAATGAATTTTATCCCAAAGAGACCAATGATATCCTATAAAGGTAACACACTTATAACAAGGTCATTGGACGAGTACTGAGTAGTTGCTTTCGTAATTGTATGTCGCTGGGGAGAGCTCAGTCATGATATTATAGTGGAATGACTTCGTGACTAAATGAGCCTGTAATTAATAAGCGAAAAGCCAAAACTAAATTATAAATCATTTGAGCCTCAACTACATATGTCTAATCGATCCCTCCGCTAGTTCATTGAAATCAAAAATAAATTACGAGTTTGAATAGAAATGAACAGAATGAATAGGAAAAGTGAAATGAAAAAAATTTAGGAATAATTATGGTGTTTTTTGAAATGGAAAAATGAAATCATTTGGAAATGAATGTAGGTTTCCAAAAATGGAAATGGAAATGGAAATGATCCATTTGCAATTCTATATAAATTTCTTAAAAATAATCGGAAGAATGAGTTTATGTTTTTGAGTTGTTTTGAAGCCTGAAAAAAAAAACCATTTGATCACAATGAACATGTAACAACTTAAAAAGTGCAGGCATTGAAAAGTGAATTATCAGGTCTCCGTTTTGGTAAAACGGACTTGTAAAATAATTATTAAAAATATTTATATAATTAGTTATATGACCAATTGGATTTTGGTTAAGTGAATTTAGTTGAATTAAAGTTAATTGAGTATTATGACTCAATTGAATTAAGTGTGAAAGTTAATTATAGAATAGAGAAAGGTGAAAGGACTAAACTAATAATTAAACCATAAAAATGACAAGTGTGTGGTAATTGTAAATACTTGTGTAATAAATATATGTATACATTTGTAATTAATATATATACATACTTATTAATTAAGTAAAAGATATTTATATATTATATTATTATTAATTAAGCAAAAGAAAGAAATGAAAATAAAAGAAACAATGAAATAAAGATAGAAAAGAACAGAGAAGCTCACGAAAAGGAAGGAAAGAAAGGGAAAAAGAAAAGAAAAAGGAAAAATAGGGTTTTTGAGCTTCAAGCTTAAATTGGTAAGTCAATTTAGTTCATTTTCTCTTAGTTTTGATGTTTTGGAATCCTAGAACAAAGTATTATTGGATTTATGTTGAAATTTTGTAAGATATTAGAATTTTTAGACATGGTTCATGTTGGGAAAGATGATGAATTAGGGGTTAAATTGATTTAATTTCAAGTTAGAAGTTAGTAAAGGATTTAATTGTAAAATAAAGTGTAAGTTTTGAATAGTAGGGACTAAATTGAAAGAATCTCGAAATTAGGGATTTATGGTGAAATTGAAGAGTTAAAATGAGTTTATAGTAAGAATTAAGAGAGAATATGGAGTTAGATTGGGAAAATAAAATTAGTATTGATAAGGGATTAAATTAGAATTTAGGTAAATTTAGGTATAAATGGAAATATTTAGATGAAATTGTGTATTAATGATTTTTAATTGTTTAATCACGTAGCTAATGTCGTGCAAGAGTCATTGACCAAGAAAGGAAAGGAGAAGGTGGCAAGGAGTGACTCGAGAGAAATTTCGGTTAGTATTACCATAATTCGAATTTAATTATTAATTGTTAAAATTTAAATTAATATACATGATAAGCAAATTGAGGTAAGTATCAAGATTGAATTGAATGATAAATACGTATTGGTATTGAATTTATTAATAGCAATTGTTGAATTTTGAGTAATATGTTTAGTAAATAAAAATAAGGTGAATATCGATATTGAATTCAATGATATTGAATTGTATGTGAATTGAATGGAAATTAGTAGTGATATGATTTGAATTAAAAGAATTAATGTGGTATTGAAATGCATATTGGATTGAGAAATTGATTTGAATTGTGAACATGAGAAATTGTGAATTGAATGAAATTGAAATGAAGTATGAACATGTATGAGCATTTGATGGTATATTGATTGGAAAGTGGAAAATATATTGAATTGAATTGTGATTAAATTGGAATGATTTGAATTGAAAGTTTGAGAAAGTGATTGAATTGAAATATGATTCGGAAACCCTATTAACTAGTCGGGCTAAGTCAGATATAGTTGGCATGCCATAAGATTTGGAAGAGTACAGGATTTATCGGCTCTGCTGATCAGGCACTTATGTGTTGTATTTCAGGCACCTCGTGTGTCATTTCAGGCACTTATGTGTCGTATACTAATCAGGTACTATGTACCGTTTTAGGCACAATGTGCCGTACTGGTGTGTTTGGTTGGATCCGTGTATCCGCCAAGGTCCGAGTCTTGTTAATAGGGGTAAATAATTGAAATGAGAAAATTTGAATAAGTGTGATTGATTGAGCTATGGAAAGAAATGAGAAAGTGAAATTGTGAATTGACATGTGAATTGGAAATCGAGATATGAGATTTGAATACATGAACCCAAAGTTCATGATTTAATTAAGAGTAAATTTTTATTATATGATATTAGTGAGTACAAATTGCAATAGAATTGATATTGAATATAATGATAAATTGAATGAATTGTATATGAATTGAAATGAACTATTGGAATGATATGTGAAAAATCCAATGAAATTGAGATAGTGAAATATTACTTATTGTTATTAATGATCAAGTTGATTTAAAGTATGAGATAATTAATAAATAATTGTAGGCATAAATTGAATGTATAAAATTTTGCAAAAGTAAAATCATCAAAATTTTACTAGGGGTAAAATAAGGATGATAAAATTTTTCAATATAGAATATTAAAGTTTATTTTGGAAAATAAAAAAAATTGAATCAAGTTGGATTACATTACAGAGTACTGGGTCAAAAGGTCTAAGAAATACTTGTAATTTGACCCAATGTGAGAGACGCCCAAAACCCCACATATGACATTAAGGGACCGGCAACCCTAATAGGAATACTAGGGTGTGTCGTTCACCCCACTCCTACTTTAAGTAGGAACTAATTTTTCTATTTGAAGTAAACCACTACAACTCAACAAGGTCCTACATTCTCTTCTTATAAATAGATGGTACCGGTAAGGCATAAAACACAACATTAAGATATTGTTACTCTACCGAAAAATAGAGAGAATTTATTCTCAATTATCAAATATATTTTTCCAGAATAACAATTCTACCGGTTTCTATTAAGAAGAGAGAATATTTGTTTTCACCCCAAATAAAATAGAGAAAACTTTTTCTAGTTTTGTGTTTTGATTCACTTGGTTCGAGCTCACACTCGAAGCAGTTCGTGGTACGATAATAGTGGAGAAAATCGTTTGGTTGAAAGTCGGGAACAACAAACGTCCACTAAGCCGAAAACACAGGTATGAATTCAGGAGAGTTTATTGCTATAAATATCACAAATCGAGTCGGTTTTCAAAATTTTAATTTTTCGCTGTGCAAGAAAACTATTTTCAAACCAGATTTTTTTTTCCAACAACTAGTATTGGCACTAGTTAGATAGGCTAACACCTCATCGCAAAAAGTTGACTGCAGCCATGATGCCAACAGTTTATTTTGTAGTCTGTGCAAAGTTAGAATTATTAACCAACTTTCCATCTTTATCAACTATAAACTAAAGAGAGATGTTAATTGTTCCCAAAATATAACCTTGCAATCCATATCCTTCAAGAACCAACATTATCTAATGCTTCCAAAGAAGAAAAGTGTTTTCATTAACTTTAACAGTTTCATGCTTTGGAAACTGTTCAACTCTTCTTGAAATTACACAAGAAGTTGACACTAGTTCTAAGTTGTGAGAATGCACCTGCTCATCAGCATTTGAAGAAGAACGATGCTAACTGCCATCATTTCCTAAGACAACCTCTGGAGCCATGAAGAAACCACACTTGAAAATGCAATAATCACCTCTCATAACAACAAAATTACTGGCTTTGATACCATGTTCGAACTTGATCAAAAATAATAAGGAAGAAGAGAAGAGAATAGAGAAAATGGTTTAATTGTTTTATTACTATATCTCTAATAATCTAAAGGAATGAGCCATCAAATTTATACAAGATTGTTATCCATTGCTAACAATTAATCCTAACTGAATCTTAACTCATTCACTAATTAAATTGAATATAGATACAACAAAACATAATTATAAAACTAACACTTAACTACCTAACAATACAACATCAGCTAATTAACTAACATCTTAAGAATGGTCACTATTTACCTTAATAAATATTCATCACATATTAGTACCATAAATTATAAACATAATATATATTTTATTTTAAAGATGGACTAAAATTAATAAAGTGATAGTTTATGTTCTATTTAACATGCTTTTACTTTGTATTTTTGGAATAATATGGAATGATTTGATTGATTGAAAAAAATAGCACTAAAATTATAATTAATTACCATGTAAAGTAAGTTGAAATATATTTGATATTTTTATTGTATTTTTGGAAATACGTTTAACGGTTATTATTTCCTTATTTACTTAGTGAATGTTTTGGTAAAAAAGAATATAACAATCAAATTTGATTTATAAAAATGTTTTGGCTATTAATTATTTCATTTAAGCATTAAATTTGGGAAAAATAGTAATAAATGAAAATTAATGTCATTAGGACGATAAAAAAATAGTACTACTTTATTTTAAAGTTTGAATTTTTTTTTCATGGGTTTGAGCGGATGAGGCATTTGAGGCAGCTTATTGGCATAGGAGAGATAACAGCAATAAAGCCCACTTTAAAGTTTGTCAACACTTTGAACTTTTGGCCCATCACCTAAAGTCTGCAGTGATGAAACCAACTAATGGACTTTCAAAATGTTGGGTTTTAAGTTGTCTTAGTTTGGGGACCCATAAAAGTAGTACCCTCATTTTATCATAAAGTTAATATCTAAAAGTGAAAATACGAACAATAATACAATATGACATATGGAATTGCATCAATCATTTTCATTAAATAAATATTTTAAATCAACTAAAATTCATTAAAAGATGGCTTAATTAATAAATTTTTGAAATCAATTAAAACTGAAAGATGTTTATTTACGAAGCAAAAATCAAGTTCGAAAGTGCAATATGCATAAGGAAAGTATTTTACTATATCTGATAATGGTTGGAATGTCAATCATATTTGCTCGAAAAATGGGAGGGTTTGGACAAAAGTATAGATCTGAAAAATGGACTTGAACAAAAATCATGACCCGTTTTTTAAACAAGACGAGCCTCGAATAGTGTTTTTGGCCCAGACTCTCTCAACTCGGCCCAAATCAGCCTAAACTTTCATTTTTGTTGTTGTTTTGCTACCATTTCGCTATTATATTGTTAATATTTTGTTGTTATTGTTTGTACAATATAATTCTTGTTTTATTGTTAATTTCGCTACTAATTTAGAGACATTTGATTGCTAAATTATAACTATCTTAGTATTATTTAAGTATAAAGACTTTTTTAATGCATTTTTAATTTATTGAGAAACATTTATTTTAATGCTTTTAGTGTATTTGATGTATCATATTTTTTAAATTTGTTTTTATATAAAAAATAGTCTAAAAAATTTAATACATGCGGATTTGATTGAGCTCGGGTTTAACATTTTTAATTTGGATCGACCAAACTTGAGGCAAAAATTTAATCTCATTTTTCGAGTCGAACCCGAGCCTAGAAAATAAGTCTAAAATTTTACGTAACCCGACCTGATCCAACCCATGATTAGATCTACTCTCTACTCTCGTTAATAAAATTGTTGGTCATTTAATTATATGTTAATTTTAATTTTAAAATAATAACTTAAATTTGATATCTTAAAATGACTTTCTTAGTCAAATTATTTTATTAGGAATGAAATCAAATTAATTTTACAATGAAGTTTATTGTATTCCTTCAAAAAATTGGGTGAAATTCAGATAAATATATATATATATATATATATATGTGTGGATAAACTCATTTCATTTTGACAAAAGTTATATTTCTTTATGATGAATAATTATTGAGTACCTATCGACAACAGATCGATGATGAAAATTTTGTTATCCCCTAGCATATCCTTTTATTTAAAAACCATCAAAATGTAATTCTTCTAAGCATGCACCAAACATGACCTTGTTAAACATAAATATCTAAAAAAACACTGCTAACTCTATGCCCAATGTTTTATTTTATTTGGAACTTCAATTTTATTGACGGTTTCAAAAATAGTTGAATAAAATGATGACTTATTAATATATATTTTTAAATTTATTCCAACTTTTATGATAGGTGAGGAATTTAGAAAATATTTAAATAAATAAAATATATTTTTAATTATTTAAATTTCAACATTATTTATGGTGATGCTAATTGCCAACCATTTTTTTCCTCACTAAGTAGAGCACGTTGAAACACGTCTTATTAATGGTTAGCATAGAACCATGTAACATTCTATACCTGAATCGATCGTTAGGTATGAGTTATAGGATGCCACATTCGTTACCAGAGCAACTACGATCAATTATACACAAAGGCAGTCATTACACATTTAGATATACATGTTATATGTGTATGATATGATATACAAACATTTTTGGGTCATATACAAGCCTACGAAAGCTCATTACTTGTCACATCTCAAAAACGACGAATCCCTAAAAAGGCCATTCAGGTATGCATGTTAACTGTTTTGGCGCACCATAGTAGTATAATTCACCGCCCTGTTGGCTTGCCGATAAATTGGAGTATTGACGTGTACTAGCGTTAAAATATCCACCCGTTAGCGGTATCTAAGGATTTAATTACAGGGCATCTTCAAGTAAAGAAAGAATAGGCCCAAGAAAGAGTACGCCCTAGAGTTTTGGTTGAGCACGAAGAGCCTACCAAGTGTATGAGAAAGCTGTAGGAGACTTAATTGTCTTTAAGACCACGCCTTACACAAGTCACCGCCAAGGTATAATACGTTCGGTTTGCTTGAGCACTGTTCAAGTTGGTTATGGTAATAGGATTAGTTGAGAGTCAATTAGATTGATTTGACCCTCCTCATGGCTAGTCAAATAGTAGCTTCGATCTTCATCAGATTTTCTTTTACCTACCCCCAGGTTTGGTAGGGGAATTAGAGGGACCGAGAGTATATAAAGTGAAGGAAGAGGGACATCCCAGGTGGTTTTTCTCTCTACTAGACGTTCCGGTCTTTCTTCTTAACCTAAATGTTCTCTTCTTCTTTATTCAACTAGAGCTAAGATTTTGTTTAATCAGTGGATAATTCAACCTTTTGATAAGTCTTACAGCTTTGTATGTTGCGATTGTTGAAGAGTAAGAGTGTTAAAAGATGTAAGAATAGTAGGGTGTGAGTGGCGTCTTGCATGGGGGTCGCATGTAGTTGCAACATTAGTAAACTATCTGTATTCTAATGGAAATTCCATGATCTTTTAAGCAATTGTTGCTTCTGGATTGGGAAGGACAATTGAAATAGAAGCTTTAGGCCGAGGTAAAGGTAGATCTCTAGTGAGTCTCTAGACTCATCTCCTGCATGTTATATTATAATGATTCTTTGCATAGCTGATGTCCATATAGATGAGCATATCTTCTTGAGGAGTTGCAATATGTATATGTTTGTGTGTTTTTTATAAAGCATCTGTATGTATGTACTAAAGTGTATGGTATGCTACATGAAAATGACGATGTGTGGTAATCATATATGAGAAATTATGTGTTGGGAAGTAAGATTTTGTTAAAGGTATAAGTGAAACCTGTGTAAATGTGTCCATTATGTTAATTGAGTGATGCATGACAAAGTGCGGTTGGCAATAAGGGGGTTTGGGCAGAGTGTCGGAAAATATGTGATATGATAATGGACCTTACAGTGGTGCTTTGATGACGTTTGTCGGGACAGTAAATACGAGAAAGGGCTAGTGCGTCATATATGTAGAAATACCATAGCCATTGTGTTGGGAAATGTGCCCATATTATAGTAAACATGTAACTATTTTCTATTTATTTAAATGATGAATAAATAAATAAAGTTAATTTCATATTTCACTATTATGTCTTTTGTATTTCTGTCTTTTATATTTTGCATGCATAGCAAAATTGTGACAAGCAAATTGATTATCAAAGCTCAAAGTAAAGATAAGTGACATTGTAAGAACGTTTACATTGCAAGAAAGACAACTTACTTCAGTAGATAATCTAAATAAGTTCGTAATCTCGTAAAAGAATCGAGGTGAGCATTTGATTCAAATACTAAGAAGGATTATCATGTCGTCTACAATTCCAATTAGGAAGATGGCTAGTCTTGGCTATCGGAGCAGTTGACTCCACGGGTAGAGACATAGATGTATTCATTGGTAGAATGATACATTGGACTGGAACCGAGATGAATTAATTCTGAATCCGTTTGTGAATTAATTCACTTGTGACGTTCATAGTGTGATTCACCTAAATCCTGAGTTAGTCACTGACCATGCGTATGCAACTCATGTCCTTTGATATAAGTGGAGGCTTATGCTCTAATGATCGAGCCCGTAGCAAGTAGGTTGGGTACATGACTTGTGTATGACATGACTTTACTAGCAATAGTGGAATTCATAGCCCAATTAAAGAATTAATGATATCCTCTCATTGACATTGTGTGGATGATAAATATGGAACGTGACCACAGGTTGTTAGTTCTCGAACGAGCAATTTATCACGGTCATTTGTTGACAGTGATCATATTAATCATTAAGAAGACACAATGGTGACAATGAGATAACATAGGATTGTATTGAGTGAACAGATTTAACTAAAGAAATCAAGGATATCATACGAAGGTAACACACACATGACGAGGTTATTACACAAAGTAGTTCGATGAATTGCTTTCATAAAGAGTATACAATAAGAAGTTTTCAATCATGGTACTTCGTGTGGACTGACTCCATGATTAAGTAATTGCGAATTATCGGAACAATGCTTCTGGACATAATTGCAATTAGTAGAGCCTAATTATATATGTCTGATTAGTCCCTCCGCTAGCTTAACAAAAACTCGATTGAACTTTATTTGAATTATAAGAAAATTCTACGACTTTGGAAATAATTTAATTGAGTCGATTTATTCGATATGAAATTAAATTAGGTGGTCGTGAGAATTATTCAACTAGAGAATTTGATTAAAGAATTTTCTTGAAAAATTAATTTGGAAAATCTAAGTGATTTTTGGGAAAATTAATTTTGATCAAGTAAAATTAAATTAATCAAATTAACTAAAATTAATTTTCAAGTCAAACAATTGGTCCGATGAGTAATTGAACTTGAAAATTAGACTTGAGATCGTAAATTGGGCTCAGAAGCCCAAAATTGAGACCAAGACCCAAAAATTGGTCGAATTGGGCCCGATATGTGAAACCGGGTTGACGGTCCTACTGGTGGCTAGACCTAACCGATCGGGTCATCACTGACCCGGATTGAATCAACAATAATTGAATCGGTTTGGGGTACTGTAAAAGTGTCGCACTTGCATCACCGAGCACAACGGTGCTGGCGGCTACAACGGCGGCGTTCCGGTGGCCGACAATGGTTGGTTTTCGGTGGTTGAGCAGTAGAAGAGTTACATTCCTACTGAGACTCTCTAGAGAATTTGATTTCATATTAACTATTCCAAAAATAATATTATTTTAATAGTTTAATATTAAATTTAATTTAATACTTAACTTAATAGTATTTTATTAATTTAATATTAAAGTGATTATCTTAATATTAAAGTAAATTTAATATTTATCTTGTAGATAAACATTCTATTATTTTAATAATATTTAATATTAAATTTAATCTAATATTTATCAAGATAAATATTATATTAATTTAATATTAAAGTGATTAAGTTTAATTATAGTTGAATTCTCTAAACTCTCCCTATATAAAGAGAGCTTTTGGGTCATTATTTAACACACACTTAAATTCAAGAGAAATTTGTAAAGAGAAAATTCACTAAAGAGATTATTTCAGAAAATTTGTAGAGATATTTTTCTTATTTACAACTTGACCCAAAATTTTAGAGAAATTACAAAATTATCCCACTGGTAATTTTTGTGAAAAAAAATTTTGATTCGAAGCGAGCCCACATTCGACAAACGTGAGCTTGAGGATAGTGGAGAAACTACTCAGTCGAAGCGCTTATCCTAGACGAATAAAAAAGTACAATTTTGATTAAGTGTTTATTACTTTAGATATCACAACCAAGATCTTGTTTTGGAAATTTTTTTAAAACTCTATTTTCCCTAAATTTATTTTCCGTTACATTTTTCAAACCCCTTTTTCCAACAATTGGTATCATGAGCCAAGTTGTGTTCTATCTATAAGTATAAACAAATAATCAAAATAAATTTATTTTCTTCTTGAATGATCTGATTACATAGAAAGTGACATTCTTTATATCTTATGCATGTTTTGAGTTATTTATGGGAATGGATGCGATATTATAACTTTGTTATATAATTATTTTTATGGCTGAGGTTGTGGTTCTTAAGAAATAGACCGTGGACTATCATCTCCACGTAAGGTTATTTTTTTTAAAATTCATAGAATTCTTGTGAGTCAGAAATGGACATAGGACTTAAATATAATTTTTCAAAAAGAGTCCATGATGAAGAAAAAATGTAATGGCAGTTGAAGACCCAAGGAATGCCTTGTGGCAAAAAAATATGTAATTTTTTTTCATTTATTTTCTAGAAATAGAACCATGGAAACCTTGACTGGCAATTTTATTTTAAGTACCTATCTCATTATATATATGTTTTATAATTGTTTATAGTATTTATATTATGTAATGTTATAATTGTGATATATATATGAGATGATCCACAGTTGATCGTTTAAAAAAATAAGAAGTGTGGTAATGAGAAAATACATATGTTGTATTATTTCATTCACTTCTTTAAGTTATTCAATAACTGTGAGAAATGTGGTAATGATAAGATGCATGTCTAATATTGGCTCTGGCTAGGAAAGGATTGATTTTTAAGCAGTCAAATTTGACTTACCTCCCTTTCCTGGGACCCTACCTAGTGCATGGTTCACATTAATTTCTTCGGTTTTTCCCTTAAAAGAAAAAATTTGGAGAATCAAAATTATTTGTTTTTATAATTGATTGATTCTTGTGAATGAATGTGAATATTATGAAATTGCCATAGCATGCCATGCATATATTGGAAGCATGTCATTTAGATTAGGTAAGAATGCCATTATGACTATTGTATGATCATTCTTGAAATTTGGGATTAAAAACATTGCATGTCTTTAAAATATTGAATGGGAGAAGGTCATTGTACAAGACCTATGGCTTTCATTAATGGTCCCTAAGTGATAGTATGATAAAGTTTCGAGTCGGTTCCTACCCTGGCGACACCCTAAGATAAACTTTGTCATGCGGGTTCACTAGATGAGATTTCCTTTTAAGGACAACTAGTCATGCATGAATTTCAGAGAGATTGTTCCAAGATGACTCATAAATGATAGCATGTTCATGATGAGTGTCAAATTAATGGTTACACACTCAAGATCAGCTCTTATTAAATAGTTTCCCAAGAAACGATATTTAAGCTAGAGATGATGACCAAACATTAAATGGTCATTAATTTGGGTGGAGTATTGAGAATTAAGATTCATGAACTGATTGGATGTAATCCATGTTCTTGCTAGTTAATCATAGGACCCCAATGTGACATGGTTGATGGGTGTGAGAATGATCGTAGCAACGAAAAAATATTTTTTCCAAGGTTTTAATACAAGACGTATGCATCATATTGCATTCTTGATATGTTGCTAAAATGAAAAATATTTGCATAATACAAAAATAGTAATTAGTGAATCTTTATTTTTTTTCAGTTCAAATATGTCTCCTACTCCATTTATTAGCATTCTTACTGAGAATAAATTAAATGGGGATAACTTTAGAGAATGGAAACAAAACTTGCTAATAGTTCTTAGTTGTGAGAAACACAAATTCGTTCTTGACAAAACGTGGCCTCTTAAAGCTCAGCCCAAAGTGAGAAATCACTGGAGAGATTCTGACTCAATTGATAGATGTTATATGTTAGCGAGTATGAGTAGTGTGTTGTAAAAGCAACACAAGAATTTCCTTATTGCCAAAGAGATCATGACAAATTTGGAAGATTTGCTCGGAGGCCAAGTTGCTTGGGCTCAACAATCCGCTATTACAAATTTGATGAATTCTCAATAGAAAACTGACATTCAGGTCTAAGAACATATGCTTAAGCTTATGGGATTCTTTGCGGAAGCGGAGGACAATGGGGACGAACTAGACCTGAACACTCAGATTGAAATAGTGTTCAAATCCTTAACTAAGGAGTTTGATAGTTTTAGGGCCACTTACAACTTAGGGAATAAGACGCTTACCTTGACTCAGCTTATTAATGAATTACAATCATATGAGTTGATGCTGAATTGTGTAAGTCAGTTCAAGAGAAACCTAAAGCAAACTTAGTTGTGGGCCCTTCATCTTCTAAAACGAAGCAAAAAGGTAAGAGAAAGAAGAAACTGACTAAGTCTTTAATTCCAACTCATATGGATAGGAAGATGGCTAAGAAGTTAAAAGATCCTAAAAAGATCAAATGTTTCTTCTGTAATAGGAAAGAGCATTTCAAATCAAACTATAAGGAGTAGTTGGATTACTTAGCCAAAAAGGGCAAAGGTATGGAAATCTTTGTGGTTGAAGCTTGCTTAGTGGAAGAATCAATTGACAACTGGGTTGCTGATTTTGGAGCCACTAACCATGTGTGTGCTTTTTTACAAGGGTTCAGTGAAATGAAAAGTCTGCAAGATAGAAGCCTCTCGTTGTGGACCGAATATGGGAGCTATATTTCAGCCGAAGTAGTGAGAGAAGTTATTTTACACTTTGATAATTTTAGAAAGATTGTTTTAAAGAACGTGTTTTATGTACCTCACTTTAAGAGGAATTTAATTTTTGTAGCATGCTTATTTTATAACGGTTATACCGTGACATTCAATAAAGGGATTGCTATTCACAGAAATCATTATTTAATCTATAATGGAAGGATGAAAAACAATCTTTATTTTATTAAACCAAATAACTACTCGATGCTTCAAATTGAAATAGTGAATAAAAAGTTTAAAACTTCTCACTCTAATAAGGGGTACCTATAGCACTTAAGACTTGGTCATATTAACCAAAAAAAGAATCACTAGACTCATGAAAGATAAACCCTTAAGTATGCTTAAGGAAGTTAGTCTTCCCTAATGTGAATCTTGCTTGGAAGGTAAAATGACTAAGAGGTTTTTTAATACGAAAGGTACAAGGGCCAACCAACCTTTAGAACTTGTGCACACTAATGTATGTGGTCCATGAGCATTAGTGCCCAAGGAAGTTACAATCATTACGTGACTTTTATTGACAACTATTCTTGATATTGATATGTGTATCTAATGCACCCAAAAGCGAAACCTTTGATAAATTTCGTGTAACACCCTATACCCGACCCAGTTGCCGAGCTCGAATATAAAGATGTCACATACTGTCTCACTACTTGTATGTTACAGTGTTTACTATGTTAAAGTCGGCACATGTCATTCATAGCATTTGCATAGGTTTTAAGACACACATGCATTAATCATCATTAAAACATGCTGGACATACATCAATGTAACTAACCATGTTAAAAATTCAAGCTTTTGGACCACTTAGCAAAATTTCCAAGACAAACACGTAGGTACCGATACTGACCCTAGGGTATCGATATCTTCATTAAGTGGTATTGATACCACCTGGAAAATCGATACCAAACTTGCATTCTATTCCTCATTCAAAAATCATACTGTCGAAAATTATCGGTACCTATCATAGAGTATCGATATATTTACCCCAAGTATCAATACCTGAGTAAAAGTATCGATTCTAATCTCTTTTCTGACTTCTCTACACGTTTGAAAACATAGTGGTATCATTTTTAAAACCCGATTATCAATACCTCTACTACAAACCTAAAAAATATAGTATACAAAAGTATTCAATCTTTTCCAATTTAGTTTTTAAACATCATGTATCAAATACTTCAACAAATAATCATCCAAATGGCTAAATTTAACAGTTCAAAACGTCAGAAATGTGTCCGAGCAAGAAACATCATGCCATCATCAATTCTCATAAACCTAAGCATATTTATAACTCATAAACCTCATAAACAAAAGCAACCAGCAAAATGTTCAAAACTAACATGGCTATAAATAGGTCTACCACATTGCCTTATTCCCCAAAACGTAAATAAATAAATATTGAACACCTATGGAATATTAACAAGTCTTCCTTGGATCACTCCCTTAGAAAACCACACTGCCTACACCGAAACGTTACTAATCTGCATATGGTTAAAAAGGTGGGTGAGCTTAAACAAGCTCAATGAATAATTAGAATAATCATTACGCAAATCATCCACAACACAACTATATATATATACAAATACAATGTTCTTATGTCTAGTGTCATATAATACCTATTCATGCATTATCTATTAGCTCATCTACATAACAATTACATACTCATTCAAGTATAAATTACATAACACATATTCCATTAATCATGCGTCACATTTCACACAATAACGTATAACGATAAATTGGCTCTTGAGGTATGAAACATAAAGTGGACACTATCACCACATATTGGATACACAGATATTCAACACCCCAAATGACTCATAGAGTCGAACATATCCCATAAGTGAAGCATATAGCTAACACTCTCATTATTTCCCCTTACATGTCCTATTGAATGGAGCATAGCTCACATTCCCTTATCCCTCCAACATGTCCCAGGGCCTCAACACCCAAAATCATTGTACATATAGGTGAGTACTCACAATTCTATGGCATACCAACTATATCCAATGGTTAAAGATCACAAGGCCAAAATATCCAAAATCAAACATATATCACTTACTGATTATCCGTGCACTATCGCTGCATATTTGCATTTTTAGCAGAACATTATCACTAACATTTATCATATACATAACATGTACACATTTGCACTTTCACAATAGTTATCATAACCACATATCATATGTTATAGCATCTCATCTCAATTCACATATTCACAAATACATAAGCACATAGTTCACAAGATAACATAGGTATGGGAAAGCTTACACTCAGAATTTAGAGTAGGGGTTTAGGTTACTACTAAATTCCCAAATAACACATGACTCATGTTTACGAGCAACGATTCCAAACACTCACCAATACGCTTTCGCCTAAAAGTTGAAAGCTCAACTAGCCTTTCCTAACTCGTAGATGGTCCTAGCGAATCCGAAGCTTTAACACAATAAATTCGCACAACAATACATTAAAAAATCAGCTAATGACTCACCATAAGCAATCAAAAACATAAGCCTAAGCTAAGTTCTCATGTAACCGAAACCTTTAACATAGCAAACTTTAAATTCAAATATCTCGGTCTATACTTAGCCTTTTCACCTAAAACCAATTACGTTCATCTTACAATTCACCTACAACTAATTCCCAACCTTTAAACTACAACAAAACTACTTAATTCATGGTATCAACTTTTTTGACATGTTTTTGGCTATTTTTCAAAAATTCATTAAAACTCAAGAAATCTTTATCGAAACTTCAAAATAAGTTTAGAAACCTCTTAACCATTCAAAACTAAATAAAAAATACTTTGAAACCACGTTTTTACTCAAAATCCTGAAATCCACCATTAACAACTCAATTTTTGGCTTTTATTTAAAACATGTGATTTAATGACTAAAAACTTGGTTTTAAATGCTAAATAACATTTAAAACTATTTAGGAATTGAACTATTATTTTATATGATGAAATATCGAGCGTTTGATCGAAAACCCAAAAGCTTGACAATGAAGAAAACTATAGTGTTTTTGGGTGTTTCTCTTAACTTCTATGGAGGTTTACAACTAGGAGGATGATAGAAGTAAAAGGAATAGAGTTTAGGAATTAAAACTTGAATGATAAGAGCTTGGGAAAGTAAGGGACATCAACCACAAAGGATGGGAGAAATCTAACATGACCTTAATGTATAAGGAGGGAAAATAGGGTGTTTTTAAAGTTTTGGTTTAATTGCCTTTTAAAAACTCACAATTTAAACCCTTTTATAAATATGTTCTTATTTCAAAATTAAAGGTATTTAAAAATCATTTTTAGAAATTGATTTAATTTTCTAAAAATCATAGTTAAAAATATTACAGATAAACTATGTTGCAAAATTCCAAACACTCTAAGGCAAAAAATACTAAATTACCCCTAAAACTTCTAGGCCCTATTTTGAGGTGTTACATTTCGAGAGTTTCGTGCAAAAGTGGATAAACAATTAAGTTTATCCATAAAGAATCTTTGGTCTAACTGAGGTGGGGAATACTTGTCTAACAAGTTCTTAGGATACCTCATAGAGAATGAGATTTTATCCCAATTGATTGTATCAGACACTCCACAGTGGAATGGTATACTTGAGAGAAAGAATAGAACCTTTCTTGACAGGGTTTGTTCAATGTTAAGCTATTCACAACTCCCTACTTCCTTTTGGGGATATGCGATACAAATGACTTGCTATATTCTAAATGATGTGCCAACCAAGTCTGCTTGTAAGACACCTTATGAACTGCGGCATGGAAAGAAACTCGCTCTAAATCACTTTAGAATATGGGGTTGTCCAATACACGTTTTGGATAAGGATGCAAAAAAGTTGGATGCACAGACAGAATTGTGCATGTTTGTAAGATATCCAACAGGAACAACGGGATGATTATTCTATAATCCAAAAGATAATACAATTAAAGTTTCTACTCATTCTACTTTCCTCGAGGAAAGCTACATGGATAAGTTTAAGCCTCGAAGTAAAGTGGTACTTGAGGAACTTTCGCGAGTGGTAGAATAATCACCAAGTTTAATTCTCGAAAAAGTTATAGAAAGACCTACAAACAATCAACAATATAATGGAATCTATTGTAGTGAGAGAGTTTCTAAGAAACTGGACTTTTTCATCTATAATGGTAGTATTATAATACAAAAATCAATCATGAGGATGATGACCCACTCACTTACGAGGAAGCTATACAGGACGTTGATTCCAAGCTTTGGAAACAGGTCATAGATATGAAATTCACTACGATGTGGGAACTTGTAGACTTACAGGTTGCGATTAAACCCATAGGGTGTAAATGGATCTACAAGTAGAAGAGAAACACGAGAGGGAAAGTGGAAACACACAAAGCTAGACCTGTAAGAAAATCGTACACACAGAAAGAAGACATCGATTACGATGAGACATTCTCTCCGGTAGCTATGCTCAAGTCTATCTGCATACTCTTATCCATTGTCGTTGCTCTCGATTATGAAATATGGCAAATGGATGTCAACACACCATTCTTGAATGGCTATCTTGATGAGACCATTTACCTGGCTCAACCCACTGGCTATGTTGTCAAAGGAAAAAAGCATAAAGTTTGCAAACTGCTAAGATCTATTAATAGACTTAAGTAAGCATCCCACTCATGGAATAAAAGATTTGATCAAACGATCAAGACTTTTGGATTTGAGCAAAATGATGATGAACCTTGTGTTTATAAGCGCATAAAGGACAAAAAAGTGGTTTTCCTCATTTTGTTTGTCGATGATATTCTACTTATCGAAAATGATATAGGAGAATTGCCATCGGTTAAATTATGGTTATCTCAACATTTTAGCATGAAGGACTTGGGTGAAGCTTGTTATATTCTTGGAATTCGAATCCTCAAGGATTGAAAGAATAAAATAATAGCTCTATCTCAAGCTTCATACATCGATAAGATACGAGAATATTTGCAATGACCAATGCAAAGCCTGACATTTAGTCGACTGAATCAAATTTTCATCTTTCTTTAGATGACTGTCCTAAGACAACGGAAGAAAGAGAGAATATGAGTAAGGTTTCATATGCTTCGATAGTTGGAAGCCTTATGTATGATATGTTTTGCACACATTCAGATATATGTTTCGCAGTAGGAATGGTTAGTCGATATCAGGGGAATCTAGGTCTCAAGCATTGACAAGTTGTAAAGTATATATTAAGGTATCTTAAAAGAACCAGGGATTATATGGTTGTGTATTCTAGGGAGAAACTTACTCCTATTGGATACACAGATTCAGACTTCTAAAGTTGTAAAGATTCGAGGAAATCGATGTCGGGAAATGTATTCGTTCTGAGGTAACGAAAGAAGCAATATGACTTCGAAAGTTCTTAACCAATCTTGAAGTCATTCTTAGTATGGAAAAAGTTATAACACTGTATTGTGATAACAGTGTTGCAATAATTAATACCAAGGAATGAGAAGTTAAAAGAGGACAAAACACATTGATCGGAAGTATCCTTTATACGAGAAGCGATAGCCAAAGAATTTGCAGATGTGATGAAAGTAGCTTCTGAAGATAACCTTGCAGATCCATTTACTAAGACTCTTGTTACTAGGAGTTTTAACAAACATGTCGAGGATATGGAAATGCAAAACTGCTGTAAAAAATGAGTTTAGAAAACACAGCAAAACACAAATTTAGGGAAAAGCTAGAGTTTTGAAAAATTTTCCAAAACAAGATCTTTGTTGTGATATCTAAAGTAAAAAACACTTAATCAAAATTTGTCAGATTACAGTTTTCTAATAAGGAATCTTGAGTGTATCTAATAGGATTCTGTAAATATTTTATTAATTGCTATCACTAACTTTAAGGCTGTTTTTAAAGGACAGCATCCCTAGAATTAGTCTGTTTCCTAGTATAGAGTTTCCTAAGTTAGGCTCACTATGTATATAAATATTAGTGTAATTCCTTGTGAGAAAATATACTAGAAAAATCCTATTTCTAACATGGTATCAGATTAGCCCAATTTATGAGAATTTTTTCTTTTGTCTGGCATTTTTTTTTACTCCCGCTTAACCCTCAAGCCTGTATATTTTGTTCAAAAGAAATATGGCTGAAATTGTCCAAACCAATACCAATGGGGATATTTCAGAAGTCTCAATGAAAAAATCCAACCCAACAAGTGAGTTGCAGAACATCCAAGTAGCCTACAAGTTAAATGGGAAGAATTACCTAAAGTGGTCTCAACTGGCTCGCACGTTCTTGAAGGGAAAAGGAAAGCTGAGTCACTTACTCGGAACGTGACCTAAAGAAGGAGATCCTAAGTTTGATGCTTGGGATGAACAAGACTCTATGGTAATGTCTTGGTTATGGAATTTTATGATGCAAGAAATCAGTGATACATGCATGTTTCTTAACACATCCAAAGATATATAGGAGGCTGTGAGGCAAACTTATTCTAAAGTTCAAGATGCTACTCAAATCTATGAAATCAAGACTAAGATTTCATCTACCAAGCAAGGAAGTCGGTCAATCACGGAGTATTCCAATCTTTTGCAAAGTTTATGGCAAGAGATGGATTATTACCAGTGCATTTAGATGAAGTGCAGTGCAAATGCAGCACTCTTGAAAAGGTTCGTTGAAAAGAATCAAATTTATGGTTTTTTTGCTGGACTAAATGTTGATTTTGATGCAGTAAGAGTCCAAATACTTGGAAAAGAGGAGCTACCATCACTAAATGAGACAATCACGATTTTTCATGCTGAAGAAGGAAGAAGAGGAGTTATGATAGAGAATAGTCAAGTGGATAGTTCTGCCTCAGCTACAAAAGCTGTACATGAGAGGAGATTTGGCCTGGAGCAGCCAACTAGCGAGGATAGTAGGCAAACAAAACTTACGAGGCCTATTAAAAGGGAGTCTGTATGGTGCACCTACTGTAAAAAATCCAGTCACGCTAAAGAAAAATGCTGGAAGCTCTATGGGAAGCCACAGACAATTAAAAAAATTTCAGAAATCGGTGGACAACCAAAGGAACAAGGGAGACCACATAGAGCAAGACAGCTGGATAGAGAAAAGAATTCTCAAGAATCACCTGTTGCATTTAATAAAGACGAAATTGAGAAGTTGAAGACTTTGTTGGGAACATTGGAAAAGTTTTCTTCAATAGGTACTTGTAGTTTGGATTTTTCAAGTATATCATTTTCTCAAGATTCTAAAGTCTCAGATACAGTCACTAACAGGTCTTGGGTTGTTGACTCAGGAGCTACAAACCACATGACCCACTCCTCACAAAAATTTGTTTCATATACACCTTGTCCTAGTAATAGAAAGATAACAGTAGCCGGTGGTTCTGTGATCACAGTGGCTGGTTAGGGTGATATTGTTATAAACAAGACTCTTACTCTTAAAAATGTCCTTCATGTTCCAAAATTGTTTACCAATCTTCTCTCCATCCAAAAAAATTACCAAAAACTCTAACTGTAGTTTGGTTTTTTTATCCCAATCGATGTTTTTTTCAGGAACAGAATACGAGGAGGATGATTGGACATGCTAAAGAAGTAAATGGCCTATACTATCTTGAAGAATCTAGTGGAAAAAGTTAGTGCTCTGAATTCCTCACCATTATCTTTCATATCCAAATCTGTTAAAACCAATAAAGACCAAATTTGGCTCCATCACCTCCGCCTTGGTCATCCATCATTTAGAGTCCTTAAAATTATGTTTCATTCATTGTTCAAAGGGATAACTGTTGAAAAATTCCATTGTGATGTCTATGAACTTGCCAAACATAAACGTACCTCTTTTTCGGTAAGAAATAAAAGAACATCCTCTCTTTTTACTCTTATTCATAGTGATATTTAGGGACCATCAACTATTTCAAACATCTCTGGGGATCGGTGGTTTGTATCCTTTATTGATGATTATACCTGTGTGTCTTGGATATTTCTTTTAAAATAGAAATCTGATATAAGGTCTATCTTTTCAACCTTTTACAACATGATCAAAACAAAATTTGGAGCTGAAATAAAAAGGTTTAGGTTAGACAATGCCAATGACTATTTCAATCAATTTCTCTCCCTATATTTTCAAGAAAAAGGCATTATACATGAGTCATCTTGTGTTAGCACCCCCCAACAAAATGGTGTTGCCAAAAGAAAGAATGGTCACATTTTAGCTATCACTAGAGCTCTCTTGTTTCAAAAAAATATCCCTAAACAATACTGGGGGGAGGCTGTTTTAACTGCTACTCATATGATAAATAGATTGCTTACAAAAGTCCTTGAATCTCAAAGTCCTATGCAAGTTCTAGCAAAATTCTTTCCTGATTTTAAAACTTCAAACCTTACTCCCAAAATATTTGGATGTGTTGCCTTTGTACATATACATTCTCAAATTAGGGGAAAACTCAACCCACGAGCTGTCAAATGTGTCTTTCTCGGTTATTCTTCCACACAAAAAGGGTACAAATGCTATCATCCAGCCACTAAAAATTTTTATGTTTCAGCGGATGTTACTTTTGCAGAACAAGAGAATTTCTTTACTCGTCCTTATCTTCAGGGGGAGATCTTATTCACAGAAGATAAGGATAGAGAATTCTTTCTTCTTAATTTTCCAACTCCTATCCAGCAACCAAACATTCTTGATTTTCCAGCTTTTGTCCAGCAACCAAGCACTTAGTCATTACCTACCAACCAGCCTGCCCAACTTGAACCTATGCAACCCGAAATAGAGCCTAATACACCCAAATCAGAAAAAGGGATTTAGGGTACTACATCTTCTTTTACTGGTTTACTCAATGAAGAAGGCACCGGTGTAAGCTCAATCATCTTCTTCGGATATACAACCTGCTACTCTACAACCCGAGGTAATTGCTGAACCTACTTTGAATACTACTAAAAATTTAGATCAGAGAGACTATGATTTTCCCATTGCTATTAGAAAAGGAACTAGATCATGTACAAAACATCCCTTGTACTTATTCATGTCTTACAAAAATTTTTCCCATAACCACAGAGCCTTTCTTACTAGCCTAAATTCATCTCCATTCCCAAAACTACATCCGAGGCATCAGATGATGAGAATTGGAAAAATGCCATGAAGATTGAAATGGAAGCCCTTGAAAAAAATAAGACATGGGATTTGGTAAAATTACCAAAAGGAAAGAAACCAGTTGGATGTCGTTAGGTGTACACAGTGAAATATAAGTCAGATGGTTCTTTAGAGAAGTACAAATCAAGATTGGTTGCTAAGGGGTACACTCAAATGTATGGAATAGACTACTTTGAGACATTTGCCCTTGTTGCAAAGATTAACACTGTGAGAGTGTTGTTGTCACTCGCTGCCAAACGAGTCTATATGGATGTTCCACTAGGATTCGGTCCAAATATAGGACAGGTAGTTTGCAGACTAAAAAAGGCTTTGTACGGGCTAAAACAGTCCCCGAGAGCTTTGTTTGGAAGATTTACCAAAGTAATGCTCAAGTTAGGGTATAAAAAGAGTCAATGAGATCACACTCTGTTTGTAAAGAACTCATCTTTAGGGGGAATGATCGATTTATTAGTTTATGTAGATGACATTATAGTGACTGGTGATGATCTGGAAGGAATGGAAAATTTAAAGAAAGGCCTAGTAAAAGAATTTGAAGTCAAAGAGCTTGGTAAGTTAAAATATTTCCTTGGTATTGAAGTAGCACACTCTCAGAAAGGAATCTTCATATCTCAGCAAAAATACATAATTGATTTGTTGACAGAGACGGGTAAGTTGAGATTTAAACGAGCAGGGACACCCATAGAGGTGAACCATAGACTTGGAGATGCACTAGAAGATGCAGCAGTTGATAAAGGTTCATATCAAAGACTTGTGGGGAAGCTTATTTACTTGTCACATACTAGACCGGATATTGCCTATGCAGTTGGTGTTGTAAGTCAGTTCATGCAGAACCCCAAAGAATCACATATTCGAACTGTGTACCAGATTCTATAGTACTTAAAAGGCACTCCAGGCAAAGAAATCCTATTTAAGAAAGGGGAGAATTTAACCCTTGAAGCCTATACTGATGCAGTTTATGCAGGGTCTATGGTTGATAGAAGATCAACCTCGGGCTATTTCACTTTTCTAGGAGGCAACCTTGTGACTTGGAGGAGTAAAAAACAGAATGCTGTGGCTAGATATAGTGCAGAAACTGAATTTAGGGTGATGGCTCTTGGAATTTGTGAATTATTATGGCTGAAAATTATTTTGGAAGATTTGAAGATCAAGTGTGAATGTCTAATGAAGTTGTATTGTGATAATAAGTCTGCTATCAATATTGCACATAATCCAATTCAACATGATCATACGAAGCACGTTGAGGTTGACAGACATTTTATAAAGGAGAAACTTGACAGTGGCTTAATTTGCACTCCATTTGTGTCCACTAATGGTCAACTGGCAGACATACTTACCAAAGGATTATCTGGGAAGATCTTTCAGAAACTAGTAAGCAAGCTGAGAATGGATGATATCCACTTCCCAGCTTGAGGGGGAGTGTCAGATTACAGTTTCCTAATAAGGAATCTTGAGTGTATCAGATAGGATTATATTTTATTAATTGTTGTCCCTAACTTTAAGGCTATTTTTAAGGGACCCTAGAATTAGTCTGTTTCCTAGTATAGAGTTTCCTAAGTTAGGCTCACTATGTATATAAATATTAGTGTAATTCCTTGTGAGAAAATATAATAGAAAAAGCCTATTTCTAACAAAATTGTATCTTTTCAATTCGTCTAGGATAAGCGCTTCGACCGAGTAGTCTTCTCCACTATCCTCAAGCTCACGTCTCGAGTGTAGGCTCGATTCGAATTAGAAAATTTTTCACAAAAATTACCAGTGGAGTAATTTTGCAATTTCTCTAAACTTTCGGGTCAAGTTGTAAATCAGAAAAATATCTCTAAAAATTTTATGGAATAATCTCTTCAAAAAATTTTTTGTCTACAACTTTCTCTTGAATTCAAGTGTGTATAAATAATGACCCAAGGCTCTATTTATATTGGGAGAGTTTAGAGAGTTCAACTATGATTAAACTTAATCACTAAATATTATATTAATTTAATATTAAATATTATTAAAATAATAGACTGTTTATCTTGTAGATAAACATTACATTAAATTTAATATTAAGATAATCACTTTAATATTAAATTAATAAAATACTATTAAGATAAATATTAAATTAAATTTAATATTAAATTATTAAAATAATATTATTTTTAGAATAATTAATCTAAAATTAAATTTTGTGGCAGAACCCCAGTAGAAGTGTAACTCTTCCATTGCTCAACCACCAACGACCAACTACAACCGGCCACTAGGACACCACCAGCACCACCGTGTCCGGTGGTGCAGGTGCGACACCCTTACGACACCCCAAGTTGGTTTGATCTGGGTCAATGACAACCTGACCAGTCCAGTCTAGCCACCGGTTGGATCGCCGGCCCGATTTCACATATAAGGCCCGATTCGACCAGTTTTTAGGTATTGGTCTTGATTTTGGGCTCTCGAACCCAATTTACTATCTCGGGTCCAATTTTCAAGTTCAATACCCATTGGGTTGACTTGAAAATTTACTTTTAAAAATATTATATTAATTTTAATTGATTTGATTAATTTAATTTTACTTGATCAAAATTAATTTTTCTAAAAATCACGTAGATTTTCTAAATTAATTTTTCAAGAAAATTCTTTAATCAAATTCTCTAGTTGAATAATTCTCACGACCACCTAATTTAATTCTACATCGAATAAATGGACTCAATTAAATTATTCCCAAAGTCGTAGAATTTTCTTCCGATTCAAATGCAGTCCGATCGAGTTTTTGTTGAGCTAGTTGAGGGACCAATCGAACATATACAATTAGGCTCTAGTGATTGCAATTATGTCAAGAAGCATCATTCCAATAATTCGCAATTACTTAATCATGGAGTCAATCCATAATAAGTACCATGATTATAAACTCCTTATTGTATACTCTTTATGAAAGCAATTCATCCAACTGCTTTGTCCAATGACCTCGTCATTTGTGTGTTACCCTCATATGATATCCTTGATTCCTTTTAGTTAAATTCGTTCACTCAATACAATCTTATTTTATCTCATTGTCATCATTGTGTTTTCTTAATGATTAATATGATCTTTGTCAACAAATGAGTGATAAATTGTTCGTTCAAGAACTAGCAACCCGTGGCCATGTTCCATATTTATTAATCCACACAATGTCAATGAGAGGATATCATTAACTCTTTAATTAAGCTATGAATTCCACTGTTGCTAGTAAAGCCATGCCATACACAAGTCATGCACCCAACATACCGGCTATGGCCCCGATCATCTTTAGAGCATAAGCCTCCACTTATATCAAAGCATATGACTTGCATACGCATGGTCAGTAGCTAACTCAAGATTTAGGTAAATCACACCATGAACGTCACAAGTGAATTAATTTACAAATGGATTTAGAATTAATTAATCTTGGGTCTAGTCCAATGTATCATTCTACCAATGAATACATCTATGTCTCTACTCGTGGAGTCAACTACTCTGATAGTTAAGACTAGCCATCTCCCCAATTGGAATTGTAGACGACATAATAATCATTCTTAGTATTTGAATCAAATGTTCATTTTGATTCTTTTACGGGATTACAGACTCATTTAGATTATCTACTAAAGTAAGTTGTCTTTCTCGCAATGTAAACATTCTTTACAATGCCACTTATCTTCAGTTTGAACTTTAGACAATCAATGAGCTAATGCTAGCTTGTCAAAATTTCATTATGCATGCAAAATATAAAAGACATAATAGTGAAATGTGAAATTAACTTTATTTATACATTGTTCAAATAAATAGAAAACGGTTACATGTTTACTACAATATGGACACATTTCCCAATAATCTCCCACTTGCCCTAGTGAAGTAAATGTGTCATGTTTTGTATTCTCATATCCTTGACGTGTTTGTTAAAACTCCTAATTATAAGAGTCCTAGTAAATGGATCTGCAAGGTTACTTTCAAAAGCTACTTTCATCACATCTATAATTCATTCGGCTACTATCTCTCGTATCAAGTTATACTTCCGATCAATGTGTTTCATCCTCTTTTTACTTCTCATTTCCTTGGTATTTGCTATTGCAGCACTGTTATCACAATACAGTGTTATAGCTTTTTCCATACTAGGAAAAACTTCAAGTCCAGTTAAGAACTTTCGAAGCTGTATTGTTTCTTTCGTTGCCTTAGAAGCAGCCACATACTCGGCCTCCATAGTAGAGTCAGCAGTGCAAGTTTGTTTTACAATTTAATCACTGTACTATTTTTTAATAACTGATTTATCTCAATCACACTTAGTAATTCAACCCATCAATTCTACACTATACATGCAATTATTCTATTATAAATTATTTAATAACTTGATTCATTAAATTCAGTTTAAAACTGAATTCTCTAACACCGTTGAAAATCGGATCGTTACAATTCTCTCATTCTTTAAAAAATTTCGTCCTCAAAATTTACATAAAAAGATACGAGGATATTGCGATCACATTATTTTATCGGGTTCCCAAATAGCCTCCTTGACCACTATTCCATAGTCCTTTTAAGGATAGTACTACCCTCATTTGCCATCTTTTGCCAAATGTAGTCTAGGAAGGGGACTGTACCTACCCATATGGGCTCTTTATTTTTATATCTTCCAGGTTTCTGAAGGATCATCTCCTTTTGATTTGGTGGGAGTCATTGGACGTGTATCCATTATGAGCCCCCGACATTAAAGCACATTTGATGCATCAATAAACTCCTGATTTTTGTGCTCAATTCAAAGTAAAACCTTAAGCTTGAATCACTACATCCCAAGTATTTTCATTTTGTATGGTTGCAGTAATTGGGCCCTCTACTGCTAGATCAAACTTTCTTCACTTTCTCTTTCAAGCTCCCACCTTTAACATTACTTGGCTTTTAATAGATGGTTTCAAATTTTCAATTCAAGAATCTCAAGCAGGGACTACTTTTTTATTGAAAATTAGTGATGAAAGTGAGGGATGAGTGCATGCGGTCCTTTCACACTATTCATCACTTGGACAGTTGGATTTGGGTAGTAGTCACGGAAATTGGTAGCTTAGGAGTATTTCATGTTTGAAACACAATAGCTAGAGGCCCAGAGCTGGTCAGTTCTAAGACAACTGAATTATGAGAGAAACATGGACCCAATCTCTAGCCCCAATGGGAAACTTGCATCCTAAATCCTAAAAAGAAAAGAAAAATATGAGGTTTGGGCTTTGACCTAACACTAACAAATTACATCACGTGCAGGGCCCAACTGAACTTGATGAGAACCAAGGGAGCAAATTTTAACTATGTTGCTATCAAACTCTAGTATTATTCACCCGCTTGCGCTGGCTTCTTTTTCAATTCATTCTCTACATTTCTAATTATTTTATTTGTTATATCTATTAATATCATATATGATTTTTAATTTAACCCAAAAGATTTTTTTTTCTCTTGAGTATGAATTTTAAAAATAAAAAGTAATCAAATAAGAATTTTAAATCAATTCGCACCGAAATAGTTTTTTAGTACATCATTTAAGCCTATATTAAAATACTTTTTTATAATTAGTTGAATAATAACTTTAAATCAATCCCATAAGTCAACGTGTGAATAAATAGCTTTAAATATATATTTTTCAAATACAATAAAAACAATTACTAAAATAAATTTTCTTTAAATTCGATCATTAGAATAAAATTATTTAAATATTTTTTATATTTTGAATGGGAGATGAATTAATATGAACTCAATTAATATACATATGGTTGAAATATGTTATAAGTCTATGTATTATTTGTAAATTTAAAATTTAATCCATGTATTGTTATTTCTAGGTATTTTTCCTCTACGCTTTAGATTCAAAATGCAGGTCTAATTGCTAACATCATTTAAAGTTTTTTTTTGGTTACATTTGTGGGTGTGACATTTTAAATTAAGAAAATACTCACTTAGTACCCATGTAATGAAAAAATGACGTTGAATTTAATGAAAAATTTAACAATTGGACTTATATTTTAAATAAAAAATAGTGACTAAATTCCTTAAAAAAAAAGTAAAGAGATTCAATTCAAAATGTACAAAGAGTACTAACACATTTTAACTTACATAAATTTATTAAAATCTCTATATTACTATAATAAATTACAAAAATTATTATAAAACTTGACATAAACACGATAACAATTATTTTGTAAATTGAATTTTAGTAATAAACAATGCAAAATGTTAAAATTATATTATAAATATAATATTACTATAAATAAAAATTAATATATATACGAAATATTTTTTTCCTTTCTCTTTCTTTCATTCCCCTTCCTTCTCTTTTCTTTTCCTTTTCTCTTTCTTTCCCCCTTCCTCGGCTTAATGAAGATAAAATAAATAAATAAAAGCTTAAGGCTATAAAAAATTATCAATTTTTTTCAAAAAATAAATAAGGGTAAACTTTAAAAATAGTCATTTTTATTTGCCTCAGATTACATTTTAGTCACTTATGTTTAAAATGTTATGTTTTAGTCACTTACGTTATCGTTTTGTTACGAAGTAGTCACTCTACTGTTAAGTTTCGTTTCCTCCCTACGATAGTCCTACGTGGCAGTTCAAATGGGTTTTATATGCCAACTTAGATGTCCTACATGGCAGTCTAAATTAAATTTATTTAATTAAAAATCTATTTTCATCCCAGAACATCCAAGTTGGCATTTAAAACCCTTTTGGACTGCCACGTAGGACTGCCATTAGAGAGGTAACGGAGTTTAACGGTAGAGTGACTACTTCGTAACAAAATGATAACGTAATTGACTAAAATGTAACATTTCAAATATAAGTGACTAAAATGTAATCTGAGACAAACAAAAATTACTATTTTTATAGTTTACCTAAAAAATAATTAAACTTATGCTTTTTTTTTCACTCAATTGGGTATTTGAATTCTTAAAATTCATCAAAAAAGTTCTTTAACCTTTAACTTTAATGGTTAAACATTAAAATTAACTACCTGGTTTTTTTTCTTTTTTCAGTTATCTTTGCCACATGTCATGTTGTGACAAATGGAAAAAAATGATAAAAAATTATTAAATCAATAAAATATAAAAATATTAAATAGAGAAATATTTTTAAAAAATATTAAAAATATTAAAAAATAAAGAATTTTTTTAAAAAAATTATAATATTTATAATATTTAATATCTATTAGAGGGACTGTTGAGTCACCTCCATTTTCAGCATGACAGTATACCTAGCAACTCTATTTTGCAATGACAACAACGATACAACATTATCAAATCCCTAGCTTCTGCCATTCTTTATCTTCATGAGGAATGGGATGAACAAGTCGTCCATAAGAACATTACCTCTTCAGAAAAAAAAGTAGGGGTGGATAGTGATCATACTTGATGGGAATGACAAAAGCTTCAGGGAAGAAGGCCAAAGGAAGGAGGGTAAGGAAGAATGGAAAGAGAAATGCTTCTTCTTTGTCACATCACTGCAGCAAAACAGGCTTTTAGAAGTGCCGCTAAAAGTATTTGTGGCGCTTTCACAAGCGTTGCAAAAAACGCCGCTACAGACAATGTCGCTAATTTTGGTGGCGTTTTTTTCACATAAACACCGCTAAAGATCATGTTCTTTAGCGGCACTTTTACCACAAATGCCGCTAAAGAACTTGACCTTTAGCGGCGCTTTTACCACAAACGTTGCTAAAGAACTTGACCTTTAGCGGTACTTTTGTTACAAATGCCGCTAAAAGTACCGTTCTTTAGCGGCATTTTACAAAAAATGCCACTAACTTTGGCGGATTTGTAGCATCCAATTTTCATCCATATGCAACCCTCCCTGTAGCATGGAATCCAACCAAAAACAACAAATCTAAATGATACTTCAAATTCAACGAAAGATATATGATATAAATTGATAACTGAAGTATAATTCAAATTATTCTTACAATAATGTTAAAAGTTAAAATGTTAAAAATATTCATGCAATAGTCTAATATAGCAGATTTTGCAACTGCTGAAACATCTTCATCATATTCTGAAGCTGTAGCTGGAGTGCGTCGTACTTTTTGCTCTGCTCTGCTTCCCTCGTTGCTGCCTCCCCTTTAAGTTGTAGCTGGAGTTCTTCATATTTTCTTTCAGCTTCCGCTTTAAGTTGAGCAATTTGTTCATTTGTGCTCGCTTGCATCTGTGTCATCTGGTCTCTTAACCTCTGAACTTCAGCTTGAGCCTGACTCCCCGAAGGCATGTATTACTGTGAGTAGGGTCCAAAATATTGGGTTGGGTTAACAAAAGATCCTTGAAATCGAACCCGACCATACCTTTCAAGACCCAAAACTTCAGTAATAATCTGGTTATCAATGTCATCAAGATTAACAGAACTATCACTCGAAGCAATCACTTCTTACTCAGCCATTTTATCCTTTAGTTTCTCCTAATAAATCAATCAAAGAGTTAGAAACGCAATATATATTATAAAAAAAATGCAACATAACTTAACATTATCTGCATTACAAACAAAGAATTAAACTATTATAATTAAACACTATAAATATTTAAAATAATTCAAATTTTATTAAGTAAACATATCATAATTTCTGCAGCTTCAGAAGTCATAGGAGATCCATCTTTCTTCCTATGTGTAATGTCAAAAACCTGAAGGCGTCCAACTTTTTGACCAGACGACAGTTCCTACAATATAGTAGTAAAAATATTATTTAATAGAAAGTAATAAATATTTGACACTATTAATAAATTCAAAATACTTCGGCCTCAGCTACATAAGCAAAACTTTTCGACCAAGCTGTGTGAGTGAATTTCTATTTTTGCATGCTGCTTGTTCCAACTCGTTCACGATCCAACATTATGTAATTATTATTACGTATATAGTAAATGCTATAAACTGAAATAATTATAAGAGTTTGGAAGTATATAATACCTCTCTTTTCTTTGAATTCCAAAATCTAATCGCATCTTCCCAGTGCTACCTCAGCATTCCCGGTAGGACATTTTACAATTTCTCTTCGAGGTTGTTTTTGTCTTAAAATATTCTTTCTTTAAAGTACTTTTATGGTCTCTCCATCTTTTCCCAATGCCTTCTTGACATAATTATCCGAGACCTCTAAAGCAAACCTCTCTTACAAAAACACAAGTTTAGAAAGTAAATATAAATGAAACTTAAACCAAAGTATTATAAATTACATTCACGTTTTGTTACCTTAATACTATCGAGAGCTTATTTTTGTTACTATCAGGCATTTGATGCCATGACTCGTAGTTGAAAGGCAACATATTGGCATTTCGTGCTATAATGCCCAAATATCCTGCTAAAAGTCGAGCTTCTGATCCAACAGGCTGACCAAGATTGTTTCTAGATACTTTGACACGCTCGACAGGATTTAACTTGTATAAATCTTTAAGTAGCGTATGTCCTCGACCTCTGCGCGTCCCACCACTTTCAGCTGAAAATGATATATTATAATATAAGAATTTGAAAAAGAAATCAATAATAAAAGTCAACACGCTTGTAAATTAAATTTAACATTACTTTGAATTTCTGCAGGTTCGTCAGGTGTATTCGGAACATTTGAAGATCCAATAGCAGTCTGTTGTTCACTATTTGTTTCTTCCAAATTTGAAGTATTTTGAACAATACTTAGATCTCGCAATCTTCTTCTAGGCATTTTATCTGCAATACACATAAAATAGTTGAAATTTTAGTAACTAATTACAACAATAATAGTACATATAAAATAGTTGAAATATTTAATGAGACCAAGATTTAAATTATGATATTACATATAATTAAAAAATCGTAAAATCTTACTACATCATAATTCGTAAATATCTTCATCAACATCCTGGCGAACCCATTGAAATTGTGTACTAGTACTAGGGATATTGTCATTTAAGTTTTGTTCTGGAAAAGACAAAGTTTCTGATCTTTCGTCGATGTCATCTCAACTTCCACTGCCCATGTCAAACAATTCTCTAGGGATGTTACGGAGTACAACGTACCAACCCTCATCAGTTGGATCTTTCGAGTAAAAAACTTGTTTCACTTGAGAAGAAAATACATACGGGTCATCTATCAATTGTTGTCCAGTGTGAATCAATCGAGAGAAGTTCACCATTGTAAAACCAAATTGATCTTGTTTAATTCCGCGAGCAGTATTAACATCAGCCCAATCACATTGAAATAAGACAACTTTCCATTTGCCATAGTAATCCAACTCAATAATGTCAGTAAGAAGTCTGTAATACTCCACATTTCCCTCAACAGGATTTGTTAGCTCATCCTTGCAACAATCATCCAACTGCATTTAAAATCTAGCATGTTTAGGGTACTGTACTCTATGTTGCCAGCAAAATTTGATCCACTTTACAGATTTCACACTAATCTATTCCGATTCAGAGTCCTTATGTCCAAAAAACAGGGTAGTAAAAGCCTAAATTGGCTGTTTAGGATTTTCTTACCTCAACCTTACACCCAAGTGTATGATCGACAATCATTTTTTTAAGAGGAAAAAAGCTAAAAAAATTTTGGACACTACACCGGCAATTAGGAGACAATTGGAGGATCCAATAGGTGCCAGTTTCTCTCTCTCTCTTTTTTGCCGATAATAGGATTACATTAATAAATTAAGATTTTGTTTACCAGTTCCTTAAAAAACTATAAAAAAGTTATGAAAAGATGGGTTTATAAAAAAAAGTGTATCAAGCTTTCACAAGTCGAAAAATGGTAGAAAATCATTTATATATCCTTCTTTACACCAAATAAACAAATCGCTGAAAGGCAGAACCGTTTAAATTGAAAAATAATCAATCAACTATTAATAATTTTTTATCACCTAACAAATTCTCAATTACAAAATAATCACCTAACTATTCAGTTTTATCTTTCCAGCCAGCTAAGGTAAAAAATGAAAACACCTAATTGAAAAAAAGACAACTAAATAATTAAATGATCATCATGGACAATATTTTAAAATTTCTCACACTCATGTGACTAAATAGAAATTATATAAAGTGGAAGACAAACGCACTCAATTCATTCACATGCTATCTATTTTTTATTTTATAAGATATTCATCTTTATATACTGATTATTTCAGAGGTACGGTTTATATACTCCAAGTTCAGTATGCATTACCATATATATATGCATGAATAAACAGATAGATGATCTATTGAATTCAAGTTCAACTTTCAAAGGAGTCTGAATTGTGTGGTAATTATATAACAAAGAAGCTGCAACTGTTAATGGTGCTAATACATCACTATGACAATGTTAATTACAACACAGTGAGTTGCCTTAATAGCATTATTTTCTTGTCTTGTCTTCAACAACTTATGCATAGTACTCAACTAATACCTAAATGTTTTTAATTGTTATTGATTAGGTGAAGTCTGAGATTTCAAAATTCAAGAAATACAAGAACTAAAACTCACCAAATTAGAATAAAGAGACTAAATCCACAACTTCCACATAATACAGAGATTGGTAACATCATTTGACTTTTAATTTAATATATGTCAAATGTCTTTTGTGCAACACCCAACACGACTAGTAAGGTTTTGTCATTTCAAAATAACCTCTAGAACCTGAAAAATCTATGTATGTCAATAGTGCTCTAAGAATTTCATGCTAATTACTACAATTGAAGTAATTGGATAGGCATCATAAACTAGAGAATTTGATGTAAGAACATCTTGCAACAAATTCTAAACAAACATAGTTGATGATCAAGAAACATAATTTCAAAGCAATTTAAATTTGATGTAAGAACATGGCCGAGGTTAGATGAGTTACTGGGAAAATGAAGGTCTTACTTGTGGGTTGAAAGAGAGAAAGAGAGAAATTTGAAGTATCCTTAAGTAGCTGGAAAGTTATTTTTGTTGGGGACTGAGTGATTGAAGCTACAAGACAACCCTTTAGCAACCCAAAGACTAATACTTCCAATCTATCAGTATTCAACTGTCTGAAATTAGACTTGAAAATTCCCAAATTTAACACATCATTTTAGCCATACATACATAGAACACTTTAACCAGAGCTCTCTTACTTAAAAGAGAACAATGCAACAAAATTGAAGAAGTAATGGAAAAGAAAAGAAATTTACATGTAAAATGGTGACAAATTGGGTTATCATTCTTTTGATTATGTGTTTCAGATGTGGTATTTAGCCCTTTGCAGTCGTTTTCCAAGAAGATGATGACGACCAAGAGGGTGTGTAGCAGAAGAACGCCGGTGACAGAGGAAGCAGCAGACGAGTGGAAATGAGGTGGTGAGCAGCAAGCAATTAGGGATTTTTTAGGGTTATGCGAGATGGGAATAAGGGCTAAGTGGAGGGGAGAACGGGCTGCAGTTAGTAAAAACGGCACCGTTTAGAAAGTAAATACATAGTTACGGCGTTTTTGGTCAAAACGCCGCTATTACTTACCTTTTGCGGCATTTTCAACAAAAATGCCACTAAAAAATTAAATTCTTGTATTGAAACGGTGCCATTTTGAAAAATTTTAACACATAGTTGCGGCGTTTTTGGTCCAAACGCCACTATTTCTTACTTTTGTGGCGTTTTCACCAAAAACGCCACTAAAAAATTAAATTCTTGCACTGAAACGGCGCCATGTTGAAAAATGTTAATACATATTTGCGGCGTTTATGGTCCAAACGCCACTATTGCTTACCTTTTGCGGCGTTTTTCTCATAAACGCCGCTAATGATTTTATGATATAAGAATATGGTATTGAATCAATCAAAGAAGAGATTTTCATTAAGTAGTGATTGGAAATTAAGATTTTAAAATTTTAATTTTAATTTTAATTTTAAAAATGGTGTAAACTAATTGAATTATTTAGAAATATAATATTTATGATAATTTTTGATTCCATAGATTTATTGGAGACTGTTTAATAATGAATTTGAAATCCTTAAAATATGTTTGAATTTCATAAATTCATGTGTTTATACAATGTTGATATATATTAAATTAAATCTCAATTATTTTGTCCATAATATATGGATTTTTTACCATTTATATAATAAATGAAATCCAAATCCAAATCTTCAACTAAAGCATATCTTTTAATCTCCGATTTTCTCTCAAATTACATTCTATGAAATTAGAAATTTAGAACTTAAAAAATTAAAAGTATTAGGTGTATAAAATAGGGCCTATAATTATGATATATTAGAAAGAAAAAATGGATAAAAGACCAGATTAAAATGCACTAAGATATAAACATTCTCAATTATAATAGATATACTAAAAAATTATGACAAAAGGAAGGGTAGATACTAAAGGGGGCAAAGGTCCTAATCCTTCTTCCAACGAGGGAGGGGTATTTATAGGAGTCCGTTTATCTTATAGTATGATGTGGCAGGCCGTTATAGTGGATATACTGATACAGCGTAGTCAAATAGTATGAAGTTGTTATTCTTTAGTGGAGTCTAATCATTGTTAAAACATGTCCACACTTAAAAATGCGTTTATACCTAAAAAACGGATGTCTAATAAGATAACCTGTTGAGCTAATAGCCTTATTGTGAAAGTGGGTGGACAAGGCCCACTTAAGTAGTAGGAGGCCTGAGCCCTTAAACTCTAAACTATAAACCCATAACCTTAAAATTACACCCTAAATTGTAAACACTAAATGATAAACACTAAACCTTAAACCCCAAACCATAGACCTATACCCTAAACCCTAAAAATATATATTACAAGGGACAAAAGTAATTAGAAAAGAATCTTAAATACTAAACTCTAAACTCTAAATCTCAAACCCCAAACTCTAAACCAGAAACCATAAACTCAAAACTCTAATTCGAAAATAATAAACATTATATCATAAACCCTAAACCATAGACATTAAACCTTAAATACAAAACCCTAAACCCTAAAATAAAATGATTTTTTTGCGGCGATTGTCAAAAAGTGCCGCTAATGCCAATAAAGCTCAGAAAAAATGATTTATTGTCTCAACTTTTTTACGGTGTTTTCCAAAAAGCGCCACTAATGCTTGAACTATAGCAGCGTTTATCAAAAAGCGTCGCTAATGCTCGATCTATTGCAGCGTTTGACATAAAGCGCCGCGAATGCAACTAAAGTTCAACAAAGTAAACAATGTTGTTTTGTTCAACTTTTTTGTGGTGTTTTCCAAAATGCACCGCTAATGGTTGATCTATAGCGGCATTTTTTAGAAATCGCCGCTAATGCTCGATCTATTGCGGCGCTTTTTAGTAAACGCTGAGAATGCTTGGTCTTTTGCAGCATTTGTGAAAAAGCACTGCTGATGCCAATAAAGCTCACTAAAAAACGGCGTCGTTTTTCTCAACTTTTTTATGGCGTTTTGCAGAAAGCGCCGCTAATGCTTGATCTATAGCGACGTTTTTTAAAAAGCACCGCTAATTCTCGAGCTATTGTGGCGTTTTTTAAAAAGTACCGCTAATGCTCGATCTTTTGCGGCGTTTGTGAAAAAGCCTCGCTGATGCCAATAAAGCTCAACGACATTGTTTTTCTTTACTTTTTTGTTTTGCGGGAAGCACCGCTATTGCTTGATCTATAGTGGCATTTTTCAGTAAGCGCCGCTAATTCTCGTCTATGGCAGCGTTTTTATCAAGCGCCGCTAATGCTCGATCTTTTACGGCGTTTTTTATTCAAACGCCGCTAAAAACTTGTTTTGCTGTAGTGCATGTTAGAAGAATCCATGCTATGGGGTTACATTAAAACTCATTCGAATATCATACAGGAGGAGAGGCATGTTCTAGCATTTGTTTTCAATAACAATTTTCGTTTATAATTATTAAATTTATAAAAAAATTTCTATATTTTTTTCAATAAGTAATTTTGTATAAAACGGATAGCCTATTTTTACAACAATTTCTAGCATTACTCTTTATTTTTGTCTGAATTGAAATTTTTATCCACAAATCCTTGGACACACTTCAAACTTTGTATGTATTGGATGCACTTGAAATGACATCAGTACCCTACAAAACTTAATACCTATCTAGAAAAGTTGACTTTTTCAGGGTATGGGTTTTCTTATTTCTGTGGTTTATTAAAATGGTTATACAAAGAAATGAAACAATTAGAATAAGGCAGCAACTATAGCTTTAATTTAAAGTTCCAAAATAAATTTCCAAAATTTTACTTTAAACCATAAACAAATTTAATAAGAAGACATGAGCATATAAAATTTTTCAATACCGAACTTACAAATATTTTATAATGACCTTAATCCTCATGTACATCAACAAAACCAAGAGAGAGCTAAAAAAGTAATTAAATAAATAACGTTAAAACATGCCAATTAAATTGAAAAAGAAAAAGAATAAAATAAACAACAACAAAGTCCACTCCAATCATTCACCTATTCTAAATCTGTTCTTTTACAAAACATTCATTAAACCTTGCAGCTTCCGTGCTTAAGCGTTGGTAAACGGACTCTCGCCTCTTCATCGTTGCGGCAAAATTTATCTTGTCTAAGAACGTCCATACTTGTTTCATCTGGTCCAGCAGGTAAATTCAAGTCGAAGTCACGTTGACTTTGGCTCCAGGATTTAACACCATCGTTACCGCTGTTATTATTGTTGCTGCCAGCTTCGTAGTGGCATCTTTTATGTCCTCCCAAGGCTTGACCTGAAGAAAACGTCTTGTAACAGATGGAACACGTGTGTGTCTTGCCACCTTGGTTGCTGATCATGGGATGTGAATTTGTAGCCGTCGTGGATGCGGTGAATTTATCTTCAGCAGCAGCCGTGGTTGTGGGGTCTTCATCAGCTCCAACAAATTTCCTGTGACTGGACTTGTGTCCCCCTAAAGATTGATAAGTTGGAAACGATTTGTTACAAACTTCACACTTGTAGTTATGATTGAGGGAGTTTTTGGCGGCAGCTGAGCCTGAGGGGTTGTTCCTGGTGGTTCCCTTAGCCAGCATGAGAAGGCAAAGAGCTAAGTATTCTTCTTCCGTTGGCGGGTTTTCAGTTCTGGATCTTTTTGTTCTTTTCCTCCTTGTCCACGGCTCAACACAGTGGTGGTCAACTGTATCATCATGGTGGAGCAGTGGAGGTGCTGAAGTTGGAGAATTCAACGTTTCAAGAGCCATTCAGGAGAGGTTTTTCAATGGGGAGTTGGGGTTGGCTTGGGGTGAGTGTTTAGAGCGAACAAAGGAATGGTTTTTATATTGGGAGGAACAAGGAATAGAAGGGAAGCGTGGAAGGAAAGTGCTTAATAAGTGGAGACTGAGAATGAGCAGGTTGAAGAAAGTTTTATGTTTGCATGTCGTCGGCCAATGGGTGAGTGGAGTGTGGATTGGGATGTTATAGTAATAAATTATGGGGGCTTTGCAGGAATGTCCAATGGGATATGAAATATTGGTGTTGTCTTCAAACTGGTGACTGTTTCTAAGTCAACAATCAAGACTTGGTTTATTCTTGCAGTAATATCAACAGGAACTTTCCGTATGTTCGTTTGGTAAAATACTAGGAAAGTTGCTACTTCAATATTTAACTTCCCCCACACATACGATGATAAGGTGGAACTGTGTGTGTATAGTGGAAACATGGGAGATGGTTGAAAAGGTAATGGCCGAATCCGACTGTAATGTGTTTTAAAATTGAAATGGTCTTGGATGGGTGTGTTTAGCGTGTTGCACCAACAGCAGAAGAAGTGGCATAGTGGGAACTTAACTTGGCTTTTATGCTAAGGCGTGTCAATTGGTAACCGCGGCTGCGACTTTTCTAGTTGGTTGAGTCATCAGGAAATTACTTGGGTGGTCCATTTGTTCTTAGCTCACCTGTCTAACAACCGGCGAGTGATGAGCGGGGGGCCAAGCAGTGCACCCACCACAAACCCTGCAATGTGTGGGCCAAGCCTTTGCTAGCCTGCTCGACGTGGACCACTGACCATGACCTTAGTTACCTTAGCTTATCTAAAAGATCGGGTTATTCAACTCTTCACCTCGGTCTTTATCTCAATATAGGAACTTTCAAAGTAGATCGTATATGGCAAGAAAATAAAATTGAATTTATTACTACAAAAAAAAAAACAGCTTTGTTTAAAGGTATTCCAATATTATGAGGTGTACAAGAATACCACTTCTTTATATTCAAATGCATGAAAATGACTGGTTTGCTGAAATCTTAGTCAAGACGTAGGCCCAATAAATTTGTTTTTGTTTTATTTATTGTTAGACATTTAGTTGCTATACTTGGAACAATTTGGGGCAGCTCATAGAGGTAGTTACCCGATTGACCAAGTCATGTTGTTTGGTTGTTGTTGCCGACAAGTCAATTATTCATTCAGTTCACGACCGGCGGCCGGCAACGTCATGGCTCGGTAGTAGTACGGCACCACAAGGGAACTATGTTTTGCTAGGGTTCAAGCAATTGAAGAGGTAAAGAAATCTATGGAAGGATAAAAGCGAGGTGGATGTTATTCTTCAAACGTGCATTTATTTATATACAAGAGTACTGTGAATGAACTAATAACAGAACTTTTAGATGGAAGAATAAATTTAATTTTAAATAATGTAAACAATAAAAATTTGTTATTTGTTATTTTAATTTTTTAAGTGAAAGGTAAGAAGAAAACAAAATAAAAAAATTTAAATTATATAATGTGTAAATATTGAAAGTATTTTTTTAAAATTAAGATTAAATTGACACAATATATAAAAATATTAATAGTTAAAATTACTATCTTGCGAATTTTAAAAATTATCATTTTTTCTATTACCATTTAACGACTAATAACAAAAAAAAAAGCATCGAATAATTAAATGACTTTATGTAATTTTTTATAATTAAGTGATAAAAAAATTACCAAGGTAACCAAATATTGGGAATTGGGTATTTTGGAGGGATGACCTGCCTCTATAGTAAGCCCAATCACTTCTGTTGGATAATGGACACTTCAGGGCGATATATCTCCTAAATGTCCATTTATGGACTTTACGGCCCACATAAACTCTTTAACATTGTTAAGAGATCAATATTAACAAGGCAAAAGGGCATTTATATACGGAATCAAAGTCAAATGAGTCATAGGATAAATAAACTGGATCTTCTAACTCCTACTTGCTACATGCCTTACACCACAACTACTCACTAAGAATAAAGGGTAAAAACCAGACATTCCACTTTGCAATCAGACCCCACACATCCTACATTGTACTCAAACAATCCCAACATTCTCCATTCTTCAGCTGAGAACAAACCGACACTCAAGGAAACCTGAAACAAACACGAAACCATGTTGTAATTAAAAAGGCAATAGAGCTTAAATTTAAGTGTAAACAAAGTATGGGTTAAGTTACTTGGGTCAGCATTGATAATCATAGCAGTGCCTCCAAAATTGCAAGTTCCTCCATTTCTCTTGGTCTTTTGCCAGTAGCTGTTGTAAGCATAAGAAGCATGAGCAACAATGGTGTCTGGATAGAAACAGCTCCCATCTGGCATAAGTTCTTTACAATCAGCACCGCCTTCACCACAAGCGTAGTCCATTGCTTCTTGCAGTGTCTCCGTAGGGACACTCGGCTTAGCCACACACCATAGCTTTTGCACCACCACCGTCTCTGGTGCTGGTGCAGTGTCATAGGCTGGATTACAAGGAGGCAAATGGAAGCCACTAGGTGAGCTGGCGGGAACAAAAGGCGGAGGCAGCTCTGGAGCAATGGGAAAGGAAAATGGTGGTGGAGAGTCAACAGGGAAGGAAATGGGAGGCAGTGAAGCAATAGGGTACTGTGGAGGATGAGGGGTTTTGGCTACATTGGCAGGCGCAGAAATGCCAGTAGAAGGAGCGGTTTGTGGCAAAGGGGATGGCCTATCAGGGAATGGTCTTTCGAACTTGGAATCCATCATTGACAGCTTCCTGCTTATGGGTTTTTTCGGTTGTTGACTGGGGAATACGACATTGACCTTTCTAAGCTCAAAAGATCCAAACCTTTTCATGAAATCCAGGTGTGAGGAGAGTAAAACCAATGTTTCATGCAAAGAGGAAGACAAATTTGGAGGAGCAATAATGGAGTAAGTGGAGTTTGTATTTTGGAAGAACTCCAACAGGGATTTGACCACCTTCTTACCCAAATCATCAGTAAAAACAACAGAGTTTTGCATCAAACAATCGGAAGAAAAAACAGCCGACACTTTGATGTCTTTCTCTAGACCCCACCTTGTAAGAGAGTGATAAATGTTCTTGAGGGATGGTAGTAAAAAACCCAAACTGTCTTCTTCTCCTTTACCATTTTGACAAAGAATAGTATCACCCACAAGAATGGTAGTGATTTTGGCAGCTGGAAAGTGAGCTAAAGCATGAAGCCTGACCCAACTCTCAGCCTTCAAAACACTGCTAGAAACCTCTCTGAGAACATTGCCATTCACAGCAACTGCTATAGGAACATCACCGTGAGGTAATGCATGAATAACCTCCGGAGTTGTGTCATAAAGCCTAAGGTATTCAATAGATTCTTGACCTGCGCCTGCAAAAGAAAAAAAACGCATAAAAATGTTTTCAAGAGATGAAAACGTAGAACAAAGAGAACCCACATTTTGACATGATGAAACATTTAGAGAAAACAGTATATAGGGTTTAGGGTTTTCAAATTTTATACTTTAACATACCAGTAAGACCCAGAAAACAGAGAAAGAACAAGCAAATGATCATTAACTCCATCTTCAACATTTTTTTTTCAACAATAATAAAGATCTGAAAATGAGGTTGGGTTGGGTTGGGTTGGGATGGAGTTGGAACAGTTGGGACCTCTTGAAAGCTCTGAAAAACCCTTTAAACCCCACCCTCTGTCTCTCACTCCCTCCCTCCCCCTCTGAGTCCCCGTGCAAGTTATAAGAAGTGCGGCTTTGATCTTCAATGTGAACAAAAGAATATGTTCACCATGGATGGATTGCAGGCTTCAAAGTTAAAAAACACAAAAACTACCTATTTTTCTAAATTCTTTGTCACCAAACTCAAAGAGTACAAGACCACAGAACTTAAAAGAACTGAAGGGTTCAAGCAAGTTATGCAGGAAGATATCTGCAAAATCTTGGTGCCCGAGATTTTTTACAGTACATCCTCTCTTTTTTTTTTTAAAGTATTATTACAGTACATGTACATTGAGAGAGAAGGGTCATCTTGTTTTCCTACTGCGCATTGGGACGCGTGGGAAGTGGGAACCAATGAACATAAGGACTGTGCATTGGTGTGGGAAGTGTGAGCTTTTTTGCAGTCACCATTGCACCCCAAACATACTATAATGTATTTGCTACTCCTAATGACAGAAACGACGCCGGTTTGGTTACACAGAGACAGAGGAATGGAAAAGGAAACTGGTGGTGGGGTCCGGGACACATGAAGTGAAAGGAAAAAGCAAAAAAGGGTGGCAGAGTGTGGGGACGGGCGTAGGGATCAGACGGTGGAGAGCAGCTTCATGAGGAGCAATTCTTGATATTTGATGTGACTAGTATTTACTATTTCCTTATATTCCAACTTTTTCTATGTTTTTTAGTGCTCTGACCAGCAGGCCTACTCATACATCGGGCTCACCAAAATTACTCGAAAAATTTTGAATTTTTCAATTTGGTTGTTTTCTTTTTATACGTTCAAATGGTTATTTGGAGAAATTAATAAATTTAAAATTATTAAATCAAAATATTTTTTTAAACAGAAAATTAAAATATCTTTAAAACTTGAGTTTAATACTAATAAAGGCCCATTTCTGAAATTATTTGTAAAAATGAACCGTTTTTTAAAATAATAATGGGTATGGACTGAAAACTTAAAAACACGCTGATATGGATATGTTTTTAGAGGATAATACAAAAAAGCGCATCCACATCAATGTTTTTTTCCTTGTGTCAGGCAAAAACGTGCTGACGTGGTCGCGCTTTTGGCCATGTAATCCCCAATAGATTATTTGCTAATTAGGGCCTAGGTTTTGGGTTTGATTAGAGTTTAGGAAATTTTAAATTAGGGTATTAGGTTTTTAATTGTTTAAGAAATTTTAAAATTTAAATAATATTAAAAAATGAAATTAACCCTTACCATTTGTATTTGGTCGACGGAGATATGTTTATCATCAAGACGAATTAATTGTCAAGCCATTACTAACACGATCAAATTTCTTAAAAATTATAAAAATAAATTAATAATAATTCAGACAAAAATAAAAAAAATTAGAGAGCTTTGAGAGCTTTTTAAAGAAATTTAGAGAAAAATTTGGAAAAATAATGAAATTTGGTGTGAAAAAATGGGTTGGGGGTTTTATACTTTTTTTTCCTGACCGTCGGAGGCCCAACGGTCAGATTTTTAAACGATCGTTGGAGGTGACCATTGGGGGAAAACACGGCCAACGGCGCGTCCTCGTCAACTCTTTTGCCAGACACAAGGAAAAAATGCTGACGTGGACGTGTTTATCCCCTAAAAACTCGTCCACGCCAATATGTTTTTGGGTTTTTGGTCCATACCTGTTATTATTTTTAAAAACAGTCCATTTCCGTAAATAATTTCGAAAATGGACCTTTATTGGTACTAAACCCTTAAAACTTCACCAAAACAAGATTTTGACATTTTTTACCCCGATAATATAAAAAATTAATTAAATATCAAAATGGTGTCCTCGTGACATTATTTATTAAAATGGAGTGAAATGAATAGTATTGAGGGGTGGTACCTAAAGGGGTGGCAGCACCATCCACTTTTCTCTACCCAATCATACCTTCATCATTAGCCCATAATATGTTTTAAAAAATATTTTTTAATGTTGAAGGGACGTTATACGGCTACACCAGTTTGAGGCAACTATAGCGAGCAAAATACAGGGCACGAAAAAATACAGATAAAAAGGGGTGGAGGGTGCTACACTGGCAGCACCAAGCTTAGAGGGCACATGTCAGGCGGCACCCGCTTGGAGGACCACTATCAGAAGGCACTAGTTGGAGGAGGGAGAATGTCAAGCGACACCAAACCCTTATATTTTTTAGTTAAACGATTATAACAATTTGTGTGAAGTGTTGTAGTAATTTTTGTGTTTTGTTTTGTTGAATTGTTATAATATTTTTGTGTTTTGTTGAATGATTGTAGCAGCTAATGGATAAGAATAAAAGAAAGGAATTCTTTTTTGTAGAAAAGGAGAAAACAAAGAAGAAAAGTCATAAAGATTTGTAAGGTTTGTACAATGATTAATTCTTGTTATTATATTCTTTACAATAGAATCTTATTTTATTTTTCAAATAATTATTGTGAAATTTAATTATGTTTAAATATTTGTATAGATTTAGTATTGAATATGAATAATCAATTTTTTCGTATGTGTTTATTTCAATGAAATAATTTTAACAATAGTTGGTTGTATATTTGAATGTCACTACCAAATAACAATGAAATTTAATAAAAACGTGTCAGTTGATGATATGAAAGAAAGAATTAGTGCAAAAATTGTTAGACGTTGTGGGAGGAGGATCTTGAAACTATTTTACAAATTCCCAGTTTTGACAAATCCTATCAAATTCACCGAGATGAAACTTATAGACGATGAAGGCGTGGAGACAATGGTCACACTTTATTGCCAAAATCAGAGTGGCCACATTGAACCGATTTAGTTGTTTGTTGAGTTAGTTGATGTGGAGCCAGCTAAAGATTTCACTCCAATAAGTGAAGAACATGGAGTTCAAGATCCGTATATGTAAGTTTCAAAAGCTTCTATTGATAGATGATCAACTGTATGTGGGTTCGACATCGATCTTAATGCTCCACCTGCATTTGAAAACCTTAACCTGGGTCTCTATTTACAAATACACCCGATAGTGATTGAGACCGATGCATATGGTGAAGATGCATATGATAATAATGGTCTTTCTGATCACGAGGTTGAAGATTATAGTAATTCTAATACAGATGAGGTCCTGGATGATATCGATGATGAAAGCGTGAACAACGATGGAAATGTTTAGGTGTCTTTAGTCAGGAACCCAAGTCGAGGCATTATCATATGTAACGATCTTGGGGCTCACATGTCGATCGTAGATCCTGATACAATGCATGCATCCGAGTTCCTGAAGTACCATTGTATACTGCTTGCTCACCGATTGGTCGTAGATCCTAAAATAAAGGAGTTGTTCGTGGGCCAAAAATTCACTTTACCAAGGAATATTGCATATTTTTCATTAAGTAGTATAACATGAATGTGTTGATTGACTACAAAGTCGTTTTGCCTAAACCAACATTGTATATTAGGGAGTGTTGGAGGTCAAAAAAAGGTACAATTGGCGGGTACGAGTCGCATTTATCCAGAGGTCACAAATGTGGGAGATCCGAAAATTTGTTGGGCCTCACACATGCAGTTCTACACATATGAAGCAAGATCACTGCAAACTTGATGCCAAAAATATATACAACTGCATTATGCTAATGGTAAATGACATGCAGACCATTCTTATTTTGGTATTGATTGCCTAAATGCAAGAACGATTTTAGTACCGAATATCATACTAAAAAGTATGGATAGCAAAACAAATGGCCATAGAGCAGTTGTATAAAGATTGGGATGCATCGTACAATGAACTATAGGGGTGGATAGCTACTATGCAAAAGTACGTGCCAGAGACTGTCATTAAGTTGCAGGCATGACCTTATTACGGCCGGGACGACTAACTATAATCAAGAAGAATTTTCCACCGGATGTTCTAGACATTCAATCTATGCGTGCTGACATTTTCCCCACTGCAAACCGCTTGTGCAGGTTGATGAAACCTAACTATATGGAAAATATATGCAAATCCTACTTATTGCAGTTGTTCAAGATGGGAATTGAAACTTGCTCCCGATAGCATTTGCCATTATGGAATCGGAGAACATGAAATCATGAGAATTCTTTCTAATGAACTTGCGGACGTATATTGTTAGATACCACAATATTTGTATCACATCTGATAGATCGAAGGGACTATTGCCGTGATTAGACATTCCAGCGTTCCGTGGAGATTCATTTATTGCATCCGACACATCGCCTCTAACTTCCATCGGTACTACAAAAATGCAGACTGACGAAAAAAAGTAGTGAACATGAGTAAATTTTAGCTTCAACATATGTTTTAAATGTTTTTAATACTTCCACAAATTAATTCGAAAATGTAGCATGCCTTTTCGGAATACATACGCAACGTACGAAGTAGAACAATACCATTTCAGACAAAGGTTGATTAGGCTTGAGAGTAATATACACGGTAAAACGAATACTCCTTTCCGAGAGTGGTTGGGTACCATAGAGTCATGGCAATGAACTGAAAGTTTCGATAACGGATCTCGATATGGTTATATGACCACCAAACTGGCAGAGGCGGTTAACTCTATTTTGAAGCGAACACAACATCTTGCAATTTCATCTGTTTTCTTAGCTACATTCTACAGGCTGACAACCTTGATGCCAAGAATATGGCTGAAACAAGTAAACCAAGTGAAAGTGGGACACATGTTTGTCAATGAGGTTAGAAAGACAATGGATGCAAACCATTAGAGGTGAGGTCGATGAATGTAGAAATATATTATCGACAGTTAGAAACTTTTCGAGTTATAGAATCCATCAGCCGTCGACCCGGTATCCCACCTAGGTCCTATGAAGTTTATCTCCAAAATAGACGATATGATTGCGGGAAGTTTCACACACTTCGTTACCCCTGTATGCACGTCGTTACAACTTGTGCTTGTGCCTCGATCAATGCTGAACAATATATCGATGAGGTGTATACTCTGAAACGTACATTGCATATTTGGGGAAACAAGTTCCGTGTCTTGCGTGATATATTTACATGAGAAGTGCCTCTGCCGACTTTCAAACTTGTCCCAAACAAAGGGTTACGTAGAAAGTCAAAGGTCACCCGCAGGTCACCAGGATCCATGGTGAAATGGACATAAGGGAGAAAACTGACCCCAAACTTTATGGTTTGTGCAGAACAACTGGTCATAATCGGACTAAATACCCACATTGAACCTACTATATTGAACAATCATCTCGATCGAGTGGAATATGAATTAATGTACTCCATGTTCAAACTTTTATTAATATTTTTATTAGGATGATAACACAACTATATTACATCTTAAAATAAAACTTTGACATTATATTGTTTTCAAATAAGTCAAAAGTTATTAAAATAATTAAGTCAAAAGTTGTGTTACCGTATTTGTTAATATGTCTCAATTAAATAAAAAACGACGTACAACTTTATAAGGGACTCGTGAATAACAAATAACAATTTTATTATTAGCACATTAACCGTATTTGTTGTGTAATCATTTCTCTAATCAAAGAATCTATTTGGATATCTACAGTTTAAAAAAAATCATTACGAACAAATAAACAATACACAAATAATGAAAATACATTTTTAATATAAAAATTAAAGTTTAAACATTTTCACTCATTAACAAAACACATAAATAAAATACAAAAGTATACAAATCACAATAATAAAAAATAATATCACAATTATATATACAAAAGCATGCAAATCACAATAATATCACTTGAACTTTTTTATTCCTATGCATACCAAAAAATACTAAATTCTTTTATTAAAAAATATTATCATTACAAAAATAAAATTATTATTTTATTATACATACAAAAATTTAACATGTAATCTCTAAAGCATTCAAATAACACTAAATAATAAATTTTCAAAACAAAAATATTAAAAATGTAAAAATTAATTTTAAAACCTCAAACAAATTATAATTAAATAAAAAGTCCTAAAAATTAGAAAAGAAGTTTTAATATTAACTAAGTAAAAAACAAACAAATACATAATACTTACAAATAAAAATTAGAAAAACATCACATATTTTTTGCCATACCATTTTAATATTTAATAATTTTCTTTATATTAGCTAAGTAAATAACAAAAAAAATAAATAATATTAAAAAACACAACATACCTATGGCTTTCTTTCTTCCCAACTCAAAATCTCTTAAACCCTAAACCGCCTAACTCTTTTTTTTTCAACACTAGGGGACCATCTGATGGGGGGCTTAGATATATGCTTTAAGGGAAAATAAAAAAGGGGAAATTGGCAATTGCTTCGATGGTGAGAAGTAGAAACATCCTATGACCATCTGGTCACATTTGTTGCAGGCGGTCAGATTGCCAGACAGCTGTGCCGCCTGACAAGAACCCTCCTCTCTTTAGGTGGCACCTGACAAAAGCGTTCCTCTCCTTGAAATTATTTTTTTCAGCCCATATACGACCTGTATTATGCGAGGATTTTTTTTTCAACCCATATACTAGTATCGTCGTATGTTTACCATCCACCATTAAAATATGTTTAAAAAAAAATCTAATTATGGCCTAATGATGGGTGGCTATTGATGGGGAAAAAATGGTGGTGCTGCCACCTCTTCAGGCACCACCCCTCGACATTGTTTATTTCACCCCATTTTGGTAAATAATACCATAGAGATACCATTTTGGTATTTAATTAACTTTTTGGTATTATCAAGGTAAAAAAGTCAGATTTTGAGAATCCACCAATAATTAAAATCATCCCTATTCAATTAAATAAATTGTTAAACATTCTAAAAAATAGAAAATATTTAAAAGAATAAAATAAATTTATTCAACAAGTTCAACTGCTCAATTCAACTGTTTTTCTTCAGTTGAACTAGTCTGGATTGGTTATTGAGTCAATCAATCTAATGACTTTGTCCGAACTGATACTCCGGCCGATTCTTGATCCGACCGATCAATTGGATTCAATTTAAACAACATTGCAATTAAATATCTTTTTCAAAATTAAAAAAATTAAAAATTATATAAAATTTTAAAAATACATAAAAAATGCTAAATTTAAAAAAAAATCTAAATTATAAATTTAGTTATATTATGAATAAAATTTTATTTCAATCGGTATAGTTTTCTGTAATTTAATTCAAATAAATTTAAATAAATTTATTCAATTTGGCTAATTCAAATTCCCTTCCATTTAACAAATTAAGATAATAAAATAGGAATGAATGGAACTAATATTATCAGGTATTTCTTTCTACGGTTTTTTAGTATTAAGGGCTAATCTCTTTGACTATGGCATATCATGGGCCTCTAACGCTAAGCCCTAAAGATGTGACTGAAGAACAAATTTGCAACTCTATAATTGTTGATATGTATGTGGGTTTCTTTTAATGTAACAAAAAAAACAAAACTAATTACCAACAGTATGAATTTAAGATTATTTATTAACTATTTTTACTAATTATCATGCATTTCTTCATTGTGTTGAAGTCCAATCGGTTTGACAATTAATTGGTCAAGATTTTCCTCCTGTAATGTTCCTAATTTGATTAAAGCTCTTCTCAATTCCTATGGTTCCCGACTATGTTGTCAAGTGCTAACGACCGTGTGGAATATTTGGTTCCATAGGAACCGGTATTGTTGGCAAAATACTGATGCTCTACCAGCGGTTATTTTGTTTGCTTTTGTTTCGTTTCTATAGAGCTGGAGAAATGCGCAGGGTATTTTTGATAGTGTGTAGGGCACTAATGTCATGAGGCGTTCTAGTGGTTCTATTTGGATCAGACTTCTTGATAGTCAATTAAAGTGAATCTTAGATGCGGCTTGTATTGTGGCAGATGGGTCGAGGAATTTTGTAGCTTTAATATTAAAGGACTTTTTAGTCATTTTCGGTTATGCTTGGAACCTACGATATAATAATGTGTTTGCACTTCGTGAAGTTGTTTTCTAGCTTAATCACTTGGTTGTGATAACATTATAGTCGACTCTGATTATCTATAGGTGATTTATGTAGTCAATAATTGTTCTAGAGATTACATGTTGATTATAAATTGTCGAGCTATTGTTTCACAGTTCTATAATTTTTCATTTTGTTGGACGTGTAGGGACGTTAATAAGGCAATTCATAACCTTGTCAGAGTAGCTTTATTTTATGTGAATCATATTGAATGAGATAGTGCTTCCTTTCTTCGCTTTTACTTGATAATGTATTGAGTTCCATCACTGACGTTAAGAGAAGACGTTAAAACTAAATTCATAGAGTAAGCCTATTAATTTGGGTTCTAGATTTTGTCTTCTTATTTGGCCTATTAATTTCAACGTCGAATTAGCTAGAAAGAGAAATTGTTATAAATTGTTATATTAATTATATTATCCATGTTTATTATATTGTTGAGATAAAGTAACTTTTAGTTCTTGAAATTGGTTTTTTTTTTAATTTGGTTTTATTTTTTACGTTAATCTTTAAATTTAGAAATATTTTTTAATTTGATCCCTAAACTTAGATTCATTTAAAGTGTGATGATATGATACTATCTTATAATGCCAACTTATCACCTAAAATTTTAAAATATATAATATAAAATTTATTAAAAATAAAATATTTATAAATTTTATTAAAAATTTCATGTGATGACATGGTACAATCTAAGAGTGTTTTGTCATCCAAGTTTAAAGACCAAATTGGAAAAAAATTTTGTTGAGAGGGATTGACTCATTTAGGAGAAATTTTCAAAGTGGCATCCATTGAGTTGTCAATCGATCGTCAATAATCGAATGTATTAACTCCTGTTGGAGATTTTGTCTTCCATACTATGTCGAGAGGAAGTATACCATAAGTGGTTGCCAAGTGGACTAGTTTATAGAGCTAGAAATGCCTAAATTGGTGAACCTGTAAGGCTAAATTTTTTTTTAATATAAGGTATATAATAATTATGGAGCTCACCCACATGCCCACACACAAAAAGAGATTGAAACATCTACATGAGACTTATAACCCAATTACCAACTATAGTACAAGTGAGGCTACCTGAAGGTTAATATCATCTAGCATATTTTGATATTTATTTTGTTTAAATTAAACAAATTTTTGACATGATAAAAGAATATGATATGATAAAATATATTTAATAAATATAAAAATTTTAATGAGAAATATAATTAATATAAACATCCATCATGGTCTCTCTTTTCAACTAGTTTAATATTGCATTTTTCATCCGCTTTTCAGTTAAATTGACCTATACATAGAAATTATAAAATTTGATTTTTAAAATCGATTTTCTTTCCTCTTCTTCAACTTTTCAGTTGGTTTGTAATAACATTAACATAATTTTAATATTTGAAATATTTAAATAATGTTATTATTTTTTATTTTAGTTTTGAAATGTTTTAAATTATTGTTTTGATAGGTGCTAAAAGTAACATGTTTTAATACTGCTCTTAATGTGCTTCTAGGTGATTATTCAATGTAAATTGTGAATTTTATACTCATAATCCTTTAAATTCATGTTTTTATAATTAGGAGAGCATTTGGGAGCAAAAGGAGAAAAAAAACGAGCGAAAATTGGAAAATTAGAGCGAGTTACAAAAGCCACACGGGTTGGACCATGGCTTGGACACACGACCGTGTGAGCCACACAAGTTGCCACATGGCCATGTGATAGGTCGTGTCGATTTCGTGATTTGCACTCTAACCTACAGAAAAAACACGATTTTTAGGTTTTTCAAGCATTCTGAGACCTATATATGACAAAAATAAGAAGATAGGAGTGAGCCATCATAGAATACTCAAGAAAACAACTCGAAAACACCATTGAAGTTGATTCTGAAGCAGATTTCCATCAGGATTGAAGACTCCCAGTTGATTTCTCAGGAGATTATAATGAGTTTTTTTTGTTTTTTGTGGATATATCGTCTCCGGAATGTTTTTATTTGCTAGCATGAACTAGTTTTCTAAATACCTAGGGGAGATGAACCCTATGATGAATTTTGTCATTTGATTTTTATTTTACGCAATAAATAGTTAGATTTTGTTCTCAATTATAAGTGCTTAATTCTTGGTTTAATATTTCTAGACTATTGATACATGTTTGATGTGCCTAAATTAGAGGAGGTGTAGTCCCTGTGTAAGAGTATATCTAGCATAATTGAGTGGAGTTGCATGCAATCCTAGAAATAGGACGACATAAATCTACAGGATTAGAGTCAAATTTAATAGAGTAATCCATAGATCGAGTTAATGCAATAATAATGGTTTTAATTAGAAAGAAATTTCAATTAATCAACCTAGAGTTAGTTGCTCTTATTTTTGAAGAGAGATATTAGCATAATTTAGGGATTTCTACGGATCAAAATACTAAGTGAAGAAATTGCGTAATTTATTGCGTAATTTAGATTGATAATGATAGATGAAATCTAGGTGAAATCTTTCCTGGGTATTATTTCGCTTCTTGGTTGTTTACTTGATTATTTTCCTGATTTGTTTTTGTCACGTTCGTAGTTAATTTTAGTTTTCAATCAATCGTTTGAATTTATTGGTTAAATAATATAAAGACGATAATTAATAGTACTTTTAGTCTTCGTGGCAACGATATCTCTGCTCATCGTAACTATACTATTAATTGTTAGGTTTATGTTAATAAATCAAGTTGAGTCATTTTATAAGCTTTCCATTATTTGATTTCCAGATCTTGGCCTATATGCTTTTTCTTTTTTGATTTTCACTCAAACAAACATGTTCTTAAATCTTCATATAGCTCCAACTTTTTACCTTTTTCGGCTAAAACATCGTCAACTCGTATTCACCAAAGCCAACCAACCGACTTTCTTTATCACTAGCCAATTATCGACTCCTATCTATTAGTTCAATATGGCAAGGTTCGTGCCTAACTATCTTAAAAGTCGATTAAGACCCAATGAATACTACATCACAATTCATATATTCTCCAAAATCACAATATTTTTAGTTCAATTATTTGCAACTGTAACTTAAAAGAGCCTGCCATCACAGCTCTCTCAATTGCAAAATCCAATATTGCTACTCTACGAACCATCAATCTTATAGGGCATAATAACATAATCATCAATTGTTCGCACATTTATTGTAATCATCAATCCAATATTGCTACTCTACGAACCATCAATCTTATAGGGCATAATAACAAAATCTTTGGATTTTTTGTCATCATCAATCCAAGATTGTTGCTCTACCGACCATCAATCTTGTGGGGAGCCTAAAAACTTAATCTTAGGATTTGAAATATTCAAATAAAGTTGTTATTATCTTTTATCCTAATTTTGAATTGTTTTATGTAGCACTCTAAACTAGGCCCATTGGCCAGATTCGAGTACTAGGCTATACAAGGACCCAAATAATATAACTACGACATCGAGTCTATTGAAATTGACTTACTTCAAATTTTAAGTTTCACATCAAAATTTTATCAAGAAATATAACTTTTAAATTTGGTCTCACAACTTAGCAGTATTTACAACACCAAAAAGTAAACTAAGATCATTACACTTGAAACAATCCCCGAGGCGTATAATAGGATTTGTGCAAGTGTACACAGTCGTTCAAGTGATAAGTAAGTAAAATGAGTTATCATCTCCACATGGACTGTGTATGTTAATCAATTATTTGTAAAATTATAAGTTAACTATTTGGTAAAAAAACACAATAAATTGAATGTTGATGATTAAATTATCCAGATGCAAAATTGATCCCTGATGCAATTTTAATCTAAATGCAAATGTATGAATTTATGAATGAATAAATTTATCAACAAAAACAATCAACATAAAATAGGCTAGGATGATTATACTAATCAACTCAATTTATTTTCATCATGCTTAACAATATTCGGAAATATTCCATGGCAACTCGATCTTTCATGAGTTTGGAAACCAAATTAAGTCCTCTCAGATCTTTTACTTAGTGAAATATATATTTTACCAATCATATTAAACTAATGGTTTCTTAGTATTTATGTAAAGTAACAGGGACATTTATGTTTGAAACAGTTTAATCACATAAACCTAAAAACTATGCAAGATAATAGAGCTAACTAAAGATATTATGAACCTTTAATTTAGTCGGGTTTAATGATCTAAATTGAGCATTGCACTTTTCAATTATGTGTATATTAGCCGCCGTTTAGTTAGGATCGCTCAGCTAATTTGAATGCATCCAATCACGTATGAATGAAATACATCTTGATTTTAATTGAAAACATGATCGACTGAGGCATAAACATGTTAAACATGAATCAAATAAATATTATTGAATTAACATAATCAACCTAGCAAACATAATTAAACTAAAATTGTTGATGTCAAGAACAATAAACACATAACAAACATAAGTAAATTAAATAACAAGAGGAAAGAGTAAACTCTAATTCAGTTCAACAACCTTTAGGATCTTTTCTGACTGATGTGTTCCTCCGTTTTGCTTGATGCTTCTTTTGCTAAGGGTTTCCTAAGGTGGCTGGCCAAAGAAAGGTCTTGACAAAAGCCTTTGTTGGTTAAATAATGGAAGAGAGATGGATGACTTTGCAAGGGAAAAGAATAGGGGAATGGAAGAGAGAATGATGAATGAGAGAATGAATAAGAGATGAGTGTTCAGGGATGATTTGAGAAGTGGAAAGGTATGTGGTATTTATAGGTGAAGGCAAGGGTAGAGTTTGCTAAAAATAGAATTCAAAATCCCTCTCTTTTCTCTTATATATGGCCGATCATAAATTATTGAAAAGGGGATGACTTGGTTGCATGTATTTGAATTCAAAACAACGTATTAATAGCCATAAGGTGGACGGTTTCAAAGGCCAAGTTGGTAGGCCGATTTCTGATATTTTCCAACTACAAAGACCTTCAATTAAATACCCCAAAGCTTATTTTTGGGCAGCCATCTACTTGTGCCGAAAATTGGGTTTGACTCCTCCTTATTGGATAGTTTCTCAGTCTAATCGTTAATCAGACATGTCCATCTTTTAGCACATCTTTTATTGAGTCAAATTAACACCTTTATGACCTAGTTTTGCATGGTCTTGTCATCCAAATGAAGTGGATGTGTGCATGTCCATGCATCATTTATGTTAATCACATCGTCCATGGTCCTCCTACATAGTGAAAATTCACATATTAATATTTAACATGAAAATAATATAAATTATGTACAAAAATAATTTAATTAAACATAATTTCACATACTTTATAAATTCATGTCCAATATTAATAATTAAGCAAAATTCACATATGTTAATAATAATTACTTAAGATTAACATATTTATTAAGTCAAAAAGTGGTAAAAATATATAGAAAAATCCTATATAGTTTCGAGTTTACAAGGCATGGCCTCAAGTAAAATACACATGAATGACACCCACACTTCTACCTCCACCTAGCGTTGTCTAGCTTGGCCCTCCACTTGATTCTCGAGTGAAAACCTTACCCTGCAAGTAAGCAAACAATTTGTAAGTTCAAATGAACTTAGTGAGATTCTATGTAATGACCATATAACAAGATTCAAAACTTCAAGAAATGAAGTTTTAAATAGAGATTTCAACTCCCTGGTCATCTTTGGCCTCAAGGGAGCCCCCTATACACATGAACGACACCCACACCTCTACCTCCACCTAGTGTTGTCTAGCTTGGCCCTCTACTTGATTCTCAAGTGAAAACCTTATCCTGCAAGTAAGCAAACAATTTGTAAGTTCAAATGAACTTAATGAGATTCTGCATAATGACCATATAACAAGATTCAAAACTTTAAAAAATAAAGTTTTAAGTAGAGATTTCAACTCCCTGGTCATCCTTGGCCATTCGTAGATTTCATCGGCAAGATCGATGCCCTTCCCTCTTTCCATAGCTTACCGCTGGTGGTTTTACTCTCTATTTGAGACATAAGCATATTCTTTACGAAGTTTGTCCCCTATGGTACTGGCTTGATTCTACCTTATTCTAAATTTTTCGATATCACCTTAACTCATTCCGTATTCACAATTCTAAATATGGATAAGCCATCTAAAAGGATGACTTGTCGCCATGGTGGCTCCACACTATACCCTCTAGTCCTGGCTAATCAATTGTCTTGCTGTAACACCCCTTACTCGACCTAGTCGCCAGATCTAAAAAAAGAAATGTCACATTCTTTGCAAAAGTAATCCACATAAAGAAATTTCAAAATTAAATACAATTTATACTTATTACTGTAACAACCCTTACCCGAGACAGTTGCCGGAGTCGAGCACGAGGCGTTATTTGACTTAACTTACTAGTTCGGAGCATAAAAAATTTGTTTTTAAAATTAATTTGCTCACGTTTAATAAATATGTCCCTAAAATGGGCCCTCGAGACCCTAAAACATGCAACAAAAATGGTTCGGGTCCAAACTGGGAACATTAAAAATTTTTCGAATACTTAAACAAATCAAAATAATTTATTTCACTATTCACAATAAAACTGTCCACCTGCGTAATAGTAACTAATTTAATTATAAATCGAGTTACGAAACTCAAAATTTAGATTCGTAAATTTTCCCTAAAACTAGACTCATATATCTTCTTACCATAAAATTTCCAAAATTTTTTGTTTAGCGAAATAGTATAGTTTATTCGTTAAAGTCTCCCCTATTTCACTGCTCAATAGTTTTGACCCCTCTTCACTAAAAATAAATTATCTCATTGTACAGAATTTAGATAATGTTTTTGTATGTTTTTTGAGAATAGACTCACTAAGGAATCTACACATATAAAATATGACTCATAATTATTTCTGTACAATTTTAATGATTTTTAAAGTCAGGACAGGGGACTTCAAAATTATTCTGACCTTGTCTCACTAAAATTCAAATATCTCATAATATAAAATTCCTTTGCCTACACCATTTCTTTCATGTTAAAATAGACTCGATAAGATTTAATTCTATGTCTCATTCACTCTCTATTTCCATTTCTACTATTTTTGGTGATTTTTCAAAATCACATCAATGCTACTGTCTAAAAACTATTCCATTGCAAATTTTTACCCTTCTATAATTTCTTTGTATTAACTATCATTTAGGCATACATAACATCAAAACAAGTTCTTAAATAGCCATTTCAATAGCTAATCATTAACAAATATTTACATGCTATTCATTAGCCATATCATAAGGACACACACACAAAATGACTAATTCCCTATACATGCAATAACTTAAAACATTTCGAATCACAAAATACCGAGATGGCCTATTGATAGTGTGAAACGATCTCTGATGCCCTTACGATCCCTGAATTGGCTTGGCGATACTATAAAAAAAGAAAATAAAGGGAGTAAGCGTAAAGCTTAGTAAGTTTACAAGCAATTAAATAACAACATTTATCATAAATGATTATACTCATAAATCATCATCAAGTATCATGATCTTTGCTTCATCTTTACTTACTCTCTTACTTGTTTACTTACTTGCTTACTTAAATAACTCATGATTATAACTTACTCCTCCCTTGCTAAAATTTCTTTCTCAACTGATAACTGAGATATTCTTAACCTTTATAACTCACCTGAATCTATTTATTATGCTTTACCTGAACTTTCATGTAACATAGTCTATTTACTAGCCCGTTGAACTACTTGGAATACTAAAGATACTCGGGTCTCCTGTCTGATAATAACATGCCAAAGCCATGTCCCAAACATGGTCTTACATGGGATGTTTCTTGTACTGCCAATGTCATATCCTAGATATGGTCTTACATGGGAGTTCTCATATCGGTCCCCATGCCATGTCCCAGACATGGTTTTACGGGGGACCTCTCATCTCGGTGCCAACGCCATGTCCCAGACATGGTCTTATGTGGGACCTCTCATAACCTCAATAATGCCAATGCCATGTCCTAGACATGGTTTTTCATGGGATCTCATTCCCTTAATGTCATGACATTTGTATCCGATACATTCCTAATGTTTCAATGGGACTTTTTAACATTGATTCTCTATCATCTCATACTTGAGTCAACATTAAAAAATTTCATGAAATAAGTACATAACTGCTGGAAAATAAAAACATTAATAATAATTATTTAAATATTACATTTATTTACTGTATACTTACCTCGGTATAAAATACGATCAAATCTAGCAACTTAGTCCTCAACCTTTTTCTTTCCCCAGCCTAACTTCGGATTTTGTTCCTCTTGATCTATAACAGCAAATTTAGATTATTTAATACTCACATTCATCAAAACATTCCTTGACTCGAACTTTGGCAAAATTACAATTTTACCCCTAAACTTTTGCATATTTCCACTTTTGCCCCAAAGCTCGAAAATTAAACTTCATCCCTTATTCTTATGTTTTATGACATGATGAACATTTTTCCCTTCTATGGCAACATCAAATTCTCACTCTAACATTTACTTATGAATATTAGGTATTTTTACTGATTATGTTGTTTTACTAGTTTTCACTTAAAACAGCCTAGCAAAAGTAGTTTAACATTATTTCAAGTTTCATATTCTACCATAAAACATCAAAATAAACACATTTCAACTATGAGTATTTTTCCAAATATGAACCCTAACATGAAGTAATGGTAGAATAAGCTAAACCGAGCTATTAGGACGCCAAAAACATAAAAAAAAAATAAAAACGGGGCTTGGATGCACTTACTATGAGCTTGAGAAAGTGAAGAGACCCTAGCTATGGTGTCCTTGAAGTTTCAGCCCTATGGAAGAAGATGAGCACATTTTGCCATCTTTTTCCCTTTTAATTCTTTTTATTACCAAATGACTAAAATGCCATTCATTAAAACTTTAGTTATTTTTATCTATGCATGCCCATTTTTGTCCATGAAAATCTAATTGTATAATTACCATTTAAGGACCTCTACTTCAATTATGCACTTCAATTAAATCCTTTATCATCTAAAACTCATATTTACCCACTTTTGCAATTAAACCCTAATATGCAATTCAGACATGCAATCGCTAAAATTTCTTATCGGTATTCTAACACATGCATCCAATAAATCGGTAAATCATAAAAATTAATCACAATAAAATTTTCTATCTCAGATTCATGGTTTCGCAACCACTATTTCGTTAGGCCCTATTTCGGGATTTTACAATTACAAATCATATACCATACACTCATAGTAAATTGAGAAAGTAAGGACCTAATTATGAAAATCTAGACATGAAATGAGATTAGATTGTAAATTTTAAAAGTTTTAAAGTTAATATCAAAAGTTCATAGTTGGTACCGATAAATTGATACCAAATTACGATTCTGTTTCCTTTGCAAATAAAATGTATCGGTATTTATCAACTAGTATCGATAATTTATGAAAAGTATTGATACTTATATAAATAGCGATACCATTTTGGCATTCTATTTGTTTTAAAACTATTCATATGGTCAAATATTGATACCAAATGCCAAAATATCGATACTTAAGTTCTGAAATGGTACCTTATAAACACAATTATAACATAAAAATCATCAACTAAATACCTTTCTATTCATTTCCAATATGTCAAAAATATCACTTTAAACAATCAACCTAATTGTCTAACCAATATGCCGCAATTGGCACCTCAAAACATTAAACTTAACATGCAATCATCTAACCATTCAAACCATCCTTCAATTGATTCCATATTAGCCTTATAACTTAGATGTAAGAATTATCAAATCATTTCAAATATGGTATAGCATAAGCATCATCTTTCTCTACCTATATCCTAGTATATCACCTAAGTACCTTATAATCAAATAACATACTCATCAACTACTTAACAAGTTATCATTATCATGATCTTTACCATTACACACAAAAATAGTTACATATGATTCACAAAATGCCAATATAACCCAAAATGAACATCATATAACCATAAGACTTATTAGGTACATGCCAAGACCCAAAATGAAACACATCACCAACACTTAAGTTTGGGATTATTATTGGATGCTGAGTTGACGATCGAATCGATAAGTATCTAACTTGCGCACGGGAAAAACAAACCATACGCTGAGTATAACTTAATGGTATTTCTACAATCCAAACATAAAAGGAAAACATAAATCATAAAGAGGTATGAGTTAAAAATCAAAATATAATGCAACTTAAGAAATTCAAAACATTAATTCACATATTCATAGATTCAAAACCAATTCATTTCCATGATATTAGTACATGACTATCAAATTTCACAAGTCATTTTATAACACAATCCTTGTAATGGTTCATTTCATTTCAATTTCCAATCTCATGTTTTCATGGAACATGATATATCAATGTTCACAAATCAGTCCACACTTTCACATTTTATTTCCCATTCAATTGCATTTCTCATTCTTTTGCCATACCAAAATAATATAACTCATTTTATCATTTATATCTCCATTAACACAACTCGAACTCAGACGGATACACGGATCCAACCAACACACCAGTTTGACACCTACTGCCTTATTGGATAAATCTGAAGCAAATAGTTGCGCCTAGTGCTATAAATAAGTTGACACCTAGTGTATCATCGGTAAAATCGAAGAAAATTGACACCCAGTGCCTCATCAACTCGTAATCGAATTAATTCTAAACTTTTCCTATCCTATGACATGCTAACTATATCCGACTCAACTCGAACAATTAATAGGGTTTTCATTACTTATTTCATGCTCAATCAATATACCAATTTACATCAATTATATCATGAATTAATTTAATAAATCATATGACAACATCAAATATCTCATTATGCATTCAATTTCATAACTATATAAAAAATTTGCATATTTCACATATGTTCAATTTAGTCCTCAAGAACATCAATCATTTTGAAACAACCCAAATACATCTCATTATCACAAGTTGACTCACCTTATATTCTCACTATGCACATACAATTCAAAATACAACAATTTACAAGTAGTTCAAATTATAGAAATACAAACCGTAAACTTCACGCTATTCATTGACGACTTTGTCTTTTTCTTTCTTTTTCGAAGAATTCAGGTCGACGTTAGCTACGGTTTAAAAAAACATAATAAATTATCAATATACAACCACTTTCAGATTCAATTTCTAATTCATGCAACTCTTTCATTTTATTCAATTTAGTCCCTAAAACTAAGACTAACATAACTTTCACATTTAACCCCCAATTTTTATACTAATTTCATTGTAAGCCTAATTTAACTCCCTGTTTCTCAGTTCTACCCAAAAATTTCAAAATTTTCATAATTTGGTCCATTTTGCATAAAATCATCAATTGACTTTACAATTTAGTCCTTTATCAATTCTAAACTTAAAATCTATCAAAATATCACCAGAAGCTTCAACTATCTAACAATGACAACTTCTTATTTCTTTAACAATACCAAAAAATTCAATATGGGTCGGCTAGTACTGGTATTTCAAGAACATAAAAATTACAATAAAATGACTAAATTGAACTAACCAAATTGAAGCTTGAAATTTTATAACCTTAGCCGTGCACTGAGCATTTTCACCTTCAATGGTTTCAATTTGCATGAAGAGAATTGGAATTTTTTTTTATTTTTCTCTTCCACTAACTAATTTTACTATATTTTTATTCTTATTATTTTTATTTAATTTATAAATTACAACATTTACATTTATATTTTAATTCCCCAAATTGTACACTATAACCATTCTAATGGGTTAATTACTATATAGGCCCCATTGTTTGATTTCTAATTAAAGATTCCTTAATAATTAAACTTGACACTTTAATGATTTAGTCCCTATACATTAATTATTCACTAATTCGACAAAATTACCTGAAATTCAATTCACTTCTAATATAACTCAATAAATATTTAATAAAAACATTTATGAGTCTGATTTACAAAATCAGGGTTTCAAAACTATATTTTTCGACACCATTGACTTTCAGGTCATTACACTTGCTCCCAGTCATTGGAATGAGTAGTGTTCATTTAAATCCCTATCGAGCCGTATTCTATGTTGCCTTTCGGCTGAGTTTCCACCCAAGTAGTCCTTGGCAGACTTTCATATGGTTTATTCTGCATTACATAATCCTAGTTACCTTACCCATTGCTTGGTAAATGTTCTGACCTCTTCTACCACTTGGTTGTCCAGGCGACCATTACCTCTACGTGGACCCTAACAGACTTACCAGGTGCTAGATACCTCTTTTTACCCGCGAATCCTTAGTTTTAGGTTTCACTTGATCATCTTATTTTCACCATTGACTTAGGTTTACTTGCCCAAACATGTAGACTCACACCTGGTTACTCGTATTTCCAATCTTCTTAATCTGGTAGATCCTTGGACTATCCCATTTATCTGCGTTCTCGGATAATTCGTATACGTCTTTTTGTGTTATTCTCCCAATAGATCATACTTCAATCTCTCTCTTTCCTTGTACTGCCATATTTTTAGCCCAACCCTTTTTAGCGAACTTTACTTGACGCCATAGTCGAGCTACGGTCTTCCCAGTCTATACCATGTTGCCAAAGCTGAGCTATGGTCTTACACCTTGTAACCCCATGTTTAATGTTCTAACAAACTTTCCCGTGTTTACTGTCCTTGCAGACTCTCTATGCTGCTATAGTTGAGTTTTGATCTTACATAATATATCCTAGGTTTAACGTCCTGGAGGACTCCATTGGTCGCCATAGCCGAGCTATAGTCTTACACCTTAAACCTATTTGAGGTGTCGCCTCGAATGACCTTACCATCGCCACGGTGTTGCCCCAAAGAACTTACTGGCCACCGTTGTGGTGTTGCTCTATGGAACCTAATAACTGTAGTTACAGTGTTGCCCCGAAGGGCTAGTCGATGTCGTTATATTTCACAATAACCTTGATGCTCGAACATCGTAGTGTCCCCTCCATAAGACCCGGAGCTCCCACATCACAATTTGCACCTAGCAACATTGTATGGTGGAGTCTTAATGAAATTCCATTTTGTTAAACTAAGCCTTATTGGATAATGTGTTTTGATATGATAAATTAAAGTGTTTTTTGAATAAAAGTTAAGTTGAGCAATTTCATAAAATTAAGTTGAAATGGTCTTAATTGAGTCAAACATTTTCAAATATGTTTTAATTATTTTCAAACAAGTTAGAATTGCTCTAGGATAAAAAGTATCGATACTTTTTGTCTAAGTATCGATATTCTACAATATATCGATATCCTTCTATTAATCGATTTCAAATTAACATTCTGGAATTTGTAACCTCTGCTAGGTATCAATCTGATATCGATACTTTTCATAAAAGTATCGATAAATCCCTCAGGTATCGATATTCCTGCTCTAATGGTCACTAAAATCAACATTAATTACAAAAAATATCGATACCCTTTTAGTAGGTATCAATACTCGTTGCTGCAAGTGAAGTTAATGACCTGGTATTTCATTCCCAATGGCTATATTCATTTCTACAACACCCACAGCGGTTGGAAATCAATTAGAGGGTAAAGGTTTAGCAACAACAAGAGCAATATGCAAATCTTAAAGATAAATTAAAACAACATAGAGCTTAATTCTTTCACACCTTTTCTTGTAAACACTTGTCAGCTTTCATTGTATTCATTTAGCTCAAGTGTTCTTCTTTGTATTTGTGCTTAATTGGAAAACATCCTGATTTTGTATGGATTGTTTCTTTGTTTGCTTATTTATTTCTCTTTGAGAGAGGGTTAATTATTAAGGTTTAGATAAAAACTTTAAGAGAGTTGTATCTTAAGATTTTGGGGTATAAATCTTAAGTGAGATTATAAGGTTAAACCTTGTCCTCAAAGGTTTCCAAATTAGTGAATTTGGAAAAATCCTTAGTTGTGGTAAGGTAGTGGAGTTGGAAATTAAGGTTGAACCACTATAAATTATTGTGTTTTTTGTTGCACAATTTTTATTGTTTCCACCACATATTAAAGGCCAATTCAACTTCCCTATCAGTGTTATTGAGTTGATTCTTCCGAGTTAACACATTTCCCTATTCATCCGCCCATTCCTCCATTTCGCCATTTTTAACCTTATATTCGAACATTGTAATGTCCCCTTTATAAGGCTCGAAACTTTGCAAATCACGGTTTCAACCCAGCAACACCGTATGGCGGTATACAAAATCACCCTTTCCCATTCCTAACTTTATTTAACCCGTCAATAATTTCCCTTCCATACTCCACAATATGTAAACACGCATTACATGCAATTCATAAATATTTTATCAAGGAGTACGCCACTTTTCAGGCATAACGTTATAACTATTTCATACATATTGGCACTCTTGTGGATACTCATAAACTTACTCATCCCTATGCATAACAGGTATTCACAACTAGTAGAGATCATACATCATCCCAAAAATATTGTACAGAAACTCACCTTGTTTCCTTACTCTTGACAACTTAGCTTGTCCAAACTCCATAGCCTATTTTGTCTTGGCAGCTAAGTATAATAACCACTTATCGGTTAACTTCAAGTCATTCAAACCTTAAAACCCAGAATCCATAATTATACAGAAGCTTTGAGAATTCTTACTCTACTTCTTTATTCAATCCACAATTACAAAGAGGTAGGGAAGCTTACCAGTTCCTCACTTCTCTACTACCAGACTTCATTTCTCATGACGGTTACGACATGCAGAGCTTCCTTTAGCTATATCCTCTTCTTCTTCAGAGATCCTGAAGAAGACTATGCTTTTGAGAAAGGAAAAATTGGTGAGCAGAATTGAGAAGAATTCTGTTCCCATCCACACCTATATATATACTCCATTGGCATAGACTCCAAAGACAATTACCACTACTCAATCCTAATCATTTTGTCTCCCATTATGGAACCAACGATTCCAATCTAACTAAACCAGAATTGAAATCTAATCATTCCCAACCACCCACTTAAGTTTCTAAATATCCCATTAGAGCCCGTAAATTTCTATTTCTATACAATCAACTTCTCGACTCTTCTTTGAGTTCGGGTCCTTAGGAGAATTGGGTGTGACATTTTATCTTATTTGTATTTTAAATGTAATTGTGTATCTTTACCTCTATAAATAAAAGTTTCTGTTAATAAATCAAGTGGAGCCATTTCATAAGCTTCCCATTACTCAAAAGTTTGACCAAGGTGAAAGAATAAAACTAATTTCTATCTCCTCTCTCAAAATCTATACTATTTTAATAAATAATCTAAAACCATATTATATTTGATAATTAATTTTTTGTTATATTTAAAATATTTATATATATGTGTAACCTAATTTTAAATTTAATAGACATTTTACATTTACTAAAATTTGTGATAGATGAAAACAATAATGTACAAAATTATATTTTAAATTCAAAGAAGAATCGGATATCGGGAAGACGTTATATGATACTTGATAGTTTTAAAGTAGTGGGTTAATTTTTTTAAAGAAATAAATGGTTTTATAAATTATCATGCAAAGAACTAAATTACATAGTTATCCTTATGTTTTTTTTCAAAATGAATGTTTCATTTTAGTTTTCTTCAATTAAGTATTTAGTTAACTAGTAACATCAACTCAATAAAAAATTTACACGATAGTTGAGATGTTATACATTGAAAATTGAAAGTCTATAGCCATAAATGAATTGTCATAAATTAATAGAGTGCTCGATGAACAATTTACTTATGCGTTCATTTATGCTCATTTATCAAGTTAAATAAACAAACACGAACAAAAATTTTGAAACTCTTCTCTTGAATTAATTGAATATGAATAAAGCATGTGCAATTTGTTTATATTCATGATCAAGATCATTAATAAATCATATAAAACTTATTTGTTGTTTGATTATTATATAATTAATAATATTAAACTTGTGTATTTATTTTTATTTATAATATAATTGTTAATATTTATTTTTATTATTTTATATATTAGCTTATGATTTTATACAATTTTATTATTAAATAATACATTTTATAATTTTAAAATATATATTTGTGATGATAAAATTAGAATTAGTTAAATTTAAACTAAATTTCAATTAATTTGAAAAATAATTGAAAGAATAAATTACATTTTAGAAACAATGAAAATTTAAAAAAAATTGGATTAATACATAAAACTATTAAAATAATATGCAAATTTGAAACTATATAAGAAAGTAAATAAAAAAATATTTACACTAAATTAATGATCACATTAATAATAATGATTAAATAATAATTGTAAGGCCCATATTTTGCCCGGGCCCGAAATAAAACCAAAACAAAAAAACAGTCAAAAAATTCAAAGTCCAAATACTATAGGCCAATTTACAAGTTATAAAATTTAAGCCCAAATACAAGAGAGGCCCAATGGCCCAAAGACTTAAGTGTTTTCAGAAAACCCTAGGGTTCCGTCCCCTCTCTAGCGCCGCGTGACCTTCTGCCATGTGCGTCTGACTCCCTCTGCTGCCGCTGCAACTCTGTACGGTCACCTGCAAACACTCAACAAGAGAAGCAGAAGTAGACAAGACTAGACAATAGCAAAAATTGTTTTGTTTTATTTTCTCTCGGCTATAAAGCCGAAGGTTGTAAAAAGGAAAAGGGGGCTTTTGCAGAAATAAAAAAAGGGAAGACGATTCGAAAATAAAAATTTGAAAGGTGTATTTATATTCTTTACTGTTTTCTTTTCGTATTCTGATTCATTTCCTTTTTATGCTTGTTTATTTTTTTTATACGAATCAATAACAAAAAAGAAGAAAGGGAAAGAGGGACTTACTGGGGTAACAGAATCGGTTGTTGAAAGACCGGTGGTCCTCTTCCTTTTGTTTTTAGGGTATTTTGAGACCGGATCTGGATTTAAGAGGTCAGGATCTACAAAGGGGCACCTTTTTACCCTCACCGATCATGGGCAAAGACCGACAACGCCGGTGATCGACGGCCCGATCTGATGGACCGATAATAGAAGTTGGCGGATGCAAGGGTGGGGAGAGCTTTTGGGAAAGGGCTTTTATTTTTTTTTGAGAAATGAGAGAAAAATGAGCCTTTTCAAAAAAAATTTTAAGTTTTATACTGCTAGCGAAACAACGTCGTTTCACCTGGGGAGCTTCAGCGCCAAAACGGTGCCGTTTTGAAGCGACCCAAGATCCGACCCATTGGACCTCAAGGATCCGCGTGTTTTTGGACCAAGGGTCTATTTGCGACCCTGGTCCTTTGCATTTATTTTCTTTTAAATTTACTCATTTTTGTTTTCTTTTAATTTAGCCCCAAAATTTTGTTTGTTTTTTTGATCTCGTCCCTGGCTCACTGATGCACTAAAACGATGGACATGTGTCCGAATTTGGGTTTTATTCCCATTTTGGTCCTCGTTAGTTGTTGCGCTTTTCATTTTGGTCTTTTACTTGTTTACTTTATTTTAATTTATCCTTTAAATTTGGTTTGGATTACGATTAAGTCCCTAAATCAGTTTAGCTCATTTATTTATTCAACTTCTTTTATTTTTATCCTTTTTTTATTTTCTTATTTCTTTTCTTAGTTTTGTTTTATTCGGTTCATTAGTTATTATTATTATTCATTTATTATTTCTTTTATACATACCTACTTATGTATTTTTATACTTTATAATTTTGTATACATATATTCATACATACATTTTATAATATATATACACACACATATACATATATATATATATCTTTGTAACTTATTTGTATGTATATATATATATACTCATATTCTTATATATATGTTTTAATTTACATATATGTCTACATATATCTATATACCTATTTTATTTTCGTAAATGCATATATATACATATATATACATCTTTTATATATTTTTTAATTTTATTCATTCTCTTTATTTATTTATTTATTTATTTTTTCATTAGTGTTTTAAAAGAATGTTTTAACCTTACTTGCTCATATATTTGTTATTTTGCTTGTCACTAATCTGATTTTTTATTTCATTTATTTTTATTATTGTTGCTCGTATTATTTTTTTACTATCACATTCAATATTGCTTTGTACGCATATTAACCTCGCGTTTCATTTCTACTATTTCGAATTAGATTAATTAGCTCGACCCATAAGTTTCGACTTTCAAATAAGAAAAATTTCATGTTTAGATTCGAGAGGATTGAATCCTATGTATTGGGTTCCAATTTTCTTCATTGAATCTAAATAATCGAAAACGCTCTTTAATTAAAAAACATAAATAAAAGCTCATTATCGGGAATTCAATACGTTGTGTCCTAACGCATTGGATATGACATTTTGTTTTCTCGAGATGAAGATTTTTTCTACAAAATAAGAAAGGCAATATTTTGCATTTGGAAATCCGAGAAAGCATGCCCTAATGTGTTGGGTTTCGATTTCTCGTTTAGCCAAATAGCCAAATACCCTCTTAAAGTTTCAAAGTATGAGTTTTGGAAACCATAGGTGATCTTGGTTTCGAGAGTTTAAAGTATCATATCCTAATGTGCTGGATGTGATATTCTTTCGGAACAAGAGAATCCTAAATTCCAACCTACATTATTCAAAAAATTTTAGGATCGTATTCTTTAAAATTCTTTAGAGTTTTTAATCTTCGACATTAAAGACACTAAATAATCAACTAGGTACCAATTTTGGGCGTTACGAGGGTGCTAATCCTTCCTTGTATGTAACCGACTCCCGAACCTATTTTTCTGAATTTCGTGGACCAAAATCGTTGTTTTAACAAAATCAAATTGTTTATTAAAAACAACCACTTTTCAAGGTGACCCGATCACACCTTCTCAAAAAGGATTGGTGGCGACTCCCATTTTCGTTTTCATTTTTTAAAACCCCAAGTCGACCCCGTTTTATCAAAAAAATGGTGTCAACAGTTGAAATTTGAAATTTTTTCAAAAAAAAAATCGACAAAACGCTTCTCACCTGGAGCAAACAAATAATGGACAAATAAAAAAAACAGATTTAAGACTATTTGATTCACGTAATATAAACAACTTACTTTTAAAAAAAAAATCATAATATTATATTACATCATCATCAATTAAATAATCTTCTATCTCTCTTCGGTGTCATAATTGTTCGATATGGAATTTTCGAAGAACCATGGTTCTAATGTTCCATTCTTTCTCATATAGTTCTAACTTATTATTGCTAACAATCTTTATTTTTTACCAACAATTTTTCTTAGATGCTACTTGATTGAATATATCTAACTACTAAATGCTAATTAGAAAGTTGAAGTTAAAATTTAATTGGTATATGACTACAATACTAATTAAGTGATAATTAAGATGCTTACAGTACTATTAAACTTGTCACATCCCAAAAACTGAGTTAGTAGAAATTGAGTTAGTGAATCGAGAGAGCAGTCACACCTTGTTTTTTTAGTTAAATGTTGTGAAATTGTGTTAAAGTGAGTTATTTTGGTTCAATTTCTAGGTGTTAATTATGTGTGTCTAAGGTCACGTGTTCAAATCTTTTTTTTTTTAAATTTTTGTTATTTTTATTCCAACCCCAGACATTGGATATTAAGATTATCTATTATTTTTGTTCAATTGCTGATAAGAATGAGTTTACTAGTTCAATGGTAAAATTTTAGCTAATTTAGGGAACTTGAGTTCAAATCTTGTGCGTGGAAAGTAAAAATATTTTTGCTATTCTATCTGTGCCGCCCATTCTCAAATTCTGGGAAATCTCATATGGTTTGTAAATATATTAAGTGGGTAATTTTTAAAATATATATATTTTGGAATAACAACATCCCCACCTTCTTCCATGTTCTTTTGTTTTTTATTCTTTCTTTCTTTCTTTTCCTTTATTTTTATTTTTCTTTGTTTTATTGCTTTATGAAAATTATAACTGTTAAGGATTTTTCTACCACTGTTTTTCACTCCTTTGTTCCTATTTGGTCAAACCTTCCTCTATTTCTTGTCCTTCTTTTACGGTTTTCCATTTTTTACATTGTCGATCGGTGTTCTCTTGTTGGTAAGTGGTAATTGTTAATTTGCTTTACTTACGTAATTATTTTTTCCAGTTCACATAGATAAGTAGACTTTTCGGTTTGGTTGGTAATGTGAGAATTGGTTGTTTTGATGTTCTGATAGGAGAAGACCTTGAGGTGTATGATGTTCCACTGGTGAATTAGAGGATTTTTAGGGGTACTGTTCTGTTGGGTAAGTTATCTAATGTTTCAAAGGGGTTGAATCTAATTGTTAAGGCCGTTTGTTCACACTTGTGGCAAAAGTAATGGTTGGATTTTGGGTGTTTCGATGTTAGTTAGTTGTTTTGAATGTTGGTTTTAGTTGCTAGAATTGCTGTTGTGGGTCGACAACGGAAAACAATAAGGTCTGTAATAGAAATCCCAAAAAACTCCAATCAGCGCAAAGTCGAAGAGTGCACTATCGATGCCACACGACCGTGTAAGCCACACGAGTGTGTGCTAGGTTGTGTGCCACATGGGCGTGTGGGCCCATTTTCTCAAAATTTTAGATAGGGTTGTGTTTTGAAGTGCATTTTGAGGTTAGTGATTCAGTAGATTTGATAAGTGATATGTATGATGTCTGCTAAAAGAAAACTATTGTTATGATATGATTGCATAAATTCTGGAGGTATGTTGCCTTATACAATGTGGTTCTGATATGTGAAATAGATTAGTTAAGTATATACGACTACTGATAAGTTATATTTTGTTCAATTCCCATAACATGTGACATTGTGGCTTTTCTGATTAAAGTGATTTGTAATTAGTGAAATCTGATATATTCGTTCTGCAAAACATGAAATTGCATGCTTACCATTCTGATTCTATATATGCAAGCCATGTCACATTGCAGTTTAATAATTTGCATTATCTGGTGGTTTAACCACATATTTGTTTTGGTAGCTTGACTAAATGTAGTCACTTGACCACATATATCTGATCTGGCAGTTTAATTGCATATTGATAAGCCATCATTGTCGGGCAACCCGGGGTGGCGGGTCATCGTTGCTGGACAACCCCGGATGATTTAATTAGTATGTTTTTGGATGGACAAGTTTTGGGGAACTCTAATTTGGTGTGTAACGGAGTTGGGTAGAAAGTTTTTCGAAGAATCTGCATTTCATTTTCTGAAAATATTGCATTGACATAACCATACATGCACAATTTTGCCATTCGTGTCTGATAAAATTCTCTGCGATACTTTGATCTATTTATTGTTCTATTTGTGTTCTCTATTTGAGTTTATTTATACATTGAGCTTTATAGCTCACCCATTTCATTTCATCATTTCAAGTGATCGACAGAGTTAGCATTGGACAGTGTTTGGGAACTCGGATTGATTTTCTTGCATAAGACAGTTTGAAATATTAATAATTAAATTATTTGGACTTCTATTTTTTGGACTAATTTTTCGGGTTTAATTTTGGCTATGGGTTTTTGTTACTTAGTTAAAGATTTATGCATGAATTTTGTCAATTAAACACAATGCTTGGATTTCAAAATTAAACAAGCTAAGAATTTTTCTGCTGCTAATTTAAAATGAGTTTTACGAAAGTTAATAATGTAAGTTTTAGAATATGCACAATCGACAAAATTATGTGTTTCCACTTGTTGAAATCATGATTTTCAAATGTCAACTAAAAAATTTCTATTGCAAAGTTTTATTTGGAATTACAAGTTTTACGAAGCAAGTGTCTCAAGCGTTATGATTTCATAAATTTGGGCTTTTTAAGTTAACAATTAATAAATTTGCATAAACGTTTTAAGAATGACAAATATTCCTATCAAAGAATTGTGCCGAGTTTTTATAAAATTTTGATTTTCGATTTTGTAATGAGACTCGTTCTGGAAAGTAAAATTCCAACGTATTAATGTAACCTTCCAGATTTGCCCATAACGTCTAGGCCGGGTTTGGGGTGTTACAAAACTAATAATTCTATTTTAGATAAATAAAATTAGCATAACGTTGTTTAAAAATAAAAATAAAATTATTTTTATAATAATGTCAAAATTAAAACACAATTATTTTTAACTAATAATTATAATTATCACAACTTTTTCTTAAAGTTTGAGTGAGTAATAATTCTATTTTAAAATTAGTAAAACTTTTCTTATATAAAACTTTTAAAATAATAATTGTAAATTATATTATATTATTTTTAAATGTGTAGTTATCACAATTTTATTAAATTATAATTATTTTTAAATATCAATTTAGTAATAAGATGAAAAATAAAGGGTATTCATGTTGGTTAAAAATGTTTTCAAACTCGTACTTTTATATATATTATAGATAAAATAAAAATCTATTTATTTTATTATTCATGATTATATTTATAATTTTTCAGAAAATATGTTCTCATTTAATTTTCACAAACAAATTTATTTAATTGAAACATAAAATACAATCAAATAAACAAAACTTAACTCAATTTTATAATTCGACATTAATAAACACAAACAAATTTATGGATTAATTTACAAACCTATTAAAATCTAGGCTTATCTACCCAGGGCTTTGCGCGGTAGTCCTATATGGCAACTTGGGATTCAAATTCATCATATGCTTTTTTATTTAATTATTTAGTAGTAAGTATGACTCAATTAAAGCTTATTAGTAATGCCTAATAAATTTATTGTCAAAGTTGAAAAAAAGTAGTCAATAAATGTGATAATTTATGTTATTATAATTGCCTTTGAATAAGATAGGAGGTTGAGATTACAATCAAGTAGATCCCCACTCTATTTGCTTTACGAACCAAAAGGGAAATTAAAAATAAATAAAAGGAAAAGGCATATTTGCCTTGTGAATAACATATTCCTTTAGGATGTGAACAAACGTAATGAAAATTAAATTAAAATTATATTTCGTGTCTTGCACTCATTTGGTCGACTTTCGGATTCTCTTTCTTCCAAAATTTATGTGATAAACAAATCATTTATTATATTTTAATTTAATTAATTTTAGTTTATGTGCGTTAAATTTATTTTCTGTTATTTATTTAAATTCAATTATTAATAATATATTATGTATAAATTTGTAGATTTAGTTTATATTCTCCAATCAATTATTTTAAGTCATTATATTTTTGGATTTTAAAATTTCAATCTTAATATAAATTATAGCCGTTAATCCATTAACCGATTTTAGTGAGTAATATGTGGAAATAACAAGTTGACATGATATTACACATATGATAATATATTTATGTATCGATTTCAAAAATAGAAAAATTTAATAAATTTAACAATTATTGTTTAATGAAAATTGAAAATTTAAATTTTAAAATACAAAAACTAAATTTACAACTTCGGCAAAATACAATATTAATAACAAAATTTAGCTGTTTTATAAGGCTCATAAGTACGAGTAATTAATTTTGAATCCTTGTTTACTTTATTTTTTGGTAAAATATTGAATTTTTTATTTCAATTAGCACAAAATCGAGAAAGAAATCTTAAAAGGAAATTTTCTTATATAATATGAAAATTAAGATTTTTGAATCTTACAATTAGTGTAAAGATATAGTGGTTTATATTTTTATATATATTCATGCCTTATGTAAGATGATCATATATATATATATATTCTGATTTTTCAATATTTTAGAGTAAAGATAATTTATAATTCTAACATAGTATAGAAATTAATAAAAAATTGGAGGTTAACTTTGTTGACATCAATGCATAAATCTTTGGTTAGACTATTGGGGCAAATAACTGCTAAACAAAAGACAAACTGTCTTTTGTCTTATAGACCCCAAGACCAATCTCACTCAAATTGCCAGCCTTTGCTACTTGGAAAACAACTAAACAACGCAACTCTTGTTCAAAAGGCTTATAAATTGAAGGCTGTGAATTTTTGGTAATTTTCCTTGTTTTGTTTTGTGTGTTTTAAAAGCCTACAAAAGTGGCTGATAGTGCTTTCTTCCTTGGCCATACAATGCCTTGCAATTTGGCGAATTGCATGACTACAAAGCAAAGGTTAAATACCTGACGTCCAGCACGGCAAGGAAAAGAGATGAGCTGTTCCATAAAAAATTAGTAAATTAAAAAAAAAGAAGAAGATCCTTAACAAGAGGTAAATTATACCCTTCAGTCACATAAAACTTTTTTTACCCTTGAGTCAAAATTATAAAATATTAAAATAAGAGTTAAGCTCCCGCGTTGGATAAGCTTGCGAATGACATGACTTTAGTAGCACACAACCCGAATTAGCAGAAAAGTTTAACCCAGCTGCTCAGATCATGTACTAGAGGTGCTCATGGGCCGGACCATAAAATAATTTTGGCCCGGCCCAAAATATGGGCCTAAGATTTTGTCCAGGCCTGGCCCGGGAAAAAAATCATAAGCCCGGGCCTGGACCCGGTCCATTTTTATTTTAAAATTTTTAAAAAATTAAAAAAAGTATTTTAAAAATATTTTAAAAATATTTTAAAAATATTTTAAAATTAAAAAAAATTAAAAAAGTAAGTAAAAAATATTTTAAAATTTAAAAAATAAATATATTTATTATATCGGGCCGGGTAGGCCGGACCGGCCGAAAAAGTGGTGCCGAGGCTGGCCCGCTTTCTAAGCAGGCTTTTTTTGCCCAAGCCCATATTTGGGCCTATATTTTTACCCAAACCCTCCCATATTTCAAGCGGGTCGTCAGTAGCCACCCTACCATGAGCACCTCTATCATGTACCTGTGGGTTAAGTTTGAAGCCATAAATTTTTGTTTTCCTTTTCGCAGTTTAAAATTGCCTTGTACTTTCTCTATCTTGTTTTCTCTTAAACTATACCTACCAACATTGAGGTTGAATTATATTTAGAAAAGGACGGCTTATTCGATTGCATACGTCAGGTAAGTTTTTGTGACATTTTTTTTATGCATTTTATAATTAAAGTAAAAAATTAAATTTGATTCAACATTATTATTAAATATTTTATAATTTTTATAACCAGATCAATGGTTATATAAACCACAACAGGCCGTTAATAGTCATGTGCGGTACCATTAACTTTCTCTATTGGCATGCAAATTTATAATCTATATTTATTCTTGCTAATGTACTCGATCTTTTATCAATTTGAAACTAGATTCATTTTCACAAAGCAACCAATGCAATCCTCAATATTGCCTTCTGTTGAAATATTAACAGATAAAGAACGGACACATAAATCTCAAATAACAATGAAGAGAAAATAACAAAGAGAAAAAAGAAAGAATGAATGGATGAACTCATGGATTTCTTCACTAAGTTCAACATGACTACAAAGAACCTACAACTATAGTATTTATACTAAGCTTTAACAAATAATATGAGTAACAACCTGAATCAACTAACTCCAACTAACTCAATAACTTACTAACAACCTAGCTGTTGCAGCAGTTCATTCTTTAACATTCATCGAATCCTCTGGCTGCTGCTATTGAAGCTTATGAACACCTTAACTGCAAACAGCTTGACTATTGCAGTTCATTCCTTAACATGCACCACACCTTCTGACTGTTGAAACTTGCGAACACCTAGCTCGTGAATAGACAACTATTCAATTTTGTGAACCACCTTAAGTCTAGTTCAAAACCTGTTAAAAAACCCCATAGACAAAGGCCTTGTGAGTATATCTACAACCTAATCTTGTGCTGGCACATGACCAACTGCCAAAGCACCACTAGCAACCTTTTCTCGAACAAAAAACAAATCAAGCTCCACATGCTTGAACTTTGAGTGTAAAACTGGATTTGCGGCAATAGCTACTGCCCTTGAGTTATCACACTAAATAATTGCCTTTCTTGTAATTGGAACCTGCAACTTAGACAACAAAGATTCCAACCATGCTATTTCAGTAGCTGCATGTGCAAGACTTTTATACTCAGCTTCTGCTATGGATTGTGACACAACTTGCTGCTTCTTAGATGCCCAATAGATTGGATTAGCTCCTAGAAACGCACAAAACCTTGTAGTAGACCTTTTATCATTCGGATTAGTACCCTAGTTTGCATCAGAATAATCAAGGAGGGACAATCGAGAACCAACAGTGAAGGATATTCCATAATCTAAAGTAGCTTGAAGATACCTTAGAATACATTTTATAGCCTTAAAATGTTGATCTAAGAGTTTGTACATAAACTGACAAACCTTGTTGACAACAAAAGTAATATCAAGCCTTGTGATAACTATATATTGAAGAGATCCCACGATACTTCTATAGACAGATTCATCTTCCATGGGGCTCCTTACATGTGTAGATAGACTGCAAGATGTAAGCATAGGAGTGGGGGTATCTTTTGCCTTTGAGAAAGAAACAAACCAGTAGAAGTATAAGATACATTTATACTTAAGAAGTAACTCATTTTGTCAAATCCTTAAGAGAAAGCGTAGAATCCAAGTTTCGAACAAACCCATCAATACTGGTTTGACTGCTACCAGTGATAATTATGTATTCTACATAGACAAGAACATACAGGACCATATCCCTTGTCCGTTTGATGAAAAGAGAGGCATTGTTCTTTAACAAAATGAAGCCTGTAGTGAGCAAATACTCCTTAAGTTTATGAAACCAAGCCCTAGGAGCTTGCTTGAGACCATGAAGTGTCTTTTTCAACCTGCATACTAATGACACATCGCCTTTTTGTTGCTCAAAACCAAGAGGTTGATACATGTAGATCTTTTCTGAAAGATCTCTACTCAAAAACGAATTTTTAATATCCACCTGTCTCAATTGCCAACAAAAACTTACAACCAAGGAAAACACTACTCGAATTGTTTGTGGCTTAACTACTAGATTGAAAGTTTCATGAAAATCTAGACTAGTTTCTTACGAATAACCCTTAACTAGCAACCAACCTTTGTGTCGAGCTATAGTACCATCAACATGTTGTTTGAGTTTAAATACCCACTTACATTCTACAGCTCGTCTATTAGAAGGTAAATGGACTAATTCCTAAGTGTTGTTCTTCATAAGGGCCTTATATTCTACCCGAGCCACCTTAGTCCATTCAGGACTTGCAAACGCTTCTTCAATGCTCACGGGCTTATACTCATCAAGAACCACTAAAAATTTTTTGGCTTTGGAAATACCATTCTTAGAATGAGTGGTCATAAGATGAATGTTAGCGATCGATTGAAGGACTGTCTCGCGAATAGGTGATTGGCAGATTGTCTCACGAATAGGTGACTAACGGGCTGTCTCATTAACAGGTGATTGGTAGACTATTTCCTGAACAAGTGACTGACATGCTGTCTTACTAACAGGTGACCAACAGACTATCTTGTGAATAGGTGACTAGTTGACTACTGAAGGTTGCGAAAGCAAAGGAATCCTGGAACGGTGATGAGGTTGCGAACTAGAAGAACCAACTGCTTCATTCCTGTTAACAGAGACAAAAGAAAATGAAGATTCATCAAATACAACATGCCTTGTAACAAACACTCTGCCAGTTGAGTCCACACACTTGTAACCTTTCAGTACTATGCTAAAGCCAATAAAAGTACAAGGTTGAGATTAATACTGAAGCCTATGATTGTTGTAAGGTCTCAAGTATGTATAACAATAGCAACCAAACACTTTAAGACTAAGATAGCTCAACATCGACTTGTACAAAACCTCGTGAGGCATCTCCCTTGTAAAATAGAAATAGGAAGAATGTTGATTAGAAACACAACATGAGGAAAAACATGTGCCACAAGTGCAGAGTAAGATTAGCTTGTGTAATCAACATTAACCTGATGTCTACTGTGGCGATGTTTTCTCTCAACCAAACCAGTTTACTCGTATGTGTAGGGATAAGTTAACTGATTTTGAGTACCATAGTGGAGAGTACTTTAGTAAAAAAATGAAACTCTCCTCCCCAATCACTCTAAAACATCTTAATCTTGCTGTTGAATTGAACTTCAACAAAATTTTGAAATTGCATAAATCGATCAAGAGCATCTAACTTATGTTCAATCAAGTAAATCCATGTATATCAACTATGTACATCAACAAAAAGGCATAATACAAACAAATTTATAAGGAAACATGAACAAGTCTTCATAGGTCTGAAACAACCAGTTCAAACGCAGAAGAATACAACGTTATAGAAATGGGAAAGGGAAGCTTGTGCGATTTCCTTAGTTGACATGCTAAACATACATTGTAAACTTTAGACTTAGAAGTTTTCAAATTACAATTATTCAATACTTTTTGAACTACTTTATTACATGGGTGGCCAAGTTTCGTGTGCCACAAATCAAATGAAGATTCATAAACCTCAGAAGCTAAACAAGATCCGCTAACAGGTAACTGTCAGACAAATGACATGCGAACAGGTGATTGGAGGACTGTCTCGTGAACAACTTCATCCTAGATTAGTGATACATTAAAATGATACAACCTTTCATGCACACTCCTTACTAGCAAAACATCCACTATTTGTATATCCTTCACAAAACATCGAAAAGGGTGAAACTAAAAATAAACATGATTATCCTTGGCAAACTGAGCAACAAACAATAGATTCTTGCACACTTCAAGAACATGAGGAACGTTCTTGAGTCGCAACACCCTAGAACCATAATGAATAAAAGAAGAACCTATATAAGTAAGAGGTACACTAGCACTGTTGCCCATAACAAGCTTACCAATACCTTTATAATAAACATCAGTAGCTATATTGGACAAATCATTAGAGACATGATTCGTAGCCCTTGAATCTAGATACTGCTGTTGATCCAAGTTGTAGGGTGAGGTTAAGGCAATATTACACCCTGGTGAAGTGGATGATTAAGCTTTAACATGCATGGAAGACTTGCACTGATTGAGATTAGAAACATAACACTGATGATGAGACTTGCATGACTATTGCTGCTGATCATTGAACTGATAGAAATTAACAGACATATGTTATCCATGATTTACATCTAAAACACTTGAAAAATATTCATCAAATCGATAATAGCATTTTTTAACTACGTGTCTAATATTGTAGCATAACTGACACTAAGGCCGCGACCTCTAACTTGTTAACCTTGACCACGATAAGATACTCCTCTAAATTGTTTATGACTCTGACTATGAACTTTACCACTTGCTTTGCCTACATTATTTTCCTGAAAGTGAACAACATTGGCTTGGAAAGGAATGCTTGGCACAAGCTCTAACTGTCGTGTCTCACAGTCTAACATCTCAGTAAGCATATCTAAAGAAACATTCGTAGCTGAGGCCGCCACGTGAGTTGACTCATACTCCACGAGTAATCTTGCCAGAATAATATTGAATTGTTTTGGATCAGGTACCAAACTACCAGCTACAGTGATAACATCACACATGTTTCTTATCTTAGTCAAATATTCTTTAATGGACAACTGCCTTTTTTCTGAGAATAAAGATTGTGTCTCAGACTAGAAATCTTCATGCTTGACTTAGCAACAAACCATCTTTTAATTATGAGCCAAACATCTAGACTCGTGTGAGCACTAGTTAGATAAACAAGAACCTCATCACACACAGTTGCAAAAGCCAAGATGCCAAGAGTTTCTCTTGTTGATTATGCTCCAAGAAATTGAGATGGAACACTAATAATGCCTAAAATAAAATCTTGCAAGTTACAAACTTCAAGAATCAACATAATCTGATGTTTCCACAAAAGAAAATTTGTTTCATTGAGCTTAACAGTATCATGCTTAGGAAATTGATGAACACATTTACCCACTATACAAGAATTGCACCCAGGATTAAAATGAAGAAAAGATACCTGTGTAGCACCATTACCATTATTAGCTGATTGTCGATGACTACCATCATCTTTTGAGATTACTTTTGGAGCCATGACACACTAATGAAACTTCAACGGCTTTCCACAACACTCTACCCTCAACAAGAAACCATAGCTTGAAATATTAAAAGATAAAGAACGAACACATAAACCTCAAAGAATAATGAAGAGAAAATAACAAAGAGAAGAAAGAAAGAAAGAATGAACTCATTGATTTCTTCACTATGTTCAATATGACTACAAAAAACCTATAACTATAGTATTTATACTAAGCTTTAACAAAGAAGATGAGTAACAACCTGAATCAACTAACTGCAACTAACTCAATGAGTTACTAACAACCTAACTGCTACAGTAGTTCATTCTACTTAACTGCTACTACAGTTTTGTAACAACCCGTTTTTAGTGTTGCCAGAAATAGTGGTTTTAGGACCATAATTTTGACGAGTAAATTATTATTTTAGTATTCATCAAATGTCTACAAGATTATATTAAGGTTGTATAAAAATATCGTTAATAAATTTTAGAGTTTAAATGGTTAATTAAGTAAAAAAAGACTAAATCGAAAAAGTTATAAAGGTTGAGTTCTTTAGTTAAAGGTGTCAAATAGCTATGAAATTTTAAACTAATGGACAAAGATGGTAATTATACCATTTAAAGAGTTAGTGGATGTGCATGGACAAGGTTTTATTGAAATTATTGATTAATAATAAGTGTAAAATGGTAAATTAGTAATTAAAATAAAATTAAGTAAATAAAAGATGAAGCAAAGTTATCATCTTCATTCTTTTGCTTAATTGGAACCCTAAAAGAAGAGAAAGGTTCGACCAAGCATTGTACCCTTGCATGGTACGTTTTCAATCCTCATTTTTAATATTTTTATGTTTTTGAGTTCATTTTAGCTTAATCTAGCTAGCCTAGAGGTTAATTTGTAAAAATATTAAAGGTTGAAGGGCTTACCATGGTTGTTTTTGAATAGGTTTTGATGTTAGTTGATAGATTATTAATCTTGGTTTTTAAATAAACATGTTTTATGAAGTGAGTTTTGATGAATTTTGAAATAGGGATTAAATTGTTAAAAGTGTAAATCCATGAGTTTTAGCATGAAATGTTGGTTTAAGTGTGTTGGTATAAGTCCCTATGAAATTTGACTAGCTAGTATGGAGGATTAAAATGGTTAAATTTCAAGTTATGAGCTTAATGACTAAAATGTGAAAAGTTAGAATGTTGGGGTAATTTTCTAATTTTGCATAAATATGAATGATGGATTAAATTGAATTCTAGAAGTACTTAATTGAATGAAATTATTTATTTAGATCAAGATAAACTAAAATTGGACTTAAATCGAAGAAAAGCTAAAGCTTCGAATTAGTTCTACTCTACTACTACGACCCTAGTTATTGAGGTAAGTTCGTATGAACTATGATTGTATTAATGTTAGTTAAATTTATAAATTGCTAGGTTGTTTTAATATAAATGAATCTGAATATAAATGTATCAATATTATGAATAATTGACGGATAACGAATCCCGTTTGAGCTTTAAGGATTCTTAGGATACAAATGACATAACATTAGGGATTTCATGTTTCGGGTGCTGGTCTTGAATGTCCTACCGATGGCTGAGGTCCTGCATTTGTTGTAGATTTTCCACAGCTCATCTGAGCAGCATTGTGTAGCTAACATTCCGACTTACATCTCGTGTGAGCAAGCTCATTTCACAGCTCGTGTGAGCATTAATGTAAAGGAAAAGTTACGGTTATATGTAAAGGAAAAGTTACGGTTATATGTAAAGTCACACTATGTGTGAGCATTTTCAAGTATTCGATGTAATTCTAGATGGTTCAACAGGTAAGAAAAGGAATGGAATGGTATATGATCTTATGAAATGGTTGATGAATATGTGATGTATCTTATGAAATTCACTTATGTTATAAATTAACTTATATGTGATGTTAATGAACCTACTAACTTGTGAGTTTGCTGGTTGAATAGGCTTATACTAAGCTTATGGCATTGGTAATGGTTTATGTTTACTCTATGAATTGTATTAAAGAAATGGTAAGTTATGTTTAATTTTATTCGAGCTTACTAAGCACTCGTTCTTATTTAGTTACTTTCCTTTGATATATAGATATTCAGAAGCTCAATCGGTTGGAAGCTTATCGGAGACCTATCACACTATCCAGCAACCATTTCGATAGTTTTTGAGTATTCTGGCCAAGATTAATAATGGCATGTATAGGATCTTTGTAATGGATGTTTTGGTATGTTTAAGCTTTTGAAGTTATGTTTGGTTTGGTGAACTTTAAAGCCTTACCAAGTTATGCCATTTTGGTTACTTTTAAGCGCTTATATATAAGGTCCTTGTTTGTATGTTTGTAGTGATATGAAAATGGTCAGATGTGATGTTATTTGGTAGTTAAAGAACTAGGTTTGTATGCTTGGAATATGACATCATTGACTTGTTTTGGTAAATAATGTTTTGGTATAATTGTGGTGTCTTTGAATGACATATTGGTTAGATGAATTAGAATATTTGAAATGGCATGTTTATGTGTGTTTGAATGATGTTTAAATCCTTTTAATGTATGCCTAAATTGTATGGATGGCTAGGTATGATTTGGCTTTGAAATGGCATGAAGTTAGGGTCAAATTATGGATCACACGGCCTTAGACACGAACTATCACACGGCTGTGTGACACACACGGCCTGGCAACAAGGCCGTCTTTCATTTGAAATTTCTTAGTGTTTCAAGTCAATGAGTTACATGGCCTAGCACACGGCCTGGAACACGGCCGTGTGTGGCATCTCAGAGAGTTACATGGCCTGGCGCACGGTCGTGTGACCCTACTCAGTGAGTTATACGGGTGAGGACACGGGCTGGGACACGACCGTGTGTCCCTTTGATCGAATGTTATACGGCTTGGGCTATGTCACACGGCCTGGCCACACGGCTGTGTGACTCATGTTTTCCAATTTTTCCAACTTTTTTCTTAACTCTTCTGTTTTGTTTCAAATTAGTCCTGAACTGCTTCTAAGCTATTTTTAGGGCCTCGAATGATCTATTTAGGGACCAAATGCATATGTTTGATATGTTTTGAATTAGATTGATTGATTTAATATTATGATGATAAGTGTTTTTTGATTTTACGGTAATGCTCCGTAACCCTAATTCAACGACAAGGACAAGTTAGTATTGTTACATTTAGTGTGATATCTCTTGATTCAAATTGAACTATGCTTTCATATAGATAAAATATGACATCCAATTGAGTCGACTTCGATAAGGTTGATAGTAATGGGCAAGACTCTATTCATGGAGCAGTTAGCAGTGGGCCTGTAGTTGAGGGCCAGGCAAGTGAGGCGAAAGAAGCCTTCTTCCAGATGATGTCAGAGTGGTTCTCTGAGTTCATTAGAACGTACCTGATGGCTCAATGACCTCCACCCTCTCCTATACCCCAACCTGTCCCTATTATTCCTCAAGGTTTGGAAAAAGTACATGTAGGCAAGCCCCTGATTGATAAAATTCAGAAGTATAGGGTTGAAGAGTTTTGTGGTATAGCTGAAGATGATCCTAAAAAAGCTGAGTGTTGGTTAGAAAACACTGTGAGGGTTTTTTATGAATTGTCATGTACTCTCATTGAATGTCTAAAATGTACTGTATCTATATTGAAAGATTCAGTGTATTAGTGGTGGAATACTTTGATTGCTGTGGTACCGAAGGATTGTGTGAACTGAGATTTCTTTCCATGTTTACCATTAAACTTACCTCTTAATAACAACACTTGAAATTTATCAATTAGTACTTTAATTCCATATATTCACACATGCTCATCATTGATTCAGATTATGACAAGTTTATATCATATTCACCCTTCCTATCTACTAGACCATTTTATAAGTTCACTATTATATCCATTATTCAAGTTCATTCTATTAGTTAACCATAATAACACTTATACCATTTATGTTGGAATCTACGGTCGAAACTTACAACGTGTTCATTTTTACAAAATAGAGTTGAGTAGTGATAGGCGCAGTGGCCACTTAAGGTGACACTACAATAAGAACATAGAAAAACATATTCAAATTATTTATGCAGTTTGATTTTCTTATGCCTGTAGGGTCTTGCCTAAAGAGATATTTTATTTAAAACCTTGTACAAAATTTTTTATAAATCCTATCACACACTCGTATAACAACTTCACTTTTGCACCTAAGATCTAGATCTCTCTTCACTATGTTTTTCCCATGAAAACTTAGTTTGTAAACCAAGTGACTCACTTATTTACTAACAAAATGCACTCACAATAATGAAATCCTAATGGACATATTAAATGCTCAACTCTTCACTCTTCTAACTCACAAAAACCTTTAATATATAAGAGTTTAAGGCTTACTAAGATAAAGATCAATTACAATCAAGATTCCAGTAAAATAATCTCATAAAAAGCCTTTAAAAATATCCTCATAAAGTTCAGAATAAATCAAAGATCTCCAAGTTAAGTCCTCAAATCAATTAAGCTAATTTCAATGAAATAAGGACCTGATTTTCTTAATCAGGATTGATTTAATCTGTAAAGATTTGTTGCTCCGGAAGACGAATCTTCAAATATGGATTAGCACGTGTCCAAAATATCATCTAGGTCATGGTTCAATTATTTTAGTTTAAAGAATTTACCAATACTAAATAAGACGAGTTATGTGACTTGCATAGTGCCGTGTGTAATGGGCACTGTTCATGGCATTATGTGAGGCACTGCTCACACAAGTGCCTCAACAATTGCCTAATTCAAGGTTGAACAAGGATTCCATATTTAGAGCACGAATCGAACTTCAGAAAGTACCTTTTTAATCCATCTTGTTTTGCTCACATCTCATCAAATCAATTATCCTTAATATAAGGATACAAAGTATCATAAAGTTCGCCTATATCTTCTTAGATTGCATATCTCAATATATATGGTAAGTAGATCACATTAGGATCCTTGAAATGTAATCTTGCTTGATTCAATATGTTCTTCAATTATAAAATCGAGATTTGTAACACCCTTAACTCGATCCGAATGACCGAATCCAAATCTTAGGTATTACCAAAAAAAATACAGACACAAACTTAGTCTACTTATACTAATTACAATCAATTACGTTACTTAATTAAAAAATTTCTAACTTGAATACATAAGCATGTACAAGAAGTAAATACAACTACAACACATGGTAATTAAAATAGAACGATATTTTATTTGAAATCCTAATCTATTCCGTTATACTTGTTTGATAATATACCTCACATTGAAATTATTTCCTTTTCTTAACAAATTTCTTCAATGCATCATTTACATCTTTTAATCTCGAGTCATCACTTCATGATGATTCTAGAGGAAACACATACGCAGATCACATGTATTTCCTTTGACCATACAAATTAGTTAATTACAACGATTAGAATTGACTACAATGACTATCAAATGTAATTTTTACTTTGAATACAATTATTTAATTTATTCATCAAATTAAATAATAATCCATTGGAATTAAATAAACCCTAGGTCATCTCTTGCTTTTTTGAGAAAATGTAATTACTATGGTTAGTAATCCATGCAATATATTCTCCCATTGATTCCTCTATTGCTTTTGAGTTTTACAAGTAGTTCATTCAGAGTTGTAATGAGCTAGCAAAGGGACTGATTGGACTAATATAATTAGGGATAAACCATGAAATAATTTAATTTTCACTTTGGAACCAATTATTTAATTGTCTTCCCTTGTCATCTTGTGAAAATGCATTTACTGCGGGTGCTAATCTATGCATTCTATTTCTCATTCATTATTTCATCCATTCATTAAAAGTTATATTATGCAATCTATCCAAAGTTATGTTAAGCAGTTAGAAGGACCAATTGGACATATAAAATTTAGGGCTTAAATAATTTGTAATTAGGTTCAAACTCATTGAGGTTTAAAAACTTCAATATGTAATTTACCCCTGGGAAAGTTATGGTTTCGGGACCTCATTTCTGTAAACTGAGTCTGTAAATATTAAATAGGGGTATTGAAGGAGTTTGTATATAGATGAATTAAAATTCAGTTAAGAAATTTACCCGAAATTGTGGTTACTTAAGGCCCAAGGATTAAATTGTAAAAGTTTCATCGCTATAGATTTTAATTAGAATAAGACTTGAAGACTTAAATAACAATTATTTGAAATACTAAAATGGTTAGGAAACCAAATATTAATCTGTGTTAGTGGATGATAATGATGATAGACTTTAGTTAAATTAATAGTAAATTAATTAAATAAAACTTAATTAAAATTATTAATTAAAATTAATTAAAAGTTAAATAATGAATAAATAAAAATGAAGTGGGAAGAGAGATGAAATATCATCATCTTCATCCCCAAGCTGTGGAAACCAAATAATAGAAAAGAATAAATCTTTAAGTTCTCAAGCATTCGACCATTCAATTTCAAGTAAGTCCTTAGTAATTTTTTTTGTTGATTCTTATGGAAATTGAATCATGAGAGCTTGATTTAACTATCCCATGTGTCAACTTGTGAAATTTTCAAAGTTTTTGAAAGTTCTACTGTTGAGAAATTGCTGAAATTGGTATAAATTTGATAGAAATTAAGCTTAGATTATGAAAAAGGACTAAATTTTAAACCTTAATTGTTAGTTTTGTACATAAGGGACCAAATTGAATAAAATGAAAAATTATTATGAATTTTTTATAGGAATAGAAAATAGGAGGTCTCTAATAAGTATAATTGAAATCAAATTTTAATACGAAGCTTTAAATCAAAAGTTATGTTTGTCCTGAGTTTAGTGACTAAATTGAATAAATTGGAAAATATGTTTGGCTGTGTATTTGAATGTGATTTGGATGGAAATGTAACACCCCTAACCCGTAACTGTCGTTGGAATAGGGATACGAGGTATTACCGGACCAAACTTAAATTCGAACAATCATAGATATACGCATGTTCAATCTACTAAACCAACCGAGTCCTAAATAAAAAAGGTAATATAAACTTATTGCGAGTCATTTCATATCATACATCGAACATATTCGTAATCACATAACTCATAAATAAAAATATCCAGAATATCATAATTGTTTTTAGGCAAATAATTCAAACACCACATTCGGTCGTACCTCATTACGCCTACTCGACTGACAAACCAATTATAAACAACAATGATACAAATATGTATACAAAACTTACATTTAAAAATTTTACCTATTTTACATGTAACCATTATATTTTAACATATGTACATATACCAAACCTTATAAATACAAACAATTATAAACATTGGGCCAAATATGTCATAAGCATTTGTATACCTTCATGGTATATTCACTCACTATTTATCAAATACTCAAAACCATTTATCAAAATTGCATACAAATATTTATTCATCAAATAAATAAAGTTACTATTCATATGGTTAATTTCTCAAGCTATAGCCGAATACTATTATGCTTTAACCAATGTCAAATTCATTAATACTCAACATTTTCATGCATAACATACCAAAGCCGATCCTGTATAAATAAATATGCTAATGCTATTTATACTCAATGTGTCAAATGTCATCTATAAGACTCATCATGCAAATTACCAATTCCCAACTATCATATATTCATGGCAAATCATTATATAACTTTCGCATATCAAGTGATAATCCACATTCAATCTCAGTTACTGAATATAATGGTATATCCACCCATGATCTCAAACTTAGCTCACACAAATATCATATCTTATCAATCAAATTTACTTATCTATCACAACTATAATATTTAATCAAAGCATGAAACCATACATATCAAAATAAACAAGCCATTTCGCATGGCTTATTATATATATACATAATTTAAAATATATTCAAAAAGGTGGTATCGTCCATACATGCCATAGGTTTAAGTTTAACCTTTATAGATATCGATAACGGACGATAGTGTGATTGACTACGCTGACAATTCCCGAGCTCGTAACTAGTTCCAAAATCTATAAAACCGAGGCAAACACATATGCACGGTAAGCTATCAAAGCTTAGTAAGTCATAAGCAAATAAACAATTCAATGTCATTAATAATTCAATATCACATGACCGAATTATTCAATTCATATTCATATATAAAAGCATATAAAACATAATTATGATTTCACATACATTTACCCTTTGGTCGAATATAGGCTTTTCACACACACACATACTTACATTTGCATCATATAATTTGTATCACAATTGAAGTAACCAACTTACCTTGATATCATATATTATTTAACTATTACATACTTGTACTATCATGTACTTATATACCTTGATATCATATATTATTCATTGGATCCGCACAATTTGTGCTAAATAATTTATCGAGGCCATAATGAAGTTGCACAATTAATTCTCTCTCTCATTTAACCAAATTGATCTCAGTATCGCACATTTAGTGCCTGTTATTCACATCGTCATTTTAGTTTCGCACACTTAGTGCCCGTTATTCAACATCATCATTTTAGTTTCGCACACTTAGTGCCATTCATATAGCCGTAGCTATTCCATACTCGCACACTCAGTGCTAAATATCGATAAATCACATCCATGTCGATTTCTGCTTCCCGAACTTAAACACATTCGGCTACATATATATATTTTTGCATACTTTCATTTCAGCATATGTAACTAATATTTATTTAGAAATTATAACATCTATTTGCTTATAAACTTACCTCGGACAGCGATAAACAGAAACGAAAATGATTAATCGACAACTTTTGTTTTCCCCCGATCCAAGTCCAATTTCTTTAATTCTTGATCTAAACATATTCAAATTAAACTCATTCAAACATAATTTCAATCAATTCAATTCAAAAACGCATAAATAAATAAATAAATTTCACTCTTGCCCCTGAGATTTCACGTTTTTCACAAATTAGTCCCTATTTCACAAAATACAAAATATTCCAAATTGACCACACTATAGCTTGGACGAATATTCCCTAGACTCATATAAGTCCATGCATTTCATTTATTTCACATTTTAGTCCCTCAATTTATTATTTTTACAATTTAACCCAAAATAATCAAATTCATCAAAAATTCAAAAACAAAACATTATAATTTTTCACATATCTTTAATATTTCATCATCAACCACTAAAACCACAAGCTATCATCAATTGCAATTCACAAAATAATCATCAAATTCAAAAATTAAGGCATGGGTTTTGTAGACCTCAAAGCAATGATCACAAAAACGTAAAAATTATCAAAAACCAAAGTAAAAACATACCTCAATTGAAGAAACACAAAGACGAACCCTAGCTTCTTTTTTTCTTTTTCTTTTATCTTTCTATTTCAGCAAAAACAAAGTTTCATGCATGAACATTTTGTTTTTATTTCATTTAACATAACTTATTTCATGTTTTACTATTTTAACCTTATAAAACAATATATAACTATTATATATTAATGTCAATGCCGTCCACTAATATTGGCTATGGCATAATTTCAACATAAATGCATCGTATTATAAAGATAAGTTCAATTAGGCATTCACGCATTTAACTATCAAATTTTTACTTTACGCGATTAAGCCCTTTTTTATTAAATCGGGCATCCAAACGATTAAATTTTAAACGAAAATTTAGCACAAACAAATTCACACATAATAGTCATAAAAAATAAATTAAAAAAAAGAAAAATGTTTTTCAGACTCGGATTCGTGGTTCCGAAACCACCGTTCTGAATATGGTCAAAATTAGGCTGTTACAGGAAATTGATGTTGTGTCATTGTTGAATTCTCATCTTAGCTAAAGACAATGCCAAGTTGTTGAGAAAGAAAGGAAAGGTGAGAGCAGACGACAAGTGACGCAAGCTTTCAGTTTGTATTTCTATGATTCATGATCAATATAATTATTACGAATTCATGTTAAATTTCATGATTTTGTAATGAGGTGATTATATAATGGTTGTATAAATTAAATTGTGGTATTGTTATTGTATATCGAGATAGAGGACTAAATTCAATAAAATAGAAAGTAATATATTTAATTGATATGTGATAATTGGTATGAAATTGAGTTGAAACATGTTATATGAGGTGTTGGTATGGTGAATTGATGATGAATTGAGAATGATGAAATTTTAATTGAACTATGTGATAAAATTGGAAAATAGTCAGCATGCCATAAGATTAGATTGTGTACGAGTTTATACTTCGATTTAGCCAATTAAGCACTTTTGTGTTAGTATATTTCCTTAGATTTATCTAATGATGCACTATTTGTGCCAATATGATTGCTTCAATTTATTTGATGATGCACTATGCGTGCCAGTATGAAATCTTTGGTTTATCCGATGATGCACTATGTGTGCTAGTATGATTACTTCAGTTAATCTGATGATCCACTATGTGTGTCAGTATGATTGCTTTGGTTTATTTGATGATGCACTATGTGTGCAGTATATTTCCTTCGGTTTATTTGATGATGCTTTGCGTTGCCAGATTGGTGTGTTGGTTGTTAATTCGTGTATCCGTCTTTAGTCTGAGTTCAGTTAATAGGGAATGTAAAGTATGAATCGAATGAATGATATTGGTTAATTGAACTGATAAGAGAATTTTGTATTATAAAAGAAAACTGGATTGACTAGATGGTAATTGATATGAAATGTGATTGGATTTGGTTTATTTGAATACATATGAAATGTGATATATGATAGCATGTGAATAATCAGGCAAACCAATTTCTATGAGGCCTGAGGACAGAATTGAAATTGAACGAGTCAATAGAATCGAGAAAGAGAATTGAATTGTATAACGGATAACTAAATAACATGGGATGAAAATTGAGATTGAATGTCATATTAATGCTATATGAGTATACGTAAATGAAAATGGATATGATTGCATATTGTTTTAGAATGCATGATATCACATATTTAGTTTGATTATTAATTGGACTGGTGTATAAGAATGGCATTTGAGTATTGAACTTGCAAATTGATTTCGTTGAATTTTTATTATAATTGAATTAAATTATTATATTGAATAGGTTCATTTTGTGGCTTGAATCATGGTAATACCACTAAGCTTTATTGCTTAACATATGGTTTGTTTTCTCCTTGCCCAAGTTTAGGTTAATCTCGAGGTTTCAAGAAGTGTCACACCTGGTTTCCCTTAAAACCTAAAAAATTGGAACCTTTAGGGGTTAAATTAAAAGAGATTATAAGCTGGTGATTTCTACTAGAAAATTTGAGAAATATAGAGGCTAGTTGAGATAGTTGAGCCTTAAGTTTGGTTTGTTTGGATTAAAACCAACTGGTTCCTTAGTGGGGGACAAAATGATTATGAATGAATCGTTGTTATACGGTGGGATAAATAGTGGGAAATGACTTCCTAGGGAGGATTCAACTCCATTTTGCTTTATTTTCTTCCCTTCTTCATCTTCTTCTTTGGTTGCTTCGAGGAGGCCATGATTAAAGAAAGCTCTGGATGGAGCGATGATCGTGAGGTTTAAGTCAGAAAAGTAGGGAATTCAGTAATCTGATAAGGTTCTTAGTCCTTCTGTAAACGTAGAAATTAAGAGAATGATGATAAGGGTTTCTAGAACTATTTTAGGGGTTCAGCATGGTTTTGTAAAACTGAGGTTTAAGTTAAAATTGCTGAGTTTAAACCATGATTTTTGTTGTCATGCTTAGCTTCCTAGAGAACTTAAGCTCCGGCGATCGAAAAAGCTAACTGGATAAAGCGAAGAAGCATCAGGTGAGTTTCTATTTCCCATTTCTGGGATGTTGAATGAATAGTATGAATTCTGTGATGATACCTGTACAAGTTAGCATGGTATCTGTTACTATTTTTTATTTAAATATAAGCTTGCTCTTGTGTGTGTGTGATGGTTTGTGAAATACAACGGGAAATTATCATCGGGTCGGATGAAGTTAAGACTTGGGAAAAAGGGATGATTTTGTTAGATACTGCCATATGGTGTTGCTGTATGCACCCGTGATGTGCGAAGCTTCGGGCCTTGTGGAGGGAACAATGCGGTGTTCGAGCATCAAGGTTAGGATGGTGAATGGAGGAATGGATGGAATGCAACAGGGAAAGTAAATAAAAGATCATGGCTAGGCCATGGAGCCGGTTGGAGGCTATATGCCTAAAATGTGTAAGACCATAGTTAAAAGTCTTTGTGACATCATGATTAAGATGAGTAAGACCATAGCTGAAAGATGCTATGGCATCATGATAGAAATGAGTAAGACTATAGTTGAAAGACGTTATAGCATCATTTGAATGTATGCCAGAAAGGCTAGTTAGGTCTAAGACCATGGCTGAAAGATGCTATGGCATCCTTTGAAAGCCTGTCGAAACAATAAATATGAGGTTATACTGTGTAAAACCTTAGTTGAAAGGCACTACGACAACAAGTATAGTCTAACAAGACGTTAAACATGAGATAGCCTGACAGGACGTTAAACACAAGATAGTCCAATGGGAAGTTAAACACAGAATAGTCTGAAGGGACGTTAGACACTGGATAGTCCACTGAGACACTAAACATGAGATAGTTCGATGATACATTAAACACAACATGGTTTGACAGGCTATTGAACATGGGATAGTCCACTGGGACGATAAACACGAGGATACTGAAGTGATGGATTGTAGTTAGACTATGGCAACTAATGGAGGCCACCAGGACATTAAACTTGGAAATGGTGTATTGTGTAAGACCATGGATCAACTATGGCATCATATAGTGTCTGCTAGGATGATAATTGGGTGAAAAATCTGAACAAAAATTGCAGGACAACCCGCATTAAGGAAAACGGAAGTATGAACATGCATTAGATAGTCATCGGGTCAAAGGAACCTGCTAATAAATAGGGAAAAGTCTACTAGAAGAGTAGTTGTAAAAGCCAGTAGAGCATATAGGTGGTAACCCAATAGGAATAATCATAGGAGTTGGCGCACTAGCGTTGCTTGGAGTAAAGATAAATGAAAGTTGGTATAACCAAGGATCATAGATGAGTATCCACCATTAAGGAACATCGTGGGTGTTTTGAGAAACCGTAAAGGTTAGTAGCTTGTCATACATATGCCAGTTAGTTCATAAGGAAAAGAGGGGTAAGTTAGAACCCATCAACAAATTAGAATACGTTGAATGACATAATTTTCTATCAAGACTATTCCTCTTTAAGCAAAAAACCATTGAGGGAGTATCAGCCAAAATCAGGCGGGGACGCTGAATTAGAAAGAAACCATGAACCTTAGAGGCCTTTAGTGCTAGTTGACTTATTTTGATGGCCAGAACGATCCACAGTAGATGCGTATATCACAGTTATGAACATGGTACCTTGGACAATGCGTATTACATAGAAGTAATCCAACTACTATTTGTTGTTAGTGGGATGCCAGATTGGTGGGAAATCTTCTAGGTAATCCCAAAGGATGAGACGACAACAAGCCCATCGTGACTAGGGTAATAGTAAAAGTCTGCCATAGACTATTCAAATTGGGAACAATCGCTAAAGGAAATATACTCAATTGTCTTTAGGAGGTAGGTCAGAGGGCCACATAAATAGAGCATGATGATGGGAAGCGAAAATCCATATTGGGGATAAGTGGAAGAAAGAAGTTAGTTAAAATAAAGGATATAGTCCGCAGAAATTGCAAGACATTTAGTGGAAATGTAAACCTTGATTAAAGATTTGTAGAATGGCCAGAAGGAAATCATTCAACAATCTATCCACCATCGGATAAGATTAGGAATAGGATAAGGTCCATTATGAAGGTCTGGGATAAAAGTTCCGAATGAGCAGAGAGTTATTGTATCTAATATTATTTATTTAAACCCCAGCAAGGTGAGGGTATGTTTTGTGTAATGTTAAAACTCACTAAGTTCATCTGAACTTACCAAAATGTTGCCTATGTTTTGCAGGATTAACAGAATAGGGGACTCGAAGAGGGACTAAGCTAGATAGAGGTAGATCGAGGGGCGATCATTAATTTAGTGTCATGCACATAGGAGGGGGTATAGTTAGAAACTTCGCCATGGGGTGACTATATTGTATTTTTTTAAATTCCTTAGAGTCCAGAGTTTAGATGGTGAAATTTAATTTTCTTTTTTAAAAAAAATGTCGACAGTGTTGTAATTATTATAAATATACAATTTGTTTTTAACTTAGTGAGTTATTAGTATGAATGAGAACCTTATTCATTTGTGACGTCTGCACCTGGATCCGACGAACGGGTCAGGTGGGGGCGTTACAAGAAGTGAATCCAACATCCAGCTAGAGATCCTCGACTCAACAATTTTTGTATAATCCTATTTTTGTTTAAAGTTGCATGTGCCTAAGTTGAGTGAATTTTTTTTGTATAATAGGTGGTCTTGTTTATATTGAAGCTTGAAATGGTAACTTGGAAATAGTCAAATGGTGGATTTGTATATGTGAATATTGTAATGGCCTAAATTCAAGGTTATCGGAATAGTGGTTTTGTAGCCACAAATCCAATTTAAAAATTAACTTATTTTAATATTTTTGCATGAATATTGATATGATAGGAAAATCGTATAAAAATATAGATAGAAAAATTTTACCGATTTAGCAGTTAGTTAGAAAATAAATTATTGAAGAAATTAGGTAAAAACAAGGTATCGAGACCTCGATCTCGTAAAACCGAGTAAAAAATATTTTTATAAATATTTATGAAATGTTAGTAATATGGTATTAAAATTCCGTTAGAAAATTTTAATGTTTGGGTAGTCAATTAAGTGAAAATGACTAAATTGAAAAAGGTGTAAAAGTTACTAGAACGATTAAATAGCTCAATTGTTAAATGAGGAGGGACATAAATTATAAATAAGCCCAAAAGGAGATATTTTGGGCGGCATAAGCTGAGAAAAATCAGGAGAATTGGTGAAATAAGGGTAAAATGGGAAAATAACAAATTTTACTAACATAAAAATGGGACCAAATTGGAATATCTAGAATTCTCTTTATTTTTCTGCATTCTCATCAGCCAAAAATGTTGTAAGGGTTTATTCAAGCTGGTTTTTCATAATTTTTGCACCAAATCCAGAAAATTCAAATACGAAGCTAGATCGAGGAAAAGAAAAAGTTCGGGATTAGTAGATTTTTGTTTACGAACAAGTATCGAGGTAAGTTCGTGTAACTTGAATTATATTCTTAAATGCTTGAAATGTTTGTTATTGATGTGAATATGATTTGAATGTTCATTGTATGAAAATTGATAAAAAATTGATATATTTGATAAAAGGGGAAGAAATCCCGGTTGAATGGAAGGAAAATTCGATGGATCTTTGAAATGGAATTGACGGTAAAAAGGATCTAGCCCGGACGGGTGATCCTATCCTGATATACCCCTCCCAAAGAATATGTGGAAAATGGATTTAGTCCAGACGAGTAATCAGAATTAGGGTCTGAATTTAGCCTAGACTGGTAATTCAGATCCAAGCTCATTAGAGTAATTGTCATTGCAGGGGATTTAGCCTGGACTGGTAATCCCAACAATACTCTATGAGTTTATATTATAGGAGATTTAGCCTGGACTGGTAAGCCCACTATAAGGATGAGGTTCGCGGGAGTGTGCTCTCTGAAATGGAAATGTGCTCTATGAGTTTATACTCTATGAATTGACGGACCCGGATTTGTACACTAAAGTGTACCTCTGAAAATCCATCGAAATTCTGAGAAATTCAACGGGATAAATATGGAAAAATAACAAGGGAATGGAACTTATGGAACTAACTTGAATGTTAAGTTTGTGCATGTTAAAGGAATAATGCATTGAATGGATGTATGAATGTTTATTGCATTGTATTGAAAATATTAGGTAAGTATAACTCTTGTTACATGAGCTTACTAAGCACAAAGTGCTTACGCTGTTTCCTTTTCCCCTGTTTTGTAGTGTTAAGAGCTCGAAGGTCGGGTTTGGTCGGAGACACATCACACTATCAACCTCAAGATCTCGGTATATAAAGAAACTTTATTTTGAAAATCAATGGCATGTATAAGCTAGTAAAGTAAATGTTAATGTGAAATGAATGTATGGTTAGCCATTGGTATGGCTAACAAATTTTGGTTTTGGTATGTGATGAGGTTATCTCATGAATACGTTAAATCTATCTTGAAAATATGTTGAAATGGATTGGTTGTGTTGGATTGGTCTCGGTTTAAAATTGCAGGGAGGATTAGATATTTATAAAGGGGTTATATTGAGTTCAGAAAAAAGACTTTGGGATTTTACGAAAAATTTCTTATGGTTTCGATTTAATCTCGGTTTGTCTCGATGTATGTTTTGGGCTTAGGTGGCCCATCTAAGGGACGTCATGACATGTTTCGATAAATGAATAGTATTTACCTCGTAATACGAAAAATTTATTTGGTAAAATCTGGTAATGCCTCATACCCTATTTCGGCGACGAATATGGGTAGGGGGTATTATAAATATGGTATTTGTTTTGGATTGTATGAAAGTTGCAATATTGAAGCTTATTTATGCAGATGTATAAGTCAACTTGAAAAATTAATGGTAATTTTCATAAGTGTTTAAGTTAATATGTATAATTAGGTAATTAATGATGTATATATGATTAGATATACTAGGAATGAACATTTGACAATGGTATATTTGGTTGAAATGGTGATTGATTGTGATGAAATTGTTATCTAGGTGGAGCTTGTGGGTACCATTTTGTACCATTTAGAAACATGTGGTTACGTTACGACGTCAGACCCTTATCGTCGTGACAAGACCAAGTTAGCATACTGCGCCGCGACGAAGAGTCCTTAAAGTTACTACATCAACCTGATATTTTGAAAACATTACAATTTGGTCCTAATTCGACGTCGGGTTAGCAATAGAGCTTTTTTAAGCTCATATTAGACCCAAAAATGATTGTATATCAGATTATATGCATGTTTTGCTCATATTTATTTGCATAATGATATAAATTGAAGTATTTGATCGTAGTTTTTTCAACATCAAAAGTGACATCTTGTAGCTCAGACTTGACAGTAGAGTCAGGTATGAGGTGTTTCATATTTGATATGACAACTTGCTTAGGTATGAGTTACGAAATTTGATATTAAAGTATCTTTGGTCGATAATGGGCATGCAAAGTTAATAAACTAGTATTAAACGGTAATAAAGTATTTGAAATGACCTAGAAAAATTCTAATCTTTAACATGTGCTAAAATCGATTAGTTTAGGTGAATAAATATAAGGTTCTCTAAAATTTTGACAGAGTTATTTCTTAACCTCCAGCAACACTTAACTGTATCCTTACTTATCATCTTATCACATAGATTGCGACACTGTTATGATCATCTTAATAATAATACAGGTATTTAAACAAGGTTCCAAAATATGTTCTTGCCTATGTAAATGCCATACTATAAATACTTATAAAAATATAAGGTTTCAAATATTACAATTGGGATGTTACTTCACAAGGATTTGGTGTGACTTCATGATCTACTTCTTCATGTATCTTATAGGGGTAAATTGATATATAAAATTCTAGTACTTTCATGCTCATTTAAACCTACTTTTGAGAGAAACTGGGTAGGGTTAAATAGTGTTTTAGGTTGTTAGTAGGTTTGGTTATATTTTTGTGTCGTTGTTCACATTTGTATGTTGTTTTAAAGTTTTAGTAGGAAATTGATGTTAGGAATATACCCAAAGACCATTCATATGATGACTCTAGTAACATGCTTTTACCTAGTTTATTAATAAAGACATTGTCATTATTGTTTTTAGTACTTATTTCCGTGTTTGAATAAATTATATAATGATAATTTCCAAAGCATGATATGGTCATTCTTAAATGTCCTTAGTCAAGTTTTATTGTGCGCTTGGACAACAATAATACATTAAGACTAATATGTGTTTGATTGATGACAAGTGTTGTTATAAATATGTGATATGAAATCAACACATAAGTGTATGTTAGAGAATAATATACATGATTGACTTGCCATGAGAATGTTCCTTGGATTATTATGTAGTAGTCATAACATTTTTAATAGTGGTAATTGTATGTATGGTCCTTAGACTTGAGATCATCATTGTATCAAAATCATTAGTTGTATGCTTTTACACAGTCAAACGTCTTCCGTAAATGATTGTATTATAAATACAGATGTTAGGTGTGCCACAATCTATGTAGTGAGATGTGAGTGATTAAGATAGTATTTGTTCCTCCTACATAATGGGAGTAATATCTTAGGCCTCTTGATAGAGTGAGCCTAGAAAGAGATGGTAATGCTCAAATGAGTTGATATGAGATATCATACTCCTTTTTTGATCTTAGTTTACTCGGGAAATCAAGAAATAAGAGATTGGGATATACAAGGATGACTATTCCATGACTGGTATTCAATCTAGATATCAAGGGCGAAGGGCTATATTACAAGATGACATTATCACAGAAAGTTATGTCGAGCCATGACTTCTTGTACCTTGGGTAGTTGTGATACATTACTAGATGTCACTCACTTTTTATAACATTAGAAATGTTCTAAAATCACAGCCAATATTGCAAGATCCGACTTGTAACACCTTGATACCCGACCCAATTGTCAGATTTGAGCTAAAAGGTGCCACATTCATTGTTAGAGCAACTACGATCAAATTACATTCAATTAGAACTCGTTAAACATTCAAATATAAATAAAACATGTGTATAAAATGATACATAATCATTTCTAGGTCTTACTTATGAAAGCTCTTTTACTAACACAAGGTCGAAATAAGACTAAATTGTAAAAATTTCAAAATCTTGGGTTGATGTTGCGATGTCACAGGTTCCTCGTCTCGATGTAACCGTTTTTCTTATGCTCTTTGTGACCTTGAATGAACATTATTGTGACATGATTCTTTGGTCACACCGTGTCATGACATTGGGAGTATATCATCGCAACATGAATTATAGTTTTTGGAAAGGACAAGTTTGAAACAAGTTTAAAAGACCTGTAATAACATATAACATCTCATTCACAACAAAAACAACAGTATCTCAACAGCATATGAGGCAAAACATACCAAAATGATACTCCAAAGTGACATTAAGTAACTAAGTTCTAAATTCAAACTTTTTTGATACAAAGTCGGCTTAAACCCTAGGTACATGCCATTTACAATTGAAAAGGTACATTACAAACTGTGTTGATTCAAAAACGGTAGTCTGCATGTTGACTTCAAGTTCCTGGGCTTCGAGAAAAGCTGAACCTACACACGGAGAAAACAAACTGTACGCTGAGCAATAGGGCTTAGTGGTACTTTTATGATTCAAAAGATTATAAATTAGTAAACAATAATGGCAATAAGTATGTGAACTCAAATTGCAACTTGTACAATTTCATATATATATATAAGTAAGTGTGCATATCCTATTTATTAAGCCAATTTGCTTAATATTTCAACATTTTAATCAATACTACACTTTTGCACTCACCTTTCAATGACATAAAAAATGTCATCAATTCAATCAATCTATTATTATTTTTTAATATGTTAGTTACCTTATATTTACTAGTCCATTCGTTTTGGGAGTCTACTGACTCGATCACATTCGTTTTAGCCCCTAAAGCTCAAATCCATTTTCTTTGCATAATAAGATGCATACTTCTCATTTCTAATTCATATATAAACATATTCAACATTTTAAGTGTCATATTAGTTTGTTTCGATATAAGTTTCCAAACTTATTACTAATAACCACAATTAACCTAACTCAAATTTCAAGATTGATACACAAAATAGACAACCTGCATATTAATTTATTGCACATATAATGCATCATCGGGAAAGCCAAAGCAATTATTTTATTGCACATATATTGCACATATAAGTTTCCAAACTTATTACTAATAACCACAATTAACCTAACTCAAATTTCAAGATTGATACACAAAATAGACAACCTGCATATTAATTTATTGCACATATAATGCATCAACTTTCAATTCATGGCCTCGGATTAAAATCTGATTTCTCTAAATCCAATAGGAACCCTTTATTTTCTATGCCTACCAACAATTCTTAATAGTTTTGCATTTTATTAATTTGATCTCTAATGTATGAAACTAACAATTCAGCTTTACAATTTCTTCTTATTCATATAATAAGCTTAGTTTCTAACAATTTAACACCTAAATCATTCAATTCTCAACAATGAAACCTTTTTACAACTACATTTTTACAAATTGGTACATGGACTACCTAAATCAAGCTGCCATGACCTCAAATCTATAAAAATTAAAACAAAGTGACTTAATTGCATTACCTAATTAATGGTTGATTGTTTGGAACCCTTAAATCTTCTTCTTTTCTTTTCTTTCTATTGTTCTCATAGCTTGGGAAAGAAGATGATAACATCTTCTACTTAATTTTAGCTTTTACAGTGTGGTTAATTTGTTAATTAACTTTAATTAACTTAATTACTAAACTTTAGTTTATAATTAAAAAAGTTTAAACCAAATTAATGACATCCACTATTAAATATTAAAAATTGGTCTATTATCCATTTTGGTCCCTTGAATAGTTGCTATTTATGTCTCCAAGCCTTAAGTAACCACAATTATGACTAAATTACTTAATCAAATTTCAATTCATCTATATACTAACTCCTCAAATATCCTTATTTAATATTTATTAACTCAATTTATGGAAATGAGGTCTCAAAACCATAATTTCTGACACCAATAACTCTCAGGTCGTTACACGATAGGGTCACACTCTGTGGTTAAAATGATTGGAATATGTAGAACGTTGGGGGTTATATTTAACTTGATGCTTGAATTATGTTAATTATAGAAATGTTCTCATGATTAATTTAGTTTGATTAAGTTAAAGATTGAACACGATGTATGTGCATGCTTGAGGTGCATACATAAATGATCTAATTTAAAAAAAAGGAAATGGGTTTCATATAATTTTAATGATTTATACATTTTTTTAATTATTAAAAAGGGGTTTTTTTTCATAATTTCGATCAAAATATATATTCAAGGGTGAAAATAAACTAATATTGTTTTGGAAAGAAGATCACGTTCTATTCCAGTCCCTTACATCACTCTTCGTGATTTGACTATTCAATAAGAGTTTATGACTATAGGGAAGTCTTGATTCTCCTTCCATCCTTCACCCTAAAAATTTCCCTAGTCTAGCAACAAGGGTTTTTCTAAAAATTTTCTAAAAATTTCAAAGGATTTTTTCGATAATTTTCATCGGGTGGATACCTTAGAGGTCGAAACAGAACATTGTGGTTGTGGTTTATTTTTTGCTTCGAGCATCGACTTCCAAAATCAATTTTCCTTTCTTAGTTTGAGAAGGTATAATTTCAAACCTTTCTTACAACCAGAATTTGTTCGTTATAAATGGATCCATGTGTTGTGATCATCTGAATTAATTTTCCGCTGTGCCATGGGGCATATGGTGTGGCTGCTTATGAGTAGGTGGGTGGAAGACTTGATTGTATAAGGATTTGAAGATGGATAGAATGTGACGTCACGAGATGGAGATTCTTGGTGTCGTAATGTGAGTTACTGGATTGATCAAGGATGATAGAAATAGTAAGTGGCAACGCAATGTGGGATTGCTGGAGGCCGCCATGTCGTCTTCTCAAGTTGTGATATGGAAACCATGAATCCATGACGTTGGAGTTCATACCTACCTTTGATAAGAATACAGTTTGTGACATCATGACATCGGGAAGTTTGTCTTAACCATATGAAGTTTTCTTTAAAATTGGTTTAACCATAGTTTTGTTTATAAATGTTGCAACCATAGTTTTGTTTATAAATGTTGCAATAAGTGTTAATGGCTTTCGCCCAAAAATATCTTAGCAAGTTATTTTCACAAAGCATGTTTCTAGGTGTTGAAAAGTTATAAGTAATACCATACTTGTTATAAAACTTATCAAAGCGAAGGTTTTTAAATTGTTTTCCATGGCCACTTCTTACACTAGAAATTGAGTATCCTACTTATTTTTAAATCATTTTACAAAAAGTAATGAAATTTTCCATAGTTTCATATTTTGAAAAAAAAAAAAGAACCCAAGTATATCTGAAATAGTCATCAATAATTACAATACTATATTATTTACCACTTATGCTCATGGTGCTAGTAGGTCCAAAAAGACTTGTGTGAATCAATTGAAGTACTCTAGATGTAAAACTACATATTTAGGCTTAAAATATTCTCTATTATGTTTTCCTTCGGAACATGCATCACAAACTTTATCATAATGAAAAAGGAATTTTAGGCAAGTAAACAACACCTTTTCTTACAAGTTTGGAAATGACACTCATACTAGCATGTCCTAGTCTTCTATGCCATAAACAACATGCATTTTTATTATTATACATGAAACAGACACTTTGGGAATTCAAATCATCTATATGCATTATAAAGATATTTATTAATCTATGTATAAAGATATTTATTAATCTATGTCCTACAAAAAGAATCCTATTACTATCTACATTTACAATTGTGCACCATTAGACTCAAATACTACTTTGAATCCTTTATCACAAAGTTAACTAATGCTAAATAGGTTATGCTTAACATTTTCAATGATAGTTGAAGAATTTATACCAATGGAGCCAATACCTTAAATTTGTACTTTGGAGCTCCCACCAAATGTAACTTCTACACTTTTTGGTATTAACTTTGACACCTCACACCTGACTCGGTCGTGGGGTCCGAATGCGAGACATCACATTTTTTGCCGGAGCAACTCGAAGTAACTTGTACTTTGAATTCAACATGAACATCAAGTCATCAATCAATTCATGAAAATACATTTACATTGACTAAAATAATTTTCAAGTCATTTAGGATAATTTAGAAATATTTTACAACAAATGTCCTCGTCATTATCAAAAGTGTCACTATCACTCCAAGTTGCCATCATTACCTCATTATTTTGTTTGGATCACATTTTTCTTGCATTTAATGCATTCAAACTTTATGTGACCCGAATTTTTACACTCATAGTAAATGATTGGGTCCTTCTTATTCTTGTTTGACTCTCCTTTGGTGAATTATTTTTCTTTGAGGTTTATTGGCCTTGTTGAACTTTATGAATTTCTTAAGTTTCCTAACAAACATAGCTATATCATTATCATCCATGTCATCACTACACTCACTATTTCCATGAGTCGTAGATTTGAATGCCATACACACTTTCTTTGGAGCCTTATTAGTCTCTTAAGTATTGTGTTTGATCTTCATTTCATATATCAAGAGAGACCTAATGAGCTCATGAAGAGAAAGAGTGTCAAGGTCCTTTAACTCCTCTATGGTTATCACTTTAGCTTTACATTTTTTTGGAGGCTATTTAACATCTTCTTCACTATCTCCTTCGTCGAATACGTCATCCTAAGTGCCTTGAGAATTTTTGTAATATTATTGAAGCGGTCAAGCATCTTATTGATTTCTTCATCTAGATTGGCCATGAAGAATGCATAGTCCAAAATCAGAAGGCTTATCTTGGACTCCTTGACCTTACTTTTCCTCTCATGTGTGACTTCAAGATGGTCTCATATCTCCTTAATATTGTCACACAATGAGATTATTATGCTCATTATGGCAAAGTACATAGAGTGTGCATGGCCTTGACATTCAAATTCACTATCTTGATGTCAACTTCATCCCATTCATCTTCATCTTTTTTGGCTATAATGCCATTAATTCTTTTCTTAGGGACAGATGGTTCATGTGTGATGACTTTCCACACCTTATAATCATTAGCTTGAATTAACATCATTTTTTTCCTCCAATATGGGTAGTTTGTGTCATTGAAGAATGGAGGTCTCTTGGTGGATCGACTTTCTCCCAACATTGTTTTACTTTTCTCCAAGGCTATCAAATAAACTTTTTGACTTGTGGATTCCATCTTGAGCTTTTTGATGATCTTTTTTGTTAGTTGGTAACACTACCTTTCAAAATTTAGTTCTGATACCATTTATTATGATCAAAATACACCAAGAGAAGGGTTGAATTGGTATTTAAAAAATAAACGAACTCAATAAAATTGACACAAAATGCTTACCTCAAATGCTTGAAGGACAAGGTATAACCTTTACAATGTACTATCTTAGCTCTAGTACCTTAGCTTACTGCAACTAAGAATTTCTCCAAATTATTAACTAGTACGTTTGAAGGAAAAGGTATAACCTTTACAATGTACTATCTTTTCAATAGGCAAGATAAAAGTACTTAGTTTTAAGGTTTTCTAACCAAAACTTTAAGTAAACCCTCACAATTTGAGTAATAAAGTTGGAAAGAGTAAGTACCTCTAGGAGGGAGATATTAAAATAAATAAATCTCACAAATACAATCAAACACTTGAAAGAATGAAAAAAATTGACCAACATGTGCTTGTAAATGAAAGATGAGTATTATAGTAGAAACGAATGGGTACTTGCTTAGAAAAGAGAAACTGTGGCTGAAATAGTGCTTAGACCTAGTACCATAATTTCAATCACGATACCATAAGTGCATAAATGTAAAAATGAACACCAAGATTGTTTATGTTGTTCGACCTTAATTTACGTCTGTAGAGCCTTCTCCAGAGCAATAATACACTATCTTTCTCACAGTACAATCAATGACTAAGTCGAAACATCAACTAACTCTTACCAATTCAGTGACCTCAGCATTGTAAAAAGACTAGATCACTGTCCCATTAAGCTTCCCCTAGAAACTTAGCTTTGCAATGTAAGAGTTGCAAAGTAAGAGACTCTCTTGAATTCTTACAAAAACAATGCACATAGAACATATTCTTAAGTTGAACAAATTTGTGCTTTATCAATCTCTCTCACCTTTAACCTCGATAAAACTTCAGTTGTAATGCCATAAAAGTCTCAATTTTCTTACATAAGAGTCATAGTTTAATCAATTTTCTATAAAGTAAAGCTAAAAATCAACATAAGATATTCCTGATGTATTCCATAAAAGTCTCAGTGTAATCCAACGCCTTCAAATATAAAAATTTTCATTACTTGATCCTTAAGTAACCATTATTTAAGTCTTCAACTTTAACTCAATTGATCTTTATGTTTTGGGCTCTAACTCATCCAAATTTCTTCAACACATAGCCTTATGTTTTTGTTCTAAAATTTGCCTACTCTGAAAGTAGGCAAGTAAAACAATGAAATAATGCCTCAAGTTCTGGCCACTATTTCAGCCATAAAACTAAGTACTAAATTTTTCCTTGCTTCGAAATATGTCTGCAATTTCTCCTTTTGGAAATTTTGGAATAAATTATATACATGGAAAAATAAAATCATCATAGATACATATTCTCCCTTTAACTATCTCCTCCTTAACCAAACAATCTCAACTACCTCATCTTAAAGTAATTTAACTATTAATGAAGGTATTAACATAGAAGGTAATCTAAAATTAATGTGATCCAAATCATGTAAGGATAGGAGTGCAAACTTACTGGATTGAGTGAGTATTTGTGCAGAGAGTAGAATAATCACTATACAAAATTGATGAGAATTGGAACCTAAGTTTTGTGGTGATTATGGCCTAACTCCCCCTTTTTGTTCAATGACTGCAAGGGGGTCACTAAAGCTGTCTGGCTAAGATATCGAACTTCATGACCAACAACTTATTTTTATGTGATTTGAGGTCATTGATCTACCTCATTGGCAAGAATTTCATTAAAAACCAACTTGTGGAGCCTCTGATCAACAACAATTGATATTCTTATGGAACTAGAAATGGTGACAAAATTTGTGCCAACAGTTCCAGGCATTATTGTGTCTTTAAAAGTGGCTTCTTTCTCTTGCACATTGTAAAGGTCTAAAGGAGAATGTTTTCCTTCTAATCACTTGTGAGAGAACTTATGTTCTAGAAGCATCTTTTCATACTTCTTAACAGTTTTAACAGTTTTTGTGTTTTGCATATATGAGAGATTGATAGGGTGTCAGACCTTAAGTCTTAGATCCATATTTTTACTGGCTGGCACAATGGCGAACTCTTATAAGTTAGTCTGTGAATTATTTTGCTGTGATCTGCCATCTAGCGGGATTCCGCTTATTTAGTATTGGCAAATTCTTGCGTTAGTGAGTTATTCAATGCGTGAACTCGCCAGTGGTGAGTTCTGTTATAGGTCAGTTAGTTGTTCAATATTTTACTCCGAGACAGGTAAGACATGTACTAGTTATCTGTTAAACTTTTAGTATAAAACGTGTCATTTTGCATGAGACATGTAGAACCTCTAGAACTGTAAATGATTAGTGGAATCGTGTGTGCATGTAAAATTATTAGGTAACCCATTATAGTGGGATTGCATTCCAATTCTTATATAAATAGGATGAAAGCTTAACGGAGAAGGACTTTACTTTCCATTTCTCTGTTCATCCTTGTTCTTTAAAAAAAACCTAGTGTGTTCTTGCTATGTGAAGAAGGTATCAGCCTTCAGCTTGATAAGTAACTAACCTTTACAACCAACTGCTGGTAAATTCTTGAGTCATTTAGTTTCATACCAGGGTGTGATAGGGTTGGAGAAAAGAAAACTTCATTCAGGATTAACATTTGAATGTTTATGATTCTTTCCTTTCCTTTAAAAGTTTAGTTGTTTTTGTACCTAAATGAGTGTTTAATATTATTTAGCTAAAGAAATAGGAGATGGCCCGAGTGCAGAGGGAAAATGACTCGTAGATTATGCAAAGCTTTTCTAGTAATCTTTGGTGAGTTCTTTTCAATTGTGTTCCTGTTAAATTCTAGCTAATTTCTTGTTAATGTTGTTTTCTAGGTATGTATGTTATTTAAAATCGGTCATGTATGTTTATATTTACAAATTAAAATGAAAATAATGATTTACGCATGAATGGTTGTAAATGGTGGAAACTATTAAGATTATGTTGGGAGAAAATGTATGGAGAACATTGATATGAAATGAGATTTACCTCTGATAGGGTATGTAAATGCAAACCGTGAATGGTGAATGTCTCAACATTGCAAGGGAACACGTAAGTGTTCAAATTAACAATAAGGATTGACGAAGGTTAGGTTAGATATATGAAATACTAGCTCAATGGAGCGTTACCATGAATATGAAACTATGGCCGCTCATAGCGATATCTAGATCAAAAACTAACGCAAGGAAGCGGTCCTTGAACAGTACATGCGAAGCATGTAGGTGTTAAGTAAAACTCATGCACATGAATACTACTTAAACAAATGAGTATATGCATGAATTACATTTAATAGTGAAAAGTATTCGCATGTGAGCTAATTTGTGATTTGATGTGAAATTGTTTGTTATTGTAGTTAGACTTATCTAGTATTCACACGAAATTTAATTTAATAGTGATTGTGTTTAGTGGCGGATAGTATTCAACAACGAACCTAAAATCATTTGGTGTTATGTATCTGTGTGTTAATTATGGATATGACTAAGTGTGGTAAAAGCCTAGCTAAGTTCATTATGAAGCTACTCTATTTCCCTTACCATTTTAGGATCTCTTGAGAGAGTAGGCTTTGAAGGGACTTAGCCAGCTAGAATACTCTCTTTTGTGAGCCATTCTCTGTTCTATTGTAACATGTATATCATTTCGAGGTGGTCTGTGGTTTTAGTCTCCTGAATTATGCAAGTTAAAAACTTACTCTTATCTTCCTTGATCTATGCCTAAATTCTTTTAATCTACTAAGTGACTTTTTGAAACGTATACTTTTAAATTTTCATTTTTTTCGGTTTAATATATAATACTCCTTCAAATGTTATTTTCAGGTTGTTTTATTAAAATCGTATTGATTGACTTAAGTACTTAAACCAATGATTTTGTCGTTACAAAATGACTTATGTTTTCTGGTAACACAGTTGTTCGCCAGTCAGCTATACGAATTGGGGTGTTACAATTTTATTAGTATCAAAGCTTCGATTTAGTCGATTCTAGAAAGACCAAATTTATTAGTATGCTCCGATATACATGTTATAGGTCTTTGGCTAGTACCTTATTAATATGCTAAGTTCAGTTGTGTTTTGTAGTTAATCTTGATCCTGATGTTGACAAACTCTCGAGCTACTATCGATGAAGAAATAGAGAGAAATGCTCCGTCCCGATCTAGAAGTTTTGACCCTTAAGTGAGTCGAGGAGTCCTAGGTGGCGAAGCTCGCGAAACCCTATTAGAGATGAAGGGACAGTGGTTTAACTGAGTTGTTAATTTTGCTCCATCCTCCACTATTCAAAGACCAACTAAAACGACACAACCAGTGGCTCTTACACCTCCTGCTCCAACTATGAACCCATCTCGGGGAGACCCAGTAAAAGAGATTACAAATAGAGGAGTTAAGGTGTTTAATGAAAGGAAGGAGGATGGTCCTATTGTAGCCGAGAAATGGCTTTCAAAAGTTTTCTAGGTAATCAAAGAACTGCAATGTACCCCATCTGATAGCCTTTGTTGTGCTATCTCTTTGCTAGAAGAAGAGGCTTACCAGTTGTGGCACACTGTGATAAGCAACACTCCTCTTGAGTAGGTGAATTGGGATTTCATTTTTCAAAAATTTCATGAGAAGTACAACAATCAACTCTTCATCGAGCAAACGAAAAGGGGGTTTTTAGAACTCAAGTAAGAAAAATAAAAATCCTGGAATATGAACTTGAATTCATTAGATTGAGCAAGTACGCCTGAGAGATGGTACCGAAAAAAGAGGGCCTTTGTATTAGGTTTGAATGGGGTTTAAATGAATAACTTTTAGTGTTGCTACTTGTGCTGGAATTAGGGACTTTGTTGTTCTAAAGGCTAAGGCCCAAAGGATGGAGATGACGATCCGTGAGAGGAATAAAGTTAGGGATTGTGAGAGGAACAAATGTGGGGTAACTGGCTCATTTTCAACATATGGAATTAAGAGTCCCAAATATCTAAAGAGCTTTTTCCAAGCTCCATCTAGAGATCTTCAGGCCATTGGATTCCATCGAGGCCGAAGTGTTTGCCAAGCCACTTCCATGGTAAGCACTAGTAGTTCCAAGAAAGTGAAAACTTTTACTTACCACACCTATAGGCGGTGTCATATTGGGACTCGCTGGAAGGTAGCTGACACATGTTATTGTTATGGATCGCTCAATCATTTCGTGAGGGATTAGGCAAATAAAGGTGGATGAAATACAGAGCGCTTAGTGCAAATGGTCTGTGAACCCTAACCTGAAAGGAGATCGAAAGTAACCACGAAGTCGAGTACCGCTTAGGGAGTTTAGAGAAGAACCGTACTAAATCCAGATTCCAAGGCTTCAACCAGAGCTTGTGTAATGCGAGCCAAAGAAGATGCGGAGGCTTCGAATGTGATTACTGGCAATTTTACTTTATTTGGCATTGGCATTCATGCATTAATAGATCCGGGGTCAACCTATTCGGGTATTTGCACTAAGTTTGTAGATACCAAGAGTTTCAAAGTAGTCCCTACCAAGATAAGTGTGTTGTTTACCAACCCTCCTTGTCATAGTATTGTTGATAATAGGGGTAATTTAAGACTGTCTGCTAGATTTTGACGAGCACATCTTTTCGGTGAACTCATTATTGCTAAGCTTCCATGAGTTTGATGCAATCTTATGCTTCAATTAGCTGGCTAGACAGGACGCGATTATTGACTGTCATTCCAATGGTGTGCGATTGGTAACTAAGGAAGGTATTGAAGTACTTATGTATGGAATAATAAAAGAAACTAGAAACCATGTGATTTCTGTCGTCTCAGGTTGAATATTGATTTTTAAAGGCGAGGATACCTACTTGGCTTACATTCTGGATTCAAAAACAGCAAGAAAGGATATTGATCATGTCCTAATTTGTCAGCAATTGATGTGGAAAGTTAGGCTTTCCCTATATACTTAAGGAGCTTATTCTCGAGCAAAATAGCGTCATTTGCATAGTTTTTCATTTCTTTTAGATTTTTTTTCAGCAATTGAATATGTCTCATTTTTTCCCATTTTGTGACCAATTTGGCCAATTGAGCCATTGGGAGGCCTAACATGTGGTTGAGTGGTGTAGGGATGTGTTGTAGGTCAAAAGCGAGTAACAACGGCACCAAAGGCAAGGGTATTACGATATCCACACCTTGGAAGCGCGATACCTCCAACATTATGGAATATTAGAGACAACCTTCTGTGGAATCGTGATATCCTCTTTGGATGTCATGATATCCACCTTTCAAAAAAGATCCTAAGGCTCAAAACTACCTGACTTATTGCAATAATATCTTCAGGCTATCGCGACATCGCCTTTGTCAGGGGGACAAACTTAGACAAAAAGGGTAGTCCTTGTCCACATGGTCCACCAGTGGAACAAAAAATGTCGTAATAAATCGAGCATTAGTGGCGCTTTTTAACAAACGCCACTAAAGATCAAGCAATAGCGGCGTTTAGTGTAAAACGCCGCTATATATCAAGCATTAACGGTGCTTTTTGGAAAACGCCACAATAAAGTTTAGCAAAACGTCATTGTTTTGAGCTTTAGTGGCATTAATGGCGCTTTTTAACAAATGCCGCAATAGATCAAGAATTTGCGACGCTTTTTGAAAAATGCCGCTATAGATAAAGAAATAGTGGTGATTTTTGAGAAATGCCACTATAGATCAAGCAATAGCGGCGCTTTTTGGAAAATGCCACAAAAAAGTTGAGCAACATGACATTGTTTTCTTTTTGAGTTTTAGGGGGTCATTAGTGGCCCTTTTTAACAAACGCCGCAAAAGATTGAGAATTAGCGGCGCTTTTTTAAAAACGCGGCTAAAGATCAAGCAATAGCGGTGCTTTACAGAAAGCGCCGCTATAGATCAAGCATTAGCGGGCGGTTGTTGGAAAATGCCGCAAAAAAGTTGAGCAAAACGACATTTTCTTTTTGAGCTTTAGTGGCATTAGTGGCGCTTTTTAACAAACATCGCAATAGAACGAGAATTAGTGGTGCTTTTTGTAAAATGCCACAAAAAAAGTTGAGCAAACAACATTGCTGAGCTTTATTTTAGGGTTTATGGTTTAGGGTTTTAAGGTTTTAGGGTTTAGTATTTAAAGTTTAATGTCTATAGTTTAGGGTTTATGATATAATGTTTATTATTTTCAGATTAGAGTTTTGAGTTTAGAGTTTATGGTTTAGAGTTTGGGGTTTAGGGTTTAGAGTTTAGTATTTAAGATTCTTTTGTAATTACTCTTGTCCCTTGTAATATATATTTTTAAGGTTTAAGGGTTAGGTCTATGGTTTAGGGTTTAAGATTTAAGGTTTATGATTTAGTGTTAAGAGATTAGTGTTTACAGATTAGGGTGTAGGTTTAGGGTTTAAGGTTTAAAGGTTAAGGGCTTAGAGTTTAGGGTGTAAAGTTTATGATTTAGGGTTTAGAGGTTAAGAACTTAGAGTTTAGGGTGTAAAGTTTATGGTTTAGGGTTTATACGCTTAGGGTTTATGGTTTAGTGTTTAGTGTCCGATTTTAAACAAAACGGGGCTGTTTTGCTCCTTTTATTCTCAACCATCGTCCAAGTTAAATGGACTCATATAAATAGCCCTCCCTCGATGGAAAAAGGATTAGGACCTTTGCCCCATTTAGTATCTACCCTTCCTCTTGTCATAATTTTTTAATAAATCTATTATAATTGAGAATGTTTATATCTTTGTGCAATTTAATCTGGCCTTTTATCCAATTTTTTTCTAATATATCATAATTATAGGCCTTATTTTATACACCTAATACTTTTAATTTTTAAGTTCTAAATTTCTAATTTCATAAAATGTAATTTGAGAGAAAATCTTGAGATAAAAAGATATGCTTTAGTTGAAAATTTGGATTTGGATTTCATTTATTATATAAAGCGGTAAAAAAATCCATATATTATGGACAAAATAATTGAGATTTAATTTAATATATATCAATAGCATATAAACACATGAATTTATGAAATTCAAACATATTTTAAGGATTTCAATTTCATTATTAAACCGGTCTTTAGTAAATCTATGGAATCAAAAAATTATCATAAATATTATATTTCTAAATAATTTTAATTAGTTTACACTATTTTTAAAATTTAAATTTAAATTTTAAAAGGTGAGCAATAGCGGCTTTTGGACAGAATATGCCGGAACTATGTATTAAAATTTTCTAAAACGGCGGCTTTCGGTACATGAATTTAATTTTTTAGTGGCGTTTTTGCTGGAAACTTCGCAAAATGTAAGCAATAGCAGCGTTTTGACCAAAAACATCACAACTATGTATTAATATTTTTCAAAATGGTGCTGTTTTCAGTACAAGAATTTAATTTTTTTAGTGGCATTTTTTGTTAAAACATCGCAAAAGGCAAGAAATAGCGGCGTTTGAACCTAAAACGCCACAACTATGTATTTACTTTCTAAACGACACCATTTTTACTAATTTCAGCCCGTCCCCCCTCCCCTTAGCCCTTATTCCCATCTCGCACTCCAGTTAAAAAATCCCATTAGCCCTTATTCCGATCTCGCATATACCTAAAAAATCCCTAATTTCTTGCAGCTCACCACCTCGTTTCCACTCGTTTGTTGCTTCCTTTGTCGCCGGCGTTCTTCCACCACACACCCTCTTGGTCGTCGTCATCTTCTTGGAAAACGATTGCAAAAGGGCTAAATACCACATCTGAAATGCATAATCAAAACAACGATAACCCAATTTGTCACTGTTTTACAGGTAAATTTTCTTTTCTTTTCTATTACTTCTTTGGTTTTGTTGCATTGTTCTCTTTTAAGCAAGAGAGCTCTGGCTGAAGTGTTCTATATATGTATGGCTAAAATGATGTGTTCAAATTGGGAATTTTCAAGTCTAATTTCAGACAGTCGAATACTGACAGATTGGCAATATTAGTCTTTCGGTTGCTGAAGGGTTGTCTAGCAGCTTCAATCGCTCACTCCCCAACAAAAATAAGTTTCCAGCTACTTAAGGATACTTCATATTTGTCTCTCTTTCTCTCTCTCAACCCACAAGTAAGACCTTCATTTTCCTGGTAACTCATCTAACCTCAGCCATGTTAAATTAAAACATAGTCTTTTGGGGTGCACTGCCTTAGGTCAAGGTCTAGCAAGTTATTTATTTTTGTCCTACATTCTAAACTATTAACAATTGCCTGTAATGTTTGAGGTCTGATTGCTTAAAATGTACAACAGCTCTACTTGATATAGTTGATACCCAGCAATAGGTAAATCAAAACATACAAGCAGTAAGCAATAAGAATATAATATGTCTTGAACTCATCGGTATCGAAAATTTAAATTGCTTTGAAATTATGTTTCTTGATCATCAACTATGTTAAATTAAATTAAAGGTCAAATGATGCTATCAATCTTTAGTTCTTGTAGTTCTTGAATTTTGAAATTTCAGACTTCACCTAAATAATAAAATTAATAACATTTAGGTATTAGTTGAGTAGTATCCATAAGTTGTTGATTTAATCCATGTTTAAAGTTTTTATATTTTGAGTAGTTGTTGTTAAATCCATTAACTACAATGACATAGCATTTTGTGAGTATTATGCAGAAATATCATATTGATATGATATATTACACATGTGATAATATGTTTGCTATATAAGATTTAGGAAATAGACTTCCCTGGTTGTACAACTAGAATCAACAAGTAAAATAAAATCCCATTACAGAAGACAAGACAATAATGCTATTAAAGCAACTCACTGTGCTGTAATTAACATTGTGATAGTGATGTTAAATGCACCATTAACAGTTGCAGCTTTTTTGTTATATAATTACCCCACAGTTTTCAGACTCCTTGGAAAGTTGAACTTGAATTCAAGAGACAAAAATTAAGTTTCATATGGTTGCCTCTTTGCCTCTATCCAATATGTAGACAAAAAATAATAGATCATCTATCTATTTATCTATGCATATATATGTATATGGTACTGCATACTGAACTTGGAGTATATAAACCGTATCTCTGAAATATTATTTTGTAATTTTTATAGTTAGGTGATAAAAGAATTATTAATAGTTGAGTGATTATTTTCAACTTTTTATAATTGAGTGACTAAAATATTTACTATTAATGTAATTCTTTTAAATAATAAAAATATTTTGTCTTGGATTTTTGTTTATCCGTCGATAGTAGTTTGTTTTATATTCGATTTTATGTCATTGGTTAAATAGAATAAATTATCGAATTTTTAATTAATTGAATAAATTATGTTTGATTATTTTATTCGATTTAATGTGAATAAATTATCGATTTTCGATTGTCTTGAATAAATATGTTTGATTAGTTTATTCGGTTTAATGTGAATAAATTATGTTTGATTAGTTTATTTGATTTTATGTGAATAAATTATCAATTTTTATTTAATTGAATAAATTATCGATTTTATATTTGATTAATTGATTGAATTTAGTTTGATGTTAATGATTAAGAATCTTTTACATTCAAATAAATGATCGATTTATCATATATAGGCTATTTAATCTATATTATTTTGCCAATTATATTTATTTTCTAATGCCAACTAAAAGTCTTAATTTTTTCTTTAAATTTACTTATTTTAAAAATATAGACAAATTAATTATATTTTAATTTCTTCCGGACTAATACAGGAAAGCAAAATCAAAATTACTCAATAATAAAAATAAGATAAATCATATCCGTCACAAAATTATTAGTAAAAGCTACAAAATGATCTTTGAATTATTCAAAATTAAAACTTCTATTTTAAATTAATATATAATTTACATAACTCACATAACTTACATAATTCATAAATATATATCATATCATAACTCACATCACTTACATAACTAACATAATACATAAATATATATCATATCAAAACTTACATAACTTACATAATACATAAATATTTATCATATCATAACTTACATAACTTAATTATACTTGTAAATAAACATCTTACCCGTGTAATTTATTGTCAACTTTAGACATCAAGAACTACGAAATGGACCGGTCTTGGATGAATTTGTCAAGGGTAAGCAACGACTATTGAAATGGAGTACAAACTTTTCTAAATTTTGCATTTCAAAATGCAAGTCAAGAGAATATGATTCTTTGCCCGTGTAAGAAGTGTGGCACCATCAATTGGAATTTTCGTGAAGTTGTCTACGAACATCTAATTATTGATGGGTTTATTCAGGGGTATAAAAAATGGATTTTCCATGGAGAGTGCACACCTAGTAGAACCTCTTCAATGATTAATCTGGCTTATCCTCATAGTGCTTACCATCAGTCTGTTAGAGAAGATGACATGGAAGGTATGTTGCGGGATGCGTTTAATATGTGCAATCATGGTTTGCAATCGTTTCCACCCGACTTTGTTGCATCTGATGATTGTAATCTTGGTGGAAATGCTTTTACCGAAATGGGAAGAAGAGTACCTGATGAAGAGCCGAATGGAGAAGCAAAGAAGTTCTACACGTTACTTAATGAAATGAATGAAGAACTTTATGAGGGATCAAAATTTTCAAAAACGTCCTTTTGTATTCGTCTTTTTCAGTTAAAATGTTTGGGTGGGTGGACCGGAAACTCTTTGACAATGCTGTTAGAGTTTTTAAGAGATATGTGTCCATTTGAAAAAATCTCTCATTCATGCAAATATATGAAGAAACTGATAAAAGATTTAGGCCTTGGGTACAACAAAATTCATGGTTGCCCAAATGACTGAATGTTGTATTGGGGTGATCGAAAAAACCAACAGTCTTGGTATGTATGCGGTAAATCTCGTTGGATGAATAAAAATACAGAAGATGTGAATTAGGATGAAAATGATGCACAGTCAAGGAAGAAGCTAATTAAGATTTTGCGATATTTTTCCCTAATAACAAGGCTTCAAAGGCTTTTCATGTCGTCGAAGACAGTGGAGTCTATGACGTGGCACTATGATGGACGAGCCGATGATGGATTATTAAGGCATCTTGCGGATTCTTTAGCTCAGAAATCATTTGACAGGAAATTTCCAAGCTTTGCAAGCGATCCTCGGAGTGTGAGGCTTGGGCTAGCATCTACTGGATTTAATCCTTATAAAATCATGAACACTTCATATAGTACTTGGCCGGTAGTGCTTGTTTCTTACAATTTGCCTCTATGGATTTGCATGAAGCAATCTTCCTTTATCTTATCTATGATTATCCCTGGAGAAAAAGGTCCTGGAATTGATATTGACATCTATTTGCAGCCACTTATTGAAGAGTTAAAACAGTTATGGGCGGGTGTTGAGACATATGATGTATTGAGAAAGGAGAACTTTAATTTACGTGCAGCTTTGTTGTGGACTATTAATGACTTCCCATCTTATGCCAATTTATCTGATTGGAGTACCAAGGGACATTATGCTTGTCCTTGTTGTGTTGCGCAAACATGTTTGAAATGGTTATATAATGGGAATAAGTTCTCTTATATGGGGCATCGTCGGTGGTTATCAGGAAATCATAGATTTAGATTTCAGAGTACTCTATTTGACGATACTAAAGAGTTCAAAGAAGCTCCTTCGCAAACCATTACATCTGAAATCTTGTTCATGTTGAAGGATATGAATTTCAGTTATGGGAAGATGAGTCAACCGCCCAACACGCAAAAAAAGAGAAGATCGAGGGATGAATCTAATGATAACTCTGATAAAGAGGATGATCCTAATGAGGCGGACTTGTGGAAAAAAAGAAGCATTTTTTTTAGTTGCCTTATTGGGAGCATCACATTTTACGACACAATCTTGATGTCGATGGAAAATCGTAAAACAATCTTCACAGTCGACTTGATTTAGTTCACATGAAAATTCGGCGTGATCATTATCCCTAAGTACTTCTAAATGAGAAATATTGGTTGCTGCCTTCTATTTTTTCAATGTCGAGGAAAGAGAAAGAAGTGTTCTGCATGGTGTTGAAGGATATAAAGGTTTCAGATACGTATGCATCAAATATATCTCGATGTGTGAATCTTAAAGATCGAAGACTATATTCCTTAAAATCTCATGATTATCACACCTTGATGCAAGATTTACTGCCAGTTGCTTTACAGTGTTCTATGTCAAAAAAGGTGACGTCTTGTATAATTGAATTATCCAATATAATGAAAGTCATTTGTGGAAAAGTTTTGAATGTTGAAGAACTTGAAAGAGTACAAGATCGAGCCGCTTTGACTTTATGCAATTTGGAGAAGATCTTCCCACCTTCCTTCTTCACTATTATGGTGCACTTGCTAATCCATCTCCCTCATGAAGCAGTACTTGGTGAACCCGTTTTCCATCGATGGATGTATCCTATAGAAAAGTGCTAATTTATTTGTAAATTATTCATTCACTCACCTCTATGCCTTTAGTTACAACTTTTGATAATGTTGTATATCGTGTTTAGGTTCCTATCCAAATTGAAGTCTTATTGCCGTAATAAGCGTTATCCAAAAGGATCAATTGCTGAAGGTTACTTGGCAGAAGAGTGTTTGACTTTCTGTTCTAGATATTTAGAAGATGTTGAAACAAGACTGAACAGACCAAGTAGAAATGCTGGGCTCACTGATCATAACTTGGCCGAAACTTATTTATTTCAAAGTTATAGAGAACCAATCGGCAAAGTTAAAATTGGAGAATTAGATGATAGATCGTGGGTACAAGCACATCGATATGTTCTTTTTTACCACGATTCAATGGAACCATTAAGCAAGTAAGTTCTAGAATTTGATAAATATTCATCTTTTTAATTTGTTTATCTTTTAACAAAGTAAACCTCTTTTTAACATAGTGAGTACAAACAAATATTGAGAACTCGTTCACGCTCCCGAAGATTACAACATCGAGAGATTAATAAGTTATTCATAGAATCTTTTCATGAATGGTTAAGCCAAACGGTATGCAATTGAAGCTTTCACTGACAAATAATAATGTTTTCTCATAACATTTATAATTACTCAATTTACTTTTGATTCAATAGGTTTGGAGTCGAAAGGGCGTCAATGACAAAGTTAAACGGCTTTCCCAAGGTCCGAATAGAGTAGTAAAAAGATATAGTGCCTTCGTCATCAATGGATTCAGATTTCATACGAAATATCGCGAGAGATTGAGGAGAACTCAAAATTGTGGAATAGTTTTTAATTCTTCAATTACAAGTTATGCTAGTGCTAGGGAAAGTAATCCTGTTGAGGGAAATGTGGAGTATTACGGACTTCCTACTGACAATATTGAGTTGGATTACTATGGCAAATGGAAAGTTGTCTTATTTCGATGTGATTGGGCTAATGTTAATACTGCTCGTGGAATTAAACAAGATTAATTTGATTTTACAACGATGAACTTCTTTCGATTGATTCACACTGGACAACAATTGATAGAAGAGCCGTATGTATTTTCTTCTCAAGTGAAACAAGTTTTTTACTCGAAAGATCCAACTGATGAGGGTTGGTACGTTGTACTCAGTAATATCCCTAGAGACTTGTTTGACATGGGCAATTCAAGTAGAGATGACATCGACGAAAGATCAGAAACTTTGCCTTTCTAGAACAAAACTTAAATGAAAATATCTCTAGTACTAGTACACAATTTCAATGGGTTCGCCAGGATGTTGATGAAGATATTTCCGAATTATGACGAAGTAATATTTTACGATTTTTAATTATATGTAATATCATAATTTAAATCTTGGTCTTATTAAATATTTCAACTATTTTATATGTACTATTATTGTTATAATTAGTTACTAAAATTTCAACTATTTTATGTGCATTGTAGATAAAATGCCTAGAAGAAGATTGCGAGATCTAGGTATTGTTCAAATTACTCCAAATCCGGAAGAAACAATAGTGAGCAACAAACTACTATTCGATCTTTGAATGTTCCGAATACACCTGACGAACCTGCAAAAATTCAAAGTAATGTTAAATTTAATTTACATGCGTGTTGACTTTTATTATTGATTTCTTTTTCAAATTCTTATATTATAATATATCATTTTTCAGCTGAAAGTGATGGGACGCGTAGAAGCCGAGGACGTACGCTACTTAAAGATTTATACGAGTTAAATCCTGTCGAGCGTGTCAAAGTATCTAAAAACAATCTTGGTCAGCCTGTTGGATCAAAAGCTCGTTTTTTAGCAGGATATTTGGGCATTATAGCACGAAATGCCAATATGTTGCCTATCAACTATGATTCATGGCATCAAATGCCCAATAGTAACAAAAATAAAGCTCTCGGAGATATTAAGGTAATAAAACGTGAATGTAATTTATAATACTTTGGTTTAAGTTTCATTTATATTTACTTTCTAAACTTGTGTTTTTTGTAGGAGAGGCTTGTTTTAGAGGTCTCGAATAATTATGTCAAGAAGGCATTGGGAAAAATATGGAGAGACCATAAAAGTACTTTAAAGAAATAGTATTTTAAGACAAAAATAACCCTCGAAGAGAAATTGCGAAATGTCCCGCCGGGAATGCTGAGGTACCAATGGGAAGATGCGGTTAGATTTTGGAATTCAAAGAAAGGAGAGGTATTACGTACTTCCAAAATCTTAAAATTATTTTGGTTTATAGTATTTACTAAATACATAATAATAATTTCATAATGTAGGATCGTGAACGAGTTGGAACAAGCAGCAGGCAAAAAGAGAAATTCACTCACACAGCTGGGTTGAAAAATTTGGCTTCTGTAGCTGAGGTCGAGGTATTTTGAATTTATTGATAGTGTCAAATATTTATTACTTTCTATTAAATAATATTTTTACTACTATATTGTAGGAACTGTCGTCTGGTCAAAAAGTTGGACGCCTTCAGCTTTTTTACATTACACATATGAAGAAAGATGGATCTCCTATGACTTCTGAAGCTGCAAAAATTATGGTATGTTTACTTAATAAAATTTGAATTATTTTAAATATTTATAGTGTTTAATTATACTGGTTTAATTCTATGTTTGTAATGCAAATAATGTTAAGTTATGTTGCATTTGTTTTTATAATATATATTGCGTTTCTAACTCATTGATTGATTTATTAGGAGAAACTAAAGGATAAAAAGGCGAAGTATGAAGCGATTGCTTCGAGTGGTAGTTCTGTTCATCTTGAGGAAATTGATAACCGAATTATTACTGAAGTTTTGGGTCTTAAAAGGTATGGTTGGGTTCGATTTCAAGGATATTTTGTTAACCCAACCCAATATTTTGGATCCAGCTCACAGCAATACATGCCTTCGGGGAGTCAAGCTCAAGCTGATGTTCAGAGGTTAAGAGACCAGGTGATATAGATGCAAGCGAGCATAGATGAGTGAATTGCTCAACTTAAAGCGGAAGCTAAAAGAAAATATGAAGAACTCCAGCTACAACTTAAAGTGAAGGAAGCAGCGAGGGAAACAAAGCAGATCAAAAAGTACGACGCACTCCAACTGCAGCTTCAGAATATGATGAAGATGTTTCAGCAGTCACAAAATCGGCCATCTTACACTATTGTATCAATATTTTTAACATTTTAACTTTTAACATTATTGTAAGAATAATTTGAATTATACTTCATTTATAAATTTATATCATATATCTTTCGTTGAATTTGAAGTATCATTTAGATTTGCTATTTTTGGTTGGATTCCATGCTACAGGAAGGGTTGCATATGGATGAAAATTGGATGCTACAAATCTATCAAAGTTAGTGGCGTTTTTTGTAAAACACCGCTAAGGAATGGTACTTTTAGCAACATTTGTGAAAAAAGCATCGCTAAAGGTCATGTTCTTTAGCGGCATTTGTGAAAAAGGTGCCGCTAAAGCTCATGTTCTTTAGCGGTGTTTATGTGAAAAAAACGCCGCCAAAATTAGCGACATTGTCTATAGCGGCATTTTTTGTGGCGCTTCCATTGGCCGAAAAAAACACCGTTAAAAGTCTGTTTTGCTGTAGTGGTAATTTTATAACCTGTGATAGTATGATATCTCCTGACTTAAATTGAATTATGTTTTCACATAGTTAAAAGATGTCGTCCAACCAAGTTGATTTGATGAATTCAGAGGCAATGTTTAAGCCTCCGTTCAAGGAGCAGCCAGCTATGGGCCTGTTTCTGATGGTCGAGGAAATGAGGCGAAAGAAGCTTTCATCCAAATGATGTCTGATTGGTTTACTAATTTTATTTGAAAAAATCCGATGGCTCAACAACCTCCACCCCTCCTGTACCCCAACCAGTTCCCCCTATTCGTCAAGGCTCTAAACAAGTACGTGTAAATAAGCCTTTGGTTGACAAAATTCGTAAGCATGGGGCAGAGGTATTTCGTTGTAAAGCTGAAGATGATCCAAAAAATTTGAATCCCGGTTAGAGAATACTATCAGAGTTTTTGATGAACTATCTTGCTCTTCTAATGATTGTTTAAAATGTGTGATTTCTCTGTTAAAAGCTTTAACGTATTAGTGGTGGAACACTTTGATAGCAGTGGTACCGAAGGAACGAGTAAATTGGGATTTTTTCCAAACTGAATTCCAAAAGAAATATGTTAGTAAACGGTATCTTGATAAGAAACGAAAAGAGTTTTTGGAATTGAAGTAAGGTCATAGAACTGTAGCTGAATATAAACGAGAATTTGTGCAGCTTAGTAAATACGCACGAGAATGTATTCCAACTGAGGTTGTTATGTGTACTTGAAGATGGATTCAATGAAGATATCTGATTGCTAGTCGGGATGCTTGAGTTGAAAAAATTCGTTATGTTGGTGGATTGAGCACATAAAGTAGAAGAACTCAGCAAAGCAATAAGAAAGTCAGCTACTTGTGTCCGAAACATAGGTACTTGACCAGTGGGAAAATATTGTTTTTTCCTTTAAAGAAAATAAAAGAATTCCGTAGTTGTACAACAGCTTCATCTGGATTTTCTGAAAGAGAGCAAGGGAGGCATACTAGCTCAAGATCTCAGGCTACCCTAGTAGCTAATGTTGGCAGTGTTCTCAACGTTAACAAATTAGATTGTAAACATTGTGGTATAAAACATTTCGGTGAATGCTGCGCAAAAGAAGGGCCATGTTTTAAATGTGGCTCATTTGATCAGTTCCTCTGTAATTGGCCAGAGTTGTCTAACAGAGATAAAGCTTAAAATATTAGTTTCGGACTGCACTTCTTAAGGTAGACCACCAAAGAGTAGTGGAAATGCGGGAGTTAGTCGTAATGGCATGAACACCATTTAGGGCTTCTGCACTTGATGTGATTGCTGGTACATGTTGAATAAACTTGATTTGTGGTCAAAGTAACTAATCTGTTAGACCAGTATGTGTTAGTCCATAAAGTTTGTAAAAATTGTCCCCTGGAAATTTGAGATTGCAACTTTTTATTGATTTGAGGTTATTATCTTTCGATGAATTTGATGTGATTTTCGGCATGGATTGGTTCACTTTACACGATGCTGTTGTGAACTGTAGATGAAAGTAAATTTTATTGAAATGTCAAAATGGTGAGATAATCATGGTTGAATCAGATAGATGTGACAGTACAACCAATATTATTTCATCTTTGTCAGCTCAGAAATGTTTTTGAAAAGGTTGTAAGGCCTATCTAGTTTATATATTAGATGCTAGAGTTTCAGAATCGAAGTTGGAATCAGTTCTGGCAGTTTGTGAGTTTGCAGATGTGTTTCTAGAAAAGTTACCAAGATTACTACTGATCACAGAGGTTGAATTTCCTATTGAATTTGTACCAAGAACTTCACCAATTTTGGTCACTTTTATAGAATGACACCCGCTGAATGAACAAAGTTAAAAGCATAAGTACAGGAATTGGAAAATAAATGATTTGTTCAACCTAATATTTCTCCTTGGGGTGCACCTGTACTATTCATTAAGAAGAAAGATGGGTTGATGTGGTTATTTATTGATTATCGACCGCTTAATAAGGTCACAATTAGAAACAAATATCCGTTACCATCTAGAAATGATTTATTTGATCAGCTAAAATGTGCGACTGTATTTTTAATGACTGATCTCCATTCTAGATATTATCAACTTCGGATTAAAGATTTTAATTTTTCGAAAACTTCTTTTAGGACCAGGTACAGACATTATGAATTTTTAGTTATGCTATTTGGTTTAATGAATGCACCTGTTGTGTTTATGGATTTGGTGAACATAATATTTCGACCATATTTAAAATGATTTGTGCTTGTTTTCATTGATGATATTCTAATTTATTCCCGAGACAAAGTTCAACATGCCAAGCATTTGAGAATAGTTTTATAGGCTTTGCGTGAGAAGCAATTATATGTGCAATTTAATAAATGTGAGTTTTAGTTGCAAGAAGTTTGATTTTTGGCTCACTCCGTATCGGCTGATGGCATTAGAGTGGATTCGAGTAAAATATTTGTATATTTTGGATTGGAAACCTTCGAAAAATATAACTGAAATTAGAAGTTTTCTAGGTTTAGCTGAGTATTATAGAAGATTTGTTAAAGGGTTTTTGATGATTGCTACACCATTGACGAAGGAACTCTAGAAAGATGTAAATTTTATTTGATTAGATAAATGTCCGTAGAGTTTTGATAAATTGAAAGTGATGCTAACTGAAACCCTTGTGTTGATTCAGCCAGAGTCCAGCAAAGAGTTTGTGATTTACAGTGACGCTTCACGTAATGGTTTGGGTTGTGTTTGATGCAAGAAGGTAAGGTTGTAACTTATGCTTCCCATTAGTTGAAACCGTACGAGAAGAATAACCCAACATATGATTCAGAATTGATAGATATTGTGTTTATTTTAAAAATTTGGTGACACTATTTATCCAGAGAAAATGTCATATCTTCATAGATTACAAAAGTCTAAAATACTTAATGTCACAAAAAGAACTAAATTTCCTACAGCGTAGGTGGTTGGAACAGTTGAAAGACTATGATTTGATCATTGATTATCACCTGAGTAAAGCTAATATTGTTGTTCATGCTCTAAGTAGAAAATCTTTGTTTGTGTTGCGAGCTTTGAATAGTCGATAGATGTTAAATAATGATGGTTCCACTTTAGCTTAACTAAAAGCTAAACAGGTATTTTTACAACAGATCTTTGAAGCTCAAAAAAATTATCCCAAGTTGATTGCTAAACGAGAACGAATTGAAAATAAATCTGATTCAAAATTTACCTTGGTTTTGATGGTAGTTTATATTTTGAAACAGAATTTGTGTTCTAGGAACTTTGAAATTAAACAAAAGATTTTACAGGAAGCTCACAACAGTAGTTACTTGATTCATCCAGGTAGTAAAAAAATCTACGGTGATTTGAACCAAATGTACCGGTGGCCAAGCATGAAATGTGAAACTTCGGAATTAACATTGAAATGTCTGATTTGCAACAAGCTAAAGCCAAGCATTGATCGACTGTTTAAAGTCACAACAGTACTGTGCTAGCGTACACTACCGATGCAAGTATAGTAGACAGATATGAGTCTATCGGATATCGATCCCACGAGGATGGTTGTCTTTTGTCTATCAATTTTCAGTGCAATAAATAGAAAGAAACAAGATAAATTGCGAGAGTAGTTGTCGAAGCAATAACTTGAAAGCAATAAGATAAAAGATGATAATGATAAACTAGGATCCCCAACATGAATATTCAACAGAATGCTAAGTGCTCACAAGGTATAAAAGGATAGGTGATTGCCGATGCATGAAATTGTAATGAATATCTTACCAAGATTAACTTCTATATTTAATAAAAGACATAAACATGCACATTAACCACACCTTCCGATGATGGCAATGTGACACTATTAAGAACAAGTGGATTAAATTTCTCTAATCCTTAAGCAACTTCCGTTGTCATGCTTGTTAACTTGAACTATCGCTGCACTTTCTAGTGTCAGTGACCACAATAACACTTCCATGCTGAAAACATTCAAACCCAAAGATTAAACCGTAGAAGCAAGATTGAATAAAATAACATTTAACCCAGAAATCATGTGTACTTCCATATTAACATGAAATATAAAGTAATCACCAGTGTTTAGAAAAGAAAAATAAAAGAAACAAGTGGAGAATACTATTCCTAGACAACTCGACTTGAATCTATCTATTCCCTCTTGTGTTGCACTCAAAACTCCTCGTCAAGAGCTAAGTTGCATCCTTTTCACTTCGGTTCACCCATCAGAGCTTAAGCCGCCATAGCCGAAAGCTTCAAGGGATAGGTTGAAGAAGATGATCTAGAAAACACTCTTCCTCTCTTTTTTTTCTTCTTTTTATGTGAATATTTATATTTTTCCCCAAATAGCCTAGGTGTTCTTTGATCAGAATCTTACTGCCTCCGTACGTACAAGTTAGTTGTACCAGACTGGACAGCTCACGAATTTTTGTTCCTATCCGGACAGCTATCAGGTGTGGCAACAATTTTGGGCGCAATCTGAAATTACTCATGCAGCGACATCAGTACCAAAATATGACAAAATTAATGGTAAATAAGCTAAGACCCACTGAGTCATAATGTAAATTACTAAACTGGAAATACTAAAATATGTGCTAAAGATAACTAAATGGGAACAAATTAACCAATAAGTAGGGAGAAGACATATGTTCTTTCTAGTACTATCAAGCATCAAGTACCTTCTACATTGCTATAGCCTGTTCTGATCCCAGAATGAAAGTGGGAATGGGTTACTATGTACTTTATGTGAGGGTTACTGTTGTCTCTGGGGAAGAAAGATGCCATATGGGTTATCGTTGATCGCTTAACTAAATTCACACATTTTAGACCTGTATGTACTGATTATTCACTCGTGAAGTTGGCAGAGTTATATGTTGTTGAGGTTGTTAGACTTCACAGAGTGTCGTTATCAATTATTTTCGACCGAGATTTGCAATTTACTTCTAGAATCTGGAGTAAATTGCACGAAGCTTTGGACACCAGATTACATTTTAGTACTACATTCCATCCCCATGTAGACAGTTAGTTTGAGCGAGTGATTCATGTACTCGAGGATATACTCTGTTGTTGCATTTTAGAATTAGAAGGTAGCTGGGAAAAATTTCTTTCGTTGGTTGAGTTTGTGTCTAATAATAGTTACTATTCGAGTATTAAAATGGCGCCTTTCGAAGCCCTATATTGTCGAAAATGTAGAACTCCATTGTACTAGACTGAATTGAGTGAGAAAAATATTTTCGATGTTGATTTGATCTAGGAAAATGAAGAGATGGTCAAAGTGATATGAAATAGTTTGAAATTTGATTCCAATCATAAAAAATCATATGCTGATTTTAGAAAAAAAAAGACAATGAATATCAAGTTGGTGACAGAGTGTTCTTCAAAGTATTGCCCTGGAGGAAAGTTCTTCGTTTTCACTGAAAGGGGTAGCTTAGTCCATGATTCATTGGGCCATATGAAATTGTCGAGAGAATTTGACCAGTAGCTTATCGTTTAGCTTTACCATCTGAATTAAAAAGAATACACAATGTATTTCATGCCTCGATGTTGCGCTGGTATCGATCTGATCCTTCACATCTAATATCACCTGTTGATGTAGAAATTCAGCTTGATATGTTGTATAGTGAGGAATTGACTGAATCTTGGCTAGGGAAGTTAAAGAATTAAGGAAGCTACCTGGGTTCAGTAAGCTACCTGGGAACCGGAAGAAGCTATGAAAGAGAAATACTCGAACCTATTTTTTGGTAAGATTTTCGGGGATGAAAATTCCTTTCAAGGGGAGAGTTATAATAGCCCATTTTCAATGGTGTCAGAAATAGTGGTCTCGGGACCACGATTCTGACGAGCGAGTTAGAATTTTTGTGTTTATTTAATGCCTATAGGGTTATATTAAAGTCGCATTAAATTTTCGTTAAGAAATGTTAATGTTTAAATGGTTAATTAGGTAAAAAGGACAATTAAAAAAGGTGCAAAAAGTAGGTTCTATTAGTTAAAAGCATAAAATGGTTATGGAATCTTTAATTAGTGGACTTGGATGGTAATTATACCATATTCTAATATAGTGGGTATTTATGGATAGGTTATAGTGTGATTTTAATAGCTTTTAAAGGTTAATTTAGTAATTTTTAAATAATTGATACGTTAATAAAATAAACAGTAAAATTTTTCTATCATCTTCCCCATTTTCAATCGAAAATCGATTCCACCATAAAAGGGAAGAAAAACTTTCGGTCAAGCTTTGCTCTGAATGCATGGCATGTGTTTGTTGCACATATTTGTTGATTTATATATTTTTGAGCTCGTTTTAGCTTAATCTAGCTAACCTAGGGGTTAATTCACACAATTGTTAGAGTTTGAGGGAATTTCCATGAATGAATTTGATGTGTTTGAAAAGTTAATTGATAGATAATTAAATTTGGTTGTTGAATGAAGATGTTTTGTTCAGTGATTTTTAGTCAATTTAGGGTTTAGGGATAAATTTATTTAAATGGTAAATTCCATGTATATTTTGTAAAATGAGGAAAAATATGGGTTGATATAGGTATAAGGAAAAATCAACTAACATGGGTTTCAATTAAAAATGTTTGAATTTCAAGTTTAGGGATAAATATGTAATTTAGTAATGAAAGGGTTTAATTGCATAAAACTACTTGTTTGAGTGCTGGAATTGTAATAATTGAGCTTAATTACTATTTAGATCAAGAAACGAGTCAATCGGGACTAGACCGAGGAAAAGTTAAAGTGTCAGATTAGTCGTTGGATCCGTTTTTATAATTGTTTTGTTGAGGTAAGTTCACATTTTATTTTAAAATATTTCATTTGAAATTATATGATTCATTGATATCTTTATAATATATGTAATTCTGTTTTAAATTGTTTGATTTGAGAAAAGGAATGGAACGTGACATATATCATGGTACTATACTTGAAAGGGAAAAGACCGTGGTTGAAAGACACCATGACAACATACTCGGTATTTCTGAATTCATGAAAAGGTTGAAATGGAAGTTACCTGTAATGGATAACAAATGGAAAAGATGTATTTGAAAAGAAAACTACGGAATGAACCATCTTGTAAAGGTTTGTATGTGATTTGGAATGGTTATGTACTTTTGGAGTTAAAATGAAAGATTAAAATGAAATATGTTTGATTGTGTGATAATGGTTTATACATTGAGATTTTGCGTATATTATGTTACATATTATGATTAATTTGTTCTTAAATATGAAATTAGTTGCTAACTTATATGGTGGTGTATTTATAAGGAAATGTGCATATAGGGATTAAATAATGATTGAATGGTTAATCATGAAACTGTCATTTGGTAAGTTTAAGTTTCTCTTTTGAGAGCTTACTAAGTACTACTTGCTTACATTGTTATGTTTATTCTATTTTGTAGATCATCAGAAGCTCGAATTGGTTGGAATCTTTTCGGAGTCTTATCACACTATTCAACGGTCACTTTGGTAGTCTTGGTTATTTTGGCTATGGTTATAAATGGCATGTATATGGTTTTAATGCAATGTGACTTTTGAATATGATAAATGTTAACTTAGTATGGTTATACATTATGTATATATATATTTGCTTTGGCATGTTATGTTTTGGTAAGTTAATGTCATTTGGTCTTTTTAAATGCTTTGTAAATATAAGTTTTATGACATAATCACATGTGATTGAAATGGTTGAGTGGTGTGTGATTGATATGATTTATATTTAAAGTATTATGTGATTGTGAATTTGTATGAATTGAGATGCCTTTGAATGGCATATAGGTTAGAATTTATAGGTTGATTGATTTGTTATAATTTGAGTGTGTTTAGATAGTGTTTTAATCAATTGAATGTATGTATAAATGGTGTATCTTGTTGGGAAAGAATTGGTTTTGTAATGACTTGTTTTAAGGGATAAAATTATAGCACATGGGCTGTCACAGAATCGTGTGTCATTAATGATTTAGGTGCAAGTTTCACACAGTCTGAGAGAGTCTATGACACAGTTATGTGTCCCAAAACAGTTTGTTACACGGTCTGGCACATGACCTGCAACACGGCCATGTGACCCAACATCAAATACACACATGGTTTAACATATGGCTTGCGACACGGTTGTGTGGCCCTATTTTGAAAACCCACACAAGCCGGGACACGGTCATGTGTCACTACTTTAAATTTCCACATGGTCTGGGCTATGTAACAAGGCCTGGCCACACGGCTGTGTGACCTCTATTTTCTTTCAATCTCTTTTTCAATTTCCTTGATTTCTCTTTACAATCTTTTTTTTCTTTATTTTTGGTTAGCTTTCTTCTTTTGCAGGTCTTCTTTTTCCATTGGTTGAGGATCATGGAACCTCTACAAATAAATCAACTCGGCTACAACAATCAAATTAGGTGAAGTTTTCTTTCTGTTAAATTCTTAGAAGTCTTTTTGTTGTTTATCTTATTTTAAATTTTCGTTTTAGTATCGATATTTTAGTTTATCTGTTGATTACCTTTGGCTAGTTGGTTGAATTATTATTGTTTGTTTAAAATTAAGATAATTGCAAAAATGCCTCTAAGACAACAAAATGACATAGATCCCAAACCGCTTCGAATCCGTCGACAGGTTTCGATGGCGATAAATTTTCTCAAAAAGAGGTCGTAGATGAAACACCCCTAACGCCTTTCCATCGTTGGATTAGGTCGCAGACATTACAACCAATCAAAACATTTAATTACATCGCAAGTAGTAGTACAAGCTAACTAATATCATCATAACATACAAGGGCAAATTGTGCCAATCTAAGACTTGCATAGAAGTGCCTTACGAGGAGCAATATATGCTAATCTAATATTTCCATAATATTGTCTTATACAATCAAATAACTAATCATAGTATGCAATGATAAACTTGGTCTTCCACTGTCTACACTCTTATCACTATTTATCCCTTCTTAAATGTTATAAGTCGGATACATACAAGCTATTCCAATTATTAGCATCACAGTATAGGTCCATACTCCGACTATTTATTTTCTTTATTTTCAATGATGTTAGTAGAATGCACTTAATTTAGGTTTGCTAATCCATTCAAGTCTAAAAACATGCAGGGACAAATTTGGAAGAATTCTGGAAGTTTAGGATCATTTTTGAAAATTCCTAATAGCAGGGGACACGGCCATCTGACTCTCAAAGTTGGGACACACGACCGTGTCCCAGTCCATGTTCTTGCCCGTGCAACTCATTGGCTTGGGTCACACGCCCGTGTGTGTTGCCCGTTTGTGGCACACGCCCGTGTGCACCTAAAAGTACCTTAAAACTCAAGTTTATCATTTCCTACTTACTTGGACACTAAGCAACTCATTTACCAATCATTTAATCTATTCAAAACACGATTAAACATGCTCAAAATAAACCTAAATCATTACCTAATATGCCTAAATAATGTACCCTCATTGGTACCACATTTTATATGTTCAAATACATCAACTACACATCAAACATTCAAGACTTTCATTCATATCACACTTACCATAGTTGAACTAACTTTCAACTTCTAAAGTTACCAAATTTGAAGCTAAGCACATACCAAGCATTATGCTAAGCTACCAAACTTTAAACTATTACATACCAAAATATTAACTAGGCTAACATACCAACATAGCCTCAACCACAACCATATACACATTTAACCATCATTTCACTAGCAACTAAGATAACAACACCTTATCAATAATATCAACAAAAGACTCCCTAGGTATATGCCATTACAAAATAAGATATCACCACACTTGAGCTCAGGCTTTGTTGTTTGGTGCTAAGTCGGCGGTACATCAAAAAAGTACCTAGCCTATGCATGGAAAACAAAACCGTACGCTAAGTATATCTCAGTGGTATTTAAAAAATCTGATTAATATAAACTTGATATAAGTATTTAAAATGCAATATGCAACAAGTAAGCTATATTCAAGAGTTTCAATTCAATAATATAATGTTTGTTCATTCCTTATTCACATCTACTAAGATTTTCACATGTTCAAACATATATTAATGGCATTTCATATAGCATTTGCATATTATAACTCATGTAATGACATGATTCATCTCTTTGTTTAATACTTGAATTCTTTTCAAGTTCCACATCTCATTTTATCATTTCATATCTCATCCCTCATAATTCAATCCATATTCACAACAATATACTATTTCATATTTCATCTCTCATCATTATCATTTCAATATTTTCTCATCTCATTTCCATTTCTCAACCATACCATTTCAATATCGAACACATAAATTTTATCGTTTATTTTCCCTACTATCACAACTCGGACTTAGACAAATACACGGATCCAACTAACATATCAGTTTTGCACTCAGTGCCTCATCGGATAAATCCGAAGTAATAACTGCGCCCAATGCTATTAAATTGACACCCAGTGTCTCATCGGTTAAACCGAAGCAAATTGGCACCCAGGGCCTCATCGACTCGAGGTCAAAGTAATCCCTGAACTCTTCCTATCCTATGGCATGTCATCTATATCCAACTCAGCTCGATACAGTTAATAGGGTTTCATTTCACTTTTCAATACAACCAATTTCTCAATTTCACATATATACATATTATCACATGTAAACATATATTCAATTCAATCTTCATATTTTCATTAAATTCATAATATACCAAATCAATCCATATCAGTCAACTATGAATTCAATTCAATTTCAAAGTACAAAAGTACTCACCTCAAATGCTTACCATATGCGACAATTCAAAATGCAATAATTTATAACTTAATTCGGATTATAGAAACACAAATCATGAATTCCGAGCTATTCGACGTCGATTTTATCCTTCCCCTTTGTACTCGAGGATTTCAGTTGGACGTTAGCTGCATAATAAAACAATTAAAATGCATTAATATTACACAATTCAATTTCACATTAAAATTCAATTTTCACACTATATTTTGCTTATTCTTCAATTTAGTCCTTAAATCGAGACTAATTTTAACCTCCACATTTAAACTCAAAATTTTATACTAATTTCACTCTAAGCTAAATTTAGCTTCCTCTTTTCCAACTCGACCCCTTAATTTTGTTTTTTTCACAATTTAGTCCCTATTGCTCAAAATCAACAATTTATTCCATAATTTAGTCATTTTCCATTTTCAACTTAAAAATCTATATATTGAATCTCTAATACTTAAACTATTCAACAATGTCAACATCTTAAATCTTGAACAATACTAAAAATTACAACATGGGTCAGGTAGCCCTAGGTACCGGGATTCCAAAAATGTAAAAATTACAAGGATTAAATTGCACTAACCAATTTGGATTTGAACTTCAAAACTCTAGCTGTGCGTGACTCTTCTTCTTTTCTTTCTTTCTTTTCTTTGTAATTTGCATGCAATCCACTTTCATCTTTTCTTTCTTTCTTTCTTTTATTATACTTTCATTTTAATTATTATATTATATATATACATTAAAGTTAATATATATATGCATTTTATTTAACCTATGGCTGGCCACCTATGCACAAACATTAATAAATGGTATAATTGCTACTTTAGCTCCTTCAGTTTATTTCAATCTATAATTCCACTTTTAGCCTTTACGTGATTTAGTCCTTGTACCTTAATAATTCCTAATTTCAAAAAATTTACTAATCCAAAAATTAATTAGCTACTAAGCTGGCATCGTAAATATTTAATAAAAATATTTATGCGTATAGAGTCCCGAAAATATGCATTCTGATACCCCTAACTATCGGGTCGTTACAGTAGACTTCTATCAACCGATTCAGGGACGGACATTTATCCCTGAACGTGGTTTTGATCAGGCTTCCTCATTTAACAATGAAATTTGGGATAATGTATGTTTTTACAAATGTGATAATTTTTGTTTGCTTCCTAAGCAACCTGTGATTGTACCTGTAGTTTTGAAGTTTTACTCCAATTTAGAATTTACTCAATGTGATCGGGTAAACGTCAGGCATGCCAATATAGATATTTCCCTACAACCATTTGCGAATATTTTCGCATCCAGTGTTCCGAAGATCTATTGTCCCTTGATTTAAACCAATTTACTAACGTCGAAACGAACGCGATTTTTGTTAAAACTAACGTCGATAATGGCAATATAGAATGATCACAAAGTAGAAATAAAAGAAAATAAATAAAAAATATAGATTTTACGTGGAAACCCTATCGAGAAAAAACCATGGACTGAGGAGGATAAATTCACTAATGTTGAAAACTGAATGATGTAAGAGGAGTTTCGATTATATCTATTTAAAGGTTCACTCAAGAAAAAATAGACGAAGTGTAGTTCTCTACGGATTCCCTAGTTTTACCACTATATTTTCCTTAACAGAAATTTGGGTCACACAACTCTAACAATCTCCGCCTTGACACGAATTCTCAACGAACAAGTTCTTCACCACAAGCTCTCAACGAACAAGTTCTCCACCTCTTCCATGAAACCCATAGAAAGGCGTATTCATCAATAATGAACACCAACTAAGTCCAAGCAGTGCTCAAACTTGATTATAGGAAGTGACTTAGTCATCATATTTGCAGGATTATCATGAGTACTAACTTTGCTCACAACAATATCACTATGAGCAATAATATCACGCACAAAATTATACCTAATATTAATGTTCTTTGTTCTCTCATGAAACATTTGATCCTTCGTAAGGAAGATGGCACTCTTAATATCACAAAAAATTGTACTAATCTAAAAATCTTTATTGAGTTCACTAAAAAGTCTCTTTAACCAAATAGCTTCTTTACAAGCTTTAGTAATCATCATGTACTCAGCTTTGTACTCAGCTTCAGTAGTAGACAAAGCAATTATAGTATGTAAAGCACCTTTCCAACTAGTTGTGCAACCCCTAATGGTAAAGAAATATCCTGTGAGAGATCTTTTTTTATCAAGCTCTCCGACAAAATCACAATCAACATACCCAATGACTCCATCTCTAATTTTTCCAAACTGTAAGCAAACATTAGTCGTACCTTGTAAGTATATGAAAATCTAATGAATTGATTTCCAGTGTTCTTTACCGAGATTCGCCATATATCTACTAACTGCACTAACTACATATGATAAATCTGGATGTGAGCAAACCATAGCATACAAGAGAGATCCCACTGTCATCTGATTGCGAAGACAAAGCCAATAAAAGTCTAAAGTGTGCTACTAATGGAGGACTAATAGGCTTGGCACTCTGCATATTTAACCTGCAAAAAACTTTCTCAATGTACCATTTTTGACTGAGGTACAATTTACATGTTTTTCTATGTCTGAACGTTGTTTTTACATGCAAGATCATTGTTTTTACATCTAATTGCTCAAGCTCCAAATCATACATGACCACAATACCAAGCAAGGTTTGAACTGAAATATGCTTCACAATTGGAGAAAACAAATCTGTGAAGTCTACACTTGGAATCTGATTGTAACCTTTTGCAAGTAGCCTTGCTTTATATCTGGGTTCTTCAACTCCTGGAATGTAATAGCCCATTTTCAATAATGTCAGAAATAGTTGTTTCGAGACCATAAATCAGACAAGTCTGTGATAATTAGTTTTTAATTTATACGAGTGAATTATAGTTTTAAATTGAATTCTTATTTAGTGAATTTTAAGTAAATGAATTAATGGTTAAGTATAAGTATTTATTTCGAAAGTCAAGTGGTATCGAAAAATGAGGTATCGAGACCTTGTTTTTATAAAATGAGCCCGTAAATATTTTACGGAGTGTTATTGGGGTCATATTAAAATTTGGTTAAGAAATTTTAAAGTTTCAAGTGTTAATTAATTAAAAAAGACAAAATTGTAAAAGCTGCAAAAGTAAGTTACTATAATTTAAAGGTTTTATTTTAATAAAGACATAACAGTGAAGGATTTAATGGGTAATTTGACCCTTGGATGTGTAGTGGATGGTTATTACATACATTTTAATTATATTTTATGGTTGTTTAATGGCAAATTAGTAATTTAATTGAAATAAATCATAAACAATTAGAAAGAAACATTGGTGATAATCTTTCTTCTCCACTACCACCAAAAATGAGAAGAAGAAACATTATTTTTGCATTCATGAGGTTCAGCCATGCTTGAGTCTATTGCATGATCAAGAAATAAATCAAACGGATCTAAAGTGAGGAAAAGCTAAAGTGTTGGATTAGTAATCGACTTCGCTTTTACAACTATTTTTGTTGAGGTACGTTTATAGAATTATGAAAAAGTTTATATTTTTGTAAACTATTTTACTTTTCTATTTGTTCAATTACAGATTGTATTGGCAGAAATTTAGTAATGAAGTTTAATTATGAATTGTAAATAATTATGTATAAATTAAAACTGTACTATTCGAAAATTCAGAAATGGTTGTGAAATATGAATGAAATTATCCCAGAATGGATGAAATAAATATACGGTATGTTTATAGATATTGTAGAAACGCCTCTAATTTTCTTAATGTGAGGAACTTAGTTTAACTGTTCGTTTGAACGTTGTAAACGATTAGGATATGATTGGCATGCTAATAGGGTTAGAACGGGCGCTTGTACAGGTTTGCACTTTGGTGCCTCTGTTTGATGCCTCTAGTGTGGTGTAGTTACCAAAGTATCCGAGTTCAGTTACTTACTTCTTCGGGCTATGTATTAACTAACTTAAAACTTATTTACTTGTTTAATTCTATGGAACGTTTAAAATTGCTACTATGTGATAAGTACCACTATGAAATGCTTATGTATAAATGTTGATAAGTACATTAAGATTTGATGATTGAAAAAATATGGGTAGTTCTTTTGAAAGGTATCATTTATGTTATTTATAATTATATACTAATGCGGTGTGATTTTACATTCAGTTATCGTGAATTAGAAATTCATACTCTAGATTATCTATTTTGTTTAAGGTGAGTTGATATTGAATTCATGATTGATTTGGAAACTATATGTTTAAGGTAAAATTACTCTTGAGTTGGATTTATGTTATTGAAATGTTTGTATATATGTATATGAAAATATGATTTTTTTGGCTTGAGTCATTATGTATATGGATTTGCATCTGAAGGGATGTTTGATGTTTCATTATTTAAACTTTCTAACTTGCAAGATTGGTGTTATAATAGGAAAAGGATAGTTGCTTACATTATTTAAACTATTTATGAAATACAAAAAAGAAAAACTGAGCCTATTCGGTAAGTTTACGTTTCAAATCTATACAAGTTTACTAAACATTATTGCTTACATTAGTTGTTTTCTTTTCCTGTAGATCATCAGAAAGCTCGATTGGTTGGAATCCTGTCGGAGCATCATCACACTATCCATTAGTCATATTGGTAGTTTTGGTTTCTTTGGATAAAGGTTATAAATGGCATGGAATAGGAGTTTATTTTGTGCTATTTTTCAATGTGATGAGGTTAAAATTTATTTGTCTATATGCCTTGATGTTGGCCTGAAAATGTATATGTAAGTATGGATTTTAGTCAGTTGTAAATGCCTTTTGATTTAGATGGCTTTTGGTTCATTAATGTGTGAATGAGATGGTTAAATTTTAGATATGTAGTGTAAGTTTAAAGTATAAATTTAAGGCATTGAGTTTGAGTTAATTTGGATGTTACGTTGTGGTACCAAAGAGGGTACATTGGTTAGACATGTAGATAAAATGGTATATGTGAAAATTTGGCATGTAATTGGTTAGACATGTAGATGAAATGTACATTGAGTTTGAGTTGAGTTTGAGTTGTGCATGGAAACGAGCATGAATTTACTTGAGTTAGGGGTTGAAAATGAAGTACATGGCCTAGGACACGGGCTATCACACGGCTGTGTGCCACACATGGTCACTTAACACGGTCGTGTGCATTTATTGTTTTAGATGCAATATCCACACGGTTCGGCACTTGACCCGCGACACATTCGTGTGACTCAACTTTGAATACACACACAGTCTAGCACAAAGCCTACGACACGGCCATGTAGCCCTATTTCGAATACTAAAATGGGTAGACACACAGGCCGGGACACGACCATGTGTCCTGACTTTAAATGTTCACACGGTCTGGGCTATGTCACACGGCCTGGCCACACGACCGTGTGACCCTTGTTTTTCAAATTTTAAGTTTTTCTATAATTTTTTGATTTGTTTCAATTTGATCCCCTATTCTTCTCCAACTATTTTTAAGGCCCCGTAAGCACGATTTAAGGACCATAAGTGTATTTATATCATGAATTGATTTATTTTTTTATTTGTAATTTATTTGGTTAACTGTTTTGAATAGAAGTTAAATATTCTGTTTAGCTCAGTAACACTCCATAACCTTAAATGACAACGAAGACGGGATAGAGGTCTTACACAGAATCTCTTCTTTCTTCTTGAACACTCATTTACAACGAACAGTCCTCTTACCTTTAGGAAACTTCACTATGTCCCATGTTCTATTCTTATGGAGCAATTCCATCTCTTCTTGCATGACAATCATCCACTTTCCTAAATCTTCACAGCTAACTACCTCAGAATAAGTAGACGGCTTTTAATTTGCATCTATACTGCAGCCATGTTTAAAGCATAAGCAACTAATCAGCCTCGGCGAACCTCTTTGGAGGTTTAATTTCTCTTCTAGGTCTGTTCTTGGCAACAGAATATTGTGGTGCAGAAGTAACTCTACTCTAACTTTCTGTACTAACTTGAGAAGTAGACTCTGTTGTAGATCCTAGATCAATCTGAAGCTCCACCTAATTTGAACTTTGGTGGTCTTTATTGGAAGAGTCTTTAAGAGGTAAGTTAGGCAGCATAGTAGTTTCATAAAAAATAACATCTCTTCTAATTACAACTTTCCTCATTTCAGGACACCTTAACTTATACTCTATAAAATTAGCCTTATAAATAAGAAAAACATATTTAATGGATCTAAGTTCCAATTTCCCATTATCAACATGAGCATACGCATCACACCCAAAAATCTTCAAATCAGAATAATCAACAAGATTACAGACCATACCTCTTGGGGAGTCTTTTTCACAATGGCAAGAGACGGAGACCGATTAATCAGAAAACATGCAGTAAAGGTTGCTCCAACCCAGAACGACTTTGGTCAACAAGCATTAGACAACATACATAAAAAATTTTCCATGATTATTTTATTCATTCGTTCTGTAACACCGTTTTACTATATAGTATGGAAAACTGTCAAGTGTCTCACGATTCCTTCTAATTTGCATAATTCATTAAACTCATCATAATAGGATTCCAAAGCGTTATCTTTACAGAGGTGTTTTATCTATTTTCCTATCTACTTCTCAATCATAGTTTTCCAAGCCTTAAACGTGGAAAACATATCACTTTTTTGTTTAAGGAAGAATGCCCAAAATTTGGTGGAAAAATCATCAATGATCGTCAGCATATAATTAGCGCCACCCCTCAAAGGCACTTAAGATGGTCCCTGCAGATTAAAATGAGTATAATCTAGCATTCCCTTTTGTTATGGATTCCTCTAGTGAATTAAACTCTATTTTTCTTCCCAAAAAAGCAGTGCTCACAGAACTTCAGTTTGTAGATGCCTTGTCCATCAAGAAGTCATCTTTTGCTTAACTTTGTCATGTTGTTCTCACTTACATGCCCTAGATGCATATGTCAAAGTCTAGTAACATCATCATCTGATAAGGAAGAGGAAACGACCACTGCATCACCAGTAACAGTTGAACCTTGCAAAACATATAGCTTGGCAATTTTTCTCTGCCCTTTCATCACAACGAAGGAACCCTTGCTAATATTCAGAAACCCACTTTCAACTGTGTACTTGTACCCTTTTGAATCAAGAGTACTCAACGAAATAAAATTCATCTTCAATTTTGGTACATGTCATACAACACAAAGTGTTCTGACGACTCCATCAAAACAACAACTTAAGACATTGTTTCACATGTTGTAAACCAATCCCGATTGGGACTCATACGGAAGGTGCAATCAAAATCGAGGATCCACTCCTCACTCACCTTAGAGTTGTCGACAGAAATAACTAGGAGTTCACCATCGTTGTAGTCTTCTACAACATCAGCTTCAATAGATTGTTCTGGTTATTTTCCCTTTTGATTCGTTGCCTCCCTTTTGATAGTATTCTGCAACTTATAGCATTTAGACTTAATATGTTCTTTCTTCTTACTAAAGTTACAAGTTTTACCTCTATTTAAAGATATCGATCTAGCCTTAGATTTATTGCAAGGATTTAGTTCATGTGTCCTCCCACAATTATCATCAGTATTTTGTTCTTTTCTTCCACGAACAATGAGACCCTCTTCCTCAAATGCCATATAAACTGTACATGCAAAACCTAGCAAACATTCATGCAATAGCATAATCATCATACTATACTTTTATAGATTTGCTTTCATAGTCAGATCAAATTCTCAGAAGTTTCTCGTATGAACAGTATACATGTAAGAATCAGTTTAGGGACTTACCTGATTCTTACCTACTGTAGTTCAAAACTCCGGATCCAGACCTCCATTGCGTAATCAACAACAACTAATGCTACAAAACATGGAAACCCATTAAGTTGTATTCATATGCCCCTTTTTCCATAATCTATGTTACACCCCAAACCCGGCCTAAACATTAGGGTCGAATCTGGTGATGTCACATTGTAACACCCCTTATCTGTATTCTATGCTGGAATAAGGTATGAGGCATTACCAGAACAAATACACTTATAAACATATTAAACCGAGTTATAAAATTTCATCCAAATTAAAAACTTTCAAATTATTATCTTCGAGTCACTATTTAGGGTTTACGAGGCCCAATACATACCCATTCATATGCTCAATATATCCGTTAAATCAATCCAATATTGAAGAATCCACTTTAAGTCAGAATCAATATTAATCACAATCATAAATCTTTTCATGTTATTTTCATATATCACTAACTGAACTTTGAATGTCAATTTACGAATATGTAATTCACTAACACATTCGGTATACACAATGTTTAATTGATGAAATCATTTAATTGAGCTAAATTTCATATTAACTCCAAATTTTCTTCTATATTCATAAATGCTTTCACTTACCATTTAAATAACCAATTTCTTGAACCAAGCTATCACACAACAATAATACATCACTTGTGCTTCATGAATTCAATGTTTGAATCTTATCACCATCAAATCCATGTCATTCAAATACTTAAAGTTTATTCAAGCATATATTATTACGTTTCATATACCAAGCATATGTCAAAATTACGAATACGCAATCAATTCATTTGTCATTTATTTGACTAGCAAATTAATCTCAAAATTCATAACATTCCATTACTTAAGATATGCCATAAAACACTCCTTTAACATAAACTAGCACCATGGCCGAATTTTCAGTATGCTATTTATTCCTTTTTTTCTGAATCACATAGCAAAATATTACAAATATGTATATATTTGAATACTATAATTATGCATCAACTTACCAACATGAGTTAATTCATGAGCCACTCATGACATCATTTCATGCCAAATATACCACACGCATATGCTATGAAACTTTATTTTCTCTCATGAGCTTACCATGACCAGTAATGCACCAATATAAGCATCACTCCTATTTCAACACTTATCGATTATAATCAGACATTTAACCAATTATACACAATTCATTCATATACTTTATTTTCCTCCTCCTCCTCTCCATCCCACATCCTTTATGTATATAACATGCTTAAATAGCATTATACATAATTTCACTATTCACTTATATTTAAATTCAAAGCTGTCTAGTCGAATTATAGTCACTAAACTATTTTTATCTGGAGCTACAGAGCTCCAAATTAAGTTCTGTTAATTTTCCACAAAACTAGAATCACATATCTTCTTACCATTAAAATTTCAGAATTTTTGGCTTATCCAATTAATACATTTTATTCTTTAAAGTCACCCCTATTTCACTACTCAACATCTCTGACCTCTCTTCACTGAAAATGAATTATCTCATTGTACAGAATTCAGATGATATTTCCGTTTATTTACTTTGAAAATAGACTCATTAAGGATTCTAATCATATAAATTATAACTCATAATTATTTTTTTATAATTTTTAATTATTTTCCAAATTTAGAACAGAAGATTCCGAAATAAATCCGACCCTGCCTCACTAAAACTCAAATATCTAAAAATATATAACTCTTTTGCTTGCTCTGTTTCTTTTATCTAAAATAGACTCATTAAGATTTCATTTAATATCTTATTCACTCTTTAATTAAATTTCTACCATTTTTGGTGATTTTTCAAAGTCACACTATTGTTACTGTCCAAAACTGTTTCGTTGCTAATTTTACTTTTCCATAATTTCACTTTTTCACTTTCAATCATCATTCAATTCAATTCCACACATATATTCATCATTCAATCACACTTAATCGTTACATGATCTCATGTATTTTCACTTAGTCAATTTCCCGATGAACACTTCGGAATAATAACAGATACATGGTGGATTCAGCACACAGCAACCACCCTTTGTAATCAATGATATCCGGAGGGATCAGCACATAGCAACCACTTATAATTAATGATACCGATTCACATAGTAGCCTGCACATAGTACTACACATGTGACCATCATTATCTGATACACGTAGTAGCCTGCACATAGTACTACACACGTGATCAAAGTTATCTGGTACGCATAGTAGCCTGCACATAGTACTACACATGCGACCTATCATTCTGGTACACGTAGTAGCCTGCACATATTACTACACACGTGACCATCACTTTCACTTTTACATAGTGGCCTACACACAGTCCATGCCACACAAGTGATCATTTCTGTCACTTCATTCGTATCCCTTTTTATTCCGAATGTTCAATCGGGAAATTTCTCACTTTTTCTAATTTTTTTCCTTTTTCACTAACCAAAGTCAATTCATTGTCTTTCTTGACTTATAATAACACATTTAACTTATTTAACACTCACATTATTCAATCCAGTCCAAAAATCACATCTTGGCAAAATTACATTTGTGCCCCTAAAGTTTCACAAAATTATGATTTTGCCCCTAGGTTTGGAAATTAAACTTTATTCATTTTACTTATATTTTATGACATGCTGAACATTTTTCCCTTCTATGGCAACATCAAATTCTCACTTTAACACTTACTTATGAACATTAGGTATTTTTTCCGATTATGTCAATTTACTCGTTTTCACTTAAAATCGGCTAGCAAAAGTTATTTAACATAATTTCAAGCTTCATATTCTACCATAAAACATAAAAATAAACACATTTTATCTATAGTTATTTTTCCAAATATGAACCCTAGGTTAAATTATTGCTAGAATAAGCTAAATCAAGTTACTAGGACTCCAAAAACGTAAATAACATTAAAAACGGGGCTTGGAATCACTTACTATGGAGCTTAGAAGCTTAAAAACCCTATATATGGCTTCCCCCTTGCTGATTTCGTTCACCATGGAGAAGATGGACAAATTTTTGGCTATTTTGGCCTTTTTAATTCTTTTAATTACTAAATGACCAAAATGCCCCCAACTTAAAAATTTTCTATTTCACTTATCTCTTGTCCATTTTTGTCCAACAAGTTAACTAATGGTCTAATTACCATTTAAGGACCTCCAATTTAAAATTTCATAACAATTGGACACTTCTAACATGTAGAACTCAACTTTTACACTTTTTACAATTTAGTCCTTTTGACTAAATTGAGTGCCCAAACGTCAAAATTTTCGAATGAAATTTTCACGAAATCATTTTTTGAAATCGTAGACCATAAAAATATAATGAAAATAAATTTTTTTCTCGTTGAATTTGTAGTCCCGAAACCACTATTCTAACTAGCCCAAAATTCGGGCTGTTACAATCTAACATTGGAAACCCTAAGCAAGGCCTTGTATCTTTATCTTACTAATCTACCAGATGTAACAGACTTACCCTTTCACAACAAAACGTATAGTGTCATAAATCTTACCTTGACATGGAGCAATCACTGGTAAAGATCCAGATCTACAACTCCAGTTTTGAAGGAGAGAGAAATACCGTTGGTTCTTTAAGATTCAGGTAACAATACTTCTTAAAGAAGAAAGAATAAAAACTCCCCATTTTTCTAAATTGAATATTTATATATATAACCTAAGCCCTTATTAGAACCTGACATGTGTCACAAACTTTCACACTGTCTTTATAAATGGCTTACAACTTTGAAAATCCAATATTTTTTTATATTTTTCTCTGGTTCACCTATTCAATTAGTTCATAACCAATTCATTTAGGTTGTAATTGAATGAACTGCGTGTACAATGCCATTGGCGAATACCCCCAACTTCCAATGTTCTCAATGCTCTTACCAATCTCTTCTCCCGTACAATTCAATATATTTTGAGAACAATCCTTGAAAAATATTCTAATGTCTTCTATGTGTCCGGTCTATACGTCAAAACAACAATTTGGCAAATAGACTGTATCTCACAAATTACACTCATACTACTCGCCTGCACATAGGACTCACCAAAACTGGGTGTTACAATTCTTCAGTTGGATAAATAAGGAAGATGGAGTATGAAAAGAGCAGTGGATGTGTGGCGTATTTATGAATATGCCTTTTGAGTCTGTATGAACTAAACTTCTAACTTGTGAAGATTTGTAGCAAGATTGATGTAATCAAATATATTTTAAACACTTCCCTTATTTTCTTGTAGTAAGTATTTAATTCAAATGCCACAGTACATGTTTAAAGAAATAGGTAATTGTCAATTATTTTTGTTAATGATTGAGTTTGTGTAGTAACACCTGAATTTGGACCCGGTGAATCAGGTTGGGTTTGGGGCGTTACAGGATATACTGATACCTCTTAGGGATGTTTCGATACCTTGCACCTCGGTTACTGACTTTGTATGTTTCGATACATTCAAGGGCATGTATCGTTCGGTACCTTTCAATCATGTTCTGATACAAAGTTTTTTGTTTAGCACTTTTGGTTACCGACTTGCTTTCTGTCGATACAACCAATACATGTAGTGGTACAAAGGCTCAAAATAGCTTAAAAGTACCTAGAAACTTTTTAAAGTACTTGGAGATATTCAAAATTTTCATAAGATAATTAGAAACTTTATTTTTGAGTTGGTAAGAGTTGAAAACAATTTTAGAGTGATTGAAATAATCATAGCAAACTTGATTAAAAAATTTTAAAATTAATATTTTTATATAAAAACATTTGAAAATTAAAACTAACAAAGTTAAATGATTGGATTGCAATGAAATTTAGGCGGAAGATGTGTCCTGAGAACGAGTTGCCAAAGCTTCCGTCTTCTTTTGTGTTGTGCTTAGGTAGGGATGGTCTTACGACGCCTCCTTTATGAATTGTATTGTCTTTTTGGTTTATATTGGATAAATAGGAAATATTGTATTGGTTTTTTTTTTTAATTTCTTGCAAAAATAAAAGGACTATATCCATCAAAAATAATATTTGGGCTACTTCACAATTTTCTTTGGCGCAAATGAGTTGGTAGTTTAAATATAGAAGAAATGCGACAAATATTTACATTCAAACTCTATAATTACTAAATATCAGAATAATTGAATAAAACAAATGAACTAAACTGTTAATTTAAGAATTTTATACACTTGAAAATATTGGATTAATAAGTAAAAGTTGGATTATTAATTTAGCAAATAATAAAAATGGGCTATCCTTTGCTACATCCCGGCGTATGTTCGAATGAAGACATTTTTATTTGAAAGATGACAGAAACAACATTTTCTCATAATTACAACGAAGTAAAAATAAAAATGGATGTGGAAGCACATATTGTCGTGTCAATAATTCTTCAAAATTGTCGGTGAAATAGGCTTTTCATTGCTACAAAATATTAAACCATTTGTACCTCCCAATGGAACAAAAGGAAGAAATATATAAATGATAAATATGACATGTGCTAAAATAAAACGATTGATAAAGCGAAAATGAAATCATTTTATAATATTATGATATAGTAAATGTCTAAAATCAAAAGACCAAAAACATGGAATCTGGAGTTTGGTGTATACCGACGTAATCGATCATTAATAAAAAATTTAAATTTAAAATTAAAGATATAATGTTTGGTTTGATTATTAGCAGAACTTAAACATAAAATGAATAATAGTTTATATAAATTTAATCTTGAAATTAGAAATAAAAGTAATAACAAAATTTTAGTATAAAGTAAGTTATGAAAATGGTTAAATATTACAAATTAATTTAGTTTGTTATTAACTCATATATTAAAACATGTGTAAAAATAATATACTTATCAAATTTAGCATTTATGCACTTTTTTTTTTAAATTCTGTTATTATGTTTCTTTGGTCAAATTTTGTTATTAGTGTTTATATTTTGCGAAAGTTGTTAATTTAATCTTTCTACTTTAATCTGATCATTTTAATCATTTACTTTTTCAAATTTTAAAATTTTAGTTTCTTACCAACTGTTAATTGTTAAAAGCACGAAGTTAAGTTCATTATTTTGAAAATCGATGCATCAAAATATTATCATATGTATAATATTATGTCAGTTTATTATTTTCACATATTTCTCACTAGGAATCTAGTTAATGAATCAACGGCTATCATTTATGTCAAGACTAAAACTTCAAATTCAAAAAGTATAAGGACTTAGAATGATCTAATAGGAGAATATGGACCAAATCCACAGTTGTACAAATAGTACAAAACTAAGTAGATTTAACTAATAATGTCTGGGTCAAGTCTAAAATTCCAGAAAAAATAAAAGGATTAAAATTGACCACGAGAAGTAAAGAGATTAAAATTAATCAAATTAAAATATAAAGATTAAATCCATAATTTTCGCAAATTACAAGTACTACTGGAAGAATTTAACCTATTGCTTTCTTCTAACCACTCGTATAAATGATTTACTATGTGGAAAATATTTATGAAAACTAGTAAATTATATAAAAAAAAAAAGAAAAGAAAAGGGGGAGTATTGTCTTTGTGTCCCATAAAAGAAAAGCGAAAAAGAAAAAGGGTATTGGGTGTCCCCCGCCCGGTCGCTCCTAAACGTATAGGGAGTGACGGTCGGTGGATGCCGACTTTATAATATTAGGCGCAGTATGCACATGATATGAATACAATTAAAAATATTTTAAAAACACACAAAATCATTATATTTTTAAATTTTTAATTTTCCCATCAAATTTATGGCGGCTTCATTACCCTACTTGTCAACATATAAAACAATAATCTATATAATAAAATATATAGACACGAATGGTTAGATTTTTAATTTTCTTTAAATCCTTTGTCCCTTTGTGTTTCTCCTGCATTTTACGTTATTCCTTAACAAACTTCCAATTATTCTTCTGGTAATAATAAGAATGCAATTATGGAATAATTGAATTTATGAAACCATCTTTTCTCATCAAATCATAAACCAACCAACCAAGCAAACACATAAAAGCAACATCCCATATTAGAGAAAATAAATGGAAAATATACTATGTTGTTACATATCCGAAGGAAGATCCCCAAATATATCTCCTTTACTAATTTCATTTATTTGTTTACCTAAATTCATCACTGTATGCATTAGATCGATAAGAGAGAATTTAAATTACATTTTAATTTTATTTTGCAACATAATTTATTCTCTAATTTTTTATATTAAAATCATGTAAGGGAACTTTCAACTAAGGATTTAAAAAATGAATTCAATGAGAGAATGATCAAATAGTTGCAAGGCGAGGTTGAGATGTACATGACACTAAACAATGAACAAGTGTCACTCCACGCCCCGACCCAGTCGTCGGATCTAAATGCTAAACGTCACATTACGTTGCTAAAGCAACTCGGACTATCACAACTCATTTCATAAAACAAGTAACAAATATTCATAGCATAACTCCTTCATTCACAAATGTGCGCAATAAATATATACTGGCCTTAATGAAGATGTTTATGGGGTTGTTCGCGATCAAACTCAGATTCAGGACTTGAATCCAAACTTAATTATCAAAATTCAATTGAATGTCTCGAGACATGATGATTTTTATTTTTGTTTCGATATTGGAATTCTTGAGACATTATGATACATGTCTCAAGATTTGGGTCCAAGCTTTGCTATCTCGGGACACAACTACCAGTTTCAGACCCCTATCTTCAATGTTTGCAAGTCTCAAGACAAGAGACATCAAGTATCGAGACTTGAGACAGAGCAAAACTTATTTAGCTTGGATGTTTTGGTGTCTCGAGGCATAGGTCACTAATGTCTCAAGACTTGCTTAGTAAGTTTCGAGACCTATACCCAAAAATGCACGATTTAATCATTTTTGTTCTTAGTGCTTCGAATTATGTTCTTAATGTCTCAAGACCAAAAGACAATTTCATCTACAATGCAATCTTTCAATCATGAATTTCATCTCCAAATGACATCCAACTTACCCCAACATCATATCATATCAATTTACACGCATTTAACATATTAAAACACATTCAATCCACATACAAACATGGCATTCAATACTTCATACTTTACTATATCTAACATAGAATGCAACAAGGAAACTCATGCATATATCCATTCGAATTAGGTATCAAATTTCAACAATAAAACATTTATAGGTCCAACACGTACCAAAATATATCATAAGACTTTAAAAATATCATATGATACATGACTCTATCTAGGTACATACCATTAACTATATAAAAACAAAAGAGTACAAATTTAGTTTGAACTGAGTTGGTGAGCTTTAGATGCTTCACTAACCCTCCACTCTACCAAAACTTGCTCAGGACCTGCGCAAGAAAAACACATTCGTATACTAAGTATTAAATGCTTAGTGGTTTGTGCTCTTTTGTTGTTATGTTTAATTTGATAAATTCGATTATGAAAATCCATTGGTTCCATAAATTAAACATAGAAACATACTAATTAAATATGAAATACATTTTATTAAGTCTATCAAATCTCTAATATCCGAAATTTTCATATTTTACAACTCTTCCGTTTGAATTAAAATCGAAAAATTTAATTATACTACACAATCTCAAACTATCTAAAAATTATAATTACCACTCAAGATTTCTCATCTTCCTACCACCAACTAAGCATTTATCCATGACAACTTGGTTAAAACATAATAATCTCAAATTTTAACAAGTGAGCTTCACTTATCTAATATTTAAAGCTAATAATTTATAAAAAAATTTGTAAAACCCTAAACCCGGCCTAGACGTCCAGTCCAAGTTTAGGAAGCCACATCATCGATACTCAAATACCACATATATAACACAATAACACTAAACCATACGTCGCATAATATTCATCACAAAGATTAGTTGAGTTTATAATCTTCCAAAGTTTTACTATCATAGTTTACCGAAATTCTTAAAGTAGTATTTAAAAGAAAGATAAAAGATTGACCGAGCTTCCGCGGTGCCGACCCGTTCAAGACTGAGAACCACCTAAAACCCAACCAACAATAAAGTGAGTTGTGAACAGTGCATAAAGAAGTTTATTCACATAAACTCATTTACCAAACAGTGTTCGTATTCAAAGATTCGATCTGATAACAAAAACATTTCTAGTTCAGATCCAAGGCAGATTAATTTCATATGCAGAAACAATTTTAGTTTCATATATAGAACAGATCAGAGTCAGATACAGATATTTCTAACCCCCATCCGCTACACACCATCTTCGGCTATCCCAACACACCGTTAAGGGCGTTTAATGCCCAACCAACCCTACACACCATAGAGTGTCTGTCTGACACGTTTACAAAAACGTAACTTAGCTGCTAGATCGTAATGCGACGAAACACCGGGATTAGAGTTATACATATGGTGGTTTAGCCACTAATTTAGAACAGATCACTTTCTTCTTCATAATATCTCAACCCATGCATATGCAAAGAACCAATATTTACAGTATGTATTCAGTTATTCTAAATTGTTCTACAAGTAGATAGTACAGTTCAATGTCAGACTAAGTATCACAGTGCACATACCGGTATAGAATTCATGCATATGTCATAGGGTCTCAAAGAGATCTCACTCAGTTAAATTCAGACCATTCATACCATGGGGACATTAAAATCAGTCTCAAGTAACATTTACGGCCTCAAAATGATTTTCGAGCCCTTTTATATATGCCACACGGCCTAGACACATGCCCATGTCCTTAATTGTGTGGTTTTAAAGCATAAATCAGAGAGTTATACTCCCTAGAAACATGACCGTCTCCTTGCTCGTGCGACTCACACGGCCTGTGCATACACACACGCCTATGTGCCTGGCCATGTGGTATCGACGGCCACTATTTCTGAAGGTCGAAACTTGAAAAAATTAAAGTTTTCGATATGCACCTGGAGAGATTTCAAAGCAACAACAACAAGGAGAGCCTTCGGAGCCTAAAAAAGCCATTCAATAACTCAATCAACCAACTTTATCAACAATTACACAGAATACTATATATCAAAAGTTTCGGCACGAAACCTTCAACGAAATCAAACTTACCGAAAAGTCAATGGCTAAAAAGTCAACAATCACTACCTTAACATCACACTCCAAGATCTGGACAGGTTCCTCTTCGAATGTTAAGTCCGGTCATAATTCGATCTCGTCGACAGAAACAATATGCGACGGATTCGACCGATACCGTCTCAACATCGAGACATGAAACACATCATGAATTTGTTCTAGCTCTGACGGTAATTCTAACTGATACATAAGTGGTCCGACACGCTTCAAGATAGGTAAGGCCCAATGAACCCCGTGCTCAGCTTGCCCTTGCGTCCGAATCGCAGGATCTTTTTCCACGGTGATACCTTTAGAAACACTTGATTACCTACAGAAAACTCAATATCCTTTCTTTTTAAATACGCATAAGACTTCTTTCCATTAGAGGCTACTTTCAAGCGATCACAAATCACTTTTGCAGTACTCTCAGTTTTAAAAACCAGCTCAAGACCCAATATCTAGCGTTCACTTAATTTTGTCCAACATAACAGAGTAAAGCACTTACGACCATACAAGGCCTCGTAGGGTGCCATCTAAATACTAAAATGGAAGCTATTATTGTAGACAAACTGAACTAATGGTAGATACTCCTCCCAACTACCCCTGAAGTCTATCACACAACTCCGAAGCATATCTTCCAGAATCTAAATGACTCGCTCAGGCTGTCCGTCGGTCTGAGGGTGATACGCAATACTGAAATTAAGTTGGGTGCCTAAGGCCTTATGAAGTTTCTTCCAAAACTGAGATGTGAATTGTGGGTCTCTATCGGATATAGTTGAGAATGGAACCCCATGTATTCTCACAATTTCAACAATATACAATTTAGCTAACTTTTATAGGGGGTAATCTGTTCTAATATGAATGAAGTGGGCTGATTTGGTCAACCGATCAATGATGACCCATCAAATCTTTCTTAATGGGGGTTAAAGGCAACCTACTAACAAAATCCATCGTTACCCGCTCACATTTCCACTGAGGAATTTTAATTGGCTGAAGCAATCCAAAGGGTAATTGATGTTCAGCCTTAACTTTTTGACACGTTAGACAGTGGGATACAAAAGTGACTACCTCCTGTTTCAGTCCAGGCCACCAATAAAGCTCTCGGAGATCTCGATACATTTTTCTCACCAAGATGCATAACACAGGGACTACTATGCGCCTCCTATAAGATCGAATGCCTAAACTCTTTATCATTAGGTATACAAATCTGACCCTTGAAGCACAACACATTATCGCTATTCAAGCTAAAATCGGAAGTCTCGTTTGAGCCAACATGTTGCAATCGCTGAACCAAGGAGTCATCGCTCAATTGTTTAGCTCAAATCTGCTCCACCCAAATCTGTTTAACATGTAATTCTGCTAACAACCCCCATCCTCAACCAAACTCAGACGAGCTAACATTGCTCTCAGATCAGTCATTGCTCTACGGCTAAGGGCATCAACTACCACATTAGCCTTAATCGGGTGGTACTCTATCGTGTAATCATAATCTTTAAGTAATTCAACCTATCTGTGTTGCCAAATATTTAACTTTTTTTAAGTTAACAAATATTTAAGACTCTTGTAATTGGTGTAAATGATACACCTTTCACCATACAGATAATGTCTCCAGATCTTTAGAGCAAACAAAGTCGCAGCCAGCTCAAGATCGTGCGTAGGGTAATTACCCTCGTGTGTCTTAAACTGTCGCTACGTGTAAATGATCACCTTACCGTGACGCATCACTGTATATCACAAATTCCAGACCCGATTCCAGTTGAACTAAAATAGGAACTTGTGTTAGAATGGACTTAAGTTATTGAAACTAAACTGCTATGCCTCAGACCACACAAATGGAGCACTCTTGCGTAGCAGCTTCGTTAAAGGTGATGCAATCAGATAAAATTCATCAATGAATCGTCTGTAATAACCGGCTAAACCTAGAAAACTACAAAGCTTAGCTACATTTTTTGGTCGATTCCACTGAACTATAGCTTCAATTTTCTAGGGATCGACTTGGATCCCTTCCACAATTACTTCATGACCCAAAAAAGTGACTTCCTGTAACCAAAACTCGTACTTAATAAACTTGGTATACAACTATTTTTTTTAGAGTAGTTGAAGTACAATACGAAGGTGATTATCATGTTCAATTTCAATTTTGGAGTAAATTAGAATGTCATCAATAAAAACCACTACAAATTGATCCAAGTACGGTTAGAACACCCAATTCATTAAATCCATAAATGCCGTCAGAGCATTCATCAAATCGAAAGGCATCACTAGGAACTCGTAATGTCCGTAATGAGTTCTGAAGGCAATTTTGTACACATCAGTCTCCCTGAGTTTGAGCTGATGGTAACTGGAGTGTAGATCAATTTTGAAGAAGACAGATGCTTCTCGAAACTGGTCGAAGAAGTCGTCAATCCTCGGTAACGGGTACCTATTCTTGATTTTTAACCTATTCAACTGTCTATAGTCTATGCACATTCATATCGACTCGTCTTTTTTCTTAACAAAAAGTACCGATGTCCTCTACGGAGACATGCTCGATTGGATAAATCCTTTACCGAGAAGTACTTGAAGCTGCGCTTTTAGCTCAGTCAGTTCTTTCGGTGCCATGTAATAGGGTGCAATAGACACCGGAGCCGTACCTAGTAACAGATCAATATTGAATTCTACCTCCCGATCTAAAGGTACCCCGGGCAATTCCTCAGACAAAGCATCTAAAAATTCTCGCACAGTATAGATATCTCCCACAGAAAGCTTTGCAAGAACAGAATCAAACACAGAGGCAAAGTATGCCTCACACCTCTTTTAGACTGACTTATTTGCTACAAAAGTGGAGAGTACATTAAAGAGGTAATCTCGACGCTCACCGACCATGACCACCTCGTCATTCTCATCCATTCTAAGAGTAACTTTCTTGGTTGCACAATCTAGACTGACCCGATATTCTACACGCCAGTCCATTCCTAAAATCAAATCAAACTCATTAAAAGGTAATTTCATCAGGTCAGTTGGAAATACCATACCCTGGAGCTCTAGGGTACTATCCTATAAACTCTATAAACTTGAATTGGCTGACCCAAAAGACTAATCACAGAAAACTCCCTAGTAGTATTTTCAGTAGTTAAACCCAGATTTGCAGAAACAACACTAGCTATGTACGAGTGAGTAGAGCCAATATAAATGAGAGCATAGTACGGAACAGAGTGAAAAAAGATGGTACCTGCAATGACTTTAGAATCATCGCTATCTTTGTGACATCTTGCCACATAAACTAGTGTCGGTTGATGAGCCTCAATTTAACTTGCACCTCTACCTGACGCCCTCTATCCTCTCCCCAAACTATTACCGCCTCTACCAGCACTACGACCTCTAGGTGGTTGCTAAACCACTTTTGAAGGCTGAACAGAACCTGGAGCCAAAGTCTATGCCGCAGCTGGCACTTGATCTGGTCGACGAGAGTAATCCCTAACTCGATGCTTTATCGACCCACAACGGAGGCACACTCCTAACTTCCTCTAGCACTCGTACAGATGGCGTTTCCCACAATCACTACACAATTAAATCTCAGTCACTACAACTGGTGCCTCCGAGGGCTGGTCAAACCTCGTCCGCTTCTTAGGGTGCTGACTAGAACCACAGAGACTCAAATACCTCTTAATCTTATTTTGATCCCTCTCACGATCACACCGGTCGTGCTCTATGCGCTTCACTTCTTCCATTATCTTTGTTTTGTCAACTAGAACTACAAAAATCTACTCCATTTGAGGAGCTCTCAGAACCCGCAGATCATATCTCAATCCCTCTTCAAACCTCATGCACTTGTCGTAATTAGACGCTACCAAAGTCCATACATACCTACTCAGTCGTAGAAACTCGGCTTCATATTCAGCTATAGATCGTTCGCCCTGAACTAGGCTCATAAACTGGCATCGGCCTGCCTTAATTTCTGAGTGGGAGTGCAGTCAAGATCAGTCATAATTCGCTCGATAGCCTCAAGCAACATTCAACAATAATAGGAGCGACTCCTATGATGCCCCTGAATAATTCAGCCCAATTCAACCAGAGTCGTTCAGTAACTGACCCTCGGCCTCCTGATCCTAAATGAGTCCCTATGACCCTCTCTAGTGCTAGAATCATGGCCGAGAATAGTGCGTTGTCCCCAGCCGTCGGAGTCTGGGACTCCGTCTCAGTAATGGAAGTACCAACTATTTTGTTAGTCTCTAGATTGGGCATACTACCCATAGAGTATGACTCTGCTCAAGTTCCTCCTCGGCGTCCTCAACGCCCCCAAATACCACGTCCACGGCTACCACGTGAACTCATTATGCAAGTCTAGCTACAATATCAGAGTGCACATATCAGTTCAGACATTTAACAGGATGATTTCACCAGTTCACAACAAAACATTTAACCAAACAACAGTTTAGGTATTACAATCTTTATAACATAACAGAAATACTTATAGGGTCAGCGTCGGAGGATCGATCATTCATTAAAGTTTCAATTTTTTTCCATATTAACTCAGATACTAAGTTATCACCAAACTACTGTTCTCACACATTATGAGCCCAAACACAGTCTGAATGTTAACTAACCTAGCTCTGATCCCACTAAATGAACACCCTAAACCCGACCTAGATGTCTAGTCCAAGTTTAGGGAGCCACGTCATCGATACTCAAATACCACATATATAACACAATAACATTAAACCATACGTCGCATAATATTCATCACAAAGATTAGTTAAGTATATAATCTTCCAAAGCCTACTATCATAGTTTACCGAAATTCCTAAAGTAGTGTTTAAAAGAAAGATAAAAGCTTGACTGAGCTTCCGCTGTGTCGACCCATTCAAGATTGAGAACCACCTGAAATCCAACCAACAATAAAGTGAGTTGTGAACTCAATGCTTAAAGAAGTTTATTCACATAAATACATTTACCAAACAGTGTCCGTATTCAAATATTCGATCTGATAACAGAAACATTTCTAGTTCAGATCCAAGACATATTAATTTCATATGAAAAAATAATTTCAGTTTCATATATAGAACAAATCAGAGTCAGATACAGATATTTCTAACCCCTCCATCTGCTACATACCATCTTCAGCCATCCCAACACACTGTTAAGGGTGTTCAGTGCCCAACCAACCCTACACATCATAGAATGTATGTTTGACACGTTTATAGAAACGTAGCTTAGCTACTAGATCGTAATACAATGAAACACCGGGATCAGAGTTATACATATAGTGGCTTAGCCACTAATTTAAAACAGATCACTTCCTTCTTCATAATATCCCAACCCATGCATATGTAAAGAACCAATATCTACAATATGTATTCAGTTATTCTAAATTGTTCCACAAGTAGATAGCACTATACAATGTCAGACTAAGTATCACAGGGCACATACCGGTATAAAATTAATGTATATGTCACAGGGTGTCAGAGAGTTCTCACTTAGTCAAATTCAAACCATTCATATCATGGGGACATCAAAATCAGTCTCAAGTAACATTTACGACCTCAAAAACGGTTTTTAGGCCCTTTTATATATGCTACACGGCCTAGACATACGTCCATGTCCTTACCTGTGTGGTTCACACGGCCTATGCACACGTCCACATCCTTGCCCGTGTGGTTTTAAAGCATAAATCAGAGAGTTACACGGCCTGGATACGTAGTTGTGTCCTTGCCCATGTACTCACACGGCCTGGGCACATGCCCGTGTACTCGCTCGTGTTGTCTTAAGTCGCAAACAGTGAGTTACATGGCCTAGACACACGCCCGTGTCCCTTGTCCGTGTGAATCCTGCACTAATATTGTCACACATAGCTTGGACACACGCAAGTGTGCCTTACCCTTGTGGCTCCAAATTAATGAACAGTGAGTTACACAGCCACCCACACGACCTGCCACACAGTCGTGTGGCTCACACGGCCTAGCCACACGTCCATGTGCTTGGCCGTGTGGTATCGACAACCACCATTTTTAGCGACCGAAACTTGCAAAAATTAAGGTTTTCGGTATACACCTAGAGAGATTTCAAAGCAACAACAATGAGAAGAGTCTTTGGAGCCTAAAACAGCCATCCAATAACTCAACTAACCAACTTTATCGACAATAACGAACATTTTACATAGAATACTTTATGTCGAAGGTTTTGACATGAAACCTTCAATGAAATCAAACTTACTGGAAACTCAACAACGGTCGCTCGATTTGTCGAGTTGAGGTTTGCTACTCCCGACACCCCCGGCTAAGAGGAAACCAAGCAACTAATTATCAGGGATTACACAAAATGCTCGAGATGCCCAATTCAAAACATAAACCCCAGACTCTAACGAATTGACAGTGCAACTTACTTACAAACCTTTCGATCAATGTAATTAATGGCGTATAACTTCATCTAGACCCATACTTACTTACGACCGTGATCAAAATGAAGAAGAAAATTAAAGAATCAAAAAGAAAAAGAAATGGAAGCAGGAAACAGAAAAAAAAAATAAAAGAGAGTAATAAAAAAACGAATGGAAGATGGCGAAATTTTTAATTCCTAATAACTTCCAGTCAGATACCAACACTTAGCAAAAAGAATATTCCCTATCCCATACCCTGAGATTCAAACTTGAACAGAATACAGACAGATGTTTAACAAGTGAAACCAGCAGGCTCATTCTTGTCATAAGTTTACATTGAATTGAACTTAACCATATAACACATGGACAAGGGTTGTTTTAAAAAATAAAACAGTTAACAACGCGACTCGAACTCAAAACCCTAATCACAAAAGCAAAGCACACAACCACAAATACAGAAACTTAATTACTACAAATTCTCACAATTAAATTCTCAAAATTTTTGTTGTGTTACAAAAATCACAAAAGAAATCTTTGCTAACCTTTAGAAATATCTTTCGGCTATGGAGGAAGAACACATGCAAGAACTTGTTTTCTTTCTTTAGGTTTTCCTTAGCAATTGCCGTTTGGGGAGAGATGATGTTAAATTATATCTTTCCATATTTTATTAATTATCACATTTTAGTTTAATTAACCCAAATCCAATTATCACTGTTAACTTAGGAAAAAGATTAGTGGAAAGGAATGGATGAGATCATTTCATCCACTAATTCATATTTATCATGGTTTATTAATCTTTAGGTCCCTGGTTTAATGACAATTAAGTCATTAGTTTAATTGCACATTAAGGACTTATTTAGCCCCAATTTTAATTACCTATAGTTTAATCACCTTATAATTTGGAAGTTGTACTATATTCAAACCATGATTATTTTTTTAATATTAAATATTTTTATATATTTTAAAAATATTTTGAATATATTAAATTTTTTATTTTTGAGGAAATTCATTAATAATTTTAAACAAAAATTAATGTTATAAAAATATTATAAAGTTAGTATACACAATTAATCCGTGCATCAGACGAGAATACAAATTAGTACATATACTATACCAATATGAGGTTACACATAAAAATATATATAAATAGTCATTTTCACATTATAGTGCTTTGGCACATGATACTCTCTGTTTGAAGCATTTATTTACAATTTGGATGAATTATTCTTTTACTTCTTACCTTTTAATTTTTTAAGTTGCCATGCCTTTTGTTTAAATTTTTTATAAAGTTTTATATGTTAAATATAATTTTGATTTTAAATAAATTATTTTTTTATTTTAAGATTTTACTTAATTGAATTAAGTTTTAATGTTATAATATTAAAATTAATGACTATTAAATTGTTAAATTTAAAATATAGTTTTTTTAAATTACACATATTAATAACATTTATCAAATTAAATTTATATTTTTCAAATATAATAATATTTAATTACATTTATTGATTAAAGTAAAGTAAAGATAAATATAAAATTACAAAAATCAAATATCAACAATTTTAACATTAAAACAAATTAATTTAACAATATATATAAAATAGATAACTTGTAATAAATTATTAATAATACTATTTAAATTATAATATGTTGATATTAATATTCAAATCATGATGAATTTTTTATTTTTTAATATTAGATATTTTAAAATTACATAGCATTAATTTAAATTATTCTAAAGTAGTTAAATATTTTTAAAATATTTTTAATTATATTATATTTCAATTTATTAATGATTTTTAAAGAAATTCATAAAATGTTAAACAAAAACTAATATTATAAAAAAATTATAAATTTAATATATACGCATGTATCACACAAAATACAAACTAGTTAATATTAATATATTGATATACTGGTAGATTAGTAATGTAATTAATATATTAATTAGTTTTGGTAATGTATTGGTAATACAATGGTAATAAGTTATATTAAGATTAATCAAGTTATTATTATCTTGCCACTCCTACTTCGCTTAATTATATCCTCGTTAGTTAAGACTTTACATATGGGTAATACATGGCCAACTATAGACCTAGTAGACATGTAAATTCATGATATGTAGAGCTCTTTTGATCCACCTTGCTAAAAATAAGTGTTAAATTATTCTTTACATAGATCATTTATTCTTTTGATCACACGTGAGACCCTACTAAGTTCATGTCAATCACATCTTCACATATCTAAAAGGTAACTATGCCCTTAATTGACATGCAGTATCAAAATTGGTGCAAGCCATGTGTTAAGGTCCAAGGGCAAAAGATGGTCAATCTCACTTGTAAATATAAACTCAAATTTATGACATCGTTTTTTTATATATATAATGCCTATAATTATTATAATTTTTTTTAACCCTTGAATAGAAGTGTAAATCGTGCATGAGGATGCTTGAAGTCACATCCTTTTACGCTAGCAATATGTTTGATGTCAATCGAGTTAAGACTCAGTTGACAATGTTACCGTTTTGTAACTACTTATTTATTGTTTTTGATATAACAATATATATATTTAAATTTTATCTACTCTATTTATTTTCAAATTTATTAACTTTGTATTTGTTACTCTAATTTAAATGTGTGAAAATTCTGTAAAATATGGCGAGATTTATTGAGAATTAATTAATGTAAAGGAAATTTAATTTTGGAGTTAGAAATTATGATTAGAATTTTTCGTAATTTTTAGATATTAATTTGGGCCGGGATTAACTTGAAAGAAAGTTTAGAAGAGGGGAAGATTTAGGGAGGTTTTATGATGACATTTGCCCTTATTGTTGTTGCTGTTCATAAAAGAAGAGAAAACCAACAATCAAGTAACCTAAAATCTTTCTTTCTATATTTCTTACCTTTGCCGACAGAGCTTCAGTTTTCCAAGTTGTTATATTTGCATCTACTCGAAAAAAATTCTATCGTTTGCCACAATTCTTTGGGTCTACCGTTTGCTTCAATATTTGCAAATATTTATTCAATCAGCCTCCAATGCACAACTGCTATTTGCCCCTTGAATATGCTGCTCCAGTCTTCCTCGATTTGCTATTTGCTCCCTTGGCTACTTCCTCAATTAACTTGCTTTTTGCTTCACTATTGACTTCATTATTTCAAAGTTGCTGCCGATTGCTTATTCAATAGATTCTGCCGATTAGTGGGCTGCCATCTTCTTCTATTTCCATCCAAATCCTGGCTGCTCTTTCTTTGTTGTGGTAAGTGTTCCGTTCCTTTAAATTTTTGCTTGTATCGATCTAGTGTTTTACTATATTAACTTGCTTTTGAGAAAGGTTAATTAGATGATTTTAGATTAGGATGAATTGAGTTCAAATGTTGAATAAAAAGAATATATATTTTTTATTAATTGTTAATTTCCAATTCATAATTTATGTTGGAGTTATCGGTTTTAATAATATCAATTTTAATATTTCAAACTTGATAATTTGTAACCGTTTAAATCCATCAATCTTTGAAGAAATTGTTTTAAGAGTTTATTTAAAATAAATCTATTTTATCAATTGATTTCAACATCTTACCTTAGGGCTTAGGCTTTAAAATAAAGTAGTAAAGTGGGGAGTGGGCACAGAGATTTAAAGAAGGTTTAATAGAATATGTGCCACTGCATTTTCTCGATCCCGACGAAAGATGAAACAGTTTGATAAATTAATTGGACAAAAAAGGACACCAACCCGGTCATTTTATTTTCCCCATTTCCATGGTCATCATCGTCTTTTTACTTTTGATCTAAACCCACTCAATCTGCCAAAAGTTTATTCTGTCTTCTCAGATCTGTTTTCTTTTTTTTGCTCATTTCATACGTGGTACCCACAATATTAAGAAAAGCTACCATCTTTGTCTAAAACAATACACTGTTAAAAACTTATTTACTTATAAACTGAAAAGCAGTCACCTTTTTCTTTTATTTATAAATTCTTTAACCCACAAAATTGTCATATTACATCGAGTGTCAGGTAATTAACCAAAAATATTAAATGATAAAACGAAATAAATTTATTTACATACGAGTAAATACATAATTTTAATTTAGATAATATAAATTTTTTTAGGTAGATAATATGATTATAAGAAAAATCCCATATCTCCTCCACCTCCGGTAATAAGAAAAATTAGAAATTAGTAAAAAAATGAAGTTTTAAAATTTAAAAAGATTGGGCTATGGCTGAACTCATCTGCTTGGCATCCAGATCTTGCAGCAAAAAGAAGCTTCCCCTGACTAAACAACTCCAATTCTTCTTTCTCTTAATATTAAATAAAGTCCTATTTTTTCTTTTAATTAATTAATTATTTATCTTTTCTTTGCCAAGGGTGGAAAGGAAAAGAGAAGCAAAGTCTTGTCTTCCCCCGTAGATGAATTTTGAGAAAAAGGAGAAACAGCATTGGACCCGAAAAACTCAGCATGAGAGCAGCTTATCATATTCTCCTCTTTTTCATCTTACTACCATTGTCTTCACCAACATCAAAAGCTGCTGTGTCTGTAATTCAGGATTTTATCACTTACAGAAGAATTCTACACCAACCATTATTTCCAGCTGGTTCAGCCCCACCTCCAGGGACCGACAATTCTATACCTCCACCGTCTCCTCCGCCGCCTGACCCAACTCAGCCATTCTTCCCTGAAGGTCAGCAATCCCCAGATCAGAATCAACAATCTACACCACCAGCTGCAGCGGCCAATGGCTCAATCCCAATCCCAACCGCAACACAACCCACCAAACCAGCTAAAAGAGTTGCAATTGCAATCTCTGTGGGGATTGTAACCTTGGGAATGTTATCAGGACTTGCTTTCTTTTTGTACCGGCATAGGGCTAAACACCCTGGAGATACCCAGAAGCTTGTTGGAGGGAACTCGGAGAGGTTCCAGGAAGATTCCGGGGTGCCACCTTCCAGTTTTCTTTACATTGGAACAGTGGAGCCAATGAGGAGATCGGTGAGTGAAGGGAACGGAGGAACCAATGGTTCACCTTATCATAAATTGAACTCAGGGAAGAGATGGGATCGGTATAGGCCAAGTCCTGAACTGCAGCCATTGCCTCCTTTGGCTAAGCCTCCTGCACTTGAGAATTGTTCACCCCCAGCAATGTCACCTTCATCATCTTCTTCTGGTGAAGAGAGTCAGGGGACTGGTTTTTATACCCCACAGAGCTCAACTATTAGCAATGAAGAAAGCTATTATACTCCGGCTTCACGTTCGATTAGTGGCGGTTTGGTGACTCCGGCCAAGACAGAAATGAATGGGAATACTAATTCTGGTCGTCCTCGTTCCAAAAGAACATCTCCAAAAACAAGGGTTTTGGCTTCTTCACCCGAAATGAAGCGTGTTATTATCCCTTCAATAAAGCAGCAGCGGTCGCAGCTGCCTCCTCCTCCTCCACCACCACCGCCTCTTCAACAATCACAAAGCCTAGCCCCTGAGTTACATGAGACCCAAGAAACTACTTGTGCAAAAAGGGCGAAATTCTCCTCCCAACCTCCTCCTCCAAATATGGCATTGCTTCGATCAATTAGCAGCCATTCGTCCCCACAAAGAACAAAAATTCCACCTCCGCCTCCACCTCCACCGCCCCCTCCGCTCCCAGCAACGGGACCTTCAATTCCGAGGACAGTAAGGTCCTTGGAAACCAATGTGTCTCTAAAACCTTCCCCAGTGTTGAAAACGCAAGAATCCTCGACTCCAATTCCCGATATAAGTGAAGAGAGTGGGAGTAGAAAATCCATGGAAGAGGTTAATCATAAAGCTGGCAGTTGTGTAGAGAAGACAGATGGGGATGACATGGAGAGTGCAAAGCCCAAGTTAAAGCCGTTGCACTGGGACAAAGTACGAGCGACCTCGGAGAGAGCTACAGTGTGGGACCAGTTAAAATCAAGCTCTTTTCAGTGAGTGATAAAACTTGTATACTACTTCCTCACAGGGGATTAAGCTTTCAAAATATGACCTCTAATCTTGAGAACTTGCCTTGTTTGCAGATTGAATGAGGACATGATGGAGACCCTTTTTGGCTGCAATTCCACAAACTCAGTGCCCAGAGAACCTATTAGAAGATCAGTTTTGCCTCCTGTTGAACGGGAAAACAGAGTGTTGAATCCAAAGAAGTCACAAAATATTGCCATACTGTTGAGAGCACTGAGTGTAACTCGAGATGAGGTGTCAGAAGCTCTTTTAGATGGTAAGTCATATTTACATTTTCTATCAGTAAATAATAAGATTCTTATATCTTAGATATCTTAGATATGATGGAAATTTTTTTGCATCTTCTTTCTCTGTGGTTAAGGGGCTTTGAGGATTTAAGAGCATAAAATTTGCTGGTTTTCACTTCCATCTAAATATGCCAAAGATATTTGTACTCTTTTGAAATTCAATATTTAATCTTGAAATTCAAAATTTAATCCAAAATGTTGAATCCCTATGTATACATTTTTAATTTAAAAATCTTGGTAGGATGTGTGGAATTCTGTTTATTCACTTTTGATATTATAAAATGGTAAAATGACTCTTTTAATCCTTATGATTTACAGTTTTTTTGTCAATTTGGTCCAACTCATAAACAATTAGAAAAGAAATGGTTTTAACAATTGAATGTTTTTCCGTATTTTCAATAAAATAATTAAAATTGTGAAAAATTAAAAACTCTTTAAAAGTAAAATAAAATAAAATAATTTTAAAAAGAGTAATTTATTTTAAATTACTCTTTTAAAAAAATTTTCACAATTTATTATTATTTTATATTTTTATTGAAAATATGAAGAAAAAATAGTTTGTAAAACATTTTTTAAATGTTTATGTACTTTTAAAGAGTTTGGACCAAATTGATAAAAAACTGTAAATCATGAGGGCTAAAAGAGTTATTCTACTTTTTTAAAACAGCCCATCATCAATTGTAATGGCAAGACCAAGATTTTTAAATAAAAAGAAGTACGGGACTCAATGTCTCAAAAATTGAAGTATAGGGACTTATATTTAAATTCCATAAGAAACATAGCAATTGGCAACTTGCTGCTTGGTGTCTTTCTAAAAGCCAATATTGAGATTGAAGTAAATGATAGTAAACCACGTTTTAGGTACCTGGTATAATTTGTTGAGCTCAAACACATTGTCCTTCACCATCACTTAAAACATATTCCTAGTTCCTCGAATTTCGAACTCTGGGTTGCATCTCCAAGCCCTTTTGTCAATAAAAAGTGTTATATGTATTAAAAGCAGAAAAAGGAACTTAATTAACAATTTATTATCATATTGCACTTGTATCATTATGTTAGTTTCATCATGAAAAACAAAGCCTTAAAAGTTACATATAGGAGTGATGATCAATCTCTCAATTTATAATGGCAAACCACATAGACAACTGAGATTAGCCATTGGAGTAGCAACTAGCATGCTTTACATCATAAAATGCCTTACCATCTAATTGTTTCAAATATCCCTCAAAATTAAAACATGTATATGTACCTGAGTGGAATATCAGGAGTTTATGACAAGCAAGTAGTTAAGCATATCACCTTTTCAAGTAAGCTGCTTATGTAGAAATATACAGATGAAAAGGTTCATTGAGATGCCACTTATGGGCGACTATTTGCAAAAAAAAAAAAAAGAATTGTCTATTTATATCTTGACTTTTCAGTTTGCTATATATCACATGCTATTCTGTTTGCACTAACAGGTAACCCAGAAAGCTTAGGTGCTGAGCTTTTGGAAACTTTAGTAAAGATGGCTCCATCAAAGGAGGAAGAAATAAAACTTCTAGAGTACAGCGGGGACATCTCGAAACTAGGCTCTGCAGAAAGATTTCTTAGGACAGTACTTGATATCCCTTTTGCCTTCAAAAGAATTGAAGCCATGCTCTACAGAGCTAACTTTGATACAGAAGTGAAGTACTTGAGGAAGTCTTTTCAAACCCTAGAGGTATTAAAATTCAAAAGGCTCAATACTTGGTGATTTAACCATCACATAAAAATGTTTCAAAAACCGGTAAAGGCTCCTATAAGTTCATTTCTCTCTATGTGCTTTCAGGAAGCAAGCGAGGAGTTGAAGAATAGCAGGTTATTCCTCAAACTCCTAGAGGCTGTTCTGAGGACAGGAAACCGGATGAATGATGGTACCAATCGTGGTGATGCTAAAGCTTTTAAACTTGATACCCTTTTGAAACTTGTTGATATAAAGGGAACAGATGGAAAAACCACACTCCTACACTTTGTGGTTCAGGAGATCATTAGATCTGAAGGTGCTGGTACTGACTCTGCAAATGGGAATCTTAAGGAGGATGATTTTAGGAAGCAAGGATTGCAGGTTGTAGGTGGGCTGAGCAGAGACCTCAGCAATGTCAAGAAGGCAGCAGGAATGGACTCAGATGTCCTAAGCAGTTACGTGTCGAAGCTCGAAATGGGACTTGAGAAAGTCAGATTGGTTTTGCAGTATGAGAAGCCGGATATGCAAGGGAATTTCTTCAACTCGATGAGGATGTTTCAAAAAGATGCTGAAGAGGAGATTGCTAAGATCAAGGCATATGAAAGAAAAGCTTTGTTGCAAGTAAAAGAAGTTACTGAATATTTTCATGGGAATGCAACAAAGGAAGAAGCTCATCCTTTCAGAATCTTCATGATTGTGAGAGATTTCCTTTCAATATTGGATCATGTCTGTAAGGAAGTAGGCCAAATGCAGGATAGAACAATGGTGGGTTCCGCCAGATCCTTTCGGATATCTGCAACTGCTTCACTACCAGTACTTAGCAGGTATAATGTGGGACAAGACGCAAGTTCAGATGACGAAAGCTTGTCTCCGTGAAGCTGCACGAATACGGGTCCTAAGACTACTCCCACAGTTGGACCCTTTTCCAGCTAAACCAGCAGTAAGGATGTCTCATTTACCATCACAAGCATCATGTCAAGACTCGAATTTCTTTTTTTAGATCAGATACCTGTACATTTTTGTAGTAAAAGAAGAATGTTTTTTTTAAATATATTACTATATGTAATGGTCTGCATTTATTTGATAAATTACTAATAATATATTTTTCAGTTTTGCAACATTGTTTTTGGTTTGGACTTTGGAGCTATCTATAATTCTGTGTCTCAAATTTTAGTTGGTATAGAAAGATTACTGGTTTTTTTTTTTTCTTTAAAAAAAACACAGAGGAATGATCACCAAATGAATGCTAAAATGCCAGAATGAAGTGCAAAACAAAAGAGTTCCCAATCTTATGGTAGATTTTCTTAGTAAGAAAATAAAGCTTTAAAAAGACAAGTGAAAATTTACTAAAACATACCCGAAAAAGTTTTGAATGTCATGCCACCCCCATAGAATTCTTGAACTGAAAGGTTAAGGTTTGGATAAGCGAAGTGATTAGTGAAGAAAGCAGGTGGAAATGGAGGAACATTATTGACACCTTGATGCATCCCCATCAGCTTCACTTTTGGATGGAATTCAATAGTAACTAAATTCAGGGTTCTTCTTCTATATCTGAAAAAAAGATTTAAAATTTCAAAAGTATTCACTATTTCCGGATATTTGCATAGACTTTGAAAATTGAATCTCAGAATCAAACAGAAGAAGATTCATCTTAAAAGAGAAGCAAGGAAAATTTAACCAATATTCTAAAGAAAAGTATTTTCTTTAGTTTGGGCTGTTGTTATCCCTTCTTAATGTTGGAATTTCTATATTAATATTAAAACAATAAAATTCACGAATATTAATTTTATAACTTAAATAATATTATTAACAATTTTTATAAATTATTTATTTAATGTATTTTTAAAATTATTTTGTTTTAATGTTAAAATTATTAATATTCTATTTTTGTAATATTATATTTATCTTTACTCTTAACATTATAGAATAAAATTGTAAGGTATATGAATATCTGTTTAATCTTTATTATTTTTAATTACCTTCTGTTGAATTTTTTTTTGCCATTTATTTTAATACCTTTTGTTGAAATTTTCTATTTTAACATAGAACTATATGCTTATTGTAACCTACAAGATTTATTTTAATGAAACTTATTAATTACAATTTTCATTATATTAGTGCACCACAATGTACAAACTGTGTCACATAGGATTTATTTCTTCTTTTTTTTTTGTAGAAAAAGGAATAATCAAACTAACTACATAAAACTAAATTATCCCCTAACGGGGAGACCTCAAACAAGCATAGATTGTCCCTTCTATTATGGATCATTTTGAACAAACAATTAGCATCATGGTTATCCTCTCTAGAGATGTGCCAAATACTCCAATGCCCTATCTGTGATAAAAGTTGGTGAATTCTACTGATCAAAGCATAATTGGAACCATCTTAGGAACCATCCTGAATGGTCTTAGCCACCTCAAGATTATCAGTTTGAATCAACACGTTATCATAACCTCGTTCCATTAAAAGTGCCAACCCATCCAAGATACCCCATAATTCAGCATCGAAAACGGAACAATTTTCAAAAAATCTGTTGAAGCCAAGAATCCACCCTCCATTTTGATATCACATTATTCCCCCTACTGTAGCAAAACTAACATCAGCCTTGACGAAGCCATCAATATTCAAACATACCCAATTACCTGTCAAGTATGAAAATGGAATCAATCCTCGCGACTTGGTCGGTGTACCCCTGTTAAAAGAAACATATTGTTTTGCCCAACTATAAGACACATTGATAATTTCACCAACACTCCATGAAACACCCTGAAAATTTAAGAGATTCTGATTCTTCCAAATACGCCATGTGATAATCCCGAAGAGACACTACCAGTCTACTTCACCCAAGCACAAATCTTGTTGATTTTGCAAGTTTGACACAAGCTCCTACAAGTTTTGTTGGAAAAAGTCCGATTTGAAAACAATTTTCTTGCATAGTGAAAAATTAAAATTTTGAAAATTAAGCCGGTTTGTGATATTTATAGCAATAAACCTTAGACCAAAATTGTACTTGTGTTTTCAGATAAGCGGATCCTTGATGTTTTCCGGCTTTCAACCAAATGATCTTTTCTGTTATTCTCGTACCACAAACTGCTTCAAGTGTGGGCCTAAACCAACTAAATCAAAACATAAAACTAGAAAAAAAAGTTTTCTTTTCATTTTGGGGTGAAAATAAAAATTCTTTCTTCTTTAATAGAAACCGATAGAATTATTATTCTAGAAAAATATATTTAATAGTTGAGAATAGATTCTCTTTATTTTTCAACAGAGTAACAATCTCTCAAAGTTGTGCAAATAGCTCTACTGGTGTTATCTATTTTTAGGGAGATAACTTACAACTCTTATTGAATTGTAGAGGCTTATTTCAAATAGAAAAACAACTTCCCAGTCAAACTAGGAGAGAGAGAGGGCCTATAGGGTGTACTTCCCCTCACATATATTATGATAGGGATTCAGGCCTCTCATTGTATTGGACCCAATGATGTGCTTTTTGAACTTTTAACTCAATACTTTATAATTTAATCCAACTCAATACATATTTTTCTAATTTCCAAAATAAACATTAATTTTCCAATTAAATATTTTTATCCCAATTTTACCCCGGTAAAATTATGATGATTTTACCCTTCATAAAATTTCCAAGAAAATATATTTAATATTTCACAACTCAACTTGTTTACTATGACCGAATGGTTTTATTTTCATTTTGGGATTTAAAATTGCTCAAAATTATAAACTCATTCTTGATCATTTATGAGTAATACATGTACATTTGCAAATGAATCGTTTCTCATTTTCATTTTCATTTCCATTTCCATTTTGAGAAAACCATATTTATTTCCAAATTATTTCATTTCTCCATTTAGGAGAAAACCATAATCATTTCTTAATATTTTCCATTTCTTTATTTCTATTTATTTTGTTCATTTTCGATTGAACACGCAATTCATTTTTGGTTTCAACGAGCTAACAAAGGGACCGATTGAATATATGTAATTAAGGCTCAAATAATTTATAATTAAGTTTTGTCTTTTCACCTATTAATTAAAAAAGTCAATCACTATCAAATAATGATCAAGTCATTCATCACAATGACGAACGACTCGTGATCACGTTTACTTTTCATTAACCATGTAATGTCAATGAGAGGATGTCATTTACCTATGTCTTGGGCTATAAAATCCACCTTGTAAATGATGCTACGAATTGTAGAAGTCGTACATCCAATGCACCAGCTTTCAGTTCCTTATATATTTGAACTCAGGCTTTTACTTACATCAAAGTGTATGAGTCACGCGAACATAGTCCACCATCTACTCAGGATTTTGGTATGCCGCACTATAAACGTCACAAATAAATAAGTCCATAAACGAATTCAAGATCTATTTTGCTTGGGTAGTGTCCAATGTACTGTCAGTATAGTTAGTCACATCTATGTCTCTAACTTCTAGGAGTCATCTGCTCCGATGCCCAAGATAAGGCATCTCCCCAATTGGACTTGATAGACGACATATCTTTCAATCAGTTTGCCTATTTCTAATTAGACTAAGGACATGTTTAGGTTCGTCTAATAATACAAGTTGTCTTTTCGTATTACGATCCGACCACATAATACTGCTTAGTATTAGTTAAACATTAGACAACAAATAAACAATAATTGCTTCCATTTTGCTTTGCGTGTAAAAACCATTTGAGGACAATAATAAAAATATATTAATAGTAATAAATGAATTTGTTTTATTAACCAATCTGTTCGAAAAAAAATATAAATTTACAAATGAATATACTACACTCAGGGCACCAGGTCCAACAAGTTTTCAGAATAAAACTTATCATGTCGTTTTGTTGGAATTAATAGATCCCAAAAATCCCTCGCTGCAGGATAGTCCCTAATAACATGCAACACATCCTCGAAAGCATGTCTACAAAACCCACAAGCCATATCATGTCTAAGAACCCGATTCACTATTTCCACATTGGTAAGGAAATATTGCTTGAATGCAAGCTAAATAAAGAACCTAACTTATTGACGGACCTCGAATTTTTATGAGATTGTCATACCGCCCCCTTTTAGGTTCTGCTTCCTCCCCCGAAGCTTCTCATAGGCACTTTTAAGAGAAAAAGAACCTGTTAAGGTACCATCCCAAGTGATCCTATCAAACCCTATTGTCTGGTAAGGCGGAAGAATCCCTACAATCTTCCGGATCACATCCTCTAATAACCAAAGCTGGAAGAAATCAAGATTCAAACACCATTACATGTAACCATATCACTAAGTAACCAGTCCATATCAAAACTAGAATGGCATATCAAGCAAGCTAGAAACCCCGCGTTCGAAATCTAGGGATTACGCCAACATATGGTACTATTTTCAGCCCCCACTAAGCAATGTAAATTTTCACGAATAAGTGCTCAAGCCTTTGTGAGGGCTCTCCACAAGAAAGAACATTATCTACAGAATAAAGTTTTAAGCAATCCATTCTAAATCCCATACTTTTCCCGCTAAACATGGACTCAAAGAGCATTAGTATCAATCGCAATACTAAAACCCAACTAAGACCCGAGATTTTGAACTCTATGAAAATTGATAATATTGCCTATGCGCTTCCCTAAATCATCATCCACTCATTTTGAAAAACAAATATTAGTCTTATGCACATCAATCCTATGCCTGAATAACCGTAAAAACTGTCCAGCACTCCTTTAAGTACCTTGGCTTGACTCTCCTCAGCTTGACAAAAAAAATCAAATCATTTGTAAAGAAAATAAGGAAATGGATGGATCTGAGCGGAACAAACGTATATGAGCCCACCGCCTGGAATTAATGACCAATTGAATATTATGTCTGAGCCATTCTATGCACAAGACAAAAAAGGTTAGGAGACAACGAACACCCCTAACGAACACCTCTTACCGGTTGAAATTTTTGACTTGGAGTTCTATTCCACAAAATCTGCATGGTGGAACTCGTAATGGCTGACATAATAATATTACGGAGTAAGTTTGGAATACCTGTAGCTTGGAGGAATGAATCAATAAACTCCTAATACACTCGATCATAAGCCTTCTCTAGATCAATCTTGACAGCCAACCATTTCCTATTCTTCTGCTTGTTTTTCATGGAGTGGATCACTTCCTGCGCAATAATAATGTTGTCTATGGTATTCCTTCCGGCAATAAACCTTACCTGCTCTTGCCCAATAATCCTTGGGAAGAGCACTTTAAATCGATTAGTAATGACCTTCATAACCAGTTTATAGAGAACTGTGCACAAGCTTAAAGGTCGAAACTGTAAAAAGCTCTCAGGATTCTGAACATTGGGAATAACGACAATTAAGGTGTTATTCAACTCAAGGCCAATACATTTCCCTATAAAAACTTTCTTGACCCAAGTACAAATAGAGGCACCAACTCGATCTCATTGGCTCTGAAAGAAAAGGGCGTAAAAGTCATCACTGCCCAGAGCCTTTAATGGGCCCATATCAAAAAGAGTTCTTTTGATTTCCTCATTAGAGACTAGTTTACTTAAAAGCTGGATCTCCCCTTCCTCAAGTTATGGTAACGAACTAGAAGGTAAACCCCTTATCAGACTCGATTCCTTGCCATATAATTTTTGAAAGAACCTAATTACCTCATCGAAAATCCACTCTCCCACATTATTCTTCAAAGTTGTGATCTGATTATGCTTCCTCCTCTAAAGCGTGCGCCTATGAAAAACTTTAGTATTTCAGTCCCTCAAATATAATCAATCACATCTTGCCTTTTGTTTCCAAAGAAGCTCCTTATGCTGAAGGACATTTTCCAAATCCGCTTGCACCTCTATTTCTAACTAAAGTAAATAATATGAGTTTGCACAATCCAAAGCCTTTTGAATATTAATGAGTTTATAAACCAGTATTTTTTTTACAAGCCCCGTAGGCGTCGAAACCACCAAATATAAATTCCTACGACAAAATAACAGTAATTAGCAGTATAGAGCAGTAGGGTCGAATCTACAGGGACTGGCTATCTAATTTCGTCTTTTTTCGTGACTAGAATCACTGTCACGGTCATAGTCGTGCACACGGCTTGTGCGTAGAAATGCTAAAAATAAAAATAAAAATAAAAATGGGGGGTTTAAATTGATTAAGATGATAAAATAAGGAAATACGAAAAATAAAATAAAAACAGATTCAAAAATGTAAAAAAATAAATTTAAGAAAATAAAATATATGGATAATAAAATACTTTTTCAACTTAGCCTCAGCCTCGATGTACTCCAATCTTGAATCGATCCTTGAAATAGATCTTCCCTTTCAAGCAATAAGCTGGTTATAGCAATTAAGAACGTCCCGACCGCCAACTTTTTCTTATGTAATCAATCTCGGTACGACCTGCAAGTCGACTCTTTCTAAATTTCTAACTATGATACACGTGTTCACAATTTAAGATTTTGACAGCCTTGCGATATGAAATACCAACTCGAATCAACGGACTCAACCGCGTGGGTCTTTTAAATCCGATCTCTATATCCCTCGACGGAATCCAACTGGCTTTTTCCACCTAGACACGCCAATTTATTCGCGGGAATTCAAAAATAGCACAGCCGATTCGTTTTCCAAACTGTATGCCAAACAACTCCAACCGAACGTGCACTTTTTCAATCAAAGTTAAATCAACTTTAAGGGATGAATTTATACCGGAGAGATAGAAAATACTGCGTTGAGAGGTTTTTTGAGCGGGTTCGTATCTCACATTGTTTTGTTGGAGCAATTTTCGGGCTAAAGCTAAAAAAGGTTTAGTTAATCATGAAAAGTATCATGCTTGAAAATAAATGGTTTAAATGGAATTGTGGAAAGTGGGAAGGGATTGATAGGCAAATAATCAAAAAGTTGAAAGTAAAAGAAAAAAAAAAGTTGAATTGGCATAATAGAGTGTAAAACAGGAATCGAGAGAAAAAAATAGAGAATTTGTTAAATGCCAAAGGCAAAGTGTGTGTTCAATTAGCTGTAGCCACTAGTTATTTATACACACTTTTAGTGCTAAAATTTAGCTAGATTTTTCCTAAATATTATCACTAAATATTCCTAAATATAATCACTAAATAATTCTAAATATTATCACTAAATAATTTAAAATTTAAAAATCAAATTTAAACTAGAGACTAAATTTAAACTAATTATAGAGTTGTAAAAATATAAAAAATATTTCAATCTTTATCAAGCTACTTTTTAAAAGAAATCTTCAACCCTTCAATCTTTATTCAGTCACCTTTGAATCTTCAATTTTTCAATCTAAGCCCTCATCTTTGCTTTTTGTTCCAATTTAGCCCATTTTTGTAAGAGTTCGAATTCAGCACACTAACTTCATTCCTGATAAGAAAATCCCAAATTTAATAGCATTTTATATGATAATTAGCCAAAAATAAATATATTAAAAATAAAAATTTATCTTGCTATCAAATTCCCCCTACTTAGCTGATGCTTGCCCTCAAGCATGATATCCACTAAAAATAACTCGTCAATCCTTTTTAAAATCAAAACCCCCTTTCCTAGTCAAGCATACTACAAACAATTAGGTGAATCACAAATAAACAATTGTTAAACTCAATCAATAAGCATTTTATAAAATTTCAAGCAGTATGTCAAATTTAATTATTTTGCTAAATTTAGGCTTAATCAAACATGCGAAACGATCATACTTGAGGTGCTCATGGGCCGGGCCAGAAAAAAATTCTCAAGCCCGAGCCCGACTCGGTCCATTTTTTAATAAACACCAAAAATTTATTTTAAAAATAAAAAAATAAAAAAAAGTATTTTAAAAATATTTTAAAATTAAAAAATTAAAAAATATATTTATTATATATTCGGATCGGGCCCGGGCCAAAAAAGTGGTTCCCGAGGCCCGGCCCGTTTTCTAAACGGGCCTTTTTTTTTTGCCCAAACCCATATTTCGGGTAGGCCGTCGGGCCGGGCCAGGCCGCACGGCCCATGAGTACCTCTAGATCATACCCAATATATACTTTTATTTGTATCTATATACATTTTTTTATGTATTTTTATATTTTTATTTTTTTCAAACGTAGTCAATTCTTTTGATGCAAAGTAAAATGACAACCCAAGCACCTCACCCCGGTTACTCAACCTAACACGTTCTCTTTATTTAATTATTTATTTTTAACGAATTCAAGACATAATCAAAATTTTTGACACGAAATGAGATGACAACCCAAGCACCTCATCCTGGTTACTCAATTTGGTCAAATTTCCGAATCTTCACTCTTAACCAAACTATTAGCATATTTATTTATTTATTTATTTAAACGATTGCTTTCATTAGGCGAGTTCAACAAAACAAACAATTTTCACGAAATATTGACTAAGGCATCACATTTTCAATTCTACAAAATATTCATTGATCAAGTAAGCAATAGTTATTCATGATTCACCCACTTATTTAAGTAAACTAAACATAAGAATTAGAGGTTTATTTCCAAAACGAATTAAGAAATTACTCTTAGCAAAACACATGCAAAGAAGAAAGTATGGCATGATCGCGATCCCCCGTACTTAGCCCACATTGCCCCCAATGTGCAAAAAGAATAACAAAAGTGGAGAAAAGTGTACTCCCTGCTTATTTTAAATGGGCCGGAAGATGGTGGAAGTGACCGTTTTGCAAAATGGTTAGGATGCTTGAGATGTTGGATTCCATTGTTTTGAGACGAGCTTCAATGCGATGAAGTTGTTCGTCTACAACTAAAGGTGGTTACTCCTGGAAAACAACACGATCAAACGAATTAAAATAATATTTTATTTAATTCTCAAACTGAGCTAGAATTCAAAATTAAATTAAATAAATAAAAATAAATGCAGGTTGCCTCCCATAAAGCGCTTTTGTTTAACGTCGTTAGCTCGACGACCTGAGTGTTATTCATTTGGTTCCTCGAGAATTAATTCTTCCATTACGTGCACTTGAAAGTTCTCATAGAAAGATTTCAACCTTTTCCCATTGACCTTGAAGTATTTTTCAGATTCCTTCATCATCGGTGGATTGAAATGTATTCGAGCTTCTCCGTTCGGGTTTACTTTTTCCTCTATCAGAATCTTTAAATGTTCCTATAAAAATTTGAGTTCCAATTCTAAGACTTCCATGCGAATGATAACTTCACAAATTGGCTCTTCCCACATCATTAATTCCTGCAGTTTATCCAAAACATTGAAGTCTAAATTCCTGCTAAGTACAGTTTGTAACTCATCCTCTTCATGATATTCAAAATGAAATTTTATTAGTGGTTCAATAATATCAACACTAGAAATATTCGACATTGAACTGGGTTGGCCCATCGCCTCATAAACATTAAATTTTACCACTTCACCGTCGAATTCCATATTGAAAGTTTCACTTCGAACATCAATCTTTGTATGTGCAGTACTTAGGAATGGTCTCTCGAGTAGAACATTAGAAGCATTTTTTGAGTGGTCGTCCTCCACATCGATGATGTAAAAGTCTACAGGAAAAATTAGTTCATTTACCTTTACGAGGACATCTTCCAGCACCCCTTATGGATATACGCATGACTTATCTGCCAATTGAATAGTTACCCCTGTTTCATTCAAAGGACCCGTGTTTAGCATCTTAAAAATAGATAAAGACATTACATTAATAGATGCTTCTATATCACACATGACTTTTTTTATTTCCAATATTACCTATTTTGCAGGATATAGAAAACATACCTTGGTCCTTACACTTAGGTGGTATTTTTCTTTGTAACACTGCAGAAACATTTTCTCTCATATTCACCCATTCGTTTCCTTGGAGTTTCTTTTTTTTCGGTGCAAAGTTCTTTCAAAAATTTTGCATAGCGTGGAACCTATTGAATTGCATCAAGTAAAGGAATATTAATTTCTACCTTCTGAAATGTCTCAATGATTTCTTTTTCCTCTCGTTCCTTTTTAACTTGGGCGAGCCTTCTAGGGTATGTGGGAGGTACAACAAATGGTTTATGTGGTGTCTGTGATAGCCCGAAATAGGGTCTAATCGGAATAGTGGTTTCGTAACCACAAATCCAAAGTGAAATAGTTTAATTTTATAAATTTTTATTAGGTAATAATTGATTGAAATATTGTGTGAAAATATGGATAGGAAATTTTAATGATTTAGTGTCTAATTGAATTTTTAGGACTAAATTGAGAAACATGCAAAGTGTGTGTGTTTAATAAGTGATTAAATGACTTAATTGAATTATTGCATGAAATTGGAAGTGTTTATTTGGAAATTAGACCATAAATTAGTGATATTGACACAAAAGGGTAATTCTAGAAAAATATCTAAGTAATGGGTTAAGGGCATTTCTGTCCAAATTGAGTAAAAGACAAAATAAAGAGAAAATAAGTGTCCATCTTCTTAAAAATCAGATGATTTCTGTCAAAAAAAATTCATGTCACCATAGCTAGGGTTCTTGATCTTCCTAAGCTCAATTGTAAGTGATTTCTTGCCCCGTTTTTAATTATTTTCGTATTTTTATGCTTATTGATGCTTGAATTTCATGTTTCTACTATTTAATTTAAATGAAATTAAAGTTTAAAAATTGACCCATTCATGATATAATTGTAAATTGATTAGTGATGTTAGATAATGAATGTTTGAAGTGTTAATTACAAGTTTTACTAGATGAATTTTGATGAAAATGTTGAAAAAGGGCTAAATTGTGAAATATGGTAAAGTGTGCATAAAGTTGTGATTTTGTGAAATTGAGGGCTGTTATGAGCATGAAATATGATTTAGTGAAGTTTGAAATTTAAAATTTAGTGAATTTTATTTTACGAGCTTTGGGACAAAAGTGGAATTTTGAAAAGTTATGGGGAAAAATGTAAATTTACCAAAATGTTGTGTATGAATTGTATTTGAATGAAATATTGATAAAATGTATTAAATTGTGTTAATATAGATCAAGAAAGAAGAAATAATGGAAGTGATCGGGAAAGAGAAAGTTTTCGACTAAATTACAAAAATAGTCGTTTTGCATCCGAGGTAAGTTACGTGTAAATAATAGTTATATTTTTATAAATTGTGAATTATATTTGATATGTGAATTAATATTCAATGTGGAAGGAAAATTATTCATGAATTATTCAAGTGTTAAAGTGTTGAAAATAAAGTGTTAAGTGTAAATTCCCGGTTGAACTTAGGAATAGAAGTGGCTACAAGTGACATGTCACTTGAGATCGATGTTCTGATGTTCTGATGAGTCCCGGGTCTTTGGGTGATCTAGCATGTGTTGCATACACGACGGCTTGTGTGAGTAGGCCCGTGGACATTTCCAGTGTTATTGATCAGTGGTAGCTTCGGCTACATTTCAGTGGTAGCTTCGGCTACATATCAGTGTATATTCCGAGTGTTCAACGGGATTAATAATGAGTTAAAGTGAATATGAAATGAAGTGTGTATGCAGGTACAATTGAAAGAATGAGCATATGTGATAAATGTTAAGTGTGAAAATGTATATGAAAGTAAATTGGTAAGATTGTGCATGTGTAAGTGATTGAAATTGCTAAGAAATGTTTTGATTAGTTATATGTTAAAAGTTTTAATTATTAAATGAGTACCTATTATTTACATATAACTTACTAAGCTATTTGTAGCTTACACATTTTCTCATTTCCTTTGTTTTATAGTGATTTGAGCTTGTTCGAATTGGGGATCGTCGGAGCTCGTATCACACTATCATAACCATCTCGGTATTATGTGTTTTCAAAATGTTTAAACTATGGCATGTATAGAGTCTTAATCATTTTGAGTATGTCCATATGATATGGCTAAGATTAGCTATTGAAATGGTTAGTAAAGATTATGTTTTGGTGTTATGTATGTGCAAATGGTAGCTAATACAAATAAGCAGTTTCTTTGACAGTAGTAGTGACGTGAATGTGAAAAATCACCATAAATAGTAGAAATGGAATTAGAGAGTGATTGATATATATAATTAAATCTTATCAAGTCTATTTTTACATGAAAGAAACGGTGTAGGCAAAGGAATTTTATGTTTTGAGATATTTGAATTTTAGTGAGACAGGGTCAGAATGGTTTTTGAAGTCCCTTGTTCTGACTTTAGAAAATCATTATAAATTGTACAGAAATAATTATAGGTCATAATTTATATTTATAGATTCCTTAGTGAGTCTATTTTCAAAAGAAATAAACGGTAACCTTATATGAATTCTGTACAATGAGATAATTAATTTTTGTGCCAAGAGGTCAGATCTGTCGAGCTGTGAAACAAGGGATAATTTAATGAATAAATTGTACTAATTGGATAAGTCAAAAATTCTAAAAATTTTATGGTAAGTATGAATATGAGTCTAGTTTCAGGTAAAATTTACAGATTTAAATTTCGAGTTTCTTAACTCAAGTTATAATTAAATTAGTGACAGTCGCGCAGGTGGACAGTTTTGTTGTAAACAGTGAATTTAATTTTAAAAGCAAATTTTTATGCTCCGAATTGGTAAGTTAAATTGAATGACATCTCGTACTCGATTCCAGTGACGGTCTCGGGTAAGGGGTGTTACAGTGTCGGTTCCATGGGAGCTGCTAGTTCATCTTTTTGTTCTTCCTATGCAGCGTCGTGGTCAAGTCTCATGATAGGCACTAGTTTTGACTCTATTCCATCCTGTATGGTCACAACACTTGCATTTTGACGTGGGCTTGGCTCAGTTTGAGATGGTGGTTTTCCTTGGTTATCCAAACGACTAACTGTGAGCGCTAGCTTAATTATTTGCTGATCCATTTCTTAGAGATGCGCTTCATTCTTTTGTTGGAACTTTTCGGTACTAACGAATAACCTCTCTACTATGATTTCAAGAGACGACTTTGGAGGTTGATACTATTAAGGCGGAGATGGTCTTGGTTGATATGGTTGATTATATCGAGGATTCGATCCATAGTTTAGATTTGGGTGGTCCCTCCACATTGCATTGTACGTGTTCGAGTATGGATCATAGCACCTTTGAAGTTTCCCTAGGAAGTTCCCAACGGCATTTACTTGTGCAGTTGTGTCCTCAAGTAAAATCGGGCACGAGTCGGTAGGATGATCGAGCTTAGCATAAATCCCGCATAATCGAGCTGAGTTCGTCTATCTTGCAAGCATATTTTTAACCACATTAGTAAGTTCATCCATATTTTTAACCACATTAGTAAGTTCATCAATCTTTTTTACTATGGAAGGAGTACTTAGCTTATGAACCCTTCCCGTAGGTTCCATAAGTGGTCAATACTGTTGAGAATTTGCAGCCATAGTCGAAATTAATTCCCTAGCTCTTTGGAGAGTCATGTTCACAGTTGCGCCTCCATTGGCGGCATCAATAATCTTCACTTCCATTGGGAGTAACCCCTCGTAGAAATACTATAGAAGCGACTGTTCAGATAAGCCATGTTTTGGGAAACTTGCGTACAACTTCTTGTATCGCTCCTAATATCCATAGAGTGAATCTGTTTCTTTCCATTGTATTCCAACTATATTCCTCCTTAATTCGGCTGCTCGAGCTGCTGGAAAAAACATGCCAAGAAACAATCGAAACATATCAGCCCAAGTATTAACAGATCCTTGAGGTAAGTAAAACAGGCATTCTCTAGCAGAGTCGATTAATGAAAAAGGAAAAACTCATAGTTTTATTTTGTCATCAGTTACTCCTTCTGGTTTCATGCTTAGACAAACTATGTAGAACTATTTTAGATGAGTATGGGGGTTCTCATTTTTCAAACCCCAAAAAATAGGAAATAAATGTATTAATCCCGACTTTAACTCGAACGGTGTTTCACCCTCCGGATAAGTTATGCATAGCAGTTGTTGTTCATCTAATGCAGCTGCAAGTTGGCGTATAATTTGATCTACCATATCGTCTGAATCTTTAGATGAGTAAATATCTTTGGTGTAAGATCCTTCTTCAAAGTCGGGTTGTGGTTGTTTACCGTGTCGAATAGCTTCTCTTCGAAGTGCTCGAGTAAACTTTTCTATTTTCGGTTCAAATGCTAAAGTCTCCAATTTTGACTTGGTCATAAAGAAAACAAACAAAAATTAGAAATTTTCACCAATCCCCGGCAACGATGCCAAAATTTGATGGGCATCAATACCACCAAATATAAATTCTTACAACAAAATAATAGTAATTAGCAGTATAGAGCAGTAAGGTTGAATCCACAGGGACTGGCTATCTAATTTCACCTTTTTTCGTGACCAGAATCGCTGTCGTGGTCATAGTCATGCCCACAACTTGTGCATAGAAATGCTAAAAATAAAAATAAAAATGGGGGTTTAAATTGATTAAGATAATAAAAATAAGAAAATACAAAAAATAAAATAAAAACAGATTCAAAAATGCAAAAAAAATAAATTTAAGAAAATAAAATAAATGGATAAATAAAATATTTTTTTAAGCTTAGCCTCAATCTTGGTGTACTCTAATCTTGAATCGATTCTTAAAATAGATCTTCCCTTCCAAGCAATAAGCTGGTTATAGCGACCAATAACGTCCCGATTGCCAACTTTTCCTTATGTAATTGATCTCGGTATGACTTGCAAACCGACTCTTTCCAAATTTCTAACTGCGATACACGTATTCAAAATTTAAAATTTCGATAGCCTTGTGATCTAAAAAGCCCAACTCGAATCAACGGCCTCAACCGCGTGGGTCGTTTAAATCCGATCTCTATCTCCCTTGACGGAATCCAACTGGATTTTTCCACCTAGACATGCCAATTTGTTTGCAGGAATTCGAAAACAACATGACCGATTCGTTTTCCCAACTGTACGCCAAACAACTCCAACCCAACGTTCACTTTTTCAATCGAAGCTGAATCAACTTTAAGGGACGAATTTGTACTATCCCATATATCGGAGAGATAGAAAATACTACGTTGAGAGGTTTTTTGAGCGGGTTCGTATCTCATGATTGTTTTGTTGGAGTAATTTTCAGGCTAAAGTTAAAAAAGGTTTAGTTAATCATGAAAAGTATCATGCTTGAAAATAAATGGTTAAAATGAAATTGTGGAAAGTGGGAAGGGCTTGATAGGCAAATAATCAAAAAGTTGAAAGTAAAAGAAAAAAGAAATTGAATTGGCATAATAGAGTGTAAAACAAGAATGGAGAGAAAAAAAATAGAGAATTTATTAAATGCCAAAGGCAAAGTGTGTTCAATTGGCTGTAGCCACTAGTTATTTATACACACTTTTAGTGCTAAAATTTAGCTAGATTTTTCCTAAATATTATCACTAAATATTCCTAAATATAATCACTAAATAATTCTAAATGTTATCACTAAATAATTCAAAATTTAAAAATCAAATTTAAACTAGAGACTAAATTTAAACTAGTTACAGAGTTATAACAATATAAAAAATCCTTCAATCTTTATCCAGCCACTTTTTAAAAGAAATCTTCAACCCTTCAATCTTTATCCAGTCATCTTTGAATCTTCAATCTTTCAATCTAAGCCCTTATCTTTGCTTTTTGTTTCAATTTAGCCCATTTTTGTAAGAGTTTGAATTCAGCACACCAACTTTATTCCTGATAAGAAAATCCCATATTAATAGCATTTTATGTGATAATTAGCCAAAAATAAATATATTAAAAATACAAATTTATCTTGCTATCAAATTCCCAATATGTCTATACACATTCTTATCCCAACACTTGATTTGATTCGTAAGATGAGAAAGCGAGGCCAACATACATCCATTAAAGCTCCACTTTCCTTGAAAAACTTAGAGAAATCTAGATGTTCAACCCATCCTACTAGGAACAGAAAAGGTCGCCTCCTAGAAGAATGAAACACTAGCCTGAAAGACAACAGAAGAGGCCTATGATCATATTTGAGCCTCGAAAGGTGAGTCACCGTAGAATTTGGCAAGTAACCCACGCATCATTACCAATAGCTCTATCTAGACACTCAAAGACTTCACCTCTATGCCACGTAAAGGAAGGCCCTCTAAACCTTAAATCATGCAACTCTACCGAATCCATAAAATCCTCAAATAAGGAACACCTTTTCCCATTAACCCGCTCGACTCTTTTCTCATTAGGAGAGAGAAGAGCGTTAAAATCCCCTACCGCTAACTAAGGAAACTTATTGCTCAAAATGACCGTCTTTAATTCTTCCCAATGGTACCTCCGTTTCTGACTATCAAGACTAGCATAAACAAAGACAACAAAAACAAGCCGCTTAAAAACAGACCGTTTTGTAACCTCATTGTGTTATAGTATATATATAATTAGATGTTCATCGAAATTTTAATATATATTTTAAGATAATTATAATGATTGTAATTAATTTTTATTAATTAAATATTTTAAATTAAAACAATTTTTTAGAAAATACCAAACTATTATTAAACCAAATGAGAAACGATTTTGTTAGGTATAATTTTTAACCAAATTATGATTTCTCTACCAACTTTAAATTTAAGGTTTAGTATCTATACTCTAATTTGACATAATTTGATTCTCTTAATTTTATAATCTCATTAGTCTAGATAGTTGAAACCTTTAATTATTTTGATTAAAATATTGAGACAAAATTTTCCCTTAAATATATTCAATCCAGCTTATCATGCCAAAATATAATTTTTTTGGTGGGTTAGGAAACTGTTTTTAATAAAATTTACGCTAACATTTCAACTGAAATAACTAAAGATATTAAGTATTTAGACTAATCAATGTCATTATAAAATAAAGACTCAAATTATGTTAAATAAAATATAAATTAAATCCAATAAACTAACTCTTGTCACTGAAAAAAAGAGAATTAAATTATGTTAAATTAAAATATAAACACTAAATCTAAAAATAAGCATGGAGATAAGAAATGGAATTTGACCCTTAATGCATAGCATAGAAACTATATTTGAAAAATCTGTTACTGCTACATAAATCCACTATCCCTAAATAGAAAAAGAGAGTAGATCGATCTGGATGAGCCCAATAAGGAGTAAATTTGGATATTGAAGCCCCTTGTCTAAAAAGAAAATTTTATGGCGTCGCCCGGACTCGAACCGGAGACCTTCAGTGTGTTAGACTGACGTGATAACCAACTACACCACGACACCACTGTTATTATTTAATTTACGTAAATATTTTTATTATAAAAACTAAACGATTGGACATTTGTTGTTATGTATAACTTATACCGAAAGATTTGAAGCTGGGGATAAGCCTAAAAGCTATATAAGTAATGTTATGTATGCATTTTTATTTTGTATAACTTAATATATTTAATTTTAATTTATTTTAATTTTATAAATTATTATATATTATCGTATTATGTTTATATATTTATATACACAAATTATTATTTAGTTAATATAGAAATAAATGTATTTATTTTTATATTTAAATGTATTTATTTAAATGTATACAATTGAACCAAAATTAAATTTTAATGTATATATTTGGACTACCATCAAAGTTTCCTATGTATAATTGCAGCAAACTAAAATTCATTTATCAAATCGCATCTTAAATCAAAATTAATGTGTGGTCCTAAAATTTATCCCTACAAGTCTAATACATGTCATCTATGATTACTTGATTATTCTTTTAATAATACGTATTTATATATCTTTTAATATACCAAAAAAATTAAATATTAATGTTTGATGCATTAATAATATATATTTTAATTCAACGTATAAAATTAAAATATTGTCATGTGTTGAAGTGTTTATATATTATTATCATCTGTAGCCGAAGGGATAAAAAAGACAGAAACAGAGTGGTTAATGGCATAGCTTCTTTGACAATCACTCCACCTCGTGGTCTTCCTTTCTTCTATAGTCCGCCAGATAAATTTTAAGATTATTGCTTGATGATACTTTGAATTTCATTAGGTTTAAAATTTAATTTAATTTAATCTACAATTTTATATATAAATCTTGATTTTCATTAATTTTTGTACAATTTTTGATATTAACGTGTACGACCCATTTTCACCCGGGCCCAATAGGCCCAATAACTAAACCTAAGCCCAACTACCCCCAAACCCAACAGCAGCCCAACACCAAATCAAAGAAAAAGAAGAAACCCTAGCCACCTAGGTCTTCAGCCTCCAGCGCCGCAAGTCACAGCCACCTGCCCTTCTGACACCACCCACCGCCACCAACTCGCCCACTTGCCTGTCAATCACCTGCAAAATGGAGCAAACATGCAAGAACAACAGAAAACGCAAGAGAAATAGTAAAAATAACATGTAACTTAGGCTATAAAAAAGCCAAATGTCTTCATTGTAAAAGGGGGTTCTCCAAAAAAAAGAAATCTGAAGAACAAAGATTAAAAAGCAATAAAAGGTCACTCTTTTTTATTTTTGTCTCGTTTTTTATTTTTTATTTATTTCGAAATACAAAATAAAACAAGAAAGGAGGCATTTTTACCCTCTTTTACCGACGTCGGAGCGATCAGGAGGACGAGGAGACCATTCGGCGGAAAAAAGGGAGACTTTTGGTCTCCCCGCCGTCGCGCACGGCGGCGCCGGCACCGGCGACCGGCGGCCGGCAAAGTGGCCCATGGCCGGACCTTAGGCCGGAGTTTGGACTGAAAGAGGGGAGGGGGAGAGAACTTTTAAGTTTTTCTGAAATAACAAGGCAAATGAATTTTTTTTTCTAGAAAATTGGCTTAAATAGGCTTCCAAAACGACGTCGTTTTGGGCAGCCTTCTCAGGCACCAAAACGGCGCCGTTTTGCTCTTGACCCGATTTCAACCCGACCCGCCTGAAGGATCCGCGTGTTTTCAACGGAAGGGCTAATTGCACCTTTAGCCCTTCCGCTTTTAAATGGTTTTATAATCAAGTCTTTTATCATTTTTAATTTGGCCCTGCGGTTTTTGCGCTTATTCCAATTTGGTCCTGAACGAAATGATGCGCTAAAGTTTAGGAATATTTTCTCAATCAGCCCTCCATTCTTTGGGCGCATTCTATTTCAGTCCCTGGCCACTCCTTTCTTATTTTATTTGCGATTTTCACCCCCAGATTTCTGTTTTAAGTGCAAATCAGTCCTTTTTCGTTACTTTGGTTAATTTATTATTAAAATTGACAAATTTGATGTTATTATTATTATTATTATTATTATTATTATTATTATTATTATTATTATTATTATATTTTCCCTTTATGTATATATATTTACACTACTATTATTATACTATTAGTTCCTCCTTATTATTGTTATATTTTTATTTATATTTACTTATTTAAATTTTAAATAAACTTGTCCTATTAAATTACTATTATATAACTATTTATATATCTTTGCACCTTATTTTATATATATGTTTTCTATACCTTATATATACACATATATATATTTATATACATATTCTTAATTTTCATATATATATATATATATATACACGTAATTCTATACTTTTTATATACTCTTTAATTTGTATATATATACATACTTTCATATATACATGTTTTTATATATTTCTTTTATTTTTATAATTCATATATATATCTTTATTTATTTTCTTCATGTATATTTACGCTATTGTTATTTTATCTTGCTTGGTTTTATGCATTTGGTATTTTTATATATTAGTCTCATTACTTATTTATATTTTGTTTTGCTCGTGATTATTTTACTTACATTATCATCATCATTTCATTACACCCATTTTTAGATTTTAAAAAGAAATTTTAAAAATATAAGTAATATTCGGTATTTTAGATCTTGAGAGAATCGAGCCCTAACGTATTGGGTTCCGATTTTCTTCGTTGAATCTAAATAATCGGGATTACTCTTTTAAAAATGATGAAAAGCTTGTTATCAAGAATTCAATACGTTGTGTCCTAACGCATTGGATGTGACACGTTGTTTTCTCGAAACGAGGAGTTTTTGAAATAAATGCAATATTCAATGTTTAATATTTTGAGAAATTGTGCCCTAACGTATTGGGTTGCGATTTCTTCATTTGATTTAAACAATGAATATTCTTTTAAACTTTATTACGATTTTTTAAACTCAAGTTTTAAAGCGATATCGAGAGTTAAGAAAAGATTGTGTCCTAACTTACTGGGCATGATCCCTTTCCTAAACCCGAGATAATAAAATATTTTTTTAAATAAATAAAATTTTGGCATTCATTCGCGTATCGAAAATTCGAGACATTGTGTCCTAACTTACTGGATATGATGCTTTCTTTCTCGATTAACGTGGAATGTGCCCCCTTTTCCCAAAATTTTCAACTTTTTAATACAAGGATCGTATTTTTAATTTTCTTTAAAGTTTTCAGCTTTTTGACATTAAGACATTAAGTAATAAACTAAGGTACCAATTTTGGGCGTATCGAGGGTGCTAATCCTTCCTCGTGCGTAACCGACTCCCGAACCCGTTTTCTAGATTTCGTGGACCGAAACCGTTGTTTTAATAAAATCAAATCATTTATTAAAAATAACATTTTTCGAGGTGATCCAATCACACCTCATAAAAAAAGAGATTGGTGGCGACTCCCATTTCATTTTTCAAAACCCAAGTCGACCCCGTTTTCCATCCAAAAAATGGTGTCAACAGCTTGGCGACTCCGCTGGGGACTTTAAATAAGAGAGTCAAGCCACGAGTTGATTATTTCTTGTCTTTTTGTCGAAAGATGAAAATGTGATTTAAATATACGATCCTCCCATTGCATTTCAATTGTTTTGAGTTTTCATCATGTTTTATATTTTAAATTTTTTTATGCCTTTCTGCATTGCATTGCATGACAGTTGGTCACACCTTCTTAAGTGGGAGTGAGAAGCTAGTCCTTCGTGAGGTTTTCACCTCCGTGCAGGATAGTGGATCACTTTCGGGATACATTCGTACCTATGTCTTCGTGAGATTTTCATCTCCGTGCAGCCATAGGTAAATGTATTCCCCTGAACCGAACTCGGTTCGTATGAGCCTATAATGGGTGAGGATCGAGGAATCTGCTGGTTTGGGTACCCCTTACTTTAGAACCAAACCTCATGTAGTGAACCTTAGGAGCCCACCCTAGGTAGAACCACTTCAAACCCTAGTAGTCACCCAAATAGGTGTTCTAATTATTCTTGCTTGCTTTTGCTTTGTACTAACCTGTTTTCTTTTCTGTTTTGATTGCATTGCACTTTCATCATTAAAAGAGGTGTTGATTAATGTTCAGTTGTTAAATAGAGAGCTTGTCATAAGGAAATGGGTCTTTTGATAAAGTGGAAAATAATACGGTTGTCCGAATATGTTCCGAGAAAACACAACAAGAGAAAGATGATAGAGGATAACACAACTATTGCTCTGATGCCCGAGGATTCAAGATGACGAAGATTATTCAAGAATCGCTGAACTTTCTTAAAGAAGAGCCAATGAGTACCATGAGGATAAGCGAGCAACGAGTCGTGGCCCGGATCAAGCAAAAAGGAGATAAAAGAGATGTCCCTTTTGAAGAGTTCGTGAGATTCATCTTAACGCACGAATGAAGAAAAGGATCGTTGTCTTGGAATATAAGGGCAAAGCCGTATATATATATTCGCTTTATGTAAAGAGATTTATTTTCTAGTAAAGTTCATCTAATAGAATTGAACCAAGAATCAACGTCTCTTTTTTGCATTCATTTCATGCATTTGCATTACATAACATCATGTGCATTAAAGACCATTAAAATATCCTAATTGAGTAAAATTTCTTCAGCTAATTTGGAAAATCAACATTCTTGTGGTACCGGAAGAAAAACATGGACCAAAGATTAAAAAACTTGAACGATTCCAAAGGGGGAGGCAAGACCAACTACAACTGTAAATACAATAGCGGTAACCTAAGGTCCAGCAGGATAGAGTTTTGTGAAGGGGTCAAAAAATGTTCATATCAATGCCATACATGAAGACAACTGAAAATGGACCTTATTAGATGTTCGCCCTTATAAACTTGGGAGTGTTCTAAAGAAACCCCTGTAGTATTTAGAGCTTACTCAGAGTAATATTCAAAACACACTTGTTGCTTTTAGCCTAGAGGCAACAAGAAGTCTTTTGTGAAATAGGCTCATGTTTGAACGTCATTATTTTAATGGAATGCATCTTTGCGATCTTTTGAACCAATATTCTTTCATTTCTTATAAATAATTATTTTTATTCTTTTATTCTTTCATCCAAATCATTCTTTCATTCATTCATAATCATCTCTTGAGATAATTATTCTTAAATTCATACATTCTTTGTATATTCTCTTGTACCTACAATAGGTCCACGAATATCAACGACATGAATGACACCTTTTCTGAACTTAGAACCTTCTTTTGAGTGAGACATGTGTTTAGAGGGATCTCACGACTTTGAAGATGACATAGATTATAGCCTATCTCCGGACTTGTTGAGGATGGTAGAACAAGAGGATAAACAGATCCTACCTCTCAAGGAATCATTAGAAATTGTGAGCTTGGTGAAGATTAGAATTGACCTGACCACAGAGACGAAGCAAGACCTTGTTGAGTTACCTCTAGAGTTCAAAGATGTCTTTGTATGATCATACCAGGGTATGCCTTGATTCTTATAATAAAACCTGCACAACAGCATGATGTCAGAAATTTACAGTGCGAACGATGCAATTCTTTGCCAGGGCAATGCCTCTCTCGTTGAGTCACATAACTTTGCCCATTTGAAGTCGAGTTTTCATCCTTTCAAAATCTTGTTGGATTTTATCCTGATTAAAGAGGAAGATCCAAAGTTTTCTATCGTAGTTGCGTCCCAAAAGGGCTCTATGAAAGAAATCTGGTACCAAAGAAGGTTTTTCACATACAAGATGAAAGTGGAAGATCTTATGTGGAAGACTTTAGAATAACATTGATTCTGGTCGAAAAGCATGACCAGGACTTGCCTGATCTCATGAGTTCAGACTAAAAAAAAAAACAAAACAAAAACAAAAATCAAAAAAAAATCAAAAATCAAAAAATAAAAAAAAATCAAAGTCAAAAATAGGAAAAAAGAAAGAAAGAAAGAAAAAAAAAGGAAAGGTTAGGGCGAAAACCCGCAAAGGGCGCTTTGACCAAAGGTGGATCTGAGTTGAAAACCCGGAAAAGGGTGACTCAAATTTTGAGCAAAATGGGGCATGGACATCACCATTATCGAAGACTTCTAATGGGCATTGCTTCATTTTTTTGAGAGGCTACTTCATGGATCAAGGTCATCCTATACCGATACAGAATTTCAGAGAGGATGGTATTGGAAAATGCATTGAACTTAAATGATAGCACGATAACTGAGGTCTGAAATCAATTCAAAAGTAGACACCACGTTTTGTCACCGAATTACCTAGAGGTGAACAGGGACTGGCATGAGAAATTACTATTTGCCCTCATTGTTTGTCGAACATCTATACTGGGGCAATACTTCTCTTCTTGGTTTACAGGATTGAGGTAGTTTTACCTATTAAAATCCCCTCATTGCTTGGGATCCAATCGCGATATGATTAGTTAGCCCTAGGAAAAGGGTTAAAATCTATTCATCAAGGTCGAATGTACCATAAATAAATAATATGAGCCCATAATAAACAGGCTCGTCTCAGAGAATTCCACGAGAGGGCTGGATGTTAAAAAAGATTCTTCCTTAACGAAAGGATTCTAAAGGGAAATGAATGCCAAACCGGGAATGTCCTTACGTTGTAAAGAAGGCATTCTTCAGAAGAGCACTAATCCTGAGTGAGATTGCTAATCCTATAAACTCGGATCCAGTCAAGAAACACTTCGTTTAAAGAAGGAGAAATGACCAAGGTAAAAACCCGCAAAGGGCACTCGGAGTAAAAAAATGAAAAATGAGAATGAAAAATGAAAAATGGAGAGGTTAAGGGGAAAACCCGGAAAGGGCGCCTTAGGCCAAAGGGGATTTGAGTTGAAAACCCGAAAAGGGCGGCTCAAATATTTGTTCAGAATGGGGCATGAAGTGATCAGATTGGGGCATGTGGTGATCTTGCTATACCTGAATCAATAGGAAAGGGTAAGGCGACATCTTGGGGCATCGACAAAGTACTGTAGATCTCCTAAACACATGTCAAACTCAGAATGGTCTTCAGAAAGTTTGTACAGAGAAGTTCAAGCTGCGATATCTGGGGCACCTAGTCTTTATACTATTTATATTGAATTTGTTATTCTTGGAATACTTCATTCTTTTTCAAGATGCGTGTTCCCAATTAATTCCCTTTTTATTCTTACTATCCTTGATAATTTATCCACTTCGAGCTTGCTCTCAAATTAATTCTATTTCATCCATCGTTATATTCTTTTTTGCGAGTATGTTGCATTGGAATGAAGATACTTTCACAATGAAAGTTTTGCATATTACTCTAGAAGTTTCTAAATAATATAGGAACCTGAAACAGGACTATTGTTTAGAAAACACCAAATTTAAAAGGTGAAATATCTAAGAAGGAAGAGTCTAAGTTAAAGATTATCCTTTCAGATTTTGTTGTCCAAACATTGATTGAATAAAATGACAAGATGCCGTGTTGGTGACAAAGCTTCAATGAACAAATAAGCAATGTTCACCGAGTGATAAGAAAAGGTTTTCTCGGAGAAGAAAATTTTGCATGAGCATTTGGTATGATACCTTGGGAATGGGGTAAAAGACCAAAGAGCTTCACATTCTGTATCCTTGAATTGCGATAGGAGAAGATTGAGAAAAGCCATATCTTTCTACCCTTGGGTTCTGATGGGAGATTCATGGTACAAATTTTATGTCGATGGATTGAACTTTGGCGTTCACGATGAGGGGCAATCGGATTAAGTGTTTCTTTGGATATGCCAGTCGAGCAAAAGGCGTTGTAGCACGTCAGTGATAAAGCCTTAATAAGCTTTTGCGTGATGATAACCTAAGCATTAAGGAATCATTTTCATGACATTTTGCATTCATTCAAATGTCATTCATACACATATAGTTAGGAGCATTTGATTCGTTATGATCATGTCATCCTAATCACTAGGCATAATTAGGTTCATAAAATAGAACATACAGGTCATGTTCCCTAGAGAACAGATCAATAAAGTTATAGCGAATCTTATCTTCCTGTATTTGGCAGCGGAGGAGATCGAAGATAGCAGATCTTATCTTCTTGTATTTGGCAGCGGAGGAGATCGAAGATAGCAGATCTTGTCTTCCTGTATTTGGTAGCGGAGGAGATCGAAGATAGTAGATCTTATCTTCCTGTATTTGGCAGCAGAGGGGATCGAAGATAGCAGATCTTGTCTTTCTGTATTTGGCAGCGGAGGGGATCGAAGATAGCAGATCTTGTCTTCCTGTATTTGGCAGCGGAAGAGATCGAAGATAGCAGATCTTGTCTTCCTGTATTTGGCAGCAGAGGAGATCGAAGATATCAGATCTTGTCTTCCTGTATTTGGCAGCGGAGGAGATCAAAGATAGAGAATCTTATCTCCTGTATTTGGCAGCGGAGGAGATCGAAGATAGCGGATCTTATCTTCCTGTATTTGGCAGCAGAATATCTTATCTTCCTGTATTTGGCAGCAGAGGAGATCGAAGATAGAAGATCTTATCTTCCTGTATTTGGCAGCGGAGGAGATCGAAGATAGCAGATCTTATCTTCCTATATTTGGCAGCGAAGGGGATCGAAGATAGCAGGTCTTGTCTTCCTATATTTGGCAGCGGAGGGGATCAAAGATAGCAGATCTTGTCTTCCTATATTTGGCAGCGGAGGAGATCGAAGATAGCATATCTTGTCTTCCTGTATTTGGCAGCAGAGGATATCGAAGATAACAGATCTTGTTTTCCTGTATTTGGCAGCGAAGGAGATCGAAGATAGTAGATCTTGTCTTCCTGTATTTGGCAGCGGAGGAGATCGAAGATAGCATATCTTGTCTTCCTGTATTTGGCAGCGGAGGGGATCGAAGATAGCAGATCTTGTCTTCCTGTATTTGGCAGCGGAGGGGATCGAAGATAGCAGATCTTGTCTTCCTGAATTTGGCAGCGAAAGGGATTGAAGATATCAGATCTTGTCTTCCTGTATTTGGCAGCGGAGTAGATCGAAGATGGTGAATCTTATATTCCCAATACAGTGGAGAAGCAGATTTAAGCTATTAGTCCTATCACCCTGAGTAGTAGTGGAGTAGGTTGAAGATTGCAGATTCTGTCACCCTAATCAGTAGTGGAGCAGATCAAAGATGGTGAATCTTATCTTCCCAATACAGTGGAGAAGTAGATTTAAGCCATTAGTCCTATCACCCTAAGCAGTAGTGGAGTAGGTTGAAGATTGTAGATTCTGTCACCCTAATCAGTAGTGGAGCAGATCAAAGATGGTGAATCTTATCTTCCCAATACAGTGGAGAAGCAGATTTAAGCCATTATTCCTATCACCCTAAGCAGTAGTGGAGTAGGTTGAAGATTGCAGATTCTGTCACCCTAATCAGTAGTGGAGCAGATCAAAGATGGTGAATCTTATCTTCCCAATACAGTGGAAAAGCAGATTTAAGCTATTAGTCCTATCACCCTAAGCAGTAGTGGAGTAGGTTGAAGATTGCAGATTCTGTCACCCTAATCAGTAGTAGAGCAGATCAAAGATGGTGAATCTTATCTTCCCAATACAGTGGAGAAGCAGATTTAAGCCATTAGTCCTATCACCCTAAGCAGTAGTGGAGTAGGTTGAAGATTGTAGATTCTGTCACCCTAATCAGTAGTGGAGCAGATCAAAGATGATGAATCTTATCTTCCCAATACAGTGGAGAAACATATTTAAGCCATTAGTCCTATCACCCTAAGCAGTAGTGGAGTAGGTTGAAGATTGTAGATTCTGTCACCCTAATCAGTAGTGGAGCAGATCAAAGATGGTGAATCTTATTTTCCCAATACAGTGGAGAAGCAGATTTAAGCCATTATTCCTATCACCCTAAGCAGTAGTGGAGTAGGTTGAAGATTGCAGATTCTGTCACCCTAATCAGTAGTGGAGCAGATCAAAGATGGTGAATCTTATCTTCCAAATATAGTGGAGAAGTAGATTTAAGATATTAGTTCTATCACCCTAAGCAGTAGTGAAGTAGGTTGAAGATTGCGGATTTTGTCCCCCTAAGCAGTAGTGGAGCAGATCAACAATAACGAATCTTACCACGAATCTCACCCCCCTGAAGTTGCAGCAGAGTGGAATGAAGCCACAAGTCATATCTCTTTTTGAAGTTGTAGTGGAGTGGATCGAAGCAACAAGGCAGGGTGGACTGAAATGAGGCTACTTGAAGAAAAAAGAACCAAAAAGTCAAGATTTGGCAAGATCGGGCAAAATGGGCCTTTCTTAGTCTTTGCTCTGTTCTCGTTACACGACAACGAGCAAAGAGGGGCAGCTGTACGACCCATTTTGACCCGGGCCCAATAGGCCCAATAACTAAACCTAAGCCCAACTACCCCCAAACCCAACAGCAGCCTAACACCAAATCAAAGAAAAGAAGAAACCCTAGCCACCTAGGTCTTGACCTCCAGTATGCAAGTCACGACACCACACCTTCGACACCACCCACCGCCACCAACTCGCCCACTTGCTGTCAATCACACGCAAAATGGAGCAAACATGCAAGAACAACAGAAACATAAGAGAAATAGTAAAATAACATGTAACTTAGGCTATAAAAAGCCAAATGTCTTCATTGTAAAGGGGTTCTCCAAAAAAAAAAAGAAATCGAAGAACAAAGATTAAAAAGCAATAAAGGTCACTCTTTTTATTTTGTCTCGTTTTTATTTTTTATTTATTTGAAATACAAAATAAAACAAGAAAGGAGGCATTTTACCCTCTTTTACCGGCGTCGAGCGATCGGAGGACGAGGAGACCATTAAATCGGAAAAAGGGAGACTTTTGGTCTCCCGTCCGTCGTCACGCATGGCAAACTGCTACCGGCGACCGTGGCCAAAAAGTGTATTATGGCGGACCTTAGGCGGAGTTTGGTGAAAGAGGGAGGGAGAGAACTTTTAAGTTTTTTACGAAATAACAAGGCAAATGAATTTTTTCTAGAAAATTGGCTTAAATAGGCTTCCAAAAGCAGCGTCGTTTTGGCGACCTTCTCGAGCACCAAAAGCGGCGCCGTTTTGCTCTTGACACAGATTTCAACCCGACCACTTTGAAGGATCGCGTGTTTTCAGCGGGAGGCTAATTGCACCTTTAGCCCTTCCGCTTTTAAATGGTTTTATAATCAAGTCTTTTATCATTTTAATTTGGCCTGCGATTTTTGCGCTTATTCCAATTTGGTCTGAGCGAAATGACGCGCTAAAGTTTAGGAATATTTTCTCAATCAGCCCTCCATTCTTTGGCGCATTCTATTTCAGATCCTGGCCACTCCTTTCTTATTTTATTTGCGATTTTCACCCCAGTTTACATTTTAAGTGCAAATCGGTCCTTTTTCGTTACTTTGGTTAATTTATTATTAAAATTGACAAATTTGATGTTATTATTATTATTATTATTATTATATTTTCCTTTATGTATATATATTTACGCTACTATTATTATACTATTAGTTCCTCCTTATTATTGTTATATTTTTATTTATATTTACTTATTTAAATTTTAAATAAACTTGTCCTATTAAATTACTATTATATAACTATTTATATATCTTTGCACCTTATTTTATATATATGTTTTCTATACCTTATATATACACATATATATATTTATATACATATTCTTAATTTTCATATATATATATATATATATATATATATATATATATATATATATACGTAATTCTATACTTTTATATACTCTTTAATTTGTATATATATACATACTTTCATATATACATGTTTTATATATTTCTATTATTTTATAATTCATATATATATCTTTATTTATTTTCTTCATGTATATTTACGCTATTGTTATTTTATCTTGCTTGGTTTATGCATTTGGTATTTTTATATATTAGTCTCATTACTTATTTATATTTTGTTTTGCTCGTGATTATTTTACTTACATTATCATCATCATTTCATTACACCCATTTTTAGACTTTAAAAAGAAATTTTAAAAATATAAGTAATATTAGGTATTTTAGATCTTGAGGAATCGAGCCCTAACGTATTGGGTTCCGATTTTCTTCGTTGAATCTAAATAATCGGGATTACTCTTTTAAAAATGATGAAAAGCTTGTTATCAAGAATTCAATACGTTGTGTTCTAACGCATTGAATGTGACACGTTGTTTTCTCGAAACGAGGAGTTTTTGAAATAAATGCAATATTCAATGTTTAATATTTTGAGAAATTGTGCCCTAACGTATTGGGTTGCGATTTCTTCATTTGATTTAAACAATGAATATTCTTTTAAACTTTATTACGATTTTTTAAACTCAAGTTTTAAACGATATCGGAGTTAAGAAAAGATTGTGTCCTAACTTCTTGGGCATGATCCCTTTCCTAAATCCGAGATAATAAAATATTTTTTTAAATAAATAAAATTTTGGCATTCATTCGCGTATCGGAAATTCGAGACATTGTGTCCTAACTTACTGGATATGATGCTTTCTTTCTCGATTAACGTGGAATGTGCCCCTTTTCCCAAAATTTTCAACTTTTAATACAAGGATCGTATTTTAAATTTCTTTAAAGTTTTCACTTTTCGACATTAAGACATTAAGTAATCAACTAAGGTACCAATTTTGGGCGTATCGAGGGTGCTAATCCTTCCTCGTGCGTAACCGACTCCCGAACCCGTTTTCTAGATTTCGTGGACCGAAACCGTTGTTTTAATAAAATCAAATCATTTATTAAAAACAACCTTTTTCGAGGTGATCCAATCACACCTCATAAAAAAAAAGAGATTGGTGGCGACTCCCGTTTCATTTTTCAAAACCCAAGTCGACCCCGTTTTCCTTCCAAAAAATGGTGTCAACATAACGTATGTACTAAATTGAGATTCAACCCTTTTAAATATACCATTTATATGATTATATTAAATTTAAAAACAAAATAAAAAAATAAGTAATAATTTGTTTAAAATTAAATTATAGTGAGAAAATATTTAAACAATTTAAAAAAAATCATTGTGAACTTAAATCTTTTATAAATTAAATCACAATAACAAACTATGTAAATATTTGATACATAATACAAAAACAAAAATAATTAGAATGCAACACGAAAAATAAAATCAAATTTTTAAACAAAATATTAACTAATAAAAACGTAATATGCATTTATAGGAAAAATAAATAAATTTATAATAATAAATCTATAACAATACTTAATACAAAAACAGAAACACAATTTCTTTGAACAAAAAAAAGTTACTATTACTTTGAACCAAAAGAAATCCACTATCCCGAAAAATATAAAGGGGCCGGTGTGTTGGGTCCACAACAACCCTATAGTGATCGTCAAACATCTCTAAATTAAAGAGATGGCGTCGCCCGGACTCGAAGCTGAGGCCTTTAGAGAGTTGAACCGACAAGATAACCAACCACACCACCACACCTTATTTGTAAGATTTCATTGATTTAAGTAATAAAACTAATAATGTTTAAATTTGACTGTTTCCGTGCGCATTGTAGGAAGTTTTGGGGTTACGTTATAAACTAGTATGAATTTTGACTTTATGTAATTTTGAATATGTATTTTTTACTTGATTCAAATTTCATAAATTATTAACATAATTATTGATATAGTATTTATCTATTTTTACATACAAATAATTATATTTATTCAATATAAAAATTGATATATTTATTTAAATATATAGAACCGAAACCAAAGTTTCATGTATATAATCGGAGTAAATTAAAATTTATGCATTAAATTACATATTTAATCAAAATTCATGTATAATATCGAGATGTTTTAACTTAAATAGAAAGGTAGTTAAAACTCTTATTAGACATCGATTTAGCATGATTCAAAGCGTGCTATCCTCATCCCTACCCTTAATATTGTGCAAAAAATGTATAATATTGAGATTTATCCCATACAAACTAACGGTACATGTTTTTTAATGATACTTGTCATCTATGATTACCTTGGTTCTTCTTTTAATGATACATATTCTAGTATAAAAATAATTATATTTATTCAATATAAAAATAATTTGATGTATTTATTTTGTTAAATATGTATATTTGAACCACAATCAAAGTTTTATATGTATAATTACACCAAATTAAAATTCATATATCAAATTACACAATAAATTAAATTTCAATGGAATTTGGATGAGATTTGCTCCTCGAACCCATTATCCATCCAATTTGTTGGTTTGATTTCTTTTACTTATTTTCTTTTGCTATATATATATATATATATAATATTTTAAATTGGATAAACCTAATTTATTAAGAAGAAAAAAACTCTTTTATTAAGTGGCATACTCATTACTCAATCATTATGACTTTGGGTTACTTGGTTTGGTGGAATTAGAGCTATTAAGAATGCATAATAGAATTTGTTTTGTGTTATATATATTTTGTAAATTACAAGAGGAGGGTAAAGCCCTAACAACAACGTGATTAGGGTGACTTGAACCCAAGCTATACTTGAGATAGTGAACATCCTAACCATCAAACTAACACATGGGATTCTTTTCACCTTACTTTTATATAGAGTTTTATAGACTAGATTTTATAATCTCAAGATTTGCTAATTTAATTATAAATAATTTTAATTTTAATTATATTAAATTATTAATTTCATATGTTATCTAAATAAATTTAAAATTTTACTCAAATAATTATAATAAATTATCACTACAACAAAACAGGCCTATGGTGACACTTTTTTTTTTACTTAGGACAATGCAAAAAAGGTTAGCAGAGGCACTCTCGACGATTCTCACAACGCTTCTAAAAATGTCATTGTTAGCACCGTTGGCATAGGTACCGCGACCCTTTGGAAAAAGCATCGGCATAATTCAATCTAGGTCGACCTTTATTTAAGGATTGGCAAACACCTAGTCAAGGCCAACCTTTAAAAAAGGTTGGGATAGGAGGAAATAGACGACCTAAAAAAGTCAGAATAAAATATCCATATGCTGAATTTTAAAGAGTTGGCTCATGCCTCCGTCAAAGGCGACTTAAAAATAGTTGAGTTAGGTCGCACTTGGTTTGACTTTTAAAAGTTGGTTCATGTGCTAACCAAAGCCAACTTAAAAAAGTCGAGTTAGTGTATATTTATGCCGACACAAGAAGGGTTGATTTAGGTTAGATCGTCGGGTTAGATCTTGCCAACTCTAGCTTTATAATGGTTGTACTAGATGCAATCAAAATCGACTAAAAAAAGTTTAGGGTAGACCATTCTATGCCAACCTTAAAAAGGTTGACCTTAAAAAGGTTGGGATAGACCCGTCTAAGGCAACCTTAAAAAGGTTGGGGTAAACGTTGTCTGCTCCAACACGTTACATACTTGGCTCATGTCCCATGTTTTTTTACAAATTTTTCCTAGTTTTTGAAGAGCCTATTTTGGTGAAATATGAGCAACTTTGTATGTGTTGGGTTTGGACAAGTTTGAGACAATATTAATTGAACAGTTAATTAACATAAATTGATCATATTAATACAAAATTACTATTAAGTAATGTAATTATAGTTTATATACAAAATCCTAATAGAAGCAGTCAACACGTAGGCAACATGTTGTCCATTACATCACTTGGTAACTGTATTCAGTGAATGCGCTGCCAACATGTTGTCAACTTGTTTCCTATGACATCAAAAAATTCTGGGACAACTTCATTCATAAACTACTATAACATATATATACACACACATAATATGCAACAAGCCTTATTCATCTTCATTATCCGAACTGAAGGCCTTGTCATCAAGTCCTCTAGTTTGAAATTCAATTGCAAAAATAACAATGCACATTTTCTATTTATATGAGTTAGATGCAGAACAACATGAACATGTGGGAAGAATATTTCAATAATAGCCAAAAAAACCATAAATAGATTAGATTGTTTGTATTTGCTCAGCATGTTTAGTGCCCATCTCTTCAATCAATGTACTGATGGCCAGTGTAAATTGGCTTCCTCGGGTGACTGAAACAATATAGATTTGGTTATCCCACATCCATATCCCAACACTTTTCCATATTTTTTAGGGTCGAACACTTGTGTATACTCTTCGTTTTCCAATGCAACATTATCTTGATGCGTGAAAGAACTCTCAAGTGTTGGCATAAAGTCTTTAACCCTCTTGCATGCTTCATCCTATAGTTCTCTTTCATTAGAAAAATCTATTTTGAAAATAGTAAAACTGATGTCAAAATAAAATAAAAGAAATAAATAATACAAATTTTTTCTTACATAAACTTGTTCTGCAACCTCACTACTCAATTTGTCAGTTCTATCTTTTCGCAAATGTTGGAATCTAAACTGCTCCAAACGCGAAGGTTCACGACCTTCCTTCTCAGCCTATATTATACAACAAAATAATAGTTGTTAATAATATTCACCAATGAGCGCAGAACACTTAAGATAGGTTATATATTAATTAATATGTAATACTTACAAATTTTGCATTAAGGATTGCATATCTTATATTACCAACGACGTGTGCATAACGCACATTTGTTTGAGATTCTTTTGCCTTTTCTGATTCTGCTTGTTGTTAAAATTGATGCAAAAAAAATATTAGAGTAATAGGAAAGCTAAGTTTATTGTGGCTCATTCAACAAATCACGTATATATGCAACCTCTACTTTGACCATACCGTACGTGAAAGCAGAAAAATAGAACATTTAGTACAATAAAAGTGTGTATAGCAGCTTGTGGTGTTCCCCATCACCCCACTAGCCACTTCCATTGATCATCATGCACACTAAGAGGATTGTTTTCATATATTTCTTCAAGTGCTCGACCTTTTTAGACCATCTCTTTGTAGCATCTAGTCTTCAAAATCAATTTAAACTCCTTACGGAGTTTCCCAACATGTAAGAGAATGTCGGAGTCCTCCACCTTACCTTGAAGATCGAACTTTTCCTGAACATATAACAAATTAATGAAACAAGTACTCATTACATACAATTTAAAATAATGCAAAATTATTGCAATTCATTAAATTAGAAAATTATTATGTACTACATACATTAATGATTCTCAATATGTTTTCCAACACATATTTGAAAAGATGTTTCCTATGTTTGGTATTCAAATGACAAATAGAGTCGATTCTTGCAATTGTGCCGAGGAATTCAGTCAATTTGATGCTTCCTTCCCAATAGGTTGGCCATATTGGTTGGCGTCTACTACTATACGAGTTTCAAGTTAAAGATTTCATATATCTTTCATGTTTGTAAGCCCTCGCTTTCTCTTAGTAGCCTCTATTAAAAGTAGCAGCATATATAATGTACATAATAACGATAATTTCTTGCAATCTTTATATAAATGATGTTGATGAAACATTAATTACCAGTCGGAGTTGCAGGTACTTTTTCCGCTGTTTGACTAGGAGTTTCTTCTTTCATACTTTGGCTATCGGTAGGAGCACTTCCCAAGGTGTTCGAACCTCTCGAGGAAAGTCATACACTTCTTAATGTTCGAGCTTTACCAACTATTTTCCTAGAAAAAACAGAGTATGTACATACATATATATGTTAGGCAACCCATCAACATCTATCATTTCGACAATGAGTGGTAATGGATGAAGGTTAACCAGAAAGTACCAGAGGGAACCGATAGAGCACCGAAAAGGTCTTGGAGGAATCGTGTTCTTTTTCTTCTTATTATGTTCCCTTTTCCTTTTTCAATGTTTTGTACTTTGGGTTTTGAGGAGGAGGAAAAGAACAAAAGATTGGAACCGAGAAAGATAAATTTTTGACTTACTTTTATGATTTGTTGCCGAGAAAACCTAAGTCGATGATAAATTTGGAGGAGAGTTGGCTTTTTATTTGCCTATTATGATTTTTATTTTGGGTTTTCTCTTTGGGCTAGGTTTTTACTTGGGTCGACAAGTATATATAGTTCTAGTTTTCAAATTGTGTGCAAAATTCAACTTATTATATATGAGATTTGGTTTACCTGCAGTGAAAATAAAAGGGAATCAAAGGAAATTCACTTCAAAATTGTAACAAATATATGAAGTAAATGAGTAATAAATTACCTTTAGCTTTGTATCTAGCTTGGGTCGTGGTTAAGATCAAGAGAAAACAAAAGAGAATATGAAAAACTCTCTGGGAAACTATGAAACTATGACTGCAAACCATTTTGTTTTGATGAGAACAATAGAGAGGCTCTAAACTACATAAAGTCAATGCAAAACTTTACAGAAGAGGCCATGAGAGGGTGCAAAATGAGATCAAAGAGATTGCAATAAGTTGATATATAAAAGAAGTGGGTGAATGAATGGAGAGCAGAATATAAACAAAAGGTTAGTGTCTGATAAATGATGGAACATGGAAGGGAAAATAAGCTAAAACTTAATCAACAACCATATGATAGTTTCAAAAACTAAACAAACCCTTACCATTCCTCAAAAATCAAAACCAAAATTCAATAAAAAATGCAACAAAACTTTCCAAAATGAGTTTTGTAAAACAAAGAAAAGTAGTATTAAAAATTATAATCTTATCAATCGATGCCTTTCCTACAATAAATCATAGAGCAAAACTCCACCACAAAACCAAACTAAAAATCCAACTCTGTCTTCCTTTTTTTGCCTTCTGTCTCAAAAGAAACCACTTCCCTGTAGTTTCAAATACCTTCCTTTTTTTATATATAAAATATGTATCTATACTTTGTACTTTAATTTCTCATATTCAGTTTTCGTTTCTAAGCAGCAGATTCATATGGGATGCTAAACATAACGCTATTGGGTAGTAAATTGTTCCAAAGAGAAAAATACTCTCTCTAGGTTTTTCTTTAATTACCAATATCTATTTATTGGGAAGAAAAAATGGAGAAAATGAAGAATATGGCAAGGTTTGCTGGAGTTAGCTGTTATTTTTTTCTTTCTTTTGTCTAATTTATGCCATTGGTTGCTTGTTGATTTGGCTGCTTCCTCATTGAATCTAGTTGTTTTCAATTAAAAAATTACACCCAGTCCATATCCTCACCCATGGTTCCATTTTATTAAACAATTTTTTATAGTTCTTTTCATAAGTTAGGTGTACCGAATTTAATTTTAAAAAGTTTAGTAAAATGTTTTTGAACAAAATAGATTAATTTTTTCTTAGTTTATATTAGTTTCATACCATCACTACGGATATGTCACTTACAATAATACCATCACTTTGCATACATATTAAGTTGCGATATGATGATTACACTACGAATATATGTATTCATCATCTTCTATAGGGGTTTCAATGCCTTGATTGTACAAATCTCTTGGTTTTATTTTGATAAAATGGAGCCATCCTCAACATAAAATACTTGTTTCACTTAAGAAGCATGTATGGATCGTCTAAATCACGACTCCCTGTATGGATAAGCTTAGAAAATTTCACCATCATAAAGCCATTTGCATCTTTTTTCATACTCATTGGAGATTTAATTTCACCCAATCACATCTAAGCACGATGACCTAAAACCTTCCATAATAGTTTAGCTCAATAATTTCAATGCAATTGCCATAATAGTTTCTCTCGTTAGCAAAAACCATCATGCTACTATTCTGAGTCTTACGATGTTGCTCACGTTTTTTCGTATGGACTCTAAAACCATTAATTATAAGCCCATCATAAAAGGAAACCACCTTATGCGGTCTTCGAGCAAGAATAATTACATCAGCATCAATTTATTCGACTTCCATATTTAGAATCTGACCATATAGTAGGAAATCGATTATCTCTTATTCTATGAACAAATTTCTACAATGTCCCTTCATTATATAAATGATAAGATAAATTATTTTAACCATGACAATTTACCTGGTTTGCAAGCAATTTTGGGAACTTTTCAACCAACCATTTGTCCTTTGTACATTTACTCATCTGAATGCCATCATAAGTAGCTCGTTAAGACTCTAAAAATTCCCTATAATATATTCAGTATTTTGCGGAAAATATTGTCAAAATGCATACAGATTAAGAAATATTACTTTATTCGTCTATTAGTTAAGCAAAAGAATTGAATGACAAGATTTTCCTCAAAAAACTCACTAGCAGTATGGTGATAACTTATCACTCTGAAATAGAACATAGCAATTTGTTTGTGCAAGAGGCGACATGTCCGAGATATTCATTTTCATAGTGCTAATTAGATGCCCTTTAGAAGAGAAAATGTACTATTTTTGAATATTCTCATCATCCTTAGGAGGATAGGAAAATATAGTCTCCACATTAGAAAAATAACGGCAGCAAAATGTAAGACATTCTGAAACTATGTACCCTTCAGCAATGAAACATTTGGGATAAGCTTTATTCCACACAAAAGCTTTTAATCCCATAAGATACTTGCATCAAATACATATATCGTTACATACTTATTATATACTATGTTAAAATAATAAAGATAAAATATTATGAAATATTAGTGATATATTTCATATACCTTTCAACCAGGTACATCCACTTATATTGAACAAGTCCACCAAGCCTAGCCTCTATCGACAAATGAATAATCAAATGAATCATGGCTGTGAAGAAACTTGGAGGAAATATTTTCTCCATTTCACAAAGCGTTAACACCACTTGTATTTGAAGTTGATCAACTTCTTGTGGATCAAAACTTTTTGCACATAATCTCTTAAAGAAATCCAATAGATCTATGATAACACTTCTTTTCTACAACTCATCTTAAGCATATAGGAAGCAAATCTTGTATGAGAATGTGACCGTCATGACTTTTGAGGTTGTTCAACTTGTTCTCTTTCAAATTCATGCATCGAGATACTTTTGATGCATAACCGTTGGGTACCTTCAAGTTCTTCACGATGGAGAGGAAAATATCTTTTTCCTTTTATACAAGAGTGTAACACGCTTGCAGTAGGTACTCTTTCTTGTTTCTCATTTTTGGATGAAAATAAATTCAAATGCCAATATCTTACAGGTTCTTGTGCTCTTTGATATTGTCTTTACCCTCCTGTGAGAGATTAAGAAGAGTGCCAACGACATTGTCACATACGTTCTTCTTGATGTGCATGACATCCAAGTTATGTCGAAGAAGATTGTAACGCCAATAAGGAAAGTCGAAAACTATGCTCTTCTTCTTTCATAAAGTCTCGTCTTGATTTATGAGATTTTCTTCATCCCCTTCTACCACCAATTCTTCAAAATTGTTAAACAAATCACACCCCTTGTCTACATCGAGTTCTAGCGACCCTATATCAAGTTATTCTCTATCATTTTTTAGGCTTTTCCATAAATAAAATTGATACCTTCAACTTCTCTTAAAATATCTTTCCCGAATCGTGGTATATGAGCTACTCCACACTCTATAGTGCCATCGAATTCACGACTCTATTTTCGAAATGAGTGTTCAATTGATAACCATCGACGATGACCCATATAACAAAACTTCCGGCCATACTATAGCCATTGAGATTGATTTTTTTAGCACATATCGGGCAAGCAACACGACCTTTTGTACTCTACCCTAAAAGATTAGCGTAAGCTGGGAAATCATTGATCTTCCAAAGAAGACAAGCCTGTTAAGTGAAAGATTTAGAAGCTGATGTATCAAAAGCATTAACTCTTGTCTACAGTTGCTTCAACTCATCAATTAAAGGTTGTATGTAGACATCAATGTCGTTGCCGGGTCCTTTCTCACCAGGGATAACCATTGATAATATCATTGATGATTGCTTCATGCATGCCCAAGGTTCCAAATTATAAGGAATAATAAGTACAGGCCATGTATTGTGACTTGTACTCATTATTCAGAATGGATTTAATCTATTACTAGCCAAACCTAGCCTAACATTGCGATGATCAGTTACAAAATCAGGAAACCTCTTATCAAACTCATCCCAAGTAGAACCATCGGCTGGATGTCTCAATATACCATCTTTGGTCCGTAATTCTTTATGCTATATCTTGGATTGTGATGTCTTGAAGGATTGAAACAATCTTTTAAGTCTAGGAATCAAAGGAAAGTATCGTAATACCTTGGTAGGCTTAGGACGGCGGCAAATACCATCAACCTGTTCATCTGTATCCAACTCTTCAGAAAACTGCCACCTTGAGCTTTTACATACATCACAACTGACCTTTTTACTAGCGTCGCCCCAGTATAACATACAATTGTTAGGGCATACATCAATCTTCACATACCCAAGCTTTAGTGTAGAAATCTTTTTCTTCGCTTCATAATATGTAGTCAGGATTATGTTTCCATCTGGAAATGCCTCATTTAGAAACTCCAATAAGCATGTCAAATATTTTGTTGACCTAGAGCATCCATTATGAGATCTCTTATATCGGCTTTGTTGTCTTGTAACAACGTACTAATTGAAGGAGAAGTTCTCACCGTTTGATTGGTTTGCACCAATGTCCTTTTAATGGATTCTCCATGAAAAATCCAATGCTTGTATTATTTTATTATACCATGAAGATGAAGATGCTCACCCACAATATGTGGTTTGTGTAATATCCTATTATTGCAATGATGACAAAATAATATATTTTTTCGTTAAAGAGTGATTTTCCAATTATAAATGCTATAAAAATTTCTATTCTAGCCAAGTGATTGGTGCTAAATCTCAGAGCATCCATCCAACTTTTATCCACCACATGTTAAAGTAATTAATATGAAATAACATAAGTATTTAAACTTGCAAATACCCACTTAGACATTTCATCGACAACATACAAGGTAGCAACCCAACTATTTAAACCTACAAATATCATTTAGACATTTCATCGAGCACATGTAAGGCAAATGCCCAACTTCAAACTAAGACCTCATCCAATGGAGATCCATACAAATCAATAATAAGATTGTGTACATGATAAGAAAAAGAATGCACATATACCACATTTGCCGAGTAGCACAAAGTAAAGTTCGATATGACTAAATGAAAATTCCCACAAACCATTGACATAAACAAATAACTCAAATATAAAGAGTTTAAGCAAATCATTTTACCTCCATAACACATTTTTCAGTGTAAAGCCTTCTCCTTCGTTGATTACTCAAAGGGATCCTCTTTACTGAGTAGAGTTTTGATGACTGAAAGCCTACTCCTTCTTTGATTTTCAATCCCCGACCACCCATTTTGTTTTTCTTTTCATAATGTGAATTCTAATTTTTGGAGTGCTAAGCCCATTGATATTTAGAGCACTATTGGGATTTGGGTAATAACTCATAACATGTTTATTTGTGTAATAGTACTTCCAAATAAGGGCACATTAGCAAACATATTTAATTTGTTGAATAAACATATAATTTGTGCCAATCATTTCAGCATTGGGAGTATTTTAGAAACCTTTCATTTGAAACTATGATATTTTTGTTTAATTCTTAATTTCAAGTAGGACAAATATTAAATATTAAATATATAATGTTATGATTATTATTATATTTGGACCAAATTGAGCATAGATTTGGAAACTCCCACAATTCATTTTTAATTTTGATTTGCATTTTTTTGTTTAAGCTCATATTTTGAACTTTATTTGTTTAAATCTTCCCAAATTTTGGACAAAACGATAATAACGTAAGTATGAAAAAAAGGTTGGGATAAATCATGAGCAGACAAATGCAACACAAAAAAGGTTGGGTTAGATAAAATATTTGCCAACAGATAATACAAATTGGGATAGATTAACGTTTTTCCAACTCTTCCTAAAAAGTTGGGATATGATTAGATTTTGTTAACACAAAAAAAGTTGCTTAAAGGTACAAATTTAAACGATACAAAAAAGGGTCGGCGTAGTCCAAAAAGAGTCTTAAGCTTTTCATATGGCAACACTTTTATATAGTTGGAAAATGTATAACAAAAGTTGGCATAGTGTTGGATAAAACCGACTCTTATTTAAGCGTTGCCTTAGACATGCATATTCCAACCCTTATACAAAGAGTTGACCAGAACATATGTCAACAAGTCTATCCCGACATTTAGAAAAGTATCGGCCCAAAAAGGTTGTGTTAGAGATATTTTGTTTTAGTGTACGTAAGATATAAAATAAATTTAAATACAATAAGATTATGTTACGAGAAGACTAAAAACATAATACACAAAAAAATTGAAATGAAAACTATACATGATTTTTTCCTTGAATGAAATCCCTAAACATAAATAATGCAAATCAATTGGTGACTAATTGTGTAGATTAATATATAATTTAAAAATAAAAAATGCAAAGAAATTGGGTATGGATTATGAATCAAATAATTATTTAAATAATTTTAATTTCTAAACATTTTCCCCAGTTGGTTGAACACAAGTGCTAAATTGAAATGCAAGCCTTTTAAATATATAATTTATAAATATATTAAATTTTTAAAAATAAAAATTAAGTAATAATTTGTTCTAAATTAAATTATAGTGAGAAATTATTTGAATAGTTTAAAATCAAATCGTTGTGAACTAAAATTTTTATAAATTAAATCATAATAATACATAATGTAAAAAAAATAGAATGCACACGAAAAATAAAATAAATGCAACATAAATAAAAATATATATAAAAATTATTAACTCATAAAAACATAATATGCATTTATTGGAAATAAATTTATAATAATAAATCTATAACAATATTTAATACAAAAACAAAAACAAAAACACAATTTCTTTGAACAAAAAAAGAATATGCTATTCCTTTGAACCAAAAAACAATCAATTATCCCGAAATAGAAATAGAAAGTAGCTTGGTCTGTCGGCATGAGCCCAATAAGGAGTAAACGTGGGATATGGGTTTGATCAAAGCTGGCCCCCGTCGTGATCGTCTAAAACGTCTTTAAATTAAAAGATTTGGCGTCGCCCGGACTCGAACCGGAGACCTTCAGTGTGTTAGACTGACGTGATAACCAACTACACCACGACACCTTATTTGTTAGATAGTAAAAAATAATATTTAAAATTTTCTGTTTCTGTATACAATATAGAAGGTTATGGGGTTATGGGTTCAACTAATTTTGATTTTATGTAATTCTCTATATATGGTTTTTACTTGATTCAAATTTTATAAATTAATAACATAATTATTTATATAATATTTATATAATTACATATATAAATAATTATATTTATTTAATATAAAAATATATTGATGTATTTACTTAAATATATACAATTAAACCGAAACCAAAATTTCATGTGTTTGATGGACTAAATTAAAATTCATGCACTAAATTACATATTGAATCAAAATTTCATGTATAATATTGATATGTTTTGACTTGAATGAAGGAGTGATTAAAACTCTTATCAAATATCCATTTAGCATGGGTCCAAACCGTGCTATCCCTATCCTCTACCCTTAATATTGTAAAGAAAAATATATAATATTAAGATTTAACTCCTAACACACTAATGAGACATGTTGTTTTTATGATACTTGGCATCTATGATTACCTTGATGCTTCTTGTAATGATACATAGTCTAGTATGCATATAAGATTATAATTCTTCAAATATATGAAAAATTAAAACTAAAAAAAAATTTCACATATTCTAGTATGAATTGTTCAGTGACAATTTTGTAATTTTTTGAAGCCGAATGAACAAAAAGTAAACTTTTTAATAGTTTAATGATCTTGTGTGTAATTTACCCTTTAATTTATTTATCGAATTCAAATTTGATATTTAATGGCAGAAAATGAGTAGTGCTAAGAGTAGTTCCAACCGCTTTAGGCAACAAAAATGAACAATGTAGAAAAAAGAGATGCAATTCAAGTTCCCTATATCTATGACGTCTTGCCCAAAGAAAATACCGACTATCTTAGCATCTTGTTCAACAATTGCTTTCAAGCTCTAACTCTCATCGATTTAGACTTCTCACTTTTGTACCTAAGATCTAAACAACTCCCCTTTAAGTTTTCCTATAAAAAGACATTAACCAAGTCACACACTTAATCATTTCACTCAATGCACTTAAAGAAATGTTCCTCAATGAATAAGAATGTGCTTTTATTTCAGTACATTACCTACACAAGTCTCTAAATATATAAGCAATTGATACTTGCTAACATACTATATAAATTACAATCAATCTTCGCTCGAAATAAGCGAGGATAATATGCATAAATTACCTTCAAGTAGCTCAAGATGAGTAATTAAGACTTGCTAACATACTATATAAATTAAGGATAAATCTCAAAATTATACATGAACTTTGATTTAATGTGCAATTGCATAGATGAACTTTGATTTGGTGTAATTATACACGTGAAACTCTAATTGTGGTTCAAATGTATACTTGAAACTCTAATTTTAATTTAATCATACACATTTAAAGAAATAAATACATCAATTTATTTTTATATTGGATAAATATTATTATTTATGTATGCAATATATAAATATAAAATGATGTCATATCAATAATTGTGTTAATAATTTGCAAGAACTGGATCAAATCAAAATTTCATGTATAAAATTACACAAAATCAAAGTTCATTTATGCAATTGCACATTAAACCATAGTTTATGTATAGTTTTGGGATTTATCCCTATAAATTACAATAAATCTTCCCTCGAAATAAGCAGGATAATGTGTATAAATTACCTTTAAGTATCTCAAGATAAGTCTTGAATCTTCATAATATACTTTTAAGTTTTGCACGATTCGATCCGATCTATCAAACTTGGGAAGTTGATTGCTTCTATCAAAATTCAAATCAATCTCTAAAGTATGTTGCTGTGTAGTTTAAATATCAAAAATGGGCTAGCAATTGTCCAAATTAACAATAAGATTCTTAGCCCAATAATTTTTTGTTGCCAAAATTTATCAATTTAGATATGAAAAAAACAAATTAAGCATATAATATGCTGCTAACAGTTGACACTGATACAAGCACCAACATTATTCATAAAATATAAATTTTTAATTCTATCATCACAATTACTTTCCTTATTCTCGAACAAATTTTTTAGAAGAAAAAGCTATCGTATTATTGATATTGTATAGGTGGGAGAGAGCAGGGTTGGCAACGGTAGGTAGGGGCCAAAAGCAAGAGCAGAGGGGGCAGTGGAAATTATTTAGTCTAGCAAAGAGGAGTGGAGGAGCGTCTTCTTCATCTTCATACATATAAATAAAAAACCAGAAGACTGGGAGTAGAGTGGTCCAGTGTTTGGCACTTGAAGACGCTCCTCACCGCACTCACTATCTCAGCTGCCTCCTGAAATTATCTTCTCTTTCCTCATCATGCCAAATTATCTTCACCTATGCCCTTCTGCCATGCTTTCCACACATATATATCCCTTACTTTAACAAACATGTAATGTGTGGAGCGTTATTATATATACCTCTACTGTTGATTTGGGACATTAGTGTGGGTTTTCATTGCTTTCCCATATCTTCACTACTTAATTATAGTTACAGTCTCCATAAGTGTGAGAAAGCTCCATAGATTAAACTTTTTTTTGGGTTCATCTTATGCTGACCCAAAGATGAGTCAGGTTTTTTCCGTTTATATTTAGCATTCGGGACAAAATTATACTTCTAGTTTTATTTATATTTGTATAAGTTAAATTTCATTATTATGTTGAAAGGAGATTTTTTGAGTGCAATGATAAGATAATATGGACAGTAAAATGGACACACAATGATAAAAAAACATAGCACATATCCTTAGTTGATATTTAAAATAGGTTAAATTTTGCCATTAATCCCTGTACTTTGCAAAAGTTGTGGACTTAATCCTTGTACTTTTATTTGGTCATTTTTAGTCCCTATACTTTCTAAATTTTAAAACTTCAATTCTCACAAAACAATAATTGTTAAATTCATTAAGTAAAGTTCTACTATTTCTAAAATTTGATGTGTCAAACATATTATTATATATGTAATGACATGTCAGTGTATTATTTTTACATATTTCTAAATAGGAAAAAAGGATCCAAATAGCCTTCGAACTATTCCAAAAAAAAAATCAATTAAGCCCTCGTAACATTTTGCACTTAATTGAGCTCTCGAACTAGTGAGTTCCATAAAAAAATCCTTTGAGCATCTTTGACCGTTAATTGAATTCACCAAAGATAGTCAAGGGATTTTTTGATGGAATTTACCAGTTCGAGGGCTCAATGGGCTTAATTGATATTTTTTTGGAATAGTTCGAGGGCTATCTGGACCCTTTTTCCTACTAAATAAAAATCCAGTTAATGGATTAACAATTGTCATTTGTGTCAAGACTGAAATTTCAAAATTCGATAAGTATAAGGACTTAGAATGATTCAATTGGATAAAATAGACCTAATCTATAACTGTACGCATAGTACATGACTAGCAATTAAATTTAATGAAATGAATTTAATTGCTACTATTTGGGTTAAGACTAAAATTTCAAAACTTGAAGAGTATATAGAGACTAAAAGTGACTAATTCAAAAACATAGAAACTAAAATTGATCAAATAAAAGTATGAGGACTAAATCTATAACTTTCAAAAGTATAGGGACTAAATCTTTTTTCCCTTTCTTTCTTTTATGAACAATTTAATAAAAGGTTAAAACTATAAAATTTCATTATAATTAGTTCTTTCATTTCCATTGATTAGCCAAACAAGAATAGTCAAATTCATTTTACTTTGTTTTTACTAATTTTAACTATCCAAAACAAGTAATTTATAAATAATTTTTTCTTAACTTTCCTTTCTTATTTTTAATTCAAACATAGAGTTATATTAAATTCTGCTATTGGTCCCTGTAATATGGATAACTTATAGATCTAATCTTTTTCTTTAATTTAAAATTTTAGTCTTCAAAATTTTTGAATTTTGAAATTTAGTCCTAACCAAAACAATAGTTGTTAATATCATTAAGTTCTACTATTGCCAAAATTTGATGCGACAAGCATATTATCAAATGCGTAATGTCATGTTATCTTGCAATATCTTCATATTACTCACAAAAAGTCAGCTAATGAATTTAATGGTTGCCGTTTGCATCAAAATTAAAATTTTAAAATTCGAAAAGTATTAATAAAGTTCCAATTGGAGAGCATGGACAAAATCTATAAATTTATGCATCATATAGGACTAATAGTAGAACTCTACCGAATAAATTTAACTGCTACCATTTGAGTTAAGACTAAAATTGACTAATTCAAAAAGTATAAGGACTAAAATGATCCGAATTAAACTAAATTCACAACTTACACATAATACAAAAGCTACGAGCAAAATTTAGCCTTCCCTTTATTATTAGTTGTCCAAAACAGGGTAAAAGAAAATTTTTTTCCTTTTCTTCAAAATATGTTTTCATTCATTTGTAAATCATAACAAGGAAAAGGAGTATAAGGCTTTAGTATATTCGAAATAATGCTAAAAAAAAATACAACTCAAAGAAAAACGATACAAATACTTCACTAAAATTCAAGCCATACCGGGAAAAAGTCTGATTTTAGAAAGAAAAAAACACTGATTGACATGAGAATTAAAAAGTTGAGGGTTAAAGTAAGATTAATTTGAAATAATTTGTAACGTTAAAGGTTAATTTTTTTGTAACATTTAATTTTATTATATTATTTTTAAAATATTTGTGTATTTTTATATATTTTAAGAATAAGGATCAATTTGAAATAATTTGTAATGTTGAGGGTTAAAATTTTAAAATTATGATTAAATTGAGACAATATATCAAATTAAGATTCAATCGATTACAAATAGAGGTGCTCATGGGCTGGGCCGGGCCACGTTGGGCCCAAAAAATTACGGCCCACGTCCTAGGCCCGGGCCCGGCCCGAGAAAAAATTCCTAAGCCTGAGCCTGGCCCGGCCCGACCCATTTTTTTAATAAACACTAAAAATTTATTTTAAAAATAAAAAAATAAAAAAACATTTTAAAAACATTTTAAAAATATTTTAAAATTAAAAAAATAAAAAATAAATATTTATTATATATTCGGGCCGGGCCCGGGCCAAAAAAGTGGTGCTCGGGCCAAATCCATATTTCGGGCCTATATTTTTACCCGAACCCTCTCATATTTCAGACGGGCCGTCGAGCCGGGCCAGACCGCCCGGCCCATGAGCACCTCTAATTACAAATATGATAATTAAATACGAATGTTTTAAAATCTACATATAAGTTATTACCATTTCTATATTTATATAAATATATAATACATTAAGCAAGACAATGAAAGAATCACACAAATGCACGAACCGTCAAATCTATCGTGTGTACAAATATAATAAATTTTCAACCCCAAATTCGTAATTTAATAATTTATATAAATATATGGATCGTCATATTTATACGGAATATCTCATGTATTAAATTTATGAAAATAATGTATAAAATGAAATATACAAAAATATAAAAATCATTAATTGAGTCTTAACTCGGTTGGTATTGGTATTATTGTAAGTGTAAGAAGATGTAAATTCAAACATGCTCCAATTAATTTTATCTTATTATTTAAAAATTGAGTAAAAGTTTTGAATAAATTTAAATATTATATAAAAGAATTACTAAAAATAAAAAAAGTGTAAAAAGCTATTCATTTTAATCAGGTAAAAATAATTCAAACCAAATTTATAATTAATGGTCATCAATCTTTTGATAATTTTAATAAAAATTAGAAAATTCATCTAACACCCTAAATTTCTAAAAATAAAATACAAAAGCTTTATATTGAAAGAACCTAATAAGAACTAAATTCGATGTCACTTGTTGAAAATTTTATCTCGTGGATCAAACAATCAATCTTCTCAAAATCTCAGGTAAATAATTAAACAGTGATACTTGAAATAAAATAATAAAAACATGTTAATTCATTAGTTTTGGTGTAGTACAAACTCAAATAAAACAAAAGGATTATATAGAAGTTGTCACTATCTTCTTTTAAAATTACTTGAATTTCCACAGGAGGGCTGTCAAACATACGCAAATCTTCATCATTCGTCAAGGACATTTTTGCTAATGCATCCGTTATCTAATTGTTCTCTCTAGGTGTATACCTCAAAAATCAGTTGTTTTCACCTGAAAAAATATGTTGAATTCTTCTAATCAATGATGAACTCAATTCGGCTGATTGACTATCACAAATGGCTCCAACAATCTCAAGATTATCAGATTGAATGATAACCTTATCATATCCTTATTTCTGAAGCAAAAGTAAACCATCTAAGATGTCCCATAACTCGGTATCGAATACCAAACACTTCCCCAAGAACCGATTATAACCCAATAACCACTTCCCTGTTTCATCCCATACCACACAACCTGTGACAGATAAACCAATAGTGGTCTGAACAACATCATCAATATTGAGGAAAAAAGAATTTGCGAGCGAAATGAATCAAACTCAGGTCTCAAAGATACTTACACTACTTCTTAACCACTAGGCCAGAACTCACTCTTTAAAAATAACTTATTTTGATCCATTAGAGAGCGTCCACATTATTTCTAAGATGCCACTATTTTCTTTATTGATAACCTAAGATGCCACTTGATGAAAAATTTACTTTATACAACTACATCATAGTTCAATCAAACTTAAGATCTCAAGTAAATAATAAATAATGAGGCTTAAATAAAACATAGAACTCCATGTGTTGGTCTGATGGTCAGAATGTTCACCACTTAAGGTGTAATCTGGGATTGAGTCGTGCTAGTCGCGTTGCTGTTAGGGCTTTTCCTCCTCTTATAAATCACACAAAAAAGCATAGAAAACAATGAGAAAACATTTGATACAGAGGCGATCCCATGCCAGCCCCCCTAAAATGAAAAATTGTCATTTAGGTTCTCTAATTTTTTAAAATTTAAATTAATAAAGGTAAAATTACACTTTGGCCCCCTAAAATTATAAAAATTTGATTTAATCTTTTAAAAATTATAAAGATATAGACTATAAATAATTAAAATTTCATTCGGCCCTTAAAAAATTGTTCTGGCTTCGCCTTGATTTGATAGACGGAAAGTAATATTTTAAAAAAATTAATTAATGGGAGAGTAATATTTATATTTATCATCAAATTTTCTAGGAATATGACTTTCGATTAAGAATTAATTTTACTTAAACATGAGAATATGATTCCTTCCAATATAGGTGAAAAAATTACTTTTCATGTAGTTGATAAGTTGAAGTATACATTTGGACAAAAATTATCCTTTTATTATTTATTTCTTTTCATTGTTTTTATACAATATTTTTTTAACTACAAAATCATAAAAAAACATTTAATTTTAAATCTATTTAAAGATAATTTAAATAACTTTAATTTAATTTAATATTAAATATTTTAAATTTATTTTAAACTTAATTATATATCTTTTTATATTCTTTCATGTCCGTTTTACGTTCATGTTTAAGGTTTATGGTTGTCCTTCTAACAAGATCGTCTCCAATGTTCGAACCTAGATCCTATCATTTAAAATTACTAGATTATATTACATGCTACTTAATAATAAATTAACTTTGATTAATAATGGCTATCATTGAAAATATTAAAATTAATAAGTTTGAATTTAAAATTTATTTAATGAGATTAATTTCAATAATTACCGTAAGATATATTGTATATAACTGACATTACATTCTTAGTAAAGTGTTTTTGGCAGGTGTCATATCTATAGGGACTAATAAAATTTATTTCTTTAGTAAAAAAAATAAAAAAGGGCTTTTGAAATTAAAGTTTAAAATTAAAATTATCAAAAGAAAAATTAAAAAGAAAATGTGAGAAATCAGTATAATGGGAATCATAAAAGATGATTCATATGTTTGATCATTGATGCAAATATAACTTAAATGTTTTTAATAAATGTGTTATAGTTATCGACGTCTCGTCTAACAATCAATCTCCCTTAACTTTTCAATAACCAAAAGGAAGTTTATTGAAATTATTTCTCTTATTAACAAATAATCTTATAATAAAACATGTAGAATTTAAATTATTAATGGCATGAAAATTAGAGAAACTCAATTCTAACCAACAAAGTTTATTTAGACTAGATTACATACTCACATAATAATAAGTTGCATGTTCCGACATGCATAACATGTTATTCACCACAAGTATTAAAATAATTAAACAACTATAGATTTAACAATTTCAATTGACAAGACAAATATTCTAAGTTGTCAAATAAAGATCTAATACCGCAAAAATTTCGATATAGTGAATAGAATTTTGAAGAAAATGAGAATTTTAAGTAAGCTATTAATGAAAAATATTAAATAGGTATTAAGAAAAAAGTATAAAAAGTGAATTATCTATAACATCTCTTACCCGAGCTTGAACCTAGACCCAAGCAAAAAATGACACATTTCAAGTCATTCACTTCATTTGAGCACTAAACTAAAAAAAAATAAAATCATATTCCACTCATATTTTAGACCTATTTAAGGCCTTTTAAATCTTGGTGAACTGTTTCCAAGCTTCCCTTAAGTTTCAGGGTAATCGGGGTTTTTTCGGGACCCTTTCAGAGCAAAATGAACAAATATTGGGGAAAATAGGGCAATTGTATTATACAACTCCTCAAGTTTTGATACATCACCCTTGGAACTATTCATTTTGTCATTCATAGATCACATCATTTTCACTATTTTGTGTACTTAAGTATAAACTTTCACCACTAATACATTGTAACACCCTAAAATTCTCGAAACAAAAAGGTGCTATTTTGGGAAAGAATAAGTATATTGAATGTGAAACAAATATTCAGAGAGGAAGTAAGAATAATGAAATTCGATAAGAATTTGTAATGATTGATTATGCGAACTTCATTTTATATTACTTTTATGTTTTTATATGAAATGAATCATGGGAGAATTTATAAATAATATGTTAGTGATGATGGAAGTGATAAATACATATCTTGATTAATATTTGGATGAGTTATTTGTGTTAATTCAAGGAAAGATATAAAAGTAATTTAAGGAAAGGAATATTGGTGAAAATAGTGAAAATTAAATTAAAGAATAAAGTTTAGAATGAGATTGAATAGTATGATGTCTAAACCAATGTTTAAATGGTTTGTTTGAATAACTATAATCTATTCATAAATTGATATATAAATTGAAGTTGAAAAAGTGATTAAAAGTGTTTAGTTTGACACTAAATGAAATGAGGACTTATTAAATCTGCGTATTATTATTTGTATTGTTATATTTATCGTCTGACACTAAATGAAACATTTATCGTTTGTCACAGACTCTTAAAGGTAGTATGAAGCCTTACAACATAAATGTTTGATAAAACATACATATTCATATTGTGTATTATTGTTTTTCATTTGAAAACATGTTCCTAAAAGTATCCCTTTGTATGCATAACATTTCCTTCGATTTGTCTCTATGACGCATCCCCTGCCTTGGTCCCTCTTGGCGCACTAGTTCTGTCACATCCCAAAAATCGGGTTAGTAGAAATTGAGTTAATGAATCGAGAGTGGTCACACCTGAAATTTTTTTTAAGATGACCTTGGCACGTTTGTCAATTTATAACTATCAAGTCTAGTGATCAAGTAGTGGTGAATATGTGCTTGATGATCTAAGTTCAAATCCTTTCCCTCTCATTATTTTCTATGTGGTGCAATTTTACTTCAAACCTTATCAAAGGTCACACCATGTTTTATTAATTTTTTATTAAGTTAAGGACAAGGAATAAAATGGCCTCGTGGTTAAGAGCTTTAATAATATCCTAAGGGTCCTAGGTTTAAGTCTCCACACTCTTTATTTTTTTTTAATTTTTTGACAATTTTAGCATGTGCCAACCCCCTATTTCTATCCATACAAGTTACCATGCAAGGGAAGGATTTCTTTCCTTTCTTGCTAAGTCAACATGTCTTATTTTTACAAACATGATCCCCTTTTTGCTCATTTGTCCCCTCAACTTGCCTTTCCTTCATCCTTGCCATGTGAACTGATTCATTATGCCTAGACAAGTGCATTTCACCTTTTGATTCATTTTCCTTACTCTCCTCTCCCCATTGCCATCCCTCTCCTTAGCTTATCCCTTTCTCTCCCTTTTTCTTTGTTTTGGCCACCTTTCCACCATCTTTGCTTTATTTCTTCTCCTCTCCTTCACCACCCATTTTCCAACCAAACCACCACCATCACCACCACCGGACCTCCTCATTGCCTCCATTCCACCTATTCATTTTGCTCCAACGTCGCCCCTTGCACCACCATTCACCATCGTGGCCACCACCTTGCACCACCATAGATAATACTTGTCTTTTTTCTCCTCACTTCTCTATTTTCCCTTTTGATTTTCTCCTTCTACCCTTTAGTACCGCAACACCCATCTTCCCTCCTCCTCCGTCGAGTTCTCACTTGGTTGCCACCATCATCGCCATTGCGCCTCCACCGGCGTTAGTGATTTTTCCTCCTCTGTTCATCTTTTCTGATCTCCATCATTCTTATAGTAATTGAAAATCCTATATCACCTATTTCAATTAGTTTTAATTTAATATTTTAAATATTTTACTTAGTGACTCACTTTTTCAAGTGATTATTTTCTCTAAACTTGTTTCCTCTCCAATTTAAGACCCTAGTGATCCATCGATTCTTCTGATTCAATCAAGATAGAGTAAGTGTAAGTGGTTGAGTGAAAATCGCTATTCCTTCTCTACTATTTACCTTAGGTCAAATAAGTATAAGAAATCATGGTGTATTTTCCTTTCAAGTATTAACATCGTATTCTACTTTTGATGAAGGGTCGATCGATACCATTTCAGAAAACCCCTAATGTTGGAAACGAGATCACAATTTTTGATTGATTATTATAAAAGTAAGTGCATATGAGAGTTTTTGTTAAATTGACTTATTCCATAAAATATTTAAAATGACCTCCTTAATGTAAGATCACTTTTGTTGATAAGTAGGTAACTTATCGATTAGATCCAAGTGTGGACGTTCTTAGAGTGGTTTTGCTTTGGATCTATTATCAGGTGTAGGTTTAACTTACTAGAAAAATTATATACGAGAATTGTTGTCAAATAATATATATTTTTAAAATTGAAATCTTGTTAAAAACTCAATAATATGTATTCAAAAGGGATGCTAAATTAAGTAAAAAAGGTGATACTCAAGTAAGTACATTGAACTAATCGTTTTATGATTGTATGTGATAATTGATGTGATTTAATGAATGTTGTGAAATTATGTGTATATTCCCATTTTTCATGATATGTGATATGATGACATTATATGAAAAGAATGATATATAAATTGTGCCATCTATATTGAAATTGATATATGATTCGCATGTTAAGCATGCCTACAGTATTGATTATGATGTAAATCCGATTCGCATGTTAAACATGCCCTACATGATATTATCTGATTTGCATGTTTCAACATGCTTAATGTGACAAGTGATATCTTGAAATGAAAAATATGTTTATATATGTTCATTGTGATCATATCACATGCATGGGGTGGGACACTGTAAGGAGGAAGAATTGGTGGCTTCGTCCACAACCTACATGGTAGTTTGTATGCAAATATTGGTGGCTTTGTCCACAACCTACATGGCAGCTAGTTTGCGAGTATTGGTGGCTTTGTCTACATTAGAATGTTTGGATGGACGAGTTCTGGGGAACTCTTTTTGGAGTGTAGCGGTGATGGGTAGGATGTTTTATAAAAATTTGTATAATTGTTTTACAAAATTGCACTTACATGATCATGTGCATCAAATTTGATTATGTTGTATGATAAGCTTCTATTGTTATTTAACTTATTGTCATTTAAATTTTTATAAGACCCACTGATAAGTGTCAAAAGTAACATATTTTAATCATGTTCTTAATGCGTTTTTGGATGATTAATCAATGAAAAATAGTGAATTTTATGCTCATAATCCTTTAAATTCATATTTCTTTACTTAGGAGAACATTTGGGAGCAAAATGAGTGAAAACAAAGTAAAAATAGACAATTGGTGAAAATTTTAGGAGCCACACGAGCTGGACAAGGCCTTGTGAGCCACATGGGCTACAACACGACCATGAGCTAGACCGTGTGAATTTCGCGGTTTGCACTCCAAATACGCAGAAAAACGTAATCTTTAGGTTTTTAGGCATTTTAAGACCTATATGTACCAAATATAAGAAGAGAAGTGGGAGCCATCAAAGAATATTAAAGAAAACAACTCAGAAAACACCATTGAAGCTGACTCTGAAGTAGATTTCCACCAAGATTGAATATCTCCTTTCGATTTCATTGAAGTTTATTATGAGTTTCTCTACTTCTTGTGGTTATACTGTATTTGAGATGTTTTTATTCGAGATTATGAACTAATTTTCTAAATACCTAGGGGGATGAACCTTATGATAAATTCTTTCTTTTGATTTATGTTTTACGCAATAAATACTTGAATCTTGTTCTCAGTTATGTGTGCTTAATTCTTGATTTAATATTTTTAGATTATTAATTCATGTTTGATGTGCTTAATTCAGAGGATGAATAGACCCTATTTAAGACCCTATTTGATGTGCATATTTGAGTGGAGTAGCATGCAATCCTAGAAATGGGACGACATAAATCTACCAGATTAGAGTCAAATCTAATAGGGGAATCCATAGATCGATTTAATGCCATAATAGGGGTTTTAATTAGAAAGAAATTTCAATTAATCAACCTAGAGTTAGTTGCTCTTAGTCTTGAAGAGAGATATTAGCATAATTTAGGGATTTCTACGGATCAAGATATTAAGTGAATAAATTGTTTAATTCATATTGATAATGACAGATGCAATCTAGGTGGATTCTTTCCTGTAACACCCATAACTCGTTTTCGTCATCGGAATAAGGTTACAAAGTATTATCGTACAAAATAGAATATTTTATAGCCAATAATAATTAATTTTCAAATTATTTTAATAAATACATAAGAAATTCAAAATTGAATAAATCATTCATTTATGTGCCTTAAATCGAGCCTACATGGCCTTAAAATAACTTTCGAGCAATCATAGACTAAATCGAAACAAATCAGAACATTTAAGGAAAAACTAAAAAAATTCACCTATAGGGGTTACACGGTCGTGTGTCCAGGCTGTGTGACAGAGCCTAGACAATGTGGCTCCAAACATGGTCGTGTGGCTATACCACACGCCTCTGTGGCCAGCCATGTGCTCACCCGTGTAACTCACTAACTTGGCTCGTGTCTAAACCCGTAAGTTAGCCCGTATGAATCTTGTACCTAACATGCTCAGGGCATACGCCCGTGTGTGACACATGGCCATGTGACAGCCCGTATCCTAGGTCGTGTGTGTCCAAAAATAACCAAGATCATGCTATTTCCTCACCCAATTGCATAGGTACCTCAACCAATTCATAATACATGTTCACAAGTCTATAAACACACTTTTAAACAACCAAAACATGCCATTTTCAATCACCTAACACCATACCAAGTATCATATATGTAACCTCCCAAACCCAGCCTAGACGTTGTGGCTAGATTGAGCAGGCTATATTAGCCACCGAAATGGCTAAGCTAACTTAAGTTACTTTTGAAGACCTTAAATAAACTCATTTTAGAGAAAATCATAGTTGTACTTTAAGTTAGCTTAAAAGCATTCATTCATTAGGTCGTGCATACTTAGGATTCATTTTAATGTTGATAGTGTTGTTTTAGAAAAACTGTTTGCTTGTCGCTCTTCTTTAAAAAAAACTCGATGTTAAACTAATGCAACGAAAAAACCATTTTTCAAGTCATTTTGGAAAATTAGTTGTCTTATCGATTTGTTTTTCAAAAACAGTTCCTTTGCAATGCAGCGGAAACTAGGGAACAATATCAATTTTACTTAAGCTCGATATCATGCATTATTCGGTTATTATGCTTGAGTAATCCATGCATACAAAAATCCCAGAAGAAAAGTTACCAAGCCACAGATCAGAAATCATTAAAAATTACAAACCAAAACCAATAGAGATTGATTAATACTTATTAAAAAATAATCTGAGGTCTAAGTTGATTCTAGGAATGTTGAGTTCGATCCTCATTTCGAGGTTTACTTGAAAAGTTAAACACTATTGGGAGGTGAGCTTATGAAAAGCTCAGTGTGAGTCGAACAATTATTTAAACAAACATAAATATCGAATACAGTGAAACAGATTAAATTTAATAGAAGAAAATAGAACCATCATAGGAATTTCATATCATTACATAGCCATTATCAAATTGATGTCAAACGGTGTATAAGCATGGGACATTATTCATTCGAGTAACAATCATTAATTTCGATACCATTCAATACAACACAAAACAACACAATACAACACATATCATAAATCAATAACATTCGAATATGTCGTGAGCATGATGCAATGCAAAAAGGTTCCTATCCATTCCATCCGCTATACACTACGAGTTTCCTAGAACCCATCATCTCAACTCCAAAACATTATGGGCTTAAGCCCGTTATGGTTAAAACCACCGATAACAATATACAGAAAATTTTGTTAGTAAAAATGCAGACAAGCTGCTAGTAAAAATGTGATAAATCGCCATTCCCCTCAAAATGTGATAAATCGCCATTCCCCTCAAAATGTGATAAATCACCATTCCCCTCGTTACTCCAGGTGCAGTGCATTGACTACGAATAATGCGGACTTAATATGCCGTCGGTACTCCACGGAACTTCTCCGTCAACCACAAAATCCCAACCCAATGCATATACAATATGTCACACAATCTCATACATAATCATATCTCAATACTTTTCACATTCATTTGACATGCCCAGCATGTTCTCAATAATCACATACTTTCTATAAATGGAAACAGTGTTCCAATATTTCAAATTATCATTGTGTTGGTATCAATCAATATCGTTCAATTTCATATACTTTATGGATTTTCATTGTGCATAAATAACACCCTTTCAATACACAATATAACAAATATATCATGCGTTTAAATCATACATAAGCTTAATATCTCAACAAATTATATCATTCAGTCAAACATTCTCATATCTCATAACTCAAATATGCAATTACAAACTCAATCAAACATTCATACTATGAAACATGCAATTTTTTCAACATGTTAATCTTTTAAGGCTCGAAACATACCTGGTTCTGCCACTCACATAATTAATAATTTGACTATTAAGCCAATCCAATCAACAAGCTTATTTATCAAATATAATATGATATTTAAAATTTTCAAAATTTTTTTTGAGTTTAGGACCCACACCTTATTTTTCGCTTCCTCGCAGCACACTAGCGAATCTTCTAATTTTCCTTAATAATTACTTAAACGAACCTAAACCAAAATTTAGTATAAATTCAATAAATCTAACATTAAACCATCCCACAAATACCCACTTATGACTTCAAACCAATCGTTGAAATTATAACTATTGTATGAATCCAAACTAGTTAGATTCCATACACTATATTGATGCCCACCTTACATACAATCGTCCTTTGCCTTTACAGATTATTTGGGGTGTTTGGGTCAGCACCTAATTCAATAATATGCTGGAAAATCAGTATCTAATTAATGATTAAATTTCTTCATTTAAATAATTCATAAGCTTTACCAAACAATTATGTCTAAATAACAAACTAGTTATCTTTAATTGCACTTACGCTTCAAGATTTGTGGGATCCGATTGGCTAATTAATCAAGAATGTCTCTCCCTAATTAAAATGTGATTAAAGGCTGACTAAGAGGATTCAAGAACACAATTTAATGCTGGAAAAATATGGGCAAAACCCAAGAAACAAAACAACCCGCTTTATTGGATATAGGCGCATGCACCACCACCAATGGTGGCCAAAATTGAGGCTGAATTTTAAAAGGGTTTGAGATCTATTAAAATCTAGAAAAATACCTTTGAAATCATTTAACATCACTCAAATTACAGATTTGGAAAATTTTCTTTTTAATTGACAATATTAATAAAAAATTGAAGAGAAAAGAGATCTTACCCAAGGTAGTTGAGAGAAACGACAATGACACTTCCATGACAATGTTTGGGATCGATCTTGGGGTTCAAGATTTTAGATTTGGGCTGGTTTAGATGAGGATAAATGGAAGCAATAGAGCAAAGGAGATGGTGTACAATCTTGATGCAAAAAGAAGAAGAAAGAGATTGTAAAATGGAAGGTGTGGGAGACGACAATAATGAGAGAAACAAAAAAATTGAAGAGAAAAGAGGAGAGGAAAAGGGTGAACGGCTAGGGTAGGGAAAAATTGAATTGAAGGCTGAATAATACAATAAAAATTTGTATTTATACTTAGGGTTCAAGGGTATGGATGGCACACACATTAATAAAAACAAAGGATTTTGCAAAATTTAATTATTTCGCAAAGGAAAGGATTCAAACTTGGGACCACATTTAATTTCCATGCTTTCTCAAATTTATTTTAACCAGAGGCTTCTTCCTCATTCTTGAAATAATTTTGCAATATTTATTTTAAAAACAAGGCATGTCACATACTAGGGTTTAAGGCAAAATTTGCAAAATGGTGAGAGAGAAGGGATTTGAACTTGGATTTCAAGAAACGTTTCACTAACACTTAACCAACAAACTAATACCTCATTTATTTCCTAAAAAATGCATATATAATCTCAAAAATTAAGGCATGACCACTCTCACTCGATTCACAAACTTGATTTTACTAACCCCTGATTTTTGGGATGTTACAATATACTAAAACACATTATAATGCTCATGTTACTCATTATCAAAAAAATCATCTATAAGCCATAACATACACCAAACTAACCCATTTCAAACACACCATACCAACTTAATATGACACTTACCATTTCATAGCCTCATACTCCAATTTACTTAAAGTTTAACAACCATACTACAAAGACTACCATTGTATCATCAAGTACCAAACATCACACATAGCCATGAAATATAGCATAATAACCATTTGTACAATTACATTCCATATAAGCCAAATGTTTACAAAATCTACCAAAAGAGTCCTCAGGATAGTGTGATTTTGCGAGTTGATCCGATCTCCCGACCACAAAGCACGAGTAAGCTTACTTGAAGCTTAGTAAGTTTGTTAAATCAAAAGATCAATCTTACCAAATTTAACATAACAAATAAAATTATAAAATTAAATAACAAAGTTCCTGTCAATCACAGCTCACAATAGGTGAGTATTTTACTGTACATTAATTCAAATCATATTTCAAAGTTGTCTTTTAGTAAGATTTCATTTCAGGTAATTTTAGGGTATCACTCATTTGATTTAATTTCAGAGCTTTGACCAGCTCACGATGCTGCTCACACAAGCTACAAAGAATCCGCAAGAAATGCAGGATCTCAAGCCATCATTACGGTCTGTATCACCCATACATAGTACCTGCTAAATAATCACCAGCTCACGATACTGCTCACACAAGCTGTAGAGAATCCGCAACAAATGCAGGATCTCAGCCATCATTACGGTCTGTATCACCCATACATAGTACCTGCTAAATAATCATTGGCTCACGTTGTTGCTCACACAAGATGTAGAGAATCTGCAACAGATGCAAGATCTTAGCCATCGCTACGGTCTATATCACCAGCACGTAGTACCTGCTAAATAATCACCAACTCAAGATGCTACTCACACAAGCTGTAGAGAATCCGCAACAGATGCAGGGTCTCAGCCATCGCTACGGTCTGTATCACTGGCACATAGTACCTGCTAAATAATCACCGGCTCACGATGCTGCTCACACAAGCTGTATTAAAGCCTTCATTACAGCCCATACTTTCTATTATTTTGCATCAAGTCCTTGTAATTTTACTATTTTCACATTTTAGTCCTTAAACATTAAAATCAACAAAAAACTACTTTACAAAAATAGTCCTATTTAGCAACCAAGCTTTCTAATCTATCATAAAACTTCAAGAATATACTAAAATAATCAATGGCATAATCCAAAACATTTAACAATATTACAAATTAGTCCCCAAGTTAGCTAGATTAAGCTAACATGAGCTCAAAAACATAAACATTACTAAAAATGGGCAAGGTTTACTCACCCAATCGAATAATTCGATCTTGGCCAAATCTTTCAATACCCTAGCTATGGAGTTTCGGCTTGCTTAACAAGAAGAAAAGAAAATGTGATAATATTAACTTTAACCCATTAATTTAATTTACCATTTACTTATTTACCAAATTATCCTTTATTTTAACATATAGAATCATTAAAACATGCCTAAAAATGTCCATAATTTAAATATATGGTACAATTACCAACCAAGGAAGGTTTAAGTGCACAATTGGTCTTTCAATTATTTTAAAATTTAACTAAACAAGATTATTTTCAATTTAACCCTTAACTAATTAGGACTTAATAAACAAATAGCCCAAAAGTTAATGGATTTAATCGGATCCACCATTGCTTGGAATTTATGACCATGGTTTAATTACCATTTTGGTCCCTTTATTATTTTAAATCAAAAGTAATTAACTTTTACCTCATTTACAATTTAACCCTTTTACCGTAATTAAGTAATAAATCATCAAAATTACGGATCAAACTTCAATTCACATATAATACAACTCCGTAAATATTTAATAGAAATATTTACGACTTTAAATTATAGAAAAGAGGTCCTAATACCTCATTTTCAATAACCACTTGACTTTTGAACCAAACCACTTATACTAACTTTTAATTCAATTGGTTAAAATTCCTCAAATCAAAATTCATTATAAAATTACAATTGACTTGTATAATTTAAATATTAATTATACGAGCTTACTCGTCGAATTTGTGGTCTCAAAACTACTATTTCTGACACCACTAAAAAACGAGTTGTTACGTTTCCTGGGTATTGTTTCTCTCTTTGGTTGTTAATTGATTATTTTCTTGATTTTTTCTTTTTTGTGTTTTTAGTTAATTATTTTAGTTTATTTTAGTTTTAATAAATCATTCTAATTTGTCGGTTAAATAATAGAAAGACGATAATTACTAGTACTTTTAGTCTTCGTGGGAACAATATCTTACTAACTGTAGCTATACTATTTATCGATAGGTGCACTTGTCTTTGTCGCATTTTTAGTTGGTTTCGTGGACATCACCCACACTAGGCTTTAAAAGCTCACCCCTTTAGTTTATAACTTTTCAGGTGATACACGGACTTAGGGCTTGAATTTGGCATTTGGAGGAGCTACTCGGATGGATTTTTAATAATGGATTTAAAAACTATTTTGGATGTTATTTGGAAATTAGACTTCAAATTTTTTATTGGGTTATTTCTTTATTTTACAACTTTAAACTGCCATGCATGCATGCTTGACGTAACACCCCTATCCCTTCTTTGTTGCCGAATTAAGGTTACAGAGTATTACCGATCAAAACAGAACAATTATACAATTTAAATGCTAGCATATCACATCGAATCTAATCATAGAAAAATATATTTATGAGCCTTAAATCGAGCCTACGAGGCCCTAAAAACAATTTGGGAATAATCTGGGATCAAATCAAAATAAATTAGAAAATTTTGGAAAAAACATAAAAATTTGGAAAACAGGGGTTACACGGCCGTGTGACATGAGGCCTTGTCCCAACCCATATGAATATTTGAAATAGGGCCACACAACTATGTCGCAGGCTGTGTGCCGAACCATGTGTGTATTTGATGTTGGGTCACACAATTGTGTCTTAGGCTGTGTACCAGACCGTGCTATATATTGACTTGAAACACATGGCCGTGTCGCAAGCCATATCTCAGACCATGTGAAACCTGCACCTAAAAAATAAAGACACACGGTCGTGTAGAGAGACCATGTCTGACACACGACCATGTGATACACCCACGTCTCAGACCGTGTGCACCTAAATTTTCTTCCAACACAAGGCATTTCAACACCAATATCTTAGGTGTCAAGCCAAACCATAACCAGCTATAAACATGCTTTAAAACACCTATAATTGAGTCCAAAACATACCTATTTTATACAATTTATGTGCCTAACCAATGTGTCCTCATTGACACCTCAATTTAAATATATAAATTAAAACATTTCATCTAAGAGATGAAATGTAAAACTAACATGTCTAACATCATAATATGCCAACCCATTTGACCTTACCACATTTTCATCATAATGAAAGTTACCAAATCAAAACAATGCCTAAACAAGGCACAAAAATTCTATATCAAAATAGTTTTATCATGAAACATAACTTGCCAAATCAAAACCAAATAAGCTTAATTACAATTCAACAAACACATTAACTTTAACCATAACAAACCCTATATACATGCCACCACCAAAATGACTCAAAGACCCAACAGTTGCCAAAAAGAGTCTGAGTAGTGTGAGCATTGAAGATAATCCGTCCGAATTGTTCTGCAATATGTTAATTACAGAAACAAAACAAAGCAAGTAAGCTTATGAAGCTTAGTAATTCCATAATCAAATTTAGTTTAACTTACCTTAACTTATAATTCATCTCTAACTAACTTAAATCATCAAAATCTTGACAACCACTTCCAAATCCATATCTCCTTAGTATCATAATATTCAAACATATAATTCAATATTCATAATGGCTCAAATCAAAATAATTCATGTTTCCATTCATTTTCATATTTATACCCAAGCAAATCATTATGCATAAATTCAAATTATAGAATGATTTTACATTTAATCATAAAATTTTCATTGCCCGTTGAACTATAGCAAATTGACTCAGATACTAGGGTTTCCTCCAAAACATAGTGGAGAGCACCGAAATGCTAATAGAGGCACCGTAGTGCAAATACATCGGCATCGAAGTGCAAACAAAGGCACCAAAGTGCAATCCCATACAAGCGTATGTACTAACCCTATTGGCATGCTAATTGTATCCTAACCGTTTACTACGTTCAATCGGGTATTATAACTTAATTTAATCATTTACATCCAGAGATACTTCGTAAATTTCTGTATACATACTATAGATCTAATACATTTATTCTACAACATTAATAAAAATTAAAAGTAATATTCATAAACATTTACTTGCACTATGAACTTACCTATTATCCGCTTCCGGTTTCCTCGCAAGGAATACTCCATAATTTTTTCTTTTTCTCAGTTATTGTCTTTTTGACCTGGTTCTTAATTTATATAGTAATTAAATTTGACTTATTAAATTCACATACATTAAAAACCATTTCTATGCATGTGACCCTTAAGTTTTCATTATTTACACATTTCTGAACTTTTATATTTCTCACAATTTAGTCCTTAAACCCAAAATTCCAAAATTTAACAAAATTTCACAAATACCCAAGCTAGTCAAATTCATTTATATACTAGGACAATCCATATTTATTAATAATTCACAAAAATTCCTTGTTAATTTGAACATTTCATCAAATTAGTCCTTTAACTAAAATTATCAAAATTATTTTACAAACTAATCTAAATCAACAACCAATACTTCAAATCCATCATTTAACATAAAAAATAACAAAAACTCATCAATAGCAAAATCCAAAATCTTTAATAGTTTCAAAAACGGAGCTACAAGTTAGTTGAACCTAATTGTAACGATATCAAAAACATAAAATTCACTAGAAACGAACTAAGAATTAATACCATGCAAGGATAGAAGAGATGGCCGTAGCTCTCAAGGTACAACAATGGTGGTCCGGCTATGGGATGAAGAAATGAAAAAGATGAAACGTGTTTTTTATTTGTTTTTATGTTTTATCATTCTAAACTTTTAATTAATTTAATAATAACATAAAACTTAAATAAAAATAACATTAACTGTCCATATTGTTTCATTATGATTTATTTACCATATAAATCCTCCCTTTTTCTCTAATTACACCATTTATTCATTCTAATTCAATAATGATTAGGCTTTACTTCTTTTACGATTTAATCCTTTTTATTTAATTAACTATCCAAACATTAAAATTTCTGAACCGAACCTTCACATACCAAAATCATAACTCCAAAAATATTTAATAAAAATATTTACGAGCTCAGTTTATAGAAATGAAGTATTGATACCTCATTTTTCGAGACCACTTGACTTTCGGGACAAACCACTTATACTTAACTATTTGTTTAATTATTTAAAATTATAAAATCAAAATTCAATATAAAATCATAATCGACTCATATGCATTAAACAATAATTAACATAGACTTAGGGTGAGTTTGGATGGGCGGTGCGTTTACCTGCGGTTAATGTAAAAACAACAGTGGCGGTGAGATTAGATATTGTAGCGATACTGTAGCGTGAGACAAAAAGTAAGGTAAACGCACCGCACCGCACCCAATCGCCCATCCAAACCCACCCTTACTCGTTGGATTTGTGGTCTCGAAAGCACTATTTCTGACACCATTGAGAACGAGCTGTTACACTTGATAAGTTTACAAATATTTTTAAATTATTGAAATCTTTTCAATTATTTATGATTTTTACTAGAATTTAAACAAGCTTATAAATTTGTGATTTTCTAAATATTTTTAAAAGTCCTTTGTGAAAGATTTTTATCAAAATCATTTTAAAGAAACAACTAAGAAAATTACTAAACCTTTGCTTAAATGGTTTAAAGATGATATCTTGATATTATAATAAACTTCTCAATATTCATGTTTTAATAAGTGTTTTCCAATAGCAAAATTAACCGATATTTAAATTTTTGAGTGTTTGTAGAAACAATCGAAGCCTAGCTACCTTCAACAAATAAATGTTTACCAATGGTTTTAATCTAGCTTTTGAGATTTGGCCATAACGTCTAGGTCGGGTTTTGGGGGTTACATATTTGATTTTTAGACCTGCATACCAAAAGACACATATAAGTTCAAAAGAACTTAGTGGGCTTCATTCATTATTTCCTTTAAACGGTGTTGTAGAATTTCTTGACTCAAGGGTTTGGATTCCCTTTCAGACCTTGGCAGATACTCTTCTGATTCTTGGTTGGCTGATAACCATACGTGAATCATTGCACTTAAGTGTGTCTTATACTCATTTCATCCAACTGGCAGATATCAGACTTTACACCATATTTCGAATGTCATTACACAATTTATTTGCGGTTTGTAGCTGGATACGCTTCTCAGAATGATACTGATCATCAGATACTACTCTTGACGGATTCCTTTATAGGACCCATCAATTATCAAACCACTAGTTACATCGTATCTTCAATTCAATCTAGACATAGATACTTGCTTTGAAGAATACAACATTTTAATTCAAGCAGTACAATCCCAGATAACTTCAATATAGAACCTAAAACATTCGAAGTTTGGCGTACACTTGCACCACTGATATTCTAAATACCCCATGTTCCCTATCATAGTGGTCACCATGACGGAATCATTAAACGAGTTAACTGCCGAGAACTCTTTCAGATAATGCCTCATAAGCATGCCTAAATCTTACCACAAGAATGAAATAACAACTTACCACAACGACTTTCTAGATAATTCGCCGCAAAGGCTTTCCAAATGATAAGCCATAATGACTTTCCAAAGAATTCCCAAGTTTATAGTTTCGATGTACTCACAATGCTGGCCTTTATGTTTACTATCTCGGCAGACCAACACATTAGTTGCCATGGAGCCTCACTTACATGGTCTTACACCGTCTAGCCATCTTGGCATATTTTCAAATGATGCCATGGGGACTAGCCCAATGGTCTTACATATACCATATTCGTCTGCAAGGTTGAGCCGTGATCTGCTAGTCCAGTTTGCAATAAAACTTCCCTACTAGAGGCATCACAAATAAAAATTCTTTCGAGATTTTTGTATGAAACAGATTTGTCACTTATAGAATCGTATAACATGAAGGTATTAGAAAAAGACCATACTCACGCCCGCAGCACAACTTATCACACTTACCCAAACTCTATGAGCCAATTCATCACAACAGTGACACTTATACAAATCTCATTCATATCTATAACGGAATTGATGGGCATCGAAACCACCAAATATAATTTCCTAGGCTCTAACTTAATTAAATAGTAGTATAGAGTAGTAGGGTTGACCACACAGGGACTAGGATTCCTAATTTTCCTGTTTACACGACTAGATTTCTTAGTCTAGGCAGTTGTCGTGCCCTTGACTTATGCATACAGAGTTGTAAAATAAATAAATAGGGAGGTTTTTAGTTGATAAATAAAATAAAAAATAAAAAATAAAATAAAAATAGAATTGTGGTTGAAAAATAAAATTAAAGAAATTAAATCAAATTGGTGAATCAAATATATTAATGCTTAGCCTCAGCCTCAGTACACTCTGAAATCGAATTGATTCTTGATAAATAGATTTTCCCTTCAAAATGATAAGTTGGTTATAGCTATCAAGGACGCCCACACCGCCAACTTTTTCGTCCGTAGTTGGTTCCGGTACGACCTACAAACCAACCCTTATTGATTATCTAACCACGTAACATGCATCCGCAAGTTAAGATCTCGGCAAGCTTGTGATCTCGAAAAGCCCAACTCGAATTAACAGTTTACATTCAATCACTATCTACCTTGACGGAATCCAACTAGCTTTTTCCAATTGAACACGCTAACTTGTTTGCGAGAATTCGAACTTGGTAGACGACCGTCTCATTTTCCCAATTGTATGCCAATACAACTCCCACCTAACGTGCACTTTGAGCTGAAATTGAATCAAATTTCAGGGACGATTGTAACTATCCCATATACTGGAGCAATAGTGAATACCATGTTGAAAGGGTTTTTTAGTGCGGGTTCATATCTCACAAATTATTTTTGAAATGATAACCGAGCTAAAGTTAAAAGGAAATTAGTTGAGCATGAAATTAATCATGCTCTGCTGATTTATGGGAAGGAATTTAATAGTAATGATGAAGGATGGGAAAAATGAATGGACTCGGGAAGCAATTGAACCACAATAAGTAAATGGGAAAGAAAATGGTAGTAAGCTTTGAAATGCCCCTGATGCGTGAAAGAGAATTAAAGGAAAAAATGTATTTCAATTGAATTCCATTGTATATTCAAGTCTATTTTCCAAAGCCACCATACAAGGTATTTATTACATTCCATATGCTAAATTTAGCCTAATCCATGTAACAATCAACCACATAAAATCAAATTTTAATCATATTTTAAACCAGATTTTATATCAGATTTTTTTCTAAATCTAGATTTTAAAAATTTAAAATAAAAATATTATCAGCCATAAATTCCTCAAAACTTTCAATTCGACCTCCTTTTTTGCTTGTGCTCCAATTTAGCCCGATTTGCTTGTTAACTCAAATTTCTATACTCTAACTACATACCTGAGAAAATTAAACAAAAATTACAGACTCAATAGCAAAAAATTCTAAATTTGGGTGCGTTAAACATAAAAATAAACTTGTTATCAAATCTCCCTACTTAGCTAATGCTTGTCGTCAAGTATGATGTGTATTCTATACTAAAAATCATTCGATAATTTTTTTCGAAAGCAAAAATCCTTTCTTAGCCAAGCGTAATGCAAACAATTAGGTGAATAAAAAACATAAGTAATCACTAGGTTCAATTAATAAGCATTTTATAAAATTTTGAACATTATGAAAATTCAACTACTTCACTAAATTTAGGCTTAATCAAACTTGCGAGACAATCGTACTTAAATTTTTTTTTCTTTTTCTTTTTTTTTTCACAAGTTTGAGGCATAGTTAAATCTTTTTATGCAAAATGAGATGACAACCCAAGCACCTCACCCTGGTTACTCAATTTGACATGTCCCCAATCAGTTTATTTCTTCTTTCTCAAGGCAACTCAAGCAGTGGAGTATTACAAGTTTCGGTTCGTCACTCAAATCTTTTTATGTGAAATGAGATGACAACCCAAGCACCTCATCCCAGTTACTCAATTTGGTCACATTTCTGAAATCTTCACTCTTAACTACGCCCTTTATTGATTTTATTTTACTTTATTTTTTGTATTATTTTTTCAATTTAAATGAGTACTTTTATTAGGCAAGTTTAAAGAGCCAACAATCTTTTATGAAGTGTTGACTTAGCCATAATATTTTCAACCCTACAAAATACTTGTTGGTCTAAGTAAGCAATAGTTATTCATGAATTACCTAATTATTTAAATTAACTAAGCATAGGAATTGTAAGCTCATTTTCGAAATGAATTAAGGAATAATATTAGAATACGAATTAACATATGTAAGGAAGAAGTAGCATGACATGCCCACTTACTTAGTCCACATTGCCCTCAATGTGCAAATTAAAAGAATAGCAAAAGATAAGGGTAAAGTGTACTTCTCGTGTATATTTAATTTGGTGGAGGATTTGGGAAATGTCCATTTTGCAATATGGTGAGAATATTTGAGATTTGAGCTCCTATTGTATCAAGGCGAGTCTCGATGCGGTTGACTCGTTCATCCATAGTAGAAGGGGGTTGCTCCTCATAGGAGCTGGATTGTTTTGTTGATGAAAGACTCTATTATTGCGAGCAGCTTGTGTACCTAGGGGAACAAAATGAAACGCAATAGGGGTGCCGACAAAAAAGCTCACAGAATCTAAAAAATATTCATCTAATGGATACATAGTATATGTAAAAAATGAAAAATGAATACCGGATGGGAAAATGTTTGTGGCTAAATGTGTGATAAGTGGGCCTAATATGAGTGGTCGACAAGCCCATGTAATAGCATTAAAAATTTGTGCAAACCAATATCCTTAATTAACTATATAACCGAAGTGCATACACTATGAGAAAAATAATTCTGTCTTAGTTAGGACAAATGAAAAATTGTTACTACCTGAATAATTAAAAGCTAGAAATATATGAAAATATCCTAGGGCTGGTTCATGCACTAGAAAGTCTTTAGACGTCTTAAAATTGTAAGTTCAGGATATAGCATTAGTCAAATCTGAGTAAGCAGCATCGGCATCAAAATCGCTATGTAAGTCAAGTAAAGCACTATGATAGGAATCGTATTGAATATTGTCAGGGTCAGCAAAACCCATAGCTATGTTGAAATCCAAAATTGAAATTATAAATGTTTTACCAGGCAAACGGAAACAAATGAAGCCTAGAGTTTCAATGGTCCAAATGGCATTTATTTTGAAGCTAAATGTTGTATAAAATTCGTATATGAGTTTGTAATATGCAACACAGTTAATATTCGCATAAGAAGTCAAACCAATAGCATCAAAATAATTAAAAACATTATCACATAAATTATGTCTGTCAAGGGTAAAAAGTGTAGTGCTCTTACAGACCGAGATAGGGCATGTCAAAGTTTATCGTATCTCGTGCGGTGTTCTAGGGATGTAAAATTTAGAAATCTTCAAAATCTCTCTTCTGATGGCATTGTATCGGTATGCTCTCATTGGCTTCGCCTGTTATTCCTAGGTGGTTGGTACTATTCTTCGGCCGAACTATTTGGTGGACTCGGCAAATCAACAGCCTCAGTATTATTGTCTGGAGTTATTTTTAGCTCGTCATTGGGTTGGTGTGATGGTGTTCGTCGAGCACGTGCGGTGGCTAACCTTGTTTAGCACAAAGGTGGTTGCATATTTTGATCCGACGGTTTTGCATCATGGTAGTCGGAGGTGCTGGTTCTGTCTGAACAATTTGCAGGATATGTAAGTAACGAAGATATTGGTTGTAAAGCTTGAACATTATAACTTTCGCTGTCGAAATTTTTCGAAAGGACTTGTGGGTTATCTACTTGGACTAGTGACGGACTCCTTTGACGGTGACTTCAACTTAGTCCAGTGATTTGTCTTGGTAGTGGTGGAGACAGTTCTAGATCATCATCATCAATGTTGATGATCGGTGTCGTTGAAAATTAGCTTCAATGTCGATTAAGTGAAACTAGAAAACTGTCAGCCATTTGGTTTCTAATACGAACCATGGTCGATATTTGGCTTTGGTGGAACGAACAATGGCGGTTCGTGATGGAGATTGACAGTAGTGATACACAATGATAACAAGCAGCGGTGATGGTTCTCGAAAGGTTGTGGTGGGGTTTTAAAGGCGGCCGCATGTATGGAGGAAGGAGTAGGGGTTTAGTGTGGAGGTAGATATTTCATGGGGTAGAAATGTACGATGGTTATGGTAGAGAAAAAGAAAGATGGTAGAGGGGTTGTCAAACGGTGGTGCATTAGTTGAAAGAAGGGTGAGCCTAGGCTTTGTCGACCGCGGCTATGGAGAGGGAAATAAACATCAGTGATGATGGCGCTGGGTAATAATGAAGCGATGTGGTGGTGGCGGCGTATAGCGTTGGCAACAATATGAAGGTGTTAATGGAGTTAAGGTTTTTATTGAGAGTACAAGAAGAAAAAGAATGGAAGAATAAGGGTGGGGGTTTCGGGCTTGAGGGTTGTTTTCTCTTTTTTTTTTAGTTTGGGTTTTTTTTCTTTTTTTTCTTGGGCCACATTTGGCCGTTTGGCCCTTTTTCTCTTTTTTTTTTCTTATTTTTTTGGGTTAATTTGGGCTTGTTTTGGGTTTGAGGTGTTGGGTTGGTTTTTGGGTTTGTGTGTGTATGTTTTTTTATTTGGGTTGGTGTGGGGTTTGGGGTATTAGGTTGGTTTTGGGGTTTTTATTTTGTAGGTTATGTGGATTTGGGTTAGGTTTGGTCATGTGAAGAAAAATGGTAGCACTAAGCATGGCGTGTCCATGCAACGATTGGGACCCGACTTTCGAAAAAATGATAGCCTCCACTAATATTCTTGGAAAAAAAATATGTTAAAATAGATTAAATGATAGTAATATTATTATTATTATTTTCAACACGAATTAAACTGAATTTAAAAATAAATAAATATGGGTTGCCTTCCAAAAAGTGCTTTTATTTAACGTCGTTAGCTTGACGACATGAAAGTTCATTTATATGGCTCCTCAAGAATTAATTCTTCCACCACGTACACTTTGAAATTCTAATGAAAAGTTTTTAACCTTTGCCCATTGACTTTAAAACATTTCTCGGATTCGTCGCTTTTAATTTCAATTGCACCATGAGGAAATAATTGAGTAATAACAAATGGACCAAGTCATTTGGTTCGAAGTTTACCTGCAAAGATCCTTAGTATGGGATTGTAAAGTAATACTTTCTGCGCAACGACAAATTATTTGCGAGATATTTTCTGGTCATGGAACGCCTTAGTTTTTGTCTTTATAGATTTGGGTGTTTTCATATGTGTCACAACGGACTTCTTCGAGCTTTTGAATATTTAATTTTCGATAACTCCTGTGGTGTCCAACTCCTTGTTGTATTGTTTTACAGTCCAAAACACCTTATGTTCTAACTCCACTAAAAGGTGACACAGTTTACCAAATACGAGCCGGTAAGGAGACATGCCTATTGGTCCCTTGTAAGCCTTGCAGTATGCCTAAAATGCATCATTTAGTCATAGGATCCAGTCCTTTCGATCTAGTTTCACGATCTTTTCAAGAATTGACTTTATTTCACGGTTTGAAAGTTTCGCTTGACCATTTGTTTGAGGGTGATTAGTCGTGGCCACGAGTTGTGTTACCCCATACTTTTTTAATAGCACATCAATTACCTTATTGCAGAAATGTGTTCCTCGATTGCTAATAAATGCTCTCGGTGTGACAAACCTGGAAAAATAGATTTCTTTAGAAATTCCACTATAGCTTTAGCATCATCACGACGGGTAGCTTTAGCTTCTACCCATTTAGACATGTAATCTACAGTGAGAATAATATAAACACTGCTAAATGAGGAAACAAATGGATCCATGAAATTGATGCCCCAGACATAAAAAATTTTGCATACATGTATAGGTGTTGGGGGCATTTTATTCCTTCGACTTAAATTACCCACTTTTTGGCATCTCTCGCAAGTCTTACAAAATAAGTAAGCATCACGAAAAATGTGTGGCCAAAACAATCCACATTCAAGTACTTTATGTGTAGTGCATTTAGGGCTAAGTGCCCACCACAAGCGTAAGAATGACAAAAAGTTAGGATACATTATACCTTATTTTCTGTTACACATCATCGAATTACCTGATTGGAACAATGTTTCCATAAGTATAGGTTCTCCCAAGTATAATACCGTGAGTCTCGCTTAATTTTGTCGTTTTTGGATTCAAAAGGGATAATACCTATAACGAGCTAATTTACCATGTTTACATAACATGGGTAAGCTGCTTGTGCTGAAAATAGATTTTCGTCTGAAAAATCATCCTTTAAAGGTGTATTGTCTTTTGAGGTTAGCAATGGACTCAAGTGGTCCGCTACTAAGTTCTCATACCACTTTTTATTCTTTATCTTGAGGTTAAATTCTTGCAAAAGCATAATCCATTTGATCAACCTTGGTTTCGCCTCCTTCTTTTCGATCAAGTATTTCAAAGCTACATGGTTAGAGAAAATAGTGATTTTAATGCTTAATAAATATGATCTAAATTTTTCCATAGCAAATACAATAGCTAATAGTTTTTTATTAATGGTTGAATAATTGCTTTGAGCGACATCTAATGTTTTAGAGGCGTAAGAGATAACGTGGGGCTCCTTCCTGATTCTTTGCCCAAGAATTACTCAAATATTGTGATCACTTGCATCACACATGAGTTTGAAGGGATGTTCCCAATTCGACGGTTGTACTATGGGAGCTGAAACAAGCTTATACTTGAGAGTGTTGAATGCGTCCTTGCATGCTTGACCAAATTCGAACTCTGTGTCTTTTTGCAAGAGGTTACAGAGTGGTTGCAAAATTTGAGAAAAATCCTTTATAAAGCGTTTGTAAAAACCTGCATGGCCAAGAAAGGAGTGAATTTCCCTCACAGTTGTGTGGTACGGAAGTGAGTTAATAGCATTAGTTTTGGCCTTATTGACTGTGATCCCTTTAGCGGAGATAGTATGTCCTAAAATTAATCCATTATCAACCATAAAATGACATTTTCTGTAATTTAATATGAGATTACATTCTAGGCATCTTTCCAATATTTTAGTGAGATTTAACAAACAATCATTGAGAGAATCACCGTACATTGTGAAATCATCTATAAATACCTCTATTATTTTCTCGACATATTCAAAAAATATGCTTACCATACATCTCTAAGACGTGGCTGGTGTATTACAGAGTCCAAACGACATCCGTCTATAAGCAAATATGCCAAAAGAACATGTAAATGTCATCTTCTCTAGGTCCTCTGGTGCTATGGGAATCTGGAAGAAACTTGAATATCCATCAAGACAACAATAGTGAGATTTACCAGCTAAGCATTCAAGCATTTGGTCAATAAAAGAAAGTGGAAAGTGGTCTTTTCGAGTTAAATAATTCAACTTCCTATAATCTATGCAGACTCTCCACCCGTTTTGGACCTAAGTGGGAACTAATTCCCTTACTAAATTTTTAATTACGATCACACCGGTTTTCATAGGTACTAAATGAATCGGGCTAATCCAGTTACTGTAAAAAATGTGATAGATAATCTCAATGTCTAGTAACTTCTAAATTTCATTTTTCATGACCTCCATCATCGGTGGATTTAGACATCTTTGAGCTTCTCTCTTTGGGTTTGCATTTTCTTTTATCGGTATTTTATGCATACAAGTTGAAGGACTTAAACCTTTAATATCGACAATTGTCTATCCGGTTGCCCTTTTGTAGTTCCTCAAAACTCGAACTATGTTCTCCTCTTCCAGTCTTGAAAGTTTATTGGAAACTATCACTGGTAATGTCTTCCCATCACTCAAGTAGGCGTACTTTAAATGTTTAGTTTTAGAAGGAGACAATTTGAAATTTTGAACTTGACTTATAGAAAATTGTGGAGCCTCTATAAGAATAAAGGCTTCATGAATTAGCTCTTCTAACGCCATTAATTCCTCTAGTTTATCCATAGTATCAAGGTCTAAACTCCTACAAAGCACAGTTTGTAACCCATCCTCTTTATGATATTCAAAATGTAATTTTGTTAGTGGTTCAATAATATCAACACTAGAGACATTCGACATTGTACTGGGTCTGCCCATCGCCTCATAATCATTAAATTTGACCACTTCACCATCGAACTCCATAGTGAGTGTTCCACTTCGAACATCAATTTTTGTACGTGCAGTGCTAAAAAATGGTCTCCCAAGTAGAATATCAGAAGAGGTTTCCTCCTCCATGTCGATGATGTAAAAATCTACAGGAAAGATTAGTTCATTTACCTTGACAAGGACATCTTCCAACACCCTTTCTGGATACACAATTGACCTATTTACCAATTGAATGAGCACCTCTGTTTCTTTCAAAGGACCTGTGTTTAGTAATTTAAAAATAGATAAAGGCATAATATTAATAGATGCACCTAAATCACACATGGCTTTCTTTTTTCCAACATTACCTATTTTGCAAGATATAAAAAACATACATTGGTCCTTACACTTGGGTGAGATTTTTCTTTTTAATACTGTAGAGATGTTTTCTCTTGCATTTACCCATTCGTTACCTTGAAGTTTCTTCTTGCTAGTGCACAATTCCTTTAAGAATTTTGAATAACGTGAAACTTGTTTTATTGTATTGAGCAAGGGGATATTAATTTCTACCTTTCGTTACGTCTCAAGGATTTCTTTTTCTTCTCACTCCATTTTACATTGGGCAAGCCTTCTAGGGAATGGGGGTGGTTCTACGAATGGTTTTAGTGGTGCTGAATTCGTGGAAGCTACTGGTTCAAGTTTCTATTCTTCCCGTTCAGTGTCATGACAATGATTGTGCCAGGTTCTGGCTCTAAAACCATTCCATCTTTTAGGGTCACAATGCTCATATTTTGTCGTGGGTTCCGCTCAGTTTGAGACGACAATTTCCCTTGGGCATCCAAACAACTAATCGTAAGCTTAGGCTTACTCATCTGCTTATCTAGTTCTTGTAGGTGCGGTTCCATCCTTTAACAGCTAACCTCTCCACTATGGTTTCAAGGGATGACTTGGGGGTTGATACTGTTGAGACAGAGGTGTCCTTAGTTGATATAGTTGATCGTATCGAGGGTTCGATCCATAGCTCAGATTTGGGTGGTCCCTCCATCCTACATTGGAAGTGTTCCAATGTAAATCATAATTCCTTTAAGATGGCCCTAAGAAGTTCCCAATGGCATTTGCTTGTGCTGTTGTGTCCTCGTGTAAAATCAGACACGAGTCGGTTGGATGATCAGGCATGGCACAAATTCTGCACAACCAAGCTGAGTTTGTTTTCCCTGCACTTAAATTTTTAACTACATTAGTGAGTTCTAATGAAGGAGTACTTAGCTCATGAACCCTTCTCGTGGGTTCAATAGATGGTCAATACAGTTAAGAATTTGCAACCATGTTCAAAATTAATTCCCTTACTCTTTAAAGAGTCATGTTAACAAGTGCCCCTCCACTAGCGACATTAGTTATCTTCATTTCCATAGGGAGTAACCCCTCATAGAAATATTGAAGAAGTGATTTTTCAGTTAGGCCATATTGTGGGCAACTTACACACAACTTCTTGTATTGCACCCAATAGTTATAAAGTTATTTTCTGTGATAGTTTTTCTTAATTTGGTTGCCCAAGTTCCTAGGAAGAACTTGTTAAGAAACAAACCAGACATATCAGACCATGTATTAACAAATCATTGAGGTAAATAAAATAGTCATTCTCTAGCAAAGTTGGTTAACGAAAAAGAAAAAGCTCGAAGTGTAATTTGATCCTCATTTACTCCTTGTGGTTTCATGCTTAAGCAAACCATGTGGAACTCCTTAGGATGAGTGTGGGGTTCTTTTTTTCCAAACCACGGGAAGCAGGTAAAAAATGAATTAAGCTCGACTTTAATTCAAATGGTGTTCTTCCCGTCGGATAAGTTATGCACATCGGTTGTTGCTCATCTGGTGTCGCAGCAAGTTGCCAAATGGTTTGATAGCCATTTCTTCTGGTTCACTAAGGGTATCGTCTATTGCTTCTGTATAACATAATGTTTCATATTCAGTCTATCTCACTTGAGGTTTTTTTCTACGTTGAATAGCTTCTCTTCGTAATGTTTGAGATAATTTCTCGATTTCTGGTTCAAATTCCTAGGTTCCTGGTTCTAGCATGGTCATAAGTAAAATAAATGAAAATTAGAATAATTTTCAATCCCTAGAAACGGTGCAAAAATTTGATAGGCGTCGAAACCACAAGATATAATTTCCTACACTATAAATTAATTAAATAGTAGTATATAGTAGTAGGGTTGATCCCACAAGGACTCAGATTCCTAATTTTCTTGTTTAAGCGACTAGATTTCTGAGTTTAGACAGATGTCGTGCCCTCGACTTATGTGCAGAGTTGTAAAATAAATAAAAAGGGGAGGTCTAGTTGAAAAAAAAATAGACAAATATGAAATAAAATATAATAAAAACAGAATTATGATTGAAAAATAAAATTAAGGAAATTAAATCAAATTGGTGAATCAAATATATTAATGCTTAGCCTCAGCCTCGGTACACTCTGAAATCGAATCGATCATTGATAAATGAATTTTCCTTTCCAAACGATAAGTTGGTTATAGCGATCAAGGATGCCCCAACTGCCAACTCTTCCTTCTATAGTTGGTTTTGGTATGACCTGCAAACCAACCATTATTGATTATTTAACCATATAACACGCGTCCCCAATTTAAGATCTCGGTAGCCTTGCGATCTAGAAAAGCTCAACTCGAATTAATGACCTCAACCACGTGGATCGTTTAAATTCAATCACTATCTCCTTGACGAAATCCAACTAGCTTTTTCCAATTGAACACGCCAACTTGTTCGCAGGAATTCGAACTCGGTAAACAACCGTCTCGTTTTCCCAACTGTATGCCAATACAACTCCCACCGAACGTGCACGTTAAGCTGAAATTGAATCAACTTTAAGGGACGATTGTAACTATCCTATATACTGGAGAAATAGAGAAACCATGTTGAAAGGGTTTTTTAGTGCGGGTTCATATCTCACAAATTATTTTCGAAATGATAGCCAGGCTAAAGCTAAAAGGAAATTAGTTGAGCAAGGAATTAATCATGCTCTGCTAATTTATGGGAAGGAATTTAATGGTAATGATGAAGGATGGGAAAAGGGAAAGGACTTGAAGCAATTGAACCATAATAAGTAAATGGGAAAGAAAATGGCAGTAAGCTTCAAAGAGCTCCTGAATCACGAAAGAAAATTAAAGGAAAAATTGTATTTCAATTCAATTCCAGTGTATATTCAAGCCTGTTTTCCAAAGCCACCATACAAGATATTTATATACATTTCATATGCTAAATTTAGCCTAATTCATCTAACAACCAACCACATAAAATCAGATTTTAATCATTTTTTATACCAGATTTTATATTAGATTTTTTTTCTAAATCTAGCTTTTACAAAGTTAAAATAAAAATTTGATCAGCCATAAATTTCTCAAAACTTTCAATTTGACCCTTTTTTTATTTATTGTGCTCGAATTTAGCCCAATATGCTTGTTAACTCGAATTTCGATACTCCAACTATGTACCTGATAAAAGTAAACAAAAATCACAGACTTAGTAGACAAAATTTTCGAATTTGGGTGCGTTAAACATTAAAATTTAGCTTGTTATCAGAATCATACTTTCTAATACATAATTCCCTATACATGTATATCACACATCGTCATACCATATCGCACATTGTTCACTTCATTTATGTACTTGCAAATACTTCTCAGAAAACACACGTACACATATTTACATCACTCAATAAGAATTCATACTCGTTCATAGGAACATCAACCATAACAAAATCAACATAAAATGACATGAATGAGTCAAGTTCAGAGGCTCATTAGAGACCTACCTTTACTTCGACTTGGAGTTTCTGTTTCGATTGTCTTTCCTAATCCAATAGCAGCAACTCCTTCAAAGATCATAAGATTTCCATTAGGATCGTAATTACAGACATTTTGCTAACGTTTCAACTACATGGGACCCCCATACAGGGCCTTCATTTAACACTCTTCCCTTCTATAATCCTAACGTGAAAAGTTGTAAGACTTACTAGAAGATAGAATCATCTACTCATTAGACGCGATCTTAGTCCAATCTTAACAAAGAAAAAGAGAATGTTGAGGTTAGAAACAAAACCCGAAACATTAAGCAGATAGAAAAACCATCTGAAATATCCCTTTTTATAAATATACTCTCAGTCCCCCTAATTTCCTACCAAATCCAGGGTAGGTAAAAGAACATCTAGTGAAGGTTTACCTTACTATTGACTAGTCATGGGTCAGGTCAAATCAATCCAATTAACTCCTATTGAGGAGTGGCCAACCATGCTACTGTAATGATTTGTTTAGTTGGATTATTTTAGTGTACAAGCAATCTTTCATACATCTTGCTACTCTGTTCTCTTCTTCTGTTGCTGTAGAATTCTAACAACTCCCAACTAACTCGATACAAGATCCACTTGAACAATATTCTTGCAAATCAGGCGTATTATGTCTTAGCGGTGTTTCACATTTGGTGTGGTATTGAAAACAATTAAGTCTCTTAAAACTTCCTCATACACTTGACAGACTCTTAGTGCTTAAACAAAACTCTAGGCATACTCTTTTTAGGTGCGTACTTTCTTGGGTGTAATCTTTCTTTCCTTGAAAACACCCTACAATTAATTCCTTAGTGCACCCAACAGTTTACATACCTACCTTACTCATTTTTTCAGATCCTTTGATTTTTGAGTTGTGACAATCAGTTCCTAATAATAGCCTTAAATGCCCAATTACTTCCACTTCCATCGGCTTTCCATCGCCCACGAAGATGTGTTTTTAACTATCACTTGGATTTCGATAGCTGTAACACCCTCAACCTGAATTGAATCACCGGATCCTGATATCGGATGTTACAACACATAAGCACTTAGACAAAAAAATTTATAGTTGGCTTAAAAGTATTCTAAAACATACTTCTTATTTCATCTTATATTGTTGTTAAAAATAAAAGAGAATGTTTAACAATACATTATATCTTCAACTTAAAACTTTGTTAAAGACGAACTTCTTATTGCGTAGTGTACTAAGCGCCATATTCCTAAGGTGCCCTCTATATTCATAACATCGCAACTTGAACTATTACATAGGCATAATCTTGGCTTGGATCCTCTTGGCATTCCTTATCTTAAAACAAAACCTGTAACATAAGCAAACACTTGTAAGTTCAAACGAACTTAGCGAGTTTTAACCCAAATTACATTGAAGCATTTGTTTTTGAATTCCCATATTGAAGATTATGAATTTCTTTTCTGTCTTTGGTGAATACTTTTTCTAATATCGGTGCATACACATGCGCCAATCTTCTCACTTGACCATCCTACACACAGATATCACATTAAGTAGAAATTGAATTTCATCACTCAACGCGGATCTCATAGTCTTCTTGGAGAACAGTTACATTCTTTAGAAAGATATTTATACAAATCTACTTTCAATGGACTCTGACATAGATAGATGTTGAATGCTTCTCTTAGACAATACACATAGATGTTACATTTGGCGGATTCTTATAATAACTGATCTTTTAAGGTGAACTTCTTACAGATCCTACCTTGGCAAACTCTCATGTTGAATTTGGTAACTATCAGGATACTAGTCGGATCTTGATTCAACCCAGAACACAACTTATTCTGATGGATGATAAATTCTAAGTCATCCCAGATAATTTTATTTCATATAATGAGAACGCTCTAATTTTATGAACAACTTATACTTCAAATAACCTTTTTATATACAGCGTGAAACACTCAGATTTGACGGATACCATAGAATTTAAATAACTTCCTTACATAGCATAGGCAAATACAGATCTGGCAAACACTAATACTACTCGTAGTTACAAATACGCCAAATTTCTTGTATCGACGGAACACTATGGCGAATTCACCCTTTAGAAATACTACTGCGAACTCTTTCAGGAAATCCCTTTAGGCCACATTCACTTTTCACCACAAGGCGGTTATCCAGATCTCAGCTCAAGGGTGTTACAAAATACGCCACACAAGCATCACAGAATATGCCACAAAGCCTTTATAGAACATGCCATAAAGAGCTTACAGAATATGCCACAAGCTTTACTGAATACACCACAAAGGCTTTACAGAACATTACGTGTTTACTATCCCGCCGAACTATCTCAGAGAGTGCCATGGGTTTCTCCCACATGGTCTTGTACATATTTTCATGTTGTGCTCTATCAGCTCGATTTACGTCGTATCGAAGGCAACACCATGAGTATTCTCATTGTCATATGATGTCATGAGTATCTACCACATGATCTTACAAATATTTTTATATCATGATCTGTCAGTCCGGTTAGCAATGTACCTACCCTACCAAAGGCATCACAAATGGTTGTGTTACTCATTTCATACCTAATTTCACACTCTTTCATACAATGTATCTTACAAATATTCACGCGCTCCTAACCAATTCACACTCTTTCATACCTAATTTCACATGTGTAAATACCACACATCATCTGATTCATGCAGCAAATCATATACCTAATTTGTCATTATGCAGCAACCTTACAATACTTCATACACACATACACTTATTAGTTGTTAGAGTAGACATCAATAGATGAATAACCATGTATAAATTAACATCCATGAGTCAGGTTAGAGACTCACCTAAAACTCACCCTTACTATTGCTCGGAGTTCCAAATCTGATCTTCCTTCTCGAACCAACAGTAGTAACTACTGAAAAGAATATGGGATTTGTAACAACCTATATTTCAGTGGTGTCAAAAATAGTGGTTTCAGGGACACAAATTTGACGACTAAGTTCGTAAATATTATTTTTTGATATTTACGAGTCAATTATGGTTTTACAAAGGTTTTTGATATGATAATTTATGTTATATGAATGATTAATTAAGTTCATGTAGTTTTAGAAAATGAGGTACCGGGACCTCGTTTCTATGAAACGAGCCGTAAATATTTTTATAAATATTTACGGAGTGTTGTTAAGGTTGTATTAAAGTTTCGTTAAGAAATTTTAATGTTTCGATAGTTAATTAAATAAAAGGACTAAATCGTAAAAGATATGAAAGTTAAATTCTTTAAATTAAAAGTGTTAAATAGCTAATGAAAGGTAATTAAATGGACTAAAATAGAAAATAGGCCATTCTCTAAATTAGTGGGAGGTTGGTGACTAATTTATGTTAGTTTAAATGATATATTTTAAATTAATAAAGTAAATAATAATTAATAAATTAATAAAAAGTAAAGTAAAAACCTATTTTGTTATGTATTTGTTCTTCAACCGTGAGAACTCTATTTTTTGAGCAAGTAGCATTCAGCCAACATTCAAATGTTGCATTTAGGTGATGTACTTATCCATTTCTCGTAATTTTTATGTTTTTGAGATCGTTGCAATTAGGTTCAGCTAGCTCGTACCATTGGTTTTGAAATTGTTAAAGATATTGAATGTTTTCATTGATGAATCTATGTGATTTTAGAAATTTAATGGTGAATTTGAAGTATTATTTGTTATTTATAAGTATTTTATAAAGTAATTTTGATGAATTTACCGATTAGGGATTAAATTGTTGACATAGTAAAAGTACAAGTATTTGATGTGAAAATATTAAAATGTGAGCTGTATTGGATGCCATGAATATTTGGTTGGCATGGGTTTGTATTAAAATGGTTAATTTGTATGTTTTAGGCTTAGGGACTAAATTGAATAAAAGTAAAATGTTAGGGGTAATTTTGTAAAAATTTCAAAAATGAATAAATTGCACAAAATCAATTTTTTACTATCTAAATTAATAAATTGAATGAAATTATTAATTTAGATCAAGATCAAGTGAAAAATCGAGGAGAACTGAAAATTATCAAAAAGCTCATGTAGTTTGACATTTCTGCAATTTATCCAGGTAAGCTTATAACTTGATTTTTTCAATTAATTGTGGTTTTGATTGTTTAATATGTAATTTTTTATATATGAATTGAGTTTCTTGGCTTGAAGGAAAATAATTAAGACTATAGTTGAAAGACACTATGACACTATACCGGAGAATAAATAAGACCATGACTGAAAGACGTTATGGCATCATGATTCTATCGAGTAAGACCATGACTTAAAGATGTTATGGCATCACGATTCTATCGAGTAAGGCCATAGCTGAAAGACGCTATGACATCACGAATCAAACGAATAAGACCATGGTTGAAAAACACTATGGCAACACGACGGAAAATGAATAAGACCATGGTTGAAAGACACATGGCATTAAGACAAGAATAAATAAGACCATGAATAAATAAGTGTCATTACAGTTAATGTACCTATGGTATCTTGATGGTTGGTGTTAATATGGTTAAGTTGATGTATGGTTTTATGACCAAAAAGGTAAGTTTGGCATGTTTGCAATATGGTTAATTAATGTATGCTTGAATATGGAATTTAGTCAAGTGTGTTTGTATAAAAAATGACCAGTTGGGTATATGTTGGTGTAGTTAAATGAGGTCAATTATGGTATATCTTGGAATAGAATTAAGCTAAATAAATATGGATGAGTTATGGTCAAATATGTATAGGTTTAGGTATATGTGTGTTTGAGATGTATGAGAGCAATAGTTCAAATGGTAAATTATATTGACATGGTATAAGTAAAGTACGGAATGTTTTAAAATGGTAGCAATGTGACCAATTATGTATATGTGTAGTTATGTGTAGTTAAGTTGAATGCTAACTTTTGAGGTGTCATATATGGCATACTGGTTGAATAAAATTGGTCATTTGAATTGGTCATATTATGTATGTTTTAGTATGTTGTGATACATTAGTCATATGTGCAAATGACTTGTAAGGGTGTGCTTGAATTGGGTGAAAGAAATGACTTGAATTTAGCCTATTTTTAGTCCACACAGCCTAAGACACGGGCGTGTGTCTCAGCCGTGTGTGACACACGGCCATGCAACACAGCCGTGTGTCCCCTTTAGGTATTAATGGTTGAATTTATAAGGTTACACGGCCTGGCACACGGGCTTGTAGCTTGGTCGTGTGGCCCAAGTCAGAGAGTTACACGGGCACAGACACAGGGTAGGACACTGTCGTCTATCTCTATTTCGAATGTTACACAGCCTGAGACACGGGCGTGTGTCTCAGCCGTGTGACCCCTCCATTGCAAATTTTTCCAAATTTTTCCTTAAGGTTTCATATGTTCCCGATTTAGTCCTGAATCGTTCCTAAAGTGTTTCTTAAGCCTCGAGGGCTTGAATAAGGGACGATATGCATGTGTTTGAATGAATTATGCTATGGTTTATCTAATTTTTGGAAATGAATGTTTTAAGTTACGATTTTTACGGTAATGCTTTGTAACCCTATTTCGGCGACAGATACGGGTTAAGGATGTTACATTTAGTGGTATCAGAGCATAGTTTAGTCAGTTCTTAGACTGAATATAGCATGTATGAAGTTTAGAAATACATGTCATTATATAACTTATGATAGTGTGATATCTTCTGACTCTGATGAGATTTGTTAATTTTTAGACAAAGATGTTTTCCAACCGAGCTAATTTGGATAATGCTAAAAGCGATATTCAAGTGTTTGATTAAAAAGTTTCTAAGGATGAGTAGAAACTCATAAAGGTAAGAGAAAAAGTTCATAATGTTATGTTGATAATGAATGTTATGTTTTGTGTATTCTTGAGAATCAAACTTAGAGGCTTTACGATCTCCACCCTCTCACCCTCAAAGTCTTATATAATGGAATTACACGATTTATGTTGATTAAATCTGCAAAAGAGAAGCTAAAGAAGACAACAATTGAATTAGTAATAATGTGGTCAGAGTTAAGAATTGATTAGCAATTAAAGAGAGTTCTAGAAGAGATATTAGATTTCTCTAAAGATCATTCGAGATACGCAATGTCGCTGATAAAGAAGAAGTGACTCATGGGTAATCGACTTCATCAGGTATGATATATAAGGAATAGATGAACCAAAATTTCTTTTGAATTTATTTCTTTAGTGGAATAGGATAATGTGGGATCATTGATGACTTTAGTAGTTAGTGGAATAGTATTTGAACTGCATATATATCTGAATGCAACTGTTATGGCTGAGTTTTTTACAACGATCTCCTTTGGATATTCTATGTGTTCTTTTATCCTCAGATACATATGCAATTGTTCATTTTCAAATGTGATTCTTATTATATGCGAATGCTAGCTAACCATAATGTTAGACGGAAGTATTGTTAATGTTAAACTAAAATTTATTTGATAAAAGATTTTGATATAAAAAATTTAAAGTATTTTTGAATATAAGTTGAATTTGAAAAATAAATTTAAAATTTAATTCTAAGAAATAAAATTTTAATACTTACAATAAACTCTTAGAAAATTTTGAAACAATTTTAAAATCAAGGAAAATATTTTAACCAAGTCAAAATGATCTCAATTAAGTTAAAATCATTTTAACACATCAAAATGATTTTCAAACAAGTCGAATTGCTCAGCCAAAAGTATCAACAATTTTTTAAAATAATTGATACCCTTAGTAAAATCGAGAACAAAAAGGTATTCTTTTAAAACCCTAAAAATTATCGACACCATGTTTCCAGTATCGATACATTTTGAAAATAATCAATACATTTCTTAAAAATGATACCAAACTTGTATTATGTTTCTCATAAACCCTACAAGGTATCGATCCGGTATCGATACCTATTTGAGGAAGTATCAATAAAATATTTTTGAAGTATCAAATTTTTTCATTCAAACGGTCACTGAATTAGCATTTATGAAAAAAAATCGATACATTTTTTGGAGGTATTGATACTCGAAGCTACAGGTGAAATAAATGCTATGGTTTTACATCCCCAACGGCCATATTAAGTTCTCCAACATCCTCACCAGCTGGAAATCTATTATGGGGTATAAATACCATCTTTTAAAGTCCTACAACAACCAAGAAAAGTACTTCAAGCAAAAATCATCAATCAAACAATCTTAGAGCTTAAATTTTCAGATTCTTCTTACATACACTTGTGAGCTTTATCTCCTTTATTTTGCTCAAGTGTATTTCATTGTATTTGTGCTTCAATTTGTAAACAAATTTATCTTGTAAGGATTGTTTCTTTGTTTACTCATTTGTATCACTTTGAGAGGTTTTGAAACTTAAGATTTGGGGTAGAAATCTTAAGGAGTTGTAAGGTTAAACCTTGTCCTCAAAGGTTGAACAAATTAGTGAATTTGGGATATATCCTTAATAGTGGAAAGCTAAGGTAGTGGAGGCAATTGGGGCCGAACCACTCTAAATCCTTTGTGTTATTTATTCCATTATTGTGTTTGCTTTCACCAAAATTTTTAAAGGCCAATTTACCCTCCCCTATTGGCGTTTTTGGTTTGCTTCATCGAGCTTCCAATTGGTATCAGAGCTAGATCTCTAGAGACGATTTTACCACCAAGAGAGACGATCCTCAAGGTTTTCTAGATAAAAGCTACAAGTTAATAATTCTCCTACATGACATCGGAGAAATTCCACCATATTGGAAGAAGGGCATTCCACGATGAGGTCTCTTCTATTCAATGGCACCAACTACTTATATTGGAGAACATGAATGAAGCTTTTCATCCAAGCCAACGACTATGAAGTTTGGAAGATAGTTACTAATGGACCATCCTTTCCAATAAAGAGGGTCGAAGGTTTTGTTGTCCGAAAGTCCCAAAGGAAGAGAATGAATGGGATGAAAATGACATCAAGAAGGTGAAATTAAATGCAAAGGTTATGCACACTCTATTTTGTGCTCTTGGTTCCAATGAGTACAATAGAGTCTCCTTGTATGACAATGTTAAAGAAATATGGGACAAACTTGAAGTCACCCATGAAGGGACACGTAAATTTAAGGAGTCCAAGATAAGTCTTCTCACCCTTGATTATGAATTATTTAAAGCAAAACCAGAATAAGGAATCAAGGAGATGTCTGATCGCTTCACTCATATCATCAATGCTCTTAAAGCTCTTGCGAAGACATATCCAAACAAGGAGATGGTAAAGAAGATGTTGAATAGTCTCCCACCATCTTGGGAACCTAAAGTGACGGCAATAGAAGAGTTAAAGGATCTCAACTCACTCTCTCTTGATGGGCTCATTGGTTTTTTGTTAACGTATAAAATGAAGATCAATTACAATGTAAAGGAAATCAAAGAAGTTCCAAAGAAATTGAGAGTTTCTCTCAAATCAACAACTTGTGAGAAGAATTAAAACTCTAGCAATGATGATGATTAATAAATGGCAATGTGTGTAAAAAGATTCAAAAGGTTCATGAGGTCTAACAAAGGAAGACAATTCCAAAAGAAAGAAGAACTTAAGAATGAATCTACTAAAGAGAAGGACCCTATCATATGCTATGAGTGCAAAAAGCTGGGACACATCAAATTTAAGTGTGCTCAATGGAAGAAAAAAGGGTCAAGCAAACAAAAGCTTAAGGCTCATGTTGCTACTTGGATTGATGAGGATTCATCGGACAATGAAGATCAAGAAGTAGTCAATCTTTGCCTTATGGCTATCGATGATATTAAGGTAACTTCTAACTCATCTACTTTATATGATTATTCTTTTGATGAGTTGCACGATGCCTATGATGAATTAGGTTTAGAATTTGAAGTCTTGATGTCAAAACATAAGAAAAATGTTTCAAAATTGAGGAATGAAAATGACTTACTTTCTAAGACCAATCATGAACTTGAAGAGAAAGTAAATAAAATGCAAGAAATTATTAATGACTTTAAAAACAAAAATTTAGACTTGCATAACTTACTTTCAAAAGCTCATGAAGATCATCAAAAGCAACTTGAGTTGCTTAAGAGTGAAAAAGCTCACTCTAGCAAAGTTTTAGAAAAAGGAGAAAATTCAAAACAAAACTTTGTTAAAAATAACTTTAATTTCTATAAACATAGAGGTCCTCAAAATTTTTACAAGAGAAAAATCATTCAAAGTGTATAGGTCCCTAAAGGACTCATAACTTCTCAAGATAGGAGCTTGATTTCAAAATGGATACCCAAAGGGACTAAAATTATAGGAACTAATGCTTATGGAGCTAAAATAATTTGGGTACCAAAAATCAAATCTTAATTCTAGGTTTTTAGGAAAAGGATCATTGCCTTGAGGTGGGTTACTCAAAGAAAAACTTATGGTACCTCGATAGTGGATGCTCAAGACACATAACCAGTGATAAGAGTCACTTTATCAATTTGAAGCCAAAAAGTGGAAGAGCAGTTACATTTTGTGACAACTCTACAAAACAAATTGAAAGGATGGACTCTATTGGTAAAACTCTTCTATTATTATTGAAAATGTCTTGTATGTCAACGATCTTAAGCTTAATATTTTAAGTATTAGTCAATTATGTGATAAACATTTCAATGTCATATTTGAGTCTAAAGGTTGTAAATTTATTGGCATTGCATCTAATAAGATCATGCTTGTAGGACGTTGGATAGAAAATACATACATGGTGCATTTAGATGATATGCATAACTCTAGCTTATGTATTATTGCTAAAAATAAAAATAGCTCTTTTTATGGCATAGAAAACTAGGATATGCTAGCATGAGCATATTGCATAAATTAGTTAAAAATGACTTAGTAAGATGATTACCCAAAATTGACTTTGATGTGAATAATGTTTGTGATGCTTGTATTAAGGGTAAACATAAAAGAGTTTCTTTTAAACCTATTAATGATGTATCAACTAGTAGAGTTCTTCACTTATTCACATAGACTTGTTTGGTCCAATTAGGACATCTAGCTTGGATGGAAAACAATATGTTTTTGTGCTTGTTGATGCCTATTCTAGATTTACTTGGGTTCTTTTCTTAAATAATAATGATGAAGCTTTAGAAAAAGTTATCACATTTTCAAAAATGAACAAAAATGAAAAAGGATACTCTATCATTAGTATTAGAAGTGATCATGGAACCGAATTTCAAAATTTTGGTTTTGAAAATTTTTTGCAACTCATATGGAGTTAGCCATAATTTTTCTGCACCCAGAACCCCTCAACAAAATTGAGTTGTTGAGAGGAAAAATAGAACTTTAGAAGAAATGGCTAGAGCTATGCTTTGTGAAAATAATTTACGAAAATATTTTTGGGCGGAAGCAAAAAACACGGCTTTCTATGTGATTAATAGAATGATGATTAGGCCTATTTTAAAGAAAACTCTATATGAACTTTTCAAAAACAAAAAGCCTAACATTACCTATTTTCATCCCTTTGGATGCAAATGTTTTGTCTTAAACAATGAGAAAGATAATCTTGGTAAATTTGATGCAAAAAGTGCTGAAGGAATTTTTCTTGTTTATTCTTTATATTCTAAAGCTTATCGAGTCTTTAACAAAAGAAATTTAGTAGTAGAATAGTCTACACATGTTATTTTTTATGACTCTAATCCTCCTTCTAGAAAAAAATTTTGTGTTGATAATGATGGTGCAGAATTTTTTAATAAAGAGGATCAATCATCAAATGACAAAATTCAAGAACAAATACAAGATACTCTAGAAGAACTTTCTATTGAGGAAAGAGAAATCACTCATCCGAGAGAGTTCAACTATGTGAAGGATGGTATGATTTTTGGAGATCCTTCCCAAGGGGTAATCACTAGATATTCTTTTAGAAAAACTTGTAAGTATGTTGCATTTATCTCATGCATCGAGCCAAAAAATATCAAAGAAGCATTAAATAATGAATATTAGACATTGGCTATGAAAGAAGAGTTAAACCAATTTAAGAGAAGTAAAGTTTGGACTCTAGTTGATAGACCTGGTGATAAATCTACTATAGGTACTAAATGGGTTTTTAGGAACAAACTAAATGGGAATGGTAACATAGTGAGCAACAAGGGTACACTTCTTTCTCAAGGTTACACTCAAGAGGAATGAATAGGTTATGGTGCAACACAGGCTCTCATAGCTAGGATGGAAGCCATTAGAATGCTCTTAGCTTTCGTATGCTTTAATAATTGTAAATCATATCAAATGTATGTAAAAAGTGCTTTTCTAAATGGTTTTATAAATTAAGAAGTGTATGTTGAACAACCACCCGGTTTTGAAGATCCAAAATTTCCAAACCATGTTTTTAAACTTTTAAAAGCATTTATGGTTTGAAATAAGCTCCTAGAGCTTCGTATGAAAGATTATCAAATTTTCTTATTGAAAAAGATTTTTGTAAAGGGAAGGTTGATACAACACTTTTTATTAAAAGAAAAGACAAAGATTTATTAGCATTTTAAATCTATGTTGATGATATTATTTTTTGATCTACTAATGATATTCTTTGTCAAGAATTTTCTAAGCTAATGCAAGGTGAGTTTGAGATGAGCATGATGGGAGAACTAAATTTCTGCTTAGGTCTCCAAATCAAGCAAAGAAAGGATGGCATCTCCATCAATCAATCTAAGTACACAAGGGACATGCTCAAAAAGTTTGGGATGGACACTCTCAAACCACAAGCAACTGCAATGAGCTCTTCTACAAAGCTTGACAAAGATGAGGAAGGTAAATGTGTTGATTTAAAATTATATAGGTCAATGATTGGTTCTTTGCTTTATCTTACTAGAAGTAGACCCAACATTATGTTTAGTGTATGCTTGTGTGTTAGATATCAATCTTGTCCTAAGGAATCACATTTACAAGCCATTAAGAGAATCTTTAAATACCTTAGAGATACTTAAAATTTAGGTCTTTGGTACTTTAAAGATTCATTCTTTAGCTTGCATGCTTACTCAGATGTGGATTTTGGAGGTTGCAAATTAGATAGGAAAAGTACCCCCGGTACTTGTCAATTTTTAGGCAGCATGCTAATTTTATGGTTTTCAAAGAAATAAAATAGTGTTGCATTGTCCACCACTGAAGCAGAATATATTTCTACTAGTAGTTTTTATGCTCAAATTTTATGGATGAAACAACTTAAAGACTATGGAATTGATATAGATATCGTTCCTATCAAGTGTGACAATACTAGTGTTATTCGTCTCTCTAAAAATCTCATCCAACATTCTAGAACTAAACACATTGAAATTAGATATCATTTCATTAGAGATCATGTCCAAAAGGGTGAAATAGTTTTAGAGTATATAGACACCTTAAACCAATTAGCTGACATCTTCACAAAACCATTAGACAAAGAAAGATTTTAGACACTTAGGGGAGAACTAGGATTAACAACCTTGCCTTAACTTTGTGTTACAATCTTCTTGTACCGTATTTAATTATTTTATTGCTACAAGCTTGTTGAGCATGGATTTCATGGCTTTTATAAGCAAAAAGGTAGGGGGAGTTTCCTATGAAGAACTGTTCTATTTTTATTTTATTTTTTTTCACATTTTAGAGTAGTGGTATTAACTTAGTAATTTTTTAACATGTTTTTACTTCATGCATTTCATGCATTTTACTCACACTACACATCTTTATGCATATGAAATGTTTAGGAACTTTTTTAGAGTCATTTTAGAACACTTAGGAAACAATACAACCTAAAAAACTCATTTTTCCTGTTTTACTGCACTTGGAAAATAGAATGTTAATTTGGTACCGGTACTAACTAAAAAATATCGATACTTTTATAAAAATATCGATACTCGTGTAAAAATATCAATACCATGGAGCTTTTAAAGGTGCTTGCAGTTGTTTTAAACACAAAGAACCCTAAGTTGATTTTCCTTCCACGAAAATTCTCTCATCTCCTCTCAATTTTTTTTTTCAAATTTCTTCAATTTTTTGAAAAATCTTGGTTCTTTTCCATCTTCAAACTTTCTTTTCACAAGATTTGGTCCTCTTTACTTGAAGATTATTCCTTTTTCAACAATTTTGAGGGAAATTTCTAAAATTTTCAACTTGTTGATTTTGACAAATGTAGGTTGAAATCTTGTTTGTTGATGGTTATTGGGATATTTTTGAACATTATATATCATGTTTTATTAAAGGAGTTCACCTATTCCTAAAGATACTTGTTAAACTCATTTTCAAACCCTAACCCACCAAGTGTTTGACAAAATTCCTCAAAGAAATGTTTTTTTTTGTTTTAGTGTTTCTCTAAGTTGTTAATAGCTATTATGGCCCCAAAGAAGAATTCTAGGACTAGTGCATCGTTTTCTAATCCATCTAGTGAGTTAGACTCATTGTTTAGTACTTATTTTCAAGACTCACATTCTCGATATATGTTTAACTCTTATTTTGTTTCAAAAAGTGTATGGGAGGCTAGGAAAATTGATATAGCCATGTTAGAAGCCATTAGCTTTGCTTATCTCCCTATTTCACAAAATTGGGGGTGGATGGATTTTTTAAATATTTCTTTGCCAACTTATATAAATCTTGTTCAAGCTTTCTTTTTCCAATGCCAAACTCGAACATGATGAGTTCGGCGACTTCGTTACTACCATCACCTTTTTTTTAATGGGAACTCCTATTCACCTCACTCTTGAAGAGTTTGGTGATTATCTTCACTTACCTTCCGAAGGTTTCTTCGATGAAAATAGGCATTTTGATCCCTCCCTTTTTATCCAGTCCGGATTTGCATCCAAATTAAATCTCCATGATCATGTCCTCCATTTAATTCTTACTTGGAATCTAAGACCTATCAAAAAGCATGCCAAACTTCGGAACACCGATTATTGGTGGCTCGATATTTTAAATCTGATAAGTGCCCTGACCTTGCACTTACCTTGTTTAATGACATTACGAAGGCTATTGGGAGGGGGATGAATACAAATATCACTTTTCCTCGTGGTACATACTTGTCATACATCTTTAGGTAATTAGGCATTAGCACCCATGGAGACACCCCCGTTTCTTCTAATCAACACTTGGATGAAACATGACCAATTGGGGGATAATGATGATGATGACGTCAGTGCTGCTTTTGATGATATTCTAGAACCCAAGCCCATTGCTCCACTGCCTTCTTCGTCGCATGTTGCTCAACCCTCCTCCGAGGTTAATAGTGTTATCCTCGATGTTATACATTTCTTGAGCAACAACATTCGAAATCTTAGGGAAGATGTTAAATCTCGTCTCTCGACCTTGGAGATATAAATGACATCTCTATTAGCCCGTTTCCTTTCAACGCCTCCTTTCTCTCCTTATCATGATGATTAGATTAGATTTAGACCTTACATTTCATTTTCATAACATTTGCTCTTTTTTTCTGTTTATGCCTATAACTTGTTCTTGCACTTTATTGCTTTAATTTTATCTTAAGCTATTTTTTTTTGCTCATTTCACTTCTTCTATCTTTTGATGAGTTAACTTTCTCTCTCTTTAAGCTTTATTTGTCTTTTGATATAACAAAAATGAGAGAAAAAAAGGTAAATTGATGATTGAGATTACTTATTGTTGATAACTAAATGCAAATTTTTGTGACCAATTTTTTTAAGTAAGAATGAATACCAACTTGTATGACAAATTTTATTTTGGCCTCAAATTTAAATTTTCTTTTATTAAAGGGAGCAATCATTCAAAACAAATTTACCAAATGTTTTGTTATATCAAAAGGGGAGATTGTTAAACTAAGCTTTATTTGATAAAATATTTGTATAAAAATTAAAAGTGTTTTTGAATATAAGTTGAATTTGACAAAATAATTTTAAATTTGACTTCTAAGAAATAAAATTTTAATACTTACAATAAACTCTTAGAAAATTTTGAAACAATTTTAAAATCAAGTGAAAATATTTTTAACCAAGTCAAAATTATCTCAATTAAGTTAAAATCATTTTAACACATCAAAATGATTTTCAAACAAGTCGAATTGCTCCGAGCCAAAAAGTATCGATACCATTTGGTTAAGTATTGATAATTTTGAAAATAATTGATATCCTTAATAAAATTGAGACCAAAAGGCATTCTTTCAAAACCCTAGAAATTATTGATACCATGTTTCCAATATCGATACTTTTTGAAAATAATCAATATATTTCTTAAAAACGATACCAAACTTGTATTATGTTTCTCATAAACCCTATAAGGTATCGATCCAGATTCAATACCTATTTGAGGAAGTATCGAGAAAATATTTTTGAAATATCAATTTTTCATTCAAACGGTCACTGAATTAGCATTTATGACAAAAAAATTGATACCCTTTTTGGAGGTATTGATACTCGAAGTTGCAGGTGAAATAAATGCTCTAGTTTTACATCCTCAACGGCCATATTAACTTCTCCAACATCCTCATCGGCTGAAAATCTATTAGGGGGTATAAATACCATCTTTTAAAGTCCTACAACATCCAAAAAAAGTACTTCAAGCAAAAATCATCAATCAAACAATCTTAGAGCTTAAATTTTCATATTCTTCTTACATACACTTGTGAGCTTTATCTCCTTTATTTTGCTCAAGTGTATTTTATTGTATTTGTGCTTCAATTTGTAAACAAATTTATCTTGTAAGGATTGTTTCTTTGTTTTCTCATTTGTATCACTTTGAGAGGTTTTGAAACTTAAGATTTGGGGTAGAAATCTTAAGGAGTTGTAAGGTTAAACCTTGTCCTCAAAGGTTGAACAAATTAGTGAATTTGGGATAAACCCGTAGTGGTGGAAAGCTAAGGTAGTGGAGTAGGCAATTGGGGTCGAACCACTCTAAATTTTTTATGTTATTTATTTCATTCTTGTCTTTGCTTTCACCAAAATTTTTAAAGGCCAATTCACCCCCTCTTGGCTTTTTCGGTTTGCTTCATCGAGCTTTCAGTTAGTCTAGTTGATTAATGATTGACATTACTCAATTTTTATTTAGCATTCTATTTTATTATGTTCGGTAAAACATTCAACGATAAGACTCATAAGATATTATTTATTTTTCTACTGGTTGATGCTCTGAATTATATATATGTAATTTATGTTGTCTTTGTCACGACTAATTCCAGCGCATATGAGCGATATTTTTCTTCTGGATTTTCTCTGGGTTATCATCGATCTCTTTATCATTCAATATAGGTTGTATTCTTGGAAATTCAGTAGAGCTTTACATATTGGATTTCATTATCTCAGCAGTCTTATTATTATTATGGTCTATTCTATCAAATGTGGTTCATCTATAAAGGATATATATATTGACTTGAGATAAGTATATTTATTATAGGTATCATTCCTGATTGGATCATGTGAGCACTATGATATAGATCTTAGATTATAGAGGTTGTATTACTATACTTGTTGTTGTTGGGACTACATTCGATTTTCCTCTTTTTTTTTTGAAGTGCACTATTGATGGTTGAGGTATTGCTCTATCTATACAGATTGTAACGTTATTCTTATTAAAACACTATGGTTTTAATTCATTCGATGATTTCGGCTTCGATATGATTCAAAGCTTCGATGTTAATAACTGAAATAGTTTCATTATATATCTGATTTCTAGCTTTTATGAAGGGGATATGTAACAGCAAAAGTATAGACGGTAGAAGATCGAACTTAATCTTACATATTGGTTCCCATTACCTAGGTAATCTAGGATTATGTCAATGACTTAAAATGGGATATCATATTTTATATGAGTTAATGCAGTTTGTGATGATCTTTAGTTGGTATTTTGAGGGAATTATGGTAGACTTTGTGTCTGGGATATCTTGACAACAAGAAGAAAGAATTATTCTGAAATGTTATTATATGATTGATAAGATTAACTCAATTGCTTTAGTCAGAACTGATTATTCATTGGAAAATTTAGATAAGTTGTATATATATTCGTGTACATCTCTAGATTCGGGAATAAATTTTGCAGATTCACGGGTAAATAGACGGACAGTCAGAATAAAGGATTCATATTCTAGAAGACATGATACATGAAAATATCTACCAGCTCAGTTATAATTGGGAAATGTTCTTATGGATTAAAAACGTCTCAATAGTTACAGCTATCACATTTATATTTAAATGATATTGTTTGAAGCTTTTCATGAAATGGAACGTTCATCGATCAAAAGTTATAGATGCAGATGTGTCTGAAACATTGGTTAGAGTCTGTTGTGAAAATTACAAACTTTAACTAAACGTTATGAATTGTCTAATGTGCCTAGAGTTGATAATCTGGGTTTTCTTTCGGTTATGTTTCGACAGATGACTGTTGGACATTTCTCGGTATTACTAATGATAAAGTTATCACAGGCAAACATCATAGCTGTTCAGTTAAGTCCAGATTTAGCATCAAGTTCTAATATGAGTTCTGAATTGAGACAAATTATGATTGATTTATTTATGCACTAAGATTAAAAAGGTGGAAGAAATGCTCAACTTGAAGGCTATTATTTGGTGAGAAATTTCGAGGACGAAATTTTCTTAAAGGGGAGAGTTGTAACAGCCCATTTTTTAGTGGTGTCGAAAATAGTGGTTTTTAGGCCATAAATCCGACGAGTAAGTTCGTAAATACTATTATTTAATATTTATGAGTCAATTATGGTTTTACAAAGGTTTTTAATATGATAATTTATGTTATATGAAAGATTAATTAAGTTCACGTGGTAAGACCCTAAGGTCAAGTGATTTTAGAAAATGAGGTATCGGGACCTCGTTTCTATGACTGAGCCGTAAATATTTATAAAAATATGTACGGAGTGTTATTAAGGTTGTATTAATGTTTCGTTAAGAAATTTTAATATTTCGATAGTTAATTAAGCAAAAGGACTAAATCATAAATGATACAAAAGTTAAATTCTATTAATTAAAGGTTTTAAATAGCTAACGAAAGGTAATTAAATGGACTTAAATAGAAAATAGACCATGCTATAAATTAGTGGGCAATTGGTGACTAATGTATGTTAGTTTAAATGATATATTTTAAATTAATAAAATAAATAATTAATAAAAAGAAAAAGTAAAAACCTATTTTGTTATGTCTTTCTTCTTCAACCGTGAGAACTCCATTTTTGGAGCAAGGAGCATTTCGCCAACATTCAAATGTTGCATGTAGGTGATATACTTATCCATTTCTCGTAATTTTTATGTTTCTAGTATCGTTGCAACTAGGTTCAGCTAGCTCGTACCTTCGATTTTGAAATTGTTAAAGATAATGAATGTTTCCATTGATGAATCTATGCGATTTTAGATATTAAATGGTGAATTTGAAATATTAGTTTTTATTTATAAGTATTTTATTAAGTAATTTTGATAAATTTACCAATTAGGGACTAAATTGTTAAAATAGTAAAAAGACAAGGATTTGATGTGAAATTATTACAAATTTGGGCTGTATTGGATGCCATGAATATTCGGCTGGCATGGGTTTGCATTAAAAATGGTTAATTTGTATGTATTAGGATCAGGGACTAAATTGAATAAAAGTAAAATGTTAGGGGTAATTTTGTAAATATTTTCAAAAATGAATAAATTGCATAAAATAAATTTTTTTACTATCTAAATTAATAAATTGAATGAAATTATTAATTTAGATCAATATCGAGTGGAAAATCGAGGAGAATAGAAAATTACTAAAAAGCCCTGTACTTTGACATTTCTGTAATTTAGCCAGGTAAACTCGTAACTTGATTAAATCAATTAATTGTGGTTTTTATTGTTTAATATCTAATTTTTTTTATATATGAATTGAGTTTATTGGCTTGAAGGAAAATAATTAGGACCATAGTTGAAAGACACTATGGCACTATGTCGGAGAATAAATAAGACCATAGTTGAAAGACACTATTGCACCATACTAGAAACGAGTAAGACCATGATTGAAAGACGTTATGGCATCACGATTCTATCAAGTAATACCATGAGTGAAAGACGTTATGGCATCACGATTCTATCGAGTAAAACCATAGCTGAAAGAAACTATCTCATCACGAATCAAACAAATAAGACCATGGTTGAAAGACACCATGGCACGCTCTGATAATTCGATATTCATGTAACACATTTCAAGTGAGGTATGTATTGTAAGTATGAATACAAGTTGAATGTTTGACTAGTATAGTCTGATAATGTATGTTAATGTCTTGGTGTAATTATATATTCTTATTATGTCTATAAATATATTAAATCGTGATGTTGTAGTGTGTTTAAATAAGTAAATGGTTACTTGAGTGTTTGCCTAATATTCGATGTTATTTCATTTGATTCAATGGGCATGAAAAGGGAAGGAATGATAAGTATTCAAATGACTTATATTATGAAAACTATGAAAAGAATGAAGAGGAAATGTTAAATGAAAGTATGACTATGTTCATGAAATTTATTATTTCAAGTGAGGTTATTCATGTTTAATGACTTATCTTATATTATTCAAGTGAATTATGATTTGATACATTAACATGTGTTGTTGATAATGCTTAGGCTTCTGCCAAGCTATAGGTTGGATTGTATTATGTTGGTTTTAAAGAAATGCACTGAAATGGTAAGTGACCAAATGGAAAGATGCTTATGTGCATGAAAGAGTGGTAAGAATCAAAGTATGTAATTTCTCATAAAATAGTTTATTGGGTAGTTGATTCTAAAAGAGTTGTGCTTAAATGCACTAGCTTGTGGCTATAGTTAATGTTATGTTTATACCTTGTATGTTATGTAAATGAAATGGGTGAGAATAGGCAATGAAATGATAAGTTCATAGTTGAGATGTAATGTGATGAAAAGAAATGATTGTTGAGTTAAAGGACATACTTGTAAGGAAGAAATTTACTTATGCTATATGTGAGTTTACTTATGTCATGAATAAATACACTAGTTCGTGAGTTAATAATGTAATTAAGTTTATGCTAAGTAAATGGAATGGTAAGTAAGTAGATGAAATGGTTCATCGTTTTAAGGAAATGTTGATAATTATGTAAGTCAACCTATGAGACCTTATTATGTTATGAATAAAAGGTGTATGTAATTTTATAAATATACTCAATTGTGAGTTGAATGATGTTCAATAGGTTTATACTTATTTTAAATTATTGATGTTGAATCATGTTTAATCTATGTATGAAAGTATTGAAGTGATAAGTTATGTTTCAAGTTTATACGAACTTACTAAGCATTCATTGCTTACATAGTCATCTTCCTCTTACTTTGCAGATTATCGGTAGCTCAATCGGTTTGAAAACTTGTCGGAGATCTATCACACTATCCAGCGATTATATTGGTAGATTATGATGTCTTGATCAAGGTTATAATGGCATGCATAAGTAGATTTATGTATAAATGATCTAGTTTTTATTTTGGTATGTATAAGTGTCATTACGGTTAATGTACCTATGGTATCTTGATGGTTGGTGATAATATGGTTAAGTTGATGCATGGTTTTATGACCAAAGAGGTAAGTTTGGCATGTTTGCAATATGGTTAATTAAGGTATGCTTGAATATGGAATTTAGTTAAGTGTGTTTGTATAAAAAATGACCAATTGGGTATATGTTGGTGTAGTTCAATGAGGTCAATTATGGTATATCTTGGAATGAAATTAAGCTAAATTAACCATATTGCATGTTTTAAAATGATAAATTATATTGACATGGTATAAGTTAAGTACGGTATGTTTTAAAATGGTAGCAAGGTGACCAATTATGTATATGTGTAGTTAAGTTGAATGCTTGCTTTTGAGGTGGCATATATGGCATATTGGATAAATGAAATTGGTCATTTGAATTGGTCATATTATGTATATTTTGGTATGTTTTGATGCCTTAGTCATATATGCAAACGGCTTGTAGGGGTGTGCTTAAATTGGGTGAATGAAATGGCTTGAATTTAGCCTATTTCTAGTCCACAGGGCCTAAGACACAGGCATGTGTCTCAACTGTGTGTGACACACGGCCATGCGACACGGTCGTATGTCCCTTGTAGGTATTAATGGTTGCATTTTCAAGGTTACATGACCTGGCACACGAGCGTGTGGCTTGGACGTGTGGCCCAAGTCAGAGAGTTACACAGGCACGAACACAAGCTGGGACACGGCTGTGTGTCCCTATGTCCCTATGTCGAATGTTACACGGCTTGGGACACAACCGTGTGACCCGCACATTGTGAATTTTTCCATCTTTTTCTTGAAGGTTTCATATATTTCCGAATTAGTCCCAAATAATTTCTAAAGTGTTTCTTAGGCCTCAACGACTCTAATAAGGGACGATATGCATGTCTTTGAATGAATTATGCTATGGTTTATCTAATGTTTGGAAATGAATGTTTTAAGTTACGATTTTTTACGGTAATGCTCCATAACCCTTTTCTGGCGACGGATATGGGTTAGGGGTGTTACATGATTACCATTATAACCCCATTTACAAACAATTTACCAGTATATCAATTACATACAACTCTCATGCAAGGCCTTCTATTCACTTCCTATTGTATTTATTCTTCTTAACATCCTTCTCTTTTAGAATCATAACATGCAAAGCTATCAGATTTTCCAGGAAGTTGAAATATCCACCGATTACCCCAAAAACCTTAGCTTTCAGTTTAACGAAGAAGAAAAAAATATTTTAGGTTTAAGAAAAAGAACCAGAGTGTGGAACAGAAGGAAGAAAACCATCTAAATGTTCCATTCATACCATCTGATTGTATACAAAAATTGTTCTTTAAATGCCTTAAAAAATCCAGGAAAATATGAAAGAGGATCCGATATAAATGATGTTTGACTAGTTAATCTATTCAACAGACTCCTACCCAATCATGTTACAGAACCCACCTTGCACAACATTTGAGCAAACCAGACGTACCATACCTTTTGCAGTAACTCTCATAAGGCGTGTTTATGAATACGATTTAATCTCCCAAAATTTTCTCATACACTTAGTAGGCACTTCATACTTAGCCAAAACTCTAAGGCATACTCTTCCTTTTTCGTACTCTTTATTCAGTTGAAGAATACCTTTAGATGAAATCCTTAGATACTTTTACTAGTGGATACTTTATACGTTAAACTTTAGTTTGCTAGAAGCTTGTAAAATGGCAGACTATGCTACCATAGTCGGCCAAAATAGGTAACTTTCATATCTATTTGCCTTCTTCTCGGATCCGCCAAATTTGGGGTGTGACAGTAGCTCAGGCAACCCTTTCTTTGCACGCCATGTGTGATACTTAGCATATTTTTCTTTACGTGTCCAAACTAGTTACAAAAGAAACAACCTTCTTTAAAGGTACTGGCCAAATGAACACTTTCAGACTTATCATGCTTCAACCTTTCTTCCTCTTGCACACATTGAGAAATGAGCTCATTTAGAGTCTATTTCTCCTTTTAACAGTTGTAACTAATTTTGAATTGATTAAACTGTACAGGAAGTGATACCAAAATCATAAGAACAAGCAATTTCTCAGAAAGCTCGATCTTAAGTGCCATAAGTCTTGAAGCAACATGAAACATCTCCATAATGTACTCCCTCACATTTCCTTAACCCTTATACTTCATAGACATCAAAGAATCCAGAAGTGATGTCATCTTAACCTTATCGTTTTTAGAAAAACATTTCTCAATTTCGTCAAGGAAACCTTTGGCCTGAGTAATCTCTTCAGATTTTGTGCCCTTAAAGGTTTCTGGAATGTTATGCTTCATAATCATTAGACTCATTCGGTTTGAATGATCTCATCTCTCAAAATCCTTTTTAGCATTAGGAGTGTTTTCCGCAGTGAGAGGCACAAGTTGTTCTTCCCTTAGTGAAGGTCTATATCCATTTAGCCAAACACTATAAGTAAGTGCCTTTTCCATTCCTTGAAATTGGTCCCATTAAGTATGAGTATAAAATTGATATTAGCAGATATTGTGGCAGCAGAAGATGAACTAGCTAAATATAGAACTAAAATAAATAAAAACAAGCTCACATCAATATTCATAAGGAAACAATAAATTCAAAATAATGACTAATTCTATCTCAAGATACCAAACAAAACATTAATATCAAGTCTTTCGACAATAATATTAATAGTAAGCGATACTCTTGTTGTAGCAATCAAACATTAACGATAAATTATGACAAATAATAAATCAATCTTTGGACTAACAGATTGCTCACATAGAGTACCTTATAATTGTCAGATATTTATCACCACAGATGTTGTTTGATGCATTGTGAACTAACTAAAAATTTAACTAAGGTAAGTGCCTATCAATTAATAGTATAGCTACAGTGAGCAAAGATATCGTTCCCATGAAGAGTAAATGTACTATAATTACTGTCTTTCTATTATTTAACTGAATAAATCGAGTGATTGATTAAAAAACTAAAATTAACTAAATTAATTAACTAGTGAACACGACAAAGAACAATATCGATTAACAACCAAGAAGTGAAGCAATACCCATGAAAGAATTCACCTAGATTTCATCTGTCACTATCAACCTAAATTACGCAATTTCTTTACTTAGTATCTTGATCCGTAGAAATTATGCTAATATCTCTTTCGAGAATAAGAGCAATTGACTTTAGGTTGATTAATTGAAAATTCTTTTCAATTAAAACCTCTATTTTCACATTAACTCATGCTATGGATTCATCTATTAGATTTGACTCTAATCTGGTAGATTTATGTCGTCCTATTTCTAGGATTGCATGCAACTCCACTTAATTATGCAAGATCTACTCTTAAACAAAGTCTATTCAAGCTCCGATTTAAGCACATCAAATATGGATCAATAATCTAGAAATATCAAACCAAGAATTAAGCACACATAATTGAGAATAAGAAACTAAGTATTTATTGTGGAAAATAAAAATCAAATCACATAATCCATCATATGGTTCATCTCCTTTAGGTATTTAGAAAATTAGTTCATGCTTTAAAATAAAAACATCCCAGAGACAGTATAACAAAAAGAAACAAAGAAACTCATGATAATCTCCTAAGAAATCAATTGCGAATCTTCAATCTTGACGGAAATCTGCTTTAGAATCGGCTTTAATGGTGTTTTTCGAGTTGTTTTCTTGAATATCCTATGACGACCCACTATTATTTTCTTATTTTTGTCATATATACGTCTTAAAATGCCAAAAAATCTAAAACAGTTTGTGCAAATATTATCTCCCAAATTCACGCATAATAAAGAAATGAATCATGAATAGATTTTATCTTCTTTTTTTTTTTGTTCTTTTAATTTGATATGTAAATACTAATTTGATTTATAAATCTCAACAAATTAAAACTTAAAACTTTTATCATGAATCTCAAAAATTCAACATATAACAAAATATTAAACCAATGAAATTTCATGAACCAAACATTTCAAAAACAATAATTATACATATGTACCCATAATTGAAGATTTTAATCCAACATTAATTAATTTAAATTTTAAGTTTCTGCCTATTAGTAAGTTGTCCGTATGCAGTTTGACCAATAAATTTTTTTGGGCAGTGCAAAATTTTGGATCGTGTGTCGTTTATTGCTTTCAATTTTTATGTTTATTTTAATGTGTTATTTCAATAAAATAATCTCAAGGGTGAGAGGATGACATTAAAAAATTAATTAAAACATAACTCAGATGAATATACGAATATTTTAAAATTCATATAATGTATTAAAATTATATAAATAAAATAAATTAAACACAGATAACAAACAAAAATAAGTTGTTGATTTGAAAAGATTTGATTGATCTTATTGCCACATTCTTGATCAAATACTTTACAATTTTAATAAAAATTTAAACTATTTCGTATCTTTCATGTCCATTTTATGATATATGTTTAGTGTTTGTGTCTATCTCTTTTAACAATATTATCTCCAAAATTCAAACTTAAATTCTTTCATAAAAAATACAATATGCTTTACCACTATACTAAACTATTTTTAAACTTAATAAAATAAAATAATTAAATTACTAAAGATTAAATTAAAAATATAATTCCTAATTAAATGGAAAAATAATATATTCTAGATAAAATTTGTTTATATTGATGTAATGATATACCTGAAGTGCGTACCATCTTATCTATTTTCGTCTATTTGTAAAAATGCTATCAAAATAAACTTTATTAATTTGCTAGTCCTTCGTCCTGCTGTTTTTATATTAAATTATGGGGAGAAAATATTTAAATCTTGATAACATAAAGTATTTAATTATTTGGTAATAACATGTTATCATTAATTATTATTAACTATTTGAATTAATCAATGCAATTGTAAAAACAAAGAAGCGAATTATTTCAAAATTAAATATAAAATTAAATTACAAAAGTGAGCATATTATCTTATAATGATTAAAAATGATCAAATTCCAAATTTAAGCATAATAGAGGGACCAAAACTACAATTTGATCATTATCTTATAATGACTAAAAAGATTAAATCCCAAATGTGAGCATAGTAGAGGGTCAAAACTATAATTTAATCATCATCTTATATGACTAAAAGGATTAAATCCCAAATGTTAGCATAGTAAGGGATCAAAATTGAATTTCACCATATCTTATCATGAGTAATTAAAGATAGACAAGACGTGTCATGTAGGAACGCATATAACAGTGAAAGATATGAAATAAGCAAGGAAAGAAAAATACAGAAAAGAGAAAAAAAAAAACTTATAGGGATGGGGCTCTCATTACACCTGTCCATGGATTGGACTAGAGTTAAATTTGGATAAAGATTTTTATTTTTGGCTTAATTTGATTAGATTCAAATTTAAATTAAATAAAATTTAAAATAAATTTATTACTAATATAAAGTTATAGTTTATTATTTTATTATTTTAAAATAGCAATACAACTTTTTTGGATGCATGGAGTTGGGTTAGGTTAAAAAATATTTTAGAATCGGGTTTTAATTCAGTTCGACTCAGGGTCACTTCTAGCTTTGATTTAATGATAAGTTTGAAATTTTAATTATGATATTTTAAGTATTAGTTTCTAATGTCACATGAGTTGTATGTGATTTTACGTATTTAATTTTTAAATATTATATTTTTAATTGTTGTAGTTAGTATAAAATAATATTTTTATTTGAATTATTAGATATAATTAATTTTTTTATTTTTAATAATTTAAATATTATAATAAAAATAAAATTATAATTAAAACATTTTAACATATTCAATATATAATATAATTTTTCTTCATATAAGTATTCGAAAGAAATATTGTTTAAAATAATATTGAATTAACATATGTAAAATATGTCAATGATTCAAATATAGTGCTAATAAAATATTTATAATTATTATTAAAATTTGGAAGAACTATAAAAACAATATATTGTAAATTAAATTATTCACAATTCAATTTTATTTTTCTTTAACACTCGATAAATTGACTATAATGATTCGTAGGTATAAAATTGTAGTATTTATAAAATTTTATATAAGAAATATAGAGTTATTTATTATATAACTATTAAAATTTACTATTTAATAAAGTAATATAATAATTTTTACTACATTTGTAATGGTATAAATTACTTCATTGTAAACTTCATCTTGAATTTAAATCAAATGTAAAATCAATAATTAACTTAAAAATTAATTAAACATTGAGTTACTACAAAATACTACTAAAATAATAAATAAATCTAGAACTAAAATAAAAAGGACTGTGATATTCAAATGCAATAGTAAGAAACGAGGCATAATATTATGTTACGCCATCATCAATTAAAATAATTTTCCATCTTTTTTAATGTCATTGTTATTTGAATGTGATTTGATACTGTCTCTTTGAAGAACTATTGTTTTAATATTCTATTCTTTTTAGATATTCTAATTTATTACTACTAACAACCTTTATGCTTTTTACCAACAACTTTTCTAATTGCTACTTATTGAATATGTCTAACTATTGGATGTTATTTATAAAGTTAAACTTAACTTTTAATTGATATATAACTCTAATATTAATTAAATGATAATTAGTAGATAAAATCTTTTAAATTGAGCTTGAGTTCTATTCAAATTAAAACTCAAATTTACATCAATCTTTTCTTTTTAATTGAGCTATGATACTTAAATTATAAATTTAATTATTAAATATAAATTATTAAATTATAAGTTGAAATTTATCTTAAATTATAAATTTAACTATAAATCTAAATTATTAAGTTATAAGATAAGCTCTACATTGACATTTTTAAAATTTAAAATTATAAATTAACTATTAAATTTAAAATATTAAATTTTAAGTTGAGTTTTACATCAATATTCTTTTAACTATAATTACTATCATAATATTTCTCATTAACATTTCTTAACTATTAAATATAAATTATTAAATTATAATTATTTTAACAATGATAATGATAATATCATTATGTGAAATTATCATCAATTAACTATTAAATTGTAGTTATATTATAATGTTTTACCTTTAACTTTTTAACTATTAATATAAATTAAGTTATAATTAAATCATAATTGTTTAGTGAATGATAATGATAAATAAAATGATTATGATATAATTATTTTAAGATTTAAGATATCAATCTAGTAATATGAAGGAAAAATATGTTAAAACTCTAGCAGCGGTGTGCAAACAATGAGAGAAAACTTAAAGAATATAGGTAGTACATTAAAAATGAAAACTGATGTTTATTAAATTACAATTGGTATGCTTTTATAATTACTAATAACTTTTATCTAGTTATTAACCAACAAACTACTATTAGTTATTTACTAGTTAGGTAACTACCTAACTAACAACTAACTATCTCTTTTACACTCCCCCTCAAATTGGAGGGTGGTACAGATCCTTGACCCCCAATTTGGACACTAAATATTCAAGTTGTTGAACTCAGAGTGCCTTAGTCATCACATCAGCAAGCTTTTTCATTGGTACACACATGTCCTATTCAATTTAATTTATCTCTTAAATTTTATCTTACAAAATGGCAATCAATTTCTATATGTTTGGTTCGCTCATGAAGCACGGGGTTTGCTACAATTTGAAGTACTGCTTGGCTCTCAAAAAGTAGTAATATTAGATCAAGGTTATCAAGGCATATCTCATTTAACAAACTATTCAGCCAAACTATTTTGTAGTTGTTGATGCCATACTCTTATACTTAGCCTCAGCTGATGATCGTGATATTGTGCTCTACTTCTTTGATTTACAAGAAATGAGAAAGTTTCCAAGTTTGATACAAAAACCAATGATGGATTTCCTAGACATGGGGACAAGTTGCCCAATCAAAGTTACAAAAAGCAACAAGCTGTGGCTCACTCGATGCTACTAACATAGTACTTTGTCTAGGGTCTTCCTTTACATATCAGACAACTCTAAGTGCTACTTCAAAATGGGATTTTTTTAGTTTCTGCATAAACTGACTTAAATGATGGATTGCAAATGTTATGTCTGGCCTTGTCTTTGTTAGATATAGTAGCCTTCTCATGAGCCTATAATATACTGACACGTCTGAAAGCATTTCATCACCATTACCCTTTGGATGCACACTTTCATTGTACTCGACAGTGGTAAGCTTCTAATTCTTCACAAGAGGTGTCATAACTGGTTTGGCTTCACCTAATCTTGCATCTACAATAAGTTTCATCGCATATTTCCTCTATTTTAAAACAATGCCCTCGTTCAAACGTGTCACGTCTATGCCCAAAAAATATTTCAGCTCACTCAAGTCCTTCATTTTGAAGTTTTGATGAAGAACCCCTTTCAGCTCATTGATCATTTCAATGCTATTCCCAGTAATTAACAAATGGTCAACATAAATAAGCAAATCAATAATCTTTCCTCGTTTTTTTGTGAGCAACGAATAGTCATGCCTGCTTTGCAAGTAACCACTATGTGCTAAAGCCTTTGTCAACTTCAAATTCCATTATCTGAATACCTATTTTAAACCATAGAGTGACTTGAGTAAAAAAAAAAACCTTATGCTCCCCCTATTTACAGAAGCCTTCAGGAATTTCCATGTAAATCTCTTCATGCAAATCGCCCTACAAAAAAGCATTATAAACATCCATATGGAAAAGAGACCTGTCTTTTATGGCAGCAACACTTATCACAATTCGAACAGTGACTTGCTTAGCCACAAGTTAAAAAGTCTCTTAAAAATCAATGCCAGATTGTTACTTATAGCCTTTGTGCACAACATGAGCCTTGAACATATCGAAAGTCCCATCAGAATGATACTTCACTTTGTAAACCCACTTGCAGCCAATAGGTGTCTTACCATTTGGCAAAGGCACCACCTCCTATGTGTCATTTTCTTCCAAGGCTTGAATTTTATGTTTCATAGCATCAATCCACCTTGGATACTTGATAGCTTCATGGTAGGTTTGAGGTTCAGGTATAGTTGAAACAATGGCAGCAAATTGTTGAGTATGTGAAGGAAGATAAGGAGTAGAAGATGTGTGAGAAATAGAGTATAAACCTGCATCAATTGAAACAATAGAGGAGTAGTTAGAACATACATAGTCTATCATCCATGTAGGTCATTTGGTGGTTCAAGAGGAATGAAATGGTTCAAGAGCTGGTGCAATTGAAGAATCTAAAAATGGTAAAATGGGTGAAGATAATGGGGAAGAATCTAGTAAAGAAAGTGATGGCATGGGCATAGAAGGTATAGTGTGAGTGGGAGGTATTTCTGAATTAGAAGAGCAAAAGGGTAATGATGGTGTAAGATCAGGATCAAGGAGGGAGTGACCATTTATTGTAGGGAAAAAGAGAGAGGACTTAGTAGGAAACTTAAAAGGGAAAACTGTCTCATGGCATACCATATCATGGTTGACAAAAAAAAAAGATTTTATAGGAAGTTTGAATAACAAATAACCTTTTTAAACATGGGAATACCCCATGAAAACTGATGGGATTGCTTTAGGTGAGAATTTATCAGCATAGTGAGGTGTACTGGCATAACAAAGACAACCAAAGACTCGAAGAGTAAAAAGGTCAGGTGCTTGTGATAAAACATTCAAAGGGACTTTTCCAAGCCAAAACATGGGTAGGCAACCAATTGATAAGATGGCATGCTGCCAGGACACACTCACCCCAGAATTTACTTGGCATATTTGAATGAAATTTCAGGGATCTAACTACCTCAAGTAAATGACAATGTCTATGTTTTGCCACTCCATTTTGTCATGGAGTGTGAGTACATGAGCTTTGGTGGACAATACCTATTGTACTGAAATAGTCATTGCATTCATTATTAAATAATTCATAGCCATTATGACTATGAATGATTTTGACAACATTAGGAAATTGAGTTTTTATCATAGCAAAGAATTTTTTAAGCTATACAATGGCATCACTTTTGGAACGCAAAAGATACACCCAATTCATACGTGAGTGATCATAAACAATGGTAAAAAATATCTATGTCCACCATGTGTGGAAACTCTATAGGGACCCCAAAGATCTATATGCGGACAATATTGCCTGGCGAATAGTATCGTCTAGCAAATAGTATCATTTGGCGGGCAGTATCGACTGGCGGATAGTATTGTTTAGAGAATAGTATCGCTCAGTGAATATGATTCGCAACTACTTTCTAGAGTTAATATTCTTTTTGAAATCAAATAAAATTTTAATACCTTCCATGATTTTCTCAAAAAAAAGTAAAAGGGAATTATTTTGTTTTTATTATAGGTGATTAATAAAGGGAAAAAGATCCCTGATGATATATAGTAGTAAGAAAAATTCAAAAGGTCTAGCAACCAATTTTGAATTCTCTCTGAAAAGTTCAAAGAGTTTTTACTGTTCTTGCTTGACTGGGTGGACTATGTAGAGGCTAAGACGATTCTGTTGCGGCTCGGAATCAACACCTTGAAGGAAACCAAATCGCTAAATGTATATTTCCAATCCTATTTCAACCTGATTCGTTCCTCGTACTTAGATCCTTGGTTGATTATTACCAGAATAATTTTTTCCGCTACACCACGGGCTCGTACTATAATAGTTCGTTTTTAGTAAAATCAGAACAGTGGTTTTGGGACCACAAATTTGACGTGAAAATATTTATTTTATTATTACTTTAATGTCTTTAGTATGTTAGTAGTGTCGTATAAAAATTTCGTTAAGAAATTTTGTCGTTTGCATGCTTAATTAAGTGAAAATGACTAAATCGTAAAAGGTGCAAAAATAGAGTTCTAATGGTTAAAGCTATCTATTAGCTATGAAATTAATTTTTAAGGGATTTTTGTGGTAATTGGGCCATTATATTAAATAGTGGACAAAGATGGACATTAAATAGGTGAATTTTAAGTTAAAAACAAAGGTTAAAGAGGTAATTAAATAAATAAGTTTTAATTAAACTAAGAAAAACTGGTATCATCTTTCTCAATTGCTTCTTTCACCAATTTTTGAAGAGGAAAAAAACATTTTTAAGGCATTAAGGTTCGGCTACATCTCATTGCTTGCATGGTACGATTTTTGATCCCGTTTTTAATGATTTCTATGTTTTTGAAGTCGTTGTAGCTTAATCTAGCTAGCCCAGGGACTAATTTGAAAATTTTTTAAAGGATTAGAGTTTCTCCATGAAAATGTTTGCATGATTTATGAAGTTTGATGAAGGATTTTGAGTACTTGTTGATAAATAAACAAGTTTTGTAAAGTGAGTTTTGATGAAAATGTCAATTAGTGATTTATTTGTTAAAATAGTAAAAGTGCATGGTGAAATAGTGATTTGTATGAGTTGATATATGATCATAATAAATTCGACTAGCATGGGGTTAGGGATGAAATTGTGTAAATTTTCAATTACGAGCTTAAAGACTAAATTGTAAAGAAGTTAAAATATTAGGGGCAAAAGTGTATATAAATTTTAGACTGAATTGAATAGTATAAATATTAAATGGATTGAATTTGCTTATTTAGATCAAGTTAAGCTTCGTACGAATCTAGATCGAGGAAAAGATAAAGTATCAGATTAGTGATCCTATCTCGACGTCTTTGTATTCGGGGTATGTTCGTATGTTTAAATACGTTTTAATGTTATTTGATTTATATGCTATTATGCTATTTATCATATTATGTTACGATGGAAATCCAATGACATTAAGCCCGTTTGAACCTTAGGAATATATAGAATACAAATGACATGTCATTCTGGTTACCATGTTTCGAGTGCTGGTCCTGAATGTCCTATTGATGGTTGAGTTTCGGCATTTGTTGTAGATACTTATCAGCTTGTGTGATTAGCATCTTGTAGCTACATTCCGACCGCCAGCTTGTGTGAGCAGTAGCTACATTCCGACCGCCGGCTTGTGTGAGCAGACCCATTTATGGCTCGAGTGAGCATTGATGTAAAGGAAAAGGAAAATGAATGGTTTCGACCATATGTTACCACACTTTTTGTGATCTTCCCACATATCCGATATTATTTTAAGTGGTTAACGGACATGAAAAGGGAAGGAATAGTAATTGTTCTGATCGACCATATTATGAACTTATGGAAAGGTAAGAATTTATGTTGATCAAAGTATGTATAACCATGTTTATTGAAAGTATGAATTCAAATGTGCTATACTCATGAACTCTATCTTACCATGTGATAAGTTTGGTTAAGTTATGTATTTAAGCACTAACTTGTGTTATTAATGATGCTTAGGCTTGTGCCAAGATATGTTGGATTAATTCATGTCTATTTTATAAGCTTTTGCATTGAAATGGTAAGCTATGTTTATGATTTACGAACTTACTAAGCATTATATGCTTACATTGTTTTTCTTTCCTATGTTTTATAGATTATTGGAAGCTTGATCGGTTTGGAAGCTCGCCGGAGATCTATCACACTATCCAGAGAATTATATTGGTAGATTTTGATGTTTTAGTCATGGTTATAATGGCATGTATAGATGGACTTGTGTTTAATGAGCTAGTTGTTATGTTTGGCTTGTATATATGGTAATATTGTTGGTGTGCTTTTGGCACTTTGATGCCTTGATGGTTGGTGATTGTATGTTCAAATTGATGCATGGTTTTATGACCAAATTGGTAAGTGTTGGCATGCTTGCAATGTGATCAATTAGGGTATGCTTTGATATGAAATTTAGTTAAGTATGTTTGGATGAAATATGACCATTTAGACACAAAAATAGGTATGAATACTTGGTTGTGATTGAGGTGCTTATATGGCATATTGGTTGAATGGATAAATGACCTATTGAATTGATCTTATTATGTATGTTTTGGGTATGTTTTAAGGTCTTGGTTATATGTGCAAATGACTTGTAGGTACATGCTTGAATTGGTTGAAAGAAATGGCTTGATTTTGCCTTATTTCTTGTCCACATGGCCTAAGACACGGGCATGTGTCTCAGCCGTGTGTGACACATGACCATGCGACACGGCAGTGTGTCCCTTGTAGGTTTTAAAGGTTACTTTTCAAAAGTTACATGGCCTAGCACACAGCCTGGCACACAAGTGTGGTGTGTGAGGCCATTTCGAGAGTTACACGGCCTGACACATGGGCATGTGGCTTGGCCGTGTGACCCAAGTCAAAGAGTTACACGGGTACGGACATGGGCTGGGACATGGCCATGTGTCCCTATTTCGAATGTTACACGGCCTAAGACACGGGCGTGTGTCTTAGCTGTGTGAGTCACACGGCCTGGCCATACAGCCATGTGACCCCTACAGTTTGAATTTTTCTTACTTTTTCCTCAATGTTTCAAATATTTCTGATTTAGTCTCGAATCGTTTCTAAGGCCTTGAGGGCTCGAATAAAGGACGATATGTATGAATATGAATTGATTATGCTATGTCTAATGAAATGTTTGGAAATGTATGTTTTTATGTTACGGTTTTATGGTAATGCTCTGTAACCCTATTCTGGTGACAGATATGGGTTAGGGGTGTTACACGTACCAGTATTCGAACAGAAGGCAATAGACTTAGTAACAAGATTTGACTATGAACTGCATTGTAGGTTTCATTCAAGCCCATTAAGAATTGAAACAAGCATTGTTGTGTGACATGTTTAGCATTTAACTTTGATTGTGCACAACCACAGAATAAGAATGGTACAAAGGCATCATACTCATTCCAAAGCAAGCGTAACCTGGTGAAATGTACAGAGACTGAATCAGTTTCTTGTAGTTGAGAAGTAATTTCACGATGCAAAAAATAGATCTGAGAACCATCAATCTTATTAATCTGTTCAGCAAGATCCTTCTAGACAATTATTGCACTAGAAGTAAAAACTATTCCTGTTGAGAGTTCTTTACTAACTGTATTCAAGATCCAAGATAGTTCAAGAGCATTACAATGTTCCCATTGGGATGAAATGCCTCTAGTACTGATTCTTTAGAACAAGTTCCTTTCACAAACCCTAATTTATTTTTTGCCAACAATGCAATTCTCATATATCGACTCTAGATACTATAATTCTCAATTCCAAGAAGCTGATGAGAGACAAGTAACGCACCTGGAGTATCGGATGGATGCAAGTATAAAGGATTATTAAAATTAATTAAAGGGTCACATTGATTCACCATTGTAACAGTTCTGGAAATAGAGACCAAAAACGATGCTCAGGATGAAAAAACCTCAGATAATGATCTCGGGTGATGATTGGTCAATGAGGAGATAAAGGAACAGCTACGATGACCGAAGTGAGGTGTCCAATGGTAGCTCTGATACCATGTTAAAACTCTGACAGTGATATGAAACTGGTGTGCAAACGATGAGAGAAAACTTAAAGAATATAGGTAGTATATTAAAAATGAAAACTAATGTTGATTAAATTACAACTGGTATGCCTTTATAATGACTAATAATTGCTATCTAGTCATTAACAAACTAATTACTATTATTTATTTACTACCTACCTACCTAACAACTAACGATCTCTTTTACAAAATAAGGTTAATCTCGTTGTCAATTTTTTTAATTTATATATATAGATTATAGATAAATCCCAAAATTGAAAAAACTATTTATGTATTTAAGTTAAAATATTATTTATTATATTTGTAAAAAAATTATAAGGAGGATTAATATGGTGACATATTTCTTATTTAATTTTAAATTTGTTAAATATTTCTTAACAACACATATCATTACCTTAACCTTACTTTTGTAAAAATAACAAAAAATTCTTCTCAATTTCCACTAATTATTTTGTAAGGTGAGAACTATGAAATTGTAGTCTACTAGTGCTATTATATGTTTCTTATAAGTAAGTAATTTATTATTTTCATATAATGACTTAGCAATAACTCATAAATTCTTTTACACCCTCATTAGAATGAAGCTTAAAGACCCCGACTGAATATACATACATTAGAAAACCACAAGCTTAACTACAACCACAATATGTGTACTTATTATTACAAAAATTTAATTCAATTGGGAATCAAGAGAATTATTAAACAAATAAATCAATAACAGTATTAATCTCTAAGCTTCAACATTGAGCGTTTAATCATGAAAATCATGACAATTATTTTTAAATACTTGTTAATAATATTAGATATTAACTTCACTTTTTTAAAAGTTTAAATTCTAACATAATTTATACGAAATTAATTATGTGGCTTACTATATTAAAAAGTTTGGAGATAACTTTTGATAATTTATACATAATTGTTCATGTGATTTATTATATCAAAAATTTATATAAAAGTAGAAAATAATTTTTTATAGCATTAGAGATGGCTTAAGTTGGTTACTATATTACCACATTTCAAGTTATATACACAATATGTTTATATAATAGGATTTGTAAATACAAGGTAATGAAACTTTTCACAATTTTAAGTGTCTTTCCAATATATTCAATCAACATGTGAATAATTTAAATATTTGTTAATACTAATATTATTGAATAATGTTAAAAATATGAATATCATCTTGTATTTAATAGGAGTAATTTTGTAAAGTGACATTACATTTTTAGGAATGTGTTAAGTGCACCAAGCGTGTTAATGTAACTTCTCGAAATTTTAATTAATATGTTTCAATGTATACCGATCATTGTAAAATAACTTTTCTAATGAAATCGAGAAACCACGGAAACATGTGTGGAATGATTATATAAATATTGAGAAATAAATAATAAATGTTATTGTAAGGAAGGTAACATTTGATGCACAGTCATTTATTGGTGTCGACTTTATATATACCATAATTGCTAACAGCTGTTATGAAATAAAGCATAAATGAACGTTGAAATTTCTTCACGAGTTCATTTACTTAGAATATTTTCTGGATTTAATCATAGGTTTTATTCGGAGATGATGTTTACTTAAAAGAAATCAATTTAACTTCTTTTAACTATCTATTAGCGTGTTTATTTATTTGAATTATAAAATTCTTTACTAAATTTTTATAACAATATAATTTTCAATATTAAAAATTACCCTCTAATCATATTTTCTTTTAAACATAAAATTAGGCCTCAAGTCTACATAATGTAAAATTATGATTATTTAATTGTATATGCATCCATCATAATCTTGTAATTAGTTAAATAGCACGTCACGAGGAAAATAATTTTAAAAACTTCATATGCATAAATAATTTGAATATAATAGTAAAAAAGATATCACCAATATTCTTGTTAAACTATTTAATACAGAAATTTATTTAATTTGATGCCATTTCACTAGTGAAGATAATTTTGTCAGCTATACATGAAATATAAAGATGAATGTTAAAAAATCTCTGCTGCTGGTTGTATTTTTTAGATTTTACATAGGTAGAAAAACATATTATCATAATAATGTTTGTGCTTTATAAAAAAGTTTTGGTAATTATTTAACTGAGTTAGTGACTTGGTTGATAGGTAACACCAACTCAGAGCTAGTTTAACATTGTTTTTCAGAAGTACTTTTAAAAAATACAGCGAAAAAGTGATTTTTAGGAGTACTTTTGAAAATTTTGGTTTAAGATAATATTGCTGTCAAAAACTACTTTTAAGAAATAAAATGTATTTCTTAGACATGGCGTTATAAAGTAACAAATATGCATTTAAATAATGTTCAAATGAGTTAATATTATGATAGTTTAGTAAGAATATAAAATAATTTATTATAATTAATTGTTAAAATTTTAATAAATGAAATATAAATTTTAAATATTTTAAACAATTAATATTAATTATTTATAAAATTTAATTCTAATATATAAACTATATTTTAAATATTAAAATATAACCAATAAAAATTTAAATATATAATATTATATATTTAAAATAAATTTCAATAAGAAAGTAATTACATACCTAATATAAATATTATATAAAATATTTTATAAGAGTTAAAATTGTCCTTTGTTCCTAAAAACGTATTTGCCAAAAGCAGAAGCTAGAAAAAAATGTTTTTACTTTTGGGTTCAAAAGCACTTCTGAATCTAAAAGTTATCTATTTAGTATTTGCTTATTGCTTCAAAAATATTTTTGACCCCAAAAGCACTTTTGAGAAACAATGTTAAATTAAGACTCAACCAGATAAAGGGTGAGAGTTGTTAAGAATAAAATTTGAGATTGATATGAATCGAAAGTCTGAATACATATATTTTTCCAATCCAATTATGATCCAATTAACATTTCCTAAAACAATATTAAACCATTACTTATATATATGGATTAATGAAACAACTATTACTTATAATTAGAAATTTTATCATGTAAGTGTGTGAAAACCACGTATTTAGAATACAAAGATATGTTTATAAATAACATACAATAAATAATGAAACGTATGATTTGAAACTAATTAATAATAACACATGGAATTTATACGATATTAAAATGAAAATAAATTAGATTAACTTGTGAGTAAAATGAAATTTAAATGCATAAATACATCGATTAATAATACTAAATCAATACATTTGTTTATTATGGTGTTGTCATCAATCTTGAGTGGTGTCCATTTAATTTGTGACATCAACTCAATCAACAATATTATAATACTAGAAATTCTATCACATGTAGATACATCTACAGATCACATATTTAGAACAAAAATGTGTGTTTAAAAATAGCATATAATAAATTTAAACATATGGTTTAAAACTAATTAATAATAACACATTAAATATGTGTGATATTAAAATGAAACGTTTATATTAAATTGTGAGTAAAACAAAATTTAAACGCATAGATACATCGTATTAGGAATACTAAATAAATATAATTGTTTATCATGGTGTTGCAGTAATCCTAAGTCGGTGTCAAGATAATTTGTGACACCAATTCAATCAACAACATTATTAATACTAGAAATTCTATTATACGTGTATGAGTGTTGAAACCATATATTTAGAGCATAGGTGTGCATTTAGAAATAACATACAATAAAAATGACATGTAAGGCTTGAAACTAATAATAATGCATATGCGAAATGTACAACATTGAAATAAAAATTCATTTAAATTGTGAGTAAAAAATTAAACAGGTAATATACCAAATTAAGAATAATAAATACATTCTAGTTATTTATCACGATATTGTCATTTTTCTTGAGTTGATATCGAGATAACTTGGGACACTCAATTAGCAACATTATTATATATACAAATAATGTTGGTGAAACAATGTATAATAAAATTGAAATGTATAAAAAAATCAATATTGGTGGTGTGGGTTCAAATCTTACCATATGTAATTCTTTTACTAGTTTCATTCAAATATAAAAGACAAAAGTACCCTTATAGTTATATAATTTATTTGTACATGAAAAATTATTTTCGTAATTTTTTACTCGAGTTGAGAACCAGTTGAGGTGACACCAACTCAATCAAGGGTTTAAATAATGGTAGGTATATAGATATACAATGGAGGTAATAAAATGTGCATGATAAATTTAAAAGGTAAAAACATTTTAGGTCAATTTTTTCTATTAGACCATGTACTTTGTGTAATCTGTGAATTTAGTACATCTACTTTAATTTGATTAATTTTAGCCCGTATACTTTTTGAATTTTGAAATTTTAGTCCTTACCAAATGGTAATGATTAAATATGTTTGGTTAAATTATGCTATTAGTCCCTGTATTATGCATAAAATTATAGATTTAGTCTATTTTCTCCAACTGGATCATTATTAGCTCCTATATTTTTTGAATTTCAAAATTTTAGTCTTAATACAAAAGACAATCATTAAATCAATTGACTAATTTTTTTGTGAGCAATATATGGAAATAACAAGCTGACATGGCATTTAACATGCAATAATCATTATTTGTCAGTACTGTTCTTTCTACCATTTCGTATTGCTAGGCAATGATGGCTTCTAATCATTATACCGGTGACCCTTTGGCATGCCAATTATACCCGACTCTGCTCGAGGTAGTTAATAGGGTAATCAATTAATCAATAAACATCATAATCACATAAGATAGTTCATGTTATGCTCGTTTTTAGATATATTCAATTCAATTCTCGCCTTTGATATTATCATGTATAAAATGAGTCATGCGATAGTAATACGCTTACCTCAATAGGTAGTTCTGCAACAATCATATATGTATGTATGTATTTTTACATGTGTTAATGTATTGAAATTGAATAATAAATGTACAAATTTAATTTTTGTCACTCATCTACGACTCTCGTCTTTCCCTTCTTTCAAGACAACCCAACTTCGTCTTTAACTACGTTCAATAATTTAATTATGAAAACAATATTAGTTCATATCACATCAAAAACAATATCAACGTATTTTGCATTTTGTTCATTTTAGTCCCTATATCCAAGATACTTATATTTTTCAATAACTAACATAGAATTAAAATTTGATTTCATATTGTTTAATTAAGGACCTTATACTTTCTATCTATTACATAATTTTATCACATATTTCAATTTACTCAATTCAATCTCTAATGTCACAAAGTTATCTAACAAGTTTAACTTAATTTTAGTTCAGGTCCTTATCAAAATATAAGCTTACTAACTACCAATTTCTTCAAATCAAGATCAAAACATCATTTTCATTTTAATGATAAGTTGTTAAATACTTAACAATCGAAGAAATTGATGCATGAGCTAGCTAAATCAAGCTCCCATGATCAAGAATCTATAAAAATTACAAGAAAATGATTATTTACCTTGATAAAATTAGTGGTTCAATGAACTAAGAATGCTTAAGTTGTTTCTTTTCTTTTCTTTTCTTTTCTTTAGCATGGACCATGGAGGAAGAAGATGAATAAGTTAATTCATCTTTCCACTCATAATTATATATATTAGTTTAATGTGCAATTAAACTTAGTTAATCATGATTAGTTTAATTAAACTTATTTATTTTCATCATCTATAACTATACCAATTAAATGACTATTAACATCATTTCCCACTATCTCATTGCCATTGGTGAAATTATAATGGATGCATAGCGTGGAAAAGGTTGTATGGGAGCCAAAAGAGACAATAAGATCTTAATATCCTCACCTCTTTTCAAGTAAATTTCGAGGATATAACATTGGAAATCAAATAATAGAATAGCCACACTTGTATAATCCAATCTCATATTTATTGATATTTCGATTAGACTACAACAAATAAATAAATGTGATATCCCATATCAACTTATTTGAGCATGTCCATGCATTTCTAGTCTCACTCCATCAAGTGGCCTAAGATATTGCTCCTATTATGTAGGAGGGACAAATACTTTCTTGATAAATCATATCTCAGTATATAGATTGTGGCATACCCAATATCAATCTTTATAGTACAACCTGTTACGGTAGACATTTGACTATCAAAATATACGACTCACGATGTTGGGACAATGATTATCTCAAGTCTGATGATCGTATACATAGTTATCAGTATGTGTAATGTTGTGACTATTACATAATAATCCAAGAAACATACTCATAGCAGGTCAGTCCAATATGTTGTTCTTTAAAACATACTCATGTATTGATTTTAGCATCCCTATGTCAATGACAACACTTTGTCATCAATCAACTACACATTAGTCTCAATGCATTATCATTTTCCAAGCCCACAATAATACTTGACTAAGGACATTTTAAGAATAATCATATTATTCTCAAACCTTTATTATTAATCAGTTTATTTATACGCACAGAAAAAGAAATTGAAATAACAATGTCAATGTCTTATATTAACAAATAAGATAAAATGAGTATGTGATTACAATCATCTCATGATTGGTCTTTGGACATACTCTAACAAAAGCTTCATATGGAACCATTTGAATGCTTGATTGGAAATTGTTATTATAAATAAATTTTACTAAAGGTAAATAACGCTCCTAACTAACTTTAAACTCGATGATATAGGCTGGAAGCATATCTCCTAATACTTGAATAACACACTTTGATTGGTCATCTGATTAGGGATGGAAAGTGGTGTTGAAATTCAGCCATGTGCCCAAAGATTCATACAATTGCTTCCAGAATCTCAAACTGAAATAAGGATCTTGATCTAAGATAATAGACATAGGTACACCATGAAGTCTTATTATCCCGTGAATATACACCTCAACAAGCTTCTAAAGTGACCAATCCATTATCATTTCTAGAAAATAAACAGATTTCATCAATCGATCAACTATTAGCCAGATAGCATTTCTTTTATTCAATGAGGTTGGTAGACCAACAAAAAAATACATTGCAATTCGTTCCCATTTCCACTCCGAAATTGAAATAGGTTGAAGCAACCCAAAGGGAACTTGATGTTCAGCTTTTACTCATTAGCAAGTCAAGCATTTTGCAACATATCTCATGATTTCCTTTTACATACCTGGACACCAATATGATTGTTGCAATCATGATACATTTTTGCACCACTAAGACGCATAGCAAGAGGACCATCATGAGCTTCACGTAGAATCAATTGCTTCAATTTAGCATTGTCATGTACACAAATTCAATTATGAAATTGAACACAATTATTCTTATCAGTGTTGAAATTCTCTTTATCGCCTTGTTGAGCAAGCTTTCTTTTCTCCACTAGCTTAGTATTTGTGGATTGCATCTCTTTTATCCGATCAGTCAACACAGGATTTACTTTCAATTAAGCTAACAAGCTGCCATCATCACATATACTCAGTTGAGTGAACATTCATCTCAGCTCAACCATTAACTTCTGACTCGAAGCATCAACCACTACATTCACTTTTCCAATGTGGTAGTCAATTATAAAATCATAGTCTTTCAATAATTCAATCTAACGATGCTGTCTCAAATTTAATGCCTTTTAGGTGAGGAGATATTTGAGACTTTTATAATCCATATAGATATACCACTTTTCACAATATAGATCGTGCCTCCAGATCTTAAGAGAAAACACTATAGTGGCTAACTCTAAATCATGCTTTGGATAATTGCGTTCATGCGAATTCAATTGTCGAGATGCATTAAATTGAATTATTGGTGGAATAAGTGAGGAAATGGAGAGAAATTTCACCAAGATCTAGTGGAGAAAGTTATCTATCTTTCTCTTCTCTCTCACGTTGCCACTATTGTTTGGGAGAAGAGAGTTTTCTTTTCTCTTCAATTTCATCCTCCATCACAATTATGACCATTCCAAGCTAAAAATTATCAAATTCCCATTGAAAACCTTATCTAAATCAAGTTACCCATATTTTTGAATAAAAGTGAAGTGTGCATACTTGAGGAAAGAGAAAATCTAGATAATGTGATGGACTAATGTTTTAAGCTAATATCTTCATGTTTTAGTGATAGTTTCATGTTTACTTTGATTATGAACTAATGTGATGAAGAATATTGATTTTCATATTTTATGATATTTATGTGAAATCAAGAGAAAGAAAAGGAAAAAAGATATAAGTCGTGTAAATAAGAGTAATAAAGTAGACAAAGCGTGAAGGAAGTCTAATTTAGCAACATTTGTAAGTACTTTAGAATTATTTCTTATTCAATTAGATTCTTTTAAAGTACTCAAATTAATGAACATGTTATATTCATGCAAATTAGTACTTGTAGCATAATAAATATGTGAGTTATTCAAGAAGTAGTAATTGAATGTGAATAATGTTGATGGGATTCAAATGTGAAGAAAAAGGACTAAACTGAAAAATACAAAAAAGTTATGTATTATCATGAATATCATGAATTTATTGTATTTGTGATGAAATTAGCACTCTAGTTCCCCTGAATTAAGCACTCTGGTGCTTCTAAAATTAGCACTTCGGTGCTCCCGAACTTAGCACTTTGCTTCTCTTGATTTATCACTTATGTACTCTTGTATGTATGATTTCATTGCGTTTATCTTTCTTATTCATTCGAATATAAGCTAGGCTAAATTGAGAATACATAAATGATATGTGATTGATGAAACTATGGTAACTAGAAATGTAAAGATTAACCTTGTTATTATTATGTACTTTAGCTAAGGCTAATAGTTGTGATCATGATATATATTTTAATAATTTACTTGTTTAAATAGTTATTTAAACTCATTGATAAAGTTGAATTCTTTAGTACTTACTAAGCCTTTATAAGCTTAATGTGTGTTTTAAATGCTTATGTAAAGATCGGGTGAAGTCTCCTTTTGAAGTGGTCAACCTCATCCACATCACATCATCTAAGAAGCTTTTGAAGAGTATGAATTATAGATTTTAGTTATATAGTGGCATGTACATAGGATTGGAATCATATAAATTTTTTTTGTAAATTGTCATGTGGTTCTAAAACTATGCCATGGATGTTAATTATCATTTTGTGCTTTCGAATTTAACTTATTTAGATGGATATATTCATGTGTTAGGTGAAGTTTTTGAATGATAATCTAATATATTATGTGTTTCTAAAGTGTTTAGATGTGTTATAGGAAGGTTGATAGTTTAAAATTGTTTTTAGGTGATTCAAACATGTTCTAGGTAATCTATTTTCGATATTGTGACATCCAAAGCCTAGTGTCGTGGTATTTGATCAATGTTGCAACACCCAACCTTCAGTCTAGTGACATTTGAGTCATTAGAGTAGTCTGTTTCCAGCGTCGTGATATCCAAAGCCCAGTGTCACAACATCAGCTCAGCGTCACGACACCCACTTTCCTGTGTCGTGACATTGACCTTGTTTTGCCCCGATTAAGCCCCGAACGACCCTAGATTGTAATCAAACATTAAAGTAAGCTTAGAAATAACTTAAACAACTTCAAATGAGTGTAATTATGTTAAAGTGAAGTCGTGAAATTGATGTTTGAATTAAATTGACATTAGTGTCCAAAAATGACATCTCTTGCTTGGAACATATCCAATCGTTCAGGGTAAAGGGTGTTACATAGGAAGCTTCAGATTTCTAAGACATTTTTCCAGCGATATCCATTGTAAGATGGCTTTAATCTTTTTGGGAGCCTCACAAATTCCATCAGTTGATATAACATGTATTAGAAATACAACTTCTGGAAACCATAATTCATATTTACTGAGCTTCTCATATGGTTGTTTTTACCCGGAACACTTTCAACACAATTCCTAGATGCTTATCATGCTCCTCCTCTAATTTCGGATATATCAAGATATCATCAATGAATAATACCACAAACTGATCCAAATACGGTTGAAAAATATGGTTCATGAGATCCATGAATGCTGCAAGAGCATTCATCAGGCCGAATGACATCCCTAAAAATTTATAGTGACCATATTGTGTACAAACGTTGCTTTTGGCACGTCACTGTGTTTCACTTTTAGCTGATAATATCCTGATCACAATCAATTTTAAAAATTACTGATGCAACTTTCAATTGATCAAACGAATTGTCGATACACGGTAATGGATATATGTTCTTGACTTTCAACTTATTTAACTGCCAGCAATCAATACAGAGTCGATCAACCCATATTTCTTTTTAACAAATATCCCTAGAGCTCACCAAGGCAATATACTGGGACGTATAAAGCCTCTACCTAGAAGATCTTATAATTGAATTTTTAGCTCTTTTAGCTCTATTGGCGCCATAAGGTATGACGCAATAGACACTAGAGTTGTAGTCAAGTAAACTTTAATTGTAATTTCAACATTACGATCAAGAGCTAATCCAAGCAATTCTTCTAGAAGTACATCCAAGAACTCGAATACTGTCTGGATATTATAAAATTTACTTTCATCCATATTCAACTTAATAACATAGGTCAAATATACCTCACAACCTTGTTAAAGAAGCTTATTAGCTCAAACCGATGAAATGATACGAGTAGAATCACTCGATCCCATGGCTTTGACTTCAATGGTCTCTCATTCATAACTCGAAATAGAGAACTTCTTTTTATGATAGTCTAACATCACATTTGTAACACCTCTTACCCGTCTCCGGCACCAAATTAGGGTTACGAGAGGTTAGATTAATTAACAGAAAAACATAGATTATTTTAATTCAAAAATTTACTTTTTAATCATTCATCAATAATATCATTTAATAAACATGTCATTCAAACTACAATGAGACTTAAATTGATCCTACAAAGCATTAAAAGTGATTGAGAAATAACTTAGGATAAATATAAAAATAGGGTAAAAACTAAAAACAATGGTTCACACGGCCATGTGATAGAGCCCAACTCGTGTGCCCAAACCGTGTGATAACTTATGCCCGTGTAACTCAGGGTCACACAGACGTGTCGCCAAGCTGTGTAACTCTCTGAGACCCTGTGGACTTAAAATCACCAAGATTAAACATAGCATATGGCCATGTGACAGACCATGTCACAGGCCGTGTGTACCCAAAAACACCTTCAAACACAAGACATTTCACACACCCTTTCTTAGGTTCCAAGCCATGCATTAACCAATATCCAAACCTAATCAAAATGTGCCAAAACATGTCAAAATATACCAATTCACAATCAACCTAAGTGCCTAACCATTATGCCATCATTGAAACCTCAATTCAAACATTAACATCAAACATTCAAACCAAAGATATAATTAACATATTAGTCTCATTCAATCATCAACTATGACTCGAATAATATATGCCAAAATCTTTCATTTATACCAACTTTCCAAAGGCAAACATAGTGAACCTAAAAACCATATGATCCCAAAACCAAAGTGACCATTTCCACATTTATTCACAAAATAAAACACCAAAACTAACTAACATTTCAATACATTAAAACAATAACAACTCATGCTTACCATTCAAATGGCACCTATCATCAACACACCAAATAGGGTCAAGATAACATTTCAACTAGCTACTCCACATTCATCACAAGTTTAATATAAAACATAAACTTAACATTTTATAAAAACTTTAACCAAGCTTGCAAGTTCAACAAGAACTTTAAGTTCAACAACTTCAAAACCCCATATACATGCCACAAAACTGAAATAATGAACTAACATACTACTGAAGCAAAAGCTGAAAAATGTGAGCCTTGAAGTTGATTCGTCCAACCAGTTCTGCAAAACGTTAACTACAGAAAACAAAAATAAATAGAGTAAGCTTAAGTAGATTAGTAAGTCCATACATGAAATTCAAATTACTTACCTCAATTAAACAATTTGAAAGCTAAATAACTTAGATGAATTAAACCTGACCATCATTTACAAAAACACATAGATTAGTATAGAAAATGATTCATCATATGCTTCATCTGCCATAATGATTCAATCCAAGCCAATTCATATATGTGTATATATATCTACTTTTCCTCACATAAATACCATAATGAAACATATTTACATGACCATTCTTGATACAAATAATTAAACAGTTATGCATCATAATTTTAACATTAGATATATATTTTCATAGCCCGATGAACTATAGTAAAATGACTCAGATACTCGGGTTCCCCAAAAAACACCAGAGAGCATCGAAATGCTAGCAGAGGCATCGAAGTGCACACTAGTACAAGCGCATGTTCTAACCCTATTGGCATGCCAATCGTATCCTAATTGTTTACTACATTCAAACGGGCATTTTTGTAACACCCCTAACCCATATCCATCGCCGAAATAGGGTTATGAAGCATTACAAATTTTTAGATCAAATAAACAAAAATTTCATATCATATAACATTCATGTCAGAAACCAATAATAGTCAAACATATTTTCCCTTATGCGAGCCCTTGAGGCCCAAAATACGCATTAAAAACAACTCGGGACTAAATCGGGTACTCAAAGAATATTTCAAAAAATATTAAAATTTTTCAAAGGTGCAGGGGTCACATGACCATGTGTCCAGATCGTGATTCACACGGCCAAGAGACACTCCCGTGTCATAGGCTGTGTGGATATTCGAAATAGGGACACATGACCATGTTCCAGCCTGTGTCCGTCCGTGTAACTCTCTGACTTCGGTCACACGGCCAAGTCACACGCTCGTGTGCTAGGCCGTGTGAGCATATTACCTTGCATTCTTAAGAAGGTACAGGGGACACATAGCCCTGTCACCTAGCCATGTGTCACACACGGTTGAGACACACGTCTGTGTCTCTACCTGTGTGGACGAAAATAGGTCATTTTCCAAGCCACATTTCTCACCCAATTTGGTACCAACCAAACTCAACATTTTTGCACATCAACAAGCCATAACAAGACATTCAAATCAAGCTAAAATCAAGTCTTAAACATGTATTATCACAACATACAACCAATATGCCTTTAGGCACCTCAAATGATAACTTTAAAACATGTCAACCAAGTATCCAACTTACCTAAATGGCCAAATACATGTATGCATATTCAAACCACATTTTACTTTCTTTCACTCTACCATATCAATCACAAATCAAACATGATAAGGCCACTTATATACACATCAAAATATACCAAACACAAGCCATGTAAATTGTTAATCTCAACAAAACACTTACATGCCAACATTGGCCAAATTAACCTATACATGCCATTATAACTGGGATTTATTAACTAAAAGTACCAAAAGGGCCGATGGATAGTGTGAAATAGCTCCGACTAGCTTCCAATCTGAACGAGCTTCTGAATTACTATAAAACATGGAAAATAACACACAGTAAGCATTTAAGCTTAGTAAGTTCGTATAACACGGAATTTAACTTACCGTATATCTATAAAATAGGTAAGTTGACATAGCATATCCCAACTAATTTGGCCAAAATCCTAAACACATGATCACCAACATATTAGCCATGAAAATCACATATAAGATCCAACAAACATGGTTGAATTCATCAAATAATCATATTTCATGTATTTCATGTAAATACTTGTAATAGTTTATATCGAACTCATATAATCTCGTAACAGAATTGTGTCCGTTAAACCATTTAAAATATCGTTGGATACACGGGTAGTACACACGAGGTGTACTGAACTGTAATCCGTCAATTCATATTCATGTATGCTCATACGAGCTATGAATTAGTATGCTCTCACGAGCTATGAATTGGGAAGCTTATACGAGTTGTAAATCAAGAATCTTATAGGAGTTGTGGTGTGTCCGTAACACTTGTAGAAACCAAACCAAATCGGTAACCCTAATGACATGTCATTCGTATCGTACGAATTTCTAAGGTTCAAACGGGACTCGGTAATTGTCGGATATGTGATCGGTATTTATACATAGCAATTACACAAATCACATACATATGATTCAATTAAAACATATAAATACTCAATTTAATTACACAAACTTACCTCGACAAGTGTACTTAAACATGAAGGCGACTAATCTGATATTTTCTCTTTACCTTGATCTAACTCTGTACGAGGTCTGATAGGATCTATACGATTAAATTTAACTTATTTCAATATAATTCTCATCCAATTTAATCCAACATGGAATTTTGGAAAAATTACCATTTTGCCCTACACTTTTAATTCATTTGTAATTTAGTCCCTACGCTCAAAAAATGAAATTCATACAATTTAATCCTTACTCAAGCCTAGCCGATTTTATACATATTAATAGCAGCCCATATATTTAACAAAATCCACAAATTTTACCATATATTTATCTAACAATAACCATTCATTTTCTATTATCAAACTTCAAAATTCAAGCATATTCATCAATGGAAAAACCCTAATACTTTAATAGTTTTGCAAATTAATCCCCAAGCTAGCTAGATTAAGCTACTACGATCTCGGAAACGTAGAAATTATAAAAAAGGGACAAAAATACATACCTAATTGAGCAAAATAAGATTGCCTAAATTTCAAGCTTCCATGGCTAGGTTTTTTTTTTTTTGGTGGAAGATGATGAGAATGGATGGTAATATTTCTTTCAATTTCCAATGATGACTATTCATACTTATCCACTAACCACTTTAATGGCCTATGTACTATATAAGAACCTCCAATGTAAAATTCTATAGCTATTTAATACCTTTAGCTATTAGAACTCAACTTTTTCACTTTACGCAATTTAGTCCCTTTTATCAAATTAAGTACATAAGCGGTAAAATTTCTTAATGAAATTTTTATACGTATTTCTATCATCTGTAGATCATAAAATAATAGTAAAATAAAAAATTTTCTAACTTCAAATTTGTGGTCCCAAAATACTATTTTGATTTCATTGAAAGCAGTGTTACAATTTTAACATAATTATCACATTTAAAATTTAGACGCACTTCTAAATATTCTTGTACACATGCTAATAATCAACTAAATTCATTCCAATATCATATAACCACATTTCCAAAATATTCAATAACAACCAAATGTCACTTTCTTACACATACTTAATTATAAACATTTTGTAATTTCAATTTAATATACAAATTCAACCTGAATACAATTTAACCGAATCATAATCTCACAAGGATATGTTATCGCTTGACTCGTAGGGACTAATCCACGATTTTCCTTTTCCCCCGATTATCCTCCATATGATTCAATTATTGATCTATATAATGATTAAATTCAAATAAACTATCAAACTCATTTCTATGCATGTAAGCTTTAAACTTAATTTTTACAATTTTTCCGAACTTTTACTCCTTATTCAATTTAGTCATTAAAATCAAAAATATTTAAATTTATATATTTAAACCCTAATACTCTCAACCGAATTTAATAATATCTCAAATCAGCCTATAACACAAGAAAATTTCACAAAACACACATGTGAATTTTTACATAATTTCAAATTATTCCCGTGTTCAAAACTATAAAAAATTCCTTTACAAAATAGTCCTAAACAACAATCAAGATTACAAATATTTCAACTAACTTTAAGAACATCTAAAATTCATTAATGGAAAATCCAAAAATCTTTAATAGTTTTACAGAATAGTCCCTGGGTTAGCTAGTTTAAGCTACAACGATCTCAAAAATATAAAATTTACAAGAAACGAAATAAATATACACTTACATGCATAAATCTAATGTTGGCCGAGCCTTAAGCTATCAAAAATGGCTTCTCAAGCCCTTGTTTCTCTTATTTCGATGGTAAAATGCTAAGTGGAAGATGATGATTTTCATTTTTAGGTTTTTAATTACTTTATTTAAGTTAATTTATATTTTACTAATTTAATTTCAACTAAAAATCTCTACCAATTGTCCAACATACTTAATTATGGTCAAATTACATCATAAACCCTTGCACTTTTATTGATTGAGCCACGTAAGAAATAGTGATTAAGTTTTACGTCTTTTACGTTTTAGTCCTTTTTACTTAATTAACTAATCAAACAATAAAATTTCTGAACTGAACCTTCACAAACCAAAATAATAACTCTGTAAATATTTACAAGCTCAGTTTACAGAAACGAGGTCCCAATACCTCATTTTCTAAAACCACTTGACTCTCGGGACAAACCACTTATGCTTAACTATTTGTTCAACTATAAAAAAATTTATCAAATCAAAATTCAATATAAACTATATTTGACTCGTATAAAATAACTAACAATAAATACGAAATCATTTTCAGAATTGTGGTCCTGAAACCACGATTTTCGACTCCACTGAAAATGGGTTGTTACAACATTATGCTCGGTCAACCAATCCATTCTAAGAATTACATCAAAATTGCCAAATGACATGATCAACAAATCAACTGGGAATGATTTATTCTGGATCTCTAATGGACAACACTTGCACACTTCGTTAATGAGCACAAATTGTCCTAAAAGACTTGGAACAACTATTACCACACTTGAAAATTCATATTTCAATTTTTCAGATTTTAAGAAGCCAGAATTAACATATGAGTACGTAAAGCCAAGGTAAATTAAAGTATCAGGTACAGAACATAAAAGAAATTATACCTTCTACAACATTGGTAACATCACTCGTAGCTAAGCCGAATTGGGTAATTCCACAACCTTTAGCTGCAGGAGCAGATCTTTGAGTCGCAGCAGGAACATCATTGACATTTTTCGGGCAATCATGAGCTAAGTGCTCAAAGGATCAGCATCGGAGACATGCTCTTGACTATTTCCAGTATTCATTTCTATGTCTCTTCCCTCAATGCTCACAATTTACAATGCTTTCATCCCTCATTGGATCCTAGTACTGCCAACAGATTTTGATGGTTGTTTAGCCCAGTCTTTTTTACCCGATATTTAGTGGGTTTGTGTTAGAGTATGCCCAAAGATCAATCATGAGATGGTTGTAATAACATACTTGATTTATCATGTTTATTAATATAAGGTGTTACCATTATTATTTCAGTTTCTTTTCTGTGTGTATAAATAAACTGTTTTATAATAATGTCCTGAAAGTAATATGATTATTATTAAAAGGTCCTTAGTCAAGTATTATTGTTGGATAGGACAACAATAATGCATTAAGACTAACATGTAGTTGATTGATGATAAAGAGTTGTCATTGATATGGAATGTCAAAATCGATGCATGAATATGTGTGTTAGAGAACAATATATTGGACTGGCCCGTTATGAGTATGTTTCTTGCATTATTATGTAATTGTCACAACATTACTCATAGTGATTAATATGTATATGATCCTCAGACTTGAGATCATCATAATCCCAACATCGTGAGTTGTATATTTTGAACAGTCAAACGTACATCGTAACTGGTTGTTCTATAAAGGTTGATGTTGGATATACCACGATCTATGTAGAGGGTTATGGTTGATCGATATAGGATAAGTCCCTCCTACATAATGGGAGTAATATATTAGGCCACTTGATTGAGTGAGACTAGAAATGCATGGCCATGCTCAAATAAGTTGATATGAGATGTCATACTTATTTGTATATCATAGTCTACTTAAGATATCAAGGAACATGGAATGGACTATGCAAGTGTGACTATTCCATGACTTGTGTCCAATCCAGAGATAAATGACTTAAGGATTATTGCATGAAAGATTAATCATAAAAAAGTTATGTCGAATCATGATTTCTTGTGACTTAGGTAGCAATGATGAATTGCTAGGTGCCACTTATTGTTTGTAACATTAGAATCGTTCTAGTATTACTGCTAACGTTACAAGAACCTACAGGGTCACACCCTATAGTTGAAATGAACGGAATAAAACATAGTTGGTATTATGTTTGGTTGTCGCTTGAATTAAATTAATTATAGAATTAATTTAATTGGATAATCAAATATCGAACACATTATGTACAAGGTTGTTGTACGCATAATGAGAATATGAATTTGGTTAGTATATAAATTCAAATAAATATATAGGTTACCGAAATCATTATTATAATTAATGTAATTATAATTTTTAGTTTAAAACATAGTTATATTTATTTAATTTCTAGAAACCCTAAAAATAGATATAAAAATCTCGTTTTTTCTTTACTTGGGGTCTAGCAGCCGTCAAAGTAAAGTTTTTTCAAAATAGTTTTGGAGATTCCTTCCGTTCATTGTCAACTGGGTGGATTACGTAGAGGCCGGAGTCACGATAGATTGCGGCTTGGTTCGATAGTAGATCAGATTACTCGTTGTTGAGGCTTTGCTGTCTACTTAGGATAAAGATTCGGTAATTTTCAAACCTTTATTTCACCTCGATTCGTTCCTCACACATGATTCCATGGTTAGGATCGCCGAATGTTTTAATTTTCCGCTGCGCCGTAAGGGTGCCGGTGTTTTAATAGTTTGATCTCCAAGAACCTTGAGACTCTCTAACTCACTTTGATAAAGGTTGCAAACTAGTAGTCTTGACTGTCTTTTTGAATGCTTGGGAATTCTCAACTTTCTTATCCAAGCCCATGGCTTACTCAACCATCTTTGCTTGTTCAGCTAGACCAGTGAATACTTTAAGCTTGTACGAAATTAGCTAAACTCAAAGCTCATCTCTCATCCCTTGAAGGAACCGACTACAACTTTTCCCATCAGTTGGCACTAACTCGAGTGCATAATTGTTGTGTAGCAAGAACTCAAATTCATAATCAACTACCATAATATCACATTGCTTCAACATCATAAATTCTTGTTTTCGATCTTACAAATATATCTCCCCAACATATTTCTTTTAAAACTCGGACTGGAAGAATATCAAAGTAGCTTGATCCATAGGCACATGATAAGTAACAGTTAGCCACCATTGTATTCCTATTCTTTTAGAAGAGATACCGCACAAGTAACACACTTGGGCGACGAACATTCTAATTTTGCAAGACCGCTCGGTTGAATCTAGCTAATTTTCTATGGGAAAATACTCAGTTTGAAAATGATTTTATTGCATAGCGAAAAATTAAAATTTTGAAAACCGAACCGATTTGTGATATTTATAGCAAAAAACCTTAACTAAATTCGTACATTTTTTTTCGGGTAAGCAGATTCTATATTTTTTAAATTTCAACCAAATGATTTTCTTCACTATCCTCATACCACAAATTGCTTGAAGTGTGGGCTCAAACCAATTGAATCAGAAAACAAAACTACAAAAAAATTTCCTTTTGAGTGAAAACGAAAATTCTCTCTTCTTTAATAAAAACCGGTAAAATTGTTATTATAAAAAATATGTTTGTAAGTTGAGAATAAATTCTCTCTATTTTTCGGCAGAATAATAATATATCAATTCTCTCTATTTTTCGGTAGAATAATAATATCTCAAAAGTCGTCGAAATAGATCTATCGATGCCATCTATTTATACGAAGAGAAGGTATAAACCTTGTAGAGTTGTAGAAGTTTATTTTAAATAGACTTAGAGTAGAAGAGGGGAGTTCGACTCACCCTTATATTTCTATTGGGGTTGCCGCCCCCTTCATGTTATATGAGGGGTTTTGGCCATCTCTCACATCGAGTCTAATTACGAGTACTTCGTGGGCCTCTTTGTCCCAATACTTTGTAATGTGATCCAACGTGATTCAGTTTTTCTATTTCCCTAAAAAAACTAATATTTACATATTAATTAAATAATTTTCTCATCCCAATTTTACCCCAAGTAAAATTTTGATGATTTTACCTCCGGTAAAATTTCGAGAAAATTCAGTCAATATGTCACAATTCAACATATTCTCTATGACCAGATTGTTTATTTTCATTTTTCGGCTTCAAAATAGTATAAAAACATAAACTCATTCTTCCATCATTTTTAAGTAATCCTATAGAGGACTGCAAGTTTCCATTTTCAATTTCATTTCCAAATGATTCCATTTCTCTATTTCGAATAAGACCATAATCATTCTTGAATGTTTCCCATTTCTCTTTTTATATTCAATCCATTCATTTCTATTCAAACATGCAATTTATTTTTTTGTTTCAACGAGCTAGTAGAGGGATCGATTAGACATATGTAGTTGAGGCTCAAATAATTTATATATAAGTTCCAGCTTTTCTTCTATTAATTATAAACTCATTTACTCACGAAGTCATTCCACTATATTATCATGATTGAGATCTCGTCGACAACATACCAGTACGAAAGCAACTACTTAGTGTTTGTCCAATGACCTTGTAATAAGTTTGTTACCCTCATAAGATACCCTTGATCTTTCTGGGATAATATATGTTCTCCCAATATTATTCTATTTTATCTCATGGTAATCGTTGCATCTTTATTTATGAATGCCAATGAGAGGATATAATTTACCCATGTTTTGGGTTATGAATTCCTCTATTGTGAATGATGCTACATGCTACAGAAGTCGTACACCCAGCGTACCAGCTTTTGATTCCTTATCTATTTGAACTCAGGCTTTTACTTACATCAAAGTGTACAAGTCACACATACATAGTTTATCATCCACTCAGGATTTAGGTATACCACACTATGAACGTCACAAGTGAATAAATCCATAAAAATATTTAGGACCTATTCTACTTGGGTCCTGTTCGATGTATTGTCAGTCTATTCAGTCACATCTATATCTTTATCTTCAGGGAGTCATCTGCTCTGATGCCCAAGACAAGGTATCTCACCAATTGGACTTGATAGACGACATATTAGTTTTTTAATCGGTTTACTCATTTCCAATTAGACTATGGACATGTTTAAGTTCGTCTACTAATATAAGTTGTCTTTTCATACTACAATCTGACCACGTAATACTACTGAGTATTACTTAAACATTTAGACAACTAATAAGAAATCTTCCATTTTTCTTTGCATGCAAAAACCATTTGAGGAAAATTATACAAAGTATATTAATATAATTAACGAAATTGTTTTCTTAACCAATCTTTTCAAAAAAAATTACAAGTGTATATTGACAAAAATACTACACTTAAGGCACTAGATCCAATAGACTCCCACTTGTCTTAGTGAAGTAGATGAGTCATGTTTCGCATTCTTGTACCCCTCCATATGTTTCCCAAAGAGATCTTTAGCTATAAGAGTCTTGGCTAAATAAATCCTCGGGGTTTGTCCTTATATTTGATCTTTGACTATGTCTACCATTCCATCAAACATTATTTTCTCCCTTATGTGTTTTTGTCCTTATGTGGTTAATTTGGGCTTAGCTATATCCACACTATTATCGTGTCATAGCTTTTCCATACCTCATATTCGGCCCTCCATAGAATAGTTAGCAGTGCAACTTTTCTTGACACTTGTTCACACTATGGACCCATCATCTAGGAAAAGAACATAGCCTGATGTCGATTTCCTCGAATCTCGACACGTTCGAAAGTCAGAATTAGTATATTCGATAGGAGTGAGATCTCCTCCAAAATAAACAAGCATATAATTCCACATTCTTTGTAAATACTTGAGTATATGCTTAACTGCTTGCCAGTGCCTTGGTCCTGGATTCGCTTGATTATCGACTTATCAACCCCACTACAAAATAGATATCTAGGTATATGCATAGCATAACATACATGAGACTTCCTACTGCCGAAGTATAAGGAGCCTTTCTCATGTTCTCTTTTTCTTCCGTTGTCTTAGAACAGTCCTCTAAAGAGTGATGAAATCCTAATACAGAGGGTTGATTTCCCTTCTTCGAATCAGTCATTGTATAACGCTCCAATATCTTGTCTATGTATGTAGGCTGAGACAGTGCTATCATTTTGTTCTTTCGACCCCATAGGATTTGAATACTTAGAACAAAATTAGTTTCTCCTAGTTTCTCCTAAGTCTTTCATTCTAAACTGTTGGGTTAACCACAGTTTAATCGATGATAATGTCCCTACATAATTTCCAATGAGTAGAATGCAATCGACATATAGAATGAGAAAGACCACTTTTCGATCCCCTAAATGTTTGTAAACATAAGGTTCATCTACGTTTTACTCAAATCCAAAAGTTTTGATCACTTGATCAAATCTTTAATTCCATGAGCGGGATGCGTGCTTAGGTCCATATGTGGATCTAAGTAGTTTGCAAGCTTTATACTCATTCTCTATGAGGTTACCCTAAGAAGTTATTAGATACATATTCCCCACCTCGATTAGACTAAAGTGTCTTTATGGGTAAACTTAGTTATTTCTCTATTTCTGCATGCAGCTCTTTGAATTTATCAAAGGTTTCAATCTTGCGGTCCATTAGGTATACATACCTATATTTGGAATAGTCATCAATAAATGTTACATAATACTCGTAACCAACTCTTGTACTAATGGTCATGGGACCACATACGTTAGTGTGCCCAAATTCTAGGGGGTTTTCGGCCCTTATTCCATTTGCATTAAAAGATCACTTAGTCATCTTACCTTCCAAGAATGATTCACATTATGAAAGATCAAGTTCTTTAAGTGAACTTTAGATTTCGTCTTTCACAAGTCTAGCGATTCTTTCTCGATTAATATGACCAAGTCTCAAATGCCAAAGGTACACCTCAGTAAAGTGAGAAGTTTTAAGTCTTTGATTCAATATTTCTGTCTCAAGTAATGTGTAAATCTTTGGATTGATAAAATAAAGATTATTTGACATCCACCTATTACAGATAATATTGTGATTTCTAAATATTGTAATTTTATTATTAAAAGTCTCGGTCAAGCCTTCTTTATATAAACATGCAACAAAAATTAAGTTTCTTTTGAAACTTGGTACATAGAAAACATCTTTTAAAATAATCTTCCTAAAATTATCAAAATAAATATGAACATCTCCTACTGCTTTAGCTACCACACTTGTCATGTTCTTAATTCGCAATGATAAGATCTTATCTCTAAGATCTTTCATCTTCTTAAACCCTTGTAGAGAAACATAAACATGATTAGTAGTTCTCGAATCGATGACCAATTGGTCTATTGAATCCTCCACTAAACAAGCTTCTGTCAACAATAGTTACATACCTTTTGCTTTATTAGTTACGTATTCATTTCACTCTTTACTGTTTACCTTGAAGTGCCCTTTCTTGTTGCAGTAAAAGCATTTAGACTTAGAAAAGTCTTTAGGCTATTTGGTTTTCTTCCTTTCCACTTGTGGTGGCCCAAATACCTTAGCCTTTCCTTTCTTAGCACTATTTCCTTTCACTTTTGAGGAAAAACGATGGATATATTCACTTCTTCTCTTCGGACCGGCTGGCCGCCATTCAACATCAACTCATAGGATTGTAACTCATTCATGAGTTGTGTAAGCATCATGTTTTTCTTGCCAAGGTTATATGCAGCACGAAAACCAGCAAAATCCATTGACAAGATTTTGAATACCATCTCAATTTTAGTGTTCTGGTCCAGATTGGCGTCATAGTCCGCAGCCTCAGCAAAGTAGCCGATAAGTGTGATCATATGGTCTTTGACCAGAGTGTCAGACTTTTGCTAGGCATTCGTCAAGATGGTTATGGCAAACTATCTAGCCAAGGTAGCTTACTCTCCAAACATGTCTTCTAGCTTATCTAAAATTGTTTTAGCAATCTTACAGCTCTTCAGTTGCTTATACAAAGTACTGGTCACACTTGCCAGCATGTAGCAATGAGCTATCTCATTAGACTCTTCCCGGTGTTTTGTATCCTTAGCTTGAGTGGCCAGTAGGAACTTATTATCAAGAATTTTTTTAAGTTTCTCATAGCTCAGGACAATTATCAAGTTCCTTTTCTATTCATTATAGTTATTTTCATTCAATTTGCTTGTAGTGAGTATGCTCAATAAGAGAGTTGGTGCCATTTTCGAATTGAAAATAAAACATTCATATATTAATATCTTTGTACGAAGCAAATGTTTAAATATGTTTTGCAACATTATGATATGCATTAAGATGATGCATGCGTCTTACATTAAACCTTGAAAACATTTGTAAGTTGTTGCAACTATAATTCCCACACCCATTGAATCAAGCCACCATGGGGTGATCATGATCAACTAGCAATAACATAGATTTTCATCCAATTAGTACATGAACCTAATTCTTTAGGCATTCATATGTAATAATATTCGTGTAACATTTGGTCATCATTCTAACTTAACTAGAGCTCTGTAGGGAATTACTTAACTAGAAGATTTTGATTGTATAACCATCTACTCAACACCTATTGTATCATACACCACAAATGAATCATTGTGGGACAATATCACCGAGTAACACGCTTTAACTGGTTGTCCTTTTTTGAAGATAGAATTTCTTAATGTATTGCATGATAATACCTACCACAAGGGTCGGTCCAACTATCATATGGTCATAAGAAAATTCTGCTTACTTTTAGGAAACACACTAAGTGAAATCCATAAGACAATATCTACCTTGGGGTAGGTCCATTTCATGCCATGACAATAGACCAATGATGGAGTCGGTAGGCCTTGTTTAGGGACCTTCTCCCACTCAATATTTTAAAAACATGCAAGGTTTTTAATTTTCGGTTTCAATCATGTATGATCAATATATGCATGACAAGTACATGTGGCATTTTTTCCTAAACTATATGGCATGCTTATCTTTTAAGAGACATGTAATGACAATTTTATAATATTCACATTCAATCATTCACAAGAGTCCATCAAAAAATTTTGATTCTCCACAGTTTTTCTTTTAAGAGAAAAACTGAATAAATGAATGTGAGCGGTGCACCAGGTAGGTTCTCAGGAAAGGGAGGTGAGTCGTATTTGACCACTTAAAAACCAAGTCTTTCCTTACCATATCCAATGCTAGACATCGACCTTCTCATTACCACATTTCTCACAGTAATCAAATAACATAAAGAAGTGAATAGAATAATACAACACATGTATTTTCCCATTACCACAGTTCTTATCTTTGATAGATCAACTATGATCATCTCATACATATATATCACAATTATATCATAAATAATTATTAAACATATATATAAAAAGATGGGTAATAAAATAAAATTGTCAACCAAGATTTTCATTTTTCTATTCCTAGAAAATAAATGAAAAACAAAACTTACATATTTTTTCATCACAAGGCATTCCTTGTGTCTTCGACCGTCATCACTCCATCTTATCCCCGTCATGGACTCGTTTTGGAAAAATTACATTTATATTCTATGTCCAATTCCGGATCATAAGGATTCTATAAATAAAAAATAATCCTATGTGGAGGTGATAGTCCACGGTCTATTTCCTAAGAAGCACAACCTTGACAAAAAAATAATAAGTATATAACAAATATATATCATATTGTATTCATTCACATACATTCTCCTAAATATGTAAACAATTACAAGAATGTCACATCGTATCAAATACTAATCAAACAATATGAAGAGAGAGATTCGGTCTCGATTTACATAATAAACATAGCACAACTTGGCTCTTGACACCAATTGTTGGGAAAAAAACCCCGGTTTTAAGCGGTTTTCCTGCACAGTGAAAAATTAAAATTTTAAAAACTGACCCGATTTGTGATATTTATAGTAATAAACTTTATCGAATTTTTACTTATGTTTTTGGTTAAACAGATCCTTGATGTTTTACGGCTTTCAACCAAACGATCTTCTCCGCTATTCTCGTACCACAAATTGCTTCAAGTGTAGGCTCGAACCAATTGAATCAAAACACAAAACTAGATAAATTCCTCTTAGGGTGAAAACGTAAAATTCTCTCTTCTTTAATAAAAATCAATAAAATTTTTATTCTGAAAAATATGTTTATAATTTGAGAATAAATTCTCTCTATTTTTCAGCAGAATAACAATATCTCAAAAGTTTTCTAAATAACTCTATCGGTGTCATCTACTTATAGGAAGAGAAAGTAGAACCCTTGTAGAGTTGTAGAGTTTTATTTTAAATAAAAAAAAACATTCTACTTAGAGTGGGAAATGGGTGAATGACTCACCCTTGTATTTCTACTAGGATTGTCGCCCATTTCATGTTATATAAGGGGTTTTGGGCCTCTCTCACATCTGGTCCAATTGCGAGTACTTCCTGAGCCTTTTTGACCAAATACTCTATAATGTGATCCAACCCGATTCAGTTTTTCTATTTTCCAAAATAAAATTTAATATTTACATATTAAATAATTTTCTCATCCCAATTTTACTCTAGTAAAATTTTGACGATTTTAAGCCCCCGGTAAAATTTTGACGATTTTAACTCTTGTAAAATTTTGAAAAAATTCGCTCAATATGTCACAACTCAACATGTTCACTATGACTGAATGGTTTATTTTCATTTTTTGGCTTCAAAATAGTCCAAAAACATAAACTTATTCTTCTATCATTTTTAAGTAATCTTATATAGGATTGCAAGTTTCCATTTTCATTTTCATTTTCATTTCCATTTCCATTTTAGTTTTCATTTCAATTTACATTTTTGGAAACTTACATTCATTTCCAAATGATTTCATTTCTCCATTTCGAAGAAAACCATAATCATTCCTAAATGTTTCTCATTTCTCTTTTTCTATTCATTAAGTTCATTTTTATTCAAACACGTAATTCATTTTTTGTTTCAACTAGCTAGCGGAGGGACCGATTGGACATATGTAGTTGAGGCTCAGATGATTTATAATTTAGTTTCGGCTTTTCACTTAATAATTATAAACTCATTTAGTTACGAAGTCATTCCATTAAGTATCATGACTGAGCTTTCCCCAATGACATACCATTACAAAAACAACTACTCAATGCTCGTCCAGTGACCTTGTTATAAGTGTGTTACGCTCATAAGATATCCTTGATCTCTTTGGGATAATATCTATTATCCCAATATTATTCTATTTTATCTCATGGTAACCATTACATCTTCCTTCATGAAAAGTCAATCACTATCAAATAGTGATCAAGTCATCCATCACAAAGACGGATGACCCGTGGTCATGTTTACTTTTCATCAACCATGAAATGCCAATGAGAAGATATCATTTACCTATGTTTTGGGCTACGAATTCCATTGTCGTGAATGACGCTACATACTACAGAAGTTGTACAACCAATGCACCAGCTTTTAGTTCCTTATCTATTTGAACTTAGGCTTTTACTTACATCAAAGTGTACGAGTCACACATACATAGTCCACCACCCAATTAGGATTTAGGTATGCCACACTATAAATGTCACAAGTGAATAAATCCATAAACGATTTTAGGATCTATTATGCTTGGGTCATGTTCGATGTATTATCACTCCCGTCAGCCACATCTCTGTCTCTATTTTATGGGAGTCATCCACTACGATGCCCAAGACAAGGTATCTCCCCAATTGGACTTGATAGACAACATATTAGTTTTCTCATTTTCGATTAGACTAAGGACATGTTTAGGTTCATCTACTAATACAAGTTGTCTTTCCGTACTACGAAAATACTACACTTAGGGCACAAGATCCAACATTTTAAACTAAAGAAGGATCAACACCTTCCAATCCTTTGAATTTAGTTGCTCTATTTTTTCGTAACTCTTTTATCGGGGCTCATTGTAAACTCGAAATTATATAAGGTTTTTCTATATATTTTTACCACCTTTCTACTTAATAAATATGTTCATCTTGAGTAATTGTTATTAAAATAAGTGAATTTTACTTAATTAGTAATATTGGGCATGAATTTATAAAGTATGTGAAATTGGACTTAATTACGTAATTTATGTACATATTTTATATTATTTCATGTTAATTTATTAATATATGATTTTTCACTATGTAAGAGGACCATTGGGGGATGTGATTAATGTGAATGAAACATGGACATGCATAAATCAATTTATGTGGACAATAAGACCATGCAACTTGGGTCATGAGGTTGATAATTTGACCCAGTAAAAGATGTGATAAAAAATGGAAATGTTGCTAAATTATTGGACTGAGAAACTGTTCAACAAGGTGGAATTAAAGCCCAGTTTCGGCACAAGTAAATGGGTGCCCAAAAGAAAGCTTTAGGGTATTAAATTGAAGGTCTTTACAGTTGGGAAATAATTAGAAATCAGCCCAACAACTTTGCTGTTGAAATTGTCCACCCTATGGCTATTAATAGCATTGGTTTGAATTCAAAATAAGGAGACTAAGTCGTCCCCTTCTCCTTGAAATGTAGTCGGCCATGTGTGATAGAAAAAGAAGGAATTCAAATTCTATTTTTAGCAAACTCTATCCCTTACCTTGACCTATAAATACCATGCACGTCTCACTTTTCAGATCATTCCTCATCCCTCGTAACTCATTTCACTTCTCTCATTAGCATTTTTTTTTACATTCCATTTCCCCTGTCCTTCCCCTTGCATAGCCACCCATCTCTCTTTCCATTATTTATCCAACAAAAACTTTGTCAAGGCAATTCTTTAGCCGCCCACCTTAGGAACTCCTTAGCAAAAGAAGCATCGAGCAGAACAGAAGAGCGCATCAGTCAGAATAGATCTGAAAGGCTACTAAATTGAATAGAGTTTACTCTTTCCTCTTGTTATTTATTTTAATTACGTTTTCTTTGAGAGGAGCGCATCAGTCAGAATAGATCCAAAAGGCTGTTCAACTGAATAGATTTTACTTTTTCCTCTTGTTATTTATTTTAGTTATGTTTGCTTTGAGTTTATTATTTTTGACATCAACGATGATATTTTAAATCCTATTTGCTAGGATGCTTATGTTAATTCAATAAGATTTATTTTATTCATGTTTAATATGTTTTGTCCTCAGTAAATCATGTTTTCAATAAATATCATGATGCATTTCATTCATATGTGATTGGGTGCATTCATATTAGCTGAGCGATCCTAACCAGACGACAGCTAGTAGACACATAATTGAAAAGTGCAATGCTCAATTTAGATCCTTAAACCCGACTTCATTAAGGTTCATAATATCTTTAGTTAGCTCTATTATCATGCATAGTTTTTAGGTTTATGTGATTAAACTGTTGCAAACGTAAATGTCCATGTGACCTCGCATAAATACTAAGAAACCCTTAGTTAATATGATCAGTAAAATTCATATTTAACTAAGTAAAAGACTCCAAAAGGACTTAATTTGGTTTCCAAAGTCATGAAAGATCGATTTATCATGGAAGTATTTCCAAACATTGTTAAGCATGATAAAGTGAATTAAATTGATTAATATAATTATCCTAGCCCATTTAATGTTGATTGTTTTTGTTGCTAAAGTAATTCAGCCATACATTTAGATTAACATTGCATTAGGGATCACTCTTTGCATTTAGTTAATTTAATCATCACTATCCAAAATTATTGAGTTTTTATATCAAATTATTAATTATAATTTTGCAATTAATCGGTTAAGCATATACAGTCCCTATGGAGACGATAACTCATTTTACTTACTTATTACTTGAACGACTATGTACACTTGCACAAACAGCAATACACTCGTCGGGTTGCAGCTATTGGTGAAGCTTGTGGAGTAGCACTTGCTTCTCTCTAGAGTAGATTCTCAATTGTGTGAAGTAAATCCTCATCACCTCGACCCTCTTAACAAGGTCTATCAGCTTTGTTTCTACATTGAGTACTGGCTTGATCAAAATCATGTGCATCTCTACTCAATTTTCACCCTTAATGGGGTGGTCGTTGCTATTAACTTCTTCTTCAACAACATATCTCGATTTGTCAAACAATTTCAACTATAAAAAAACAAAACAAAACATAATCAACATCCAAATCTCGACTCAGACTTGACTTAACCTTGGCACATACCTCTGGACTCAATTCTAAGCTCGATTTAGTCCGAGAATCAGCTAAACTTGTAGCTTTGATACCACTAAATGTAATATCTCATACCTAACTCGATCGTCAGGTCTGAGATACGAAATGTCACACTAACTGTCGGAGCAACTACAACTTTGTTTGCATAATATATAAATAAATTATACGAGTATTATAATCAATTCTTAATCTTAATCTGATATTTAACCAAAAATCGGTTCTAAACGAGCTTATTAAAGCCTTTATAATGCATTGTGGTTATTGAAGGAATAAAATGTAACATTTCTAAATTTATTGGATTGGCTTCACAACGTCAAGAGTATCACATTGCGACATTGGAGGTCTGTTGTCGCGATGCCATTCTCTGTTGATTTCATCGTTGCGACCTGACATATTGTTTATGAAATATCCTTTAAAATTCAATTCACATCAACATAACACAATTGACCAATTACATATCTAATCCATTTAAGCATCCTACATATTTTCAACGATTCACATGCCATCATTCAAACTAGCATTTACTAACCAAAATATCAATTTGACAATTAACAACCTAAAACCAACTCAAAACATATGACAATTTGCATAACTCAAACATTTAAACCTTGTACTGTAATACCCCTCACCCGACCCGATTGTCAGGTCTAAACTACAGGATGCTACATCCGTTGCTGGAGCAACTACTGTCAAATAAGTCCTAAATAAATCAATAAAATATTCAAACATGGCATAACACATTCTCATTATGATGCACAATTAAATATGAGCCTTAATTGAGCTTACGAAAGCTCTTTTGTTGACCCGAGCGTGAAATAGGACCAAATTGTAAAGTTTTAAAAATTCAGAGTCGATGTTGTGATGTCGCCAAACAGTTGGTCATGTCATGACCTTAGGCCGCTCATTGTCACGATGTGACACACTGTCAGTCGACATTGTGTCGAGGACGGTTGCTCGTTGAGACATAGACTCAGTTTTTGGTAAATTTTCAGCTATTTGGTACCTATTTCAATACAACCAAACCATTTACTCAGTTGGTGCATATTTGCACACTTGTGCTTGCATAAAACCAATCCAAACTCATACCAAACATTGCATTTAAACATTTCCCAATCAATCAATTCAATATGCCTCAACTTGGCACCATTTCATACAAATTCAACTTATTGAATCACAATTCATTCACATATGCATTTAGGCATTCCATATCATTATTTTTCCATACCATTTCATGCTCAAATATGAAATTATAAGTACCGTACACACAACACAACATATTTCCAAACTTACATATACTAATTGGCATTAACCTTCGCAAGATCAAGCATTAACCAAAGTTCAAACACTATCATTTTAGGATAATGTGAGCTTCTCGACGATTCGATCGACACATTTCTCAAATTGGCAATCGACAAGAAAAAGGAAAACAATGAGGTAAGCATAACGAATGCTTAGAAAGTTCACAAGTATTTAAATGAGAAACTTACCTTGATTTAAAATTAAACACATTAAACTATTTAACTTGACAGAGTTTGCCTAACATGTCAAATCACAACAACAAGGTGAGCTTTAGTATATAATCAATCATGTAATGTACCAAATTTATAACATACCAATTCATATCATATAAGTAATCATACAAGTATATCAAAGCTTTATATTCAAATCATTCATTAATACCATATTTGAACATCAAATACATTTTGTGTCATCTTGTTTTCTCATTTCATATTAACAATATTACTTGATGAAACTTAATTGAAGACACTGGTATTAAACACATCTATTGCTCATCTGAGGTGAACATATATTCAAGTCAAGTTACCCGTACGAGCTAAAACTTTACATCGACACATCAAATAGCTTAACCAATGCTGTAAATATACATATCAGGTTACCTATCTGGGCTAAACCTTTAAAATGACATCAGATTACTCATCCGAGCTAAACCTGTGTCACATGTATCTCTGACTCTGGAACAAATGTTGGATCTAGATAATCATCAGTAATCAATCCGTATCCATGTGTACAAGACCTTTACTAATTTAATCGGGGTAATTCCAACGTATAAGTTCATATTCATTTCTTTACAATTTAGTCCAAATCTCACCTTTTGTACCAAAGCATAAACAATCCAAATTTCAATTAAACATATATATATTCATAAATTTAAATACAAAACAATTTCAACACAACACACTATACAAACTTACCTGATTAAATTAGCAAACAAGTTGAATTACAAGGACTAATCGATAATATTGCCATTTTCTCGGTTATCCTTGGTTTGGTTAAAATCTTGCTTTATATAATAATTCAATTCAATTTATCAATTCCACATATCTTATATCATCCTATTTTATGCACGTATCAATTCAATTTCATCTTTTGAATGCCCCCTAACGTTTTGCATTTTATTCAATTTAGTTCCTAAAATCGAAATTACCATAACTTTCAATTTTGAGCTTCAATTTCGAAACCAATCTGAATTATATCCTTCTATAACCCTCTATTATAAAATATTACGGAAATATTACACCAATTTTAAAATTTATGAACTTTATTTTCTATGTTCAAAAACTAGTAATTAAACTTTACAAACTAGTCTCTTTTTTCACTTCTAAGCTTAAAATCTTACAATTTAGTACAAATTTCTTCAAGAATTAAACAATGGAAACTTTTGAAAACTTTAATAATTTTGAAAATTAGTAAATGGGCTAGCTAAACCAAGCTCTCGGGATCTCAAAAATATAAATTACAAGAAAAGACTAAATTGAACATACCTATTTAGAACTAAAAGATTAAAACTCAATCCTAGCATTTTCTTTTCTTTGCTTTGTAAGAAGAAGATGAAAAGGAAATGTCTTTCATTTCTTTTAATTTTGCTTATATACTTTAATCAGTTTATTAATTATAATTAACTTAATTAACCTATGTTTAATTAAACTTAAGTGTAATTAACAAATTTGGTGGGTTACAACTAGTTCCCACCACCGTTTTATATATAATTATGGTCTAATTGCACAATTTATCCTTCGGTTAATTAAAAACCCATAGCGATTAAACTTTACCACATTTACAATTTAGTCATTGTACCTTAATTAACAATCCATTTGATTTTGGTAAAATTAACAGACTAAACTTTAATTAACCTTTATACAAACCTCGTAAATATTAAATAATAATATTTACGGACTTGAACATCGAAAATGGGGTTCCAAAATCGCCTTTGTGACACAATTGAAAAACGAGTTGTTACATGTACTATCTATATGAACACTTCACTAATTCATATACTTAAATTCAAGTTGACGTCTATCGATTCAAGGTTCCAAAATGAACATTTTCATTACAAAGTGATTCAACTTTAGGTATATGCCATTTATCGAAACATACAGAAACTATACAAACATTTCTGAGTCGAAAACTGCGAATTGGATGCTGAATTACTCATCAGGACCTTGAGATCTACTAATACCTGCACAAGGAATAAACAAATCGTACACTGAGCGATAAAGCTCAATGGTACTTTCATGATTTAAGTAAAATAACAATAGAATTAACATGAACTAATACAATCAATACATGATTTAATTACAACCATTTCAAGTTACTTTTTCAAGTCTCAAATACCAAATTCATACACTAATTCAATTGACCATTTAAATGATCATATCTTACTATAATTTCTAACAATAAGAGACTTTCATTTTCAATTAATTTAATACAATTACTTATATCATTACCTTATTTCTTTCCCACATCCATTGACTAGTTTGTATCCGTATCAACCCTCATGCTCATATAAACTGGTTTGAATGGCCTTTCACATGCTTTTATTAGTCACAATGCATATATATACATAACATATCATTTTAACCCACATTTCATACCACTTATGATATAAATAATTCATGTTTTATAATCCCAATTAATTAGACACGGAGTTAAGATAAATACACGAATATATGTTACTCTATCATCTTGGGTTGCCCGTTACTATTAGAAATTGCACATTCTACCATCCCAGGTTGCCCGACAATAATGAATTTCATTATCTGTCAGTATTGTTCATCCTACCATCCTAAATTTCTCGACAACGATGGTTTCTAATCATTATACCAACGACCCTATGGCATGCCCGGAGCAGTTAATAGGGTAACCAATTAATCAATACACACCATAATCACATAACATAGTTCATGTCATGTTTGTTTTTAAATATATTCAACTCACTTTTGATATCATCATGTATAAACCGAGTCATGTGATAGTAATACACTTACCTCAATAGGTAGTTTTGCAACAATCATATATGTATGTATGCATTTGTATATGTGTTAATGTATTGGACTCAACTCATAAAAGTACAAATCGAATTTTCATCACTCGTCTACGACTCTCATCTTTCCCCTCTCTCAAGATAGCTCGGTGTCATCTTTAGCTAGGTTCAATAATTCAGTGATGAAAAAAATATTATTTCATACTTAAATCATATTAAAACACAATATCGACATTTTTTCATTTTTTTCATTTTAGTCCCTATATTTGGGATACTCATATTTTTTAATATCTAGCATTGGATTAAAATATGATTTTATGTTGTTTCATTACGGACCTTATACTTTCTATGTATAACACAATTTCATGAAAAATTTTAATTTATTCAATTTAGCACCTAATGTCACAAAGTTATCTAACAAGTTTAACTTAAGGTTTAACTTAGTCCTTATCAAAATCTAAGCTTACTAACTACTAATTTCTTCAAATCATGTTCAAAATCATCAATTTCATTTTAAAGGAAACTTGTTAAATACTAAACAATTGAAGAAATTGATACATAGGTAGCTAAATTAAGTTCTCATGACCAAGAATCTATAAAAATTACAAGAAAAGGCTTAGTTACCTTGGTAAGATTGATGGTCGAATGAACTAAGAATGCTTAAGATTTTCTTTTATTTTCTTTAGTATGGATGGTAGAAGAAGATGAATAAGTCAATTCATCTTTGCTCTCAAAATTATATATATAGTTTAATGAGTAACTAAACTTAGTTAATCATGATTAGTCATTAAATAAACTTATTTATTTTCATATTTATAATTATACCAATTAAATGACTATGAACATCATTTCCCACTATCTCATAAAATAAAAATGCTTTAGTAACCTTTTTCCCAATTGGATAATTGTTATCTAGGTTCTCAAGCATTTTCTAAATTAAAATCAATAGCGAATAAAATTTTATAATTTAGTCCCTAAGCTTTAATTAACGCTTTTTCAGTTAAATTACATAATGAATATTTAATATATTTTCATACTAATTCCATATATCTTTCTATTTCATCCTTCTAGGCTTGGTTTATCAAAATGGGGCTTCAAAATTGTATTTTCCCACACAATTTAGTAGACCATTTGTAACAGCCTGATTTTCAGTGGTGACAGAATAGTAGTTTCGGGACCACAAATTTCCATCATATTAGCTTGTCAATATTATTTTTAGAATATTTATAGAGTCAATATAGTCGTATTAAAATTTGGTTTATAAATATTAATGTTTATATAGTTAATTAAAGAAAAAGGACTAAATTGAAAAAGTTGCAAAACTTGTTAATTAATGCATTTAGGTGATTAAATGGGTTAATTAATAATTAAGGGAGGACTTAAGTGATACTTAAACCCTAGTTATATTTTGGAAGGCAATTAGAAAGAAAATTGATAGAAAGATGGCATGTTTAATGGCAAAATGGTAAATAAGTTAAAATTAATTAAAATAAATTGAAACATTAAGTCATTTCTCTTCATTCTTCTTCAACTCTTGGGCAAAACCACCATTTTTGACCTAGGAAGTTTCGGTTGCTTCTTTGCTTTGCATGGTATGTAAATTTACTCGTTTTCTTGTAATTTTTATGTTTTTGAGATTGTTGCAACTAGGTCTAGCTAGCCCGTACCTTCATTTTTTATTCTGTTAAAAATTTTGGAAGTTTCCATTGATGAATATTTAATTTTTTTTATGAATACCATGTATTTGGAATTTTGATTATGTTATTTGATGATTTTGTAAAGTGATTTTTGTTAAATTTTGATTTTAGGATTAAATTGTGAAAATGTCAAAATATTAGGGTTTTGTAGAAAATTTGAAATTTATTAGGGATTTTGAGGGCCTATTATATTTGGATAAATATTTTTTAAGAAAAAAGGTTAATTTGATGAATTTAGTGTTAAAGGACTAAATTACAAAATTGTAAAAGTTTAGGGTAATTATGTAATTTTAGAAAATAAAAGGGTATTAATTGTAAAATGTATTGGAAATGAAATATATTTTGATAAATAAAAAATTTTACATTTTAGATCAAGATCCCGTAGATACTCAGAGAAAAGGAAAATTGCAAAATAGTCCCTGCACTTCTGCAACTTCTATAATTTGGTCCAGGTAAGTTCGTACGGTTTAGAATTAAATATAAAAATAAATTAATGAGTATTCTAACATGTTACGATTTATATAATTAGTCTTAATTTTTGATGATGAATGGTAATTTGACGTTTAATATTGAACTTGATCCTCGAGTTATTTAAACGTGGGATAGAGTATAGTTGGGATTCGGTGCGTTATGGTGGTTCAGAGTGGAGATGGTATTGGAGGGATATATTTTTATATTGCCCGAGTAAACCGAGGTTCAGCATTTTTTGTGAACTCTCATGTTATACTCTCTAGTTGGTGTGCTGGTTAGATTAGCTCTTATGAGCATTGGTGTGATGGTTGGTTTAGCTCTTATGAGCATTGGTGTGATGGTTGGATTAGCTATTATGAGGACCAATGTGATGGATGGATTGGCTCGATTGAGCATCTGGTGTGTTTGGTTGGACTAATGATGTACTTCTATCCGTAAGCCGTTCTTTGAGTTGAAAATCTCGGTAAGTTAACTTGTTGGGTAACTCTGATGAATTTTCCATATATACTTGGGATTTCAATTGATTAATTATGAATTACCATTTGAGATTGTGGATGCCAGGAAACTTTCAGGGTTTTTATATTACTTTTTGAATTGTTGTATTTATTTCGATAAGATTTATCGATTTAATATGTCGAACTTACTGAGCTTCATTGAGCTTACTTGTGTTAAAATTTGTTCTTGTAGATACTCAGAAGGTTGGATGATTTGAGCAACACTCAAGTCACACTATCTAGCTTAAATCGGTAGCTTTTGAACGTTTATTTCAGATTATATGGCATGTAATAGGTTGAATGATGATGCAAATGTTTGGATTTGTAATTAGCTAAGTATGAATTTGGTTGTACAAGTTGCTTTGGTTGATCTTCTTTTGGTACTTTTGGTATTTTATTAATATGTGTTAGTATGTCCATTTGATACTTATTGGAGTGGATAAAAGTGTATGTGATGAATTGGTTGTTATGTAGCTAAGATATGGTATGTTTGAGTTGGTGATTATAGGTGATATCTTGAATGAATTAATAGGTTGAATTGATGTTATCTTTTGATATATATATATATACTTGTGGTACCCAGGTTAGGCACTAAATTAGGTTGATATTGGTATATTTTTGGCATGATTAAAGTCAATTTGGGTAGATATTTTGATTGGTAAATTGTTTGATTAGGTTCAAAGTAAGTTTGAAATGGTAAATTTGTTGATTAAGGCACATTTTAGGTTCACATGGCCTGAGACACGAGCGTGTGTCTCAACTGTGTGTGACACATGGCCATACGACACGGTCATGTGTCACTGTAGGTTCAAGGCATGCAAGTTAGGCTGTTACACAGCCTAGCAAACGGCCTAGTACATGGATGTGTGGGGTCATTTCGAGGGGTACACGGCCGGGCACACAGGCGTCTGGCTTGGCCGTGTAACCCAAGTCAGTGTGTTACACAGGCATGGACATGGGCTGGGACACGACCGTGTGTCCCTATTTTGAATGTCCACACAACCTGGCCAAACTGCCGTGTGACCCCGGCAGTTCAAATTTTTCAACTTTTTTCTTAAAATTTCCAAATGTTTTTTATTTAGTCTCGGATTCTTTTCAAAGTGTTTTTAGGGCCTTGAAGGCTCGATTAAGGGACATTATGAATGTATTGGAATGTAATTAGATTATGTTTGCATTGATGTATGAATTGAATGGTTTACTATTCTGTTAGTCCATTAATGCTCTGTAACCCTGTTCCGGCGATGGATACAGGTTAGGGGTGTTACAACATTAGCAAAAGTTAGGTCGTTACAATTCAGTAGACCATTGGGTCATTGATTTTGGAGCTACTAATAATGTTTTTGTTTTTACAAGGGTTGAAGGAAATGAAAGATCTTAAAGACAAGAATCTTTTATTGCGGATTAGGGACGGGACAACTGTGACAGCTAAAGTACTAGGAGAAGTACATATTTACTTTCATAGTTTTAGGATTATTATTTTAAGAGACGTTTTCTTTATCCCTAATTCTAAGAGAAATTTAATTTCAATTGCATGTTTATTTAAAGACGGTTTTACCATGACTTTGGATAATAGTATTGCAATTTATAATAATTGTTCTCTTATTTATAAATGATGGATGCAAAACTATCTATATTTTTATCAAACCAAAGATGTACTCACTACTAGAAACTAAACTCATGAATAAGTAGCTCAAAACTTTTCATTCAAAAGAGGCATACATATGAAATTTGAGGCTTGGTCATATCAACCATTAAAAAATCGCTAGACTTATGAAAGATGGCACCTTAAGTACTCTTAATGAAGTGGGTCTTCCACAATGTGAATCTTTCTTAGAAGGTAAGATCACCAAACGATCTTTTAATGCAAAAGGTACAAAGGTTATTCAACTATTTGAACTTGTGCACACTAATGTATATGGTCTCATGAATGTTAGTGTGCAATTACATATTATTATGTAACTTTTATAGATTATTATTCCCAATATGAATACCTAATGCATCAGAAAAGTGAAACCTTTGACAAATTTCAAGAGTATCGTGTGGGAGTGGAGAAACAATAAGGTTTACCTATATTGACCAAAGCGGTCCACAGCAGACAGACACACACCTTAAAAGTAAGGTATTGTTGTTAGGGTAGTTCACAAGGAAGTGACCTAAAAAATATTGGAACTCGAATATAGGGTGAAATGAGATCTAGTCTGCCAGAGTGACATGGATCCTCATTAGCTAATCCCACTAATGGAGTGTTAGTAAGTCCTATAGGATTGAAGCAAGAAAATAGAGTCCACTAAGGACTAATTGGGATTACTATGATCACCAAGGAAGGCAAACGAATGGGTTATTAAGGTGGTAGGCAAGACGACTACCTTACAAGCCCAAGGTGGAAAAGGGAATATATACTGGCAACTGACCATCCTATTACGAGACTAAAGATTTAAAAGTATGGGTAGAAGGATGTCTGAAAGAGAGATTAATGAAGGAAAGAATGTATATAAGGAAGGGCAGAGTCCGCGGTTATGGCGAGATACTTGAGAACTACCAAAACTTTTTGAATGGTTACATGGTCAACCAGGGAATGATTAGGTTAGCTACCTAACCACTAATAGATAAGTTCAGAAAAAATTAGAGACTGCGATATCGAGTTGAGAGAAATCTCCCCAAGACAATCAATAAGTTAAATGTGTTTAGTTTCTTTTTTTTTTACTATTACCTCGACAAGTTTAAGGTTATTTTGTCTAGTACAGTAAAGAAACTCACCAAGTTCTTTCAAACTTAAAAAAATTTGGCTTATGCATGCAATACTAAAAAAGTGATCGAGGACCTTGAGGAGGGACCAAACGAGACCGAGATAGGTTAATGAGTAATTATTGGTGTGGTGTCATGCACATAGGAGGGGGTACCTTTAGAGGCTTCACCTAAGGGTCAAACATGTTGTAATTAAATGGTTCAGTTAGAGTTTGACATTCGAGATAGTAAATATTTGTTTTAAAATTAATGTTTCTGATATAAGAGACATTGATTATTCAATGAAGCAGGCCTTCAATTTGTTAAGTTTAAAATTTTGGTAATTAGTCCAATCTAGTCAAATTGTGGCACACTACACCCAGATTCAACGATCAGGTCGGGTGAGGGTGTTACAAGAACGGCCTAAAGAAGGTTGTTAACAGTAAAAAGTCTAAAATTATGGAAAAATCAGAATGGGAAGAGCTTGATGGAAAAGCTATGTCTACAATTCAGCTGTTTCTCACAAATAATGTATTATAAGAAGTACTTATAGAGAAAACAACGGTTGCTTTATGGAAGAAATTAGAAACCCTTTATATGAAAAAATCGTTGGCCAATCGATTGGTATTGAAGCAACTCTTGTACACATTTTGTATTGATCAAAGAATGTTCATTAGGGCTCACATTAGTAAGTTTATTACACTTATGAATGACCTGAAAAACGTCGAGGTTAACATAGATGAAGAAGATTGGGCTATGTTATTGTTGTGCTCTTCACCCCATTTGTATAAACTTTCAAGGAGACCCTGATTTATGGCAGAGATAAACTCTCATTTGAATACGTAAACGAAAATTTGTTAAGCCAAGAAAAACTCGACAATGGATTAGGCTCAAGCAGCATATCTGATTAAAGGAGCCTCAGTTTTGGTTGCCAAAGGCAAGCAACAGTCTAGGTAAAGGTCGAAACCAAGGAACCGTGACAGAAGATGCAACTACTGTAAAAATTTTGGTCATATAAAGGCAAAATGTTATAGCTTGAAAAATAAAAATAGGAGGCTTGCTGAGAGTGACGAGGATGAAGAGTAAAAGGTTGAGGTAGCTAATGCTAGTGTGGCTGAAAAGAAGGATGATTGGTTGTTGGTATCTATGACCAAAAGTTCAGAGCTTTCGTCCGACTGGATTCTGGATTTAGGGTGTTCCTTTCACATGTGTCCAAACAAGGATGTGTATACAATTCAATTGAAGGTGGAGTTGTGCTTATAATGAATTCTTCACCCTGTAAGATAATCAATATGGGCACTATTCAAATCAAAATGCACAATGGAATTATTAAATCTTTGTCAGATGTCAGGCATGTTCCTGATTTAGAGAAAAGCCTAATCTCTTTGGGAAATTTGGACTCGAAGGGTTGTAGAATTAACATCGAGTCAAATGACATTAAGGTGTCTCATGGCGCTCTAGTTGTGATGAGAGGTCGAAAGATTGGTAGTCTTTATGTTCTACAAGGATCAACGATAAAGAAAAAATTGCAAGTTCCTCATTTATTAAAGAGTCAAATTCGACTTAGTTGAGGCATAGGCGACTTGGTCATCCAAGCAAAAAATGTATGACCGTTTTGGACAAAAGAGGCCCTCTTCGTGTGCAAGAGTTGGAAAAATGCACTACATTCATTGAAAGAAAACTTGAGTCAGTTTCGATTTGGCAATGCACAAAATGAAGACTAGAAGTCTTTCGGTTTCAAAGTCTCGGTTAGAATCCTGCAAAGTTCGAGATATGCCCATGGCGAGCTTTGGCAAAGGAAGCATGATAAATACGAGTCAAGGTGGAGATTTACGGGGTGTGTCTCACATTTATCAGATACATTGTAGGCACTGAACATGAGAATCAATGAGAAATCGACAGGGAGTAAAAAGTTGCAAGACATCGAGAAGAGGAGGTCCCGAACGTCGGGACGATGAGACATCTTTGGCAACCAAGCAAGGCTGTGACATCACGACGAGATGATGATTTCTGCACAAATACAACCAAATTTTTTACTCTCAACAAGACTTCTTCTCCCAGTTAAACTCTAATTCCTTCAGGGTTATTTTAGTCATATTAGAGCCACGTCCCTAGCCTATTTAAAGGGCCTTTGGAACCCTGTTTAGATTACGTTAGATTTAGAGCATCAAATTTGCATTATATATCTTTTGTGTGAGATTTGTTAAAGAGTTTTTAGGAGAGTTTTTTAGAAAGCTTTTATATTTGGGATATTTGTGTTCCTTTTGGGATTTGCTCTTTGTATTCGGGTTAGATACTCTCCACCGTTGTACTTTTTGTTTGTTTGTTTAATGAAAAGTTGAAGCCTCCTTTGCATGTGGTTTATTATCCATCAGTGAGAGTTTTCCACGTAAAATATTTGTGTTTATTCTTCTCCACTTTTACTATCTCGTTGTTTATACAGGTCAATCCTCAACACATACATACATCCATATGATAACTGTAATAGGCCTATTTTGACCAGGCCCGAAGCATACCCAATTTTATAAATAAAAATAAAAACAAAAATAATTAAAAGTCCATCAGTCCATATTACAAGCCTAAAATCATACAGACCAAATACACCCCAGCCCAATCGCCTTACAAGCCCAAACCAACTAAATACCCTTGGCCCAAAACTGGAACAAACAGAATCCCTAGGGTTTCTGAGACTTTCAGCGCCGTAGCCAGCAGGTTCAGCCTCCGAGCCGCTCCAGTCAGCCTCTGCCACGCACACCTCCACGCCACGCACCTCCGTATACTGTACCTGCAAAGGAAACGAAGACAACGCAGCACATAAAAGAACAAAAAGGAAGAAAAGAAAACAGAAAACAGAAAAAAGAGAAAAAAAAAAGAACAAAAAAGAGGATGATGTATTTTTTCTCTTTGATTTTTTATTTTGTATTTTCGGCTTTATAAAGCCATAAAATAGAATTTGTAGGGGGACACGCACACGTTCAGAGATATTGTATACAAAAAAAGAAGAAAAAGAAATCGAATTTGAAGGTGATTTCGAGTTTTATTTTCGGTTTTCTCTCGATCTTTTTTTTCTTTTCAATTATTTGCTTTCTTTTTCTTTTATTCACGGTTGAGGAAAAAGAAACAAAGGAAGAGTGAGAGTTTACCTTTCATCTGAGCGACGTTTACTCCACTGCAATCAGAGCCAGACGATCATTCGGAGAGCCCTTGGATGGCCAGTCTTCGAAGCGGCGCATGTGGAGTTTTTTTTCTTTCATTTACTTTAGGTTTTAACAAAATATAAGTTGGTTGTTAGATTTTAGGTTTTGTTTTAGCTTATAACTGTCGTAGGAAACATCGCCATTTGATGCCAAGACGATGGTTTCAAAACGGCGTCGTTTGAAGGCAGATCCACACGGTGACCCGACCCGAGGGAAGGATCCGCGCGTTTCATATCATTGGTTTATTTACGCGATGAGTCCCTATGTGTTCTATATAGTTTCAATTTGATTTTCTTCAATTTCTTTAATTTGTGCCGCATTTTTTATTCTGATTTCATTTTGGTCCAAGATCAAACGATGGCGTTTTTGTTCTCTGGATTTGAATTCTAGAAGTTGTGCGCTTAATTGTTACTTTAGTCCTTAGTTTTGAATTGATTGTAAATTTAGTCCTTTGAATGTTGTAATTTTAATGCGATTACTTTTTATTATTCTTATTTTTTAGTATTTCATTTAATTTTGTAAATGTTTATTGTTTTTACGACAACTAAACTTATTATTATTATTATTATTATTATTATTGTACTTTAAATTAAGTTTCAATTCAAATTTAGTTTTAATAGCATAATTAAGTTGGATTGGTATCTATTTTAAATTTATTTATAGTATATTTTAACATCCGTTTGACATTGTTTTTAAGTTTATTAATATAATTTTAAGATATATTATTATTTTAATTTATCATACATTTTAAAAAATCTATTATATACTATTATTTTAAATTTATTTTGTATTATGCCTTGTTATATATTCATTATCACTTAGATTAATCATTTTTATGTAAATTCGTTATATCATATATACATTCTTTAATATTTTTATTCTATAATATTTTTCTTTAATTTCACTCATTATATATTTTTATTTTTATAAAAGTTTTTGAAACGTAATATTATTATATATATGTACATAATTATTTTTAAAAATATATATATCTTCCTCCATATTTTGTACATTTCAACTTTTACATATTATTATATAGATCATTATTTATATTGAGTTTTCACCTTATGCGTACTACTTGTTAAATTAATAAATGTATATTACTTGTTTCAAATTTATTTTAAATATTATTATTCAATGTTATTATTTTAAGTTCATGTATAAATATCTTTTAAAAAGAACTTTTGTACATAAGACTCATTAAGTATAATTCTTCCTTCTAGTATCCTGGTATATTTTTGGAAAATTGTTCATTGATTCATTTGATGTTTAATTATTAATATTGATGTATGTATAATATGATTAAAACCATTGCTTGTATTTCCCTACTAATTGCTTGATTGCTTCTAGTTTAAGTTTAGATTGTTATTTATCTTTTACACTATATGCATTGTTATTCAATCTGTTCCAATCGTAATGCTTGTATTTTATTAAAACACTACAATTATTTTATTTCATAATTTCCAAAAAAAGCTTGGTGTTCATAGCTCTCGAGAGAATTGTGCCCTAACTCACTGGGCTTCAATTTCTCTCGACGAATTTAGGTATCCAAGTGTTTATTTTATTTAAACCATACAATTTTAAAATAAAGCATTTAAGATTTCAAGGTGTTGTATCCTAACTTACTGGATATGACATTTTGTTATCTCGATTTTAAAATAAAGGTAATATTTGGTGTTTAGGAATTTTAAGAAAATTGAACCCTAACTTACTGGGTTTTGATTTCTCGATTGACCCAAATAACCAAATATCCTTATCAAAATGTATGAATTTTTAAAATTTAAAAGGACGAATCTAACTTCGAAGATTGGATCGTTGCACTCTAACTCACTGAGTGTAACGGTTTATTTCTTTAAAGTGGGTAGGTCTTATTTTCTAATTCGATTATTAAAATTTTCTTTTCAAAGGATCGTATTTTAAAATCTCTTCAAATTCTCGACACTAAGACATTAAACAATTGATTCGGTACCAATTTTGGGCGTCACGAGGGTGCTAACCCTTCCTCGTGCGTAACCGACTCTCGAACCTATTTTCTCAAAGTTTGTAGACCTAAAATCATTTTCAAGGTAATTCGATCATACCTTATTAAAAGATCGGTGGCGACTCCCATTTTATTTTCAAAGTCGATCTCTGTTTTTTAATAACAATGGTTTCGACAATAACAAACAAAAAAAGTATGATGTTTTTATAAATAATCTTTTAAAGTTATAAACAAAATTTTCCTTGAAATTATACTAGGAGTTATGATTCATTTTTCCCCCATTTACTCAAAAAAATGGATAAATTAGCCTTTGTACATTAAAAAAAGGGTGCAAATTGGTTATTCTGTCAAAATTTCATTGTTAAACGATAACATAGAACGTAATATCCAAGGTGGAGTTACTTTTTAATTTGAAAAAAAAAGTAAAAGTACCATGAAGGTCCTTGTACTAGGAGTCAGGTTGCATTTTGCCCCTCTACTAAAAAATGGGTAAATTAGTCCATGTATGTTGGATTAAAGAACAAATTGGCCATTCTATTCAAAATTCCTTCCATTTTTAGGTAAAAGTACCAAGGAGGCTCATGTACTAGGAGTCAAATTGGAATTTGGCCCTTTTACTCAAAATAGGCAAATTAGCCCCTGTGCGTTAGCTTACAGAGCAAACTAGTCCTTTCTGTTAAAAATTTCATCCATTTCTATTGTTAAAAATATGTTTAGCTGACAGACTAACCAAAAAAAAATAGATGTGATGTGTCACATGTACAATGCACCTCATGCTGACATACAAGGACCAATTTTTAACAATAAAAATGGATGAAATGTTTAACATAAGGATCAATTTGCTTTTTGATCTAATGTATACGGACTAATTTGTTCTTCTTTAAAATAGCGGGGGCAAAATGCAATTAATTCCTAGTATAAGGGCCTCCATGGTACTTTTACTTGCATTTCTACTATTAAGTGTTGAAATGGTTGATGAAGCAACCAAGTATTAACACATGACGTGCCACATGTGCCTTATGTTGATGTGGTAATATTTAAAAAAAATAAAAAAATAAAACCAAAACAAATTCTGTAATTATTGAAAAACCACATCTAGGACGAACTTGAACAACATGGACAACCATGTATATATGTTGATCTTGGACAAGGTTTTTCAAATAATTAAAATTTTAAAATTTTAAAATTCTTTAAAATTATTAAGAATTATAAATAATTATAAATAATCATTAAAATTTTAAAAAATATTAAAACCATACATACACACATAACATATTTAAAGAATTCAAATACACATATACACAAAATATCTTTTTAATCAAGTTGATATTTTAGTTAAACAAGTTGATGAGTACTATTTTATTAATTTCTTATAAGTAAAATGTATATACATAAATATATACAATAGTAACCTTTCGTAATAACTTTTTATTATTAATTTTAAAAATTAGTAATTATTTATAATTTCTTATGTGTTTAATCATTTTAAATAAATTTCTATAATTTTGTATGATTTTATAATTATTTAATATATCACTCGAGAATGAACCTAGACTAATTGTTGTCAAAAGTCATTTGAATCTAAACATCCATTTGTCCATATCCATTTTGAACGTTGTTTTTAATCATTTTATACTTTTTAATTATTTAAAAACCATATCCAGGATGAACTCGGACAACCATTTGATCAAGTTCATCCTGGATATGGTTTTTAAATAATTATTAGAATTTTTTATTTTTTTATTTATGGATTTTAATTTTTAAATACTTGTTGATATGAAAAGCATGAGGTACACGTGGTGTAACACCCCTTACCCTTATTCGATGCCGGAATAGGGTATGAGGCATTACTAAAACACATACACTTGTATACATATTAAACCGAGTTACAAAATTTCATCCTGATTAAAACTTTTTATATTATTAACGTGCTTTTATAATTCTTTACAACCTATCCTCGAAATATTGTATTCATAATAAATAAAGCCTATAAGACTCAAGACAAACTTATTCATATTCTTAATTTATCCATTAAATTATTTCAACCTTGAATAATCCACATTATGCCAAAATCAACACTAATAACAATCATAAATCTCTTCATTTTAATTTCACATGTTACTACATTACATATCTCGAGCATATGCCAAAATTTCAGATATCGCAACCATCAACAAACTCATTTCTCCTTTAGTCAACTAGTAAATTAACCTTAAAATTCATATCAACCATTAAATCTCACAATTTTATAACATCTCATAACCAAATTATTCTAATAACAAGATACTTTATAATCATCCTAATGACTACAAATATTTCACAAAGCATGATTATCATCCAGCATTATCTATGTACCAAAATGACTAATTCACAAGCAATAACAATTCAATGTTTTATTTCAATTCCATTCAATTCATAACTCTTCGTGTTCACAATTCAAATTAATTTCTCAATCCAATTTGCATTTCAATACCACAATAATTCTTTTAATTCAAATCATATCAATAATAATTCTCATTCAACTCACAAACAATTCAATATTGATATTTACTTTATTTTTTATTACTAACATATTATTCAAAATTTCAACAATTGCTATTAATAAATTCAATACCGATACGAATTTACTATTCAATTCGGCGTCTATCGATTATAAACGAGCATATAGTCAATTATACACGAATCATTCGTATATTTTACTTTTTTTCCTCCTCCTCTTCATTCCACATCCTTAGTGTACATAACACTCTTAAAAATAACATTCTTTATAGTTTGACTATTCATTCAACTTCAAATAAGCTGTCTAGTTGGGTTACAGTCACTAAATTATTTTTATCCAGAGCTACAGAGCTCAAAATTAAGTTCTGTTAATTTTCCCATCAACTATACTCACTTATATTATTACCATAAAATTTTCAGAATTTTTTGCTTGGCCAATTAGTACAGTTTATTCATTAAATTCACCTCTATTTCACTGCTCAACATCTCTGACCTCTCTTCACTAAAAATGAATTATCTCATTGTACAGAATTCGGATGATATTTTTGTTTGTTTCCTTTGAAAATAGACTCATTAAGGATTACAATTATATAAATTATAACTCATAATTATGTTTTCAAAATTTTTAATTATTTTACAAATTCAAAACAGGGGATTCTGAAATCAATCCGACCCTACCTCACTAAAATTCAAATATCTCAAAATTTATAACTCTTTTGCTTGCTCTGTTTCTTTTATGTAAAAATAGACTCATTAAAATTTGATTTCATATCTTATTGACTCTCTAATTCACTTTCCACCATTTTTGGTGATTTTTCAAAGTTACACAACTACTGCTGTCTAAATTGTTTTGTTGTAAAATGTATTCTTTCATAGTTTCACTTTTTCACTATCTCAATTCCATTGAATTAATCACATCTCATTCCAATAGTTCATTTCAATTCATATACAATCCATTCAATTTATCACTATATTCAAAGCAATCCAATTTCTCATTTCCAATTTCAAGTCAATCTTCAATTCAAATCCACATATATATATATATATATATTCATCATTTAATTACACTTAGTCAATTTTCCCGATGAACTTATCGGAATAAAAATAAATTTCTCGGTGGCCTACACACAGTCCGTACCACATTTGTGTAATAACAGACTCTTGGTGGCCTGCGCATAGTCTGTGCCACCCTTGTATCTTAACAGAATATTGGTGGCCTGCACACAATCCGTGCCACCCTTGTATCTTAACAGAATATTGGTGGCCTGCACACAGCCCGCGCCACATATGCGACCTATCAGTTTGGTACACGTAGTGGCCTGCACTTAGTCCATACCACACGTGACCCAATTACGATCATTCATATCTTTTATATTCCGAGGTTCAATCGGGAAATTTTTACTTTTCAATATTTTACCAGTTCTCCTCTAACCAATCTTAATTCATAATTTGCATCAAATATTTGTTCCACGTATAGTACATTTCTTAAATAAAATAATAAAACACTTAAGCATTAATAAAACAATATTTATCTACATACAAACTTACTATCATATTTTCAAGGTCAATTTCTCGTCATTCACTGCTTTTAACAACACATTTAACCTATTTAGCACTCATATTAATCAATTTGATCCAAAAATCATACTTAAGAAAATTACATTTTTGCCCCTAAACTTTTTGCAAAATTACAATTTTGCCCCTAGGCTCGGAAATTAAACTTTATTCATTTTTATTATGTTTTATAACATGCTAAACATTTTTCCCTTCTATAGTAACATCAAATTATTGCTCTAACATGCACTTATGGACAATAATAATTTTTACCGATTATGTCGTTTCACTTATTTTCACTGAAAATCGCTTAGCAAAAATTGTTTAACACAATTTCAAGCTTCATATTCTACCATAAAACATCAAAATAAGCACATTTCACCTCTGGGTATTTTTCCAAATATAAACCCTAGGTTAAATTATTACTAGAATAAGCTAAATTAAGCTATCGGGACTTCGAAAACGTAAATAACATTAAAAATGGGGCTTGGAATCACTTACTATGGAGCTTGGAAGCTTGAAAACCCTAACCATGGTTTCCCCCTTGCTATTTTAGTTCATCATGGAGAAGATGGACAAATTTTTGGCTATTTTGGCCTTTTTAATCCTTTTAATTACTAAATGACCAAAATGCCCCCAACTTAAAAATATCCTATTTCACTTATCTCTTGTCAATTTTTGTCCAAAAAGTTAACCAATGGTCTAATTACCATTTAAGGACCTCCAATTTAAAATTTCATAACAATTGGACACTTCTAACATGTAGAACTCAATTTTTGCACTTTTTTACAATTTAGTCCTTTTGGCTAAATTGAGTGCCCAAACGTCGAAATTTTTGAACGAATTTTTTACGAAATCATTCCGTGAAATTTTAGACCATAAAAATATAATAAAAATAAATTTTTCCTCGTCGAATTTGTGGTCCCAAAACCATTGCTCCAACTTGGCCCAAAATCGGGCTGTTACACGTGGCACACCATGTATTAATGTATGGTTGCTCCGTTAGCCATGTCATCACTTAACAGTAGAAATGGATGAACTTTTTAACAAAAGAACCAATTTGCTCCTTAATCTAACATACATGGACTAATTTGCTCATTTTTTGAGTAGAGGGGGTAAAATGTAATCTATCTCCTACTATAAGGGCCTCCATGGTACTTTACATAATCCTACTCATCCTCTAATTCCACATCACTTACATTAAAAAAAATTGAAAAATCCAAATAATTACTTAATAACACAACTGAATGGAATTGTTAACAGAATGATCAATTTGTACTTTTCTTCCTAACGTACAGGGGCTAATGTATCTATTTTTCTTTTTTTGCAGAGGGGCAGAATGGAATTAGACTTTTAGTATAGGGGCTTCAATTGCATTTTTACCGGAATTATATGTTAAAATAATATTATTATACATTTTGGGTAAATATTCTATTCACTTCTAATGGAGTAAAAATACTACACTCTAAGGGTGTTTGATAAACCATTGAAAATTTTTATTTTATTTTTGAATATTTTCATTTCATTGAAAATGAATTTTTAGGATTTATTATTTCAAATGTGTTAAATAATCAATTTTAATCTTTTACATAATATAAAATTTTCAATAAAAAAGGTTGAATAAGATAAGTAGGTGTACTTATCACTTAAGCTAGAAAAATATTAAATTGATTTTATTTTATTAAAATTAAAATGAATTATCTCTTTAAAATGAGATATTCAAATTACTATATTTATCTTTCATCTAAAACTATTTAAAATAATATAAATATTATATAAATAAAATTAATAATTAATAATTAACAATATTTTAAAAATTAATATTTATATTTATCAAACATCACAATTATATTCAATAGTTATATTTACTAATTTACAAAACAATTTTCTAATATAAATTCATCATTTATAAAATTTAAGATTTAAGAGTAGAACTTGAATACTTAAAATTTTAATTATGGCATCATTTAAACCTAGTAGGAGTTTCATTATTCCACTAACAATGGCCGTGTATAAGATACTTGGTAATAATTATACAATACCTTTGACCCGTATGCCACCGTAATAAGCAGAATCTCCCAAAAGATGCAGAGAATTGAGGGAGAGAAGCGCGTAAGAGTGAGGTGCATGATTAGTTTCCTACGGTGCACACTCACCGTAACTGCCAAATAACGCCTATTTCTCTCTTATATCTCGTCCGCTGATTTTGGCGGCACTCTTATCATCACCTTCCCTTTTCCCGCTTATTCACTCCTCACAACTCAAATCTCTTTTGAGGTCATTTTGGTTTAGTTGGATTCTTTAGATTTTTTAAATTATTTATTATACTCAACTTGATTTTTAATATTTTATATTATTTTTAGTTTTAAATTTCTATAATTATTCGACAAAATGAACGTCTTTTGAATATTATTTAAATATAAAATATTTATTTTTACGCCATAAAAATTAAAATGATTTATAAAGTAAAAAAAAAATATTAAATTGGGGACTCCCAATTCTCTAGGATTTTCCTTAATCTCCTCAGACGTGTATTCAACACTTTACATATATACTACTAGTTGTAGCCTTGTAGGAAATAAACGACCAAACCCATGTTTTGTTTTTCTTCTTTTGGTTGAGATTTGAGGTCCACAGACAAATGGGGGAGTTTGAGAGTTACTTTTCTTGCTCTAATCTCTTGTGTCAAGAAACTGAAGAAGAAGTTTCTTTTTTTGAAACAGAAGCTGAAGACGATGAAAATCTTTACTTGAATGATAAGGATGATGATGATGATGAATATATTGAGAAGTTGATTCAAAGAGAAACTTCTTGTATCTCTGATTATCCCATTACCATTCGAAACAAATGGCCGCAATGTGCTCGCTTGAATGCTATTGAATGGATGTTTAAAGTTTGTATTTTTTCTGATTTTTCTTTATTTATTCTTTTCCTTTTTAATAGGGATGGTTCGATGAAACTTTTTTTTCTTTGATCTAGACAAGAACACTCTTTGGGTTTCAAATCCGTACAGCATATATGTCTGTAATGTACTTGGATCGATTTCTCTCAAAGAAATCCATTGATGTAAGCTTTTTTTTTTCTTTTATTGTTCAAGCAATGGTCAAATGAAAGGTTTCTCGTTTGTGTTTGTAACAATGTATTTTTGGATGTTAGAATGGGAAGTTGTGGGTTATCCGATTGTTGTCGGTGGCGTGTTTATCATTAGCAGCAAAAATGGAAGAGCGCAGATTACCTGTTTTATCAGAATATCCTACACAAGATCACTTTGAAAACAAAGTGGTTCAAAGAATGGAGTTATTGGTAGTCAGTACTTTGGAATGGAAGATGAGTACAATCACGCCCTTTGCTTATTTATCTTACTTCATCCATAAATTTTATGGTGAATCTAAACCTGAAGGATTAGTCTCAAAAGCTCTGCATCTTATTGTGCTTATGATAAAAGGTAATTCTAAAAATCCAGCTTTGAATGTAGTTATGAACTTAGCTTTGTATGCTTATGTTTATGAATCGATCTTTTTGATGTGCAGAAATCAATTTGGTGGATCATCGATCATCGGTTATTGCTGCAGCTGCGGTGTTAGCCGCTTCTTCTGATAAAAGATTAACAAGAAAAGCAATGGAGCTCAAGATGAATTTCATTTCATTCTGGGGATCTCTAGAAATTGTGAGCGATTCTGTTATTTCCCTCTTATTTATATGACTTCAACACTATACTAATGTCAATCTTGCAATTGAATTTGATAACAGGAAAATGTATTTTGTTGCTATAATATGATGCATGAAATAGAGATGAGGATCTCTAAGACACCAAAATGTGTAGTTTCCTCAAATTATTCTTCAGTATATCATGCTCCTGAGAACTCTTGTGCAGTCAGTAATGGGGTTGGCACTAAGAGAAAACTTACATTCAACGACTCTGATCAATGAAAATCTGTTGGCCATCTTTTTGCAGATAAGATTTGGGTTTATTGATTGGATTATTTTGATTTTAAAAAAAATACAAAAAAAATCGATTCTTGGAATTAGATTTTACTTATAGGTTTCATCAGCGTTTTTTCATTACGATTTTTGTTGATGATGATTGAGGGTTCCATTTTCCAATAAGATGAATGGTGATTGGATTTGCCTGGAATGTTGTGGTTTCCTTTTTGATGAGTGGGAAGTTTCTTTGTCACTGTTAGGTAGAAGCAGCACTAGGATTAGAGGGCCATTAAAAAACCCAAAAGTATTTCTTTTAAGGAATCAAAGGGGATCTTCTACCCTGATTATGAAGTAAACAGATTATTAAGATAGATGATGCAAAAAGGCGAGTAAGATTTGTGAGTAAACACTTTATGCCACAGTCCACACCAACCACATTGTAAAATTGTTCATGTGAATCCTGTTATTTGCTCCTTTTGGGTGATGGTGTAGGACCCAAAGTTGGAATAACTTTGTTTTGAGGTGGACTGGGGGAAAAACCGGGTTGAAAGGGGTGAATGCAGTTGGGAAATAGGGTGTCAGAGGCTCAGCCCTTCCACATGCTTTCATGGGGTTCTTAGGAGATCCAGTCTGGCATCGTACGGCATTGAATTTTAGTCTCCAGTGATTACTATATGTCTTGTGAAAACACATATGGTTTCTCTCCCGACACATATTTATTCAGTGGTTCAATGTTCCATCAAAGTCGCACAATGTGGTTTTCATTGTTCTTTCAAATGACTCTGTAGACAGTAAAGACTGCAACGTTTGAAGAACTCTGTCAAATCATACATACAGATTTTCAATTTCATCTTCTGCATTTTTAGCCTTCCTAGAACTCCGATCTGATTATTAGACATGAATATGACAAAATTTTTAAGTGTACTAAGCGTCAAATTAGTCAAATTATGTTATGTTTATTTTACTCTTAAAATAAATAATTTAGTGGATTCTAAATCCTAATATAAAGATTTGTATTCTACTTTTACTATCTAAAGTCTTTGAAAAGATTGTCTAAATAAGCGCCAAAGACGGGCGTTTTTGTTAGGGGAAGCAAATGTACCTACAAAATGTCTTTGATAATAATTTTAAATTTGTCCAAGTTGTTTTTATGGTAATTTAAGGATTGACATAACCATATCTTTATTTTTCAGCTGACACTCTTATCAGCAATCCGAAGCGAAAACCAGGCTTATGTTGATTGCAAACATGTGCTAATAGAGGAAATAATAACCCGCGAGATAAACGGACAGCTTACACATTTTGGCAATATATATTTGCAATGGAAAAATGAGAGGCTAAAAGATGATAAAAAGTAGTAAGACATTTGGATTGAGATATTCCTTCCCTCAAACAAGTGGAATTATCCAAGTTCAAACAGTGTTTTGCATTCTTAGATGTATAAATTGGAGTATGAATTGATGATATTAATGTAGGCTTATTCATATGGTTTAAGGAAATTTTATGACATGTGTATGCGTGTAGGAATCACAAATATAAAATATAAATGTATGTTTAAAAATAGCATAAAATAATTAATAAAACATATGGTTTCAAACTAAATAATAATAACACAAAAGATATGTACGATATTAAATTTAATAAAATAAAATTAAATAGTTTATGAGTTGGTGTCACAAGTTAACTCAACACCAACTCAATCAAATTTCATCTTAATGTGTGCTTAAGTAAATTTAAGGTTTTGGTTCAGGTTCAAATCCCGTCATATGTATATTTTTATTGGTTTTTTTAAACAATAAGATTAAAATACCCTCAAATAATATAATTTATTTTAATTATAAAAGGGTATTTCCGTGATTTCTCTGATCAAGTTGGTGACTTGATTGAGGATAACACCAACTCATTTAGGAACTTAAACAATAATATAAATAATTGAGTTGATGATTTTATAGTCAAGTTTTATTCTTCTTTGCATCTTTTTTTCTCAAAATTAAAATTATTTCAAATTGATTAAAGATTATCGAGAATTCTTTCTTTAAAAGATAAAATCGTTAATATTTTACTTTATAAAGCAAACAATACTCATAACTAGATTTGTCGATCTCCACCCGATTCTAAAATAATTTTTTATGTGTAAGCTTGAATTTAACCATTTTGACTCAATGATTCTTTTTAATTATTTATATAAAAGTTATCGATTAGATTGGTAGGATCAATAAATGATTAGGGCACTAATTTAAAGAAGGGATTTAAATTGATTGAATCACTAATTAATACAAACTAATTGAATTAGATTAAAACTAATGATTTAACTATTTTTAATATATATATTTATTTTTATTTTTTATAAAATTTTTAATGATTTATTTAACATCAAAATGCTTGTGAAATGCATACCTCTTGTTGGACTTGATTCTATGTTCATATTTTGGACATTCAGCATCTCATTCTCAGCAACAAAGGGATTCTATGTTCATATTTTGGACATTCTGCATCTCATTCTCAGCAACAAAGGGACCATCCATGTTGGAATCTTCTTCAATATGACTTAAATCTTTACGATGTAACTCATTAGCAGAACTAAAATTTTCATTATTTTTATTTGGATATTAAAAAGCAGGAGAAAAGCAATTTCGACATTAAAAAGCATTAACGTGGATTACTCCCATTTTCTTCAATATTTTTTGGATTCCCTAAACTTTATCCATTTTCATTTTAAATTTCTAAATTATTTTTGTTTTATACTTTTCAGGCTAAAATTATGAAACATCAGTTTTATATAAATAAATAAATAAATTTCCACTTTAAATGTACTAATTTGTTTCCTTTTGGTACATATAATATGGCACATCTTTTTATTGAATTACTTCAATTTTGAGTAGAAACTAACGAAGATAATGGTGAAGGATGCATCGAAATTTTTGACCTTTGAAATTAAGAGAAATAGACTACCATTCTATCTATAAACTACACAATTATTGATTAGTATATATGTGTGTGTGATATTAGAACTTCA